>NC_134097.1:93820551-95070551 GCF_000715075.1 Nicotiana tabacum
TTCTTACGCACGAAGGTGACACCCAGTGTATCTGGTACTTTGGTCCCTTAAGCTTAACTCTACTCACAGTCCTTGCTTTAGGGAAGCATCATCCTGAATGACTTTTAAAGGTTATTCTTTTGTTGTCCATTCTATTATTGTCGGAACGCGATCTCTGAAATTATCACGATGCCAACTATTATCAAATTCTCCAGTCCCTAATTCATGTTCAGTTTTATCTTGTTTACTAGACCATGCCAATTTCTGTTACTACGGGGGGTCTAACTTTGCCTTCTGGTAATCACGTTCGAGTAACCAATACAATTCTCGAATGAGAATATAGCCTTTGGCCTATACTCTTTTATTGTCTCAAGGCATGTCACCTCTTGTCTTTCTCTTCCCTTAACTATAGACTCTATCATTTTGTCATATTTTGATTTACCGTTATCATCCATTTATCATATCTTACTCATAATGCTTCAGTTACTCTCTTCTTATTCTCCAGCTAATATTTATGTCTATCACTTTATTCTGATAACTTCAACAAAACATTCTTTCACTTTTAGGTCCCCTTTCTTCATATCACTGGCTCTTCACGTCACTTAGCATTCTTTCTTTGCTAGGAACGGGAGCCATACAAAGGTAAATATTTGTCCCTTCTAGGATTCCAATCTTCTAAATTTTTTCAGACATTCTAGTATGCATATCTAAATGTACTATTCTAGATTGCATCATCAGGGTGTCTCACAAGGAGAACTATTACCACATTTGCAATATCCTTCGGAAATGTTAGCTAATGATAATAATCCATCTACCATTTTGGGTTACTCTAGCCCCAATTGGATCTTGCTATCCCCTTCTTCTCTTAAACTATATATGTCAACTCCCATAGGGCATAACTGAGATAGGTGTGGCCAATTGTACATGCCTCTGTTTCTAGTGAAGGTAATTCAAAATGCTTATATTTCTCTTCCTAAATTGCAAATACTAATAATATTCATTTGTTGGGTACCTCGTACTCTTTTTCAAGTTGCTTCTTTTACTTATTGAAACTTGTATCCACCTCATGATTCTCTCATTGCTCTTTACCATATGGGTGGTTAGATATTCATGTCTTGAAGATCCTTATGAAGAAGAACACACATCTTAGTACACACATGATTTGTTGAAGACCTAACATTTACACATCATAAGCATGATGCAAAATCGAGTTCCTCTGATTAACTCTTCCACAACCACATTCAATCTCTCACCAACTATCTTTGTGGATGTAGGTATCCTTGTATTATGAATAAAATAGAATTTAGGAGCTTGAATCCTTACAACTGAGCTCTACCACACGATCTAGAGTAAGAAGAAAGAGTGACAGACCTAAATGCCATGTAGCCTCATGCTTATAAGTGTGGTGCACAACACACCTACAAACAAGACTCCACTAGACACGACTTGTAGACTCCCTAGGACAGAACTTCTATGGTACCACTTTTGTCATGAACCAAATCGGAGGGCCGCAACGGGCACCCGATGCCTTACCCAACCGAGTACATACATAACGTATCTTTCTTATCAAACCATCAAGGATAAATGGGCCGAAAAGGATGTCATGATATAACCAGAATAAAACGTAAGGGAATACTTGACATAAGACGACCCAACATGTAATACAAACTTATACATGTGACATATGGTCCTATAAGACCAAAAGGAACACTCGTACACTGAACATAGGACAACAAGTACATACAATGTTTCATATACATGACATTTATCTACAATCTTCTAAGAGTACATACATATCATAAAGGTAGGGACAGGGCCCCGCCATACCAATCAATACATGTCCAAATCATATGACAAAATAGGCAACTCCAGAGCAAGCGGAGTGCACCAACACGTTCTGCTGAGCTGATAGCCTACTATGAGGAATGTCAACCTGTCTATCGGGACCTGCGGGCATAAAATGCAGTGTCCCCAAGAAAAAAGGATGTCAGTACGAATAAAGTACCGAGTATGTAAGGCAGGAAAGCATAAACAAGAACAATCATATAAAGAGAGATGTAACTTGTAACATCTGAGTGCCTCTGGGGGCTACTGACATGAAATGCATAATACATATATATATACATAAACTTTTAAAAACATATGCCTCTGTGGGCATCATCATCATCATATCGTACCCATCCCCAAAGAGGAATCAGTAAAAATGTACTCAGTCATCATAAGGCTCGGTAGAATCCTACCAGCCGTGTAGAGCTCGGTAAACCCAATTGATCAGCGGTTGCACAATTGATGCCGTACCTGGTCGACTATAGCGTGGCTCGGTAGAGTAAAATAGATAGTATATATAATGCATGCTAGACTCATGAAATCATATTCTAAACCTTTCAGAATGTCTTAAGGTCATTGCACCATCGATTAACATTATAGACATCCATACCATCAATATGAATCTCAGTAGGATTCAAGGATCATACACACTTGCTTAGAATAATTTTATAAGGAAAGAACAACATGGACAACCTTAGTTGCTAGAAGTAAATCCGTTATGAAATAGCTTATCATTTCACATTAGATCATGCCAGTAGCAACAACTTATAATTTCAGCAAAACACAGCCCACAACAATCCTCAATGACAACACAACCTCAAAGAGGTGTTGTTCTTCAGTAGAACTATGTTTTGATGTTGATATATAATATAATCACTTCAAACCCTTGTGGTATCTATTTAGAAGGGTTAGAGAAGTTTGGAGACGAAGTTGAGTTAAAAATGAGTTAAAATAGGCATCTAAATCGTTTATAAAGTGAAGTAGGTCGACCACCGCCTAAGTGGGTCCCACTGGGAGCTACTTGTGCAGTCTCGCAAAAATGCGAATATCTCTCTACTCCAATGTTGTATCGACAAACAGTTTAATGCATTAGAAACTATACTCGTAGAACTTCAATTTGGTAGGTAGAACACCCCATGATTCCAAGTATATTTGGAGAAATTCTCAGATACGTTTGACCTAAATTTCAGCAAATTTATGAATGTAATTTGTGATGACCTTTGCCAACTCTTGTTCCACAACTTTCTTGCCTTCAAAACGTAGCATATGACTACCATACGAATAAAATAACTCATAGCTTAACCTCCTTGTCATGTTAAGAACCCTAGTCTCACCCCAAAATACATGTTATAACATTCCAAACTTGTCAACTTTTGACGAAACTTATTTTTCTTCAATTGGTTTAGCTTCTAAGCTTTCCAACCCTCTTGGTACTCGTTATTCATGATCTTAAATATTTGTAACATCCAAGGTGACATGATTAACTTACTTTATTTTCTTCCAAATATAATCTCATTTCCGAGCTTACATCAATGTCTTATGACGTACTCTCATGTATCAAAACGTGGGGTGTAACAATAAATGACTCTATTCATAGAAATACTAGAGATGCCTATGTTCTCAATTCCCATGTATCCTATTATTATATTATATGTTCATAGGTCTTAGAAAATACGTAAGTTGATAAAGTTTATTTCACATATTAATAAGAGGTATAATGGTCTTATGATGTTCCGAGAGATTTTATTTACGTACTTCTCATGCATTGCATTTATTTATGCATGTACAATGACCCATGACCAGATGTCGTTATATACACATATTTATATGCATATATATGTATATGAGCTATGGGAAAAGGTTACGGCATTATATATGTCATGACCCTAAACCCAGACCCGGTCGTGATGGAGCCTCTCATGAAGACAAGGCCAGCCAACATATTCCCAATTCATTTTAAACAATTAACAATACAAATTAAGTCTTAAACATAATAAATATCCCAAATAGATAAGGTGAAACAGTACAGTTGCGGGAAATGAAACCAACACAGCCCGACATCGAGGTGTCACTAGTCATGAGCATCTTTTAAATTAATACACATCTGAAGAGACTACAAATCTACTATAAAATCACTAATAAGGGAAAGGAAATGAGATAAAGGGGGAGAAACACGGGGCTGCGGATGCCGAGCAGCTACCTCGTGAACTCCGAAATCTGTCGAGAGCTCTCAACCCTCGCAAGCAGGATCAGCAGTGCCTGAATCTGCACACGGGATGCAAGGAGTAAAGTGAGTACTCCAACTCAGTGAGTAATAATCATAAATAAAGACTGAGAAATATGAAATCACGTAAGGCACATTACATGCTATAATGAAGTAGTAAAAGCCAGTGAAAACAGTGAATCTGTGAAGATATGTAAAGTCATTTTAGTTCATTTTAAACTTCATGAAATGCCTTTTTTAACAATTAAGCAGGTAAATGACATGCAACTAGGAAAGATAAACACATAAAGGATCGCCCCTCGGGCAATATCATAGAACAACACCAGCCCCTCGGGCTATATCGCACATCACAATGGGTACCCAAACTCACTGGGGGGTGTGCAGACTCCTGAAGGGGCCCTTTACGGCCCAAGTGCAAAATCAAGTCATCTCGTGGTATCATAACTAGGCTCTCGGCCTCATATCAACAAGCCACCTTGTGGCGTACAAATCTCAGGCCCTCGGCCTCATAATCATAATCACATGTTTCCTCGCAACATAGGCCCTCGGCCTTACTTAGTCAAAATTCTCACAAGCCACTCGGGCAATAGTAAAACATGATGTTCAGCTTAAAATCTCATTTAAGTGTTAAAGCAGAGTAAACATGGCTGAGTTATGAAAACAGTGGAATATAACATGTCTGAGTTCATGTATAAATTCAAAATAGTGAGAAAAGTTCAATAGAATTTCCCTAAGGGTTCAAATAGTTGGCACGAGGCCCAAATATGGCATTCAGCCCAAAACATGATGATAGCAAATAGTTTCAGTCAAATACGCGATAAAACAATTATTCGGGATGGATTAAGTTACAATCCCCAACAGTGCACGACCCCATGCTCGTTATCTAGCATGTGAGTCACCTCAATATAGCATAACGATGTGCAATCCGGGGATTCATAACCTCAGGACAATATTTACAATCATTACTCACCTCAATCCGGTCCAAACTCTAGCCCGCGATGCCTTTGACCCTCGAATCGGCCTCCACTTGCGTCAAATTTATCCAAAATTAGAATCACGATGTCAAAATATGCTAAGGGAACAAAGCCAAAGCGAAAATAATCAATTTATAGCATAAATCCCGAAATTACCAGAACATGACCCTCGGGCCCACGTCTTGGAATTCGATAAAATTCACATCAATGGATTCCTTATCACTCCCCGAGTTCATTCATTACCAAAAGCATCAAAATCCAACCACACACAACCCATCAAATCCCAAATTCTAGGTCTCCAATTTCAAGCCCTAGTTCTTTAATTTTTAAGCTTAATTTCCATGATTAATTAGGTAGAATTCACATTAGAATTGAGTATTACGTCCATGAATCTTATCTCCAAGTGTTTCCCCTTGAATGTCTTTTCAATACTTTTCAAAAAGCTCCAAAATCGCTCAAAAATAGTGGAAATAAACCCCAAAATCGCGGACAAGATGACTATTTAAACATTCTGCCTAGGCCTCAATTCCTTCTTCGCGAACGCGGTCAACGCCTCGCATTCGTGAAGCACAAAATGACTTTCACCAAAAATCCTCTTACGCGAACGCGACATACCCATCGCGAACGCGACATGCCCATCGCGAACGCGATGGTTCCTCAGACAAACTCTTTGCGAACACACTCCCTCTCTCGCGAATGCGATGAACAACTCGACCTCAAACCCAGCTGACCAATTTCCTCTATACGAACGCGACTCCACCTCGCAAACAGGATGAATCACCTCCCAGCACCTTCTTGAACACGGAGACTTCCTCGCCAATGCGAAGGCTAAAATCTTAGCCTCCTCAACTAACCCTTCACGAACGCGAGGACCTACTAACGAACGCGAAGGTCAAATTTTCTACAACACTTCAGCAGTTTTTCTTCAATTCTCAACAACATGAAATGGTCCGATTGACCACCCGAAACTCACCCGAGGCCTCCGAGACCTCATTCAAACATGACAACATATCCCATAACCTTATTCAAACTTGTTCCAACCTCCAGAACGCTCAAAACGACATCAAAACACCCAAATCACATCATATTCAAGCCTAAGAATTCCAAAATCTTCTAAATTATGTTTTTGATCAAAAACCCAACAAACCACGTCCAAATGACCTAATATTTTGCACACTCATCCCAAAAGACACAATGGAACTACTTCAACTCTCACAATTCCATTCCGACCCCTATATCAAAATCTTACCGATCAACCGGAAAACTCCAAAAATCCAATTTCGCCAATTCAAGCCTCAATCTACTCCGGACCTCTAAAACACATTCCGATCATGCCCCTAAGTCCCAATTCACCTCCCGAAGCTATCTGCAACATAGTAACTCACATCTGAGCCCTCTAACACATAAGTCAACATTCGGTTGACGTTTTCAACTTAAGCTTCCTCAAAATAGACTAAGTGTCTCAAACCTTACCAAATCCTTTCCGAACCCGAGCCAACTAACCCGATCACATATAAAACCGATAGACAAAGCAATAAGAAGCATAAATGGGAAAAATGGAGCGGTAACTCATGAGACGACTGGCCGGATCATCAAAATATGCACCACCACCTGATCAGCGGGTATACGTTGATGATTTTGCCCATAACGGCCGAGATGATATAATGGGATGCCCTTAGAGGCTTGATGATGTTATGAACGCTTATACCCATATATGGCATGACATTTATACGCATATGCATGACATTATGAATATTAATGATTCACAGAGTTATTCAGATATACATGTTGAGTCCTTTACTCCATGTTTCTCTCATGTCTATTGTTTACTGATCTTCATTTCTTACATATTCGGTGCATTATTTGTAATGATGCCCCTTTTTCTTGGGGTTGCTGCATTTTATGCCCGCAGGTCCCGATAAACAGGTTGAGAGTCCTCCAAACAGGCTATCGAATTAGTGAAAGATGTTGGTGCACTCCATTTGCTCCCGAGTTACTTATTTGTTTAGTATGATTTAGACATGTATTCATTGTTATGTTGGGGACCTGTCCTAGCCTTATGACGTTTATGTAATCTTAGAGGTTTGTAGATAAATGTCATGTATATGAAAGACTGTATGGCCTTGTCTGCCTATGTTCAGTGTACGGGTGATTATTTTGGCCTTATAGGCCCGTAGGTCATATGTATAAGTCAGTATATCAGGTTAGGTCGTTTTATGTCGAGTGTTTCCTCATGTTTTATTTTTGTTACCTCATACGACCCTTATAGTTCATTTGCCCATGTTGATGTAATGATAAAGATACATTATGTTGGTACTTGATTGAGTAAGGCATCGGGTACCCGTTGCGGCCCATCGGTTTGGGTCGTGACAAAAGTGGTATCAGAGCAGTTCTATCCTAGGGAGTCTACAAGCCATGTCTAGTAGAGTCTTGTTTATAGGTGTGTTGTGCACCACACTTATAAGTAGGAGGCTACAGGGAATTAAGGAATGTCACTCTTTCTTCTTACTCTAGATCATGTGGTAGAGCTCTCTTGTAAGAATTAAATTCCTAAATTCTCTTATATTTGTAAGTCAATGATACCGACATCTAGAAAGACGGTTGGTAAGGCAAATAGATGTGGAAGAGTTGAGTTAGAGGAACTAGAGTTTGCATCACTACTATGAAGGATGAATGTAAGGTCTTAAGTAGATCATGTGTGTATAAGTTTCTTGATAAGGAGCCTTAAGGCAAGGATATCTATCCACTAATATGGTGAAAACGATGAGAGATTCAAAAGATAGATACAAGTTTCAACAAATAAAAGAAGCAAGGCGAAGAAGTGATCGAGGTACCCAATTAGTGAAGATGATCATTGCCTACAATTCAAGAAAAGAGATAATAACCATTTTGAGTTACCTTCGACAGTAACAGAGGTATGTACAATAAGCCACATCGATTTCAGTTATGCTCTATGGGAGGTAGCAGATATGGTTTAATATAGGATGGGATATCAGGATCCGGCTGGGGTTAGAGTAATCCAAAATGGTGAATGGATTATTTGTGTTAGTTGACATTTCCAAATAATAAAAAAAGGTGTTAATAGATCTCCTTGTGAGACACCCAGATGGTGCACTCTAAAATAGTACAGCTGGATATGAGTACTACGAAGATAGGCATTGAAAGCCTTGAAGTGATGTATATTACCTTAGTGTGGCTCCCGTCCCTATTAGAGCAAGAACGTTGAGCAACCCGAAGAGCCACTGGATGGAACAAAAGGGGGCTAAAAGCAAAATAATGTCTTATTGAAGTTTTTAGAATAAAGTGATAGACATAAATGCTAGCGGGAAATAAGAAGAGAGTCAATAAAGCATTATAAGTAATATATGACACATGAGTGACAATGGTAGATCTAAAAGATGAAAGTATTACAGAGTCTATAGTCAAGTGAAGGAAAAGATGAGAGGTGACAGGTCTTGAGACAACAAAAGAATATAGGCCATAAAGTCATATTCTCATTTTGAAAAATAAGTTCATGAATAGTGGCCTTCGCAGAAGCTCTTGCTGATATCTCCTCTCTAAAGGTGTTCCAACAACCAAACTTGTAGAAATAGGTTAGAACCCTCAAAGTGTCTGAACCCATGCTTGCACCGATCCAAAGCACGATACATCTCAGCTAAGATCATGGGGATGATAGTGTAAGTATCCATTAAGGTCCTAGCGACCATGGCTAAGCGAGTATGAATCCTTCTTCCTTGCATCGGAAAGATCAACTATTCCAAGAAGTAGACAATGAAAACATAAACTAGGTGGTGCACCCATCCCAAAGAGGTAAGGGCTAGATCATGATGAATGTGATATGATTTGCTATGCCCATAACGCTTGTAGAGAAACTCAAAAGGGATGTATGATTTCTTTAGACAAAGCAGTTCATCGTTCTTCTTAAAACCCAACATTTTCAGTAAACTTCATGGAATGCGATTTCCTGGAACTATGGTAACTTGGCGAAACCTCCTATTGCTTCCAAGAGATGAGTTATTTCTATATTGCCAAATCAAAAAATGGCTCTTTTCTTGTCCCCGAACATGGTAGCGGCCTTGATCAGTTCCCTATTTGGTCGAATGTTCTGCAAAGATGGAAAGTCACCAAGTACTCTCCTGACATGATTCTATCACAAGGTGCAAGGCCTTTCTACCAGTCAATTAGTAGAGGCGGGATGTTTTGGACCATACCGAACATGGGGATTTTGTGCTTCATTTTCTGCAAAACAAACAAAGGTTAGCCCTTTCTCCCTCCAGATTCTACTACTTACACAATAATGATCAACAAGTTGGCACATTTTCTCTAAGTAATGCACATAATATGATGGTATCCTTTAGGATTATGGAAATCCGGTTGGACTTTCGACAAGGTTTATCCAAGAGGATTAATGTATCAATGGCGTCTCAATCCATACTAGGTTTAGCATGATGCATGTACATTTTAAATTAGAGTGGGTGTCACACCTCCCTTTTTTCCTACACCCCCGTAAGGGTGTATATAGGGAGTTTCTCCAATTAAAGGACAATCCAAACGGGATTTATTTATTAAAGATTTAGAGTCGCCACTTGGAATAATTTACGGTGTTCCAAGTCATCGGTTGAATCCCGAATCGAGGAAAATATGACTCTGTTTAACAGTCCGCGAACCAAAAATCCGGGTAAGGAATTCTGTTAACCTGGGAGAAGGTATTAGGCATTCCCGAGTTCCGTGGTTCTAGTACGGTCGCTTAACTATTATAATTGGCCTATAATTTGATTTTTAACGATTATAAACTTATGTGCAAATTTTAACTTTTAACCGCTTTTATTTAATTTTTAAAAAAGATTAAACGTCATTTAAAACAAGTCTTTGGATCGCGCCACATGAAATGCACCCGCAATCCTAAACATATTTTATTCAATGTTTTAAGATTTGATTTGAGTCTCAAGAAATGCGCACCCGAGTTTAAGAAGGTAAATTATTAGAATAACATGCGTAAAGCAACTACACATTTTTAACTTTGCGAGGGCCATGGAAAAATCGCTAAATGGCACGCCTCGAATTCTAAGGGTTTGAAGAATAATTGACTAAGGGCCACATGTTTGAGAATTTATTTGGCGCGACGCCTCTCAATTCCAAATTGTTCAAAAGGGAAATCAAACTAAATTTCGGAGGGCTATAAGCTATTTGTATTGTCCAATATGGATCACCTCCATTAATTAACTAAGGAAAAGCTTAAAGGGTTCTAATTATTTTAGGCTAATGTTCGAGCTTGACTTAGTAATTAGGGGACCTATATTAAACTAAAACAAAGATACAACTTTCATGGCTTGGGCCAACAACGGACCCATTTGCAAATCAATAACACCCTTAGCACAGCTGCACAACTAAGCTTAATCGTGAAGCCCAGGTGCTGAATGCTGAATCATAACTGGGCCGACATTGGCAGCCCATATCCGATTCTGCGCTAGCACTTGGTGTGGAAGCGATTTTCTAAGCAACTCTCGAATTTAAACAAATACCAAGGTGCATTAAATACCAACATAGATTCTGAAATGAGGAATCAATTCTTGATGCGATAGTGATTCTTACATAAGTTATTTTATCAATTAATATTGCAAACTCATTAGTAATCACTCGTGTGTGCCTAGTCCAAACCAACATTTTGATTCAAACATTTTCAATAATGAGCAACCTATAAAGGGTCAAGCCAAGTCAAAAAAAAAGAAAAAGAATCTCAGATTTGAAATCAAATTCAAGTTCCATTTTTGAAAGTCCTTTTGAAATTCATAATGCCTACACACAAACAGGGACAAAATTACACCATAAACTTCTGAACTAGTAAGCTATACTTCAGGCTGTATCTAAATGAGTCTGAATACTCGATCAATGAAAGGCAAAACTCAACCCAGATCCGCTAAACTAAGGCAGAAATGGTTTGAAACGAGCATCATGCAACCTATAGCTATGAAACACATTCAGTACCAACTAACTTCACAATCAAACTGGGTAGTGCGGCCTTCAGTTCATACACATTATACTGAATCCAGAAGACTTTCATGAACCAACTACACTTAAGCAAAAAACTCATATCTAGCCCTTAGGACAAAAAATGCAGCCATGGTGACATGAATAACTCATAAAAGGCTAAACTAAAAGGAAACCAGAATGAAATACAAGAAAACTAGTAAAAACAAAAATGAAGAGTCAAAAACAAAAATTAACAGTGTCATCTCGTCAATTTGAGTTACATAGCTTCACATACAACTCGATTGAGTTTCATTTCCATTCATGGTTTGAAGGAATACCTGGAAATGAAAGAAAATAAGAGGTGAAGGATCAGCAGTAGCAGTATAGCAGAACCCAACAACAGGCAGTAACCAGTAGAAACAATTTCAAACTCAAAATGAGGTGCAATAGTCCAAAACCCAATTTCAGTCGAACAATAACCCAACAGAAATCAAAACCAAACTTTTAAAGACTCGAACTCAACCCATTTCAACCCCAAATAAAGCAAAATTACTACAGGAATTTGAAGACCTCTATATTCAAAGCAGAAAGTTCATTGGAATAGTGTTTTTTATTCAATTTTTAGCCATTTGCGATTTTTCTGAAATTTCTTCCTTCAGCTCTCTTTGGTCTGCCTTGAAAGGCAAGAAAGACTGCCTTTATAGGCAAGGCACCAGGGCAGCAAAGAATGGGTTCGGTTTTGCACTTGAACCCTTTTTGAATTTTTATTTTTGCTCTCATGTCCTCAGTTTTAGAATCAACATTTCATATAAGCCCCAATCCCAGCTTCTAGGAAGCTTCCTAGGCAGTTATTTTAGATATTCTCTCAACCAATTACCTAAACTACCCTCGAACCCCGATTATTTACTCTAGGAACCCAACCTAGCAGAACCCCTGTTGATACTAGACAAACCGAATGGTCCATGGGTCAATTTGGACCAACTGTTCAACCCCAAATGAACCGGAATAGACCCAAAACCTAACCCTCAAGATCAAAGATCTATTCGGCCCAACCAGCAGTTATCTGATTATCAAATAACATAGAACAATTACAACTTTAGCCTAAATGGTTTACTAACTAAACTTAACTAAACTAACAATTTTAAAACTAACCTAAGAAGACTCCAATTACTCATGCATGAATGAATAGACTCCGGAAAAAATGAAGAATGATTCGAGGAGAGGAAAAGAAACAGAAAATTAAAAAACAAACCAAAGACAGATTAAACCAAAAGAAGAAAAGAAGAATACCTAAGAAAAGTTCGAAAATGAACAGGGGAGACTGGGTGTTCAGATCCTCGGATTTTCCGGCCAAATTTTATGTTAATCATGCGCTCTAACAAAGAATTTGACATGAAATTTTGCCAACACTTGACTTGGGATTTCTAGGGCTCGTTTCTGATCTAAGATTCAAGAAACTAGGGCAATATTCGAGGGTAATGGAGTATGGATTTGGAAAGAGGGGAGTGAGGAGGCTATAAGGTGTGATTTTTGTGGCATTTGGAGGTGGCGCCGCTGTCGGAGGCCGGAGATTTGGGGGCAGCTTAGCTAGGGTTTTGGGGGTGTTTCTGGTGAGGGTGGTGAGCAGATGGGGATTCTGAGGGGGGAGGAAGGGTTTTTCGGACACTTAAATACACCTGGGGATTCAGTTCTAAGTCGTTTGATCAAGGGGAGATCAACGGCTCAGATCAATACTTATCGAAACGAAGTTGTTTGGTTTGGGGGGGAACCGGATCGGGTTAAGGTGATTTGGGCCGGGTATTGGGGCAATTTTCATTTGGGCTGGGGAAACTTGCATTGGTTTCAGCCCAAATTTGGATTTTCCATCATTTCTTTCTTTTCCTTTTTCAATTTCAAAATTCTTTCCTTTTCAAAATTAAAATAAAACCTAAATTAATTAATAATTTTTTTAAATCTAAATTAACCTACCCAATTATATTAATCGCTCATCATGGTATTTATAATAATTAATTAAATCCTAAATTTAAAGAAAAACTATGCAATTCAAATTAAAAAGTTAAAATGCAAATTGAACTATTTTTGGGAAATCAAAACAAAAGAGGTAAGCATAATATCGTAAACCACAATGTTGGGTAAATACTAAATCCGTTATACTAAGCTTTCTCTAGGAAGAAGAGTGAATAGTAAATCCGTTACTATTCATCGGCCATAACTTCGAAATCTAGTAGTGGATTTTCTCAAACTTGGTATCAAAAGATTCATTTTCCCTTTGCGCACAATCCCCAATTGGTTTCACCCTCAAATCCATAGCCAATTATTACATATCTACAAATTGGTTTGTCCATTACTGTAGCAAAACAGTGTATCTGGGTAGCTTTTTCTTTTCTGTGCAATGTAGTGTTGAAACTTTTGCGTAATAGAGCCCTTCCATGGCAGCCAACGTCTCTCCCCAGCCTTTAGCTGTGGGAGAGCAGAATCCAAACTCAAATGAAGTTACTCCAAACATCAACAACTTTGTTACATATGCAGCAAGTTTGAATCAAAAGCAATCTACCACATCTCTCATAAAAACGAGTTTGAAACCTTTTGAAATTGTTCATGGAGTTCCTACGATTCAATTTTCCATGTATGAACGTGAAGAATTTGCAAATGAGGAAGGATTACATCAAGCAATGATGATAAAACTGTCCAGCAACGCACCAAATTTACAGATTTTAAGGAGTATTCTGCCGAAAGTCTTTGGTATCAAAGGTAATTGCTTGTTCGGTGCTTTGGCTCCATGACAAATTTTAATCCGTTGTGATCAACATGAAAATTATGTTGCTTGTTTGGCAAGAGCTGTAAACTATTTTCAACATAATGGAAGGGAGCATCAATATAGAGTTTTCCCATGGATTGTTGGATATAATCCAAACCAGGAAACTTCGAAGGTGGCTATTTGGATTTCTTTGCCGAATTTGTCGCCTGAACTGTTTGCTCGTAAGCCTTTATTGTCCATTGCGGCTGATATTGGAAAACCAATCGCAATTGATAAGGCAACACAAGTTAGATCTCGTCCTAGCACGGCAAGAGTCAAGGTTATCATTGATTTACTTGACAAACTTCCTGAAAAGATTAGGCTTCAATATCTTGATGTTAAAACTGGTAAGATTGTTGAGGATTACCAGGAAATTATCTATGATAATTTGCCTTCGTATTGTGGCCATTGTAAGCATCAAGGACACGAAGAAAATCAATGTCGGCGCTTAAAAGGAAAGGCAGTTCAAGCAGCTCGTGTTTGTGATGAGAATGAGCATCAAATAGTTGAAAAATTGCAGGGTGATGCAAGAGATTTTTTGAATGCTAAGAGAGCTGGGCAACAACTTATAGAAGGATCAGAAAATGATAAGAATGCTAGGCAGAAGGTGTGTGATGATTTGAGTAAAAGGGCAGATGCAACAGGTGTTAGAGGTGTTGTGCAAGTAGAAAAAACTGATATTAATATCCCTGATGGTGCACAGATTCTCAACAATTCTGGGATCTCAAATAGTGTCGCTATTGTTTCTGTCGATCGTGCCTTAGCTAGGATGTCTCAAGCTATGTCTGTAGAAGCAGGAAATAAGGTGTTCAAAGATCGAGGGAATGGCAGTAGTATAGGGACAGTAGCGGGAGGTGATCGACCTATTAATGGTACAGGTGAACAAGCTGATAATGCAGCAGGATACAAAGCTATTATTGTGAATGAGGAGGGGCAGGAACATGTAAGTACTGAGGCCTTGGAGTGTGCTGATGCTACAGCCTGTAAGGCTGTGAATATGGAAAATTCAGCTGCAGGTGTACAAGCTAATACTGGAGCTTTGAAACCTATAGCTCCTTTGAAATATACTGCTGGGACTCTGGAAAATAGTAATGATCGAGCTGTTACTTCAAAAAAAATTGGTGTGGAAACTACCGTTGAGGTAAACCATGTAGATGTTATGGAGTTGGAATATGCAGCTTCAACAGGGTATAAAGTGGTGAATGTACAAACTAAACAACTTCAAGTCTCAGCTGCGGGGATGGCTAATACTACTGTTGATCGAGAAACCAAGGCCACAAATAATGCAACAGATGTAGTAGTAGGACATGTTGTGCAATCTGGAATTGAAGCAGTTGAAGTGTCAAAGGGCGAGCTTGTACCAAGGTCTAGCACTCCTATGATTCTTTTTTCCATTTCACAAGTAGAAAACATTATCAAACAGGCCCAGACAGAAATGGTAATGAACACCACCTTGGTTAAAAAACCAATGGTGACTTTGAACACATCCGTGTTTGATGTCCCTTCTCAGTCAGTAGAGTCTTTTAGGGAGTTCAAAGGTGAATCTGGGCAGCTTGTCCTGTCAACTGGGAACAACAATGAGGTTATCCAACAAAAGGTAAAGGAAATGGCTATCAATTCTAAGCTGTGGCGAGAACAACGAGAGGAGGATGATGAAGAGGATTGGGGTAATGGGTTTGCTGGCTATTCATCTGAAGAAGGTGAGCAGGAGGTTGATCAGGAGAGTACAGGTGAGGAGATCGATCCTCCAGTAAAGCCAAAGCCTCATGAGGCAACAACATCAAGTCCCACGACCAAATTGAACATTCATGCTCCTATTTTCATCCCCAGAAATTCTCCTACTGCTGTTATGCCAGATGCAGCAGCTGGAAGGTTGGTTAGCGCTGTGGAAATATGTGCCAAGCAGGCCACTCCAGGTGTTAATACTAGTCAAATTGTGACTACACCAACACTTAAAATGCAGCAGCAACAAAATGATCTGCACGCCTCAACTAGTATGCATACTGGTGATCGCACAGCAGCAACAAAACCAAATTCTGGGCAGCAGCAATTCACAACAACTACTCCAATTATTTGGGTTGAGGAGAGACAACTACTGGATGCAATTGTAAGTACTGCTCCTCTACGTTCTTTAAGTCATACAGTCTCTCGCACTGGTCGTGGGAATGTGAGTAGGAACAAATCACAAAACAACAACAAAGTACGGCAAATATGGTTCCTGCACAAGCTGGAAATACATTGATGACTCAAGGTGTTTCTCAACACATGCCAAATCCAATTTTGGTAGGTAGAGATATATATGAAGAAGGGGAGGAAGATGATATCTTAAATCAATGCGGGGCAGAGGCATCAAGAAAAGGTGACCTATCACCTATGCATAGTGGAAAAATAAAAAAGGTACATACAAGGAAAAATAGTTGGGACGACAAGGTCAGTGATTTTTTAAATGTTAGGCGACCTCCAATGAGAGTTGCCAAACAAAAGAAGGCTGCCGCAACTACCTCAACGAGGTCCAACCGTTCAAAAAAGAAATGACGATTTTTGAATACTTTTTGAACACGGTTGAGGAAAACAACAAAGAACTGCAAATTGAAGATTTTACATGTTTGGAAAAGAAGGGACATGAACCAAATTGGTACTTCATTCTATTATACCACTTTATTAGTATTCTCATTTTTAATATCATCACAGAGTATGTTATAAACTCTGTGATGATCATTGAATATTTGGTACTCTCTAGTTCTTATTTTTTACATGCGTGCTAGTAGGTGAGGCCTTTTCATTGCCTCAATAGGATTAGTAAGGTAAGGTTTAGCACGGTTTGAGTTGCCTTGGTCCTATGCCTTTGGAAATATTTCCACACAGCTATGAGATTATATGCCTTTGTGAGACTTTGCCGGCAGCTACACCATTAATCCTCTACATAAGGCTGCCATCATAACGCAATGTGAGGCGCAAAGGAATGATTATATAGCCAAGGCATATAGGTAACAATACCGGTGCTATTTTCCCCCTTATTTGTACTATTCCTAATTATTGTATTTTCTGTTCTTTTTTTTTATTAATAAAAAAATAGCCCTAGGTGCTTGCCTAGCGGATTGCTAAAAAAAACAATATTTGGGATTTTCATTTTTTATAAAACAAACTAATTAATCTAAAAAAAATATAAAATTAAATCCTGAATGCAGTGCGTGATATCTTTGTATTTTCATGAATTAAATAAAATAAACGTGCCCAGACAAATGCAAATAATTAACAGAAAATGCCACAAAATCCAACAAATTGCGAACACTGAAAGAAATTACTTTGTTTTGAATTTGTTGGAATAATTCATCTAGGGCAAAAATCACGTGCTCATAGCAGCCCCTCTTTGCCCGGAAACACGAAGAGTTTTTGTACAAAGATAAAGTGAGTGGATACGAGCAATTTTTGCCCATTTGAATACTCCGTGGGAAGCATTTTTGAAAGATTTGACCGCACCCTGCTTCTGAGGTTGCCTACATATCCTTGGCTAAAAAGGAATCAGGTAAGTGTAGTTCAAGAATGTCTGGTAGCTGGGACTATCATGGAGCTATGATTTCACTGTTGTTGTTGCTGCTACTGCTTACTGAACCCCTTATTACACCATGTCAAAAATAAAAGAAGATAGACTAGACTATGATCTATGCTTTATAAAATCCTATCTAAATCTTCAAGCTTGCTCTTGTGTTTCTTGTTGCCTTGTTGTCCTCTATTCTCTCGGTAAAACTCTTTTGTTGCCGTCTTGAATTGTAAACTGAGAAGCTTCCCTTTCTCCAGGCGGGTGCCTAACTACTGAACATGGTATGTATTCCCATGATCTCCAGGCGGGCTCCTGACCGCTGAACTTAAATGTATTCTCATGCTATCCAGGCGGGCTCCTGACTTCAAAACGTGAATGTATTCCCATGCTATCCAGGCAGGCTCCTGACTTCAGCAAAATAGACAAAAACAAAGAAAATTTTCTGCCCCAATTTGGGTATGTGGGCCCATGTGTAAGTGTAAAAACGAATCACATTACCAAATATCAATAAGAATTTGAAAACCCAAACTTGAATTGTACTCCATTGTTCTCCAGGCGGGCTCCTGACCGCTAAACTTGAAAGTATTCCCTGCTTTCCAGGCGGGCTCCTAACTGCTGCATTTGAAAGTATTCCCTACCTTCTAGGCGGGCTCCTGACTTCAAAATAGACAAAACACAGGATTTGAAAGCTAAAACCTAAATTGTGCTCCCTTGTTCTCCAGGCGTGCTCCTGACTACTGAACTTGAAAGTATTCCCTGCTCTCCAGGCGGGCTCCTGACTGATAACTTGAAAGGTATTCCTTGCTCTCCAGGCGGGCTCCTGACTGTTGGCTTGAAATGTATTCCCTTCTTTCTATGCGGGCTCCTTACTTCAACTTGAAATATATTCCCTGCTCTCTAGGCGGGCTCCTGACTTCAACATTTGAAAGTATTCCCTACTATACAGGCGGGCTCCTGAGTTCAAAATAGACAAAACAAAGAAAATTTTTCTGCCCCAGTTTGGTGGTTGGGTACAGATGTGAGTGTAAAACTAAATCATATTTCCACGTATTACTGAGAATTGAAAGCTAGATCCCATTATTCAGGAGGTCCTGACAACTCTTAACTAAACGATAATTTTTTAAAACCTAAGTTATGTCCTCTACAAGTGTGATTTCTGCTAAATCTTGTAATTTAAGAGGGTCTTAAACTACTCCCCATTATCCAGGATGGTCCTAAAAAATCAAACATCAAGTTTTATCTTAAGAGTGACAACTTTTACGGCTGAATTATTCTACCCTACAGCCGAACTTACGCTAAGTGTTGTTATCTAATTGAAATCTTAAACTAAGTCTCATTATTCAGGACGGTCTTGGAAACTCCTAATTGAATCCTATATCGAACATGCAAACTTCTAAGCTAACTTATATTCTTTTGGGATATATTTATGCTAGATTATGCTATTTCTGAACTTTAAATTAGGTCCCATTTTCTAGGAGGGTCCTGAAAATCAAAATCAAACCTGTTTGGCGACTGGCTTTCTCTATGGAAGGTTTATCCGAAATAAACGCGTTTTCTGCCCCTGTTTCAATCAAAGAAAACTTTGTCAGATTAAAGTGGTGGTTAGCTGATGGCATTCTTACTGAAGATCTTTTCACTGCATTGTTTTTTTCTGAATGGCTTTCCCGAACTGGCCCTGAACCGCTTTGACTTTCTGACTGACTTTCAAATCCCATGACCTTTGACGAATCGAGTGATCTATACCCATGTTGTTGTTTCACCTCTGACCCCTTTTATCTGAACCTTTTCATCTCCCACCAAATCATTCCACTGGTGAGACTTCGGGTGATCCCCTGTATCCCACCTTTCATCATGTTGTCTTTAGTATGCTCTGACCACTTTGTGATTTGCAATTTTGGAAATTGGTAGTGAACTTTTAAATTCTTTTGCACTTACTTGGGACAAGACCGACATTAAAACATCTTATACAAATAAGCCCAAAAGAAAATGAAATGCAATGACTTTGCAGGTCAAGGATAAGAAGAATCTGAAACCAGATGACTGCTACAAAGGGACAAAGAAAAAGAAACTTATCTGAGTGGAACAGCTGGTACCAATGATCATGACATGCATTTTGGATTAATCGGCCCAATCTGTCCAACCAATCAACTTTCAGTTGTCGTACTTTGTTGCCTCAGAATTTCCATGACCTGATTACTTTACCCAAACCTTGTCCTTGTTCATCCTGCGGTGCCTTGAAATAGTTTTCCACCAACAGACCCTTCTCACTTTCATCTCAAGATGCCCATGAGGGTTTTCACTAATAAGACTCTCTCATTTTAATTCTTTCAACTCTCGTCGCCTTATGGTGACTGTGAAGGTTTTCACCAATAAGTCTCTCTCATTTTATTTTCCTGCTTAAATTAGAGTGTTGCCCCTGACAATGAGTTACCTTTACTTGCTCGACTTGGCATTTCTCAAAGACTGATTAGAAGGTCTTTCTTTGGAACGTAAGGTGGGCTTTTTGACAGGGTTAGGAAGAAAGGGTATAAAAGGCTCAAAACCATTCAAATGGGTTAAAGTTATAACTTTCAGAATCAGGTTTCTCACAACAACCACAATTTCTGCCTCAGTTTCTTGCTTGGGGGCTTTTGGATTTTTGTTTGATGAGACCGAACCGTGAGGCTTCCTATGTATCCCTAAAAGGAATTAGGTCGAACGTAGTTCATGACATAGGAATTACTTTGTTGTTGCGATTTTCTCTTTTCTCTTTCTTTTCTTTCTCTTTTTTGCTTTCTTTTTCTCTTTTTGTTGTTTTTTTCCTTCTCTTTTTTTCTTTTCATTCTTTTCTTTCTCTTCTCTTTTTTTTCTCTTTTTTTTTCAATTTTCATTTTTCTTCTCTCCCTTTCGTTCTTTTTTTTCTCCTTTTCCTTTACTTATCTTTCACGCTTGTGTTTCTGATCTTTGCTACTGATTCCGAAAGAGGGGTAAGAAATAAAATAAATAAGGCTCAAAAGAGGTGACGAGGGATAAAGTGTTTCGATAGTAAAACAAAATGTCTTCGTCATTTCAATCTTCAAAATATGCCAAATACAAACAAGTACAATCAAACAAAGAAATCATATATAGTATCTCTTGACTGCATCTGAATTGATATCCATTTCCACACATTTCCCTTCCACATCTGTCAAATATAACGCGCCATTGGACAATACACTAGTTGCGACAAATGGCCCCTGCCAGTTTGGGACGAACTTTCCTTTTGCTTCAGCCTGATGAGGCAAGATACGTCTCAACACTAACTGACCCACTTCGAACTTCCGTGGACGTACCTTCTTGTTATATGCTCTCACCATTCTTTATTGGTACAATTGGCCGTGACATACTGCTGCCAATCTCTTTTCATCAATTAGACTTAATTGCTCCAAGTGGGTTTTGGCCCATTCAACGTCATCAATTTCTGCCTCAGCGATAATCCGAAGGGATGGGATTTCAATTTCTGTGGGTATTACTGCCTTCGTGCCATACACCAACAAATAAGGAGTGGCCCCTACTGAAGTGCGAACAGTAGTGTGATAACACAACAATGCGGAAGGAACTTCTCATGCCATTGTCTGGAACCATCCACCATTTTCCGAAGTATCTTCTTTATGTTCTTATTGGCTGCCTCAACTGCTCCATTCGCTTTAGGGCAATATGGGGTGGAATTGCGATGTATAATCTTAAACTGCTGATAGGTCTCCGTCATCAGATGACTGTTAAGATTAGCACCATTGTCCGTGATGATTACCTTCGGAATCCCAAACCGACAGATGATATTTGAATGCACAAAATCGACCACTGCTTTCTTGATCACAGATTTGAAAGTTTTCGCTTCAACCCACTTGGTGAAATAATTAATGGCTACCATAATAAACCTGTGTCCGTTTGATACTGCTGGCTCGATCGGCCCAATGACATCTATGCCCCAAGCAACAAAGGGTCATGATGCCGACATTGTGTGCAATTCAGATGGTGGGGAATGAATCAAATCTTAGTGCACCTAACACTGATGACACTTGCACACAAAACTGATGCAATCCCGCTCCATAGTGAGCCAATAATAACCTGCTCGGAGAATCTTCTTTGCTAGAACATACACACTCATATGCGGTCCGCAAACCCCGGAGTGTACCTCAGTCATGATAGTTGTGGCCTGTCTGGCAACTATGCATCTTAGCAATCCAAGATCTGGAGTTCTTTTGTATAACACCCCTCCACTGCAGAAAAATCCACTTGCAAATCGTCGAATTGTTCTTTTCTGATCACTTGTGGCCTGTACCGGATATACCCCCATCCTGATATATTCTTTGATATTATGGAACCACGGCTCCCCATCAAGTTCTTCTTCTACGATATTACAGTAAGCATGCTGATCACGGACCTGAATCTGCAAAGGGTCCACATAAGCCTTATCTGGATGATGTAACATTGACACCAGAGTAGCCAAAGCATCGACAACTTCATTATGGATCCTTGGGATGTGCCTGAATTCTATTGACTGAAATCGCTGGCAAAGCTCATGCAAACATTGTTTGTATGGTATGAGTTCCAAATCCCGTGTTTCCCATTCTCCCTGAATCTAGTGCACCAGAAAGGTCTGAGTCACCCAAGACCAAGATTTCCATAACGCCCATATCCAAAGCTAACCTCAAACCCAGAATGCATGCCTCATACTCAGCCATGTTGTTAGTACAGTAAAAACGAAGCTGAGCCATAACAGGGTAGTGCTACCCTATTTCGGAAATAAGTACCGCTCATATCCCCACGCCCTTCATGTTTGCAGCCCCATCAAAGAAAAGTTTCCATCTCGACTTCTCGAATTGTTCAAACTCATCAATGTGCATCACCTATTCAACAGGGAAATAAGTTTTTAGAGGTTCATAATCTTCATCGACCGGGTTCTCGGCCAAATGGTCTACCAAGGCATGTACTTTCATTGCAGTTCGAGTCATGTAGAAAATGTCAAACTCTGTGAGAAAGATCTTCCACTTTGCAAGGCTCCAAGTGGGCATAGGCTTCTGAAAGATGTACTTCAATGGATCTAAGCGAGATATAAGGTAGGTAGTGTAAGATGACAAATAATGTTTCAGTTTCTGTGCCACCCAAGTTAGGGTGCAACATGTCCTCACAATCTGAGTGTACTTAACCTCGTACGATGTGAATTTCTTGCTGAGATAATATATGGCCTGCTTCTTCCTGCCAGTGATGTCATGTTGACCCAATACACAGCCGAATGAGTTGTCCAAAACCGTCAAATATAGAATCAATGGTCACCATGGTTCTGGCGGGACCAACACGGGTGGATTTGAGAAATACCTCTTTATATTACCAAACACCTCCTGACATTCATCTGTTCACTTGACCGCAGCGTCTTTCTTTAACAGTTTGAAGATAGTCTCGCAAGTTGTCGTGAGCTGAGAGATGGACCTGCTGATATAATTCAATCTCCCCAGCAAACCCATCACCTCGGTCTTGTTCTAGGAGGTGGCAATTCCTGGATGGCCTTGACTTTTGATGGATCCAGTTCAATGCCCCGACGGCTAACTACGAACCCCACAACTTTCTAGACGGCACCCCAAAAGCACACTTTGCAGGATTAAGCTTGAGATTGTACCTGCGAAGCCTTTGGAAGAACTTCCTCAAATCCCTGACATGGTCAGACTGCTTTCTAGACTTCACGATCACATCATCCACGTACACCTCGATTTCCTGGTGTATCTTATCATGGAATATTGTTGTCATTTCCCTCATGTAGGTTGCCCCAGCTTTCTTCAAGCCAAATGGCATGACCCGATAACAGTACATTCCCCATGGCATGATGAATGCTGTCTTTTCTGCATCTTCCTCGTCCATTAAGATCTGATGATAACCAGCATAACAATCCACAAAAGAGCCAATCTCATGTTTGGCGCAATTATCAATCAAGATATGGATATTCGGCAACGGGAAATTGTCTTTTGGACTCGCCTTTTTGAGATCCCGATAATCAACACACAACCTGGTCTTGCCATCCTTCTTCGGCACAGGCACAACATTGGCTAACCAGGTGGGATACCGGGTGACCCGAACGACTTTGGTATCAAACTGTTTGGTGACCTCTTCTTTGATCTTTACACTCATATCTATTTCGAACTTTCTCAGCTTTTGTTTGATATGAGGAAATGCCGGGTCAGTGGGCAACTTGTGAACCACTAAATCAGTGCTTAGGCCCGACATGTTGTTAAGGGACCATGCAAAAACATCTTTGTATTCGAACAGTGCTTTAATTATCTCCTCCCTGAGTTGAGGTTCTAGATATACACTTATTTAAGTTTCACGGATATTATCTTAGTCCCCTAGATTAACTGCTTCTGTATCATTCAAATTAGGTTTGGGCTTTTCCTCAAAATGACTTAGTTCCTTACTAATTTCTTCATAGGCCTCATCATCATCAAATTTCAACTCGTCATCACACTCAATTTCTTGTATTATTATTTCAGAGTTAGATTGGCTTTTAAAACTGGGCCGAAAATTCCTCATGCATGTCATGTCATTGATATCAGCATAAAAAGAACTGTACAAAAGAAGAAACAAAAATAAAATTAGAAGAAATGAAGGAAAAGGAACAATTGCATTTCATTTAATTTAAAGATAACAGGGTTTTAACACATCCAACTGGACGGAACATAATATCTGAATTACAGACCCTGGAATAATCCAGACAACTAAAAGAAAATCAAAACTCACTACCAAGACTCTCTCCGGGTAGGAAAAGGAGTAGCTTCCCAGTTGTTGACTTTTGCACGTGGTCCCACGAACTGCACATCTACCCTGCTGGACCATTCCCCAGCCTCAACCATGTTAATCTCGGCGAATAACCTTTCGAACCCCTTCTCCAAATCTCCATCGGCACCAATCAATGCTCCAGGAACCTTTGACAACAGTTTCTTTCTGATACCCGGCCTGACAAATGATCTGGACAGACGCGTGATTGGCTTTGGCAATGCCCATGCTTTCTGTTTCATTTTCCTGGCTCTTCTCACATCCGCAACTGTGGGCTTGAACCCTAGGCCAAAAGTATCCAGATTCCTTGGAAGAGAAATTAGTCGCACGATACCTTGTAGAGATGCACCCAAACCCCTGCCCGGTATGAAACCATTTTTCAACATTTCAACAGCTACCATGACTGATGTTGTAGCCATCTTTGGAGTTGGAACGCACTTTCCTTCCGGAACTTTATCCACCGCTACCATGTCAAAAAACTGATAAACCCATGGCCCCTTGTCGTCTTCAACCTCTATGAGCGGAACAATGGCATCATTGGGCACACACAAATTATCCTCGCCGTGTACGACAATTTCCGATCGATCCTATTAGAACTTTACAATTTGATGTAGAGTAGAAGGGACCGCTTTGGTAGCATGAATCCAAGGTTGTCCCAACAGCAGATTATAGGAAACAGCGACATCGAGCACATGGAATTCCATAGTAAATTCAACTGGCCCTATTGTGAGCTCAAACACTATGTCCCCGATTGAATCTTTCCCTCTACCGTCAAATCCCCGAACGCAAATATTGTTATTGTGGATTCTTTCATCCTCCACTTTTAGCTTGTTTAATGTAAAGAGAGGACAAATGTTCGCGCTAGACCCATTGTCAACCAGTACCCGAGTAACCACGGAATCTTCGCATTTCACCGTTAGATAGAGGGCTCTATTGTGCTCGGTACCCTCCATGGGCAACTCATCATCAGAAAAAGTGACTCGGTTTACCTCAAATATCTTGTTAGCTATCTTTTCCAAGTTGTTTACTGAGATTTTATCAGGAACGTGGGCTTCGTTCAAGATTTTCATCAAAGCACGACGGTGTTCGTCTGAATGGATCAATAATGACAAGAGCGAGATTTGAGCTGGTGTCTTCCTTAACTGCTCCATGATGGAATAGTCTTGCACTTTCATTTTTCTCATAAATTCTTCTGCTTCTTCCTCAGTTATCGCTTTCTTCACCAATACTGGACTATCTTTCGAGGTCTTAGCTTTCCTCAACTCTTCGGGGGCAAAGCATATCCCCGATCGAGTCAAACCATAGGTCTCACACACTTCTTCTCTAACCTCTTTCCCCTTGTAAGTCATTGTCACTCGTTCATAATTCCATGGGATTACCTTGTTGTTGACCATCGGTAGTTGAATTACCGGTTTGATAACGACAGGATATGTGGGGCACCCTTCACAATTACCGCAGGCTTGTTTGTCGCTCCTGGTACAACTACTTTTGCTTTTTCATGTTTTCCTGCAACGTCACCTGAGGACCTCTTCTTGACCTCCACAAATGGTACATTATTTGCCCTGTTCAACTTGATCACAGACTTCTCGCTTGTTGACTTTTCAAATGGCCTGGCTTTACTAGTCTGAATCATCATGACGGTTTGCGAAGGCTTCTTAGGCTCCCCTCCCTTATGAACTATCTCAATCATATTTGTTTCATGATGGGCTGGCGAGGGATTCTAATTGATATTTGGGTGCCTCCGGAGCTTGGACCTCAATCCGATTGGTGTCAATGAGTTCTTGAATAGCTGTTTTCAATTTACAGCATTTCTCTGTGTCATGGCCCGGGGCCCCTGAATAATACTCACAACTCACCGAGCGGTCAAGATTTCCGGGAGGGGGATTCGGCAATTTAGCCTCGATCGGATTGAACATACCCAACTACCTCAGTTTGTGGAATAGACTAGCATATGATTCTCCCAATGGAGTGAAAGTTTTTTGCTTCTGCAACCTCTAATCTTGAAGGCTTGGTTGGGTCGAAAACCTGTTCCAGGAGGGTTTCTATAGGCTTTTGGGGGTGGATAGGTATTTTGTGGAGCTTGGTACGGATTCTGTGGAGCTGGCATACGCCATTGTGAGTGAGCGGGAGGTTGGGTATAGGTTTGTGCGTGATGGACAGAAAAATGGGGATCTGGCGGTGGGTAATAGTGTTGTGGCGGGTTATATGGAGTGTGGGGGTACGTTTGGGGGTAGGGTCGCGGCTGGTTGTAGTAACGGGGAAGGTTACTGGATCCAACCCAACCTTCCGAAGGTTACTGGATCCAACCCAACCTTCCGACTCAATTGTCGCAATATCCTCCTTCTACTTCTTCCCCGAGCACACCCCCAGTACCATTTTGAATGGCCTGCGTGGTCGTTTTAATCGCTGAATAACTCATGATCTTGTTGGACTTGAGTCCCTCTTCAACCATGCCTCCCATTTTTATGACTTCATTAAAGGACTTGCCCACTACTGACACCAAGTGACCGAAATGAGTGGGCTCCAAAGCTTCCAAGAAATAATCAACCATCTCGCTTTCTTTCACCGGAGGGTCCACCCTCGCTGCTTGCTCTCTCCAACGGAATCCATATTCCCTGAAGCTCTTATCGGGCTTCTTCTCAAGCTTTGTCAACAACATACGGTCTGGGATAATTTTGAGGTTGTACCGAAAATGGCAGGCAAAGGCTTGGGCAAAATCATCCTATGTGTACCACCTATTGTGATATTGTCTGGTATACCATTCTAAGGCCGATCCACTTAAACTTTGGCTGAAATATGCCATCAGAAATTCATTTCTTCCACCTGCTCCTCTCATTTTGCTACAAAATCCTCTTAAGTGTGCTACTGGGTCACCATGCCCATCGTACAGAGCAAACTTGGGCATTTTGAACCCTGCTGGCAACTGAACATTTGGGAACAGACATAAATCCTTATAGGCCACACTCATTTGACCTCCCAGCCCCCTCATATCTCGGAATGATTGCTCTAAGCTTTTGACCTTTCTGATCATCTCTTCATGCTCGGGATTTTTGGGCGGTTTCTCGGTCTCTGCCGGGATATCAAGATGATGGGTGCAAGAATATGGTTCTAGAACTTTGAAGGTGGGTTCAGGGGGATAATACTGGTTGTCGTGAGTTTGGAACAGGGGTTCACTGGAAGATCGGTGTAATGTAGCAGGTGGAGGTGCCACAAAAATAGGTGTAATTGGTGGGGGAGGGCATGAGACTTGTTTGGGTGGTGGAACTTGAGAAGTATGGGAAGTGGTGCCATGGCATTGTTGGTAGAGGGGAAAGGCTGGAGATGAGTTCACAGTGGGAGGCTCCGGGGGTTGGGCTGATGGTGGGATATAAGTAGGGTTGGCGGGATAAACCAGTAGTGGATGCCCTTTCGCCCAGGCTTGGTACATTTCAGCCATCTGTTGCTGCAGCTTATACATTTCTTCCCTCATTGCATTAACGTCCAATTCTTCCACTTCTTTATATGGGTCAACAACACTTGCTTCCGGTTCCTGGTTGGCCATATTCAACTTGTCTTTCGATCGGGTGTTGTATGAGTGAGTTGCCAGAATGCCAGTCAACTAACCACCTGCTTGGACTTAATACATCAAACAACAACCTTGTTAGCGATCAGGCTTTAACAGATTGGTAACCACACATTGGGCATGAATGCACCTAAACAGTTAACCGTCTCTATTATGTATTTGATTGGTTGCATGCATCATCTCGGCCATTTCTTTCTTTTAATTGCAAACTTCCCCCCTTTTTTCTTTCTTTTTCGTTTCCTTCCTTTCGCTCTTGCCTCTGTTCTCTCTTTGTTTTTACTCTCTTGATTTCTTATTTTCTCTCTTTTCTTTCTTGTTTTTCCGCTCTTTTCTTTTCTTTACTCTCTTGTTTTTCTTTCTCTCTCTTTTCTTCTTTTTTCTTCTTTTACTCTCTTGTTTTTCCTCTTATTTTCTTTCTCTGTTTTTTATTTGGTCACGGTCGAATCCTATGGAGATTGCCTATGTATCATGACCCCGCATGAATCAGACCAAGCGTAGTTCTTGGAGATAAGTGCGAAATAAAACATTTTTTAAGATTTTTAGTTTTCATAAAAAAATCAAATGCTTCCATTACAAAACTCAAAACTAACAAATTCTGAAAGACTAACAGATTTCGATGCAAAGATGAAATACAGACTCCGAAAATAAACATCATACTCCAACAGAAGAAAATACAGACTCGAAAACAACTCGACGGACTCTAGCAGAAAGAAAATGCAAACTCAACATGACTAACAGACGCTAACAAAAGGGAAATGCAGACTCAAACGGAAAATTCATGAATACATCAATGCTCTTGGTGCCCGCGGGACATCAGTCGGTCTCGCCGCAGGCCTATATTCAAGCTCCCTTTGAAGTCGATCCAAGTCGCTCATTATCTGTTTAACAAATGTCATTACTGCTGCAAAGAAGGTAGTGCGAGTCATATCCTCACATATCTGGCACTTCATAACGATGTAGTCAGCGATGCTTCTAGTTCTCTCTCTTATGACGCCTTTTTCTTGTAACAAATGCCCAATCTGTTGGGCCGTGGCTTCCAAAGTTTGCTCAGCCGCATGATTTTGCTCCTGAAGTTGTTGCAAATCTATTTCTAATTACGCCAATGTTGTATAACAATGTTCCCTTTCAACTTTGAAATCTTTTGCCTGTTTGATCATTTTGTTTTCCGAGGCGATGACCTTTTTCTTAACCCTGCGACCTCATCGTCCTACCTTTTTCTCAACTGCTTAACCAGGCATACTCGTTCATCTGCGTTTTTAGCTAATTGCTTTCGAGCCTTGGCTAGTTCACTTTCTAGTTTGTTCAAATCAAAACTATAGTCATTTACTTTCTGCCTCAGGTTAGCTATGAGTTTTTTATCTCTGTCGCTTCGGGCTAGATTTTCTGCCGCTACTTTCATTTTCTAAATTTGAGCTCGAAGGGCCTCATTTTCTTTGGCTAGATTTTTCTTTTATCCTTCATCCGTCGCAACTTGCAAGCTATTCTCGAATTGAATTTCTCTGACTTGCCTTTCCAATTTGCTTATGGTAGACCTGTACTCGTTTTCTTTGGTCAGCCAGTCCCATTGCACTTGTGCTCCGTCGGTGAATTTTTGGACATGTGGTCTCTTTGCGGGCCTGTCAGGTTCATATTGAACTCGGGATCTTTTACCATACCAAGCAGTATAACTAGGCTCCACCTCGCCTCTGGATAGGTCTCGTACTTGAGTATTAAGCCCTAAGAATCTGCACTGATGCCAAATCTGGTGCACTTTCTCTTCTGGGAAGGTAGCTTTTGGATCTAACTCAATGACTTGATGACTCAAATCTTCATTGTGTGGGATGGTCTGGTATCGGCCCAACTAACATAAGACTCTGTGCGAAGCATAAGGCTGGATACTCTGAAGACCCATCAACAGCAAAAAACACACCTCAACCAACATATAGATTACTTCGTTGACCATGAGCCACCCGAATGTCCATTCGATCTTATTTGCGGTCAAGAATCTCAAATGAGCATGTCATGCTTCCGTACCATCAAGAAACTCATAACCCTCTACTCTCTTTTCATGTTATTCAATGCACTCGAGGCCAGTCACACCGCAATTCAAGTATCCGGGATGGTGGCAAAGGTGTTCCTCCATCCATATTTGTAACAACATATTGCACCCTTCAAAGAACTTCGCTCCTTCTCGACAGAGAGTGAGAGCTTGTAAATTTCTGCCAAGATCAGCGGCACTATAGTCCCATTTGCCTTTTTCATCATAAAGTCGGTTATCCCTACTAGCCCCACCTATATGTTCCCATCTTTTCACGGGCAAACCAAGATACCCAGGAATGCCACTATGAAAGCTAATCCTCTCCGAGCTTCCCACTTGTCTTGATTTCCAGCGTGATTAAGACCGGTATCTGGCATTTCGAAGCCACGGGGATTCCCGTAACGTCGATATAGAAAGTAGAAGGTACAAAATCCTTTGGCCAGATTTCCGTCTCGGATGTCCCGACTGATGCTTAACAAGTCCAAATATTTGTGGGGGGTCACTGTTCTTGGTGCTACCGGGTATTGACTTCTGAGATTCCCTTCAAAACCGGCATAGCCTAATATCTCCTCTAACGTAGGAGTTAACTCGAAATCCGCAAAGTGGAACACTTTATGTGCTGGGTCCCAAAACGGTATCAAGGCCTTAATCACGTCTTTTCTGGGCTTGACCTTCAAAATCCCAATAAGACCGCCCAATGCTTTTGTCACTACTTTCCTGCTGTCGCCCCCCAAATCATGCCACCACATATGTAGCTCCAAAGGAATCTCTTCACGGACTGAGAAATGTTCATTTTGATTTGTGTTCATCCTGCACATTTATTAAGGTGATTTTAATTAAAAGAAAACCATGACTCGTTTTGACTTAAGAGAAATGACCACTTTTTCAAAATTTCCACAAAACATCTGGTCTTGCCAACACGGCCTTTCAGCACTTCAAAAATGAAAAGTGACAAAAAGTGGTTGTTCTTGGAAAAACAGTCTTCCGGCGCCCTTTTAGGGACATTCGGCTATTTCTGACAAGAATGGCATCACCCTAATTATTTTCAAATTAAAGTAGATTTTTTGTTGTTTTGGCTACTTTCGCAAAAGAAAGTTGGAGCTGATGGGGGTTGCCTACGTATCTCACACCCTGTGAGAATCAAACTGGCGTAGTTCGGGCAAATAAAACAAACTATTTTTTGTTTGAAAACAAGACTGCTTTTTTTCATTTCATTGGCAAATACAACTATTTTTGAAAACACCAACTTTTGTTTTTCCTCCTTTTTTTGTTTTTATTTTCTCAAAAATTCGGCAGAGTTTTGACACTGTTTGGACATTGGTTTTTTTTAGAATAGGCGATTAACTCTCTTTAACCCTCATACTACTATTTCTCTTTCCTCAATTTTTCCTAATATTCATAAGCCGGTCAGCATGCAAGTCCGAAGCAATTAAATGCACAAGTAGCAAGTAGGATGCATGAGGATGGTCTTTTTGTTTCAGGTGCACCTGTCCTAGACAGACCCAACCCCTGTGTTGAGTCTCCAACGCCAAAATGCACATGATGCAAAAAAATATTCCTACTAGGGATCCGGCGTGAGGTCTTGTTATATTAGGTTCAAAACCTGGGTTTATTGTTCTAGACTTGGCTTACCCAAGGGGACAGTTCGAGCCGAGAGGGGCAGCTTACCAAGAATACAGAAGCTTCACCGGCTTTGCAACTTGTCCGAACCTCGTTCTAAATTTGGAATATGAATCTAACAGAAAATAAGTCACACGAAGTGCACACTTTTTCATGATTCAGAAGAGTCAGAGAAAAGAGGGATTTCGCAACAGTTTATATACAATTCAGGGAATATCAAAGCGGTAAAAGCAATCAATTAGCACATTAGGCCCAAACATGTAACAAAATCAGATAACGGATAAAGCCAACTATAAAAAATTCATCTAAGCTCGAATTCTTAAACCCTGAACCAGAGATTCTGAGTTCGATTCCCCAGTAGAGTCGCTAGAGCTTTCACACCTCCTTTTTTGCCTACACCTCCACAAGGGTGTATATGGGAGTTTCTCCAATTAAAGGACAATCGAAACGAGATTTATTTATTAAAGATTCAGACTCGCCACTTGGAATAATTTACGGTGTTCCAAGTCACCGGTTGAATCCCGAATCGAGGAAAATATGACTCTGTTTAACAGTACGCGAACCAGAAATTCGGGTAAGGAATTCTGTTAACTCGGGAGAAGGTATTAGGCATTCCGTTCATTCATACTCACACCAACTGTATCATCCACTGCGAAGATAATACTCGAAAAGGGACTACGAGTCACCTTCTTTGAGCAATATTCTATTTTTCAGAGTGAAAAATGACCAAAAGTAAACCTGACGGCCAGTGAATCACTGATCAAAGAGCAGATTTTAGAGAGATTCTTCATCGATCTAGTGGCCGGTGAATCACTGATCAAAGAGCGAGCAGCCGCCAGGTTTAATGATTTGGTGGGATCCGACCTACAGTTATCCTTAAACTTCCGTGCTTGGTAGAGAAGAAGAAAACAAAAGTACGCTCGCCTTGGGCTTGCCTTACGCTTTCATTCAAGCTAACTAGACAGGTAGGCAATCCCATCCACAACGCGGTCATGTCTTGCCCCCCCCCCCCAGTATAGTGACCGCTTCTATGTTTTCCCCGAATTTCATCAGTTCCAGGCTAAGGTTCGAGCAGGATGGCGGTTAGTCTTCCTCATCTCTTTCGGGTGGGCAGCGGGAATAGATCTTCTAGCATCAGCATGGATTGACCAGAGACTGGGAGTAGTCGTCGAGTTCCGTAGTTCTAGCATGGTCGCTTAACTATTATAATTGTCCTATTATCTGATTTTTAACGATTATTAACCTATGTGCAAATTTTAACTTTTAACCGCTTTTATTTAATTTTTAAAGAAGATTAAACTTCGTTTAAAACAAGCCTTTGGATCGCGCCACATGAAATGCACCCGCAATCCTAACCATATTTTATTCAACGTTTTAAGATTTGATTTGGTTCACATGAAATGCGCACCCGAGTTTAAGAAGGTAAATTATTAGAATAACGTGCCTAAAGCAACTACGCGTTTTTAACTTTGCGAGGGCCATGAAAAATTCGCTAAATGGAACGCCTCAAATTCTAAGTATTTGAAGAAATAATTGAATGAGGGCCACGCGTTTCAGATTTTATTTGGCGCGACGCCCCTCAATTCCAAATTGTTCAAAAGAGAAATCAAACTAAATTTCGGAGGGCCATAAGATATTTGTATTGTCCAATATGGATCACCTTCATTAATTAACTAAGGAAAAGCTTAAAGGGTTCTAATTATTTTAGGCTAATGTTCGAGCTTGGCTTAGTAATTAGGGGGCCTATATTAAACTAAAACAAAGATCCAACTTTCATGGCTTGGGCCAACAACGGACCCATTTGCAAATCAATAACACCCTTAGTAGCTGCACAACTAAGCTTAATCGTGAACCCCAGGTGCTGAATGCTGATGCATAACTGGGCCGACATTGGCAGTCTAGATCCAATTCTGCGCCATCACTTGGTGTGGAAGCGACTTTTCTAAGCAAATCTCGAATTTAAACAAATACCATGGTGCATTAAATAGCAACATAGATTCTGAAATGAGGAACCAATTCTTGATGCAATAGTGATTCTTACACAAGTTATTTCATCAATTAATATTGCAAACTCATTAGTAATCACTCGTGCATGCCTTAGCCCAAACCAATGTTTTGATTCAAACATTTTCGATAATGAGCAACCTATAAAAGGTCAAGCCAATTAAAAAAAAAGAATCTCAGATTTGAAATCAAATTCAAGTTCCATTTTTGAAAGTCCTTTTGAAATTCATAATGCCTACACACAAACAGGGGCAAAATTACACCATAAACTTCTGAACTAGTAAGCTATACTTCAGGCTATATCTAAACGAGTCTGAATACTCGATCAATGAAAGGCAAAACTCAGCCTAGATCCGCTAAACTAAGGCAGAAATGGTTTGAAACGAGCATCATGCAACCTACAGCTATGAAACGCATTCAGTACCAACTAACTTCACAATCAAACTGGGTAGTGTGGTCTTCAGTTCATACACATTATACTGAATCCAAAAGACTTTCATGAACCAACTACACTTAAGCAGAAAACTCATATCTAGCCCTTAGGACAAAACATGCAGCCATGGTGACATGAATAACTCATAAAAGTCTAAACTAAAAGGAAACCAGAATGAAATACAAGAAAACTAGTAAAAAACAAAAATGAAGATTCAACAACAAAAATTAACAATGTCATCTCATCAATTTGAGTTACATAGCTTCACATACGGCTCGATTGAGTTTCATTTCCATTCATGGTTTGAAGGAATACCTGGAAATAAAAGAAAATAAGAGGTGAAGGATCAGCAATAGCAGTATAGCAGAACCCAGCAACAGGCAGTAACCAGTAGAACCAATTTCAAACTCAAAATGAGGTGCAATAGTCCAAAACCCAATTTTAGTCGAACAATAATCTAGCAGAAATCAAAACCAAACTTTTAAAGACTCGAACTCAACCCATTTCAACCCCAAATAAAGCAAAATTACTACAGGAATTTGAAGACCTCCAGATTCAAAGCAGAAAGTTCAATGGAACAGTGTTTTTTATTCAATTTTTAGCCGTTTGCGATTTTTCTGAAAATCTTTCCTTCAGTTCTCTTGGGTCTGCCTTGAAAGGCAAGAAAGGTTGCCTTTATAGGCAAGGCACCAGGGCAACAAAGAATGGGTTCAGTTTTGCACTTGAACCCTTTTTGAATTTTCATTTTTGCTCTCATGTCCCAGTTTTAGAATCAACATTTCATAGAAGCCCTAATCCCAGCTTCTAGGAAGCTTCCTAGGCAGTTATTTGATAGATTACCTCAACCAATTACCTAAACTATCCCTCGAATCCTGATTATTTACTCTAGGAACCCAACCTAGCAGAACCCCTGTTGATACTAGACAGACCGAATGGGCCATGGGTCAATTTGGCCCAACTGTTCAATCCCAAATGAACCGGAATAGACCCAAAACCTAACCCTCAAGATCAAAGATCTATTCGGCCCAACCAGCATTTATCTGATTACCAAATAACAGAGAACAATTACAACTTTAGCCTAAATGGTTTACTAACTAAACTTAACCAAAATAACAATTTTAAAACTAACCTAACAAGACTTCAATTACTCATGCATGAATGAATAGACTCCGGAACAAATGAAGAATGATTCGAGGAGAGGAGAAGAAACAGAAAATTTAAAAACAAACTAAGGACAGATTAAACCAAAAGAAGAAAAGAAGAATACCTAAGAAAAGTTTGGAAAATGAACAGGGGAGCCTGGGTCTTCAGATCCTCGGATATTCCGGCCAAATCTGATGTTAATCATGCGCTCTTACGAAGAACACACGAATAAAATCGGATTTAACACAAAATTTCGCCAACACTTGACTTGGGATTTTTGGGGCTCGTTTATGATCTAAGATTCGAGGAACTAAGGCAATATTTGAGTGTAATGGAGTATGGATTTGGAAAGAGGGGAGTGAGAAGGCTATAGGGTGTGATTTTGGTGGCGTTTGGAGGTGGCGCCGCCATCGGAGGCCGGGGATTTGGGGGCGGCTTAGCTAGGGTTTCGGGGGTATTTCTGGTGAGGGTGGTGAGCAGAAGGGGATTCTTGGGGGGGGGGGGGGGGTTTGGACACTTAAATACACTTGGGGCTTCAGTTCTGAGCCGTTTGATCAAGGGGAGATCAACGACTCAGATCAATACTTATCGAAAGGACGTCGTTTGGTTTGGGGGGGAACTGGACCGGGTTAAGGTGGTTTGGGCCAGGTATTGGGGCAATTTTCGTTTGGGCTGGGGAAACATGCATTGGTTTCAGCCCAAATTTGGATTTTCCTTCATTTCTTTCTTTTCCTTTTTCAATTTCAAAATTCTTTCCTTTTCAAAATTAAAATAAACCTAAATTAATTAATAATTTTTTAAGCTAAATTAATCTACCCAATTAGATTAATTGCTCATCATGGTATTTACAATAATTAATTAAATCCTAAATTTAAAGAAAAACTATGCAATTCAAATTAAAAAGTAAAAATGCAAAATGAACTATTTTTGGGATTTTTATTTTTTTATAAAACAAACTTATTTACTAATTAATCTAAAAATATATAAAAATAAATCCTAAATGCAGTGCGTGATATCTTTGTATTTTTATAAATTAAATAAAATAAACATGCACAGACAAATGCAAATAATTAACAGAAAATGCCACAAAATCCAACAAATTACGAACACTAAAAGAAATTACTTTGTTTTGAATTTGTTGAAATAATTCATATCGAGCAAAAATCACGTGCTCACAGTGGGGTTTCTAGAAGGGTCTAGACTGCACCACTGATCAACTAGTCTACCACAAATATGCCTTTCCGGTTTAAAAGGGTGATTTTAAGAAAGCGTAAACACTCATCAAGCGCCGCTATGTTGATAATATGCATGAATGGAGTATAATGTGGAGTATGCATTATGCAAAAATAGTAACACGTTGCCAAGTATTTGCTTGATAAAAGTTCATAAAAACAATAAACAATATGATAAAGATGAACAAGAATAGGAACAAAAGAGGAAAGAAAAGAAATATAAAAAAAAGAAGTCAGTTTAACTCATGAAAATGTGTGAGAACGTAATGGAACAAATAGGGAAATGTGGATGGGAGAATCATAATATAGCAGTCTTAGACAGGATGAAGGAAACAGAGACAGTTCATACATGTCATAGCAATAAAGGGAAACGGGGAGGGGATGTTCATGTCATAGTAATTTAATCAAATAAAGGAAAGTAAGTGAAAGGATGTTCATGTCATAACAAGTTAAACAAATAACAGAAAATAAAGGAAAGGATGTGCATGTCATAGAAACTTGAACAAATAAAGGAAGCATGCCATAGCAATATAAACAAATAAAGGAAAATAAGGCAAGGGATGTGCATGTCATAGCAATTTAAAGAAATAAAGGAAGTTAAAGGAAGGGATGTTCATGTAATAGTAATTTAGACAAATAAAGGAGAATAAAGGAAGTGATGTCATGTCATAGTAATTTGAACAAATAAAGGAAGATAAGAGAAGGGATGTGCATGTCATAGCAATTTAAATAAATAAAGAAAAATAAGAAAAGGGATGTGCATATCATAGCAATTTGAACAAATAAAGGAAGATAATGAAAAGGATGTTCATGTATGTAGCAATTTATACAAATAAAGGAGAACAATGGAAGGGATGTGCATATTATAACATTTGAACAAATAAAAAGAAGGTAAGGGGAGGGATGTGCATGTCATAGCAATTTAGACAAATATAGAAAAATAAGATAAATAATCCACATAAGTCAATTTCATTATGGTAAAAGCCTAAACGTAAGTCCTCATCAGAGTCGTCATGTTGCCGCTCCCCTTTTTCTCGTGAAAGAAAGTTTCGACATGTGACAACTCTCTTAAAAGGATATTAAAAGAGAAGAGTCGCCCCCTAATGATTTAAGGCGCGTTAGGCAACCTATTTGCAAATAACTCTGTTGGACTATTCTATGTCACCAAAGATCGGGTAAAGGCTCAAATTACCTTAAAGAGAAGGTGTTAGGCACTTTTCGAGGTTCACAAATATGGTTCCGACCGAAGTTTTAACTATGTGGATTGGATAATTAAGCTAGGTGACTAAATAAGAATAGAAAGATGTAGAAGTTGAAAGCTCCATTATAACATAAGAATTAACTATACGGCTAATTGATACAAGTCTTACAAAATCACAAGGAGTACAAATAACTAAATGCGAACAACAAACGTACAAAGAAAGGGGGGGTCCTAAATTTTATATCCTAAAATATCACCCCATGAAATATAAATAATACTTCGCAAATCCCTTGAGGTTGGGGTTGTTAATATTATTTAGCGGGCAAAGACTATCATCTCCTGCTACCCAAATTGTATCCTATGCGTGCACTACCCATTCCCTGCCTATGGTCCAGGAGGCTTTGGACCTACTATTAGGTAGTTCTAGACTTTTACTTGGGTTTCTCAAAATGATAAAACTAGGTGACATTCAAAACAGATAGGACTGGACACAATAGCAATGAAAGGCTCAAGTTAACCTCCACAAATAAGCACAAATGCACGCGATCGGATTTTTGGTTAGACATCCTTTTTAGATGCATTAGAACCATTAGGTCCTATATGCATGATTTATATATGATTCCAGTATTATACATGTATTGCTGCAATTTTTGGACTAACGTATAAATGGATTAAAGAGTTACAAGTCCAATAGGCATGATTTCTAATTTGTTTGCATAATAAGGTATTGAAAACAAATCCAGAACTCTGCATTACCAGTGCTGATTTTATAGATATGCATCTTAGGCAGGTAACAATATCCTATAGGCATGATTTCTAATAGTTGCATAATAAATCAGTGAAGTCGCTTAAAAACACGGGATTAGCAGCATCGATAAACATCCTATATGCAGGATTTTTAACAATTGACAATTAGACTTGATTTTATAATACTTTATCCTTATAGGCATGTCATATATGTGAGGCAGTACAAAAGTAACATAAAGTAGTTGATCAATTGTTAGACCTTATAGTCATGATATCTAGCAGATGCATTGTATTTTTGTACTCTATAGGCATACTATCTAAAAGCGTTGAGTAGTAGACATGGAAACAGCGTAGTAATTACTGAGCCAACATATTTTGACAGGTTAAGTAAAGTGTGTGCGTGATTCCGATAGGCATGGTTCCTATTAGTGTGAACACACACTAAACAAACAACAAATAAGGCATGCTGGACGTAATAGCAAATAGAACACAAAGACTCTATAGGCATGTTTTCTACCCTTTCATCCAAGTATTAGAATACCCCCAGCCCACACCATCATTTGTTATTACAAAGATAGTACAGGCTATATTGAATGATTATAGTCCCAAATACGAATATAGAAAATCCAGTAATACATCTGGGCCTTCAAACAGGCTTGGGACTTCATATGGACTTCAGGCCCAAACTCCAGATGTGGACAGTGCATTTCAAACTTTCAGTACTACAGTAGGTTCAACATACCAACCCAAACAAATAACTTACTTACCAAAATGGATGACAAATTTAGCCAAACAGGTGACAAAGTGCTTATAGAAATTAACTAAACAGCTTAAACACTTAATTCTTAAAGCTATAGCTAACAACATTTCTAGTCAAAACATATAAACAGGACCAGACTAGATTGAAAGCACATAAGATACATGTGAGGCAAATTGGGGCTTGTAAGAGAGTTGTAAAGTAAAGCATGATCCTGAATTAGCCTAAAGGACATTAAACATTAGAGTTTTGAGATGAGGGTCGAGCAGAATCAAGGACAAGAACAAATGAAATATTAGTCTTTACATAGAAATTCTAACATGGGAGCCTAGTGATGGTACGAGCATGACAAATAGGCTAGTGGGTATAGTCTACAATGGTTGACAAGCAATCACCTAGTTGAACATGGAAAACTTAACATGTTGAGCGTTAGTCATAATACCAAAGTTCAGAAACATTACCAAGATTAACAAGATAGGTAGGCATCAAGACTTAGACCAGTTAAACATATATAGAAGAAAAGGCTATGTATTGAAGTCTTAGGCAATATTTGAGGAACGCAGACTTAATCAAATCAGGAGCATACATTATACTTTACAAGTAGTAAGAAAACATGTCATGCCATTTAGAAATTACATGCATAAATCAATCATAAAGAAGTTAACAAGTTATATAGGAATGACTCAATAGGAATTAATACATTAGAATAAATTCTGGGCATGAATTAATCTATCACAAGAATCTAAAATAGACAGGGAGATGAACTCCTAATAAGCAGCAGAATATCATTCAGCTATACATAAACAACTAGGCTAAGCCGGCATAAGACAGTCAGACGTCATAGGCGTACATCAAAATTTGGAGCTTTAGGCAAGTTCTGATGCTAGGAAACACAAGGCTACAGGATAACTTCATAGTAAAGAGGACCACAAACAGAGACAATATAGTAGCATATTGGTTCATCGAAGCATAAGTGTAACTACCCGGCTGGTACTTTTGAGAATAATAGCCCCAATCCCCTAATAACTGCTTCTCCTATATCTTTTTCTGCTTATGTGACTTGATGGGAGGTTTTGTTTTTGGTTCCGGAGTGTTTTGGGACACTTAGTCCCTAGACGGAAGCTTAAGCCTTAGGATTTTGACCATAGTCGGAACTGTGTGAAGATGGCTCCGGAATGGAGTTCTGTCAATTCTGTTAGCTCCGTTGGGTGATTTTGGACTTAGGGGCGTGTCCGGATTGTGTTTTAAAGGTCTGTAGTTAATTTAGGCTTGACATGGAAAAAGTTGAATTTTCGGATTCCGATTCCAAAAGTTAGAGTAGGTTTGTAATGTTGAATACATCTTGTGTGCAAAATTTGATGTCAATCGGACGTGGTTTGATAGGTTTCAGCATCGGTTGTGGAAATTTGAAGTTTCAAGTTCTTCAAGTTTGAATTGGAGTGTGATTCATGATTTTAGCGTGGTTTGATATGATTTGAGGGCTCGACTTAGTTCTCATGGTGTTTTAGGACTTGTTGGTATATTTGGTTGAGGTCACGTGGGCCTCATGTGAGTTTCAAATGCTTAACAGGTCATTTGGAGTTGTGTTGGATTGGCTGAAGTTTGCTGCACCTAGTGTAATCGCACCTGCGCAGTTAGGATCGCAAGTACGACACTACAGAAGCGGCCTTGGAGCCGCAGAAGTGAATCTGGTCCTACCCAACGGGGACCGCAGGTGCGGTGAGAGTTCTGCAAAAGCGAACTCGCAGGAGCAGAGGATGATCGTAGAAGCGGGCCCACAAGTACGACCCTTGATTTTCAGAAGATATTTGTGGACTTAAGTGATATCTACACCCGCGATGGTATTTTCGCAGATGCGGTGGACCCCTCGTAGAAGCGAGATTGCTGTGCAGAAAAAGGGGCAAGTCGAGGTTTTATCTCATTTTCAATTTTGGGACTTTGGGATCTCAGATTTGGGCAATATTTTGAGAGATTTTCAAAGAAAGCTTTTGGGTAATGATTCCTAACTCCCTTAAGGTTATATTTCACTAATCTATAGTTGAATTCTTCATTAATTAAGGAATTTGGGTGAGAAATTTGGGAAAAAGGTTGGAAGTTCATCAACCAAGGTTTTGAGTTTTTATTAGGATTTTGTCATCGGATTTGGATAATTTTGGTACGAGTGAACTCATGAGTGAATGGGTATTCATATTTTGTAACTTTTACCTAATTCTGAGATGTGGGCCCGGGGAGACTTTTTAGGGCGATTTTCTAATTTCTTGCTTTAGCTTTGATTTCATTAACTAGATTAATTTCTTATAGTTATATTTATGATATGTAATTGATTTTGGCTATATTTGGGTCATTCGGAGTTGGATATTCGTGGAAAAGGCATTCTTACAAATTGAGTGACCTTGGTTCGAGGTAAGTGGCTTGCCTAAACTTGTGTGGAGGAAATCTCCTTAAGATTTGGTACTGTTTTGATATGTGACCACCTTGTACGTTAAGTGACGAGTCTGTACACGGGCTATTATTGTAAAACTCCATTTTTCACTGAGTAATAATCTGCTTCACTTTAATTGAGTTATACTAGCATGTGCAATTAGCCTATTTAGCCTAGAATAGCTTGTCTACGTGTCTTAATTGCTTATCTGAACTCTGTGCAACATGCTTAGTAGATTTCCTACTTTTTCCTTGATTTGCACTTAGCCTAAACTGTAGGTTTTTGTGTCATAGATGTTATCTCCATTGTTTGAGTTGCATATTTTTTTGGGACTACGGAACTGTATTCGGGGAGATCCTCCTGCATATTTACTTTTGGGACAACAAAACGGTATTCCAGAAGATACCCCTGCATATTTTCTTTGGGAATATGGGACGGTATCCCGGGAGATCCCATTGCACATTTACTTTTGGGATTACGAGATGGTATCTCGGGAGATCTTCTATTGTTATTTCTGTACACTGTGTTGTATTGTTTTTTGTGATTTACTTCTTGTTACATTTCCCTATTTTATTATACTGTTTTTTCATTTCATCTTATTATATATATATATATATATATATATATATATATATACTAGTAGGGCCCTGACCTGATCTCATCACTACTCGATCAAGGTTAGGCTTGGCACTTACTAGGTACGATTGTGGTGTACTCATGCTACTTTTCTGCACATGTTTTTGTGTGCAGATCCAGGTACTTCTTACCAGCCGCATCATCAGTGAGAAGCGACAATCGGGACTTCGAGGTATATCTGTCGCGTCCGCACACCTCGAGCCCCCTATATTCTGCCCTATGTATAGTATTTTCTGTACTTCTTTTGTTAAACTCTGATGTATAGAGACACTAGTGTTCCTTCTATAGTTTGTGACTCATCATGTTCTAGGTTCTGGGAAGACTATGTAGTATTGAGGATTTGGTTATTGTACATGCCAAACGGCATGGTTATCAGTTATGGTACTACTATTACAAGTAGTTGTTAAATTTGTGTTTTCATTTCATTATTCTCAAATGTTAGGCTTACCTAGTCATAGAGACTAGGTGCCATCACGACATCTCACAGAGGGAGGATTTGGGTTGTGACAAGTTGGTATTAGATCTCTAGGTTCATAGGTGTCCTAAGTCACAAAACGATTTATTTAGAGTCTCGCTAATCGGAATGGAGATGTTTATAATTATCTTCGGGAGGCTATGAAACTATTAGGAAAGTTACACTTCTTTAACTTCTCTATCGTGCAAGAATTATTGACCTCAAAATTCTAAACTTCTATCTTCTATTCTCTCACAGATGGTGAGGACACGTACAACCGGAGATGACCAGGCGCCCGTGCCCTCGGCTAGAGCCTCTAGAGGCCAGGGCCAGAGTAGAGGCCAAGGACGTCCATATGGTGTAGCCAGATCACCCCTACGAGCTACCATAGAGGAGCCAACAGTAGCACCAATTGGAGCGCAGACACCTGAGATGCCTATTACTGCTGCACCATCTCTCAAGGAGACTCTAGCCCAATTTTTTAGCATGTTCTACATATTAGCTCAGGCTGGATTGATTCCACTTGCTCCTACCACATCTCAGTCTGGGGGAGGAGCATAGACTCCCGCCGCCCGCATCTCAAAGCAGCTGGTTCAGGTCGATCAGATTCTAGAGGTTATACCGCTGCCACCTATAGCCACAGTTCGTTGGGTAACATTTTTTGAGGAGGGGCAGTGTAGCCTCGAGAGGTATAAGAAGTACCACCCTCCTAACATCAATGGTTTAGCGATAGAGGATGCTCAGGGCTTTTTGGAGGAGTGCAACCATATCCTCCATACTGTGGAAATAGAAAAATCGAGTGGGGTTTCTTTCACTACGCTTTATCTTAGAGAAGCAGCCTATCAGTGATGGCATGCTTATGAGTTGGACAGTCTGGCTGAGGAAGCTCCACTTACATGGACTCAATTCTCAAATATGTTTTTGAGGGAGTATGTTCCCTAGAGCCTCAGAAATGCATGATGCATTGTGTTTGAGCAGTTGCACGTGGTACTATGACTGTTTCAGAGTATGCAATTCATTTAGTGATTTGGCTAGACATGCACCGTCCTTGGTTTCTATAGTTCGAGAGAGGGTGTGCCGGTTTATTGAGGGACTTCATCTCAGTATCAACACTAGCATAGATCGAGAGTTAGAGATGTATATCTCATCTTAGCAGGTTGTGAGTATTGCTAGGAGAGTGGAGGGCATGCTTGATCGGGAGAGAGAGAGGAGAGGGCGGCTAAGAGGTCTTGAGAGACTAGTTCTTATTCTGGTGCTCGTGCCTCAGCTGCAGTTTGACATGGTAAGGGCTATGTGAGTCGCCATGTTCACTCAGCTCTTCCAGCTGCCAGTTGTATTCCGGCTACTTCTAGGCCTCGGGAGCCTTATTATGCACCTCTATTATCCAGTGTGTCTCTTGCATGGGATGCTTTCAGTGGTTAGTCCAGAAGACCTGGCCTGAGCTAGCCACAGTAGCCACACCCTCCCAGGGCTTGTGTTGGGTGTGGCAACACTCACCATATGGTGAGGGATTGCCCAAGACTTAGGAGGGGTGCACCTCCATAGCCTTCTCAGCCATAGCGTGCTCCACATGGTCCCCAAGCTATGATTCCAGCACCAGCTACCACTTTGCCTGCTCAACTAGCTTGAGGTAGAGGTCAGGGAGGTAGAGGTTGCCCTAAAGGGGGATCCCAGGCCAGATACTATGCCCTTCTTGCTCGTACAAAGGTTGTTTCCTATAACTCTATCATTACAGGTATTGTCTCGGTCTGTCATAGAGATGCATCGTTATTCTTTGATACAGGCTCTACATATTCCTATGGGTCCTCTTATTTTTCCTCGTATTTGGGTGTATCTCGGTATTCTTTGAGTTCCCCTATTTATGTGTCTACTCCTGTGAGAGATTCTCTTATTATGGACCGCGTGTATCGGTCTTGTTTGATTGTTCTTAGTGGTTTTGAGACGAGAGCTAATTTATTATTTCTCAGCATGGTAGATATTGATGTTATTTTGGTCATGGACTAGTTGTCGCCCCATTATGCTATTCTTGACTGTCACGCTAAGACCTTGATGCTGGCTATGCCAGGTTTTTCGCGGTTAGAGTGGATGGGTACCTTAGATTACACTCCCAGCAGAGTTATTTCATTTCTTAAAATTCAATGAATGGTTGAGAAATGGTGTGACGCGTATCTAGCTTATGTGACAAATGTCCGTATTGATTCCCATACAGTTGAGTCAGTTCCAGTAGTGAGAGATTTTCCTGATATGTTTCCAACTGATCTTACGGGCATGCGGCCCGATAGAGATATCGACTTAGACACTGATTTGTTGTCGGGCACTCAGCCCATCTCTATTACTCCATATTCTATGGCTCCTTCTAAGTTGAAGGAGTTGAAGGAATAGTTACTGGAATTTCTTGATAAGGGTTTCATTCGGCGAACTGGAATTTCTTGACAACCTTGGGGTGTTCCTATCTTGTTTGTGAAGAAAAAGGATAGTTCTATGCACATGTGCATTGATTATCGCCAGTTGAACAAAGTTATAGTTAAGAATAGGTATCATTTGCCTCGTATTAATGACTTATTTGATCGGTTACATGGTGCCAGAGTGTTTTCCATGATTAAATTGCAATTAGGTTATCATCAGTTGAAGATTCGGGAGCCAGATATCCCGAAGACTGCTTTTAGGACTTGGTATGGTCATTACGAGTTCCTTGTGATATCATTTGGGCTGACCAACGCCCCAGCAGCATTTATGCATTTGACGCACAATATATTTTGATCCTGTCTTGACTCCTTCATCATTGTGTTTATTAATGACATTCTAGTATACTCCTGGAGGTGGAAGGAACATGAGCAATACCTGAGGACTATGCTTCAGACCTTGAGAGAGAAGAAATTATATGCAAAGTTCTCAAAATATGAGTTCTGGTTAGATTCTGTGGCATTTTTGGGTCACATATTGTCGGGTGAAGGGATCAATATGGATCCGAAGAAGGTGGAAGCAGTGTAAAGTTGGCCCAGACCGTCCTCAGCTATAGAGATCCAGGATTCTCTTTGTTTTGCGGGGTATTACCGTCGATTTATTAAGGAATTCTCATCTATTGCAGCACTTATGACAAGGCTGACCCAGAAAGTGCTCCGTTTAGGTGGATAGAGGAGTGTGGGGAGAGATTTTAAAAGCTTAAGACAGCTTTGACTATATCCCTAGTATTGGTATTGCCAATAAGTTCGGGGTCTTATACTATTTATTGTGATGTGTCGCGGATTGGGCTCAGCGTGGTGTTGATACAGGACCGTAGGGTGATTGCCTATGCGTCCAGATAGTTGAAGGTACATGAAAAGAACTATCTTGTCCATGACCTTGAGTTAGCAGCTATTGTTCATTCCTTGAAGATTTAGAGGCACTATTTGTACGGTGTCCCTTGTGAGATCTACACTGATCATCGGAGTTTGCAACATTTATTCAAGCAGAAGAATCTTAACTTGTGTCAGCAAAGGTGGTTAGAGATGCTTAAGGATCTTGATATCACTATTTTGTATAATACCGTAAAGGCTAATGTGGTGGCCGATGCACTGAGTCGCAGGGTGGAGAGTTTAGGGAGCTTAGCATATTTGCCAATAGCAGATAGGCCATTGACACTGGATGTTTAGGCCTTAGCCAACAGTTTGTTAGATTGGATATTTCTGAGCCGAGTCTTGTTTTGGCTTGTGTGGGCTCCCAATCTTCTCTTTATGATCACATCAGGAAGTGTCAGTATGATGACCCCCGTCTACTTTTCCTTAAGGATACGGTTCAGCACGGTGATGCTAAGGATGTCACTATTGGAGATGATGGTGCATTGAGGATGCAGGATAGGCTATATGTGCCCAATGTAGACAGATTGCGTGAGTTGATTCTCTAGGAGGCTCACAATTCACGATACTCCATTCATCCGGATACTACGAAGATGTATCAAAACTTGAGGCAGCATTATTGGTGACATAGAATGAAGAATAACATAGTGGAGTATGTAGCTCGGTGCCTAAATTTCCAGCAAGTGAAGTATGAGCATCAGTGACTGGGTGATGACTACCTATTCTTCCGAGCAGCTGGCTCGAGTTTATATTCGTGAGATGTCAGGCTTCATGGCTTGCCGGTATCTATCATCTCTGATCAGGGTACACAATTTACATCACGGTTCTGGAGGGTCGTACAACATGAGTTAGGTACTCAGGTGGAGCTGAGCATAGCATTTCACCCTCAAACGGACGGACAGTCCGAGCGCACTATTCAGATACTTGATTATATGCTTCGTGCATGTATGATGGAGTTTGGAGGTTCTTGGGATAAGTTCTTTCCACTTGTGGAGTTTTCCAACAATAATTATCAGCCTAACATTCAGATGCCACCGCATGAGGCACTGTATGGTAGGTGGAGTCGGTCCCCAGTGGGTTGGTTTGAGCTGGGAGAGTCTAGATTATTGTGTATTGACTTGGTTCAGGATGCTTTGGAAAAGGTTAAGGTGATTCAGGATAGACTTCACATAACCCAGTCCAGACATAAGAGTTATGCGGATCAAAAGGTTTGCGATGCTACATTCATTGTTGGAGAGCGGGTCTTGCTCTAGGTTTCGCCTATGAAGGGCATTATGAGGTTCGGGAAGAAGGGCAAGCTGAACCCAATGTTCATTGGTCCATTTGAGGTGTTGTGACGAGTTGGAGAGGTTTCTTATGAGCTTGCCTTACCTCCCAATCTAGTAGGAGTTCATCAGGTATTCCACGTTTCTATGCTTTGGGGTATCACGGTGATCCCTCTCACGTGTTGGATTTCAGCTCCGTCTAGTTGCAAAAAGATCTATCATATGTTAAGGAGCCAGTGGCTATTTTAAGACAGGCAGGTTCGAAAGTTGAGGTCAAAGAACGTTGCTTCAGTGAAGGTTTAGTGAAGGCGTCAGCTGGTCAAGGAGGCGACTTGGTAGGCCGAGTAAGATATGCGCAATTGCTATCCTCATCTTTTTACCACTTCATGTATGTCTCTATGCTCAATGAGGGGTAGCCCAAGTTTCGCAGGTGCAGCCCTCCCTCCGCAGAAGTGGCACCGCAGAAGTAGGTACCTGTCCGCAGATGTGATGCCAGCTAGTCCAGGACATTTCCCATAGAAGAGGACTCTTGTCGTAGAAGCGAGGGTGCAAGTGCGGCCATATGACCACAGGTGAGGAAATCGCTGGAGGTGGTGATCCTCATTTAATATGGTCTTAGGCTATTTTTATCACATTTTCTTCCACTCTTGGGCGATTTGAGAGCCTTTAAGGAGGGGATTTCCACCTAGCCTTGTGAGGTAAGTAATTTCCAGTTAATGTGAGTTTAATACATAGATTATGGGTAGATTCCAACATGAAAATTTGTAGAAATCGTTGCTTTAGATGAAAAACCTAGGGTTTAATAAAAATGAGATTTTACCACAAAAATGAACATGAAACTTAGTGAAATCATATATTTACCTTCCTAAGGTTATGGGTAACAACTTTCTTCGAATATTTTGGGAATCCGGGCATGTGGGCCCGGGGATAAATTTTAGAAACCTTACTTATAGGATTTGGTAATCACTTAAATAATTAGAATGTAAACTTTTAAATATATATTGATTAGTTTTTAGGCTATTTGAATAGTTTTGGATCGTTCGGCTATGATTTGAGGGTTTGAGCGCATTCTTGAATTTGGAAGTAGGCTTTTAGACGAGGTAAGTCTCCTTTCTAACCCTCTAGGAGGGAATCAAATCGATAGGTGAATTAAATAAATGTGTATACCTATTTGTGGGGGCTACGTACGTACGAGGTGACGAGAGTCCGTATGTAGCTACTATTATGCTATTGTCCAGGTAGTTTAGGACTAGTATCATGCTTTACTTGAAATATTTGCGCCCTTACTTACTAATTCAATTACTTAAGTTATTGGAATTTGATAAAAGAAGTGTAAAAGGTTAAATTCACTTACTTGAAGATTTAATGGAATACTTGACCGTATATGCGAAATTTGTGTTTCCTTTTGAAAATAATTGCTATTTGTTAATCGGGCTGAATGCCTCGGTAGTAAATAGATGCATCTATGGTTTGCGTCATTCGACCATCTGGTAGTGCACAGTTTAAATATTATGTTGGATCGGGCCGTACGACCTAGGCATAATTTGCGCATGATAATTCTTGGAACTTTCCATGATTGATACTTCTTAAATATCTTGAAATGTAAGCTGTTGAATGATAAAACTTTATTTGAAATTTATAATTTTGAAAGAAAAACTCATCATTTTCGGTTATTGAGATTTCAGTATTATTCATGAAATCCATGCTTAGTATAACACTTTGATTTTATAATTGTTAGCCCATAGTAAGTGTCAAAGTCGATCCCTCGTCAGTACTTCTTCAAGGTTAGACAGGATACTTACTGGGTACATGTTGTTTATGTACTCATACTACACTTCTGTACTTAATTGTACAGGATCTGAGGTAGGTGCATCTAGTTACCCGTACGACGCGCATAGTTGATCCCTACCTCGAGACTTCACGGTGAGCTGCCTTCCGAGCCGTTCTACAGCAGCTGGAGTCTCCCTTATGTTTTGCTTTTTTGTCTATTTCCTTTCAGATAGTAGGCTGGCATTCTTTTGTATATTCTACTAGATTGCCCACACACTTGTAACACCAGATCTTGGCACACACACTAGTAGACTTATGATTTTGGGTTTGCTTACATAATTTCGATTTGTACTCGTTGCTTCTGTTTATTTTATGTTATACTTGCAAATTTCTAAATCTTTTTAACAAATAAGAAAATTGACCACTTAATAATTTATTTAAATGGGAAACCACTATTTTGAATAGATTTGGCTTGCCTAATAATGGTGTTGGGCTCCATCACGGCCTATAATGGAATTAGGTCGTGACAACATGGTATCAAAGCCCTAGATTCACGTAGGTCTCAGAAGTTATGGGTAGGACTAATAGAGTCTTGCGGATCGGTGTAGAGACATATGCACATATCTTTGAGAGGCTATAGGGTGTTAGAAAACTACTCTTTATTCATCTCCTATCATGAAGTTGATGGTATACTAAGTTCTTTCTCTTATTCTCCCACAGATTGTGAGAACGCGTTTAGCAGACGTTTCGGACTTGGGAGGAGCTGCTCCCCTCATTGCTAGAGGCCGAGGGAGGGAACCAGCCCGATGTATGGAATGAGGACGTCCCAGAGTTCCCAAGTTTAACCACCAGCAGATCCAGTAGAGGATCCCATTATTGAGGAGCAGGGCGAGGTGCCCACAGCAAAGCTTGCCCCGGTAGATTCCATGACAGCACCAGGCTTTCAAGAGGCCATGGGCCGTATGCTGATGTTCATGGATTTTATGACCCAGGCTGGTTTATTTCCAACAAACCCAGCCATATCCCAGGTGAGCACAGACCCCTACTACTCAGGCTCCTGGGCATGCAACTGCAATGTATCAGACTTCGGGTACACTACCCGCGGACGAGGCCCAGCCAATTGTAGCGGTTATACCTGAGCCTAGATCAGCTGCGGACGACGAGCCGCATAAGCTATTGGATAGATGGACTAGGCTACACCATCCTGTCTTCGGAGGTGAGCGACATGAGGATCCCCAAGACTTCATTGATCGGTGCATGGACAGACAATACAACATGAGGATATTGGAGTCTCATAGAGTGGATTTCACTACTTTCCAGTTGGAGGGAAGGGCTCGTAGGTGGTGGCAGTCTTATCTTCTCAGAAAGATAGTGGGTTCTCCTCCCATGACTTGAGGCCAATTTATGCAACTTTTCTTTGATGGGTATATTCCACCCTACGTGAGGGAAGAGTTGCGGTATCAGTTTGAGCAGCTCGAGTAGGGTCAGATGTCAGTGATCGATTATGAGGCGAGATTTTCTGAGTTGTCTCGCCATGCACTTATGATACTTCCTTTTGACACAGAGAGAGTGCGAAGGTTTGTTGCAGGGTTGCACTCCCGTATTAGGGATAATATGGCCCGGGAGGTAGAGATAAAGACTTCTTATCAGTTGGTAGTGGAGATTGCTAGGAGGATTGGGGCCTACCGTCAAAGGGTTAAAGAGCAGATGCAACAGGACAAGAGGACCCATTTCTCTGGAGAGTTTAGAGGTGACCTGGCTAGGGACAGAGGTTAGTTTGGGACGGGTTAGCCTAGCAGGTCCCCCATATTCAGCACCACCAACTCCTCGAGGTGTTCCTGTGCGACCCTATTTCAGTGCCATGCTAGAAAGTTCTTACCGCCCACCAGCCATCCAGGGTTCTTTGAGTGGGTACTCAGGCCACCAAGGTTATTCCAGATCCTATTTCAGTGTCATGCCAGAGAGTTCATATCGCCCACCAGCTATTCAGGCTTCTTCAATTGGGTCTTCAGGCCATCAGGGTCAGACATCGGGGCAGCAGATCATCGCACCAAGGGGTTGTTTCGAGTGCATAGATTCTCAGTCACATGAAGAGATTTTGCCCCAGGCATCGGGGAAAGGCAGTTCAGTAGGGCCAGCAGCACAGCCCATGATTACAGCACCGGCTGTCCGTCCTCCCAAAGGCGGAGGACAGGCTGGTAGGGGTCGTCCTATAGGTGGAGGTCAGTCAGGGATAGGTCCGCCAGCTACTATTCAGCCATGCAGAGGCTAGCAAGCCGGCCCTCTAGCTAGATTCTATGCTTTTCCGGCCAGACCAGATGCATTGGCCTCAGATCCCGTGATCACATGTATTATTTCCGTCTGCGGTAAGGATGCTTCAGTATTATTTGATCTAGGGTCTACATATTCATATGTATCATCTCTTTTATCCGAAAACTCTTTCATCCTTCCCCAGTAAAGAGGGATAGTTGTTGATAGCCAATTTATCCTTATAATTTTTTTTAAATATATATATCTTCAAAATAGCATATATATGCATATATAAGCATGCATGAGTATTTTTATAATTTTTCTATAATTTTAAAGGCTTCAAATTGATTTATTTCTTCCCTTTTTACTTATAAAATTTCCAATAGTTATATTTCAAATTATTTTTGTGGTGATTTAGTCATCTAAATTCTATATTTATTCCAAAATATTGTTTAAATATTTTTATTGAATTTTTATAATTGCATTTACATTTTTAAGCTAATTTGCATATATTTGCAATATTAGCCCTATTAATGCATAATTACATTATTAATGCATAAAATGGCCTTTTATATTTTTAAAATGTTAAACAACTATTTCTAATCATTTTAGTATACGAAATTATTTTTTAAAAAAATTATTTATTATTTCTTATAAATTATATATTATTAAATGGCTATTTAAAATATAGCCTAATTTTATTTCAGTTTTAGCCAATATCCAACACCAATACCAGCCCAATTTTTAAACCTAAATCTACCCAAGCCCAATACCCATCTGTCCAACCTAAATACCCGGCCAAATCCTGGTCGTTGATCATTTTGATCAACGGTCCAGGTTTCCCCTTTCCTTAATTAAACCAACCTAAATTCCAAAACCCTAATTCATTTCCCACCTTATACCCCCATCACTTAATCCTCTCTATTCTAAAATGCTCTAAACCTAAACCCTAATCTCCAAACATTGTCACTCATCTATGGCCGTCTTCGGTGACCTCTCACCACCTCTCAGGCCTCCAATGGCCTCCCTCACATCATTCTTGCCATCTCCAGGGCTCTCAAGGGACCAGGGTTAGAGACTTGCACCTACGGCTCCTCCTTTGCATGTTTCAGGACATTCTGGTTTGATTCTGAGTGAGATTGTCCTATATTGACTTCGCTCTTTGGTTTTCTAAATAGGTTCCTTCACCTCTCTATGGTTTTCTTTGAAACCCTAATTTATTTTCTAAACTTCTTAGATCTGTACAGATCTAAGATGATTTGGTTTTGTTTCATGTGAGTTTTACAATAGCCTTGGGATTCTTTAAAAGAATCGAGTGATTTTCAAGCGATTTTCATCTTTTCCTAAAACTAGGGTTTTCAAAATTTCTTTTAAAATTTGTTTGATGATTTTTTGTGTTTAAACTTCTGCTTCTCATATATTTTTGACCAATTAGCCCGTTTGTACTGAAAGCCCTAATTTTCTAGGGTTTTTCGTTTTGTTTCTGAGTACTGGTGCATCTGACTGTGTTCTTGCTTTGGGTTCTTCTGATTTCCCGTAATTTTCTTGTCCTAATATGCTTCTACTAAATTTCTTAGTTCGACCTTTCACTGATTTTATGTGCTTGTGCTCGTTCTGACCATTCATGCTAAGACTTGTATATTTCTCCTTTAATTATGAATTTTGTTAAAGTTATGTGAAATCGTTACTATCCATGTTCTACCTTATTTTATATGCTGACTCTTTCATGACTTTCTGAACCCTTGATTACTGTGAATCCCTTATTTCCTGGTTTAATTTGAACACTTTCCTTTAAACGTTTGATTCCTACCTCTTTACTCAATTTGATTGAATTTTCTTGCCTTAATTGTTTTTTCGTCCTTGTTTGTATTACGCTGATTATTGCTAATTTATTTCCTTAATTAAACTGTTGTTCATTTACCCCTAATTACCTATTTTATACCTAAACTTTACTTGATTCTTTTCCTTAAATACTTTGCATGTTTAACCGTTGATCTAATTGTCCCTTGATTGAGGGAAGATCTTGCTGATTTACACGTGACTTCCTTGATTTTTGCTACTTAATTGATCTCTTACCTTATTTGTTAAGTTTTTGATTACTATATAACCCCCCCCCCCTTATTTTAAGTTCTGAAAAACAACAAGACTAGTTCCAAAACTCTCTATTATACTTAAAACTTTCTGTTCTTTTCTGCTACTTGCTACTTCCATTGAACTAGCCGGGTGAGCCAAGGTTAGTTATTGCACTACATTGCTCTATTCTTTGTGTCTGCTCTCCTTAACTGGTATGTTCTGATTTAATTACGAGTTCAAAACTCTATGTGTTCTCTTACTGCATTAGTTTATAGATTCCTATATATTACTTGGCTTTTTCTATATGTAACTAGCATGCTTAAATCTTGGTTTCACTTAGCATATAAGAGTACTACTTATTCAACTTATGATTAACATGTCTGATGACTTGTCTATTGCTTTCTCTAGCATGTCTCAAATTGACTCTACTCCATGTATGTATGTTTGATTATCTGTCTGTTTGTTTACCCAATTCTTGATAGTAATCTACTTTGCTAGGTTACTTACTACTCCCTAAGTACTTATGACCCTATGTTCAAAGTCTGCCGAGTGTAACTATGTTCTTCACTATTTGATTGACTCCTAAAGCCTATAAAGAACTCTGAAAAAATAAACTTCTATGTTGTTGTTGTTAGATTAATATGTCCTATGTGTCCCCAATTCCTATACTCCCTGAGTGAAATTTGTTTGAATGGTGCTGTTTAAACTGTTTGCTGATTTCTCATAAGTTCATTGTTTTCAAAACTGTTTTATTACTAATCAATTCCTATTTTTAATAAAACTTCTTACTTAATTGAGCCCTTTATAACATTGTTTTTCATATCAAAACCATTTCAAAACTATGTCAAGCACTCTCACATCACTCCTAGAATATTAGGTTCTGCCCCTCTAGCATGTGTGCTGCCTTGAGATCCTTGATATCTCTTTGAACTCTGGCATGTTAGAGCTAGCCTTTCCACACTGCACCTAAATTAGTTACTATTTGAGAAAGTCTAGGTGCGAGCATTGCCCGGGATCCTTGAGGTCATTAGGGAACTTTGACACACCTAGACATGATATTGTCCATGGAACTTTGGCATTTGAGGCTATTGGAGGCTTGGAAGTCATTTGGGCCTACTTCAGGCTCCCTATAGATAACTTCTTCTTTTCTTTATTTATTTATGTAATTTATCCAGTTGGTCTATAATAATTATTTGTAAACAACATTGGGGTGATTAATGAAAAAGGGTGGGTAGTTACATATCTGTTGGGTAACTCGGGTAGATACCATGCCTATAGGATTGTGTTAATGCACTTGATATGTTTTCTTTACTTTCATAATATTATAAATCATGTCTGTAGGATCTAAATGGCTTCAATAGTAGAAATCATGCCTATAGGATTTAAATGACTTCATAATTAGATATCATGCCTATAAAGTGTAAAGTGTTTGAGTTCAGTTTCTATTACAACATGTGAAATCATGCCTATACGTTCGAAAATCAGCTCTTAACAATTAGATACCATGCCTATAGGAATTAAAATCAGAAATCCTACCTGTAGAACATAAAATCAGTTTAGTTAACAAATCAGTTTAATCCATGTTAAGTTCATTCTGAATTGGTTTAATCAACTGTCCGCTTCTTTAAATGAGTTTTCAAACACTGCCCTAAATCAATACCGCTAGAAAGCATGTCTATAGGATCCCCAAGTGTCCGTTTAAAATCTATTCACTATTTTACTGCATCAATGTAGATATCATGCTCTTAGGACATTATTGTTCTGCGTTTAGGCAAGCCTATAGGGCAATTTAAATGCTATAACTCTGAAACTGTGCTTTGTCATTTAAAACTATTCAGATTTAACAGGTCCAAATTAGTAGGCAAACCAAATAGGATTTTGACACCTTGTCCTAGCTCAATTTTTTATAATCCTTGCTCATCTAGATGTTCTAGGATTTTCTCTTAAATACTCGACTATTGTTTGAAGACATGCATTTACTTGTTATATTTGTGGAGGTGACTGTGAGCCTGTAATTTGTTCTCTTTAAATGCAGTCCTACTTGATCTTGATTGACTCCTAGACTTTTATCCTTTAAAACCTTAGGAAGGTCTAGAACTGTCCGAAAGTAGAGGTCCTAAAATACCTCTAGGGCCATAAGGAAGGGACGAGTAGTGCATGCATATGACATTTTCAAGGTTGCTAGAACGCTTTAGGCTATAGCCTAGGGGAGGGACTTGGGTAGAAAAGGATATGATGACTACATTAAGGAGTATTTACCGGGCATTATGTAGGGTGATCCTATAGGCTAACAAACTTAGGACCACTCTTTCCCAATTCCAGATGTTTAAACTTTACTCTTTTATATACAACTTGTTCAAATTCTTTGAGTCATACAGTGTCCAAAACATGCCCTTATTTGCAACTATGTGTGTAACTATTTATTTATTAAAGGACTAATTCATAAGTATATGTTCGGTAGGGACCCACCGTTGTGGACCAAGAGGGGTGCCTAACACCTTCCTCTCAAGGTTATTTCGAGCCCTTACCCTAAATCTCTGGTAATGCAAACTAGTCTAAAAGTTGATCAGTCTAGATGCCCTAATGCACCATAATCTGTTAGGTGGTGATACCCAATTCCCAAAAGGAAATGATTTATTACCCCCTTGAATGTCGAAACCCTGACTTCTCTCTCTTAGCGGAGGGAAAAAGGGGGCGCGACAACATGGCGACTCTGCTGGGGATATTTTAAGCTTTTACCATGACGAACTTGTCTTTTGTGAATTAGTCCAAGCATGCCATATCTCGTACCTTTTTCCCCTTATTTGGATTTAACTGTCTATTTCCTTTTAAGCGTTTATGATCCTTTTATCTCTGAAATTGACTTGTCTTTTTGTTTTTCTTTTCCATATCTATCTTTCAGTTATTTAAATATTGTATTAATTTTTCCTACATGCAAATACTTGACTACATGCTATTTATTGCTGCATAAATCATGCTCTGCATCATATTCCACTCGTGCGTATTAAATCCTATAGAAACGCTTGATGAGTGGTTGCGCTCTTCCTATTTATTGCCATTAAATTCGGAAAGGCTTATTGCGGTAAAGACAATCGATCAGCGATGCAGTCGACAGTTCTGTGCCTTTCCCCCTCAAGTTGTCCGCTTGAGGGTACCAGTCTAAACCCCTATAGTAACCTTACTCTGATCAAAATGTGCATGCATCATGGTCAAACCTAGTTGGATCGATTATGTTGTCCACATAATGATCCTTTAAGATGAGCCTTATCCAAAAGTCCACCGTAGTTTGCATAATCCCAACGGACACAACCACGTTCTGTGCATTAATTTGGAGAACCAAATTCCAATATGCTAATCATGAATGTATAAATAGCCGAGTCTGGTGGGGGAGAAAGGCCTAACCCTTTTATTTTGCATAAAATGAGGCACGAAGTCCCTAGATTCGGTATGGTTAGCAACATTCCACCATTGTTGTTAGATTGGTGGGAAGACCTCTCCTCTAGTGTCAAGAAACATGTAAGAAAGTACTTGGGTAACTTGCCTTGCCTACTAGACATTGAGACAAACAACAAGTGGATCGAGGCTTCCACTTTGTTTTGGGACAGTGAGAGGTCTGTGTTCCGCTTCGGTGACATAGAAATGACACCACTCCTAGAAGAAATTGGAGGTCTTGCGGGATTGACTTGGGATAGTCCCGGGTTATTGTTGCCAGAGAATCGTACCGGCAAAAGGTTTAAAGATGATGGGGCTAAAGAAAAATGCTGACCTGGTATGCCTGAAGGAATCTTACATACCTTTCGAATATCTATATGAGAGGTATGACCATAGCAAGTACTTACATACCTACCATGATGAGATCTCTCTCACTTCTCTAGGCCACATTCACCGTAGAGTGTTCCTGTTCATTGTATGTTTCTTGGGCTTGATAGTATTCGCAATGAAAAGGGAAAGAATCCACACTAGGTTGGCCATGGTTGCCAAGACTCTGAAGGAATGGATCAATGGATAGACGTACACTATTGTCCCTATGATCATAGATGACATCTACAGGGCTCTGGAGTGCTGTCAAAGACGGGTCAAGCATTTCGAATGTTGTAACTTGTTGTTGCAGTTGTGGTTGTTAGAACATTTTCAAAAGGGTAGCTATCGGCAAGATTTTCCGCGAAGGGCTTGGAACAACCATATTGCCTTCCATCACCCAAGCGAATGACTTACATTCTAGACATGTTTGCTCAACCAGAAAGTGTCAAACAATGGGTAGAGTTCTTCGACAATCTGACCGAGGAACAGGTGCAATAGATGTTTGAATGGTTCCCAACAGATGAATTCATCATCAGATCCAGGGACTCTCAACACCTGGTGCTGATTGGGTTGAGAGGGATATAGCCTTATGTCCCTATCCGAGTTATGAGGCAATCAGGTAGGAAATAGGTTATACCAAGGGTTGCCAAGATGAGTCATTTCAAGGCAGACTTTCAAGACGATGACGTTCCTTATAAGGTCCAAGCTCAGCACATGTGGCACTGCAAAATCATTGTGGAAAAGAACACCGTTGAGCCAGACAGGTATCATTCGGGGTGTGAACCTCTCTACCCAGCATGGTTAGAGGACAATCTAAAAGGAATGGAGATGCCACGAGTCGGTCGAGGGAATAGAATCATAGACGAAGAAGCTGAAGCTCAAGTAAAATACAACAGGCTGCGCAAGAGGGTTCATGACTTTGAGAATGAGCATCGAGAAATACATGAGAGGAATGTGAGGTTGATTGAAGAATTGAAAGAAATGGCAGTCACTTCCTACAGGAAACTAGAATATATGGAGCGAGGAATAGTGGAGCTGGAAGGTAAAGTCATGAAGAGGATCGAGGATTGCCAGAACACTGATGGGGCTGAAAGAGGATATCTGGCCAGAGCCTACTTGCTGATGGGTCTGCACGAGCTGGGGGACCTATATGATGGAGTCAGGAAGATCGAATCTGGGGAAGGTCCTTCTGGGACAAATAGGCTAGATTTATTTGCTTTCCTAAAATGTAATAAGGCCAAGTGCCAGTAGTGACTTATCTTTTTCTATTATCTTAAATGTTGTTTGGGATTCGTCTATTTTTACATTATGAAATGAAGCATTTATTGGCATCTAAAGTTCTCCAAATCTATTTGTCGTTAGGCCTACCTCGGGCATAATGAGGCTCCCCAAATTAGGACACAAATTTATATTTCCACAATATGTGTTTAAATACTGCAAACATTTCATAACCCTAACTGACTTGTTACCTTTTTGTTTTTCCTTATTTTTTGATTATTCCCATCCTCTTAGGTTAGTTCACTCATACTGGCCTCATAAGTATATCACACCAGATCTAGAGGCCCTTAACCTCCTCCTCCTCCAAGCAATACAAAAGGTAGAGGAAAAGAAAAAATTGACAACTTAAGTGGTATCCGAAAGGAGAATATTGAGAACGCAGGAACTTCATATGGATGTAGTACTACGGCCCCAAATGATCTAGTTTTGAGACTAGAACAAAAGATATTGGAACTGCAAGGAGAACTTGAGCAGGTCCTCAACTTGGCAAACTTGTCACTCACCCTAAATATCCCCGACATCCACCAACAAAACACAAAGAACACAGCACCTCCCAAAAACACACAGAACCAACACCCACAAAATCCTCCTGCACCGAATCAATACACAACCCTGCCCCAAAATCTCAATCCCTTACTAGTACTAATTCTTCCACAACATCACCATCAATCAATTCAGTACCCACCAACCACAACTTACTACACTCCCCAAAACACACCACAACCCATTCCCGATCCTCAAAACTCAACTAATGACCATCATTACACCTAAGTCCCTGGCACCCATCAAAGCAACCCCATATATGTAGAAACCATACCTCACTCTATCCAACCAATCTTCTATATACAAGAATCCTCCAAAAAGGTCCTGCTTATTAAAACATGGCTGAAGAACTCAAGAAGTTGAAAAACCGAGTTCAAGGTGTAAAAGGCGGCAAAGGAATAGAAAGGTTGAACTATGAAGACCTATGCATACAGCTAGACGTAGAACTGCCAGAGGGATACAAACCTCCCAAGTTTGAGATGTTTGACGACACAAGTGATCCTAGGGTCCATCTGAGGACCTATTGCGACAAACTTGTCGGGGTCGGGAAAGACGAAAAGATCCAAATGAAACTCTTTATGAGGAGTCTTATTGGGGATGCTTTGTCTTGCTACATCAGTCAAGATCCCAAGAAATGGTCCAATTGGGTAGGTATGGCATCGAATTTCATGGACCAGTTCATGTTCAATATAGAAAACGCACTGGATGTTTTCTACATTCAGAATCTTAAGAAGAAACATATTGAGACTTTTTGTGAGTATGCTACTCATTAGAGGTCGAAAGCGGCCAAGATCAGTCCATATTTGGATGAGGAATAGATGAACAAGTTCTTTGTCAGAGTACAGGATCCACAATATTAAGAAAGGTTGATGGTTATTGAAAATCATAAATTCTCTAATATTATTAAAATCGAAGAAAGGATCGAAGAAGAAATCAAAAGTGGGATGGTAACGAATTTTGAGGCACTACAAGACACAATTAAGGCATTACAATCAAGTGGCATATCGAAGAAGAGAGATGTTGGGGCAGTAATGGTGGCCCAAGGCCCAAAATCTCCACTTACCTATCAAACACATCCACCTACATACCAAGCACCACTGCCCACATATCAGCCCTCATCTCCTAGATATTCTCAAACAGCCACTGTCCATCACACCTATAACTCCCAACCATCTCATTTTCAATCACCTACAACTCGCCAAAACTTTCCAAGAACAAAAGATTTCGATTATAAAAAAAATCGATCGCAAGCCACCCAGACAATACACTGCCATTGTTGAGCCCATCGACCAACTATATGAAAGATTGAAAGCCATTGGTTATCTCACCCCTATTCCTACTGTGGCATTAGAGAATCCATCCCAATAGGTCAATCCAAACAAAACTTGTGTGTACCATTCTGGTATGAAGGGGCACACTACTGATGACTACTGAACAATGAAGGATAAGGTCCAGACGCTAATCGACAACAAGGTCATACAGGCGAAATAGGCCGCACCCAATATCCGCAACAACCCCCTCCCTGATCATAGATGTGGTGGGGTACATGTGATAGAGACAAATAAATAATGGGACCCTGAGGGGTCGATTGGGCTTATTCGAGAATGTGATGACTTTAAGGTTGCATTCATGCTTACTCCTATTGTGGTACAATCTCAGTCATCCATCAAGGTCAAGGTAGCTGCAACGGTTCCATTTGAGGTAGAGGTAGCTCCACCTGTGACCACTCCCCCTCCATTTGAAGTAGAAGTGGTCACACCTTTCACTATGACAGTATCAACCACACCTCCATTCAACTCAAAAGCAATACCTTAGGATTACGTGGCCGAGGCTCGGCAAAAAGGGAAGGCCAAGGTAGAAGAATTTGATGCTGCACAAGGAATGACTAGGACTGGAAGAGTCTATACACCTGAACATTTGGGAGGATCGAGTAAGGATGCCACTACCAGGCAGCCCGTCATTGAGACAGGGACAAATGACCTATGGAAGAAAGTACCAGCAAAAGAGTATTTTGTCATTGATCATTTGAACAAAACTCCTACTCAGATATCCATCCTATCATTGTTGCAAAAGTCAGAGGCACATAAGAAAGCCTTAATGAAGGTGATGGGCGAGGCTTATGTACCCAATAGCATCACTGGTGAAGAAATGACCAATATGGTAGGGCAAGTACTGGAAAGTCATAAGATTATCTTCCACGAAGATGAGCTACTGCTTGAGGGGTAGAATCACAATCAAGCATTGCATATCATAGTGCAATTTGAAGACAAATTCATTGCTAGGGTCTTGGTCGACTGAGGTTCAAGCCTCAATATTTGTCCGTTGGACACTCTAAAAATATTGGACAAGGGTTTTCATGAAATACGGGTGGGAAGCATGAACGTGAAAGTTTCTGATGGGTCCCAAAGGGCCACAATCAGGGAAATCAACCTTTGCTTGCAGATAGGGCCAACTTGGTTCGACGTCGAGTTTCAGGTACTTGACATACCAACCTCATATAATCTTCTGTTGGGCCGACCATGGATCCATGCCGCTAGAGCCGTGCCTTCCACACTACATCAAGCCATGAAGTTCGAATGGAATCGTCAGGAGGTGATCTTTTACGGAGATAGGAGTAACCCCATTTACACTAGCCAAACCATCACGGCTATTGGACATAGAAGACGGCTATGAGGGGAAACCTATCATCACATTGAACGGGTCAATGCCGTCGAGAAGGATAAATGGTGGAGTAGTAAAATAGAAAGCATATTTGCCTGGTCTGGATATGAACCCAGCGAAGCGTTGGGAAAGAACCTCTAGGGTATCACTAAACCGATACGGCTGAAAAGTCATGGTACCACCTTTGGGCTTGGATATCAGTACACGTGGCAAGAATACAATGATTGGTCATGTTAATGGCGCGGACCGTATTACCCTCTCGAGCAACCAGTGCCAAGCTTGAAACAAGCTTTTCATCAAACTGATACGATATGGGGGACCACAGAAGAGGAGGCGCTAGCTGGGTTGAAGAATTTGTTCTTGGAGGACGAAGACATGGATTGTAGTGCCATAATTGAGGAGGAGGAGGAAGAAGGCCTCACTATTCAGACCATAAAGAAGGGAGCTATTCTTAGGAACTAGACTATCACACCATCCCGAGCTCTAGGGGTGTTCAAAACCGATCCGAAACTAAAAATCGAATGGAACCGATGCTTAATGGTTTACTGGTAACGGGTTAACGGCTTAACGAATGTGGAACTGATTGAATTTTTTTTATTAACAGCTTATCGGTTTGGGGGAGGATTACTCAATTTTTTAATCGGATAGATCAGTTAACTTATATATATATATATATATAAAATTTATTTTTATTTATATATATTAAATATAAAAAAGACAAAAACCCTTGACTTTCCAGAACTCTGTCTGTCTCTAAGACTGAATGGCAGATTGTTGCTGCTAGCAATTTAGGTTTGTGCAGCCATGTTGTCTCCCTTAAAAATATCATCACTATCTTACTTGCAATTCTTTTATGCAGTGGTTGTGCAGTTGCTTCACGAACTTCAACTTCTGATTCATTTGTGGAGGACTACATTCCAAAATTTAGGAACTCTTGGTTTGTGAATGTCTTTTTCCACTATTCAAATGATCTCATTATATTCCTAATATCCTTTTTATCAGCTATAGTTAACTCATGGTTAAACATAAAATAGTGTTTTGTGACTGATGGGACAAGTGAAACTAGCAATACCCTGAAGTGCTCTGCTTTTTTAAATATGTATGCTAGGTTGATAAACCGCCCGGTAACCGTCCGATAAGAGCTAAACCAATATCAATCCGCCTGATATCTTAGCGTATGGATAGCTGATTAATATATTTAAAAGTTGATAACCGATAAGCCAAACCGTTAAGAGTAAATAACCGCCCAATCTGCCCGATAAGCAGCCCTACCAAGCTCGCCGAGTCCCTGGGTAGCTTGGCAGATTATACTCCTATAGCCATTCTAGGAATTTAAGATATCCAATAATTTTGATTTACTTGTTTCAAAATAAATGCTCGATTCATCGAACTGTACTTGTCTAAAAAAAATTTTGATTTTAATCAAATGCATTTGCGCTTTATTATTCATAACTATTTCTACACTTTTTCTTTCTACATCATTATTATTACTTTTCCTAATGAACCAGTGATTGTGACATGTAATGAGGCAACGCAACATGAGAATAGTGATTGGTCATATCCTCAGATGTTGCTGATGATCTTCCCGACTCCGGGAATACACCGGAATATCATCAATAAAGACAATGACGAACACGTCAAGATACGACCGAAACACATTGTGCATCAAATGCATAAAGGCTGCTGGGGCATTGGTCAGCCCAAATGACATAACAAGGAACTCCTAATGACCATACCGAGTCCTAAAAGCGGTCTTCGGGATATCTGGATCCCGAATCTTCAACTGATGGTAATTTGAGCGCAAGTATATCTTAGAAAACACTTGTACGCCCTGAAGCTGGTCAAACAGATCATCAATATAAGGCAAAGGATAATGGTTCTTCACTGTAACCTTGTTCAACTGGCGATAATCAATTCACATACGCATAGAACCATCCTTCTTCTTCAAAAATAAAACAGGAGCACCCCAAGGTGATACACTGGGCCGAATAAAACCCTTATCAAGAAATTCCTATAACTGATCCTTCATCTCCTTCAACTCAGGAAGAGCCGTACGATACGGAGGAATAGAAATGGGTTGAGTGCCCGACAACAGATCAATGCCAAAATCAATATCTCTATCAGGCGGCATGCCTAGAAGGTCAACTGAAAATACATCGGGAAAATCTCGTACTACTAGAACTGAATCAACTGAAGGGGTATCAATACGGACATCTCTTACATAAGCTAAATATGCATCACACCCCTTCTCAACCATACGCTAAACTTTAAGAAAAGAAATGATTCTACTAGGGGTGTAATCTAAGGTACCTCTCCAATCAACATGTGGTACACCTGGCATAGCCTGACATAGCCAGCGTCACGATTTTGGCATGACAATCAAGAATAGCATAATGGGGCGACAAATAGTCCATACCTAAGATAATATCAAAATCGACCATACTGAGTAATAATAGATCGGCTCTGGTATCAAAACCACTAAAAGCAACCAAACATGACTAATTAACACGGTCCACAACGAGAGAATCTCCCACAGGAGTAGAAACATAAACAGGAGAACTCAAGGAATCCCGAGGTACACCCAAATGCGGAGCAAAATAAGAAGACACATAAGAGTCGTAGAGCCTGGATCGAATAGAATCGATGCATCTTTGTGGCAAACCAGTATAATACTTATGATGACAGAATCGGAGGCAACCACCTCAGTACGGGTAGGAAGGGCATAGTATCTGGCCTAGCCCCCCCTTTAGGGCGAACTCTACCTCCCCGACCTCTACCTCTAGCTGGCTGAGTAGGTGGGGTAGCAACTGGAGCTGTAACCATAGCCTGAGAACTCTGCAGGGCACGTTGTGGCTGAGAAGTCTGTGGAGGTGCACCCCTCCCAAGTCTGGGGAAATCCCTCACCATATGGCGTGTGTTACCACACTCAAAACAAGCTCTGGGAGGACATGGTGGCTGTGATTGGCTAGAGCCAGGTCTGCTGGACTGACCTCTAAACGCACCCCACGCAGGAGGCGCGCTAGAAACCGGAGGTGCATAATAAGGCTCCTGAGGCCTAGGAGGAACTAGAATACCACTGGTTGCTGGAAGAGCTAAATGAAAAGGGTGACTCATATAACCCCTACCATAACGACCTGTAGCTGGGGTACGGGCAACAGAATAATGACCCGACTCTCGAGACCTCTTGGCCTCCCTTTCCTCTTTCTCCCTAGCATGCATACCCTCAATCATCCTAGCAATGCTCACCACCTGCTGGTAAGAAATATCCATCTCCAACTCACAAGCCATGCTAGATCTGATGCTGGGAATAAGGACCTCAATAAACCGGCAAACCCTCTCGCGGACAGTAGCAACCAAGGCTAGTGCATGCCTAACCAAACTGGTGTAACGGACAGCATACTCTGAAACAGTCATAGAACCCTAGCGCAAATGCTCAAACTCTACGTGCCATGCATCCTTGAGACTTTGAGGAACATACTCCCTCAGGAACATATCTGAAAACTGAGTCCAAGTTAGTGAAGCAGCCCCATCTGGACGGTCTAACTCATAGTTGCGCCACCACTCTTAGGCGGCTCCTCAAAGCTGAAAGGTAGTGAAATAAACCCTGCTCGATCCTGAGATACCCATGGTACGGAGAATGCAGTAACACTTATCAAGGAATCCCAGAGCATCCTCCGATGCTAGACCACTAAATATAGGAGGCTTGTACTTCTTGAACCTCTCAAGCCTCAATTGCTCATCCTCGAAAGCAGCTGCCCTGTCCTCGGGCTGAGCTGGCACTGCAGGCAGTACAGGATTATCAAGGACCTGCTCAACATGAACTCGCTGCTCAAGAGTGCGGGCAATGGGAGTCTGTGCTCCTCCCCCGGCCTGAGATGTAGCTACAGCAAGGGGAAGCAACCATGCTTAAGCTAAAGTGGTGTACATGCTCATGAACTGTGCCAAAGTCTCCTGAAGAGCTAGAGTGGTAGTACCAGTAGGCGTGTCAGGTGCCTGAACTCCGGCTGGATCTACTGGTGGTACCTCAGCGGCATCTCACGTAGGTGCTCTGGCTGCACCACGTGCGCTTCTTCGGCCTCAACCCCAGCCCTGGCCTCTGACAGCTGCAGTAGGGGGCACGGGTGCCTGATCATCCCGAGTAGCACGTGTCCTCACCATCTGTGAGAGAATAGAAGACAAAAGTTTAGAATGGTGATGTCAAAATATCACACGACAAGGAAATCAAATGAAGTGGAATTTTTCCTAACAGTTACATAGCCTCTCGTAGATAAGTACAGACGTCTCCGTACCAATCAGCAAGACTCTAATAAACCGGCTTGTGATCCATGACTCTTATGAACCTAGAGCTCTAATACCAACTTTTCACGACCTCGGTTCGCCCTCCGTGAACCATTGTGATGACACCTAGTCCCTGCGACTAGGTAAGCCTAAGTTTGCTCAAGATAACCAAACTTGCAGAAGTAAACAATTTAAAAATAGAATAAAGCAATAACAGTGTGTAAATGTGCCGCTCGGCATACTTCATGTTTAACTCTCAACTCCAAACATAAATCCAAGACCCGAAAACCCATGAATTATAAGCTAAGAAAAGAATTACTACATATCTCTAACTCTGTAATTTCTAATAAAGAACAGAAAAGTACAGAAGGGCTAAATACTAAAGGCAGGAGTAGAAAGGGACTCCTTGGTCTGCGGATGCGACAGATGTACCTCAGAGTCTCTAAGCAGTCGCCTCTCTCAACGATAGTAGGCCTGATCAGCGGTACCTGGATATGTACATGAAAAACATGAGCAGAAGAGGCATGAGTACACCATAGCGGTACTCAGTAAGTGACAAGCCTCACCTCGGTTGGGTAGTGACGAGGTAGGTCAGGGCCCTACTGAAGTTAAATAAAATATAAGGGTTAACAGTGTGGAATAAAACAGCATAGCTAAGTGCAATAGTAACAAATAACATAGAATTGACAGAATAACAACAACTAGAACAGAGACAACACAAGCCACAGAAAGAAATATAGCTCAACACTTCAAGTAACCAAATGGCCCAAATCAACTTGAAACCACACTTTTGCCACGAGTATCCGACTCTAAATGGCCCAAATCTATTCAATTCAATCGCATATTGTAAATAACACTTCAAGTAACTAATTCTACAATTAAAGTCTAAGCTAATACGCGAAAACATGTAAAATGACCAAAATGCCCCTAAAGACAACATCTCAGAAATTAGGTGAAATATATATTTTCAGAAACCTCGTACTCTCACGAGTCTATACATGATAAGAACACTGAAATCGGAGTCCAAATGACCCCTCAAATCCTCAATCAAAGGTCTCTTAAACTCAAGCCTTAATTACCCCTTTTTCCCAAATTTCTCACCATTAATTAGGTCTTTAATCACATAAAAACGAGTTATGAAGTTAAGACATTACCTCCAATCGATTTCCCTTTGTTTTCCTCAAAAATCACTCTCAAAAGCTCCAAACCCGGATGAAAATGGTGGAAGAATAGCCAAATTTCGCAAAGTCAACTATTTATATGTTCTGCCCAGCGATTTCCGCATTTGCGGACCTGGGACCGCATCTGTAGTCCCACTTCTGTGGAACAAGTGTCGCATCTGTGACTTTCATTAAATGGCCAATTTTCCGCACCTGTGGTCTTCCACTCGCAGATGCGGTTCCGCTTCTGCGGAAGATCCACCGCATCTGCGGAACCTGCTGAACAAACCAAAATCCGCATCTGCGGTCTCCTTAGCCGCATCTGTGGTGTCACATCTACGGTCCCTAAGCTGCAGATGCGAAAAATACCAGAAACAACAATGCTACAGCTGCTGCAACACTTCTTCAACCTTCCCAACAACCATTCGAAATCATCCTGAGGGCCTCGGGACCTCAACCAAAAGGGCCAACATCACCTAATACCTTATTCAAACTTGTACCAATACTTAAAACACCTAAAACAACATTGGAAACTCGAATTAATCAAGGATTTAAGCCTAACAACTCCAATTTCCTCCAAATACGCTTTCGATCAAAAACCTAACCAAAACAAATTCAAATGACCTGAAATTTTGCACACACATCCAAATGACATGACGGAACTACTACAACTTCCAGAATTCCATTCTGACCCTCGGATCAAAATCTCACTATCGAACCGGAAACTTCAAAAATTCAACCTTCGGCATTTCAAGCCTAAATGAGCTACGAACCTCCAAAACACTATCCGAACACGCTCCCAACCCCAAAATCACCCAACGGAGCTAACGGAACCATCAGATTTCCATTCTGAGGCCATCTTCACACTGTTCCGACTACAGTCAATTTTTCAACACTTAAGCTCTCATTCAGGGACTAAGTGTCCCAAATCTCTCCAAAACTCACAACCGAACATCCCGACGAATCAAATTAGTAGAATTAAACTTGGTAAAAGCAGTTAATAGGGGATCAGGGCATTAATTCTTAAGACGACCGGCCGGGTCGTCCCAATTCTGGTAGCCATTGATTACTTCGCAAAATGGGTAGAGGTTGCATCTTACAAAGCTGTGACCAAGAAAGTCATCGCAGATTTTATCAAGGATCGCATCGTTTGCCGATTCAGAGTTCCCGAGTCCATTGTTACTGATAATGCTGCCAATCTCAACAGTGACCTAATGAAAGCTATGTGAGAAACTTTCAAAATCAAGAATAAGAATTCCACGGCCTACAGACCTCAGATGAATGGAGTCGTAGAAGCCGCCAACAGAAACATCAAGAAGATACTAATAAAGATGGTAGAAAACCATAAATAATGGCACGAGAAGCTACCTTTTTATTTATTGGGATACCGCACTACGGTTCGCACATCAACCGGGATAACTCTCTACATGTTGGTTTATATTACCGAGGCTGTATCCCAACCGGGGTAGAGATTCCTTCTTTAAGAATTATACAAGAAGCTGAACTCAGCGACGCAGAGTGGATAAGGAGTCGCTATGAAAAATTGGCCTTTATCAATGGAAAAAGGTGAACGCAGTTTTTCACGGCCAACTTTAGCATAACAGAATGTCCAGAGCTTTCAACAAAAGGGTCAAACCAAGGCAATTTGCACTAGCTCAGTTGGTGCTGAAGAAGATCTTCCCACATCAAGATGAAGCCAAAGGGAAATTCTCTCCCAACTGGAAATGTCCGTACATGGTTCGCAGAGTGCTGACAGGAGGAGCACTCATACTTGCAGAAATGGATGGAGAAATCTGGCCAAAACCAATCAATTCAGATGCAGTCAAAAGATACTATGCTTAGATTATTTACATTTCCTCATTTGGTGTAATTGAACTATGCTTGACCTGATTCCCATTTAAGAGAGGATACGTAGGCAGCCTTATGGGTTCAGACATATCATAATAAAATTTCCATTTTTCCCAAGATCAGAAATTGGGGCAGAATTTTGAGAAGGATTCTCAAAATTCTGAAGAAGGTTCAGCAAGGCCTATTATCCGCAGGCGATCAAAAGATCATCTACCAAACTGGGGTAGAATTTTGAGGAGGACCCTCAAAATTCCAATATAAGAGAGATGCAATGACTTTGAGATAAGTTACAGTCACTAGTTCATCTAAAATTACTTGATATATCAATACTTTTTAAAATGACTCTATTTTTATCAATAATTGCATATTTTCAGAAACTCTATTTCCATAACAGTCAGGTGTCACCCAGGGGAACTCGAAAAGGCTTTCAGAACGGAGCAAAGCAAGGCAAGGCCAGAAGCACGAACCAACCTCCCCTCACGTAACTTACAATTTTTCTTTGAACACATGTCATCTGACGTAATGATAACATCCGCAAATATATGCACGTAGCAAGATTACTATCAATCAAGTCATGAGATACAGAATATATCTCCAGCTAAGAGATATGCTACTTTTATGTGCTATTTGCTCTTTGCATGAGGCTAATCCCTGCCTCCCCACTTGTATGAGGCTAATCCCTTCCTCCCTACTTGCATGAGGCTAATCCCTGCCTCCATACATGAATGAGGATAATCCTTGCCTCCATACCTGCATGAGGTTAATCCCAGCCTCCATACTTGTATGAGGCTAATCTTTGCATCCCTACTTGCATGAGGCTAATCCCCGCCTCCCTATTTGCATGAGACTAATCCTTGCATCCTTACCTGCATCAGGCTAATCCTTGCCTCCCTTCTTGTGTCACGACCCCAAATACCAGTTGTGATGGCGCCTATCACATTACTAGGCAAGCCAACCCAAATATTTAATCACAACCCTTTTCCTTATAATAAGCCATTTTCTAACACATGATTTAAATACCAATTTTTCATTATAAGCGTTTAAAGCAACAAAATATATATGCAGAAGTGAAATAAACATGAAACTACACAGCCCCAAATATCTGGTGTCACAAGATAAGAAGGAGAAAATAGGGCTGCGGACGCCATACAACAACCTTGAAATCTCTGGCAACCTCTGGATCAGCTGAGGACCCTCACTCTGCCACTCGGGCACCTGGATCTACACACAAGGTGCAGGGAGTAACGTGAGTACGTCAATTCAGTAAATAACTAAAGTAAATAAGGTCTGAAAGCAGTGACGAGCAGTTAAAAATCATATAAATGAATAAACAACAGGATAATAGGTCAACTTCACAGTTTAAAACCTATTTCGTCGTAAAATCATCAATTTCAATTTAAGCACTTGAATTCATATACTTAGAAATTTTCCAACAGAGGCTTATTTTAAAAGAAGAGTGAAATAATTAAAAAACATCATAACTGGGTCCCTCATGCAAGGTATCACTCAGAACATAGCCTCTCGCGCAGCCTCTCATTCACTCGTGACTCACTCTCATCACCCAGTATTCACTCTTAGCACTCAGGCTCATTAATATCTCATAATAATATAAATCATAGTAATCGCTACGGTGTGCAGCCCGATCCATAATTTATAATCAACTACGTTCACTGGGGGCATACAGACTCCGGAGGGGTTCATATAGCCAAAGCATCATACACTGCGGCACGCAGCCCGATCCAATATATATATATATATATATATATATATATATATATATATATATATATATATATATATCGTTGCGGCGTGCAGCCCGATCCATATAAGTATCGCTGCGGCGTGCAGCCCGATCCATAACTCACACATGTATGAATATCCTCACCATTATGTTCTCAACCTCTCTCAGTTATTAACCTCACAGCCTCTCGGGCACACAGTAAAAATTAGGGAACTTAGCAGTGTGAGCACATGATTTTTTCTCTATATGAATTACTCTTATAAAATTCAAGAAAATAAATTTTTTCCATTATTTGCAATTTTGTAGGATTTTGTGAGAACTTGTGCTAATTGTTTGTATTTCTGTGCCTGGTTATTTCTGTTAAAAATCATGAAAGGTACAAAAATATTATGCATTGCATTTAGGTTTATTCTACAGTTCCAAGATTAATTAGTGAGTAGTTTGTTTTGTTAAAAATAAAAATCACAAAAATTGGCTCATTTTTGCAATTATTATCTTTATTTTTAGATTATTGATCTTTTCTCTTAGGATCAAATAAATTTTATAAATTTTGTAATTTGATAATTAGTTTAATTTTACAACTTAGATTAATTTGGGGTTTAATTTAGGATTTTTATTAATTTAAGAAAAAAAAAAGAAAAGGAAAAAGGAATTGGAGTTAAAAGGGCTGTTGTATCGGGGCCAATTAATTAAGGCCCAAGTCAGTTTTTCTCACTACCCGCCCCAACCCATATAAAGTACCCATCCCAGTCTGCCTATTGGCCCAAACGACAACACTTCATTTCTAAACGACGCCGTCTAGCTCTCCCCCCATCCTAGTTGTTGATCCTAAGTGATCTAATGGTTTGGAACTCGCCCTTTCCCCATATAAAAGTGTCCTAATCCGACCCTAACCCCCTTATACCCCCCCCCCCCCAATTCTACTTTCCCTGTATCTAAGATTTAAAGAACAAGAACCCTTGCCGCCGCCCCAAATTCCCAAGCTTCCACCGGCCGACGACGTGACCCAATCGGCCCCAAATCCACCGGCCGATTTGAGTTGGAATTTATGCCGATCATTTGTTCTTGATAAAAACAGTTGATTTGTATTGATTTTATCTCATTTCAAGGCCTGTCGGACTCCATGCAAAGTCAAAGTAACCGGCCAAACCTTGTCAAAAGTTGTCGTTCACCATTTCTCTGTGGTTGCCGAATTTAATTAGGTTTGGTTAGAAATTTTGAATTAGTACCTAGCTTACTAAGATAATTGTGAGAACCAGATTTCTTTTCTTGGCCCTTATTTTAGTTCTTTTATTTTTTTTTAGTCCTACTTGGGTCACAATCTGAACCTCAATGCTAATTTTGGTGGTTTGGGTTTCAGTATTGGGCTTCTGGGTCTTCTCTAACCCAGTTCAAAGAGACTCGTTCATTTGGGTTGGGTCTTGGGTCAAATTTGACCCATGTTGGTTTTCTGAATGTAAATTGCAAGGGTGTCAAGTGTATTTTAGGTATTTGAGGGTTAGGGGAATCTTTTTCTGGTTGGGGAAGCTTCTCGAGGATATGGTTGGGGCTGGTTTGTTAATAGTAGGGGGTTTCAGATATTTGGAAGGATTAAAAGGGTAAAATAATTAAGAATTAAAGGGGTAAAAAGGGAAATGGTTAGCTAGGCTAGGGCTGCCTTAGGCATGCCTATATAATGACCTATTTCCCTTCATTTTGAGGGGTGATTCCTACTCTGAAAAATACTAAAAACTCCTACATCTTTTGGGTATAAATTGGTCTTGATTTTGCTCTTTAGTCTAGATTGTTAGTCATAATTCAAAAGCTTTAAGGAATTTCTATTTATCTGGGTTAAAAATGGTCTAAGGGAGCTGAACATTGTTGTGTTTGATTTGCTGATTCACTTACTCTGTTGTTACTGCTGAAATCTTCATTTTCTTTGGTTTATTTTGATATCCAGGTACCTCTTTGGACTTTACTGAATGTGAAGCTCAAACTTGAAGCATGCAATCGAATGTGGAGATTTAAGCATTAGTATTAGCTGATGTTATTTAGAATTTTTCTCTGTTTCCTGCAATATATTAGTTTTCTGTAATTTGTCCTTGTATTCATTCATGTTGCTGATAATACGTTCCATGCTAGTTTTGTATTTGGACTTTTACTTATCATGATATTGGTTTGGCTAAAACTTTCCCTGTTAAGCATATAGTGTCTGGGCTGTTGTAGTAGGGGTTTGGGGGTTGCTCTTGTTGGGTTTCGTTTTGTTCAAGTTAGTGGTGAAATTCAGCTCGAGATCAACTCTTATCATGACTTTACTGTTTTGGGATTTTGGTTTTAGTACTTAAATAAATTTAGGGACTACTGTCGTATTGTAATACTTACTTCGATGTCTGGAGTATTTCATTATACATATGAATTCAATAGCATCTTAGTAGTAGTTTCAATTCTCAAATGCATGTGGCCTATAGCTAATTTCAGCAAATTGATCTCCATGTTTAGTATTGTATGTATGTGCCTAAGGCAATAAAATTTATAATTGGGCATGTTAAGTTAGCTTGCCTAATACGAGGCCTAAAACTATCAGATTCAATTCTCTTTGGGTCTTGGGTCCAATCTCAGTCCCAAGGGTCTTTAGCCTTGGCATATCATGTGGCCCATTTGGATTTATATACTGAAATGCATTTTTGTTGTTCTCCTTTTGGCTTTATCTAGATTCGAACTCGAATTTTGTTAAGTTAGTTAACCCTAACTTGTTAAATGTTTATACGCTGACAATGATATATCCCCCTTCTTCATTGGGAGTTCATTATGAAAGGGCTAGGTTTAAGGCTGGCCCAATTACCGGCCAAATCAGCTGGGCTTTGCCCTCCCTGGCCCCCATTTGGTTTTGTCTAAGCCCAAACCCCATTAGTCCCAATTGGCCTTGCCGTTTCTACAATAATTTGGGCTTGAAGTTGGCCCACTTTTACCCCAAAATAATTCAGGGATTGGTATGTATCTCAGACTCTTTCACTAATGGTTCGAACTCTTCCTTAACAAAATGTTAGTAAGCTGGTTCAATCCAGTATTGTCCTTTGCCAACAATTGGGGTGTGCCATTTTAATCAAATAACCCATGGCCCCCATAAATATTATAACTAATTATTTAAAATGAATATTCGTAGAAAAGTCTTTAGGCGCGTTTAAAATACAATTGTGATTGAGTAAACGTTTGTGTGACATAATCATGATTCTAAAACCAATTCGGAGTATGAGTTCGCACAACTTCGGTCAAACTTTATTAATAATAAGATTGTTGTTAATAGGCCGCTAAATTAAATGTACTTCTTTAGCCCGAGGTGTGCCAGCCATAATTGAATCCCTATGGCCCTAGTGTTAGTTTTAAAACTTAGACATTAAAATGATATCCGGAGTTTGCTTTAGGCACGTTTAATATACTATCGTTGTTGTAGACACATTCGCGTGAAATTATTACGACTTCTAAAAAATAAAACTGAAGTATGCGTTCGCGCAACTTCGGCCGAACTTTCTTTAATAATAATAAAGCATTATTAATTGTAGACACGTTCATGTAACATGATTTTTGATGCGCCAAACAAATGGGTATACGTACGGTGACCCTTTTCAAGATAATTTCTTAATTAAAAAAGGCAAAATCACATAGGTTCTAAAAATGAGTAATAGACAATTTTAATGATCCAAGTATGATCAAAGTGACCGTGCTAGAACCACGGAACTCGGGAATGCCTAACACCTTCTCACAGGTTAACAAAATTCCTTACCCAGATTTCTATGTTTCCATACCATAAATACAGTCGACTTCCTTGATTCGGAATTTTAACCGGTGACTTGGGACACCATAAATTATCCCAAGTGGCGACTCTGATTTTAATTTAAATAATCCGATTTTGATTGTCACTTATAGTGGATAAAACTCCCTTATATACCCTCACGGGGGTAGGGAAAAGTAGGTGTGACAGAAGTGGAGTGATATAACCAGTTTTAAACATTTAAACAGGTAAAACGTGATTGAGGATATGCTTTAAACAGGTCGGCACAAGGCCCCAAACATGGCATACAGCCCATAATACAGTATAAATGACTAAAGTACGGAATAATATAAGATTCCAAATCAAATATGCGGCTAATAGTCGCTACGGGATAGACCAAGTCACAATCCCTACTGGTGCACGCCCACATGCTCGTCACCTAGCATGTGCATCACCGCATTTATTAAAACAAGTCAAATACCGGGTTTTTTTACCCTCAGTTCTAGATTAACAATGGTTACTTACCTCAAATCGGTGAAAATACTACTCTGCGACGCCTTTGCCCCTCGAATCGGCCACCACTCACGTCGAATCTATCCAAAATCAAAATCAGATCGACAAAATATGCTAAGGGAACGAAGCCCAAGAGAAAACAATCAAATAATACCAAAAATCCCAAAATTCGGCAAACCCGACCCCCCGGGCCCACATCTAGGAACTTGATAAAAATCACATCAACGGAATCCTTATACTCCCACGAGTCCATACATACCAAGAACACTAAAATCGGAGTCCAAATGGCCCCTCAAATTCTCATTTTAAAATCTCTTAATCTCAAGCCCTAATTCCTCAATTTTAGGTTTAGATTCTATGATTTATTAGGTAAATTTCACAATAGAATCGAGTTTTAAGTCCAAAATTCTTGTCTCCAAGTGATTCCCCTTGAATACCTCTTCAATCTTCTTCAAATATATCCAAAAATGACCAATAATGGAAGAAACCCCACATTCGCGGACCAGACGACCTTTTAAACCTTCTGCCCAGGCCTGAAATCCTTCTTCGCGAATGTGGTCAAAGCCTTGCTTTCGCGAAGCACAAATTAACTTTGACCAATTTTCCTCTTTCGCGATCGCGACATCCCCATCGCGAACGCGATGCTTTGCTCAGACCAACCTTCGCGATTGTGTTCCGCCTCTCGCGAACGCGATGAATAAAATCCACAGAAACTCAGCTGCCCTTTTTGCTCTATGCAAAAGCGACACCTCCCCCGCGAACGCGATGCACAAACCCTTAGCCCTTCGCGAACATATAGCCTTCCTCGCGAACGTGTATCCTTCTTCGCGAACGCGAAGGCTTAAATTCTACCTTACTCAACCGACTCTTCGCGAACGCAAGGGTCCACTTGCAAATGCGAAGAGTAAAATACCTGCAATAGCTGAAACCAAAATCTTTTCTTCAACTTAAAATGATCCGTTCAACGCTTCGAAACTCACCTGAGGCCCCCGGGACCTCAACCAAAGGCACCAACATATCCCAAAACCTTATTCAAACTTGTACCAATCTTCAAAACACTTCAAACAACATCAAGTCGACCAAAACACATCGGATTCAAGCCTAAGTTTCCAAAAACTTCTAAATTCCGCTTTTGATCAAAAACCCAACCAAACCACCTCCGAATGACCTGAAATTTTGGCACACACGTCTCAAATAACACAACGACACTACTGCAACTCTAAGAATTCCATTCTGACCCCTATATCAAAATCTCACCTAACAATCGAAAATCGCCGAAAATTCAATTTCGCCAATTCAAGCCTAAATTTACTCCGGGCCTCCAAAACCCATTCCGATCACGCTCTTAAGTCCCAAATCACTTCCCGAAGCTAACCGAACCATTAGAACTCACATCCGAGCCCTATAACACATAAGTCAATATCCGGTTGACTTTTCCAACTTAACATTCCTCAAAAGAGACTAAATATCTCAAACCTTACCAAAATCATTCCGGATTTGATACGACCAACTCGATACCACATAACACGGATAAACAAAGCATAAAGAAGCAGAAATAGGGAAAACGGAGTGATAACTCATGAGACGACTGGCCGGGCTATCACTCCTCCCCAACTTAAACAAATGTTCGTCCTCGAACGAGTCAAGAAACATACCTGAAGCCTCAAACAGGTGAGGATATCTGCTTCGCATCTCCCGCTCGGTCTCCCAAGTAGCCTCCTCCACGAGCCGACCTCTCCACTGCACTTTCATTGAAGATATATCCTTTGACCTCAACTTTCTAACCTGATTACCCAAAATAGCTACTGGCTCCACATCATAAGTCAAATCATCATCCAACTAAACCGTGCTAAAATCCAAACATTAGACGGATCCCCAATACACTTCTGGAGCATAGAAACATGAAACACTGGGTGCACACTTGACAAGATAGGTGGTAAAGCAAGCTCATAACCCACCTCCCTAATCCTCCGAAGCACCCCAAAAGGCCCAATGAACCGAGGACTCAATTTTCCCTTTTTACCAAACCACATAACACCCTTCATGGGTGAAACCTTCAACAGAACCTTCTCGCCAGCCATGTAGGACATATACCGAACACTCCTATCAGTATATCTCTTCTGCCTTGACTGTGTTGTACGAAGCCTCTCCTAAATCACCTTCACCTTTTCTAAAGCATCCTACACCAGGTTTGTCCCCGAGCCTAGCCTCACCGAGCTCGAACCAACCAACTAGAGATCTACACCACCTCCCACACAAAGCCTCATACGGAGCCATCTAAATACTCGACTGGTAGTTGTTGTTATAAGCAAACTCTGCAAGTGGTAGAAAATGATCCCATGACCCTCCGAAATTAATGGCACAAATACGCAACATGTCCTCCAATATCTGGATAGTGCGCTCGGACTGCCTGTCCCTTTGAGGGTGAAAGGTTGTGCTCAACTCAACCCGAGTACCCAACTCTCGCTGCACAAACCTCCAAAACTGCGAAGTAAACTGAGTGCCCCTATCTGAGATGATGGAAACTGGGACACTATGCAAACGAACAATCTCCCGGATATAGATCTCTGCCACCGCCCTGAAGAATAGGTAGTACACACAGGAATAAAGTGCACGGACTTGGTCAGTCGATCCACAATCACCCAAATAGCATCGAACTTTCTCAAAATCCGTGGAAGTCCAACAAGAAAGTCCATAGTGATCCTCTCCCACTTCTACTCGGGAACATCCATTTGCTGAAGCAAGCCACCCAGTCTCTGATGCTCATATTTCACCTGCTGACAATTGAGACACCGAGCTACAAATCCCACAATGTCTTTCTTCATTTTTCTCCACCAATAATTCTGCCTCAAATCCTGATATATCTTCGCGACACCCGGATGAATGGAATACCGCGAGCTATGGGCCTCCTCCAGAATCAACTCTCGATGTCCATCTACATTGGGCACACAAATTCGGCCTTCCTCGGATGGTACAATATAGTGATATCATAATCCTTAAGTAACTCCAACCACCTCCGCTGCCTCAAATTGAGATCCTTCTGCTTGAACAAGTGTAGGAGGCTACGATGACCAGTAAACACCTCACAATACACACCATACAAGTAATGCCTCCAAATTTTCAATGCGTGAACTATGGCAGCCAACTCTAAATCATGAATGGGGTAGTTGTTCTCATGGGGCTTTAACTGACGAGAAGCATAAGCAATAACTCTACCCTTCTGCATCAAAACACAACCAATACCAACTCTAGAAGCATCACAATACACGGAATATGAACCTGAAGCTGATGGCAAAACTAACACTAGAGTTGTGGTCAAAGTTATCTTGAGCTTTTGAAAGCTCTCCTCACACTCGTCCGACCATACAAATGAAGCACCCTTCTAAGTCAACTTGGTCAAGGGCGATGCGATAGATAAGAATCCCTAAACAAACCGGCGATAATAGCCTGCCAAACCAAGGAAGCTGCAAATCTCTGTGGCTGAGGACGGTCTAGGCCAACTCTGAACCGCCTATATCTTCTTCAGATCAACCTGAATACCCTTGTTGGACACCACGTGCCCCAAGAAAGCCACTGAACTGAGCCAAAACTCACACTTGGAGAATTTTGCATAAAGCTTCTCCTCCCTCAATCTCTGCAACACAACTCTCAAATGCTCCGCGTGCTCCTCCTGACTACGCGAATACACCAGAATATCATCAATAAAGACTATGACAAATGAATCAAGATAAGGTTAAAACACATTGTTCATCAAATGCATGAATGTTGCTGGGGCATTGGTCAGCCCAAAAGACATCACCAAGAACTCATAATGACCATATCGGGTCCTGAAAGCTATCTTAACAATATTCGAGTCACCGATCCTCAACTGGTGATAACCCGAACAGATATCTATCTTGGAGAACACTATTGCTCCTTGAAGTTGGTCGAATAAATCATCAATGCGATGCAAAGGATACTTGTTCTTAATTGTTACTTTGTTCAATTGACTATAATCAATGCACATCCTCATAGTGCCATCCTTCTTCTTCACAAATAGAACCGACGCACCCCAAGGTGACACACTAGGCCGAATGAACCCCTTATCGAGGAGTTCTTGAAGCTTCTCTTTTAATTTCTTCAACTCCGCTGGTGCCGTACGATACGGCGGAATAGAAATGGGTTGAGTGCCCGACATCAGGTCAATACCAAAATCAATATCCCTGTCCGGTGGCATGTTCGGCAGGTCTTCAGAAAACACATTTGGAAAATCCCTCATAACTAGAACAGAATCAATACTGAGAGTCTCAGCTCCGACATCCCTCACAAAGGATAGATACGAAAGACATCCCATCCCAACCATATGCTGGGCCTTCAAGAATAAGATCATTCTACTAGGAACATAATCAGTCAAACCTCGCCACTCAATCTGTGGCACACCCGATATAGCCAATGTGACTGTCTTGGCATGACAGTCCAGAATAGCACAACATAGAGATAGTCAGTCCATGCCCAAAATGATATCAAAATCCACCATATAGAATAATAAAAGATCCACTCAGGTCTCCAGACCCCCAATAGTCACCACACACGACCGGTACACACGATGTACAACAACGAGTAGATACATGAATAGGTGAAACAAGAGACTTACAGGGCATATCCGGATAACGGGCAAAGTATGATGACACAAAAGAAAAGGTTGAATCGAGATCAAATAATATAGAGGCATCTCTCTCTGTGGCTGACTGAAACAATCCTTAAATCACGACATCTGAAGCAGCAGCATCTGGTTTACCCAGAAAAGTATAGAAATGGGCTGACCACCACCTGATCGACCTCCCCCTCTAGGGCAACCCCTGGTTGACTGACCTCCACCTCTAGCTGGTTGGGTGGGTGGTGAAGTAACTGGAGCAAAAGTCGAGGGCTAACCCCTCTACTGAGATGGACCATCTTGAAGACGAGGACACTGCCTCCTCGTATGCCCAAACTCTCCACACTTATAACAACTCCCCGGTGCTGGAGATGGGGACTGAAGGGAACCCCTGGCACTAGAATGACCTATAGAAGGACCTAGCATAGAAGAACCCTAAACAGATGGAGCACGGGACGAACTCTGGGCTGGAAGGGCACTAAGTGATGAGTGGCCCTAATGAGAACTATGAGAACCATGGCCCAATGATGCCCTACGATAACCTGGGCGAGCTGAATGAGCCTATCTGAATAGGCGGCCTCTGCTCTGATGGAACTGGCCCCTGAAGGAGTACCACTAATCTCACGGGCGATGTGAACAACCTCCTCGAAGGTAGCACCTGTCACCCTCTCCTAGTCATGAGAATCCGAAGCTGATATGTGAGGCCATCAACAAACCTCCTGATCCTCTCTCGATCTGTGGGAACCAACCAAACTACATGACGGGCTAACGTGGAGAACCGCATCTTATACTGCATCACAGTCATATCTCCCTAACGCAATTGCTCAAACTGCATGTACAGCTCCTCTCGGTAGGACTATGGCACATACTTCTCTAGAAAGAAAACAGAGAACTGCTTCCAAGTAAGGGGCGCTACACTAATAGGCCTTCGCCTCTCATACGCCTCCCACCAAGTGAAGGCAGCCCCAGAAAATTGAAAGGTGGTAAAAGCCACACCACTGGTCTCTAGAATACCCGCTGTACGAAGCATCCTCTGGCACTTATCCAAGAACCTCTGGGCATCCTCTCCCTCCGCACCGCTAAAAGTCGAAGGCTTGAGTCTATCATACCTTTTTAGTCGACGTTGCTTGTCATTCGGCATAACTAGTACCATATACTCCTGAGCTGGTGCAACCGGTTGGGCTAGAGGTGCCCCCGGTGTCTGGAGTTCCTGCACAACCTGCTCAGGTGTGCGAGCAATAGGAGTCTAGGTGCCTCCACCGGCCTGAGAAGTAGTTGCGGCCGTAGTAACTAAAACCGCCTGAGCCAAACCGGTACACACTGATAAGATCTAAGCTAAAGCCTCTTGAAGGCCTGGAATCACAATGGGCACAGTTGGTGACTGAGCTGGTGCTGTTGTAGCGTCCATAACTGTGACCTGATCCTGAACTGGGGCAATTGGTGGATCTGCTGGTGCTGCCCTAGCTGTTATGCCCCTACCACAGCCTCGACCGCGTCCTCGGCCTCTGGTGGCCCCAACTGGTGGTACTGGCAGTCGTCCATCCTACTCGGTAACGCCTGTCCTCACCATATGTTAGAGAATGGAATAACAGAAGTTTAGTACTCGGATCAACAGATTCGCACGATAAGAATTTTAAGAATATAAAGATTTTCCTAAAGGTTCTGCACCCTCTGGAGGATAAATACGGACGTCTCTGTATCGATCCATGAGACTCTACTAAATCGGCTCATAACTCGCGAGACCTATGTAACCTAGGCTCTGATACCAACTTGTTACGACCCCAAATACCAGTCGTGATGGCGCCTATCACATTATTAGGCAAGCCAACCCAAACATTTAATCACAACCCTTTTTCCTTATAATAAGTTTTAAATACCAAATTTTCATTATAAGCATTTAAAGCAAAAAAATATATATGTGGAAGTCAAATAAACATGAAACTACACAGCCCCAAAATATCTAGTGTCACGAGTCTAGAGACTCTACTATATAACTGACTGTCTGATACAACATAAGTATAGAAAATGCGGAAAAGAACAAGATAAGAAGGAGAAAACAGGGTTGCAGACGCCATGTAGCTACCTTGAAATCTCCAACAACCTCTGGATCAGTTGAGGACCCTCACTCTACCACTCAGACACCTGGATCTGCACACAAGGTACAGGGAGTAACGTGAATACGTCAACTCAGTAAGTAGCTAAAGTAAATAAGGTTTGAACGCAGTGACGAGCATTTAAAAATCATATAACTGAATAAATAACAGGATAACAGGTCAACTTCACAGTTTAAAACTAGTTTCGTCGTAAAATCATCAATTTCAATTTAAACACTTGAATTCATACACTTAGAAATTTTCTAATAGAGCCTTAATTTAAAAGAAGAGTGAAATCATTGAAAAACATCATAATTGGGCCCCTCGGGCAAGGTATCACTCAGAACATAGCCTCTCGGGCAGCCTATCAGTCACTCATGACTCTCTCTCGCCACCCAATATTCACTCTCAGCACTCAGGCTCATTAATATCTCATAATAATAGAAATCGTAGTAACCGCTTTGGCGTGTAGCCCGATTCATAATTTATAGTCGACTACGCTCACTGGGGGTGTACAGACTCCAGAAGGGCTCCTACAGCCCAAGCGTCATATCGCTGCGGCGCGCAGCCCGATCCAATACATATATTGTTGCGGCGTTCAGCCCGATCCAATATATATATCGTTGTGGTGTGCAGCTCGATCCATATAAGTAACGACACATATATAAATATCTTCACCATTAAGTTCTCAACCGCTCTCGGTCATTAACCTCACAACCTCTCGGGCACACAGTAAAAATTAGGGTCCTTAGTCTGAACAGTCCTCACATTTAGAAGTGGAGTGATAGAACTAGTTTTAAACATTTAAACAGGTAAAATGTGACTAAGGTTATGCTTTTAACAAGTAAAGTGAGAAAAAATAGTAAAAATTCCCCTAAGGGTCTCAACAGGTCGGCACAAGGCCCCAAACATGGAATACAGCCCATAATACAGTATAAATGACTAAAGTACAGAATAATATAAGATTCCAAATCAAATACGCGACTTAATAGTCGCTACGAGACGGACCAAGTCACAATCCCTACCGGTGCACGCTCACACGCTCGTCACCTAGCATGTGCGTAACCGCATTTATCAAAACAAGTCAAATATCAGGGTTTTGTGACCTCAGTTCCAGATTTACAATGGTTACTTACCTCAAACCAATGAAATACTACTCTGTGACACCTTTGTCCCTCGAATCAGCCTCGACTCACGTCGAATCTATCCAAAATCAGAATCACGGCGTCAAAATATGCTAAGGGAACGAAGCCCAAGAGAAAACAATCAAATAATACCAAAAATCACGAAATTGGCAACATCCGACCCCCGGGCCCATGTCTCTAAACTCAATAAAAATCACATCAACAGAATCTTTATCCTCCCACGAGTCCATACATACCAAGAAAACTGAAATCAGAATCCAAATGACCACTCAAATTCTCATTTTAAAGCCTTTTAATATCAAGCCCTTATTCCTCAATTTTAGGCTTAGATTCTATGATTTATTAGGTAGATTTCACAATAGAATCGAGTTTTAAGTCCAAAATTCTTACCTCCAAGTGATTCCCCTTGAATCCATCTTCAATCTCCTTCAAATAGCTCCAAATGTTACCAACAATGGAAGAAATAAACCCCACATTCGCGGACCAGACGACCTTTTAAACCTTCTGCCCAGGCCTGAAATCCTTCTTCGCAAACGCGGTCAACGCTTCGCGTTCGCAAAACACAAATTAAGTTTGACCAATTTTCCTCTTTTACGATCGCGACATCCCCATTGCGAACCCGATTCTTTGTTCAGACCAACCTTCACGATCACATTCTACCTCTCACGAACGCGATGAATAAAATCTATAGAAGCTCAGCTGCCCTTTTTGCTCTATGCGAATGCGACACCTCCCCCGCGAATGCGATGCACAAACCCTTAGCCCTTCGCGAATGCGTAGCCTTCCTCACGAACATGAAGGCTTAAATTCCACCTTCCTCAACTAAATCTTCACGAACGCGAGGGTCTACTCGCAAACACGAAGAGTAAAATACCTGCAACAGCTGAAACCAAAATCTACAATTTTCTTCAACTTAAAATGATCCGTTCAACGCTTCGAAACTCACCTGAGGCCCCCGGGACCTCAACCAAAGGCACAAACATATCCCAAAACCTTATTCAAACTTGTACCAATCTTCAAAACACCTCAAACAACATCAAATCAACCAAAACACATAGGATTCAAGCCTAAGTTTCCAAAAACTTCTAAATTTCGCTTTTGATAAAACAAAACCCGACCAAACCACGTCTGAATGACTTGAAATTTTGCACACACATCCCAAATGATACAACGGAACTATTTCAACTCTAGAAATTCCATTCCGACCCCTATATCAAAATCTCACCTACCAACAGGAAATCGCCAAAAATCCAATTTCGCCAATTCAAGCCTAAATCTACTCTGGACCTCCAAAACCCATTCTGACCACGCTCTTAAGTCCCAAATCACCTCCTAAAGCTAATCGAACCATCGGAACTCACATTTGAGCCCTCTAACACATAAGTCAACATGTGGTTGACTTTTCTAACTTAACCTTCCTCAAAAAAGACTAAGTGTCTCAAACCTTACCAAAATCATTCTGGATTCGATCCGACCAACCCGATACTACATAACACGGATAAACAAAGCATAAATAAGCAGAAATATGGAAAATAGAGCGTTAACTCAAGAGACAACTGGTCGGGTCGTCACAACTTGCATGAGGCTAATCCTTGGCTCCATACTTGCATTAGGCTAATCCTTGTCTCCTCACTTGCATGAGGCTAATCCTTGCCTTCATACCTGCATGAGGCTAATCTTTCACACCTTCATGAGGCTAATCCCTCCCTCCCCCACTTGCATAAGGTTAATCCTTGCCTCCATACTTGCATGAGGCTAATCCCTACCTCTATACCTGCATGAGGCTAATCATTGCCTCCTTATTTGTATAAGGCTAATCCTGGCCTCCCCATCTACATGAGGCTAATTTTTGCCTCCCCATCTGCATGGGACTAAGCACTGCCTCCCCACTTGCATGAGGCTAATCCTTGCCTCTATACTTGCATGAGGCTAATCCTTGCCTCCATACCTGCATGAGGCTAATCCTTGCCTCCTTATTTGCATAAGGCTAATCCTTGCTTCCCAATTTGCATGAGGCTAATCCCTGCCTCCCTATATGCATGTGGCTAATCCTTGCCTCCATTCTTGCATAAGGCTAATCCTTGCCTTAACATCTGCATGAGGCTAATCCTTGCCTCCGCATTTACACGGGACTAAGCACTGTCCTATTTCGCACAAATCTTTCTCTATTTCTAGCACTATCTATTTGTTTTTCAATCAGGCTAAGCTCTGCCCTCCATTTCACAAGAATAAGCCTTGTCTTGTTAACATCATATTGTTACATATCATGGGCTGAAATATTGCCAATCTATCCAAAGGAGTCATAGTCTAAAAGGCATCATCCTCAAAGCCTGAAGACACCATGCCATTTCCTGAAGATCTCTCAAATTTGCATATAATTATTCAAAGGCGTCATTGTTTGGAGGCACCATCTTCATGGATCAAGAACACCATTTCATGGCCTACGAATCCCCCATTAAATAGTTCATAGCCCTGGACATCATTGGTCGGAGGACGTCATCTTTAACCGTCCAAAGACAACCTTCATGGTCCAAAGGGAATCTGCATCATGTTTAATTTTTTGTTCAAATACATGTTCGTAGCATCTTTTATCTGCAGGTGACCAGTAAGAAACCGTTATCCTAGTAGGAGTGACCTCACTCCAGTTCTTTCAACTATCTCAAACCTTAACCGCTCATCATAGCCAATTTTGCATCCCGTGTCCGTTCTTGCAATGACTTCATCAGTATATTCTGCCAATGAATCTAGAAATACACATGGCTTGATTCCTGTAAGAACAGATTCCGGCCTCTATCTTTCAAAATAACCCATCCAGTCAAAATTGGCCATCATTTCTTTATCCGAAAACTCTTTCATCCTTCCCCAGTAAAGAGGGATAGTTGTTGATAGCCAATTTATCCTTATAATTTTTTTTAAATATATATATCTTCAAAATAGCATATATATGCATATATAAGCATGCATGAGTATTTTTATAATTTTTCTATAATTTTAAAGGCTTCAAATTGATTTATTTCTTCCCCTTTTACTTATAAAATTTTCAATAATTATCCTTTAAATTATTTTTTGGAGATTTAGTCATCTAAATTCTATATTTATGCTAAAATATTGTTTAAATATTTTTAGTATATTTTAATAATTGCATTTACATTTTTAAGCTAATTTACATATATTTGCAATACTAGCCGTATTAATGCATAATTGCATTATTAATGCATAAAATGGTCTTTTATATTTTTAAAATGTTAAAAAACTATTTCTAATCATTTTAGTATACAAAATTATTTTTTCAGAAATTATTTATTATATCTTATAAATTATATACTATTAAATGGCTATTTAAATATAGCCTAGTTTTATTTCAATTTAGCCCAAATCCAACCCCAATACTAGCCCAATTTTTAAACCTAAATATACCCAGGCCCAATACCAATCTGCCCAACCCAAATACTCGGCCAAATCTTGGTCATTGATCAAGGTCCATGTTTTCCCTTTCCTTAATTAAACAAACCTATACCACAGAAGCCTAATTCATTTTTCACCTTATATCATCGTCACCTAATCCTCTCTGCTCTCAAACACTCTCAACCTAAACCCTAATCTCTAAATGTCGTCACTCATCTATGACGGTCTCCGGTGACCTCTCACCACCTCTCAAGCCTCCAATGGCTTCCCTCACATCATTCTTTCCATCTCCAGGGCCCTCAAGGGAACAGGGTTAGCGACTTGCACCTATGGCTCCTCCCTCGCCTATTTTAGGCCATTCCGGTAAGATTCTAAGTGAGATCGTCCTATATTGACTTCGATCTATGATTTTCTAAACAGGTTCCTTCACCTCTCTATGGTTTTCTTCGAAACCCTAATTTCTTTTCTAAACTTCTTAGATCTATACAGATCTAAGATGATTTGAGTTTGTTTCATGTGAGTTTTACAACAGCCTTGGGATTCTTTACAAGAATAGAGTGATTTTCAAGCGATTTTCATCTTTTCCTTCAACTAGGTTTCCGAAATTTCTTTTAAAAATTGTTTGATGATTTTTTGTGTTTAAACTTCCACTTCTCATATATTTTTGACCAATTAGCCCATTTGTACTGAAAGCCCTAATTTTCTAGGTTTTTCGTTTGGTTTCTGAGTACTAGTGCATCTAAATGTATTCTTGCTTTGGGTTCTTCTGATTTCCTGTGATTTTCTTGTCCTAATATGCTTCTACTAAATTTCTTAGTTCGACCTTTCACTGATTTTATATGCTTGTGCTCGTTCCAACTATTCATGCTAAGACTTGTATATTTCTCCTTCAATTAGTGTCGTTTAATTATGTGTTTTTTTAAAGCTATGTGAAATGCTGACTATCCATGTTATACCTTATTTTATATGCTGACTCTTTCATGGCTTTCTGAATCCTTGATTACTCTGAATCCCTTATTTCCTAGTTTAATTTTAACACTTTCCTTTAAACGTTTGATTCTTACCTCTTTACTCAATTTGATTGAATTTGCTTGCCTTAATTATTTTTCCTGCCTTATTTGTATTCCACTGGTTATTGCTGATTTATTTCCTTAATTAAATGATGTTCATTTACACCTAATTACCTATTCTATACCTAAAATTTACTTGATTCTTTTTCTTAAATACTAAGCAAGTTTTACCGTTGATCTAATTGTCCCTTGATTGAGGGAATATCTTGTTGATTAACATGTGACTTCCTTGATTTTTTCTACTTAATTGAATTCTTACCTTATTTGTTAAGTTTTTGATTACTATATAACCCCCCCCCCCTTATTCTAAGTTCTGAACAACAACAAGACTAGTTCCAAAACTCTCTCTTATACTTAAAGCTTTCTGCTCTTTTCTGTTACTTGCTACTTCCATTGAACTAGCCGGCTGTGAGCCAAGGCTAGTTATTGCACTACACTTCTCTATACTATGTGTTCTCTTACTGTATTAGTTTACTGATTCTTGTCTATCACTTGGCTTTTTCTATATGCAACTAGCATGCTTAAATCCTGGTTTCACTTAGCATATATGAAACTACCTATTCAACTTATGATTAACATGTCTGATAACTTTATTGCTTTCTCTAGCATGTCTCAAATTAACTCTACTCCATGTATGTATGTTTGATTATCTGTATGTTTGTTTACCCAATTCCTGATAGTAATCTACTTTGCTAGGTTACTTAATACTCCCTAAGTACTTCTGACCCTATGTTCAAATTCTGCCTAGTATAAGTATGTTCTCCACTATTTGATTGACTCCTAAATCCTATAAAGAACTCTGAAAAAAGAAACTTCTGTGCTCTTGTTCTTACATTAATATGTCCTATGTGACCCCAGTTCCCATACTCCCTGAATGAAATCTGTGTCTGAATGGTGTTGTTTAAACTGTTTGCTGATTTCTCATAATTTCACTATTTTCAAAACTGTTTTATTACTAATCAATTCCTATTTTTCATAAAACTTGTTTACTTAATTGAGCCCTTTCTAACATTGTTTTTCATATCAATACCATTTCAAAACTATGTCAAGCACTCTCACATTACTCCTAGAATATTAGGTTCTGCCCCTCTGGCATGTGCACTGCCTTGAGATCCTTGAGATCTCTCTGAACTATGGCATGTCAGAGCTAGCCTTCTCACACTACACCTAAATCAGTTACTGTTTGAGAAAGTCTAGGTGTGAGCATTACCCGGGATCCTTGAGATCCTTAGGGAACTTTGATACACCTAAACATAATACTGCCCATGGAACTTTAGCATTTGAGGCTATTGGAGGCTTGGAAGTCATTTGGGCCTACTCCAGGCTCCCTATAGATAACTTCTTCTTTTCTTTATTTGTTTGTGTAATTTATTCATCTGGTCTGTAATAATTATTTATAAACAACATTGGGGTGATTAGTGAAAAGGGGTGGGTAGTTACATATCTGTTGGGTAACTCGGGTAGATACCATGCCTATGGGATTGTGTTAATTCACTTGCTATGTTTTCTTTACTTTCATAATATTAGAAATCATGTCTGTAGGATCTAAATAGCTTCAATAGTAGAAATCATGCTTATAGGATCTAAATGACTTCATAATTAGATATCATGCCTATAGAGTGTAAAGTATTTGAGTTCAGTTTCTATTACAGCATGTGAAATCATGCCTATAATTTCGAAAATCAGCTCTTAACAATTAGATACCATACCTATAGGAATAAAAATCAGAATTCCTGCCTGTAGAACTTAAAATCAGTTTAGTTAACAAATCAGTTTAATCCATGTTAAGTTCATTCTGAATTGGTTTAATCAATTGTCCGCTTCTTTAAATGAGTTTTCAAACATTGCCCTAAATTAATACCACTAGAAAGCATGTCAATAGGATCCCCAAGTGTCTATTTAAAATCTATTCACTGTTTTACTGCATCAATGTAGATATTATGCTCTTAGGATATCATTGTTCTGCTTTTAGGCAAGCCTATAGGGCGATTTAAATCTTGTAACTCTGAAACTATGCTTTGTCATTTAAAACTGTTCAGATTTAACAGGTCCAAATCAGTAGGGAATCCAAATAGGATTTTGACACTTTGTCCTAGCTCAATATTGTATAATCCCTGCTCACCTAGATATAATGTTCTAGGATTTTCTCTTAAATACTCGACTGTTGACGTGCATTTACTTGTTATATTTGTGGAGGTGACTGTGAGCCTGTAATTTGTTCTCTTTAAATGTCGTCCTACTTGTTCTTGATTGACGCCTAGACTCTTATCTTTTAAAACCTTAGAAAGGTGTAGAACTATCCGAAAGTAGAGGTCCTAAAATACCTCCAGGGCCACAAGGAAGGGACGGGTAGTGCACGCATAGGACATTTTCAAGGTTGCTAGAACGCTTTAGGCTATGACCAAGGGGAAGGACTTGGGTAGAAAAGGATATGATGACTACGCGCTAATGTCACATGTAGCCCCTCATTGAGGAGTGTTTATCGGGCATTGTGTGGGGTGATCCTATAGGCTAACCAACCTAGGACCCCTCTTTCCCAATTCCCGATGTTTAAACCTTACTCTCTTATATGCAACTTGTTCAAATTCTTTGAGTCATACAGTGTCCCAACATGCCCTTATTTGCAACTATGTGTTTAACTATTTATTTGTTAAAGGACTAATTCATAAGTATAAGTTCGGTCGGGACCCACCGTTGTAGACCGAGAGGGGTTCCAAACACCTTCCCCTTAAGGTTATTTCGAGCCCTTACCCTAATTCTCTGGTAATGCAAACTAGTCTAAGAGTTAATCACCTTAGGTGCCCTAACGCACCATAATTTGTTAGGTGGCAACTCTTCAAAATACCCAATTCCCAAAAGGAATTGATTTATTACCCCCATGAATGTTGAAACTCAGACTTCTCTCTCTCTCTCTCTGCGGAGGGAAAAAAAGGGGGCGCGACATGTACCATCTCTATTTGCTCATTTCCTGGATATTCCTCGTGAGTCCTTGGGTACTCCCATTTATGTGTCCACTCTTGTGGGCAATTTTGTGGTTTTAGATTAATTCTATTAGTCCTGTGTGGTCATATTCTGTGGTTACAAGACTAGAGCGGACCATCTGTTACTTGACATGACTGACTTTAAGGTCATCCTGGACATGGACTGGTTATCCCCATATCACGCCATCCTCGATTGACATGCCAAGATTGTTACTTTGGCGATGCCAGAGTTGCCGAGATTAGAGTGGAAGGGTTCCTCCTTTAGTACAGCTAGTCGAGTCATCTCTTTTTTTAGGGCTTGATATATGGCCGAGAAGGGTTGTTTGGCTTATCTAGCTTATGTTTGGGTCACTACCCCAGAGTCTCCGATGATTGATTCAGTGCCAGTAGTTCGGGAATTTTCGGATGTTTTTCCTTCTAACCTTCCAGGCATGCCACCAGATCGTGACATTGATTTTTATATTGATTTGGCTCTAGGTACCCAGCCTATATATATCCCACTACACCATATGGCTCTGAAGGATTTGAGGCAATTGAAGAAGCAGCTTGAGGAGTTGCTAGCAAAAGGGTTTGTCAGACCAAGTGTATCGCCTTGAGGTGCACCAGTGTTATTTGTGAAGAAGAAAGATGAGACTATGCGGATATGTATTGATTATTGCCAATTGAACAAAGTTACTATTAAGAACAAGTACCCGTTGCCGCGTATCGATGCCTTATTTGACCAGTTGCAGGGTGCTAGGGTGTTCTCTAAGATCGACTTGAGGTCAGGTTATCATCAGTTGAAGATTCGAGATTCGGATGTTCCGAAAACTGCTTTCCGTACTAGATATGGTCATTATGAGTTTCTAGTAATGTCTTTCGGTTTAACTAATGCCCCGACAACATTTATGGATTTGATGAACAGGGTATTCAGGCCATATATTGATTCATTTGTCATTGTCTTCATTGATGACATCTTGATCTACTCACAAAGCCTGGGGGAGCACGAGCAGCATTTGAGAGTGGTGCTTCAGACCTTGAGGAAACAGAAGTTATATGTTAAGTTCTCCAAGTGTGAGTTTTGGCTAGAGTCTGTGGCATTCTTGGGGCATGTTGTATTAGGCGAGGGTATTAAGGTGGATCACAAGAAAATTGAGGAAGTTCAGAGTTGGCCTCGTCCTACTTTAGCGACTGAGATCAGGAGTTTCCTGGGGTTAGAAGGTTATTATTGCCAGTTTGTGAGGGGTTTTTCATCCATTGCAGCACCTTTGACAAGAATTGACCCAAAAGGGTGCTGCATTCCGTTGGTCGTATGATTGTAAGGCGAGCTTTCAAAAGCTCAAGACAGCTTTGATTATAGCATCAATTCTAGTGTTTCTTTCCAGTTCGGGGATGTATATGGTGTATTTCGATGCTTCACGCATTGGCTTAGGTTGTGTATTAATGCAGGAGGGGCGAGTTATTTCATATGCTTCACGTCAACTAAAGATTTATGAGAAGAATTACCCTGTGCACGATATAGAGTTAGCTGCGATTGTCCATGCTCTTAAGATCTAGAGGCATTATCTTTATGGGGTGTCATCTGAGATTTACACCGATCATCGCAGCTTAAAACATGTGTTCAAGCAAAGGGATCTAAATTTGAGGTCGCGCAGATGGCTTAAGTTACTGAAGGATTATGACATCACTATTCTTTATCATCTGGGCAAAGCGAATGTAGTCGGGGATTCCTTGAGTAGAAAGGCGAAGAGTATGGGTAGATTGGTTTTCATTTCAGCAGAGGAGAGGCCACTAGCCTTGAACATTCAGTCCATGGCTAACAGACTTGTGAGGTTGGATATTTTAGAGCCAAGTCAAGTTCTTGCATGTGTTGTTGCACAGTCTTCACTATTGTAGCAGATCAAGGCTTGCCAGTTTGATGATCCGCACTTGGTAGTCTCAGAGAGACTGTGCTACAGGGTGGTGCCAAGGAGGTTTCTATTGGTGAGGATGGTGTTCTATGACTCTAGGGTCATCAATGTGTTCCTAATGTCGTTGGCTTAAGAGAGGATTCTAGAAGTGGCACGCATTTCTCTATATTCCATTCATCCAGGTGCTACGAAGATGTATTATGAACTGAGACAGCATTATTGGTGGCGGTAGATGAAGAAATACATAGTTGAGTATGTAATTAGGTGCCTAAATTACCAGCAGGTCAAGTATGAGCACCAGAGGCCAGGTGTCCTACTTCAGCAGATGACTATACCTTAGTGGAAATAGGAGCGCATTACTACGGAATTCGTAGTTGGATTGCCGCGGACCTTGCAAAAGTTTGATGCAGTTTGGGTCATTGTCGACAGGTTGACAAAGTCGGCACACTTCTTTCCGATTGAGACTACATATACTTCAGAGAAGTCATCCCAGATTTATATTCGGGAGATAGTTCGGTTTTATGGTGTGTCTGTTTCCATCATATCAGATAGAGGGCTTCAGTTCACTTCACATTTTTGGAGAGTCGTTCAGAGTGAGTTGGGAACCTGTGTAGAGCTCAGCACTGCGTTTCAGCCACATACCGATGGGCAGTCATAACGGACAGTTCAGATCTTGGAGGACATGCTCAGGGCATGTGTGATTGACTTTGGGGGACAATGGAATCAGTTCTTACATCTGGCTCGGGTTTGCTTACAACAACAATTATCAGTCCAGTATCGAGATGGCTCCATTTGAGGCTTTATATGGTCGACGATGTCGTTCTCCCATCAGGTGGTTTGAGCCCGGCGAGGCTAAATTATATGGTATTGAATTGGTGATAGATGACTTGGAAAATGTAAAGTTAATTCAGGAGCGACTTCGCACAGCACACTCCAGACAGAAGAGTTAGGTGGATCAGAAGGCACGTGATGTATCATTTATGGTAGGCGAGAAGGTTCTCTTGAAAGTCTTGCCGATGAAGGGTATCATGAGATTCGGGAAGAAGGACAAGCTGAGCCAAAGGTTTATAGGACCATTTGAGGTGTTGAGGCGGGTTGGGGAGGTTGCTTATGAGTTTGCTTTACCTCCCACCTTATCAGGTGTTCATCCGGATTTTCATGTGTCTAAGCTCTAGAGGTATCATGCCGACTTGTTGCATGTGTTAGACTTCAGCACTATTCAGCTAGATGAAAGCTTGGGTTATGAGGATGATCCAGATACCATTGTTGCTAGACATGATAACAGCCGAATCAAAGAGGATTTCCACGGTAAAGGTTTAGTGGAAGAGCAACCAATTGAGGAGTTGACCTGTGAATCCAAAAAGGACATGCGGAGCAGATATCCACACTTATTCAGCACTTCAGGTTTTAATCTAGACCCGTTCGAGGAGGAACGTTTGTTTAAGATGTGGAGCATATAATGATCCAACCGGTCGTTTTTCTTTCTAGAACCTCGTTCCCCTAAATGAGACTTCCCATACTTGTTTTTACTGATTTATGACTTGCGAGGATGGTTAGTTCGGGATTTGGAAGAGTTCGGGTTGAAATAGGAACACTTGGTTCATTAAGTTGGGCTTAAAAGGCCAAGTTTGACTTCGCTCAACATTTTTAGTAAACAACCTCGAAATTGGGATTTGACAATTCCAATAGGTTCGTATGATGATTTCAGACTTGGGCATATGTTCGGATCGGATTTTGGATGACCCGGGAGCATTTTGGTGCCTAATAGTGAAAGTTGGTTCTTGAAGGTTTTAGAAGTTCTTTAAATTTGGTTTGGAGATGGTTTTGGTGAAATCGAGGTCCAAACGGAATTCCAAGACCGGTAGTAGTTTCGTAATGTCATTTAAGACTTTCACGCAAAATTTGGTGTCATTCCGAGTAGTATAAGTACATTTCGGCGCTTACCATCACCTTACGGTACCCGTATGGGTTTTTACCAATAAAACTCTCTCATTTTATTTCTCTCATTTTGTTGTATCAGATCCAAGTAACTATATCCTTCCATTTTGAACCTCTTTGCCGATTGATCAGAAGGATCTGAACAGTTTTGGGTAAAAGGATTTAGATTGAGTTACAACTTTGGAACCTTTCGGGCGAAACCATCGCCAAACCATTATAACATCTGCCCCAGTTTCACTTTTAGGGGAATTTGGATTTTATTTTGGTGTGACTAAACCCCAGAGAGAGGCTGCCTACGTATCCTTTCGGAATCAAGTTGAACGTAGTTCAGGGAACTTTATTTTTGTTTTTCTTTTCTTTTGTTTTTTCTTCTGTTTTGTTTGTTTATTTTTTTCTTTCCTTTTTCGTCTTTTTTTTCTCATCAATTCATTTTCTTTGTCTTTTCTTCCCCTTTTTGTATCTTTCTTTTTCTTCTCTTTTCATCTTTTTTTCATTTTTTATTTTATTTTTTAATTTTTTTCAATAACACTTTCAGGTTCCAAAGTGGGTAATCAAATAGGAGTAACCAGCTCAAAGGGTTTGCAAAGGGTTGAATATTTTGATAGTGAGATAGAAAGCCTTCTTCATCCCCACCAGAAAACATTAATGTTATATAGAGGATCCAACATAGTACCTTTTGACTGCATTTGCACTGACAGTTGTTTCAAGGACATTTCCTTCGATGTGTCCCAAGTACGACGCACTCTTTTGGTAGTACTCTTGTTGTAATGTATGTACCTTTCCAATATGGAACCAATTTTCCTTCAGATGTTCTGAATCTTAATTTTATTTCCTTAAAAATTATCTTCATTGCGATCAAATTTTTGATTCATTATTTCGGGGTTTGACAGCTTTCAGGATCTGGGCATATAGTCCAAAAGCATGTAATGTTATTGAAATCCGCATTTAACAGAATTGAAAATACAATAAGAAAAATGACAAGATTAAGAAAAGAGACATTCCTGGACAATGAAATATTAATTTCATTTGATTTTTGATTTTTTGATTTTTTTTAATTTTTGAAGATAGAAGGGTTTACATCAGAAAGTAAGACAATAAAGTAAACCATCAGGATCACACCCTAAGATAATCCGAACGCAGAAAGAATAGCAAGACTGGCTACTAAGACTCCCGTCTGATGGGGAACTTTCATGCTTGGCGACAATTTTTTGGCTTTATTTCTGTCTCGGCAATGGTTGCAATAGCCTTCAGTGTCGGATCAAATTCCTCATCTTCACAAATTATTCCGACTATTGACCCGCTGTTATGGGTAGGCAACATATTGTTCATCACATCAGGATCTTCTTTATACTGAAAAATAATTCTTTCAGCTTCAATCAAATCTTCAACTGCCCTTTTGAGGGTCCAACAGTCCTCTGTACTATGTCCCACAGCTCCAGAGTGGTATTCACATCTAGCATCAGCTCGGTGTGACAGGGACTCGGGGTTTGGCCGGTTCGGGGCCACTAGCTGTAATAGATTTAGCCTGATTAGCCTTTGGAACAAGCTTAAATACGATTCACTAATAGGGGTGAACTGATTCTTTCTGAAAGGCTCTCTTGGGTGACGATTGTACTGGGAACATTTGGTTGGGGATTATATGGAGCTTGGTAAGGATAGGCATTTATGGGAGGTGGAGCTCAGTTTTGTGTATGATGTTATGTGTAAGGTAGCAGCATCTTGAAGGGGATAATAGTGTTGAGGGACCTCAGGAAGCATATATGATTGGCTGAATGACCTGCGGGCCCCCTCCCCCTCGAGCTGGAAACTATCATGGCTCCTTCCTCTCTCCCATTTCCATTTATCAAACCCTCTTTACCGTTTTGAACATCTGGTGATTTGGCTTTAAAAGCAGCATGACACAAGATTCGACTCGTTTTTAGCCCACTTTCTACCATCTCCCCAATTTTGATAGCCTCAGCAAACAGCTTTCCAATAGCAAACATCATGTTTTGGAAGTAGTCCGCCTCTTGGTCCTATAGAAATACCATGACCATTTCAATTTCGTCCATTGGAGGCTTTACCCTGGCAGCTTGCTCACGCCATTTGACAGCATATTCGCGGAAGTTTTCCGCGATTTTCTTTTTCAAATTTGACAAAGAGTTCCTGTCAGGAGCGATATCCACATTATACTGGAATTGGCGGACAAAATCTCGGTCCATATCACCTCACATGTGCCGATGAGTAACTTTTTGATCTGTATATCTTTCAGAAGCGATTCCGGTGAGCCTTTCCCCAAAATAGGCCATTAGCAGCTCCTCTTTTCCACCAGCACCCCTCAACTGGTTACAGTATCGTTTCAGGTGAGCGAACGAGTTCCATGCCCGTCGCACTTTTCAAATTTTGGCATCTTGAAGCCAGCTGGCAAGTGGACATGGGGAAACAAACAGAGGTCAGAGTATGAGACACTCTTTTGGCCACTCAGACCTTGTATGTTTTTCAGGCTTTGTTCCAGACTCTTCATCTTCCGAGCCATTTCTTCTTGCTTAGGATTTTTAACCATCTTTTCTTGCTCCACCGAGAGATAATATTGCGGAGGTTGAGTGAAGGAGTACGGGGTCACATATGTTATTTCTGGTTGAAGTTGTGCACCCTAAAAGATGAACATTGGAGGCGGTGCCCTTGAAGCCAGTGCGCGGGGGCGAACCACAGAAGGCATCCTAGGATCATTGGAGGGAATTGGAGGGTACCCACCTGGGGTGAGCGGGTTGGGCACAGGGGCGTTGGTAACCTCACCTGACCGGGAGATCAACTCAGGAATTACACATGGCGGTTCCCTACCATTGGACCAGGCGACCCACATTTCCGACATGCGGAGACACAACATCCTATTCTCTTCAGCAACTGCTGATTCTAGTTGTGGAATAGCTGGTGCTAGGCTATCCTCAAGATCGATGATTTGTAGATGCCTTTCAGAGACCATAGGAACCTTTACTTTGGATCTTGTGAAGTAAGGATGGGAATCCAGATTACCAACAAAACCAACCACCTGAACAGAACCTGGCTAATTTGCACACCCAACAACCTTGTTAGTTTTGAGACGCTTAACAGATAGGAAATCGCATATTGGGATGCAATGCACCTAAATAGTTAAACGTTTCTACTATGTGTTTAAACGAGTTACATGTTTCATCCCGGCCTTAATTACCCCTTTTCACTTTGTACCTCTTTTCTTTCATTTATGTTTTTCTTCAACCGCTCTTGATTTTCTCATTTTGTTTATGTCGCTCTTTTATTTTTGGCACTCTCTTTTTCTCTAATTATTTTTGTCACTCTTTTATTTTTGTCGCTCCCTTTTCTTTTTCTTTTTCTTTTTTTTTCTTTTTCTTTTTCTTTTTCTTTTTCTTTTTTCCTCTTTTCTTTCTTTTTTCACTCAATTTTTTTTCTCTTTTCTTTTCCAGTTTATTGTCCCTCAATTAATTTTATGGCTATGATCGAATCCGATGGAGATTGCCTACGTATCATAATACCTCATGAATTAGATCTTGCGTAGTTCGGGAAGATTTAGAATGGAGTAAATAAGCTAACTCTTTTTTTTTTACTTTTATAAAACTAAGACCAAAACAGCTTTAAGAAAAAGAAAAACATACTTTTTTGGATTTTTTTTTTGTTTTTTGTTTTTGGAATTTTCAAAAGAAATGCTTTAAAAGAAGAAAGGAAATATATTTTATTTTTTGGATTTTTTTTTTTGGAATTTAAAAAGTAAATGGAAGATATTTAGTTTGAATTTTTATTTGTTTTCTCTTTTTCTAAAGAAGAAAGAAAATATTTTTTGGATTTTGGATGTTGCCTCTTAATTTTCAAAAGAGGGACTTTTAAGAAAATATTTTGGGATTTCAGAGTTTTCATTTTTTTTTTTTGTTTTTAAATTTACAAAAGTACTTCTAAAGAAAAATGAAAATAGTTTTGGACTTCAATTTTTTAAAAATATTATTTTATATTTTTTGAAAGAAAGATGTTTAAACAATGAATTTTTTTTTATTCTTTCTTTTTTTCTGATTTTGTTTTTGAATTTTTGGGAAAAGCCTTCTTAAAAAGGTAGAAAAAAATATTATTTTTTTTTTTTGGATTTTGATTTGACATGTGGATTTTTGAAAGAACTTTTAAGAAAATATTTCGGATTTCTGAGTTTCTCTTTTTTTCTTTTTTAATTTACGAAAGAACTTTTAAAGGAAAGCGAAAATATATTTGGACTTTTATTTCTCAATTTTTATGGACATTTACAAAAGAAAGACTTCTAAAGAAGAAAAGAGTATTTTTGGATATTTTTTCGGAATTATTTTTGAAAAATATTTCAAAATTAAGGAAACCCGTATTTTGGATTTTGATTTTTGATTGATTTTTATTTTTATTTCTCTTTTTTCCATATGAAAAGGAAACTATTTTTTTGTTTTGAGTTTAAAAATCTTTATTTTGAATTTTCTAGGAAAATGCTTCTAAAGAAGGAATTAAGGGAAAAATTTTGGATTTTTGAAAATTGGGGTCAGAACCAATGAGGTTTGCCTACGTATCTCACATCCGGTGAGAATCAGACCCGCGTCATTCGGTCAATTTTGACGGAACAAGGGAAACATGGCACTTGAAAATTTTGGCTCATTTTGAAATGACTTTTTTTTTTCTTTTTTTTCAGAATTTCGGCAGAGTTTCAGGATTTTCAAATACCTACCTCACTCTTTTTTTTCTTTTTTTTTTTTGATTTTTTCCCTATTCTAAAAGCCGGTCAACATGCAAGCCGAATAAAATAAATGCGCAAATAGCACGTAAGATGCATCAGGATGGTCTTTTTATCTTGGGTACACCTGTCCTAGACGGACCCAACCCCTGTGTTGGGTCCCCAAAGTCAAATACACATGATGCAAACAAGTGTTCCTACTAGTGATACGGCATGAGGCTGTGTTATTCTAGGTTTAAAACCTGGGTGTATTGTTCTAGACCTGGCTTACCCAAGCGGACAACTCGAGCCGAGGGGGCAACGTACCGGTAACCAAAAGATCATCCGATTTTGCTACTTGTCCGAACCTAGTTCTAAATTAGGGTATGACACTAACAGAAAAGAAGTCACGAAAGCATGCACTTCCCAGAATATTAGAAGAGAAGGATTTCGCAACAGTTTATATACAGTTCAAATAATATCAAAGCAGTAAAAAGCGGCATTTAGCACAACAGGCCCAAACATATAAAAATCAGATAATAAATAATGCCAAGCATAACAGTTATTCTAAGCTCGAATTCATGAACCCTGAAACGGAAGTTCGAGGTTTTTATTCCACACCAGAGTCGCTAGAGCTGTCACGCCTCCTTTTTCCCACCCGAGGGGGAGTATAAGAAAGTTTTTCCAATTAAAGTGACATTATTCAATATGGGATTATTTATTTATTTTTCAGAGTTGCCACTTGGAATAGTTTATTTGGTGTCCCAAGTCACCAGTTTATTTTAAAAATTCCAAATCGAGGAAAATCGATTTTTATTTAAAAGTTTGCGAAACCAGAAAACTAGGTAAGTAATTCTGTTAACCCGGGAGAAGGTGTTACGCATTCTCGGGTTCTGTGGTTCGAGCACGATCGCTTAACTATTAATAATTGGCCTAATTTTCTGATTTGTTACATGTTTTAAACATATTGTGCATTTTTAACTTTTTAAACCGCTTTTTAGGATTTATGAAATTATTTCTTGAACAAGTTACGATTGTCGTACACTTGCCATTTTGGAACACATTGCAAACCACGCTACATAAAATGCACCCGCGATTTGCGACATGTTTATTTTATTAATAGTTCGAAGTTGTTATGATCGGGTCACGTGAAATCCACACCCGAATTTGGGATTAGGTATCACAACTATGTCACGGGAACTTTACCCGTAGCTACAAGGATTTTTCTATAAACTCGCCTAAAGCAAACTATGAATGTTCAAAATAATTTTTTTACACTAGGTTATAATATTAATGTGAGGGCAATAGATTAGATGATTCAATTATGAATGTAAACAGCCTCTCTGCCCCTTGGGGTAGGGGTAAGGTCTGCGTACATATTACCCTCTCCAGACCCCACTTGTGGGATTATACTGGGTCGTTGTTGTTGTTGTATATTTCACTAAAGAAAAATAAGGATGCCCCTATTTAAATCTAATTTGAAATTAGGTATCACAACTACGCCACGGGAACCGTACCCGAAGTTGTAATGATTTAATTGCGTGCCTAAAGCAAACTACGATGTTCGGAATTATTTCTTTTTCTAAATTTGAGGTTATTGCAAGGCCATAACTTATTTATCCATCTTTTAAGATTGTACATCCAAGATACTGTTAACAATCCAAACTTTCATATACGAAATTAAAATCATGGCACATATAGACTACAACGACAATATCCATGGCGTGAGGATTCATCAAGAAAATGACTAGTTTCGCATGAAAAAAAACAAACAAAGTCACCCCAAAAAAATAATTATAAGTGAACGATTGCTACAACAGGTACATTAATGCAAACAAAGCTTCTTTCTTACCAAGGAGGAAAAATACAAAGTAATAAAGAGATACAGGACTGCTTTCCATTATCCTATTTGAATATTCATACGTGACATCTTGTTCCTTAATCTTAAAAACTCTCATGCTGAAGAAAAGGACAAATACATAAGAAGACACTCAATTGACCCTAACACATATCTAGGAGGCAAAGGTCAATTTAATTATCTCTATGTGCATATTCATTGGACTCTATGGCCAAAGATACAGTGATGTAGAGCCAAAAAACCAATTTCTTTTGCCAAATGACGGTGGTTAACTGCATACGCGTACATCTACCCAACATATAATGGCCTTTTATTTCCTTGTTTCGTACACCCATTTAAAGGAAAAAAGCAACACAAATGTTCAGCTATTAATGATTTTGCTAACCATAACAGATGAATCAACTAAACTATTACATCTCCTTTTCCAAACTATCCTTACAAGAATTAATAATTAACAAAAATGATTCTCACACTTTGAACATGAAATTGACTTAAATGAATCAACCATTATACAAATAGTCATTTTTAATAATTCAAATGAAAGCACAATACAAGGGAGTTTGGAACTTACCTAGCTGAAGCAGCAAATACACTATAAATAGGCCAAATTAAGGTAGAATTCTAAATCTGGTTACAGTAGAACCCGAGCCAAATAGAAGATGACGATACCCAGCAAGCAGCCACAGATCCAGCAGTCAATTAGCAATTTTGGAGAGTTTAAACACTCCTAGCAGCCAAAGGGAAGGAAATTTCAAGTTTTCTTCTCATTTTCTCTTGGAATTCCAAGTTTTCTTTCGAATTTACTGCCCTCTTTTGGTCTTGGCTTCCTCTTTTATTTGATTTCAGATATTTATTTTTTGATATTTTTAGTGTGTGTGAGAGAGAGCTGGCGATGGAGGATGATGGCTAAGCTTTTGTTTTTATGGAGGAAGTGTGTGATCTTTGGTTTTGAGAGGGAGAGGAAGAAGAAGATGGAGGGGAAACAAATGCTGGGATTGAAAAAATGGGGAGGGGAGCTACGCCGTTGTTCTCTGAAGTAGCAGGTGTCGTTGTGTTGAAGAAGAAAGAAAGCACCGTTTCTCTGTCTTTTTCAGAGGGAGAGGGTCCTTGATTTTTAGGTCTCTATCTGATCTTTTTAGGTCTAGCTCTAGGTCTTAATTAAAAGGGAAGGGAAATGGGTACTGGGCTTTGGGCTTGAAGGGATTTGGGTCATGAATTTGGGCTAATTAACTTTGGCTCAATACACTAAGACTAAACCAAAATCTTTTTTCCCATTTTCTTTTTCTTTGATTTTAAAATCTAATAAAATCCTAAAATAATCCTAAATCAATCTAATTTGTAAAAGTTAAAATTATTTATCTATTAAACCAACTAATTAACTTAAAACTAAATAAAAGCACTAATTTCTAAAGACTAAAAGCTAAATATGTAAAAATGACCATTTTTGTGATTTTGCTTAATAAAATTAATTCCTACATGCAAATTGAACCTAAGATGGCATGAAATTAAAACGTGACAATTTTTATGATTTTAAAATATTAAAAATGCATGAAATGCAACTAAATAAAGAAAAACTCCAAAAAAATCAATTAAAACTATTTTGGTCTATTTTTAGGAGTTATTTTCATGTAGGACAAAAATTAGGTGCTCACACCCCTGATCGGACGAGGCTTGGACAAGGTTGAGAATTTGGAGCAATAGCTGAATGTACCAGGTCTATCATAATCGCACCTGCGCTTGGCCAGCCGCAAGTGCGAGCTCGCAGGTGGGAGCCAAGCTACGTAGAAGTGGTTAAGGAGGGGCAACCCGGGTTTCGCAGAAGTGGGTACCCACCCACAGATACGACGCCAGCCGGTCCAGGGCATTTAAGAAGAAGCGGACTCTTGTCTGAAGAAGCGAGGGCGCAGGTGCGGCCCCCTGACTGCAGGTGCGGAAATCGCTAGAGGCAGTGAGCCTCATTTAATACGGGCTTAGGCTGTTTTTATCACATTTTTTTCCACTCTTGGGCGATTTGGTAGCTTTTAAGGAGGGGATTTCGACCTAGCCTTGTAAGGTAAGTAATTTCCACTTAATATGAGTTTAATACATAGATTATAGGTAGATTCCAACATGAAAATTGGTAGAAATCATGGGTTTAGATGAAAAACCTGGGGTTTAATAATATAAATGAGATTTTACCACGAAAATGATTATGAAACTTAGTGAAAATCATATATTTACGTTTCTAAGGTTATGGGTAACAACTTTCTTCGAAAATTTCGGGAATCCGGCCATGTGGGCCCGGGGGTAAATTTTAGAAACCTTACATCTAGGATTGGGTAATCACTTAACTAGTTAGAATGTAAACTTTTAAATATATATTGATTAGTTTTTATGCTATTTAAATAGTTTTGGATTGTTCGGCTCTGATTTGAGGGTTTGAGCGCATTCTTGAATTTGGAAGTAGGCTTTTAGACGAGTTAAGTCTCCTTTATTACCTTGTAATAGGGAATTAATCCCATATGTGAATCAAATAAATGTGTGTACCAATTTGTGGGGGCTACGTACATACGAGATGACGAGAGTCTGTACGTAGCTACTATTATGCTATTGTCCGGGTAGTTTAAGACTCGTATCATGCTTTACTTGAAATGTTTGCGCCCTTACTTGCTAATTCAATTACTTAAGTCATTGGAATTTTATAAAATAAGTGTAAAAGGTTAAACTCACTTACTTGAAGATTTAATGGAATACTTGACCATATATGTGAAATTTGTGTTTTCTTTGAAAATATTTGCTATTTGTGGATCGGGCCGAACGCCTCGGTAGTAAATAGATGCATCTATGGTTCACGCCATTCGACCCTCTAGTAGTGCACAATTTAAATATTATTGGATCGGGTCATATGATCTCGGCATAATTTACGCATGATAATTCTTGGAACTCTCCATGATTGATACTACTTAAATGTCTTGAAATGTAGGCTGTTGAATGATAAAACTTTATTTGAAATTTATAATTTTGAAAGAAAAACTCATCATTTCCAGTTATTGAGCTTTCAGTATTATTCATGAAATTCATGCTTAGTATAACACTTTGATTATATAATTGTTAGCCCATAGTAAGTGTCAAAGTCGATTGTCGCGCCCTTTTTCTCCTCGTGGTGTCCGGGTTTCGACATTTATGTGGAAACAACTCGTTTTCTTTTGGGAATTGGGTATTTTGAAGAGTAGCCACCTAACGAATTATGGTGCGTTAGGGAACTTAGAGCTATTAACTCTTCGATTGGTTTGCAGTACCAGAGATTTAGGGTAAGGGCTCGAAATAACCTCGAGGGGAAAGTGTTAGGCACCCCTCTTGGTCCACAACTGTGGGTCCCGACTGAACTTATACTTACGAATTAGTCCTTTAACAGATAAGTGGTTGAAACAAATAAATGAAGCATGTTGGGCATTGTATGACTCAAATAATAAGACATAGAATTTGAACAGGTTGTGTGCATAAAAGAAAGTAAAGTATTTAAGCAAAGGGGATGTGGGAAGAGAGGTCTTAGGTTGGTTAGCCTACAGGATCACCCCACGCAATGCACGGTAAACACTCCTCAATGAGGGGCTACACGTAACATTAGCGCATAGTCATCATATCCCGTTCTACCCAAGTCTCTGCCCTTGTCATAGCATAAATCGTTCTAATAACCTTGACAATGTCCTACGAGTTCACTACCCGCCCCTTCCTTGTGGTCCTGGAGGTTTTAGGACCTCTAAAGCTGAGCAGTTATAGACAACCCCTAAGGTGCTTAAAATGAAAAAAATTTAGGCGACAGGCAAGAACAATTTAGGACTACATATAAATCAAGTTAGAGCCTCACAGTTACCTCCTCAAGCATATCACATAAGTGCACGTCTTCAAACAACATTCAAACACTTAAGAAAACAAATCCTAGAACATGACATCTAAGTGACCAAAGGTTATAAAGTACTGAATTATGCCAATATGTGAAAGATCCTATTTAACTTGCCTACTGATTAAACCTGTTAAATTTGAGGAATATCTCTGATTGCCTACTGATTAAACGAAACCTCCAGTGTGCAAGAGTTCAGAGAGATCTCAAAAGGGTCCCAAGGAAGTACGCACACTGGAGGGGGCAGAACCTAGAGACTGGAGTAGAGTGAGAGTGCTTGACATAGTTTGAAAAGGTTTTAGCAGGAAAGCAGTGTGAAAGAGATTTAGTTGAAGTAGCTTTGTAAAAAAGAGGGTTGTTTAGTAAAACAGCTTTTGAGAACAGTCATGTAATTAAACAAATAGCATGTCAGTCAAACAAGTTCAGCAAACACTCAGGGAACAAATCTCCACACAGGGTCGATTGGGGTTGGGGACAAATAGAGCAGGTATGATGAACACATAATAGGAAGAAGTCTCTTGTGCTTGGGGCAGGTAGTAAGACATAGATTCAGGTGTGTTAATTAGAACACAGTTATAGAACCGGAGATGCTTCAGGGAGATTCATGGGAGTTGGGAGATAATAGAGTATAGGATCTTATACTAAACATGGTTGAGCATAATATTAAAACAACTTGGGGCAATAGCCCAATAAGTGCATACTAGAACTAAGCAACATTATACAAGCATTAAATAGAGTAGAGTCAAGTTACTTAGTTCATGAGAGCATGCTGACCCTAAAGAGGTAAGACAGGGCTAGCATAATTATATGAAGCAAAGAGATTAAATACATGTTGAACATCAAAACTATAGGTAGAAACAAATCAGGAACATGATGAACTGAAGTAGTAAAAGAAACATATTACTTTTTGGGCTTGAATTGAAATCAGAGCATACTAGTATAGAGATGGTAAATACAAGGTGAAGAATAGGAGAGCACAATAATTAGCCTTGGCTTACAGCCGGCTAATTCAGAATGGTAGCAAGTAACAAAGAAAGAAAGCATAAAGCTTTAAGTGTGAGATAGATTTTTTTAACCAATGTGTTCGTGTCTGTGTTAATGAAAGAGCAGGGTATTTATATTTTAAGAAAATAAGGCAAGAATCAATGCTCAGCAAAAATAATGGAACCATGTACTAATTAGAATCAAATCAATGTAAATATTTCCCTTCAATTAAGGAGTTAAATAATAAATAAGAAAATAAATCAATGTACGACCAATAAGGAAAGATTTCAAATACAGTAAGTATAGGGTAAACAATTAGGGTTAAGTTCAGAAAAGACTCTAATTAAGGAAATAGTCAGTAAGAATAAAGTACCAATGCAGACAATGTAAGCGAATCAATCATATTGAACAGAAAAGGTAGGAATCGAAGGTTTAAAGGAAGGTCTTCCAATCAAACCAAGCAATAGGGGATCCAGAATCAATCAAGGAGAAACTCATGAGTCAGTTTTTAGCATATAAATAAAGTAAGGCATGGATAGTAAAAAGTCGACACACAACTCTAGCAAACATGAAGGTTAAATAGCACTGATAGAAAGAGGCAAGTCTTGAACAGTTAAGATGAACACAAGCTCATAGAATTGATGTAGGTTGGGCTAAGAAACTCAGTATAAACATATTCGAGGCTAGATAGTCACAGAAACTCAAACGAGAACCGGTCAGTCACAAAAACAAAACAAATAACCCTAAAATTAGGGCTTTCAACATAGACGAGTTGAAGATGTAGTTAAATCATATAATCAGTCAAAATATGCAAGAAATAGAAGTTTAAACACAAAGAATCAAGTAAAACAAGGTTTCAAAAGGAAGTTCTGAAAACCCTAGTTTTAGAATGAGGTGAAAAACACTTGAAATCAATAATTCTTGCAAAGAATCTCAAGGACAGTGTAAAATATTAAAGAAACAAACTCAAATCGTCCTAGATCTGTACAAATCTAGGAGGCGTAGAAAAGAAATTAGGGTTTCGAAAGAAACCCATATAGAGATGAGGAACCTGCTTAGAAAACCCAAGGATCGTTGCAAATACAACATGATTTTGCTTGAAATCACACTGGAGTAGCCAAGAACATGCAGGCGACGAACCCTAGCTGTAAGTCGACATGACCTTGGGCCCTTGAAGACCTTAGAGAAGGCAAGCATGGCATGAGAGAAGCCATTGGAGGCTCAAGAGACGACGAGAGGTCACCGGAGATGGGAAGTCGGCAGTTGAAGACTAGGGATAGGTTGAGAGTGTTTTGAGAGAGGAGAAGATCTTAGGGCGGCGGATATGGGAAAGTGATTAAGGTTAGGGGGTCGTTTGGAATTAAAAAGGAAAGAGCAAATACGGGTCGTTGATCTGAAAGATCAACGACCGTGATTTGATGGGTTCTGCGTTGGGTAAGGGTATTTAGGGTTTGGGTCGGGTGGTTTAATGTGAATTTGGTCTAGGGTATTGGGTTTAATTGAGGCTAAAATTAAAATATAATTTGGCTAAGTTTTAAATAGCCAATTTAACACTATATAATCTATAATAAATAATAAATAATTTCTAAAAAAAATAATTTCATGTAATAATATGATTTAAAATATATATTTAACATTTTAAAAATATATAAGATCAATTTTATGCATATAAATGTAATTATACATTAATAGGGCTAATATTGCAATTATATGTAAATTAGTTTTAAAAAATACAAATGCAATTATAAAAATGCACTAAAAATACTTAAGCTCTATTTTGGCACAAATATAGGATTTAGATGGCTAAATTACTGCAACGATAATTTGAAGGATAATTATTGGGCATTTTATAAGTAAAAGAAACAAATAAATCAATTTAAAAACTTTTAAAATTATAGAAAAACTATAAAGACCTTGTGCATGCTTATATATGCCTATATATGTTATTTTGAAAGTATATATGTGTATTAAAATATATAGGGAAAAATTGGATATCAACAGCTGCCCCTCTTTACCCGGAAAGGATAAAAGAGTTTTCGGGTAAAGAAATGATGGCCAGACCAGACGGGATGCTTTGAAAGACAGAGGCCAGACTCTGATCTTCGACTTGCCTACATATCCCTGGTTTTACAGGAATCAGGCCATGTGTAGTTGGATTTATTGGCGGAATATACCGATGAGGTCATTACAAGAACGGACGCGAGAAGCGGAAGCGGCTATGGTGAGCGGTTAAGGCTCAGGAAAATTTGAAGTAACTGGAGCGAGATCACTCCTACTAGGATAGCGGCTTCCTACTAGTTACCTCCAGATAAAAGATGCTACAAACATATATTTGCGAGAATTTAAACATGATGCAAATTCCCTTTGGACCATGAAGGTTGTCTTCGGACGGTTAAAGATGACGTCCTTGGACCATGATGTCCTGGGTCATGAATTGCTTAGTAAGGGATTCGCAGACCATGAAATAATGTTCTCAGGCCATGAAGATGGTGCCTCCGAACCGTGACGCCTTTGAATAATGATATACAAATTTGAGAGATCATTAGGTCATGACATAGTGTCTTCAGGCTATGAGGATGATGCCTTTTAGACTATGACGCCTTTGGATAGATTAGCAATATTTCAGCCCATGATATGCAACAATATGATGTTAACAAGACAAGGCTTAGTCTTATAAAATGGATGGCAGAGCTTAGCCTGATTGATAAACAAATAGATAGTGCTAGAAATAGAGCAAGATTTGTGTAAAATAGGATAGTGCTTAGTCCCGTGCAAATACGGAGGTAGGGATTAGCCTCATGTAGATATGAAGGCAAGGATTAGCCTTATACAAGAATGAAGGCAAGGATTAGCCTCATGCAGATAGGGAGGAAGGGATTAGCCTCATGCAAATTGGGAGGCAAGAATTAGCCTCATGCAAATATGGAGGCAAGGATTAGCCTCATGCAAATATGGAGGCAAGGATTAGCCTCATGCAAATATGGAGGCAAGGATTAGCCTCATGCAAATAGGAGGTAGGGATTAGCCTCATGCAGGTAGGGAGGCATGGATTAGCCTCATGCAGATAGGGAGGCAGGGATTAGCTTCAGGCAAATAGGGAGGCAAGGATTAACCTCATGCATGATGGAGGCAAGGATTAGCCTCATGCAAGTATGGAGGCAAGGATTAGCCTCATACGGGTATGGAGGCAAGGATTAGCCTCATGCAGATAGGGAGGCAGGTATTAGCCTCATGCAAATAGGGAGGCAAGGATTAGCCTCATGAAGATATGGAGGAAGGGATTAGCCTCATGTAGGATGGAGGCTAGGATTAGCCTCATGCAAGTATGGAGGCTAGGATTAGCCTCATGCAAGTATGGAGGCAAGAATTAGCCTAATGCGGGTATGGAGGCAAGGATTAGCCTCATGCAGATAGGGAGGCATGGATTAGCCTCATGAAAATAGGGAGGCAAGGATTAGCCTCATGCAGATAGGGAGGCAAGGATTAGCCTCATGCAGATATGAAGGTAGGGATTAGCCTCATGCAGGATGGAGGCAGGGATTAGCCTCATGCAAGTATGGAGTCAAGGATTAGACTCATGCAAATAGGGAGGTAGGGATTAGCCTCATGCAAAGAGTAGTATATGTCTTAGCTGGAGATATATTTGGTACCTGATGGCCTTATTGATAGTGATCTTGCTACGTGGATGTTATCGTTACGTCGGATTTGCCTGCGTTCAAAGAGAAATTGTATGTTTTGTGAGGGGGAGGTTGATTCGTGTTTCTATCAGCTGGCTTTGCTTTGCTCCATTCTAAAAGCCTTTCGAGTTCCCTTGGGTGACACCTGACTGCTATGAAAGTAGAGTTTTCAAAAATATGCAGTTTGATAAAAAAAATAGAGTTATTTCATAAATATATTGATACATTTAGATGAACTAGTGACTGTAACACAATCTCAAAGGCATTTCACCTCTCCTATTTTGGAATTTTGAAGGTCCTACTCAAAATTCTTCCCCAGTTCGGTAGGTGTCCTTTGATTGTTTACGGATAATAGGCCTTGCTGAATATTTTTGGAATTTTGAGAATCTTTCTCAAAATTCTGCCCCTATTTCTTAACCAGTTTCTGATTTTAGGGCATGCACTGGCGTCGGCTGGACTTGCTTCAGAATTTTGAGGACCCTTCTTAAAATTCTGGTCATATTTCTGATTTTGGGGAAAAATAAAAATTTTATTGTGATATGATCGAACCCATAAGGCTGCCTACGTATCCCTTCTTAAATGGGAATCAGGTCAGGCGTAGTTCAATTACATCAGATGAGAAATGTAAAATAATCTAGGCATAGTATCTCTTGACTGCGTCTGAATTGATTGGTTTTGGCTAGACTTCTCCGTCCATTTCTGCAAGTATGAGTACTCCTCCTGTCAGGACCTTGTGAACCATGTACGGACCTTGCCAGTTGGGAGAGAACTTCCATTTGGCTTCATCTCGATGCGGGAAGATTTTCTTCAATACCAGCTGCCTTGGTGCGAACTGTCTTGGTTTGACTCTTTTGTTGAAAGCTCTAGACATTCTGTTTTGGTAAAGTTCTTCGTAACATACTGCGTTCATCCTCTTTCCATCGATAAGGGCCAATTGTTCAAAGCGACTCCTTATCCACTCTGCATTGCTGAGTTCAGTTTCCTGTATGATTCTTAAAGAAGGAATCTACACCTTGATTGGGATGACAGCCTCGATACCATAAACCAGCATGTAGGGAGTTGCCCCAACTGATGTGCGAACCATGGTGCGTTACTCCAATAGAGAAAAGGGTAACTTCTCATGCCATTGGTGGTGGTTCTCTACCATTTTCCTTAGTATCTTCTTAATGTTTTTGTTGGCAGCTTCTATGGCTCCATTCATCTGTGGTCTGTAGGTTGTGGAATTCTTGTGCTTGATTTTGAAAGTTTCACACATAGCTTTCATCATATCACTATTAAGATTGGCGGCATTGTCAGTAACAACGGAGTCGGGAACTCCAAAGCGGCAAATAATACGATCCTTGACAAAATCTGCGACGACTTTCTTGGTTACAGCTTTGTAAGATGCAGCCTCTACCTATTTTTGAAGTAATCAATGGCTACCAGAATAAACCTGTGTTCGTTTGAAGCAATGGGCTCAATTGGACCAATAACATCTATTCCCCAAGCGGCGAATGGCCAAGGTGAGCTTGTTATATTGAGCTCGTTTGGTGGCATTTTTATCATATCGGCATGCACTTGACATTGAAAGCATTTGCGGACATACTGGATGCAATCCGTCTCCATGGTCATCCAAAAGTAACCGGCCCTGAGTATCTTCTTAGCCAAGACAAAATCATTCATGTGTGGGCCACAGGTCCCAGCATGCACATCCTCAAGTAGCTTAGAAGCTTCATTTGCGTCGACACATCTTAGTAAACCCAGATCAGGAATTCTTCTGTATAAGTTCCCTCCGCTATGGAAGAAGTGATTGGACAATCTCCGGAGTGTGCGCTTCTGAGTGTGGTTTGCATGTTCCGAATATTCTCCCTTTGACAAATATTTCTTTATGCATATAAATGTAATTATACATTAATAGGGCTAATATTGCAATTATATGCAAATTAGTTTTAAAAAATGCAAATGCAATTATAAAAATGCACTAAAAATACTTAAGCACTATTTTGGCACAAATATAGGGTTGAGATGGCTAAATTACTATAACGATAATTTGAAGGATAATTATTGGGAATTTTATAAGTAAAAGGAAGAAATAAATCAATTTAAAACCTTTTAAAATTATAGAAAATTATAAAGACCTTGTGTATGCTTATATATGCCTATATATTCTATTTTAAAAGTATATATGTATTCTTGTACATTATGTATATTGTCAACTAGTAAGTATCAATATCGACCCCTCATCACTACTTCTTCGAGGTTAGACTGGATACTTACTAGGTACATGTTGTTTATGTACTCATACTAAACTTCTGTACTTAACTGTACAGGATCTGAGGCAGGTGCATCTAGTTACCCGTCTTGCACGCTTAGTTGATCCCTACCTCGAGACTTCATGGTGAGCTGCCTTCCGAGTCGTTCTGCAGCAGCTGGAGTCTCCCTTATGTTTTATTTTTCTGTTTATTTCTTTTCAGACACTAGGCTAGCATTCTTTTGTATATTCTACTAGATTGCCCACACACTTGTGACACCAGATCTTGGCACATACACTAGTAGACTTATGATTTTGGGTTTGCTTACATGATTCGATTTGTACTCATTGCTTCTGTTTATTTATGTTACACTTGCAAATTTCTAAATCTTTCTAACAAATAAGGAAATGTCACCACTTAATAATTTATTTAAATGGAAAACCACTTGTTTGATTAGTGTTGGCTTGCCTAACAATGGTGTTGGTGCCATCACGACCTATAATGAAATTTGGTCATGACAGAATTAATGAACAAGCAAATGAGAAGAGAAATTTCCAGCAGTAATTCAATTAACAGTAGCAAAAAGAAGCAAAATCACAATGGCCTTGGCTTTTAACCGGCCAAGGTATCAAGTTTCAGAGTATAATAAGTGAGAATGAGAGAATAATACAATCATTCAAGTTTGTCTTAGGGGGATTTGGGGAAGGGGTTATATAGTGGTAGAAGTTGAACGAACAAACATAGAAGATAATCAATTAAACACAAAATAAGGAAAGAAAATATCACATGCAATCAATGATAGAAGCATTAAAAGAAGATTCAGAACCCAAACCCTAGTTGGTATCGAATTCAGGGCGAATCATTCACAAGCCCTAATCACAATGGAATCAACGAAGATATACTAGATACAAGAGAGAGTTTTCTTTTCTCCAATGTATAGAACCACAAACGCACCCAGAACAATAGAATCAAAGCCAAATATGTGAGGATCGAATTGCCATAATTATAATGGTAGCGAAAGTTACCATAAATGAATGATAATAACAGAAAAGGTAAGTAGGATCCGCGTATGAGGAAGGACGTTGGGATCTTTTAGGTCGGCTAGGGTATGGCCTCTGAGGGAGAAGAGAGCACGTGAGGGCGGCAGTGGAGAGATAAGTGCATTTTAGGGTTTGGTCACAGGGATATAAGGAGAATATGGGATTTATTATGGGTTGTTGATCACTTAAGATCAGTGGCCAAGATCGAATAGGAAACGGGGCGGGTCAAATGAGCGGGTCCCTGATCGGGTCAAATTAGAGGCTCGTTTGGCTTGGGATTTGTGAATTGGGCCAGGTATTTGGGGTGTTTGGGCCATTAATATGGTCCGCAAATTTGCATAACGTGGGCTATATTTTAAATACATGAAATTAAGGAAAAATAATTTAAAAAATAGTTAAATAAAATATAAAAATTCCATTTATGAAAATTAATACCTTAAAACAATATTTGAAGATTAAAAAATGTAAAAAATATTTTTACCCCAAAAAAGAAGACAAATGCAATCAATTGTAAAGTATAGGTTATTATTGTGTAATTAGCATAAAAATGCAAATGTAATTATATAAAATAAAGTAAAATATTATAATGTGTACATGTAGGTATAAAACTAAATTCAGATGATTAAGTCATCACAAAATAATTTGAAAGAATAATTAATAAATACTTGAGTAATTTGAGTGCAAGAAAATCAATTTTAAAACATTTAAAAATCATAAAAAAAATATAGAAAATACTTATATGACCCTTGTAAATGCAAAATGATATTTTAAAAGTATATGGAATACATTGTAAAATATGAGGGCAAAATTAGGTATCAACATCAACAAAATTGGTCAGTGGTCGTTTTTGCGATCAAGTTTTCGCAATTGCGGGATTCGCAAAGGTCGCAACTGTGACATCTGCAGCTTGTTTATAGCTAAGTATTTTGGGACTTAGATGTATTTTACCATATTTTAAATCCTAGAGTCGGTAGGATGTGATTTTATGGAGTGATTTTCGTACTAAACTACTCGGTAAGTGATTTTAATCAATTTTTAATTTTATTTCATAATTATATATAACATTTAACATCAAATTCATGAGCATATAAGAGGAATTATGAATATTTTGTCTATATTTTGAAAAATGAAAATTTGATATTTGAAAGTCTAATTGGACTCGAATTTGAAAACAATAATACATATATAAACTCGTGGGATTATGGGTAGTTGAGACCTACTGTTTGACTCGAGTTTTGATCGGGCTGCCCTGGGTTGACTCTTTTGAAAATGGTATAAAAATCATAGTTTTATTAATTAAATTTGGTTTCTATTGCATTGCTTGATATTGTTAAGTCGCTTTTGGCTAGATTTGAGCCAAGTGGGGGTGTATTTTAAGAGGGAAAGCTATTTTGAGTGATGAATCAGCCTAATTGAGGTAAGTATCTTGCCTAACTTTTTGTGAGGGAAACTACCCCTTAGGTTTTGGGAGATGGTACTAATTCAAAATATGTGGAAGACTTGTACGTGAGGTAACGAGTATGTATACGGGCTTATATGTGGTATTTGATCAGTATAGACTTCTAAGCTTCTTTCATGCATTTAATTGTATTTGTCAGAATATGCTATATTTTTCATTGTTGAATTTTCTCTTACGTGCTTACTTCAAGTTGTTAGTACATGTTCTATCTTTTATTGTCAAGTTCACTCTTATGTGTTTTATTTGTTAAATGTAATTACTTGTCAATTCATGCCTCATTTGTTACATGTCTTAATGATTAATTGATTATTAATAATCGTGTCTTTATTTGTAAATTGTCATTACTTGTTATGTGATTTTGGGAGTTATCGTGTAACATTATCATCTGTTTGTGACTTCTTGTGTAGCTTCGTTATTGCGTTTGGTTTTGTTGATACTCTATAGTTGGTTGTAGTTGTTTGTGTAATTCCTATTATTTAGGGATCGGATTGCACGCTATAACGATATTGAAATTATATGAAAAGATATGATATGGAGCGATAAGGATGGATGATATGATATAGGTGGGATCAGGTTGCACGCCGCAAAGGATATTATTATTATTATGTGGAATCGGGTTGCACGCCACAACGGATATTGCTATTATTTTGTGGGATCGGATTGTATGCTGTAATAAATAATTTTATTATTACTTGGGATCGGATTGCACGCCGCAATAGATTGATATGTTGTAATTATTGTGACAGTAAAGTTATCCTAAATTGTTGTTCTCATGGTGTGTTCTATGTTGGAACGGTTTATCGGTTGGACGGTTATTATTTTTTTCCTTAAATTATTTCACCGGTATTTGATCTTATTGGGTTGACCGTTGTTAATCCAGTATTGGAACGATATTGACTTCTTGTGCGAGTCATGCATTCTACTTAGTTTGTTATGTTATCCTAATGTGCTAATATGTGATTCCGTTATTTCTTGGAAAATTAATTGTCAAGGTGAATTTATGTGCATGAGAGAATTATCTCATATTCGTTCGAGTTGTTGGTAAATTAGCTGTTTTAAATAAAAGAATTCTTAAGGTGTTTCACGCATGCCACTTTCAAAATAAAACTCGTTATCTCACTCGGCGCTTTATTATTTTAAATGGTTTTCTCATTTTTACATTAATTGAGTTTCAAATTATATTTGTCACCTTATTCGATGTTTTCTTTACTTGAAAATTTTCATCAAACTTTACTTTTAACAAATTATATATTTAACTCATTAATTTAATGGGTTTTTTTCTTTGTTCAAATACGATATTTTACTTATTTTATTAATTTCTAAGCTAAACCTATATGATACTCTATTTTGTATAACTTATTCTTACTTTACTTTATTATTTGATTTCTAAAACAAACTCATTATCTTATCTGACGCCTTACTTTATTTCAGATTATTATTACGGTTATCTAGTATTAAATATATATTTCTCGATCATTTTAAATAATATTTGACACGGTTACAATATACATGGTAGCACTTGGGCCTTGCCATGCGAAGGTTATTGTTATTATGGGCACAAGGTGCCAAACGTGAGGATTTGGAAATTTACTCATGATTTGTGGTTATGAGGTGTGATGCATCGGGTAGTTCTTGTTGCAAGTCCATGCATTGGGAACGATTGGATTAATTGAGTTTCCATATATTTTTCCTTATTTGAGTTCATTTATATCTCTTAGATGTTCAGATTATGTTACTGCTTTATTCTCGTCTACTTCTTGTTGCTATTTGTGCTTTCATTATTTTCATTATTGGTTGTAAATCAATAATCTTTCCGTTGTTAGTCTTACATTGATGTTCTTTCCATTATTAGTTTTGTGTTATATCTTGCACAGGTTTATATGTCTGATAGGTGTCTTGACCTGGTCCCGTCACTACTCTATCGAGGTTAGGCTTGATAGTTACTGGATACCACTATGGTGTACTCATGCTATGCTTATGCACAATTTATTGTGTAGGTCCAGATACATCTGATTGAGTTGGTTTTGAGACTTATATTTGCGCGGATGAAGACAAGGTATACCTACTTGATGTTCGCAGGTCCCGAAGTCACTTTCTGTTGTCTTTCATTTCCACTGTTTACTATTATTTCCCCAACAAAACTAGGTAAGGCACTTACCTCAAAGAAGCTAAATCAATACTCTAAGAAGTCGTTCCAGTGTGAAACAACCTACGAACGGCTCAAATCTAAACGAAATAACTTAATATCATAAACAAAAGCAATAGAAAACGATTTTGAATAATAAAGCATCGATCTTTAACTAAACTCAAAAAGCCAACCTCGGGCCCGGACCCTGAAACCCAACAAAACTCATAAATTCTGAACACCCATTCCGGTAGGAGTCTAAGCATACCAATTTTATCCAATTTCGACCTCAAATTGGCCTTCAAATCATCAATTTATATTTTAGAAAAGTTGTTACTAAATTCTCCAATTTCTTCAATTTGATTCATCAAACAATCGCTAAATTTAAGGTTAGAATCATTAAATATAAATAAATCTGAGTCAAAATACTTACCCCAATCCAAATTATTAAATTCCCTCCAAAATTGCCCAAATCCAAGCTCCAAAACCTTGTGAGAAAAAATGACTAAGTTTTAGAACAAGTAAAAAAATACAGCACTTGTTCTAGCACGAATTAGATCCTAGATGACACCAAAACTCACATTTGATATACCCAACATAATTCTTATGAGATTATACCCAAGATAGCCTTTTGACTCACCCAATTTGGCTTTAAAATGAGGGAGATATGATGTTTTAACGTTTTAAAGGAAGCCTGAAAATTTTAGGGACATAAATGACATTTTCATCATTATTTACCCATAAAAAACCAGCAATAAGAAAATCTTTGTTTTAGCACTCAAAACTCATTCAGAATCTCCCGCACACTCAAAATACTAAAAAGAGGTTATCTTGACCCGTGATAACTAGGGATTCTAGTCTATTTTATGCTCCTTTTTGCTTGAGTTTTAGATTAAAAGTGTGTACAAGTATTCTCAAAAGCTAACTTATTGTACTTGTTTGCAGTGTTTGGTCAAAAAGAGACAAGAAAGTCAAATCAGCTCAAAAAGGAGTGAAGCCTGCACAAGTGAAAGCTGAGTCAACTGAGCGCTACAACGAAAAATCAACCGCGGACGCGGAGGATTCATCATTGAGGAGGTCTTGATCTCGCGATCCACGGTGGCAAAGATCAGAGAGCTGCATTTTTGGGACTGCAAGTTACCGCGAACAGCGGTGATTTTATGCGGCTGCGGTGCCTCTACCGTGACAGCGGTCCTTTTATCACGGTTAGCGGAAGAGAGATTTAGAGAGTCTGAAGTTGAGCTGAAAGTTAAAGACTGTGGTCTGCGCTTGATTTTATGTATCCGTGGTAGCCTCACTGCTACAGTGGTCCATTTTCTGCTGTCAGCGGTACCTCCGTTAGGGGCATTTTTGTCCGAAAATTTTAGTTGTGTATAAATACTTCTTTTTCAGATTTTTAGGTTATCTTTTGTTCAGCTGAGCACGTGAAACCGCCGTTTTTTCCTTTTTGAGTAATTTTATAGCTTGTTTAGCAATTAGTCTTAGATTCTTAACTTGTAATTACATTTATGGCTTCTATTTCATCTCAATCTATGATTTTTTCTTCAATTATGAGCAGCTAAACCCATTAGCTAAGGTTGTGGCTCAACCCTAATATGGGTATTTAATGGGTCTTCTATTTTAGGGCCTAGATGTTTATGGGTGATTGATATTTGGCCTGATTTGTGCTTTTTATGTTGAATTGGTGGTTGCAGACACTAATTTGTGCCTTTTTGACTTAGTCTCTTCTTGAGAAAGAGAGCTTAAGTCTAGGAAATTCAGGCCAACAAGGAATTGGGGTGCATTCAAGAGATTGATAGCCCCAATTAAAAGGTTAAACCTAGAGATAGTAACATTCGACTTGAGCCAACTTTGCTTGCACAAATTGAACACCCAATTGGGCTTGAGAAAGTGAATTAGGGCAAAGTCACTCAATCTACCGAGAGGTATAGAGTGAGTATCTTCGTGCATTGGCTATATCATGATCCCACTTATAACATTATTGTCCTAAGTTTTAGATTATGTTAGATACTCACCTAGGAGTAAGTCACTTCCCTAGTGCCTTTTTACCCATTTAGAAAACCCTACAAAAATATCTACTTAGCTTAATTTTGTGCATTATTAGTATTAAATTAAAAGTATCAAACAAACAAAGAATGGTTGGAAGTGCAACCAAAAACACTGCACATCGCTAGATTAGATAGGAATCCAACTCCAAACATATCTTAGCTCCCTATGGATTCGATCTCGTCCTTTTCGGGTAAAAGCTGGATCGACCGCTCTTGCCACTCTATAGTGGTGTAGGGTTGGACCCAATCACTTTTTGGCACCGTTGCTGGGGAGCTAAACGGTTTTGGCTATCTATCTGACTAGTTTTATGTCTTGTTTTTCTTTCCTTCCGTGTTACTAACTTGTGTGTGTCATCAATTTAGGTACAAAATGGCAAACAATGATCCTCTTGAAAATATTTTGCCGGGGGAGGAGGTAGATTATAATGGTGAGGATGAGGTGCCTATAGTACCTCATGGTCAAAGATGAGGCCACCAGTCTAATGATAATGTTCCAGACCCTCCTCCGCCACCTCCAAGAGTGGCTCCTCGGGTGCTTCTAAACGAAGGCTATGCTAGTGCAATTGTCCCACCCAAGATCCGGGTGGGAAATTTCCAAATTACAAATATGATGTTGACTTTATTGGATCAACGAGGGTATTTCACAATTGCTCCCCATCAGAATGCATATAAACATCTTAAAGGTTTTGTGGATACCTGTTGGGAAAGCAAGCAAACAAATGTGTCAGAGGATGCATTGCGACTGAGATTATTCCCTTTCTCACTTAGAGGGAATGCTTTGGACTGGCTCGAAAGGCTTCCCAACCATTCCATCACTACGTGGGATGAGTTGGCGGACAAGTTTATAGCTAAGTTTTTTTCACCAGGGCATATGGCGACTTTGAGAGATGAGATTTTGGCCTTCAAACAGGAACCTAATGAACCACTTCATGAGATCTAGGAGAGATATCGGACAATGGTGAAAGATTATCCAAACAATGACATGACCGAAGCAATGATTTAGCAGACATTCTACCATGGCATTACACGACCAATCAGTTTGTAGTGAACCAGCTAGTAGGGGGATTTTATGAACACACCTTATGTTGATGCGTGTGAGATATTGGATGAGATGGCAGATACTTTCTCAGCTTGGAAAGGTCGAGCCAATGTGCCACAGGGTGACTCCACTGTCATCTACTTGCACAAAGAGCTCCATGATCATGGTCAGGCAATAGCAGAGTTAACTACAACAATGAACCAGTTGGCAAAAGCTCAATTGCAATAAGTTCAAGCTCCTAGACAAGTAAATGTTATGGAAGGTGTCAACATGTTGGTCAACAAGAGGCGACAAAGAGGTCAACAAGGTCAAGGTAGTCCGGATCAATATGAGCAAGGTAGTGGTGGTTACAATCAAGATGACGGCTATGATGAGCAAAGTGAAGAAGTGCAGTACGTGAACAATTACCAAGGACAAAGGGGCAATGCTCCTAACCAACAATAATAGTGGAGATCCCAAGGAAATTGGGGGAATCAAAACCAACAAGGCAATAGCAACTGTGGGAACAACAATCAGAATGGGGGAAACTAGAACAACCAGGGCAACTGGAGTAGCAACAACAACAATTGGGGAGGAAACAACAACCAAGGGGGTTGGAATAATGGCAATCAAGGGAATCGGGGGCAAGTCTTTCAAAGGCCCCCGATGTATCAACAACCAAACAACCCACCTCCATTTCCGTCCTAAGGTCCTAGCTCATCAAACAATGAGATGGGAAGGATCGAGATGATGTTTGAACAAATGATGAAGAAGAATGCCGACTCCAATGCCTAGTTGGCATCCCACAATACTTCAATCCGAAATTTAGAGGTTCAACTTGGCAAGATTTTGCAATCTTTGAATACTCGCCCTAAGGGGGATTTACCTAGTGATATGGTAGTAAACCTGAGGGGTGGGAACAATACCGGACATGCAATGGCAGTGATTACTAGAAGCGGTCGAGGTGGTGATAGGAATACCTCCAACCAAAAGGAAATTGTGAGTGATGAGGTTGAAGTGCAAGATGATGATGTTCCTATAGTTGATGAGCATGTGAGTGAAGTGAATTTGAATGTGGAAGTGAGAATTTATATTAATGATAATGAGGTGGAGACTCAAGATGATGTGAACCCATCTAGGGAACACGTAATAGATATACCGAAAACGGTAGTACCCAAGGCTAAGGATCCCTTGCCAAGGCCTCCTCCACCTTACCCTTAGAGGCTTGCGAAGCAAAAGAATGAGAACCAATTTAGGAAATTTATTGACATGATGAAGAGCTTATCAATCAATGTTCCTTTGGTGGAAGCTCTTGAGCAAATGCCGGGTTACGCCAAGTTTATGAAAGACTTGGTGAATAAAAAGAGATCCACGGATTGTGAGACCATCAAAAAGACTCATCAAGTAAGTGCAATTGTGCACTCGATGGTTCCAAAGCTTGAAGATCCCGGCACTTTCACCATTCCATGAACCATTGGGATTGCAGATTTTGCAAAGGCATTATGCGATTTGGGAGCAAGTATCAATTTGATGCCTTACTCCGTGTTCAAAACTTTGGGTATTGGTCAACCAAGGGCTACTTCAATGAGGTGGCAAATAGTAGATATAACAATAAAGAGGCCGCTTGGTATTATCGATGATGTTCTTTTTCGGGTGGACAAGTTTATTCTACTTGTTGACTTTGTGATTTTGGACTGCGAGGTCAATTATAAGGTTCCGATCATATTGGGAAGACCTTTCCTTGCAACTAGGAAGGCATTGGTTGATGTGGAAGCAGGGGAGCTCACCTTCCAGGTGGGTCATGAAAAAGTGGTCTTTCATGTGTGCAAATCAAGGAAGCAACGAAATAGTACTGAAGTGTGCTCTTTTATGGATCTTTTCACGGAAGTGATAGTTGATGATACTAGTGCAATAATCAATGTGGAGAATCCTCTAGAAGCGGTATTGTTGAACCTTGATGTGAATGAGGATGAAGGTCGGGTGGAGTGTGTCAATGCTTTGCATGGAATGGGCTCTAACTCTTATGAGCCTTGAAAGCTCTCTTTGGATCTTGAGAACAGAAAGACTCCACCAACAATGCCCTTAATTGAGGAACCTCCCATTTTGGAGTTGAAGCCTTTGCTCTCACATCTCAGGTATGAATTCTTAGGCCCTAGTTCAAATTTACATGTTATTCTTTCATCTTATCTTACTAACGTGCAGGTAGATGCAACACTAGAGGTGCTCCAAAGAAGAAAGAAGGCAATTGGTGGACTCTAGCTGATACTCGGGGAATAAGCCCCGCCTTTTGCATGCACAAGATTATACTTGAAGATGATGCCAAGACCTCCGTGGAACATCAAAGGAGGTTGAATGCGGTTGTGCAAGAGGCTGTCAAAATAGAGGTGATCAAGTGGTTGGATGCAGGGATTGCGTACCCCATCTCGGATAGTTCTTGGACTTCGCCGGTGCAATGTGTGCCAAAGAAGGGTGGTATGACTGTGGTTACCAATGAGCAAAATGAGTTGATTACTACTAGGATTGTCACCGGATGGAGGGTATGCATGGGCTACCACAATCTGAATAAAGTGACCCACAAGGATCACTTTTCATTGCCTTTTCTTGACCAGATGGTAGACAGGACATGGCGCGACTTAGGATTACTGAGGACATGGCCCTTGATAGGGAATTATGGAGGTCGAGCATTAAGGTTGTAGGTTAGGGGAGAGTGAATATTTCTACAGCACAATAGAGGGAGACTATCCAGTTAGGAGTTAGACTAGGAATGTCATTGGTCGTCTATTGATGCAGGGCTTTCCCTTCTAGTTGTACTATACCAGCCATCTATTTCGTATTTCGTATTTTGTATCCTGTATTTCATATTTCATATCTCTTATATATTGTTGTTGTTATTTTTATTACGCATTTTTATGGCACTAATATATCATCTCCTATTGCTTTTTTGAGCCGAGGGTCTCCTGGAAACAGCCTCTCTACCCTTCGGGGTAGGGGTAAGGTCTGCGTACATATTACCCTCCCCAGACCCCACTTGTGGGATTATACTGGGTCGTTGTTGTTGTTGTTGTTGTACTCGAGTTACAACCAGATTTTGATTGCTCCAGAAGATCAGGAGAAAATCACATTCACATGTTCGTATGGCACCTTTGCCTTTTCTAGGATGCCATTTGGTTTGTGTAATGCACCGGCTACATTCTAGCAGTGTATGATGGCTATATTTACCGACATGGTGGATGACTTCTTGTGAGTGTTCATGGACGACTTCAGTGTTGTAGGTGACTCTTTTGATGAATGTTTGAAGAATCTTGACAAGGTGTTGGCTCGGTGTGAAGAGACCAATCTTGTTCTTAACTGGGAAAATGCCACTTTATGGTCGAGGAGGGCATTCTCCTCGGCCATAAGATCTCAAAGCACGGTATAGAGGTGGACAAGGCTAAAATTGAAGTGATCTCAAAGCTTCCTCCTCCCACTTCAATCAAGGGGGTTAGGAGTTTTCTTGAGCATCCAGGGTTCTACTGAAGATTCATCAAAAACTGTTCTAAGGTAGTGAATCCTTTGTGCAAGTTATTGGAAAAGAATGCCAAGTTCGTGTTTAATGAGGAATGTATGAAAGCTTTTGAACTTGTCAAGTACAAATTGACAACCACTCCCATTATTACCACACCCAATTGGAGCTTACATTTTGAGCTCATGTGTGATGCAAGCGATAATGCGGTAGGAGCTGTCTTGGGCCAAAGAGTAAATAAGATGTTTTGCCCGGTGTATTATGCAAGAAAAACAGTGAATGATGCTCAAGTGAATTATACGGTGACGGAAAAAGAGTTGTTAGCAATTGTGTTCGCAATGGAGAAGTTTAGGCCTTATCTCATGGGTGCCAAGGTGATAGTTCATACCGACCATGAAGCACTCCGCTACTTGATGACAAAGAAGGATTCCAAAGCTCAGTTGATGAGATGGGTTTTATTGCTTCAAGAGTTTGACCTCGAGATTGTGGATCAGAAAGGGTGTGAAAACCAAATGGCGGACCAGTTTTCCCGCTTGGAGGAAGAGGGGAGGCCCTGTGATGGCCTCGAAATTAATGATTCATTCCCTGATGAGCAACTCCTCTCTGTATCTATGAATAACATGCCTTGGTTTGCGGATGTTGCCAACTTTCTTGTGACCGGTATTGTTCCGTGTGAGCTCTCTTCTAACCAAAGGAAGAAGCTTAAATGGGATAGCTTGGACTACTACTGGGATGAGCCCTACTTGTTCAAAATCTATAATGATAGTGTGATCCGGAGATATGTTCCATAAGAGGATCAAAGGAGTATTCTGGATGCTTGTCATTCCTCTCCCTACGGTAGTCATCATGGTGGGGCAAGGACAGCTTCAAAGGTGCTTAGTTGTGGTTTTTATTGGCCTACATTGTACAAAGATGAGGGCGAGCTTGTGAAGAGATGTGATGAATGTCAAAGAGCAGGTGGAATTTCAAAGAAGGATGAGATGCCTCTCACCACTATTCTTGAGGTTGACATATTTGATATGTGGGGTATTGACTTCATGGGACCTTTCGTGAGTTCTTGTGTTAACACGTACATTCTGGTAGCCATTGATTATGTTTCAAAGTGGGTTGAGGCCGTGGCTTTACCCAACAATGAGTCCCGGAGTGTTGTGAATTTTCTCAAGAAGAGTATTTTTACTCGGTTTGGCACTCCTAGAGCAATCATCAGTGATGGAGGGTCTCATTTCTCGAATAAGGCATTTGACACTTTGCTTGCAAAGTATGGTGTCAATCACAAGTTTTCTACCCCTTACCATCCTAAAGTGAGTGGGCAAGTTGAGGTCTCTAATGGGGAGATCAAGAGATATTGTCAAAGACGGTTAATGCAAATAGGACCAATTCATCGAAGAAATTAGATGATGCTTTGTGGGCTTACAGGACTACTTACAAGACTCTGATTGGTATGTCTCCATACCGGTCGGTGTTTGGGAAAGCTTGCCATCTCCCGATTGAGTTAGATCACAAGGCCATGTGGGCCTTGAGAAAGTTGAATCTTGAATGGGATGTTGCAGCAAATCTCCGGGTGGAGCAACTCAATGAGCTTGATGAGTTCCGATTTCATGCCTACTCCAGCTCGTCCTTGTATAAGGACAAGATGAAGTACTTACATGACAAGTATTCTAGTGGCAATGAGTTCAAAGTGGCTGATTTGGTTCTCTTGTTCAACTCCCGGTTACGATTGTTTTCGGGAAAGCTTAAGTCAAAATGGAGTAGACCTTTTGAGGTGGTGCTTGTGACTCCGTTTGGTGCTCTTCATTTGAAAAACAAAAATGGTGAGATCAACAGAGTTAACAGACACAGAGTCAAACACTATCTTGGCAAGTTTGATGACAGCCACGTGGTAGCAATGATCCATCTCAAGTGATTGATGGTAACCTGCGTCGTGCCGCAACGTTAAATCAGACGCTTCTTGAGAGGCAACCCATGTGTTTTTCTTCTTTTTCTTGTTTATTTTATTCTTAGTGTAGGATTTGTTTTTGAACTAAATAGTTGTGAGATGTGTGTAGGGATGTTTGATGCAGTGCAGGACTAAGCTGGAAAAATTTGACACTCTCTAAAGATTGGACCGCTGCTGCGCTCTATTTTTCGTGGTCGCGGTGGTCTTACCACAGAGGCAGAATTTGATGGTGGTCAGTGGTGCTAAAAAGTCGAAAATGGGGGTTCTCTGAAGTTTCAACCGTTGTCACGATGCATTTTCCTCGGTCAACGGTGGCTTACCGTTGTCGTGGAGAATTTTCTGCTCTCAGCGGTGGTCTCAGAATTGCAGCACTTCAGTTTTATACCAGCGCGGACCACGGTAGGTAAGATCGTGTGGGCCCTTGGGTATTTTCTATAAATAGGCGGTCATAAGGCCTTTTTCCCTTTTCGCCCATTTCACTCTCAAACTTAATTTCACTGTTCACTCCATACCCTAAGCAGCATGCACAAGATTTAGAGTCCATTTCCTTTGTACATTTCACATTTTCATTTCACTTATTAGTCTTCAATTTTGTATTTGTTGTTATTTTACCTGTTAGTTTTTACTTTTTCTTCCCCTTTTCTTTAAATTTTAACCTAGGGTTGTTTAATCTTAATTAGGCTAGGCTTCATATAGTTAGGAGTTGTTAATGAACACCTAGTGGAATTAAAAATATAGAGGCGATTGCTAAAATGCAAGAACATCTGAAACCCTAGGTGTGTTGGGCCCAATTTTAACTTTCGTGGCCGCGGTTGATTTTCTGCGGTTCGTGGCAATATGTTTTATCTGAGATTTTAAAGTCCTGATAACCACGGTCAGCGGTTCCTCTCTACGACCGCGATAAATTTTCCGCGGTCCGCGATGATAAAGTTAAGAGAGATATAAATGAGGGTCTGCGGCCGCGGCTGATTTTCTGCGGATAGCGGTGCAACTACTGCAGCCTTCCTCCTTTTTCGGGGATGAGGGGTGTGATAGAATCAGAGGGTGGGTAGTCTGATCCCCACACCTCTACGGCCGCGATGCATTTTCTGCGGTCCGTGGTACAGCCTTCATGGCCGCGCTCCTTTTTCTGCGATCCGCGGTCTGCAATTTTTTTCCTATGCACTGTAAATTGTCCTGCTGTTTTCTTCACTAATTCTTCTAGCAACTAACAATATTCTATGGATTATGTAGACATGTGATTTTTGACCCTCCCCAAGATTTTTTATATTTTAGCATGTAAATATTTAATTTAGGCCTAATATCGTTATTTCAACTAACTTTGACTCTTTCACTTTATTTTATTACAACAAAATGAAAATTACAAAAAAATAGTTTCATTAATATTTTGTAGTCATTTTTAATCTTGAAAAATACTAAAAATAGTTTTGTTTTAACGGTCAGTCTTATTTTAATAGCTATTTTACTTAAGTAAGAATAATTAATAAATGAGATCGTATTTTTAGTCTCGTTTGCGGCAAAAAAATAAATTTTGACTCAAACGACCCATTTTTAGACCTAAGTTTGGACCATAATTCCTAGGATCATACCCCTTAACCTAAATATATCCCTAAAAACTTAAACCTATAAAAGAAGCCAACCCCTATATTTAAAAGGATCAGCCACAATCTTAGCCATTTTCCATCGGCAGACTCCCCTCTTCCCGCTCTGATTTCCTCTTCTTAGTTCTCGATTGAAAAGCAACACAGACAATACATAAAAAGGGAAAGGAACGAAAAAACGAAAAAAAAATGGGGAGGAAGGCAGAGAAACGTTCTTCTCCTCTCGATTTTTAGATTTTATCAAGTTTTCTTGTTAAATTTCAAAAAAAATCAGAAAAAGTAAAATATATATTCTGAAATCTCTTCCTTTTGGATTTGGTTTTCAAAAAATGGAGTCAAGCTGAATTGGGTGTTCGGATTTGGAGTTTCGTTCGAGATAGATTCCCGGTTTAAGTTCGCGGTTCCGATTTCTTCTTGCTGTTGTATTTTCGTCGGACTTTCATCTTGGTAAATTTGTCATGGATACTTTCTTTACATATTAAAGAAGAAACGTTTAACAGGTTCATTTCTGATTAATCCCTCTTTATTCTATTCTAATTACTGCGAATCAAACTTCAAAAGAGACATTAAAAGATAGAGTTTAGTTTACAATGTTAATGCGTGCGAATTGATCTCTTTCGGTGTAGTAAGATTTCTGGTTGATGTTTTCTCCCAACTTCCTTTAGTGAAATCTCTGTTGTTATGATTAAGTAAGGTTAAGGTGTTTAAATTTCTGTTTTTGTAGAATTTGCATTAGACTGCTAGAGCATTTAATAGACAAAATATCATCAGCAAATGTTTTCAATTGTTTGTCCAAATGTGGAATTATATGCCTTTATGAGCTTGGCTGATCGTTCCTTTTCATTTGGTTTAGACATGTGATTGAGTTTTTTTTCTTCCTTTTTAGTCTTTATTATTATTAATTAAGAGAATCCATCTGCTCATTTAGAGATCTATGTGTTATGCTTTGCTTCCGTAAATTAATTATTCGAATATTTGTAGGCATGTCATAATATTGTTTAGCCATATTTGCCTTACTAGTATCTCATTCTTAACTGTTGGAACATTTTTTAGATAGATTCTTTAGAATAAAAATTATTTTTATTTTATTTTTTTTTATAAAAAAAAGAGTACTTTTTTTAGTTATCTTAGAAGTTGTTCTTATCTTGTTTGAGTAAGAAATTCCTATTGTTCTTTAGAATTCTTTATTAATGTCGAGTCATATGCACAATTCGCTCGATCAAGTTTCGGCAGATATGTACTCTTTCAAACTGAACAAAACAATACAATAATCATATGCATCACACATTTTCCTTTATTAGTGTTAGATTATTTGGTGCAGAGTGATACTTTGTGGAGTCGTCATGCCTTCAGTCATTCCTCTTAATACTTCTATTGTGCTTGAATGCCATTTATTTTGCCCTGATATACTAAATTACTTTATGGTGTCATTCCATTGTCTGTTTAGTTGGTTTGAGTGTATGTTCGAAATTAGCAAAAGGGATGGGATGGAATTGGACGTCTAAGTGGCTCTTTTGATAGCTTTGATTCATTTTAATATACTGTTTCATCTTTCGTGGCTCATGTTCCCTTTAAATAACTATATTGCTTATTTGTATAGATGTTTACTTTGTGTATATGCTGGATGGTTTACTCTAGTTCTCAGTTTTGTTGGATGTAAATAATTTAGATGACGATGTTGGACCGTGGGGGTGAAATCACAAATGAAATGAAGCTGAACATGAGCATGAAATCTCATTTAGTAAAAGTACTCCATAATCATAGGTCTTTTCACACACAATCACTGAATTAGGAACTAAACAATCATGAACTTCGTAGTTTGCTTTAGGTGCATTAATTATAATTATCACAGCTATTACTAAAACCCGGGGGTACATTTCATGTGGCCCGGTTCTAATTTTTAACAAGGTTAAATAGAACGTGTCGTGAACCACGGGTGCATTTCATGTGGTGTGGCTTGCGATATGTTTTAAATAACATTGAATTAATTCTTTTAATAAGTAAAAGCGGGTTTTCAAAAGTTAAAATGCACATAGGTCTAAACATGTATTAAAATTAGATAATAGGCCAATAACAACAGTTGAGTGACCATGCTAGAACCACGGAATTCGGGAATGCCTAACACCTTCTCCCGAGTTAACAGAATTCCTTACCCAGATTTCTGTATTCGCGGACTGTAAAACAGAGTCAAACTTTCCTCGATTCGGGATTTGAACCAGTGACTTGGGACACCATAAAATTATCCCAAGTGGCGACTCTAAATTTTCAATAAAATAATCCCGTTTTGATTGTCACTTTAGATTGGAAAATCTCCCTTATACCCCTTGCGGGGTGATAAAAAGGAGGTGTGACAGCTCTGGCGAATCTGCTGGGGATAAGAACCCAGAACTTCTAATTCAGGGTTCAGAATTCGAGCTTAGAATAATTGTTATATTTTGCTTTATTTATTATTTGGTTTTATTACATGTTTGGGCCTAATGTGCTAAATGTTGCTTTTTACAGTTTTGATATTGTTTGGACTGTATATAAAAATGTTATGAAACCCTCCTCTCTCTAAGTCTTCTAAATCATCTGGAAAGTGTGCACTTCGTGTGACTTCTTTTCTATTAGAGTCATATTCCAATTTTAGAACGAGGTTCGGACAAGTTGCAAAGCCGGTGAAGCTTCTGTATTCTCGGTATGCTGCCTCCCTTGGCTCGAGTTGTCCGCTCAGGTAAGCCAGGTCTAGAACAAATAAACCCAGGTTTTTAAACCTAGAATAACATAGCCTTATGCCAGATCCCTAGTAGGAACGCTTGTTTGCATCACGTGCATCTGACTTTGGGGACTCAACGCATGGATTGGGTTCGTTTAGGGCAGGTGTACCCAAAATAACAGACCATCTTGATATCCTATGTGCTACACGTTTCATTTTTTCAAGAGTAAAAGGGTCATTTGGCGGACCGATGATAGTTGAGGGCAAATGGAAAAAAAATGAGAAAGAAAAGAGGTTGAAGTATAAAAATGAAGCTAGTGGGGCCCAGTTATAATTTTCTTGCACACCTTTTCAAAAAAAACCAAAAAAAAGAGTTTGCATTTTCCCCATCATTTTTCTAAAAAAAAGGAAAAAATAAAAAAATAGAAAAGAAAATCCAAAAATATGTTTACGCGTTTCATCATTTTGTTCAAAACAAAAGACAAAAAATATTTTTTTCTCTGAATTAGTTGTTATTTTTATTTTTTGCCCGTATCGAAACTTCCCGAACTACGCATACCTGATTCTCGTCTTTCGGGGCGTGATACGTAGGCAACCCACATAGGGTCTGGTCTTCCTAGTAAATCTTAGGTTCTTGGCTTTGCAGGGTCTTAGCCAAAATTTTGCACTTCTAGCCATCTTTTAGCAAAATAAGTCATTTTGCAAAAATAGCTTCAAACATGTCTTGCATGTGTCTTACAAGGAGTGTTATTGTCTCACCTAGTATTGGTTTGAGTTTTTTTTCATATAGTGTGGATCTACTTACCGGGGTTTGAGCATGACAGACACCCCGTAACCATCCAGTCAGGATCGCACATTCAGGAGTTGCTTAAGGAGATTGTTTTAGGTTTTATGTTTTAAGTGTGTTCTTCATTTTATCTCATCTTTTACTTTTTAGTTTTGTACAGTAATATCGAGTTTTTTGTTATTTTACTTTCTATTTTATATTTGAAAAAGTATGTTGTAACTCAAAAATCTAAAAAAAAAAAAGAGGTTTCGCATTTTATATTTCTGTTAGAGGTTTTCTTTAGAATACTAATTCTTTTAAGGTTGTTTTCCTTTAGGAAATTAATATGAAGAACTCAAAACAAAAATTTCTATTATATTTCCTTTTAGTACATTAAGACAAAAAATTCAAAAAATGAGAATTTTCTTTTAGTAGCTCTGTAAAAGTTTTCTTTAAGATTTTAGTTCCAAAAATCCAAAAAGATTTTCTTTGGAGGTGCTTCTTTGAGAAATTGATGAAAAAAAAAACCTTTTCTTATTTTCATTAGAACTTTAGGATATTGTACATAGAATAAAAAAACATACTTTTTCTTTGGTTTATTTTCAGATTTTCTTCCTTAGGTAATCAAAAATTCAAATCCAAAAACAGGTTTTTATCTTTTTCATTTCTTGTTTTGAAATTTTTTCTTCAGGATATCAAGTGAAAATTCAAAATATTTTTATTTGGTTTATTCTTTAGATTTCCTTCCTAAAAAAAGGAATCAAAATATTTTTTTCTTGTAGGAATTTTTCCTTAATAATTTCCCATAGAGTATTTGTTTCAAAAAGAAAAAAAAACATGCTAGTTAAGCTAGAGTTTAGAGTAGGTTATAGAAGATGTAGTCTAGAAAATATAAAAAAAATTTGCTTCTTTTATTTCTTTTTCTCATCAGAGTAGTCATTAAGGTAAAAAGAAAAAAAAAGAAATAGAAATTCATTTAGTCTATTCCTGATCTTCTCGAACTATGCAAAGATCTGATTCATGCGGCATCATGATACGTAGGCAACCTACATAGGGTTCGATGGAAATTTTTTATTTATATGAAAAAAACAAAAGGAAAAAAAAAAGAAAAAATAAAAGAAAAGAAAAAAGGGGGTGAAATGATGGGATGTGAGAAATGAGAGGAAAGAAGAGAGTGATAATTAGCCAAAAAGAGGAAGGAAAATGAGCAAGCAAGTTCTAGAAAAGCAAAGAAAAGAGATGATTGAGATGAACAAATTGGGATGATGCCAACTGACCTTCGTACCCTCGAAATCATTTTAGAACCGATAACTGTGGCTAGGTGCATTGCACATAAAGTGAGATTATCTTATGTTAAATGCCCTAACGCTAACGTGATGACTTTATTTTGTTCCTTTTGTTATCTTCATTATTGCAGAAAGATGGTTGGTTTGTGGTTCTTAAAGTAGTAACTCTTCTCTACAACATAAAGTTGAAAGGCAATGACAGATGACAACAGAACTGAGTTGGTTGATACGGGTGCCCAAAAGCAATTGGTTGAATAGGACAATGGGTTGGTTGAAGAGGTGAGGATGTTAAGACAACACATGGCAGACATGTATCGGGTTTGGATGACTGGGAAGGAACCACTCCCGCCACCACTTACCTTCCTAGATGCTACCCTTACCCAAACTCCGGTCATAGTGCCACATGATTCCCCATACTCTCCAGATTTTCCCACTTATCACTCCTTTCCCAACCACCCTAGTAGCTTCATCACTCGTCCTTCAATTACCTTTCCCCAAAATTGCCCTCCTGTAATATCCACTATCCCAAACAATAAATACTCACTCAAAGCTCATGATGCCCAATATTACCCCTCAAAGGTTGCCCACAAGGTTCCTGACTCATACAATTATAGCCTTCGGAATGACCCTCATATTGAAAATGAAAAGTTCATAGGAAAAGAAGGGCGAGATGAAATATCCAGGAAGCTGAAAGGTATAGAACAGTCCTTAAGGAGCATGCAAGGGATGAGAAATCAGATTCATATGTTCCCTGATGTTCACCTGCCTGTGGGGTTTAAAGTGCTAAAGTTCAATTTGTATGAGGGGCGTGGAGATCCGGTAGCCCATATGAGGGTTTATTGCAGTGAAATGAGAAGTGTTGGCGAGAAAGATGATTTGTTGATGGCATATTTCAGTGAGAGCTTGACTGGGGCGGCTTTGGAATGGCATAATCGTCAAGATGTTGGTAAGTGGCATACATTGGGCGACATGGCTCAAGATTTTTTTCGACACTTTCAATACAAATCAGACATTACCCCAGACCGCTCCTCCCTATCTAAAATGGAAAAGAAGCCGAAGGAAAGCTTTAGGGAGTTTGGGCTCAGATGGAGGGAGCAAGATGCTCAAGTCAGCCCCCCGATTGTTGAAGAAGAAATGATTGAGCTTTTCCTACAAGCTCAAGGACCCACCTACTTCAGTCGTTTAATTCCGACCTTGGGCAAACATTTCAATGATGTGGTAAAAATGGGGGAGATGGTAGAAGAGGGAATCAAGTCAGGCAAAATCATAAGTTATTCGGTATTGAAAGATATTACGAAAGACATTCAGAACATCCCAGTAAGTTTGGGTGGAAGAAAGAGAAATAGAAAAGATGATCCTCTAAGCATTCCTGCTCAATGCTTTCAGCCTCGACATCGACCCCGTGGATATCCTTATGCACCATATGATCCTCCCCAATGCTACTTCTCTCCACAGAACCCCTAAAGTTTTACATCACTTTCCCAGTACCCTATCCACAATGCACCACCATATGCTCCACACCCACGAGGCCCGCGATGGCCCGCACCACTTCCCCAAATGTCTTACCCGCCCCCTCAAGCATATCATCCACCTGACCGCAAAAGGTTCCAACCGAGGCCAGAATACAAATTGAAAAGACTGCTGAAAAAAGGAAAGGCTTTCACCCCTATTGGAGAATCATATGCCAGTTTGTTCCAAAGGTTGAGGCAATTGGACATGTTGAAGCCGATTCAAATAAAAATGTCAAACTCTCTGCCAAAGAGGTTTGACTTTTCTCAAAGGTGTGCATATTGCTTCGATGCCCCGGGTCATAGTACAGAAAAGTGTTGGCACCTGAAAAATGCAATTCAGAAGCTTATTGATGTAGGTGACATTGTCGTGCAAAATCCAGATGCAGCAGACACTAGACAAAGTCCATCGCCTATTCCTAATGAGACTCATATGGTGAATATGATTTGTTTTGAAAAGGAATATGAGAATTCTTCTGAGATCCTCGGAGCTCCACGTGCTGCAAAGCTTTCGGCGCTATCAAATGTTGATCTTAATAATGAGACGGGAAAGGGAACCCAAAAGCAATTTGTTAAGAACAACGTGATAAAGACTTGTGAAGGTCCTAGTATTGATTGATGCAGAATTCAGTGGCTAAGATGTTGAGCTTGGTGATTGGAAAGATGCTCCTTTCTTGGTTATCCAGGGGGAGTATTGGTGGTTTATTTTATTGTCATTTCTGTTGTCCGGTTTATTTCAAGGTTGTAATCCGGATATTGTCTTATGGATCAAACCCTTATATCCTTTTATTTTGCCTGGTTTGTTCAGTTGTAATAACTCGTTTAGTGTTATCTAGGTTTGTTCCAGGGTTGTAACCCTAGTTTAGTTCTTGTTTTGTTGTTCAAACCCCTTTACCGTTTGTCTAATACAATTTTATGTTTTCTGTTATTTCTAGTCATTTCTGTTTAGTTCTCTTCTCCTTTTATAGTTCTCTTCGTGCTGGTTCTAGTGACATGACATGCACGTATAATTCTAGGCCTGGTCTTAAAGGTTAGTTTAATCATGAAGCAATAAAACAATTGTGAAGATGATAGGGACATTTGAGGGAAATTACTAAAGGCATTTTGAGATCATTAGAAGCTCGAACTGTGTGAAACTGGAGCAGATAATTTGGGAAGTTAATGGGGTGACAAGAATTCGTTAAAGGAGAGTGCATCCTAGACAATTTGAAGCAAGCAACTTTGAGTTCAAATGTATCTCAAGTTACAAAATAAAGTCAAGGAAGTTTTTTCCGAAATGACGGAAGATATCCATTGTGAAAAGGGAATCACCCAACGAGGGTTTTGTACTTGACAATGCGCTAAAGAATAGTGGAAGGGATATCAGTAAAATCAATTTTGAAGCCGCAAAAAAAATATTGTGCATGATCTTCAATTTTCATTTCAAGTTGCGTGTGTTGTACTTGGCATTTTCAAGGATTGGGAGGCCCTCTTTCAGCTACCCAAACACTTATACCATTCGATACCTTTTTGAGTCTGTACTGATTTTTCTGACTTCCCCTCTTTTGGAATCAAGTTAGAGTCATACAAAAAAAAGAGTTCATGTACCCATAGATTTATTTAGAAAGTTCATTCCAAAAGGAAAATTCAAAAAAATAAGAAGAGAAAATAGAGATAAAGAAAAAAATGAAGAAAAAAGAAAGGAAAAAAAGAGGAAAGAAAAAAAGGGAAAAAAGGAAAAAGAAAAATAGCAACAACAAAACATATCTTTGTGAACTATGTTTGACCTGATTCTTGTCACCACAAGATACGTAGGCAACCTTATAGTTCGATCATACTAAATAAAATATTTCATAATCCCGCGAAGTCAAGAGTGGGGCATTTTGTCTTAGAAATTCCATCTCAAAAAAAGGAAGAATCAAATTTCCTTGTTTTAGAAATTAGGGCAAAGTTTTTAGAATGGATTCCAAGAGTTGTAAATAAATAAATCTCGTTGTCTTAGTTATTTTGAGCATTTATCCTTTCTTTCTAACCCTGTCCAAAATCCACATTACAGTCCAAAAAAGACCTCCCGGATAATCTTTGAGAGTGCTGAGTTTAGACATGCCAAGAGTATATGATGTTTTTACCATGGTTAATGCCTTGTCATCTACAGAATCAGAGGAGAATAAGAAGAAAAGAACAAAATGAGAGAGTCTTATTGGTGAAAACCTTCACAGGCACTATGATGCGATGGTGAGTCGAGAGAAATAACAAAATGAGAGAGGCTTTATAGTGAAAACCTTTCGGGCACTACAAGTCGAAAAAGGATTGTGAATCAGAATGGATAATCGGAGCATTGAAGCCCAATTTCACGGTTTAGGGGTATAATAAGAGTTGAACATCAGACTTGTTTGACAGACTAGGTCATTTAATCAACATGTGCATGTCATGGTCATTAGAGTTGGTATCCGCATCTGATAGGTTTCTACTTTGTAGTTTTCTTTTTAGGAATCATCTCTTTCCTTTGTCCTTTACTCTGTTCCTTTTATCTTGTTTACTTCCTCTTCTTGAGTCTATTTGGTCAGAATAAGTGAGAAATGACTTCAAAATTTTCCATCAGCTTTCCAATTGCACAAAACGGGATCTGGCTAGCACATCAAAGTGGCATAAGTCAGGAAAGAACAACGTGCGCACTGAGTTGGTAACAATCAACATGCTTTGGGGTTCATGTGAAATACAAAGGTTTGGTATATATCAATTCATGAACAATGCAACAGATGAAGGGTGTAGGGTGAACGGATCAAAGGTATTTTCTGTGATAAGATTGACAAAGAAAGTGGTTAACCAGTGACAAGCAAGGTCTTCCAAGAAGAAATCAAAGTTATCATGGAAAGTGATGGAGCAATAGACCTCAAGGCCAAGGCCAGTGGTTTAAGTCAAGAAGGAACAACATACGCACTGAGTGGGTGGAAATTGACGTGCTATGGGATTCATGAGAGACACAAAGGTTTGGTAAATGTCAGTTCATGAGCAAAGCAACAGATATAAGGTATTGGGTCTGAACGGAGAAGAGGTATTTTCTATGATACGGGTGACAAAGAAAGTGGTTAGTCAATAAACAAGCAAGGTCTTCGAGTGGAAATCAAAGTTATCGTGGGAAGTGAAGGAGAAATCGCCCTAAAAGTCAAGGCCACAAACCAACCACCATATTTTTAAAACTGACAAGATTTTTCTTGATTTGAAACAGGGGCAGAAAACTTCGTTTGTTTCGAAGAAACCCTCCGTAAGGAAAAGCAAGCACCAGACATGTTTGACCGTAAATTCTCAGGACCCTCCTGAAAAATGGACCTAGTTTAAAATTCAAAACAATCATGAGTAGCAAAATCTAGCATAAATGTACCCCAAAGGAACATAAATTGGCTTCAAAGTTTTCATGCTTGAGATAGGATTCAATTAAGGGCTTTCAGGACCCTCCTGAATAATGGTACTTAGCTTTAAGACTTCTATTAGATAACAAGATTTAGCGTAAGCTCTGTTGTAGGGTAGTATAACTCAACCGTAAAAATTGTCACTCTTAGGATAATACTTGATTTTTGACTTTCAGGACCCTCCTGGATAATGGGATGTAGTTTTAAGACTTTCTTAGATAACCAAATTTAGCGGAAGTCATACCTTTAGAAAACATAATTCAGTTTTTAAAAACTGACATTTAACTAGGAGTTGTCAGGGCCATCTTGGATAATGGGATCTAACTCTCAAATTCTTAAAATATTCGATAAACACTCACAAATGTGCCCAGCTACCAAACCGGGGCAGAAAATTTTCTTTATTTTGTCTGTTTTGTTGAAATCAGGCGCGCACCTGGAGAGCACGGGAATATAGTTCAATTTTGGCAATCAGGCGCCCACCTGCAGAGCACGGGAATACAGTTCAATTTTGGCAATTAGGCACCCACCTGGAGAGCACGGGAATACAGTTCAAGTTTTGGCAATCAGGCGCCCACCTGGAGAGCAATGGAATACAGTTAAAGTTTTAGCAATCAGGCGCCCACCTGGAGAGCAAGGGAATACAGTTCATGTTTCGGAAATCAGGCGCCCACCTGGAGAGTAAGGGAATATAGTTGAAGTTCTAGCAATTAGGAGCCCACCTGGAGAGCAAAGGAATACAATTCAAGTTTCGGCAATCAGGCGCCCACCAGGAGAGTAAGGAAATACGGTTCAAGTTTTGGCAATTAGGTGCCCACCTAGAGAGCAAGGGAATACAGTTCAAGTTTCGCCAATCATGTGCCCGCATGGAGAGCAAGGGAATACAGCTGAAGTTTTGGAAATTAGGCGCCCACCTGGAGAGTAGGGGGATACAATTAAAGTTTTGGCAATCAGGCGCCCACCTGGAGAGCAAGGGAATATAGTTCAAGTTTTGGCAATCAGGCTCCTGCCTTGAGAGCAAGGGAGTACAGTTCAAGTTTTGGCAGTCAGGAGCCCACCTAGAGAGCATGGGAATATAGTTTAAGTTTCAGCAATCAGGCGCTCACCTGGAGAGCAAGGGAATACAGTTGAAGTTTTGGCAATCAGGCGCCCACCTGGAGAGCAAAGGAATACAGCTAAAGTTTTGGTAATCAGGCGCCCACCTGGAAAGCAAGGGAATACAGTTCAAGTGTTGTAATCAGGCGCCCACCTGAAGAGCAAGGGAATACAGTTCAAGTGTTGTAATCAGGTGCCCACCTGGAGAGCAAGGGAGTACAGCTAAGATTTTGGTAATCAGGCGCCCACCTAGAAAGCAGGGGAATACAGTTAAAGTTTTGACAATCAGGCGCCCAACTAGAGTGCAAGGGAGAACAACACCAGTTTTAAGGAAGGGAAACAATTTAAGTGTTGGAAATCAGTAGCCCACCTAGAGAACAAAGGGAAGCAGCAAGGTTCAAAGGAGTTCAGCAATCAGGGGCCCACCTGAAGAACAAAGGGAAGCAGTTCAAGTTTCGAGAAAAAGCAGAGCAAGTGTTGGTTATCAGGAGCCCACCTAGAGAACAAAGGGAAGCAGCAATGTTCAAAGGAAGATAGCAATCAGGAGCCCGCCTGGAGAACAAAGGGAAGAAACAAGGTTCAAAGGAAGTTCGGCAATCAGGAGCCTACCTAGAGAATAAAGGGAGAACAAGGCAAGTTTTGGAGGAAAGGAAGATAATTCAAATGCCTGGAATCAGGAGCCCACCCGGAGAACAGAGGGAAGGAAAGAGTGGTCAAAGGAAGACGGTTCAAGTTTAGCAATCAGGTGCCTACCTTGAGAATAAGAGAATTCACTTCAGAACACAATTCATGTTAGCAACAAAAGAAGCTCGCGCCAAGAATGCGAATCAACAGTCCGAGGTGATCAACAGAAGTTAGTCACAATAAAAGAAAAAAAGATAAAGGCAAGAAGTGAATCCAAATGCAGAAGTTGATGAAATATGTGGGTTGCTCAAGACATGGTTGAAGTCACAAGCATAGTATGTCCAGTTTTGGTCTGAAATGTTTAAGAAGAATGAACTAGCACCTGCAACTAGCAAGCGTCAAGGTTCAAATCTAAAGTATGCATGAAGAACCACTCAAGATTCAAGATTAAGTTTCAGAAGACTAATAGATAGGAATTCTGTGACTCATAGTTGACAGACTTAGCTAGTCTTTTTCATGTTTTGACTTTTGATGTAACATCAGGAGCGCGGACTGGAACCTCAGTGGAACGGCACCTCGACTGGCTCTCCACCTTGGCATACTCTATCATCTCACTCACTTCTGAACTACACGTGGCCTGATTCCTTTATAGCCAAGGATACCTAGGCAGCTCAGATACTAGGGCTCGGTCACATTCCCTTTCTCTTAGCCTTAATCTCTCTAAATAAGGGTCAGGTAAAAAAAACATGTCTAATCGTTCTTTGTCTGAAAACTCTATGTGTTTCCAGTCAATGAGGGGTAGCTGTAGACATGTGATTTTTGACCCTCCCCAAGATTTTTTATATTTTAGCATGTAAATATTTAATTTAGGACTAATATCGTTATTTCAACTAATTTTGACCTTTCACTTTATTTTATTACAAGAAAATAAAAATTACAAAAAATAGTTTCATTAATGTTTTGTAGTCATTTTTAATCTTGAAAAATATCAATAATAGTTTTGTTTTAATGGCCAGTCTTATTTTAATAGCTATTTTAGTTAAGTAGGATTAATTAATAAATGAGATAGTATTTTTAGTCTCGTTTGCGGGAAAAAATAAATTCAGACTCAAACGACCCATTTTAGACCTAATTTTGGACCTAGCCCATAATTCCTAGGCTCATACCCCTTAACCTAAATATATCCCTAAAAATCTAAACCTATAAAAGAAGCCAACCCCTACATTTAAAAGGATCAGCCACAATCTTAGCTATTTTCCATCGGCAGACCCCCCTCTTCGCGTTCTGATTTCCTCTTCTTAGTTCTCGATTGAAAAGCAACACAGACAATACACAAAAAGGGAAAGGAATGAAAAAACGAAAAAAAAAAATTGGGGAGGAAGGCAGAGAAACGTTCTTCTCCTTTCCATTTTTAGATTTTATCAAGTTTTCTTGTTAAATTTCAAAAAAAAACAATTCAGAAAAAGTAAAAGATATATTCTGAAATCTCTTCCTTTTGGATTTGGTTTTCAAAAAATAGAGTCAAGCTGAATTGGGTGTTCAGATTTGGAGTTTCCTTCGAGATTGGTTCCAGGTTTAAGTTCGCGGTTCCGATTTCTTCTTGCTGTTGTATTTTCGTCGGACTTTCATCTTGGTGAATATGTCATGGATACTTTCTTTACATATTAAAGAAGAAACATTTAACAGGTTCATTTCTGATTAATCCCTCTTTATTCTATTCTAATTACTGCGAATCAAACTTCAAAAGAGCCATTAAAAGATAGAGTTTAGTTTACAATGTTAATGCATGTGAATTGATCTCTTTTGGTGTTGTAAGATCTCTGGTTGATGTTTTCTCCCAACTTCCTTTAGTGAAATCTCTGTTTTTATGATTAAGTAATGTTAAGGTGTTTAAATTTCTATTTTTGTAGAATTTGCATTAGACTGCTAGAGCATTTAATAGACAAAATATCATCAGCAAATATTTTCAATTGTTTGTCCAAATGTGAAATTCTATGCCTTTATGAGCTTGGCTGATCGTTCCTTTTCATTTGGTTTAGACATGTGATTGAGTTTTTTTTCTTCCTTTTTAGTCTTTATTATTATTAATTAAGAAAAGTCATCTGCTCATTTAGAGATCTATGTGTTATGGTTTGCTTCCGTAAATTAATTATTCGAATATTTGTAGGCGTGTCCTAATATTGTTTAGCCATATTTGCCTTACTAGTATCTCATTCTTAACTGTTGGAACACTTTTTAGATAGATGCTTTAGAATAAAAATTATTTTTATTTTATTTTTTTTGTATAAAAAAAAAGAGTACTTTTTTTAGTTATCTTAGAAGTTGTTCTTATCTTGTTTGAGTAAGAAATTCCTATAGTTCTTTAGAATTCTTTATTAACGTCGAGTCATATGCACAATTCGCTCGATCAAGTTTCGGCAGATATGTACTCTTTCAAACTGAACAAACCAATACAATAATCATATGCATCACACCTTTTCCTTGATTAGTGTTGGATTATTTGGTGCAGAGTGATACTTTGTGGAGTCGTCATGCCTTCAGTCATTCCTCTTAATACTTCTATTGTGCTTGAATGTCATTTATTTTGCCCTAATATACTAAATTACTTTATTGTGTCATTCCATTGTTTGTTTAGTAGGTTTGAGTGTGTGTTCGAAATTAGCAGAATGGATGGGATGGAATTGGACGTCTAAGTGGCTCTTTTGATAGCATTGATTCATTTAATGTACTATTTCATCTTCCGTGGCTCATGGTCCCTTTAAATAACCATATTGCTTATTTATATATATGTTTACTTTGTGTATCTGCTGGATGGTTTACTCTAGTTCTTAGTTTTGTTGGATGTAAATTATTTAGATAACGATGTTGGACCGTGGGGTGAAATCTCAAATGAAATGAAGCTGAACATGAGCATGAAATCTCATTTAGTAAAAGTACTCCATAATCACATGTCTTTTCACACACAATCATTGAATTAGGAACTAAACAATCATGAACTTCGTAGTTTGCTTTAGGAGCATTAATTATAATTATCACAGCTATTACTAAAACTCGAGGGTACATTTCATGTGGCCCGGTTCTAATTTCCAACAAGGTTAAATAGAATGTGTCGTGAACCACGGGTGCATTTCATGTGGCGTGGCTTGCGATATGTTATTAATAACCTTGAATTAATTCTTTTAATAAGTAAAAGCGGGTTTTCAAAAGTTAAAATGCACATAGGTCTAAACATGTATTAAAATCAGATAATAGGCCAATATTAATAGTTGAGTGACTGTACTAGAACCACGGAATTCGGGAATGCCTAACACCTTTTTCCGGGTTAACAGAATTCCTTACCCGGATTTCTGTGTTCGCGGACTGTAAAACAGAGTCAAACTTTCCTTGATTCGGGATTTGAACTGGTGACTTGGGACACCATAAAATTATCCCAAGTGGCGACTCTGAATTTTCAATAAAATAATCTTGTTTCGATTGTTACTTTAAATTGGAAAAACTCCCGTATACCCCTTGCGGGTTGGTAAAAAGGAGGTGTGACAGATTATACTTGCAGACAATGATTAAATCTAGAGGATGCAGTGAAAAACAAATAGGGAAAGCGGAGTCCTCCCAGGGTAGGGGACGAGGACAGATTAAATTGACCCCAGAAGTTCAGAAATCAATTGGGAAAATGAGGAAGAGCATCAGAGCTACAGATAGAGATACTTCCTATTCCACGGGAGTGAGTATTTGCCCTTCCGGGAGGCCTCAAAGTCTGATTTAGTGTCTGCATATGTACCCGACTTCCCGGAAAGACATAGGTTAAGAGATGAACCTATACCCCCAGCCTCTCCTACTTTTCATGCTGCCTCTTCTACTGAGTCGTCTGATCGCTCAGCAGAGGGTAGTGAGTCTTCAGTTTCAACCTCACCTACAGCTTCGTCACCTGGACAAGATCCCTTAGATGATGAGGTACCGGATGCCGAGGGAGGGGGTGTGACCCAAACCGGGGTATGGAAAGGACTAGAAACCCTGAAGTGTGGCAAAGGAGGTTTGTCAGTGAGCTGGCATATCACAAGTTCCGGGAGGTGGTGGCCTCTAAGGTCACTTATTCATGAGCGCCAGTTCATAGAGCGGGATCTTCTGCCTCATAACCCCAACGTGAAGCAGCACTTCAATGAGCAAGTGGGATGGGATTACTTCACTAGTAAGGTGTCAGATGCAAATGAGCACTTAGTCAAGGAGTTCTACGCCAATGCCTCCCACATCAAGAAGGATACAAAAGTGACTAAGGTGCGGAACTTGAAAGTGAAGTTTGATGGGAAATCAATCAATGAATACTTAGGCTTCAATGATGAAGATGAGACATTATACTTGGAGATGGTGGCGATGGATGAGGATTCCTGTCCATGGTTGGCATCATACCTGGCTCTCCCGGATGCCACCCCAGCATGGTTGACAACAGGGGTTCCTATCTTGAGGAACACCCTACACTTTGAGGCGAAGGGTTGGGAGACTTTTGTATGCAGCAGGCTAGACCCCACTACTCATGAAAACACCTTGCCGGTCTCCCGAGCGATTATAGTGGCAGTTATTATGGCGTGGTTCCCGATCAATGTCGAGAATATCATGTCTAGGGTGATCAACAGAGTAGTCAATGAGGGTGATAGATCGTACCCCTTCCCGAACTTCCTTACCATGTACTTGGAAGATCAGGAGGTGGAGAAAAGAAAATTTGATGTCAAGGTAAAACCCAAGATGCCCTTTTCATGGTATAGCCTCAAGGGTCCAGACAACCCCAAATCCAAGGAATCCAAGGGCAAAGCTACTGCTTCTATTGGCCATTCTGAAGAGCTAGTAGTGGTAGTCACTACTTCACAGCCTCTCACTACCATACCATATCCTGCCTCCGGACCATCTACTTCCATGCCTTCAGAAATCCCATCCTCCTCAACATACCCATTGACTTCCCATAGATTGAGCCAAACACTTTCCAGTATCAACAACTGGATACAAGCAGCAACTTCTATGTTGCCTGTGCTATCCAGTTCGGTGGCAACCCAATCAGTTCCCCCACAGCCACAGGTGCTAGATTTGGTAGAGGAGTCTCTCAAGGATCTTCTGGACAACGAGAAGAAGCTCTTGGAGAACCAAAATCTTATAATGGATGCTCTAGCAGTTCAAGGAAAATCACTTCAGGAGCTGAGCAAGCAAACAAGGAAGCTGAAAAAGACTCGGGCCTCGAAGGAGTCTGTGAAGGAATTGAGGGGGGTGAAGAAGATGAAGGCAGCAGACCACTTACCATTGGATCTGCTATTACATGACTAGCCTCAGTAGCTTAGACAGAGCGGGTCCAGGATCAGGAGATTGAGAGAGAGCCCAATAGAAGGAGAATAATGCCTAGGGTTGACGATGTAGAGATCGAGCTGGCAGAGACTGAGAGAGTTGCTTCTGGCCAGCTATAGGCCCCCGAGACAGGTGATCTAGGCGCCCAGCCACAGGACCCCATGCTACTACAGGACCCCATTCAGACAGAGGACCCATAGGGAGTTTCCTTTACTCTCTACCCTTCTTTTTGAGCTTATTTTTTGTTAGTTAGCATTGAGGACAATGCTAGTTTTCATTTGAAGGGGTGGCCCTACTTTGCTGAATTTGTAGTTGGTTTGTAATTATGATACTATTTTCTTTTTTTATGCTTATTTTTCATTTTTGGTATGTATATAACTTTACCATTTATTTTACTTTTCGTTATTTTTCGATCTTGGTATGTATATAAAGTTACTCTCTCATATATATATTCATTCCCTCTTATGTATATTCATCTAAATCCCATATTGTACATATTTAGTTTACTTTTCGTGTTTTCCTTCATAGCTTATTTTGTAATTTTCCTTAATAGTATAGCTTCTTATTTCATTTAGGAGCTTCTTTTTCGGTTTGTAGCTTCTTATCTTACAATTTTGTGTAATCAATAAGCCTTTGGTTTTCTTAATGCCATGGTACTTTCCAAAGGTGGAGTTTGTGTGAACCGGTTGGCTCTTCCCGATGATGGATGGCATGACAACCTTCTTAAGGGTTTGCGTCTATTTTTCTTTTTGTTTTTGTGTAAATAGCGATTAGTGAGCAATGGTGCCTCGGGCAAAGCTTCACTTGAGCCTAACACATTTACCTTTGACCTTATGGTTAAAAACAAAATTGGTGTGTATAGGATGGTGATAGTTGTGACCTTGAGACTCTTGTGTTGACTAAACAATCATCGAGTGGTTTCTCGGAACCATTTGTGCTGCTCAAATCTTAGCTAAGATTGTTGTGGGGCCCCAAATCTGTTTCTTTAGCAATCCTATAGCTTGTGTGGTGAGGTATTGATTTGCAAGTCCAACTCCTGTGCCAATAAGTCTAGAACTTGCCCTGAATATTTATCTAGGTGAAATCCTAAGTAAAGCTCGACTTGAGAAGTGACTATAGGCTCTCATTGATCCTAATTGAGACTTGAAAACATCCATATCCTACCAATAATGATATCCCTAGTCAACCCCGTTGAGTCATAGCCCATATTCTTTCAATAACCATAATACAAGCCTTTATTCGTTCTAAAATGATCCTCTCTTGGCACCTGATCTTTCCTTAGCACAAGGCAAAAATATAAGTTTGGGGGGAGAGACGAGGAATGCAAAAGTGATAAAAGGTACAAAATGAAGAAAAGGAAAGGCAAAAAGAAAAAGAAAGAAAAACCAAAAATTCAAAAAAAGGTGAACAATATAGAAGAAATGAAGGGATCCAATAAAAGCAAAAGATGAAAGGCATGGAATGATTAGAAAGGAGAAAAAAAGGATTGAAATGAACAAGAAAGAGTGACAGTGTCTCTCTCTATCCCCTAAAAAAGAAGTAAATGACTCAAAGAGTCAAGAAAATATTTGCCAAAATAAAGCAAATGAAGTGCTTAAGGGAAGATGAAACCTTCTTAGACCAATATATCCTACCCTGAACCAAAAGCATTCATTACATCCCCACAAAAGCCCTATATGATCTTGAGTTGGGTGAGCTTACATTAGTGGTGACTCACATAAGGGGCAAGCTTATGGTACTTAGAGCCAGACTTGTGACCTTCCTTTGAGAGAGATGAGTGTGTTTTCTACAATCCTCGTTGTGAGTGCTACAATCCAAAAGTAAGGTATGCTTGTGGAAAGTTGAGGAGTATGAGTTTGGGTTCCACAACGACCACTGTGACAGAAAGAGTTTCCTTGATGAGTTGAGTCAACTCTTGATGTTTTTGTGTCGCACTATAGCCGTGGTGCTAAAAGGTTGTGTATTTTTGATAATGCATTTGAGTTGAGGGTAATTGTTAGTCCAAATTAATTCTTGATGAGGTTACTTTAGTACAGCTGAATTTTCCTTTCTTTTATCTTGAGGAGGTGGGAATTACTTTGTTTGCTTGAGGACAAGCAAAAGCTTAAGTTTGGGGGAGTTTATAATTAGTAATTCTAGTTTATTTTATGCTCCTTTTTGCTTGAGTTTTAGATTAAAAGTATGTACAAGTATTCCCAAAAGTGAACTTATTGTGCTTATTTGCAGTGTTTGGTCAAAAAGAGATAAGAAATTCAAAATCTGCTCAAAAAGGAGTGAAGCTTGTACAAGTAAAAGCTGAGTCGAGTGAGCACTACAGCGGAAAATCAACTGCGGACGCGGAGGACCCACCGCTGAGGCGGTCTTGATCTCGCGGTCCGCGGTGGCAAAGATCAAAGAGCTGCATTTTTGGGACTGAAAGTTACCGCGGACAATGGTGATTTTATGCGTCCGCGGTGCCTCTACCGTGACAGCGGTCCTTTTATCACGGTCCGCGGAAGAGAGATTCAGAGAGTCTGAAGTTGAGCTGAAAGTTGAAGATCGCGGTCTGCGCTTGATTTTATGCGGCCGCGGTAGCCTTACCGCTACAGCAGTTCATTTTTCGTTGTCAGTGGTACCTCCGTCAGGGGTATTTTTGTCCGAAAATTTTAGTTGTATATAAAAACTTCTTTTTCATATTTTTAGGTTATCTTTTGTTCAGCTGAGCACGTAAAACCGCCATTTTTACATTTTGAGTAATTTTATAGCTTGTTTAGCAATTAGTATTAGATTCTTAACTTGTAATTACATTTTATGGCTTCTATTTCATCTCAATCTATGATTTCTTTTTCAATTATGAGCAGCTAAACTCATTAGCTATGGTTGTGGCTCAACCCTAGTGTGGGTATTTAATGTGTCTTCTATTTTAGGGCTTAGATGTTTATGGGTGATTGATATTTGGTTGCAAACACTAATTTGTGCCTTTTTGACTGAGGCTCTTCTTGAAAAAGAGAGCTTAAGTCTAGGAAATTCAGGCCAACAAGAAATTGGGGTGCATTCAAGAGATTGATAGCCTCAATTAAAGGGTTAAACCTAGAGATAGTAATACCCGACTTGAGCCAACTTTGCTTGCACAAATTGAACACCCAATTGGGCTTGAGAAAGCCAATTAGGACAAAGTCACTCAATCTACCGAGAGGTATAGAGTGAGTATTTTCGTGCATTGTCTATATATGATCCCACGTATAGCATTATTGTCCTAAGTTTTAGATCCCGTTAGATACTCACCTGGGAGTAAGAAACTTCCCTAGTACCTTTTTACCCATTTAGAAAACCCTACAAAAATATCTACTTGGCTTAATTTTATTCATCATTAGTATTAAATTAGAACTAGCAAACAAACAAAGAATGGTTGGAAGTGCAATCAAAAACACTGCACATTGCTAGATTAGATAGGAATCCAACTCCAAACATATCTTAGCTCCCTGTGGATTCGATCCCGACCTTTTCGGGTAAAAGCTGCATCGACCGCTCTTGCCACTCTATAGTAGTGTAGGGTTGGACCCGATCAACCGATATTGATCATGGTCAAACTCCAAATCCTTAACTTAACTAGTTTCTCAACCAATAATCCAAAATACACCCAAGCCCCTCGGGACCCCATCCTATTATACTAAACAATACAAATACACTGTTCAAACTTATCCAAAGCTTCAAAACATCCACAGAATCATCAGAACAAAGAATTGTGGCTCAAACCGAATAGAATTTCTCTTAAGTTGTTAAATCTTCATTCTTTCAAAAGAGTGACTAAATCACACTTAAACACTTCGGACTACTTCCAAACTGTGCACACAAATTCAATTCAACTATATAGACCTATCCAAAGTCACGGAACACCAATTGGAGTCCAATAACATCAAAGTCAACTCTTGGCCAAACTTATGAATTCTTAAGTTCTTCAACTTGCCAACCTTCGACAAATAGTGTCGAATCCTTCTAGGAACCTTAGAAACCAAATCCGAACATATGTACAAGTCCAAAATCATCATATGAACCTATCGGAACCATAAAAACTTGATTTCTAGTTTATTTACCCCAAAAGTTAAACATTGGTCAACTCTTCCAACTTAAAGCTTCCAAATCGAGAGTCATTCTTCCAAATCAATCCTAAACACTGGAAAACTGAAACTGACCATACACGCAAGTCATAATATATCATATGGAGCTACTCAAAGTCTCAAATTACCGACCAGAATACTAAAGCTCAAAATGACCGATCGAATCATTATACATAATCTCCCAATGTACTTCTTTTAAAATTGTATCAAAAGGATGATATTTTAAAACAAAAATAAGCAAACTTTGAAAAAATTAGCCAACCTGGACCTTACTGCTCCCAAAAAATAACAAAAATATGACACCATAAAAGGTGGTCTTGAATTTTTGTCTTCCTCTTATCTCATAGGCAAACTTTTTGTCCTCGCATTGGTAAACCTACTGATCCTTTACAAAGATGCTTGTGTCATTTCAGAAAATCTACAGTTAATTTTAACACTTAAAAATAAATTAAAACTAATATGATTTAACCCTAATGATTAGTTCAATGAGTGGGCTAGGTATTTGTAGAGTGCTAAAACTTGTTCTCTTCTATTCCTACTCAAGTAAGATCTATGATTTATTTTCACGTCAACAGTGGAATTTGTACTACCAAAAGGATCTCTTAGATTTCATTTCAAATTAATTATATAATATATACTCTCAATATTTCATTTGGATTAAACAAAATTTCTTATTTTGTTAAGACCCGTTAAATGCTAAAGAACCTAAGCAGTTACATTGATTACTACTATCATAAAAACAAAAAAAGTTCTTTAAGAACCCATAGCATTTGATAGTCTCCTGTTGCATTGGTTTCAATTGGAAGTTTTGGTTTATTTGTTTATGTGCATGTACTGATTGATATTTAGCTCGAGTATACAAAAAACATGATGAATTTACCTTTACATGTAAAGCGACAACCCCTTTTTTAGACGTTTGGTTCTTCTCTGTTTTCACAGGATACGGCTTACATATAAGGAAAGGCAGACACGCATAGAAAAGGGTGATTATTGTGTGAACACCCATATGAAATATGGTTCACGCGAATCCGTAATTCTCGAATTAAAGTATATACTATATGATATGCATAATTTGGCAAAAATATATTTATCCGTAATTCTCGAATTAAAGTATATACTATATGATATACATAATTTGGCAAAAATATATTTATCCGTTTTAATGGAACCCATGATCAAAAGAGGTAAAGTGATACACTAGTTTTTTACCCTTATTTCTAGCAACGGATTCCAAAATTTTTGTTTAATTTTTTTCTTAAATATTTCTTTTCTTTCTATTTCAACTAACATAACTTTTCTTTTCATTCTTAAAATCACCAAATCAATCAATTACCAACTTCCCTTTTCTCACACGCATGGAGTTTACTAGATTTTCCCATCTCGTAATGGTGCACCCATCTTCTCGGAATTCTAAATTTGCCTCTGTCCATTGCCTTGAATTCTGAATCGGCCACTGAGTACTATGTCAGTCAAACCAAGTTACATTTTAGTTTAAATGACGTACTTTCTTTATTAGTCTGTTCCAAAAAGAATGATATATTTATATATTTGGAAATAATTTAACTTTAAACTTTTTATTTTACCCACTTTACTCTTACAGTTTGTTTGGATGGTTGTTACATATCGTTTCATAATGTATCGTATCGTATTGTATTGTATTGTACTGTATCGTTTAATTAATACAATGTTTGGATAGATTGTGTCGTTTTACCGTCGTTTTATGGTATCACGCATCAGTAATATGATGAATAAACTTGCAATATTATAAAGAAAAATTATGATACGGTATATAAAAAGGTAGGGTAAATGATAAAATAAAATTATTTAATAATAATGAAGGGTGAGATTGAGAGAAAAACACAAGAAAACGACGCGACCACAACCAAATCGGTCGTTACATAAAGTGGCACATTTCATCGTTACGTAACGACGGATTTAACGATACGATACAATAAAATTTAAGTAACAATCAAAACAAACATTGTATTTAAAGTAAAAATTCGATACGATACAATAGGTAACAACCATCCAAACAAACCATTAATGAGAAGTTTTTATAGTCACACAAATACATGATCCTATAAACTTTTACCCCTTAGGGGTCGTATGGTAGGGTGCATAAGAATAATGCTGAATAAAGTGTATTAGTAATGCTGGTATTTGTTATGCTTGCATTAGTTATACTGACATATTTCTTATCCATTATTTAGTTTGAGGTATTAAAGCATTGCACAATTTTTAAAAAGAATTGTTCAAAAAATGCTCTCAAAACCAGTCCATCACTCTATCTTTTAAAAGAAACATATGTTAAGGAAGGTTTTTTTATGAAAAAAAAAATTAAAAAATTATTTGATTTGTCTATCTATATTGTAGTATAAAACTGAATATTTATTCATAAAAAAAATATTCTTAGCATTTATTTATTTACTAGGGATATAATTTTTATTTCTCACTATTTGGATTATTTTAAACTTGCAATAATATAATAGCATATTTTAATCAAGCATAAATTTTGAAGGACAATTTTATCTTTAACTAAGCTAATGAATGCATTAAAATCCATTGTATTGTTAATATCATGATTTTCTATGCATTAGTTATGCATAGAATAATATCAAATAGGGTGTATAAGTAATGCTTGCATAATTAATGCATATGTTCAAAAGTATATCAAATAAGGTATTATTAATACACAAAGTTAATGTATATAGTATTATTTCATCTAATGCATTTTACAAAACGATCCCTTAAGTTTTTAAGACCATATATTTCAAAAAAAAACTTTTTTTCCTCTTAAATTTTATGTCAAGTGAAATTAAATTACTTAAATTGAAAGAGTACTAATCAAGTTGGCTTCCAGCAACTCTCCTCAATGATGGGATGGCACGAAGTGACATCTTTGGCTTCTAGCAACTCTCCTCAATGACGGGACAACATGAAGTGACATATTTCACTCTCATAATTCCTAGAACTACTAAGTTCGGTACAAAATTTAAGAAAAAAAGGTTTTGAAACTTGTGGTCTTAAAAGTATAAGGGGTAAAGATTTTGTGAGGTCATGTCATTTGTGTGATTGTAAAAATTTCTCATTAAGGATAAAATAGGTAAAATGAAGAGTTTAAAGTTGAATTATTTCCAAATTTAAAAATATATCATTTATTTTCGAATATAATATAAAGAAAAGTACATCATCTAATTTGAAACGGATGAAGTATTTTTTTTCATGGTTATAGTTTTTTGGGTTAACCTTAGGTTATATATAGCTTAGTTGTCAAACCCCAATCAAACCAATTATTATAGCTTGTTTGGCCAAGCTTCTAAAGTTTGCTTATTTTGAGAAATACTTTTCAAAAAAGTACTTTTGGCGAGAAACAGTTTCTATTTGGCTAATTAATTTGGAAAACATTTTTGAGCAACAATTAGTGTTTAGCTAAACTTTTAAAAAGTGTTTCGAAGTGTATTTTTTTTTTCAAGTCCTCAAAAAAGTGGTTCTAGGGAAAAATTACTTTTTTTGCTTTTCAAAAACTGCTCCTGTTTCTACTCAAAAGCATTTTTTCCTCTAAAAATTTTTTGTCAAACATCTTAATTTTGAGAAAAGGAATAAAAAAAACATATATACCAATTAATAGATGACTAAACACAACTGATTTTTTTATTAATTTAATTATATACTGACCAAGGTCTTAAAATGTCGTTATGACTGTGACATCATAAAGCTTAAACTTATTACCAAAAGGTTTGGGAGCACTAATCATTAATTTTACACGTATTTAATCATATCAATATCCATTCATCTAGCTAGCTCCCTATACGTTGTTAGGTGTCCGGAATCAAAATATTAAAGGAAATACTTGTATGATGAATCAGTACAAATTTAGGGAACCTCTATACTATGTTTTTGTTAGGTGTTTGCCCAGATTTTCTTATCATAATTGGTTCTCCTATCTCATGAAGGAAATGACAACATATTTATCATAATTGGATTTTTCTTTTCCTAGAAGAAAAATATAATTCTTCCATATTTGGCTAGTCCTTTTTTTTTGGAGGAAAATGTTTGGACTTCTATAAATTAAGGATCTTTCATTCTGATTCAGTAGCATCCATAATGTAGTCATATGGGGTTTGAGAGTCTTGCTTAGGGGGGGAATTTTACGGGACAAGTGTTAGTGTATCACTTGTGTTTGCCTATTCGTGAGGTTGTTCTCTCAATATTTTGTACTCTCTTTTATATAGTGGATTGCTCATCTCCGCCATGGACGTAGATCAATTGATCGAACCATGTTAAATGTTTGTGTCTCTTTTGGTGTATTTCTCTTTTGTTATCTGATTTATTGTCGCTCAAGATTTGCGTTACTAGCTTCCGCATGAGACCCGATTTTTTCGGTCCTAACAGTTCTTCCTGAGAATATTCTAATGACATGTTAATTTATGATAATCTTAACCACTAGGATATCTCCATTCGGTTAAAAACTTACCCCGAATGTTTACACCAAACCAATAAATATATAACATGTGTCTTGCATATGGACTTCAATCATTTAACCATAGTAAATTACTTGCATTCTCATCTAATTAAATTAATTAACCATAGTGAGTTAATATAATTTGGTGTAAATATCCGGTATGAATAAGTATTTACCCTAATTATATCTCCAAACCACTCATATACTATATGAAATTTAGTAAATGAGATATACTAATATCCCATACAATCGAGACCATTAGATGGAGTATAAATTATGTCTGGATAATCAACTTATCAGAAAAAATATATGATAGCAAATTATGAATACCAGATAAATCATTCCTAATTAAAACAATATATAGTTTCATAATAATGTGTTTAAACTCTTAAACTCTTACATGACATATCGGATCTTGGATACATAATCATATCCAACAGTTTTAGTTACTAAAAAATGAAAATAAATTAGCCAACAGTTTGGAGACTGGCTTCTTACCGTGAGACGAGTCCCCTTCAAGTCTTGTAATTGTTATTTAAAACATAGTCTACTGGACGTTACACATACTGTTTATAGAGTTTAAATTATACAGAAATATTTACGTCGTTCTTGTCAGCTAGCGCCATTTTATATTAATGGACCCATGACGCATGTCTCTCTGAATATGGGTCCATCATACATATACCAAATCTTTGAAAATGGCCACCAACAATAAACACGAAGTACTTCAATTTAATAGCACTGACAATGAGTTTAATAAAACTATGATAGGGTTACTGACCACTAGTACAATATAGTTATTCCCCTAAAGCTCTAATCTTATTCTCTGGGTTGAAAAATTCTCAGGCAATTCTTCTCTAGACTAGGTCCGTGTGAACTAGATGCTCGCAACAACACCAAGGTTTAAAAATCTAGTCTAAGGTAGAATTTCCTAATCAAATCCTAATATTAAACATATTAAATTAATTAAAATACTGGTGAATCAGCAGGTAAAGTACAAGAATTTAGTATAGAATTCCAATAATTGTTGTTATTGTTGTCGTCCTCAAGATTGTCTTCGCAGCTTCCAACAATATTTTCCAAGTGCGTAAACCCTTGAATCAAACCTGATGAAGATTGGTCTATTATGCTTATATTATAAGTTGATGAATCATTTGAATATGAAATATCGTTAATCTGGCTGAGTAATTCGTTGCTTGGCTTGTCGAAGCATTTCCACTCTGTTTGAACTTCTTCCTTTGTGTTTTCCATGAAATTACTTTCTCCAACCAAACACGAATTCATGTCTACTAATCCAGGAATATTATTATTTGGTACCATGAATAAGTTGTTGTTCGATATGTTTGACGTGGATGTTGGAGAATCGAAGAAAGGATCAAAAACTGATGAAGTCATATCTTTGGTTTTTGGCTTTGTTATCCAATTAGTCCCTTGCCATGCTTTTAGTACGTCAAGACAAGGTGATATTTTTGTTTGAAGGGGCAAAATGTTTCTTTGTAGGTTGCCATGAGATATTGGTTTAGTAGCCAAATTAGGACCAAATTGGTTGGAAATTATTTGTTTCTTGGACTCACGAACAAGTCTAGCTTCAGCTTCAAGACGAGCATTTTCCCATTGAGCCATGTGACTTAGGTTAGCAGCATCCTTCCCAAAAATGTTGGTTTTTGGTTTATGAGTAATTGGATCAATGCCCATCTTGGTTAATCTCTTCTTCAAGTGTGTATTCCAGTAGTTCTTTATCTCATTGTCCGTCCTATTGGGCAAGTGAGCTGCTATAGCTGACCACCTATATGATAATAGTATTATCAGCTTTTATACACAATCACATAAAAGATAATTTCAGGTAACTGCGCATATAATAAAACCCTTTAGATAATTTTATGTGTCACCATTTAAATTTCGAGAGTCAAACTTATAATTTTGACCGTAAATTCATACATAGAATCGTAGAGTATTTTGACATAAAATTTGCATATTTAGAAGTTACATAAAAAGTACTATATGTCAAAATAATTAACGATCCAATATATATTAAAAAGGCAATAGTGATGAAGGAAAAACTCGTTTAACTCTTAAAATCTAAACGTTACTACATAAATTGAGACTGAGGGGTAGCATTTAACTCCACACTTTTTTCTATGATGAACAGTGTAGATTGAGGGTCAAGGTAGGAAGTAATACATAAAAACTCTGAGAGAAAACTTGTCAACGTAACAATGTTAGACCATTTACGTAATGTTGAATTGCAGCAGTACACAGGCCGTACGTATAACACTGTTGTCTTTTTGTATCTTGGATAGAAGAAGAATTATATTTCCTTTCCTATTCAGCATTCAGTGGTTCTGCATGTCATATTAAGTAACTAGTTATTATTATTACCTGTTTCCAAGAAGGGCATGGAGTTGAATGATGGTTTGTTCTTCTTGCAAACTGAACTTTCCTCTCTTGATATCTGGTCTTAGATAATTTATCCATCTTAGTCTGCAGCTCTTTCCACACCTCTTTAATCCTATATAAAATTAAAAAAAAAATAAAAAATCATTCCCATGAAAACAATTTATCAATGCATGCTTAACGATAAAAAAGTTCTACGAGTTTAACGTTTTGCATTATCAAAATAACTACAGTTAATCGTCCATTAAAAATTATATTTGTAACCCGAAAAATAAGACAAGTTACCAGCTTTAGCAGGCAAAGCACGCCAGCTGCCACAGCCATATTTTTCAATGAAAGCCATTAGTTTTTGGTCTTCTTCAGGAGTCCATGGTCCTTTCTTCAATCCAACTTTCTCACAACAAGGTGACCTTCCCATTTGCCTTAAAGAAAGAAAGAATAGAGAGAACAGTTGTTATATGATTATTTTTGTGTTTGAATTTTCACGTGTAGCTTTGAAAGTAGAAAAGCTAACTGCGATTATAAATACACAAGCAGGAAGTAAATGCTAGCAGACAGTATGAAAAAGATTTATGATAAAATATTAAGTTCCTAACGAATGGAATAACTGCATTAGGTTCAACCCCAACTCCCTAACTTAGTACAATATCTTTATTCCCTTTATATTAAATGAGACATATTATTATGTAATTAAAAAAGAAAAGAAGAAAAGAGATTTCAACTTGTCTATCCAGACTGGCGTATAATTAAATAAGATAACTATTCAGTATTACTACTTACCAGTACAGTAGTACGAAATTTATTGGATGAAAGAAATAGGGTTGGGTTAACCCAAAGAAAAAAAAATAAAACAAAATAACATAAAAAAAGAAGAGACAACCACTGCCGAAGGATGTGTCACTTAAAAGATAAACAAAAGTTGTCTCGATTATATAGGATTTTCCTCTCTTTCTAATGTTGTTTTTCTTCTCCTTAAAAAAGATACATAAGTAAGAGACTCTCTTTTCTGCTTTTCTATGTAAGAAGATTTTAACCAAATTTTTCTTCAGCAATTGAATGTACGATTTGAGTGTGAACATTTTTTCAATAGTTAATTTCTGTTAAGGACGACAAAAGTACCTTCCCATAATAACTGATTTGAAAAGTTTTTATTTAGTATTATTTTGGTAAATAAATATTATAAGTAAAAGATTACTGCATTAACTTGATTAGTTTAATTAGGAGAAGGTTGCACGTAACCATCCCATATTCTTATTGAGTTTAACCTCAGTTTCCCCCGTCAAGTTAAGTTACCTAAACAAAGGGTAATTATTCATAATACGTCTAATATGATAACTTGGAATATGGATTTAACTTCTATATCAGTGTAATTTAATCTATTATAATACGTGTATGTATTCAAGTACTAACTCCATTTATGATTGTATATATAGTTGCATGTAGTTATCACCTGATAATGGAATTAGATTCTTTTATATTGTCACTATTATATATAAAAGTTAAAGTATTAAACTATTGAAATATTTAGTAAATAATCCACTGTACCAAATTACAATACACTAGTAATGTAAAAACTTTTATACTTTCATTTTATATAATTAAATTATCTAATTAGTTACTTTTCAAATATTAGCGTTCTAACACTTTTGCGAGACGTCCATACATTTTATTATATGTCGATGCAAAAAAGAGAAAACAAAGCGAGAGATGTATAGTGTAACAAATTCTCACACCCCTATATTCATTGAAGCAAAAAGAACATTATCTAATTAACTTTAACCCAACCCACTAACATGATTTTGTTCCATGAGGCAGATATAAAAATAAAAAAAATTGTTCACGGAAAGGATGATATGATTGTTGTAACCAATGTCACTAAATAAATTTTTTGGACCGAAACATCACTCAACTTTACCTTAATTTTACAAAAGCCATTAAACTATTTTTTATAATAAAAAAATTACTCAAATTTGTCTACGTATCACAAAAAATCATTATAAGTAACAGGGGTGGCATTTTCTGTGATATTTTGCCAAAGCTATACAAGAAAATTGTTAAATGTCTTTCTGTGATACTTACGCAAAATTAAGTCATTCTTTAGTTACAAAAAATTGATGTGGTGACTTTGAATGATAGTACATGATTTTGTTTCATGAGGAAGATACAGAAAAAATTGTTCATGGGAAGGATGATATGATTGTTTTTGTATGTTAATTTACACTTTAGTAAACACCACCACTATTTATATAACCAAGTGGCAAATGGAAAACCACTTCCTTTTTTGCTGAAACTTTACAGTATATAATATTCTCTGAACATGAAGAAATTTTGATTCAGAAAACCTGAGGGGGTAACTGTTCAGTAACAGCATTGTAATAGATCATGCTGATCTTAGCATTGCAGGTAAGGTAAGGCGGAACTAGGACGACCGAAGGGGATTATTTGAATTCCATTTGCAGGAAAGTTAAACTGTGTATATAGGATTAATAATTTTTTATATATGTATACTTTGCTTTAATAATTCTTCATATATTTACTTTTTTTATTTTTTGAATCCACTTTATTAGGGGCGGATCTACATGTTGATTTTGGGTTCTCAAGCACCCATTATCTTTGACAAGATTTAGTAAAGTTGTATAGGTAATTATAAAAATATTTAGATAAATATTGATTGAGCACCCATAACTAAATTCTTTTTCCCTCTTCTTTCAAAGTTTTTATCAGTGAGCACCCACGACTTTAAAATCCTGGATTCGCCACTGAGTATATCAGGGGAGGACATATATCGGACGAAGCGGTGTCACGTGATAGATCTTCATCAATAAAATTATTACTCATTTAGACATGTCCTGATTAATGTTATTTATTTTATAATCTTACATAAATATCGATACCGCTTATAAAAAAAATCTTACATACCCCGTTATATAAATCATGCCTCAGCCACTAATTGCAATGTGGGTACATATAAGTACCATCAATGGTGTGTGGCTCTAACCTCAATCGTGAGGACATTTTCTTTGCTTTAATAATTAAGGTAAACAGAGACAGTCCATATATACAGCTATAATACTATATTAATTTCCACCGCAACGTCATCTCCCTTTGCATTTGTTGCCGGTATAAGGAAAAAGAAGGTCATCCTCATTTTTTATATACTAGTTTAAGGATATGCGTATTTGTTGTCGGAATATACTCCATTTGTATTTGTTGCCGGTATATACTAGTCTAAGGATACGCGCATATATTCTTATCCAAATGAGTACAATTTTTTTTAAAATTATATTAAATTTCTGATTGAATCATGAAATATATGTCAAGAAGAAACCTTGATTCTTGATTCTATTTTGCTAACTCATTAAAAGAAGAAACTTTGTCCGACATGATTTCTCAGTCATCTCAGTCAATATATTAAACTTAAAATTTATTTAAGATTTATACTTTTATTGCTTTAATTTTACAAGTTACGCATCCTTTTTAGTTTTAACTAAATCATACAACTTTAAAGATTTAGAATTATTATATTTTATTTTCAAAAAGCTATATATTCTTATGTTAATTCTAATTAAAAAGACATAAACAAGATGTCATCTATCCTAGAAGGAGTAAAAATATGAAATTCACGTAAAAATCAGATTTAGAATTTATTCTTTCAATCAATTCTCACGGATTTAGTGTGTTAGTTTTCTTGTATTTGTATAATCAGTTTTTATATTTTAATTGGGACGTTTTAAATTTTAGTCTAATTTGATTCAAAAAGAAAATTATAATTGTTTCTTAAAATATTTTCATGATAAAATTGTTACCAAAATAATTTTCTTGTATATTTTTTGTAATCTATATTTTTATTTTGTCATGTTTATAAGCATGCTCATAATTAAACGACCAAATTAAAAAAATTAAAAAACAACATTCCAAATTTCTTCGTAACAATGTATGTGCACGTAGTATAGAATATAGTACTCCATTTAAATTTGATTTCAGCCTCATTCAACTCTCTAAATAATATTTAAGAAAAGTTGTTTAAGACTATAAATATTTAATTAGAATTAAAAGCTAAACTAATAATAACGTGGACCATCTTTGAACAATCGTGGTTATATTCTTTCGATCCATATAAGGTAACTTTTAGTGTCCTAAATATTTGGATTATATACATAGTTTAAATAGGGAACTATTTAATAAGTCAAATTTTAGTTGGTTTCAAAATCCTAAATATTTGGAAAATAACTTAAATTATAATTTTATTTAATGTGAAATTCATTTTTAGAGGATAAAAAAATCGAACGACATTTTGTTAAAGGCCTTCGTGCTTTCAATATAGTATAGATATATAAATATGGTAAGTGTCATTTCGTATAAGTTGTTAGATTATGATCGATATATGTAAATTAAGACCATTAAAGAGATTGAAGTCTTGGACTTGAGAACTTTTTTCGTTAAGATTTAAGTTGAATGCTTAAATTCTTTGACATAGTGTTTTTTTTTTCCTTTTTTGTTTTGGTAAAAGAACGAGTTTAATATATATTAATAGAAAACTAAGAGACATTGATGCGCTGTTGTGCGCAGAAAATAACTTTCCCAAACGGGCTAAGTTTTATACTTACAACTTTTAATTGGCCGATATGGTCCTAACAAAAGTTTTTCCTAATATGTCAATTAAAGCAGCTAGTAGTGCGCGGGGGGGAATACATTGATTATCTTTTTTGACGCCTTCTTTAGAATATACTATCATCTGTCCGCACGCATTTGGATTCAAATTCACACGTGAACTCCACAGTCCGGTTATTTTTTTTATAAAAAAAACATAGACATATTTTTTCTCCTTATTTTAAACTCTCTCTCTGATTGATGCGTATGTTCTCTTATTTTAAACAAAAATAATTTTCAAACACAAATGCCGGCGAATTGGAAATACAAATATTCTCCTAGTATCAGGAACTTATTCTCAGAAGGTTAGTGAACTACAAATTGCAAATACATAGGTGATAACTTTAAATATAATTACCCTTCGGAGTTGCCCAGTTGATTTGGAGGGCGGTTATCCATACGGATGACCTGGGATCGATTCTCCCCTCAATATCTTCTGGGTTGAGCCTGTCACAGGGATTGCCTAGTGTAGTTTACATGGTTTGTAGGCTATTACACAGTGGGAGGTTTACCCCGTGCGCACAAAGTGCTCACCCGAAGGGTAGAGGTTGTTGTGGATGCGGGTCTCCCCTCTTACCAAAAAAATAAAAACTTTAAATATAATTGTTCAATGTTTGATAGTCTTTTTGCAGTTACGAAAATGTTTTATATAAGTGAGAGTTATCACTTACGCAAAAGTAACACGCATTATCTTTTCGAGTTCATTAGAATTTTTCTAATGCATGACTGGCGAAAAAAATGAGATCGCTTCTAAATTAACTGCTCCTTTTGTTAATAGGCAAAGCCAAATTAATCCATATATAGGAAAGTTAAAAACAACTACTTTGTGTTTGTGTATGCATGTGTATATTCAGTTTAGCTTTTAAAAAGGAGTAGTAGACTAATCTTGTTCTAAAGATTTGGTGGTTTAAGTTTGACCTAATGTTTGAGTAGGTATTCTTGATTTTGATAGTAAATTGGCCCTAAATATTAGCTGTGCAATTTTCTTCCTCATCAATGGCACGTACGTAATAGAATTTATCAGAACTCAGAAGCATGAAGACACATGTAAATCAATGGACAAACATGGAAAGAAAACGAGCACTTAGAAAGCAAAATAAATAACTGAACACAAATCTAAACGGAGCAAATATTCTAGTAAGGTTTTTTGGGGCGTCAAACTAGTTACTGAGATCAGGCTTCTTCAAGCTCCATTCACATTTAGCTGGAAATTGGATATGTGTATGTAATTGATATTTCCAAATGAGACTAGATATTAATTAAATATGACAATTATGTGAGAAATTGGATCATTACATAATTGTTTTTAACTATGCATGTCGAAATTCGTCAACTTTGATGCATAGAGAGTAATTAAAGCTAATACTCATTTCTACACACCCTCTCACATTAAAAGAAAAAGAATGCACACATATATTCTCTCTGTGTGTATATTTTTCGTACGCGGTATTTGTAAGAAGATAAAGATGAGGACCAACCTTCATAATATTTGAATGTGTTTATGTTTTCCGCTGTGTACTATATATTTTATACGATAAGATTAAAGTTGATCTAAATACTGTAATAGGTAATTAACATCTTATAGCCGGCTTGATACGATGACTTGAAAAATAGGTTAGTACTCGATTAAATTATATTTATATTGATAAGATAGAAATTTGTTCTGCCATAAGGGGTCGTTTGGTAGAGTGTATAAGAATAGAACTGTTGAATAAGGTGTATTAGCAATGCAGTGATTAGTAATGTATGAGTTAGTAATGCAAGTATTAGTTATGCAGAAATTATTTCTTACTTACTGTTTGGTATTAAAGCCATTGCATAATTTTTAAGAAAATTAGTTGTTTACAGAAATATCCTCTATATTATTATTTAACTTTAAGGGACTTTAAGGTCAATTTTGTCTTTAACCATGCTAATGCATGCATTAATAACCTTGGTATTGCTAATACCATTGGTTGCTATGTATTAATTATATTTAGGATAACACCAAATATGTTGTATAACTAATACTACTTGCATTAGTAATACACAGATTGAAAAAGTGTACCAAACAAGGAATTAGTAATAATAAAAGCTAATGCATACATTATTTTTTTTCATGTATCCTAACAAACGGCCCCTAAGGGGTGGTTTGGTAGGATGTATAAGAATAATGCGAAATAAGGTTTATTAGTAATGCATGGATTAGTAATGCGTGTGTTAGTAATGCAAGCATTAGTTGTGCATATATTATTTCTTATCTACTATTTGGTGTGGTATATTAAAATTATAATGCATTGCATAATTTTTAAGAAAAATAGTTGTTTACAAAAATGTCCTCCATATTCTCTAGCTTTAAAGGACTTTAAGGACAATTTTGTCTTTAAGCATACTAATGCATGCATTAATAGCCTTGGTATTACTAATGCCATAGTTTTCTACGTATTACTAATGCATAGGATAATACCAAGTATGATGTATAACTAATACAAGTATTAGTTATACACATGTTGAAAAAATGTACCAAGTAAGATATTAATAATGCATAGAGCTAATACTTGCATTACTTTTTCTAATATCTCTTACCAAACGACCCCTAATTGTATATAACTTAATCTTACTTTGAATTAATATAAACCATGTCACTTGTCTGGTCTCACAAAATTTTAGCAAGCTATGATTTAAACGGTATGTAGCTACCCTAATTATCACAATAAAAGCAATATTTAATATAAATGAGGCCATCGGTTAGAAATTTACTACTTAAACAGTTTATAAAATAAATGTGAAGTAAATACGCAATAATGATTCCGAAGACATGAAAACAAAATCGCCTGTCGAATATAGAAGCTGCAACAGGACATTCATTACCATCTTTAAAGTTCCCTTTTAAACTCTCCCAACAATTAAATAGGGACTTGAATTATAAATCAACTTTAACAAGCAACATCACTAAAGATTGTGGTGGAGCGATATAAGTACTCGTTTATTCTTAATGAAATGTTCCAATTTTCAGGCTCGGTTATGTATTTATTTTTGTTATGGAGTGCTTTATTCCTAATGTAAGAGCTTATTTGGCCAAGCTTTTGGGAGGCCAAAATTACTTTTTTCCCCCAAAAAGTATTTTTTAAAAAAAAAAATTTAAGTTGTTTGGCCTAGACGGGCAAGAACTTTTGGCCAACAGTAGATGCAATTTTTCTGTTTTGGGGAAGAAGCAGAAAATTCTAACTTCTTTCAAAAGGCAGAAAATTAATTTTATTCAAGACAAAATTATCCTCAAAATTTATACTTTTCAAATTATCCCTTACTGATTTAATTTTTTTAAAATTTTTGTTTCTAGTTTTTACCATTCTTTTAAATTTAAAGATATAATATACATGAATTATATTGTAACTTTCCAAATTCTTTATTGACTTTTTTTGTTTTTTTTTCTTTGTGTAATGTCTTGTAACGTTCCAAATTATCTTCTTCTTTTTCCATACTAAAGCAAATTATCTATATCCTTCTTTGGATTATCAATCCTCTTCTTACAAATAATCATTTATAATTTCTTCTCTTATAGGCTATTTGTGACGATCCAAATCTCCCTCCGTAAGATGTCGTGGTGACACCTAATCTCTAAGACTAGGTAAGCCTAACAATTTGCGGAATAACTGAAATAATAACAGAATTTAACGATTAAACCTCAACAACAACGGGTATATATACATATAAAACCAAAAAGCTGTCGTTCGGCATGTACAAGTAAAACCAATAACTTCGAGTATAAACAACTCTCAAAACCTGATAGTCACAAGTCACAAACTCTAAGGAATGTACTAACTATCTCTATACATCAGCATCTAAGAGAATAAAGAATAAAAAAAGACAACATAAGGATAGAGAGAGACTCCGAGGTCTGCAGATGCTAACATATATACCTTGAAGTCTCCACGTACTCACTGTTCACTGATGTCGGGGCTGGTAGGAGGTACTTGGGTCTGTACACAAAAATATGTGCAGAAGAGTAGTATGAATACACTACAACGGTACCTAGTAAGAGCCAAGCCTAGCCTCAGTAGAGTAGTGACGCGGTCAGGACAGGACCCTACTGGAAGATAATAATTAAGGCAGAAGATATAATAATATAATGAAAAGATTGAGAATTTAGCAATAAGAAATTACAGAAAGGTAACAACACAACACATAGGAGTAAACGACAAGGGGCGCTCCCGAGGTACCGTCTCGTAGTCCCAAAAGTAAATACTCAATAGGGGAGATCCCGAGGTACCTCCTCGTAGTCCCAAAAGTAAATATGTAACAGGGGAGCTCCCTAGGTACCGCCTCGTAGTCCCAAAAGTAAATATGCAACAGGGGAGCTCCCGAGGTACCCCCTCGTAGTCCCAAAAGTAAATACACAACCCGTAACCGACGGAACAACAAATTCATAGCAAGGAATCCTACAGTTAAAGACTAGATACAAAATCAAGGAAACAGGAATTCAACTAAGCATGTTGCACAGATTGCAAGTAAGAAGTAAGACATGTAGACATGCGATATTAGGCTAAACATAATAACTACATATGCTGGAATAACTCATTTAAGATATAAACAGGATTTTACTTAGCAAAGACTGGATTTTTCAATATTTAGCCCGTGTATGCACTCGTCACCTCGCGTATACGGCACTCACATATCACAAATTGTTATAACAGTACCAAATCCTAAGGGAATTTTCCTCGCACAAGGTTAGACAAGTCATTTACCTCAAATCAAGCTCAATCATTCAATAAGAATGCCTTTCTGTCGACTTTCCGACTCAAAATGGCTCAAATCTAGTCAAAAGTAATTTCATACTATAAATATAACATATAACTATAAGAAACTAATCTAATTAATGAAATCAAGACTTAAACAAGAAATTAGAAAATCGCCCCAAAAAGTCGATCGGGGTCCACATCTCAGAATCAATTAAAAGTCACAAAATCCCAATACTCATTCAACCACAAGTCCAACCATACCAAAATTAGTCAAATCCGACCACAACTCGACCTTCAAATCCTCAAATTATAGTTCATGAAGTTTCTATTTTTCCCAAATTTCCATCTCAAAGTACTAATTAAATGATGAAAACAATGATATATTAATGTATATTAACTAAATCCGAGTTAGAATTACTTACCCCGATGAATTTCTTGAAAAACCCACGAAGAATTGCCACAAACCGAGCCCCCAAATTCCAAATGTAAAAAACTACTCTAACCCTCGTTTATATAGTACACAATTTGACCTCCCATTTTGCTGACCGCACATTTTTTTGTGCGGTCGCACATCTCAGGTTTTGCGTCCGCAATTCCAAATTGTGTGGTCGCACCTCAACGGTGACTACACTATCAATCTTTAGTAAATTGACCATAATGTTCTATAAAAATATCCAAATGATGAATGATTTAACTTTCTGAAACTAGATTCAAAGGACTATAACTTTCATTTTTTGATCATCTCCAAATTCCTTATAGATTAAAAGATATAAGCTTCCGAAGTCGGACCATCGAACTTGCAGATTTTCTCCTTTCTGCGGCCGCAAGACGATTTTGCAGTCCGTACATTCCCTCTGCGGTCCGCAATTTTCCTCTGCGTTCCGCATTTTCCTCTAAGGTCAATTTGCAATTGAGGTTTTGCCTTAACACTCCAAAATGTGCCCCCGCACTTCAAAAGTTCCAGAACAACATCAGAGTGTCGAAATGCTCAGACTCGCTCAAAATTCAACCTGAAACACACCCGAGCCACTTGGGACCCCCGTCTGAATGTACCATCAAGTCCTAAAACATCATACTAACTTAGTTGAACCCTCAAATCACATCAAACGACATCACCAACACGAATCATACCTCAATTCAAGCCTATTGAAACTGAGAAATTCCAACTTCTACAAACGACGCCGATACCTAACAAATCACATCTGATTGACCCTAAATTTTGCATACATGTCACATTTGACATTACGGACCTACTCTAACTTCTGGAATTGGAATCCCACCCCGATATTAAAAAGTCCGAATCCGGCCAAACTTTCCAAAAATCTTCAAATTTCCTGCTTTCGCCAAATAACGCCGAAATGACCTACGGACCTCGAAATCAACATCCGGATACGCTCCTACGACCAAAATCACCATACAGAGCTACTGAAACCGACGAAACTCTATTTCGGAGTCGTCTTCACATAGGTCAAACTACGGTTAACTCTTACAACTCAAACTTCACACTTAAGGACTATGTATCCCATTCCACTCCGAAATTCTCCCGAATCCGATACCAAGCACCTCGGCAAGTCACATAAGCATATAATGAAATAGAGGAAGCAATAATAGGCGAATTGGGGCTAATACTCTCAAAACGACCTACCGGATCGTTACACTATTAATTCCTGAATCTTTAAAATAATTATCAAATCTAATTTGTGAAAATTACTTACAAATAGGTAATAAATTTATATCTCATCGCATAATCTATATATTATTAAAAGAAGAAGAAAAAGCCTCCACATTAAGCCAAGTGGTAGCTCACAATAGGCCACTTGGCAATTTAGGACAAAGTTAGTTAGGTTAGGTAATAATTACTCCCTCTGTTTCAGTTTATGTGAACCTATTTCCTTTTTGTCCCTTCCAAAAAGAATGACCCCCTTTCTAAATTTGGTAACAATTTAACTTAAACTTATAATTCTACCCTTAATGAGAAGCTTTTATAACCACACATATACTTTGAACCTCTTTTTTGTCTTGTTTAGTACCACAAATTTCAAAAGTCTTCATTTTTTCTTAAACTCTGTACCCAATCAAACAGGTTCACATAAATTGGAACGGAGGGAGTAGTGTTTTTTTAATTCAAATTTAAAAATAAATAAATTATGCATTATGTGTTGTTAATATTAGTTACTCTTTTTGAATCTGAATTTAAACATACTTAACTATTTTTTTACAAAAATAATAATTTTGTATTTAAAATTATTTTTATTTTACGCTCAATGTCATCTTTCAAGTTTGACACTCAGGATCATCTTGTTACAGCTACCATATCTATACAAAATTTTATCCGACGATATTATTCTACCGATAAGAAATTCAACTATTATGCTAATGAAGACATTACTGCAGAGATTGAGGAAGGAGATGGGCCTTCTGGTATTTCTTTTAGAAATACAAGGCAAGTCTTGTAATATGAAGGCGTTGTGTAATAATATTAGAGATGAAATTGTAGAGAAATGTTATCATTTGTGAGTGAATTTGCTTATTATTTCATGATGGATTAATAATATATAGTAATTTGTGAATAGACTTCTAATTCATACTGAATGATGTATTTTGATTGTTCAAATCATCATGTAAATAATAAGTAATTATACTAGATAATATTATATGCTTTGGTATAACTATATATGTTATATTGATTTAAATCTTTAATATGTATTTTTACTTTATGTTTTATTAAATAAAATAAAAAATAATAAAAGTCTCTTACGGTAAATATTTAAGTTTATTTTTCTCTTTTAAATAATTATAAGACCTTGGTACTATCCGTTTTGGTAATTTGACACTCAAAAGTACTTTTTAGAAAGATTGGTCAAACACAATATGTTTACCAAATATTGCAAAAAGTACTTTTAAATGTATTGGCCAAACACAAATTGTTTAAACACTTCCTAAAAAAAATAATTTTCAGAATAAATAATTTTTGGCAGCTCAGCCAAACGGGTTCTAAGACTTCTCAATGCAAAAGCGAATTTAACCGGGCACATTACGGCTAACGGACCAAAAAAAAAAAACAAGCAAACAAGTTGAAAGGAAACATGCATTGAACCATAACGCGTACAGCTTTATTATTACTGTATGATTATGAATACGAGGGAGTTCGCTGCATCGATAATTTGGGCAGTTCAGTACAAAAATTGAAGGCCCCCTGTCCTTCTAGTTATTTGAATAGTTAGTATTCAAACTAATAATAAACCAAATTGCCAGAATGTGAAATGAAAACATTTATGGTTTTTCCTTGTATTCGGTTTACAGAGTTACTCTACTCTGTGTGGGTGCTAAAAAAATCCAACAATTACGACAAAGAGCACAACCAACGTAAAAAGAAGAATGGTAGATTTATAATGCAACAATAGTAGAAACAGAATAGGGAAAATGGTGTAAATATAATAGTGAAATCAGGTAAAATCTATTCGTCTTCTAGGTAATTCAAGTACAAAGCTTTTGACATATGTTACAACCACAACAACATACCCAGTACTACATTTGATCAATGACAGAAGTCTCTCAAGTTCTGTTAGAAATTGAATGATAGTATAGACTATAGAGTAATAAAACGAAACATGCCTAAATGAAATAAGAAAGAGAAATAAGATAAAATCGAACTAATTTGAGATTTTATTGTAATCATTATTACTATTGTTTGCAATAATTTTTTTGCAATACAAAAAAATAAACTGCAATCACAAAAGAATAAAGTAATTTTATTAATTAATTGTGAAGACAATTCTATTTCTCTCTTCACTCTTGATTCTTCTTTCCTAATTATCTCCGTGATTCGAGAGTTGGAGCAACGTGTTTCTCGAACGTAGGATGATGCAGGCTTCGTTCCTTGGATGTATCTGATATTCATGAAAGTATGTTGTGGATCTTCTTCTTGAAGTGTTTGATTATCAAGAATTATCCGGCCACATAGTGATCTCTATGTGAGTATCCCATGAATTTATGGGATATTCGAGATGATGTCTATTTTTGAGATGCTTTTCTAAAGAATCGTGTAACCCTTTTTATATGAGTGACCTAGGGTTAGGGCAGAGTAACCTCTAAGTTAGGGTTTCGATAGAGTAGCATCCAAACAACCCTAAGACTCCTAGAATTTCAAGAGTTATCTTGCAGTGTCTTTGTTGGAACACGAATTCAAAGTTGTAGTAGAAAACCTTAATTGTTTAGGATTTGATATTTACAAGTTTATTTAATTCATATCTAAATAGGATTTGTAATCATAATTAATATAGGAATATGCTTTCTTGTTTCTAGCTAAAATAGATTTCATACTATTATAAATAATGGTATAGGTAGCTTATTTTATGTGTAAAGATTTGTGGAGAACCTGTAGAGAGCTTTTAGAGATTTATAATAAAAAATATTTTTTCTTCATGTTGGTATCAAAGCTTCTATGATCTTGATAGAGAATCAAGTAGCTTCCATTGTCGGCGGATGGCACTAGTCATTGTGTGCCGCCCGTCTGGCCATTGAGTATATTGGCAAACGACGGGCCAATGATATATGAATGAGAAAAATCATGCTAAAAAGGATTGAGAAAAAAATTCAAGTTCAAAGAGACACTAAATATGAACAAGAGGAAGAAAGATCTTCTCTAAAGATTTGAGAGAGGTCGATAAAAAAATTACAATATTGCAAGTTTAAGAGGTGCTTCAACAAAATCATTTGTTGGTGACAAAGTGTATTAACGGGAGTTGAAGAGAAGTGATTCAACAAATTTGAGTGTTGGTGACAAAGTGCATCAACGGAAGTTGGAGAAAAGTCTTTAACAAAATTGGATGTTTGTGACAAAGTGCATCAATGAGCGTTGGAGAAAAGTGCTTCAGCAAAATTGGGTGTTGGTGGCAATGTGCATCAACGGGAGTTGGAGACAAGTGCTTCAAAAAAATTGGTTGTTGGTGGTAAAGTACATGTCACAACCCGAATTTCCCACCATCAGGAGTCATGATGGCGCCTACTCGTGAAAGCTAGGCAAACCGAGTATTATAAATTCATTACCCTTTTTATTAAGCCTGTTCAACAGTTCAATATAATAGGTGATCAAATATCAGAATAAATTAAATAACCAGAAATGCGGAAGACGGAAACTTAATGGTTTAACCAAACATTGTTACATGAATCCAAACTGCAACACTACCCAGAATTTGGTGTCACAAAGTCACAGACTATCTAGAATACTACAAACAGAGGTCTGAAAGATAAATACAAAGTTGTCTCTGAAATACATAAAAGAAATAGAATGGAAGGATAGAAGGAGACGCCAAGGCCTGCGGACGCCTGCAGAACTACCTCGGGTCGCCTGAATGGACTGAAGGCAGCAACCTTACTGCGGTCCAAAAGCTACAGTACCGAGATCTGTACACAGTGCAGAGTATGGTATCAGCACAATCGACCCCATGTGCTGGTAAGTTCCTAGCCTAACCTCAGCGAAGTAATGACGAGGCTAGGACCAGACTACCAAATAAACCTGTGCAGTTAAATCATATACATCGAAAAAGTAAAAACAGATATTTATAGTTAAAGATGGGAGGGGGAAAACATGTTGCGGGGTGTATCAGATAACAACAGAATACCAAACTAGGAATGTAAAGATACCACAATTCAATTGCCAACAAGAATAAGGAAAAATCATAAATAAGTGCACGACATCACCCTTCGTGCTTTTACTCTTATCCTCACCATAAGAATCAATATTCAACTTCATTCTTTCTTGTCGCAGGCGTGCAACCCGATCTTATTTCATATAATACCGTTGTGGCATGCAACCCGGTCCTATTTCACATAATACTGTGGCGGCATTCAACCCGATCCCATTTCACGTAATACCATTGTGGCGTGCAACCCGATCCCATTTCATATAATACCGTTGCGCGTGCAACCCGATCTTATTTCACATAATACCGTTGCAGCGTGCAACCCGGTCCCATTTCTCATAATACCGTTGCGGCGTGTTACCCGATCCCATATACAATTCAACATCAATCATAAAAAATCCCGGCAAGGGAACAAGAGTATAACAACAACATCCCTCCAAGGGAGACAATATCATAAACAACAACATCCCGGCAAGAGAGATAATATCTTACACCAATACATCCCGGCAAGGGAACCAACAATGATAATAATCAGATTAAACATGAATAAATCACAATGGAATCATAACAATTACAATACGAGACTTATGAGCATGCTTGACACTGACGTATAGATACGCGTCATCATGCCTATACGGTATTCCACAATTAACACATAGCAAATAAGACACAACTCCTAATTCTTCAAGCTAAGGTTAGACCAAACACTTACCTCGATGCCACGAATACAATTCAAGCCTCAACTACCGCTTTACTTCTTGTTTCCGTCACCAATTCGCTTGTATCTAGCCACAAGTTACTTAACTATATCAATAAATGCTAAATGAATCAATTCTAATGCATGAAAATAAATTTTCCAATGATTTCCCCAAAAAGTCAAAAATCGACCTCGGGCCCAATGGTCAAAACCCGAGGTTCGAACCAAAACCTGATTATCCATTCCCCCACGAACTCAAATATATAATTTATTTTGAAATCGTACCTCAAATCGAGGTCCAAATCCCAAAAATTCGAAAATCCTAAGTTCTACACAAAACACCTAATATCCCCCATGAAAACCCTTGATTTTGAGTTGAGATCATGTAAATAGATGTTATATATTAAAGAAAATGAGTTAGAAATGACTTACAATCGATTTGGAGAACAACTTTTCTTTAGAAAATTGCCCAAGAGAGTTTAAGGTTTGAGGAAGTTTGAAAAATAAAGATTTTTCGGCTAATTTATAATTTGCATAGGTGCAAATAGCGCATTTGCGAAGTCAGGTCCGCAAATGCTAACTCGCAAATGCGGCCCAGGCTTCGCAAATGCGAAGGTAGGCCAAATCCTGCTTTCTTCGCGATTGCGAACAGTAGTTCACATTTGCGGTCCCTATTGAAGTCGCATTTGCGAAATAAGCCTCGCAAATGCGGAGGTTTCTTGCCCAGCCCATCATCGCAATTGCGATGGGTCTTCGCAAATGCGAGCTCGCAATTGCGAAGCCTGCAGACCTGCAACACATAACAGTTTTTCCTAAGCTCAAAACACTTCGTGGACTATCTAAAACTCACCCGAGCCCTCGGGGCTCCAAACCAAACATGCCAGGAAGTCCAAAAATATCATACGGACTTGCTCGTGCGATCAAATCATCAAAATAACATCTATAACTATAAATTTAGCATCAAAATCAAAGAAAAATCTCATGAACTCTTAAGTTCCATTTTTAACAACCGATGGTCCGATTCACGTCATATCAAGTCCGTTTCTTATCAAATTTTACAGGCTCAACTTAAATACCATATAAGACCTGTACTGGGCTCTGGAACTAAAATACGGGCCCGATACATCAAATTCAAACACATCCAAATTTTTAAAAACTCTTATAATTTCAGTTAAATAATTTTCTTCAAATATTCATTTCTCGGGCTTAGGACCTCGGAATTCAATTCTGAACATATTCCATAAGTCTCATATTTTCCTACAGACCCTCCGGGACCGTCAAATCACGGGTCCGGGTCCGTTTACCCAAAATATTGACCAAAGTCAACTTAAAATTCATTTTAAAAGTAAAATTTATCATTTTTCATAGATTTTCACTTAATTGCTTTCTAGATACACGCGCCGTACTGCGCATGCAAATCGAGGTGAGACAAAAAAAGGTTTTTAAGGCCTCAGAACACAGAATCAACTTGTAAAACAAGTGATGACCCTATGAGGATATCGACTCCGCATAACGAACTCGGACTCCCATGTCGCTGCCTCAACAGGCTGACCTCTCCACTGAACACGAACAGAAGGAAAACTCTTCGATCTCAATTGACGAACCTGCCGGTCTAGAATAGCTACCGGCTCTTCCTCATAGGACAAGTCCTTGTCCAACTGGACAGTGCTGAAATCTAACACGTGGGATGGATCGTCGTGATACTTCCGAAGCATGGAGACATGAAACACTGGATGCACGATTGATAAGCTCGGCGACAATGCAAGTCTGTAAGCCACCTCTCCCATTCGATCAAGAATCTCAAACGGGCCAATGAATCTAGGGCTAATCTTGCCCCTCTTCCCAAATCTCATCACGCTCTTCATAGGCGACACCCGAAGCAACACCCGCTCGCCGACCATGAATGCCATATCACGAACCTTATGGTCGACATAACTCTTTTGCCTGGACTGAGCTGTACGAAGCCTATCATGAATGATCCTGACTTTGTCCAAGGCCTTCTATACTAGATCCGTACCCAACAACCGAGCCTCCCCCGGCTCAAACCATCTAACCGGCGACCGACACCGCCTACCATATAAAGCCTCACAAGGATCCATCTAGATGCTCGACTGGTAGCTGCTATTGTAGGCAAACTCCGCTGAAGGCAAAAACTAATCCCACGAGCCTCCAAAGTCAGTGACACAAGCTCGGTGCATATCCTCCAAAATCTGAATAGTACGCTCGGACTGCCCGTCCATCTGAGGATGAAATGTTGTGCTCAACTTAACCCGTGTGCCCAACTCACGCTGAACTGCTCTCCAAAAATGTGAGGTAAACTGCGTACCTCGATCCGAAATGATAGACATGGGCACACCATGAAGACGAACAATATCCCAGAAATAGATCTCAGCTAACCTTTCGGAAGAATAAGAGACTACCATAGGAATGAAATGTGCTAACTTGGTCAGCCTATCAACAATAACCCACACTGCATCGAACTTCCTCTGAGTCCGTGGGGGTCCAACAACAAAGTCCAGAGTGATACGTTCTCACTTCCACTCAAGAATATCAATCTTCTGGAACAAACCACCAGGTCTTTGATTCTTGTACTTTACCTGCTGACAATTCAAACACCGAGCCACATATGCAAAAATATCCTTCTCCATCCTCCTCCATCAATAATGTTGTCGCAAATCCTGATACATCTTAGCGGCGCCCTAATGAATAGAGTACCGGGAACTATGGGCCTCCTCTAAAATCAACTCTCAAAGTCCATCCATATTAGGCACACAAACTCGACCCTACAGCCTCAAAACTCCATCATCTCCTAATGTAACCTGATTGGCACCATTGTGTTGCACCATGTCCCTAAGGACACACAAATGAGGATCATCATACTGCCGATCTCAGATACGCTCCAATAAAGAAGAATGAGTGACTATGCAAGCTAACACACGGCTGGGCTCAGACACATCCAACCTCACGAACTGATTGGCCAAAGCCTAAACATCCAAAGCAAGCGGTCTCTCACCGACCGAAATATACGCAAGACTGCCAATACTGGATGACTTTTTACTCAAAGCATCGACCACCATATTGCCCTTTCTCGGATGGTATAATATGGTGATATCGTAGTCTTTCAATAGCTCCAACCACCTTCTCTACCTCAAATTTAGCTCCTTCTGATCGAACAAATACTTAAGACTCATGTGATCCGTGAACACCTCACATAACACACGATATAGATAGTGCCTCCAAATATTCAATGCATAAACAATGGCTGCTAACTCCAAATCATGAACTGGATAATTCTTCTTATGAATCTTCAATTGTCGCGAAGCATAAGCAATGACCTTGCCATCTTGCATCAACACCGCACCAAGTCCAATACGAGATGCATCACAATAAACTATATATGGCCCTAAACTTGTGGGCAAAACCAACACCGGCGCCGTAGTCAAAGCTGTCATGAGCTTTTGAAAGCTCGCCTCACACTCACCTGACCACCTGAACGGGCACCATTCTGGGTTAACCTGGTCATCGGGACTGCGATATATGAAAACCCCTCTACAAACCGACGGTAATAGCCTACAAAATCCAAGAAACTCCGGATCTCTATAGCTGATGTGAGTCTAGGCCAGCTCTTGAGTGCCTCTATCTTCTTCGGATCCACCTGAATCCCCTCTGCTGAAACTACGTGAACCAAGAATGCAAATGAACTCAACCAGAACCTACACTTTGAAAACTTAGCATACAACTGACTATCTCTCAAAGTCTGAAGAACCACTCTCAGATGCTGCTCATGCTCCTCCCAACTACGGGAATAGATCAAAATATCATCAATGAAGACTATCACGAACGAATCCAAGTAAGACTAAACATTTGGTTCATCAAATCCATAAAAGCTGGTGGGGCATTTGTCAACCCGAATGACATCAGTAAGAACTCATAATGCCTGTACCGAGTGCGGAAAATTGTCTTAGGGACATCGAATGCCTTAATCCTCAACTAATGGTAGCCAGATCTCAAGTCAATCTTTGAAAATACCTTGGCACCCTGAAGCTGATAAAACAAATCATCAATCCTCGACAATGGATACTTATTCTTGATTGTAACCTTGTTCAACTACCAGTAATCTATATGCATCCTTATCGATCTGTCTTTCTTTTTAATAAAAAACACTGGTGCACCCCAAGGCGAGACACTAGGTCTAATAAAGCCCTTATCAAGCAAGTCTTGCAACTGCTCCTTCAATTCTTTCAACTCAGGCGGGGCCATACGATATAACTAAATAGAAATAGGCTGAGTGCCCAGAGCCAAATCAATGCAGAAGTCATTATCCCTGTCGGGTGGCATACCTGGCAGGTCTGAAGGAAATACCTCAGGAAACTCATGAACAACAAGCATAGAATCCATAGAAGGAACCTCAGCACTAGAATCACGAACATATGCCAAATAGGCTAAACACCCATTCTAGACCATACGTCGAGCCTTCATATATGAGATAACACTATGGATAGAATGACCAGAAGTCCCTCTCCACTCTAAACGAGGCAGCCCCGGCAAGGCTAAGGTCATTATCTTGGCATGACAGTCCAAGATAGCGTGGTAAGGTGATAACCAATCCATCCCCAATGACATCAAAATCAACCATGTCCAGAAGTAATAAGTCTACTCGGGTCTCAAGACCCCCAATCACTACTATATAAGAACGATGAACACGATCTACCACAATAGAATCACCCACCGATGTAGACACATATACAAGAGCACTCAAAGAATCACTAGGCATGATCAAATACTATGCAAAATAAGAGGACACATAAGAGTATGTAGACGCTGGATCAAATAGAACTGAAGCATCTCTACTACAAACCAGAACAATACCTGTGATAACTGCATCGGAAGCCTCAACCTCAGGCCTGGCTGGAAGAGCATAACATCGGGGCTGGGCCCCACCACTTTGAACTACAACTCTAGGACAGCCTCCTACTGGCTGGCCTCCACCTCTAGCGGCCTGAGATCTACCTCTAATACCTCTACCTCCACCTCTAGCACCCCTACCTCCACCTCTAGTTGGCTGAGCGGGCGGTGGAACACTCGGTGCCTGAACCATGGCACGGGAACCCTAGTGCTGAGAACTGCTCGGAGCTCGAGGGCAAAATCTAGCAATATAGCTCATGTCGCCATAAGTAACACAAGCCCTCGGCTGCTGGGGATGATGACCCTGAAAACTTTGAAGCGGCGGTGCACTGATAGGAGCTGGCGATGCACTATAGGACTGTTGATCAGAATACTGCATGTGAGAACCACAGTCACATAGGGCACCATGAGAAGCCTGAAGTGCAGAATGAAATGGCCTGGGAGGATGGCCCCTACCAAAGAATCCGTGCCCCCAAACGAGGCACCACTAAACCTACCAGAATGACGAGGCCTCTTGTCAGACCCCTGACCACCCCCCTGTGATAGAACCATCTCAACTCTCCTGGCCACATTGGCCGCATCCTAAAAAGAAATCTCGCTCCCCGTCTCCTTAGTCATCTGAATTCAAATAGCTGAACGAATCCCTCAATGAACCTCATCACTCTCTCTCTCTCTCTCTCAGTGGGAAGTATAAGAAGAACATGACAGGTCAAATTAATAAATCTAGTCTCGTATTGAGTAACGGTCAAAAAACCCTGCTGGAGACGCTCAGACTGCCTCCGATAGTTCTCCCTCTGAGTGATGGGAAGAAACTTCTCCAGAAATAACTGAGAAAATTGATCCCAAGTCAAGGATGGTGACCCAATTGGTCTATCCAAACAATAATCTCTCCACCAAGTCTTGACGGATCTAGATAAGCAAAAAGCAGCAAAGTCGACCACATTGGTCTCTACTATCCCCATATTCCTAAGAACCTCATGACAGCTGTCTAAATAATCCTGGGGATCCTCAGAAGATACACCACTGAAAGTGGTAGTGAAGAGCTTGGTAAACCTGTCCAATCTCTACAAGGCATCAGCAGACATAGTTGCTCCATCAGCGGTCTGAGCTACCACACCCGGCTAAACTGCTCCAACTGGCTGAGCTACTAGAGTCTGAAACTGAGGAGCCATCTGCTCCGGAGTGCGAGTAGGGGGAGTCTGTGCTTCTCTCCCGGCCTGAGAGACGGCTGGTGCTACAGGAAGCAAGCTTGCCCGGGTGACACTCTCCATAAGGCCCACTAGACGGACCAGAGCATCCTAGAGTACTGGGGTAGTAATGAACCCCTCTGCGACCTGAGCTTGGCCCACCAGAACTGCCTGGGCCGGAACCTCATCATCAAACTCAACCTGAGGCTCTGCCGCTGGTGCTGCTGCTCTGGGCTGAGCTCTGCTCTTGCCTCAGCTTTTAGCACGACCTCGGTATCTCCATCTGCCCCTCGTAGGAGCTGCTTCTAGGGGCTCGGGCTGCTGATCAGTGGGTGAGGAAGCACGTGTTCTCGTCATCTGCGAAAGAACATAGTAAAAATTCAATTAGCATTGAAAAACCAAATCGCACGACAGAAAAGAATAGATGTGAAGTTTTGCCTAACTCTGTAGCCTCTAGGGGATAAATACAGACGTCTCCATACCGATCCCTCAGACTCTACTAAGTTGGTCCGTGAATTGTGAGACCTAAGTAACCTAGAGCTCTACTCGTGAAATCTTGGCAAGCAGAGTGTGTAAATTCATTACCCTTTTTATTAAGCATGTTCAACAGTTCAATATAATAGGTGATCAAATAGTGGAATAAATTAAATAACAAGAAATGCGGAAGACAAAAACTTAATATTTTAACCAAACATTATTACATGAATCTGAAATACAACACTACCCAGAATTTAGTGTCACAAGGCCACAGACATTGTATGAATACTACAAATAGTGGTCTGAAAGATAAATACAAAGTTGTCTCTCAAATACATAAAAGAAACATAATGAATGGATAGAAGGAAATGCCAAGGCATGCGGACGCCTGCAGGACTACCTCGGGTCGCCTGAATGGACTGAAGGCAGCAACCTCACTACGGTCCAAAAGCTACAGCACTGGGATCTGCACATAGTGTAGAATGTAGTATCAGCACAACCGACCCCATGTGCTAGTAAGTGCCTAGCCTAACCTCGGCAAAATAGTGACGAGGCTAGAACCAGACTACCAAATAAACCTATGCAGTTAAATCATATACAGTGAAAAAGTAAAAGCAGATATTTACAGTTAAAGATGGGAAGGGAAAACATGCTGCGGGGTGTATCAGATAACAACACAATACCAAAATAGGAATGTAAAGAAACCACAATTCAATTGCCAACAAGAATAAGGAAAAATTAGAAACAAGTACACGAATCACCCTTCGTGCTTTTACTCTCATCCTCACCATAAGAATCAATATTCACTTTCATTCTTTCTTGTTGCAGGCATGCAACTCGATCCCATTTCATATAATACCATTGTGGCGTGTAACCCAATCCGATTTCACATAATGCCGTTGCGACGTGCAATCCGATCCCATTTCATGTAATACCGTTGTGGCGTGCAACCCGATCCCATTTCACATAATACCGTTGCGGCGTACAACCCAATCCCATTTCACATAATACCATTGCGGCATGCAACCCCATCCCATTTCTCATAATACCGTTGCAGTGTGCAACCCGATCCCATATACAATTCAACATCATTCATAAAAGAATCCCAGCTAGGGAACAAGAGTATAACAATAACATCCCGGCAAGGGAGACAATATCATAAACAATAACATCCCAGCAAGGGAGACAATATCATACACCAATACATCCCGGTAGGGAACCAACAATGATAATCATCACATTAAGCATAAATAAATCACAACGGAGTCATAATAATAACAATATGAGATTCACGGGCATGATTGACACCGACGTATAGATACTCATCACCATGACTATACACCGTACTCTACAATTAACACATAGAAAATAAGACACAACTCCTAATCCCTCAAGCTAAGGTTAGACCAAACACTTACCTCGATGCCAGGAACACAATTCAAGCCTCAAATACCGCTTTACCTCTTGTTTCCACCACCAATTCGCTTGTATCTAGCCACAAGTTACTTAAATGTATCAATAAATGCTAAATGATCAATTCAAATGCATGAAAATAAGTTTTCCAATGATTTTTCCAAAAAGTAAAAAATAAACCATGGGCCCACATGGTCAAAACCCGAGGTTCGAACCAAAACCCGATTACTCATTCACCCTTTATTTTGAAATCGGACCTCAAATCGAGGTCCAAATCCCCAAAAATTCAAAAATTCTATGTTCTACCCAAAACACCTAATTTTCCCCATGAAAACCCTTGATTTTGAGTTGAAATCATGTAAAAAGATGTTATAGATTAAAGAAAATGAGTTAGAAATGACTTACAATCGATTTGGAGAACAACTTTTCTTTACAAAATCGCCCAAGAGAGTTTACGGTTTGAGGAAGTTTGAAAAAAGAAGTATTTTCGGCTAATTTATAATTTGCACAAGTGCAGATATCGCATTTGCGAAGTCAGGTTCGCAAATGCGAACTCGAAAATGCGGCCCAGACATCGCAAATGCGAAAGTAGGCCAAATCCTGCTTTCTTCGCAATTGCGAACAGTTATTCGCATTTGCGGTCCCTGTTGAAGTCGCATTTGCGACATAGGCCTCGCAAATGCGAAGATTTCCTGCCCCAGCCCATCATCGCAATTGCGATGGGTCTTCGCAAATGCGAGATCGCAATTGCGAAGCCTGCAGACCTGCAATACACAACAGTTTTTCCTAAGTTCAAAACACTTCGTGGCCTATCCAAAACTCACCCGAGCCCTCGGGGCTCCAAACCAAACATGCACGCAAGTCCAAAAATACCATACGGACTTGCTCGTACAATCAAATCATCAAAATAACATCAATAACTATGAATTTAGCATCAAAATCAAAGAAAAATCTCATGAACTCTTAAGTTCCATTTTTAACAACTGATGGTACGATTCACGTCATATCAAGTCTGTTTCTTACCAAATTTTACAGGCTCAACTTAAATACCATATAAGACCTGTACCGGGCTCCGAAACCAAAATACGGGCCTGATACCATCAAGTTCAATTCTTTTCTCGGTCTTGGGACCTTGGAATTCAATTCCGGGCGTACGCTCAAGTCCCATATTTTCCTACGAACCCTCCGGGACCGTCAAATCACGGGTTCAGGCCCGTTTACCCAAAATATTGACCGAAGTCAACTTAAATTTATTTTAAAAGTAAAGTTTATCATTTTCACAGATTTTCACATAATGGCTTTTCGGATACGCGCCCGGAATGCGCACGCAAATCGAGGTGAGACAAAAAGAGGTTTTTAAGGCCTCGGAACACATAATCGACTTGTAAATCACAGTACATCAATGAGGATTGGAGACATATGCTTCAACAAAAGTAAAATATTGGAGAGAAGTGCGACAATACAACAAAAGTCGTATATAACTTAGAATTACGATTTACGGGAGAATGTTGAAGAACTAATTCATAGTTGTATGAAACCTTAAATGTTTAGGATTTTATATTAGTTAGTTTATTTAATTTATGTCTAAATAGCATTTTTAGTCATAATTAATATAAGAATAAATTTTCTTGTTTCTAGCTCAAATAGGTTTCATAGTATTATAAATAGGGGAATATGTAGCTTATTTTATGTGTGGAGATTTGTGAAGAACCTGTAGAGAGCTTTCAGATCTTTATAATAAAAAAAATATTTTTTCTTCAGTCTTGAATTTAGGATTTAGCCCAAATTTTATATGAGTTTGATTCTTTAAAATCTCGATGTTTACAACTACCATCTTAATAATTTATATCTATATTTATATTATATTAAAAGCACGAAGGCTCTTAGCGAAATGCCATTCGTCATTTTTACCTTTTTAAAATATAGTTCACACTAGACAAAATAGTTATTCCATTAACTATTTTGGAGTTTGAAATTAACTAAAATTATGGTTAATAAATCTTTCCTTATTTGATTTATGTAGAAAATCCTAATATTTAGGACTTTAAAGTCCATCACAATTTTACCTTATATATAAATCATTTTCTTATAAGAACTATGTTCATGTTAATTTTTTTTAATATTTATATTATATTAGTCGTTCTAACATGAATAAAGAAATGACCATAACGAACAATCATTACCCTTTTGCTTGACTAACCCAAATTTATATAAAAATAAAATACGGCAAAGTTCAGTTTTAAGATTCTTTTTCATTCATAGTCATATTTGTGTTGGGTTTGAACAATTCATACGTGCTGTAGGGAACTGTCATTTAATACTTTTTCAAATATTTATTACGATTACTTATCCGTTTAATTAAAAATATATATCAAGCATAAAGTGATAAAATCTTAAATTAATAAAATATTAACTTGATATGAGTTAGAACACCTAACCAATTTTGTTTGATGAATGCAACGATCCAAACAACATGTACAACATTCGTAATTGAGTTTAAACCAATGATCATATATGAGACATAAACCAATGATAATATATGAGACATTATAAATAAAAATCACAATTGAAACTTTCGATTTAGAGTTGTTTATCAATTATCAATTATCAAACAACAATTCTAACATCAAAACTGTAGTACAAGATAGAAATTTACCGTAAATGACAAGTAAATTTGCTATGAGGACATATGTTATGACAAAAAATATACAAAATAGCTTCTTTTATACTTGTAAATTCTGATTTCAAAACAAAGAAGAAAGAACCTAATATGGTAAGCAAAGGAGAAATTGAATCCTTTGTAAAATTCTAGAAACCTATCCAAAACAAAAAAGAAATAAATGGGAGAAGCCTAACACGGTAAGTAAAGAAGAAATACGTTTCTTTTATCCCTTTAAAATGAAGTTCAATTTTGGACAAAATAATCATTGTTATCTTATTATTTTTCTAATATTTTAGGATTTTAAATTAACTAAAATTTTAACAAATTCTGTAAGAACTACCAATATTTAGAAATTTAAATCTTTCCATAGCAAAATATTCTTAACATACTATGGAAGAAGGAAGCATATACCTAGGCATTTATGACTAATTTAGACGTCCTTATTTATTAAAAATGATTATTTCAAAGAGAAATTCATATTCTCTTATTTTCTCATAATATTAAAAAAAATAGAATTGGACAATAAAATTGAAATTAAAAAAATAATAAATAGTCACTGGTATAATAAAGAAAGCTTAATAATCTGAACATCGAAGTTTTTTTTCTTCTGTCTTGAATTTAGGATTTAGCCCAAATTTTATATGAGTTTGATTCTTTAAAATTTCGATGCTTACAACTATCATCTTAATGATTGAATTAATAGTGAAAGGTGGTTTAGCTAGGAAGAATTGGCTGAAGTCACGTTTTAAGTATGTTTCTTGACCAAGCACTTCGTGATATTTACTTCTTCCTTCCCTTTTTTATGAAATGAAGGTACTTGTGGCTTATTCTTTAAGTACTTTGTCATTTTTATGAAAATGTTTGATACTTTTGCTATGGTTGGCAGATATTATCACCCTTAATAGTTAATACTAACCAATCAAATGTAGGACTTTCCCCATTGCTCCCAACAATCTAATATGCTCTAAAAAGTGAGTGACATACTTTCTTATCTAAAAATTTACTCCTCCCTAGGCTGTGTGGCATTAGAGTAAGATGTATTAAGTTTTTATTTTATTTTATGAATTGTATTTACATAAGAATAAAAAATATATACATAATATATAAGACGGCGTTAGAAATTAAGAAAACATCATTCTTTCATTTTTGAAAGTGTTTAAATGCAGTTGATTTTTGCTAAAAAGTGAGTGATGTAAAATATTCTATGAAACATAGGGAATATGTGATGACCCGATAGGTTATCTTATGTTTTAGAATCTAATTCTGTGCTTGGAAGTCTTAAACACCTTATTTTATCCCTCCTTGATTTGTTTGCGCAGTCCGGACGTGTTTCCGAAAAGCTTTTTTGTCAAAAACTGAGAAAATATGAAATTTTTGTCTTAAAATCCATTTGAGTTGACTTCGGTCAACATTTGAACAAACGGACCCAGATTCGTATTTTGACGGTCTCAGTGGGTCCGTATCGTGATTTGGGACTTAGACGTATGCCCGTAATCGAATTTGGAAGTCCCTAGCCCGAGTTATCGGACTTTGTTGAAATTTGAAAATTAGAAGCTTAATGACTTTGAAATGTTTGACCAATGTTTGACTTTTTGGATATCGGGTCCGTATTTTAGTTCCAAAATACAGTATAGGTCCAATACTATATTTATGACTGTTCTGTCAAATTTGGTGAAAACGGAGTTGGTTTGACGTGATTCGGACGTCCGGTTGTGAAAATAGAAGTTTCAAAGTTTTCTTGAAAATTTCATTTGATTTGGTGTTCAATTCAGTGTTCTAGGTATTATTTTGGAGATTTGATCGCGCGACAAGTTCGTATGATATTTTTAGATTTGTGTGCTTATTTGGTTTAGAGCTCCGAGGGCTCGGGTAAGTTTCAAATAGGCTATGGAGTGAAATTTGGACTTAGAACATTGCTGGTGTATTTCAGGTCTGGTGCAGGCCTCAGACCTCGCAATTGTGAGGTCAGGCTTCGCATTTGTGACCTCTAATAGGTTTGCATTTGCGAGCAAGTCATCGCAATTGCCAAGAGTAGCTAGGGCACCACATGTTCGCATTTGCGAAGCGGGACAGGGGGATGCAGTGATCGCAAATGCGATCAAATGGTTGCATTTGCGGAGATCATGGTTCGCATTTGCAAACATTTCATCGCATTTGCGATGGAAGCAGAGATGTGAAAAACTTAACATTTGCGATGGTTTCTTCGCATTTGCGAACCCTAGGTCGCAAATGCGACATCTGCAACTTATCAAAATGGGAGTTAGACGGGATATTTGTTCATTCTCTCAAAATTTAAAATTTACGAACCCTAGAGGCGATTTTTCAAAGGACTCTTCTTCCCCAAATTATTATTAAGTGATTCTAAACTAGTTTCTTTCACTACTTTTTCTAAGATTTCAACCTAAAATCTTGTGTTTTCATGGTGAAAATTGGGGGTTTGGGTACAATTATGAATTTTCATAAAAGGAGGATTTAGATCTCAAATTGAGGTCGGATTCCAAATCAAATTACATAACCAAGCTCGGGGGTGAATGGGTAATTGAGTTTTGATTCGAGTTTCGGGTTTGGACCAAGCGGGATGGGGAATTGACTTTTGTTGACTTTTTCAATAATGACCTAAATTGAATTCTTTGCAATCATGGGTAGTTGCTTAGGCTTAATGCGAATCATTTGGTTGGTAATTTGCTAGATTCTATTGATTCGGAGGCTTGTTTCAAAGGCAAAGCCGTGGTTGAGCTTTGAATTGATCCTTTGGAGCGAGGTAAGTGTCGTGGTTAACCTTGACTTGAGGGATTATGGCTTATTTGTCTATTTGCTACATGTTTAGATGTTGGGTACAATGTATATGTGAGGTGACGAGTACTTATGCGTTGTTGTCGGGTTAAAACATGCGGGTGAGGCTTGTTTCTTGTAATTATTGCTTCCTTTGATCATGTTATCCATGCTTAGACTAGTTGTTTGATAAATTGATCGTTCTTATCGTGTTTTGGAATTTTGTGGTAATTGAATATTGACTCCAGGTTGAGATTGGTTTTGTGGTACCGTTGTTGAAGTAAGGCTTGTACTTATTGATCCTATCTGCCTGTTATTACTTGTTCATTGTTATATGGTAAGGGAGAGTGTTAATGCACGAAGGGTGATGCCGTGCCATATTGTGAGTGTTAATGCACGAAGGGTGATGCCGTGCCATGTTGTGAGTATTAATGCACGAAGGGTGATGCCGTGCCATGTTATGAGAGTTAATGCATGAAGGGTGATGTCATGTCGTTTCTATTGTTTTATACTATGAGTGAGAGTTAAAGCACGAAGGGTGATGCCGTGCGGTATCATTGTTTCATTGTGAGGTTGAGAGTAAAAGCACGAAGGGTGATGCCGTGCAATTTTCTTCATTGTGCTCAATTGTTATTACTGGTTAACGGCATATTGACTGTTCTTGTTATTATTTCCACTGTAATTCTTGTATTTTGTATTTCCCCTTTAGCATGTCCCTTCATAAAGTCCATGTTTAGCTTTCATTTGTTGCTATCTTGTAAATATACTGTTATCTGCACAGGTTTAATATATAGGTGTCTTGTCATAGCCTCGTCACTACTTCGTCGAGGTTAGGCTCGACACTTACGAGTACATGAGGACGGTTGTATTCATACTACACTTTGCACTTCTTGTACAGATTTCGGTACTGGTCCTAGTTGTCCGTGAGTTGGAGCAGCTTGGACTAGCTTGGGAGACTCTAGGTAGATTGCCGGCGTCCGCAGATCTTGAAGTCCCCTTCATTTTTCTTATTTCAGTATTTTTTTTCAAAATAATCGTATTTCTTTCAAACTCTATTTGTAGTAAATTCTAGAAGCTCGTGAGTTGTGACTCCAGATCCGCATTGTAGTAGATATTGGACTTTTATGTTATTCCGCACTTGATTTTATTTCATTTTGACTTAATTGACTTTATCTATTAAAATTGAAAGAAGTTGACTTAACGATTCTTTAACGTTGACTTGCCTAGCAAGTGAAATGTTAGACACCATCACGGTCTCGAAGGTGGGAATTCCGAATCGTGACATAATATAAAGTTAAAATGTTGTAGGGAAAAAGAAGCTAAATAATAGAACCCAAAACAAATAACAATGAGGAAAATAAACCCAATTTGCAATTATTTTTTAAAAAGGCACCAAAGGGAAAAATCAAGCCGGAATTTAAAACAATTGCGACCAAATAATTTCATTTCAGTATTCGGTTTCCCTTTTTGATCTCCATCAGAATGGGTTTTTTATTTATTTCAAAGTGGATATCTGATTTGTCCCGTTTTCTAGAAGTGTTATAAAACATTTCCAAATGATGCCAGTGTCAAACATATATAGGATGTTAGAAAATTATATCGACTCAGAAAAACAAAATTCACTATCAGTCCAAGGACAGATTCACAGTTTCGTTAGGTCATTTTTTCCCCCTACCGGATTCGAACTAGTGAAGTAAACAGGACATGATTTTGATAAAATCCACAAGAGACAGATCGCATTGCGGTATAACTCCGCCCCCTCCCCCCTCCCCCCGCACACCCCCCCCCTCGGTATAGTTTTGAAAAAACTGAAGTTTCCCCCGCATCGCCGAAAAAACTGAAGTTTCCCCCGCATCGCCCCGTACCACACGTGCATAATGTTACGCGGCGCCTTTCTGAGATTACTTGGAAGGGAGATGTAAGGCTATGCAACTGATGTCAGTGCAGTTACTATTTGCCAACTGAGATCCCCTCTGTACTCTAGACGAGATTGTCAGTGCCATATGGGAAAACCAATGTCAAGAGCAATTGAGAGAACATAAATGAGAATTGAGAATGAAAGAAAGCTTGATTGCATTAATGAAAGCTAATACAGAAAAGCAACACGGTATCAAGGGAGAGAGACACCAGTAGAGAAAATTGTTTGCTTGCTAGAAAGTTTGATTGCTTGATCCCCCCTAATAGTGCTTAAAAAAATAAACCAAAGTTACAAGACTTGACCTAACTAAGCTAAAGAATCATAATGGAAGTAAATGAAATAAAACTACTCTATGTTTACAATGAAAAGAACTTAGTTTTCTACAAGGTAAAAACAAGTCCTCTGTCAGCAACGTTGTCTTTGGCATCACGATCTACGTGCGCGACACTATTGGCATCTGCCTACGGCTAGGCGCTGACGAGGGCTATCGGTAGGGCGACAGAGGCACATGCGCACTTGTCACTTAGCGCAGCCAAGACCACGTTCCATGGCGCTAGGCGTTGGGAGGCTTGCTGGACGCCATAGGGCGCGTCCAAGGGGTCATGGGGCATGGCTGGAAAGCCGCCCATAACATTCTTCCCCACCTGAGTTGGCGACGTCCTCGGTGCCTTACTTGCAAGGTAATCATCAATTAAGCTCTTGCAGGCTTTGAGGTTTGTTCCCCTCTCCCAAGTATTCTCCTCTGATCACGGCCCTGCCATTTCACCAAGAACTCTTGGTGATCTTTCCTTGAGGCGTAAATGACTCGATCATCAAGAATATCTTCAGCACGTCTTTTTCTGATTGAATTGGGGCCTCGAATACTGGGTATTGTGAGTTGGCTCCGTGAAGGATCCTCCATGTCTTCCCGAAAAGTTTTCAGAAGACTAACATGGAAGAGGTGATGGATTTTCCACTAAGCTAGGATATCCACCAGGTATGTAACTTTTCCAATGCGCTTTTCAATGGACAAGGGTCCAATATATTTTTGCAATAGGCGAGGGTCATGGACCCCTGCAAACAAATACCGCTTTGGAATTTTGACCATCACTTTGTCTCCTACTTAGTATTCAACATTTTCGGGGAAGAATTGTAGGCGTATGGCTGCCGTCAGTTATGCCCATGTCTCGAGAGAATCTTCACCAGCCCTGATGGTTTTGTACTTCACCCGCCACTAGAGTTTAGCATCACCCTGAAGATACATGGCAGCAGTTGCTACCTTCTTAGCTTCTTTTAAGCCCCCATGCCATCGAAGTATTGTTCGATGTCGAAGATGAAGTTTTCCACTTCTTTGGCATTCCGAGATCCACTATATGGCTTTGGCATATGAATTTTCAGTTTTTGTGCCACGGGGGCGAGGTTCACAGCACCCGCGATTTGGTTTCTGCCTCCTCGAAGCAGGCCTTGTAAAGCAGCATTAACAATATTGAGGTGTCCTGTCAAGTTTTCTATAGTTTGTTTCATGACAGTCACCATGTTTGCCTCTTGTTCCCTGTAGGCTAAATCCTCGGTACGCTCCTGCTGGAGGCCCTCGAATCTACCAAAAAATTTCGGTTGCCTATGTGGGTGCCGTTTGTCGGTCTCTTTCAGAGTAGCGACTGATGTTTTCTATGTCGACTTCGGTCTCGAGCATTATGTGGTCCAAGTCGTCCAACCTTTGCACTAGGCTGGTTCTTAGTTCAGGCACCGTATCCACGATGGGCTGTAATACGTCAATCGTCTCTTCAAGGTCCACAATGCAGTCCCCATGATTCACATAGTCAGAAATAGTGGTAATGGCAATGTGTTCACTCATCCGATGTCGAGTCTAGGCTCTGATACCAACTGTTACGCGGCGTCTTCTTGAGATTCCTTGGAACGGCGACGTCAGGCTACGGAACTGATGTCAGTGCAGTTATTATACGCCAATTGAGGTCCCCTCCGTATGCTAGACGAGATTGTTAATATCGTACGGGAAAACCAATGTCAAGAGCAATTTGAGAGAACAAAAATGCGAATTGAGAATGAAAGAAAGCATGATTGTATTAATAAAAGCTATTATAGAAAAGCAACACGGTGTTAAGGGGGAGAGACACGAGTATAGAGAATTGTTTGCTTGCTAGAAAGTTTGATTGCTTGATCCCTCCTAATAGTGCTTAAAATAAATAAACCAAAATTGCAAGACTTGACATAACTAAGCTAGAGAATCATAATGGAAGTAAATGAAATAAAACTACTCTATATTTACAATGAAAAAGACTTAGTTTTCTACAAGGTAGAAACATATTCGTTGTCAGCAACCTTATATTTGGCATCACGATCTACGCGCACAGTGTTGTCTTATGTGCGCGGCGCTATTGGAATCTGCCTGCGGCTGGGCACTGGCGAGGGCTATCAATGGGGCGATAGAGGCACATGCATACTTGTCACTTGGCACAATCAAGACTAAGGTGCCATCCATGGCACTAGGCATTGGGAGGCTTGCTAAGACGCCATGGGGAGCTCTAAGGGGTCATGGGGCAAGGCTGGAAAGCCGTCCATGACAATAAGCACTACCCTGAACCGAGGCGAAATGCATCAATAACCACTTTTAAGTTTGATATATGAAATATATTCATAATTTATAATATATTTAAAGGTTAACCAACTCGTCCAAACTTCACGACTAAGTATCCTAGATTTTTGAGATGCTAATTTGAAATTCAGGACTTAGCGAGTGTCCTAAATTTTTGAGCTGCTAATCTGAAATTCAAGACTAAATGTCCTGAATTTCAAAATTGTTATTTTGAAATTCAGGACTAAGTGTTTTCAATTCAGGATATAAGATTTGAATTTCTGGATACAATTTTTGAACTTTATAACATGACGTTCTGATGCTTGAATCTTGGGGTTTAAACTTCTGAACGTCGAAGTTTGAGCGAATTGGTTAATTTTTAAATACATTATAAACTGTGGATATATTTAGACAACATGCTTAAAAGTTAGGGATGATAATGGGGCTGTTCGGTGCAGGTCGGGGCGGGCGGGTTAGAGAGTTCGTGGGTGCGGGGTGGGTTTAATTTTTTTTTTTTGAAAAAATCATGCGGAACAGTGCGGGTCGCAGGTTAGAGTTTTTTTTTTTGCACAACAAAAACTTAAAGATCTAAAACGCTAAGAGCCCTTCTTCTAAGCTAAAATTAAACCCCTATGTAGTTGTGATAAGAAAAATGTAAAATTTGAATAGATTGTCCACAGCACAATTATAAATAAAGTAAGTATTGAAAAACTTATAAGTAGTGATAGGTTAAAACACATGATTTATTGGTCAAACGAATTGAAAATGTCATTTGATTGAATTTCATACCTCTTAGATAAATTTATAATTACTGCTGAAACTATGCCAAGAAGCATTATAGTTACATTTGATCCAATATTTTTATAGGATGCCATGTATTCTACACTTTTGAATCTCGTAAATGAAAAAAAAAATCTTTTTCTTTGATTTTGCTCTATCATCATGCTGCATGTAACATGATTTAGTTAGGAATTTTTGTCTACCTTCATGTACTAATTAATTAAATTATGATAACATTTAAAGCATATTCAACTTGTATTTTGTAAGATGGTATGAATTTCTTAAATTAATTTTATACTACTTAGCAGAAAAGGAAAAAGATGTACTATCAAATTCTCTCGAAAAAGAAAAAAAATAAGAGTTAATGCGGGGCAAGGCGGGACACGACGAGTTGAAAACAGAAAATTATGCTTTACGGGGCGGGGCAGGTTGAAGTCTTCGCAGGTCTGCCCCGCAACCGTCCCGTGCTGCACACTTGCCATCCCTGTTAAAAGTGGCTACATAATGTCATTTTCACTCAGCTTAGCCCCGCTTAGCTTGTAACCTCCCTCCCCTATACCTACACCGTCCCATTGCCATCTCTAAATTGCCGCCTCCTTATTTTTTGGTGAACGCATCAATTTCAGACACATTATTTGCACATGCGGCGTGACAAGGCGGGATATATATATATATATATATATATATATATATATATATATATATATATATATATATAGAATTGAAAATAAGCATAAAAGGGCTATATATAATAGACCAAACTAAATTTTATTTTAATATTTTGATAATTTCTTATGGTCCATTTGGGATGCATATCAGCTCAACTTTCATATGAGCGGAATCAGGCAGGTCATAATAAATTATATTAATAAATGAGCGGGATGTTAATTCGCCCAAACTTGAACGAGTTAGACGTAACATATTTTTATGAAGTAATTTCATCCATATATGCACTGGTAATGAATATTGATTGGCCTGCCAAGTTAGCAGTAAACCGTTCTCCCATGGTGGCATAAACAAAACTCAATCATGTAACGATGATGGATTTTAAAAAAAAAAACGATTATATAATATCTCTACTATTTCGTAATATATATAATATGATCCCTATTTTGTCAAAAAAAGAAAAAAAGAAAAAAACGATGATGGATTTTCCTTAATAAGTGTTGGGGGATACTCCTAGGAAAAGAGAATGGTACGTCGAAAAATCAAACTTTACGCTTATAGAATAAAAAATAGTAAAAAAAATAAAAAATTAATCGCAGAAGATATCATAAATTAAAACGACACATAGTTGAATTACAAAAATTTATATATAAACTTTATACAATTATTATTATCAAGCACCATGTGTAAATAAGTTTTTTCCTTTTTCTTTTTTTCCAAATAGTAACTCTATGAACAATTTACTAGTCAAATATATGTAACTAAAGCCGTCTACGTGTGCATAAAATTGGTTTAACTATAAGCAAGATTCGCTTACATAAAATTATACTGACCTTCAAAATAATATTTACATAAACATAGTTTTGGTTTTTTGGTTCTGACTCAGTGTCTTTCTGGGCCTGAGTCCCCGACTAATGGGGCATTTGCATCTATACTCGCATTTTGTGTCACGTTTTAACTTGTAGCCGCTTTACAAAAAAATTGCAAGCGTACCTGCTTTTTCGCATAACTTCAGCATACGAGGCTGAAGTAGCAAAGACAATCACGCAAAACTTCAGCATTCTAGTAGACGAGCCTGGAGTAGCAAGTGTGCTGAACCAAGTGTGTTGAAGTTTTTGTTTTGTAACTAGCGAACTTCAGCTCTTTTGTTTTTGTAACTAGGGTTGAAGTTTTTGGGATCTTAGTCATCTGTATTTTATTTGTAATTATGAAACAAGAAAAGAAAACGAGAGTATGCACAAATCTAATAACTCATCATCATTCACTGATCAGTAAAGTCACCAATTTCAACAAAAATCTTGCAACTGAAACTAACGTGCCTCTGAACTAATTGGTTACATTAACAAGTAACGTAGTTTAAATTTACTATTACATAGCTTTGAAAGAAGAAAAAAGGGAATAATAATACAAGGGTCAAAATACAGATGAACAAGATCCCAAACAAATATATACACCAAGAATCTACTCATCTAATATAGTTACGACTAGTTATTTAGTTCATTTGTAATTATTTATAATTTATTTTTAAATAATATGATAAACATATTTCTGGCAATCATCCCATGAAATGAAGTTCCATAGCAGCACCAACAACAGTAAAAGGAAGAAGAAGAAGAAGAAGAAGAAGAAGAAGAAGAAGAAGAAGAAGAAGAAGAAGAAGAAGAAGAAGAAGAAAACAAAGGAGGAGAAGGAGGAGGAGAAAGGGGCTGAAGTTATTTAAAAAGTGGGTACAAGTTAAAAGTTTTAAAAAAAATGGGTATAGGTTAAATGAGAGCGACCAAATAGGGCGCCCCGTGCAATTTTTACCCGACTAATCCGGATTCATAAGATATAAGGCCCTTTCAAAAGAGAAGCATTCCGTAACCGGATTTTCATGATTCGAGCTGATTAGTAAAAATTTTGACTGCTTATTGACACCTTTTAGCTTTTGTTTTAATCCGAAGTATTGAATTGCGTTCCCGAAACTAATGAATTTGTGCAAATTCTCCCATTATGAAATCCGATTTAAAAAGGAGTGTTCCGAAGCACAAGGCAATAAAGGGCACAGAAGCAAAATTGTGTGGTCCGCAGAATTTCATCTGTGACCGCAAACCAAGAAGCAAACCCCAACAGAATTTTTAGCAATGTGCGGCCAAAGAACTGGGCTTTCACTGACAAAGATTCAAAGTTCAGAGAATATGCAAAAGACCAAGTCCTGAAGCCCTTGTGAAGTGTGGACCGTACAATAAATTGTGCGGCCATAGAAGTTGCCTCGCGGCCGTAGTCCAAAAATATGTGGCCACAAAACTCACCATTCTGCCAGCTGAAGAAATCTGTGGACCGCACATGGAATTGTGCGACCGCAGAACCTCCCGAGGGGCATTCTTGTCCGTGATTTTTAGCCTAGTATAAATAGACAAGTTCCACAAAATTAGGTCAAGTTTGTACATTCAAAGCTGCTGTAGCCGTTTCTTTTTCCTATTTTAGGAAGTTTTAGCTTATTTGAGTATTTTAACATTAGATTTCATCACTTTAATCTTCCATTATGAGTTTAATTAGCTTTTCTTCTTTATTTTATGTAATTTCCATTATGAATAGTTAGATTTTTACTAGGGTTGTGACCCAACCCTAGTGTATAAACCTTATGGGTATTTAATTCAGTGCTTGTTTATAATTGGGTGTTGATTATTTAGCTTAGTTCATGCTTCAATTTTAGAATTAATTTTTGTAAACATTGATTTATGCCTATTTGACTTAGTCTCTACTTGAGAAAGAGAGACCTCGTCTAGGATAAATTAGCTAACAAGAAATTGAGTTAATTGAGAGATTGATTAGCCTAGTTAAATGGTCCAAACTAGAGATAGTAAGAACCCAACTTGATCTCCTATTAGTTGTTTTGGTTGATACCCATTTGGACTTGAGAAAGCTTAATTGGGAAAAATCACTCTCTGGCCGAGAGGTATTGAGTGGTAATGTAGAGTTGAGTGCTATAATACACCCAAATCAATAAAACAAGCATTAACGTCTTTATTCCATTAGGCAAATACCTAGATTATGGTCACAACCCAGGCCTTTAACCTATTTGGAAAACCTCAAAACCATTATCTCTAATCTATTTCCTTTAGTTTGCATTTATTAGAGTAATAGTAGAAGTAGAAAACAAAACTTTGTTGTGGAAGTGCAATTTTAGATATCCCATTTGCTTGCTTCAAATATATACTGCTAATACCCTTTATAACTCCCAGTACATTCGACCCCGACTCATAGTTCGATAATTATTATTGCATACGGCCGTATCATATCTCTCATTAAGTTGTGTTGTGGACGTCATCAATTTTTGGCATCGTTATCAGGGAGGTAAATATAACGATTCGGCCGGTCGTTTTAAGAATTAACGTCCGATCCCCTATTAATTGCATTTTCCGTGTTTGTTTATGCTATTGTGAGTTGCTGGGAGGATTTATTTGGAGTTTCGGAGAGTTTTGGGTAGTTAATCCCTAAATGAGAGTTTAAATTTTAGAATTTGGACCGTAATTGGAGCAGTGCGAAGACGGCCTCAGAATGGAATTCCGTTGGTTCCGTTAGCTCCGTTGGGTGATTTCGGGCTCAGGGGCATGTTCGGATTATGTTTTGGAGGTACATAGCTTATTTAGGCTTGAAATGCTGAGATTTGAATTTTTGAAGTTTCCGATTCAATAGTCAGATTTTTGATCTAGGGGTCGGACTGGAATTACGAGAGTCGGAGTAGCTCCGCAGTGTTGAACGTGACGTGTGTGCAAAATTTCAGGTCATTCGAACAAGGTTTGATAGACTTTTTGATCGAAAGTGGAAATTTGGAAGTTTTGGGAATCCTTAGGCTTGGATTGGAGAGCGATTTGTGGTTTTAGCATTGTTTGATGTGATTCGAGGGTTGGAATAAGTTCGTAGGAGGTTTTAGGATTGGTTGGCAGGTTTGGTTGAGGTCACGGGGTCCTCGGGTGAGTTTCAGGTGCTTAACGAAAGTTTAATTGGACTTAGGAGAAATCTGAAGTTGGCTGAACCTGTCATAACCGCACCTGGTGTGAGGGACCGCAGGTGCGGCGCCGTAGAGGCGACTAGGTGACCGCAGAAGCGGAATTTGGCCCAGGCTTCAGAAGTCGCAGGTGCGAGAAGTCGAACGCACCTGCTAGACCGCAGGTGAGGTAAGGGAGTCGCAGAAGCAGAATTTTTGGTTTAATGAAAATTCGCAGATGCGACTTCGTCTTCGCAGAAGCGAGACCGCAAGTGCAGTTCTAGAGCCGCAGATGTGATTCCACTGGTCAGAAAAAGGGCAGAAACAAGGGTTTAGTCTCAAAACCTTAGAAATTGATTTGAGAGCTTGGGATTGGCGATTTTGGGAGAGAAGTTTACCTGAGTATTTTGGGTAAGTAATTCTTATCGGTTTTGATTAATTTCCATGAATCTATGCTTAAATTCATCCTTAAATTCGAATTTGGGGTAAAACTTTGGAGACAAATTGGAAAAGTTCTTAGGCCTAATTTTGGAGTTTGGATCGAGATTTTGATATCGGATTGGAGTAATTTATGTATATATGAATTCGTGAGCGTGTGAGGATTTTGAATTTGTAAATTATACCCGATTCCGAGGTGTGGGCCTAGGGGCTTTTCGGGCGATTTTCCTAATTTCTCATATTAGCTTCGAATTAATTAGTTGAATTAGTTACTTGAAGTTATATTTACATTATGCAATTGATTTGAATAGATTTGGGCCATTTGGAGTCGAATATTCATGGCAAGAGGGTGGTTTCAGGTTGATTTTTAAGCCGGTTCGAGGTAAGTGGCTTGCCTAACCTTGTGTGGGGGAACTCCCCTTAGGATTTGGTATTGATGATATGTGAAATGCCTTGTACGTGAGGTGACGAGTGCGCACTTATTCTAATTATTGAAAATCCTGTTTTCATTAAGTAACTATAACCGTGTTTTCTTCCTTGTTTATACTACATGCTATTTAAGCCCGTTGTTAGTTTAGGGAAGCATGCCTAATTGACTTAATTGTTTTACTCGCTCAAACTGTTTTATTTGAATTATGTGCAACATGCTAGATTAGAAATACTTGTTTTACCTTGGTATGAAATTGGATTGAACTGAATATTCTTCGTGTTGTTGTTGTGTGTTTACTTTGGGGCTATAGGACGATATCCCGGGAGATCCCCCTGCATGTTTACTTTGGGACTACGGATTTATATTCCGGTAGATCCCCCTACACATTTATATTGGAACTACGGGACTGCACCAGGTAGATTTTTCCAGTACTGGGTATTTACATTTGGGACTACGGATCGGGATTCTGGTAGATCCCCGCGCACTATGAGTTGGACTACGGGACGACACCCTGGAGATCTACTGGATATTTACATTTGAGGACTATAGGACGATATCCTGGGAGATCGCCGGTTGTTATCTCTGTGTTGAGCTGTATTCCTTATGTGATTATTTTGTCTTTGTTGAAGTTGTTGCTACTCTTATTACCCTGTGTTACTTTAATACTGCTTCTTTTCCTTATATATTATTGTATATGATCGGTAGGTCCCTGACCTTCCTCGCTACTACTCGACTGAGGTTAGGCTTGACACTTACTGGGTACCGCTATGGTGTACTCATGCCCTTTCTTGCACATGTTTTTCGTGTGCAGATCCAGGTGCTTCGATTCAGCCTCACTACCCTTGAGGCGAGGCAATTCTCTAGAGACTTCGAGGTATATCTGCCGCGTCCGCAGACCGAGGAGTCCCTTTCCATTCTCTCTTATAGTTTTAGCCCTTCTGTATTTATTTTGATTTAGACATTCCGGAGTTAGAGCATAATGTAGTATCCATAGCTTGTGATTTCATGAGATTCGGGTTTTGGGAAGTTGTTCAGTTTGAGAGTTATATTTGTATATACCGAACGACATTTTAAACCTTCATTACGTTTAGTCCACAATTTTTATTAGTTTTATCTGTTGTTTTCCCTTTTTCCGCAATTGTTAGGTTTACCTAGTCGAAGAGACTAGGTGCCGTCACGATAGTTCACGGAGGGCGAACTGGGGTCGTGACAGTAAAATGATGTTAGCTATATATTTGAGTTTGTTTTTGGAATATCTTATTTTCTTTTCGTTGTTACTAACTTGTGTGAAACAATTTTAGGTACAATTATGGCGGCAAACAATGAATTTGGAAATATGCCTTTGGGGGATGTGGACATCGACGATGAGCAAGTTGAGGAGGTTCTTCTTGAACCTCGTGCCAATAGAAGAGGTCGAGTGCCTCATGAAAATGTCCCCGTTCCACCCCCACCTCCACCACGAGCGGCTCCACACTGGGTGTTACCCAATGAAGATATTCTAGTGCAATAGTCCCTCCCCATATTAGGGCGGGCAACTTTCAAATCACCAATGTGATGCTCACTTTGCTAGAGCAATGTGGTTTCTTCACCGGTGCTCCAAGTCAAAATGTGTATAAACATTTGAAGGGTTTGTGGATACTTGTTGGGGGAGAAAAAAACAAATATCTCTGAGGATGCAGTGAGGCTAGGGATTTTTCCATTCTCTCTACGGGGGAAAACTTTAGATTTGTTGGAACGATTATCGAACCATTCTATTCGTACTTGGGATGAGTTGGCAGATATATTTATTGCTAAGTTCTTCTCTCCCGGGCATATGGCTACACTTCGAGATGAGATTTTGGCATTCAAGCAAGAGCCGAATGAACCACTATACGAGATATGGGAGCAATAGAGAACAATGGTCAAGGAATGTCCCAACAACGATACGGTGGAAAGCATAATTCAACAAATCTTCTATCGTGGGATTAACACAACCAACTAATGTGCTGTGAATCAACTTGCCGGTGGGAATTTTATGACTCCGCCTTATGCGGAGGTGTGTGAGATTTTGGATGAAATGGCGAAAACATCATCGGCGTGGCAATCCCGAGCCAATATTCCACAAGGTGATCCGAACATGATCCACCTTCACAAAGAGCTGAATGACCATGGGCAAGCCATTACCGAATTGACTACCACCATGAATCAACTAGAAAAGGTTCAACTTCATCATGTGAAAAATTCTATGCAAGTCAATGCCATGGAAGAGGTGAACATGATGGTAAACAAGAGAAGGACCAAAGGTCCACAAGTGCAAAATCGAGTGGAGAACTATGTGCAAGAGTATAGTGGTTTTGATCAAGATGATTCTTATAATGAATAAGAAGAGGAGTGCAATGTGTGAGCAATTTTCAAGGGCAGAGAAACAACTTCAAGGCCCAAACCAATAATAATGGAGACCTCAAAACAATCAAGGCAATTGGAATTCTAACAATTAAGGAAATTGGCATAACAACAACAAGGAAGGAAATTGGAGGGGAAATAATCAAGGAAATTAGGGGGGGGGGTTAACAATCAAGGAGGATGTAACAACAATCAAGGCAACTGGGGGTCCGGTTTTCAAAGGACCTCGATGTGTCAACAACCGAACAACCCGCCTCCTTATCCTTCCCATGGTCTAAGTTATTAAAACAATGAGATGGGGAGTATTGAGAATATATTCAAGCAAATGATGGAAAAGAATGCCGATTCAGATGTCTAGCTTGCCTCACACAACACATCAATCCGCAACTTAGAAGTTCAAATAGCGCAAATCTCTCAAGCTCTAAATTCTCGTCCTAAGGGGGCACTACCAAGTGACATGGTAGTAAACACAAAGAGTGGAAACAATACGGGGCATGCCATAGCCGTTACTACAAGAAGTTGTAGAGGTGGGAATGCATCCACCTCAAGTCAAAGGCAAATTGTGGATGATGAGCAAGTGGTTCAAGAAGAAGAGATCCCCAATAATGTGGTGCAATCAAATGATGAGGTTCAGATTGATATTGATTATAGTGTGGAAGAGACTCAAGAGAAGGTGAACCGGTCTAGGAATTACATTATTGACATACCGGAGCCGATAGTGCAAATGGCTAAGGCACCATTGCCTAAGCCTCCACTTCCATACCCTCAAAGACTTGCTAAGAAAATAGTGAGAATCAATTCAAGAAGTTCATTTAAATGATGAAGAGTCTCTCAATCAATGTGCCATTAGTTGAAGCTTTGGAGCAAATGCCCGTTTATGAAAAGTTTATAAAGGAATTGTGACAAAGAAGCGGTCAATAAATTTTGAAACCATCAAAGTCACTCATCAAGTGAGTTTAATTGTGCATTCATTGACTCCTAAGTTGGAGTATTCCAGTGCTTTCATGATTCCTTGTATAATTGGAAGTGCCGAGTTAGCAAAAGCTCTTTGTGATCTTGGGGCAAATATCAATTTGATGCCCTATTCAGTTTTCAAGATATTGGGAATTGGGAAACCAAGACCCACCTCTATGAGATTGAAAATGGACGATCGTACTATGAAGAGACCTTTAGGAGTGATTGAAGATGTCTTGGTTTGAGTCGATAAATTCATTCTTTCGGTGGATTTTGTCATTTTAGATTGTGAAGTTGATTATATAGTGCTGATTATTCTTGGGACACCTTTCGCTGCTACGGGGAAGGCTCTTTGTGATGTTGAAGCTGGATAACTTACCTTCAGGATCGGTGATGAAAAAGTGATTTTCCATGTGTGTAAGTCCATGAGGCAACCAAATAGCAGTGAGGTGTGCTTGTTTTTAGACTTGGTAACCGATGTTATTGTTGATGAAACAAGTGATATGATCAATGTGGGTGATATATTGGAGGCCGTCTTGCTCAACTTTGATGATGACGAGATGGATGGCTTCATGGAATATGTGAACTCTTTGCAAGGAATGGGGTCGTTCAACTATGCACCCCGAAAATTGTCCTTGGATCTTGAAAATAGGACAACTCTTCCTACAAAGCCTTCTATTGAAGAGCCTCCTACTTTGGAGTTTAAGCCATTGCCTCCACATCTTTGGTATGAATTTCTTGGTCCTTGTTCTACTTTACTGGTTATTCTTTCCTCTTGTTTGACTAACGTGTAGGTAGATTCTACTTTGGCAGTGCTACAAAAAAGGAAGAAAGCTATTGGGTGGACCTTGGTGGATATTTGGGGGGATAAGCCCCGCATTTTTTATGCATAAGATCAACTTGGAGGATGGAACCAAACCGTCTATTGAACATCAAAGGAGACTCAATGAGGCTATGCAAGAAGCTGTCAAAAAGGAGATTATCAAGTGGTTGGATGTCGGGATTGTCTACCCCCATCTCCGATAGTTCATGGACTTCTCCGGTTCAATTTGTCCGGAAGAAGGGAACATGATGGTGGTCACCAATGACAAGAATGAGTTGATTCCTAGAAGATCAGTGACCCGTTGGAGAGTGTGTATGGACTATCGCAAGCTCAACAAAGTCACAAGGAAGGATCACTTTCCCCTTCCCTTCTTAGATCAAATGCTTGATAGATTGGCCGGCCGTGCTTTCTATTGCTTTCTTGATGGGTATCCGGGCTTCAACCAAATTCTTATTTCTCTGAAAGATCAAGAGAAAATAACCTTTACATGTCCCTATGGTATTTTTGCTTTCAAGCGGATGCCATTTGGTTTGTGCAATGCACCGACGACTTTTCAAAGGTGTATGATGGATATTTTTATGGACATGGTGGAGGACTGCCTTAAAGTTTCATGGATGACTTCTCAGTGGTTGGAGATTCTTTTGATGGTTGTTTTGCGAATTTGGATAAAGTATTGGCAAGATGTGAAGAAACAACTCAATTGGGAGAAATGTCTTCATGGTCGAGGAAGGCATTTTCCTTTGCCACAAAATCTCAAAGAATGGAATTGAAGTTGACAAGGGCAAAGATTGAGGTGATTTATAAACTTCCACCTTTAACTTCCGTGAAGGGTATGCGTAGTTTCTTAGGCCACGCGCGGTTTTACCGGTGTTTCATCAAAGATTTCTCTAAGGTGGTGAACCCGTTGTGCAAGCTTCTCGAGAAGGATTCTAAGTTTAACTTAAATGATGATTTTATGATAGCTTTTGAATTGTTAAAGTTAAAGTTAGAAACTACTCCCATCATCGCCGCTGCAAATTAGAATGTCCCTTTTGAACTCATGTGCGATGCAAGTGACATAGCGGTTGGGGATATTTTGGGAAAACACATTAACAAGTTTTTTCATCCAGTCTACTATGCTAGTAAGACCATAAATAGTGCCCAAGTTAACTATACCATTACAGAGAAAGAGCTCATTGCCATTGTGTTTGCAATTAAGAAGTTTCGCCCGTACTTGATGGGTGCAAAAGTCATTGTCCATACAGATCATGCGGTGCTTTGTTATCTTATTAGCAAGAAGAAATCCAAAGCTCGGCTGATGAGATGGGTGATTTTGTTTCAAGAGTTTGATATTGATATCCAAGATAGAAAAGGTAGTGAAAACCAAGTGGTGGACCACTTGTCTCGTCTGGAAGAGGAGGGAAGGCCGGATGATGGCCTTGAAATCAATGATTCCTTCCCCGATGGGCAACTCTTGGCTGTTTCAATGAAATAGGTGCCATGGTTTGTGGATCTAGCAAATTTTCTTGTGTGCGGAATCATCCCAGATGAGTTCTCTTCAAACTAAAGGAAGAAGCTCAAACATGATTGTCAAGATTATTATTGGGATGAACCATATCTCTTCCGAATTTGTACGGATGGGGTGATTAGAAGATGTGTACCAGAAGAAGAACAAGGTGAAATTCTTGGGGCTTGTCATTCTTCACCATATGGTGGTCACCATGGTGGAGTGAGAACGGCAACCAAAATGCTTGGTTGTGGTTTTTATTGGTCCAATTTTTACAAGGATGCAAGTAAGTTAGTAAAAAGATGTGATGAATGTCAAAAGACCGGTGGAATCTCAAAGAAAAATGAAATGCCTCTCACAAGCATTTTGGAGATTGATATTTTTGATATGTGGCGTATTGACTTCATGGGTCCTTTTGTGTGTTCTTGTGGAAACACCTACATCTTAGTCGCGGTGGGTTATGTGTCCAAATGGGTTGAGGCCATTGCTCTACCCAACAATGAGGTGAGAAATGTGGTGGTGTTCTTAAAGAAGAATATTTTCACAAGGTTTAGTACTCCGCGGGCTATTATAAGCGATAGGGGATCACATTTTTACAACAAAGCTTTCGACACTTTACTTATCAAGCATGGTGTTATTAATAAAGTTATGACTCCCTATTATCTACAAGCTAGTGGTCAAGTGAAAGTCTCCAACCGGGAGATAAAGAGTATTTCATCCAAAACGGTGAATGCTAATCGGACGGATTGGTCCAAAAGCATGATGATACATTATGAGCTTTGATAAGTTAGGATTTTAACGTATTTTATGCCCCTACATGCCTATGATTTGATCATATATTGTTACAAAATAGTCCTAAAAGGCTCACAAGTTGTGCTTGATCGCAGGTTCGATCGACAAAATGACGAAATGTCAAAAGATCGACTCAAAAAGGGGTGAAACCTGCTCAAGTATCAAACACCAAGAAATCTAAGGAAAGAAGGCCTAGTGCAGACCGCACAAAGTTGAATGCGGCCACACTAGGTGGTTCATAGAGTTGGTAAACCAGGCTAGAGGCAACGCAGCCGCGGTACACATATCGCGGTCCGCGGTGAAGGCTCCACAGCCGCACTACTCTTTTGTGCAGTTCGCGGTCATAAGATTCAGAGAGATGAAAGTTTGCAAGACAACGCCATGCAGTCCGCAGCCGTGATTGCGTGGACCGCTCCAGCTCCCTCCGCGGCCGCGGTCCATTCTACGCGGTCAGCGGAGTGCAAGTTCAGAGAAACACAAGTCAAAGTCAAAGAGCCCAGTACGGCCTCGGTCCATTTAGTACAGCCCGCACTAACCCCGCGGGGGTATTTTTGTCCAGTTTTTCCATCCTAGTATAAATAGAACATTTTACCATTTTTTAGGTAATCAGATATATCAGACAAGAGCTGCGCTCGTGAGAACGAATTTTGTAGCCATTTTTGGCACTTTTGCTTTACATTTACAATAGATTCTTGTATTTTAATTTTAGCAATTAATTAATATGCTTAGTTATTCATCTATTTCTTTATTTTCTTATTCAAGCATGAGTAGCTAAACCCATTAGCTAGGGTTGTGGCTCAACCCTAGTGTGGGTAATTGATGAGTGTTGCCATTTAATGTTAGATTGACTATGGGTGTTTTCTATTTGGGTTGATTTTATGTTTTAATCTAGAATTGATGGTTGCAAATACTGATTCAAGCTTTGTGGATTTAACTCTTCTTGAAAAGGAGAGTCTATGACCCCAAAATTGATCCAACAACGAATTGGGATGGACTCATGAGAAATGATAGTCCCAATTAACGGGTTAAACCTCGAGAGAGTAATTACCCTACTTGAACCCTAGTTTCTTGGTCTAATTTGCCTACCCATTTGGTCTCGAGAGAGTCAATTGGGAAAAATCACTTTCTCTACCGAGAGGTGTGAGAGTGGGTAAAATTGTACAACGGTTATAGAATAAGCCCCAATTATGTCAATCAAACCTTAGTGACATATACCCGTCAATTAGCTACCTAGGTAATGTCACGACCCTAGTGCCCTTCTTCCCATTAGATACAACTTAGCAATATTCTCGTAGCATAATTTTGTGTTAATCAATAGTTTTATAAAAATAGTTATAATTCGAAAACCCAAAAATGTTTGAAGTGACATTAGGAGTATAAACACATCTCTAGGCTAGACAAACAATCCAACTCCACTACTAGCTCCCTAAGGAAATCGATCCCGACCCTCATATCGGGTAAAAGCTATTGCGACCCGCTCTTCCTACCTTAGTGTAGCGTCGAGTTGGCAGTGATCACTTTTTGGTGTCGTTGCCGGGGAGCTTACGGTGTTGACTATCTGTTTGGTTAGTTTTGTGTTTTGCTTCTCTTTCCTTCTTGTTTACTAATTTTGTTTGTGTCGATCAATTAGGTACAAATGGCTCTTAATACAAATGACCCTCTCGGCAATGTGATAGCGGGGGAGGAGGTAGAGGATCTACAACAAGATGAGGTCTTACCTCTAGTTCCACGGAGAGGCCGAAATGCCAATATAAATGCAAATGAGAACAACAATATTCCAGACCCTCCTCCGCAACCGCCGAGAGTGGCTCCCAAAGTTTTACCAAATCAAGGATACGCCAGTGCTATTGTTCCTCCCCGAATCCGTGCGGTGAACTTTCAAATCACAAATGTTATGTTGACCTTGCTCGAGAAAAGAGGGTATTTCACGGGCGCCTCCGATCAAAATGCCTACAAGCAGTTGAAGGGGTTCGTGGATACATGCTGGGGTAGCAAGCAGACAAACATGTCCGAGGATGCGTTGAGATTGAGGCTTTTCCCGTTCTCTCTTCGGGGTAAAGCATTGGATTGGTTAGAAAGGCTCCCCAATCATTCTATTACAATATGGGATGAATTGACGGACAAATTTATAGCCAAGTTATTTTCTCCAAGTCATATGGCGGCTCTTCGGGATGAAATTCTAGCCTTCAAGCAAGAGCCAATGGAACCTTTGCACGAGATATGGGAAAGATATAGAACAATGGTGAAAGAGTGCCCTAATAACGACATGACCGAGGCTATGATTCAACAAACCTTTTATCGGGGCATCAACACCACGAATCAATGCATTGTGAACTAATTGGCCGGAGGGAACTTTATGAAACTTTCTTACCAAGAGGCATGTGCTGTACTTGATGAAATGGCCGACACCTCTTCGGCATGGCAAAGCCGAGAAAATGTGCCCCAAGGTGACCCCACGGTCATCCATTTGCACAAGGAATTGCACAATCATGGCCAAGCTATTGCCGAGCTTACAAAAACTATGAATCAACTGGAAAAGGCGCAATTACAACAAATCCAAAATCCGCACCAAGTCAACGCAATGGAAGGTGTCACTATTCTTAAGAGAAGGCAAAGAGGGCAACAATCTCAAGGGAATTGTGAACAATATGAGAATGATGGTAGTGGGTTTTCAAATGAGTGTTATGATGACCAAAGTGAAGAGGTTCAATATGTCAATAACTATCAAGGTAATAGAAGCAACTCTTCCAACCAACAATGGCGACCTCAAGGAAATTGGGGTAATCAACAACAAGGCGGAGAAAATTGGAATAACAACAACCAACAACAAGGTGGTGGCAATTGGAACAACAACAATCAAAACAACAATTGAGGTAATCAAGGTAGCAATCAAGGCAATTGGAATGGTAACAATAATAATTGGGGCAACAACAACAATTAAGGCAGATGGAACAACAATGGAAACCAAGGTAAAAGGGGGATGGGCTTTCAAAGGCCCCCAATGTATCAACAACCGAGCAATCTACCCCCTTTCCCCTCTCAAGGTCCTAGTTCTTCCGGAGGTGATATGGGAAGAATTGAAAGAATGTTTGAGCAAATTATGAAATTAACTAAGATTTTGATGCCCAATTGGCTTCTCATAATACATATATCCGGAACTTGGAGGTGCAATTAGGCCAAATCTCTCAAGCGTTGAATACTCGTCTCAAAGGTGTTGTACCAAGTGATATGGTAGTGAACCCGAAGGGTGGGAATAATAATCATGTGATGGCAGTTACAACAAGAAGTGGGAGAGGCGGTGATGTGAATGCCTCAAAGCAAAAACAAGTTATGAATGAATATGTTGAGTTGCAGGATGATGATGTACCTTTGATTGTTGATGATGTGGTTAATTAAAATGTGAACAATGATGTGCGTATTGATATTGATGAAGAAACCGAGGTAGAGACGCAAGCTGTCATGAACCCGTCTAGGGAACACTTGATTGACATGCCCGAGCCTGTTGTACCAAAGGCCAAGACACCTTTGCCTAGGCCACCTCCACCTTATCCTCAATGGTTAGCAAAGCAAAAGAGTGACAATCAATTCAAAAAGTTCATTGACATGATGAAGAGCCTCACAATCAATGTGCCTTTGGTGGAGGCACTTGAGCAAATGCCGGGGTATGCTAAGTTCATGAAAGATTTGGTAACAAAGAAGAGGTTGATGGAGTGTGAAACAATTAAAATGACTCATCAAGTGAGTGCCATAGTGCATTCAATGGCACCTAAGCTTGAGGATCCAGGAGCTTTTACTATCCCTTGTACTATTAGAAGTGCGGATTTTGCCAAAGCCCTTTGTGATTTGGGGGCTAGCATAAATTTGATGTCGTACTCGGTCTTCAAGACTTTGGGAATTGGACAACCTCGACCTACCTCAATGAGACTTCAAATGGCGGATCAATCGATGAAGCGACCTTTGGGCATAATTGATGATGTACTTGTCCGGGTGGATAAGTTTATATTGCCGGCTGACTTTTCCATATTAGATTGTGAGGTGGACTTTGAAGTGTCGATTATTCTTGGTAGACCTTTCCTAGCTACGGGGAAGGCATTGGTTGATGTTGAAGCGGGCGAGCTGACTTTCCGAGTGGGGGATGAGAAGGTGGTATTCCGTGTTTACAAATCAATGAGACAACCCAATAGCATGGAGATGTGTTCATTTGTGGACATTGTCACAGCTGTGATAGTGGATGACACAAGTTCCATGATCCATGTTGAAAATCCCCTTGAGGCCGTGCTTCTTAATATGGATGTCAATGATGATGCTAGTAGAGTGGAGTGCGTGAATGCATTTCATGATATGGGTTCATATTCATATGAGCCTAGGAAACTATCTTTGGATCTTGAAAACCGCAAAACTCCACCAACAAAGCCATCGATTGAGGAGCCACCGGTATTGGAGTTGAAGCCACTTCCTCCACACCTCAGGTATGAATTCTTGGGTTCAAATTCTACTTTACCTGTAATTATTTCTTCTTGCCTTACTAACATGCAGGTTGAGGCCACCTTAGCGTTCTTCAAAAGCGGGAAAGGGCAATCGGATGGACTCTAGCTGATATTCAAGGAATAAGCCCCGCATTTTGCATGCACAAAATCATCTTGGAGGCCGATGCAAAGCCTTCCTTGGAGCATAAAAGAAGACTAAATGAGGCGATGCAAGAGGTGGTGAAGAAAGAGGTTATCAAATGGCTAGATGCTAGGGTGGTTTATCCTATTTTTGACAGTTCGTGGACTTCTCCGGTGCAATGTGTGCCAAAAAAGGGTGGTATGACTGTGGTGACCAATGACAACAATGAGCTCATTCCTACTAGAACAATCATTGGGTGGAGAGTTTGTATGGATTACTGAAAGCTGAACAAGGTGACTATAAAAGATCATTTCCCATTGCCATTCCTTGACCAAATGCTTGATCGTCTTGCGGTCCGGGATTTCTATTGCTTTCTGGATGGTTACTCGGGGTACAATCAAATTCTAATTGCCCTAGAGGACCAAGAGAAGACCACCTTTACATGTCCTTATGGCACATTCGCTTTCTCTAGAATGCCATTTGGATTGTGTAATGCTCCGACGACCTTCCAACGTTGTATGATGGCTATTTTCACCGACATGGTGGAGGATATTTTGGAGGTCTTCATGGATGACTTCAGCGTAGTTAGGGATTCTTTTGAGGAGTACTTGGTAAACTTGGATAGAGTGTTGAGCCGATGTGAAGACACAAACCTTGTTCTCAATTGGGAAAAGTGCCATTTTATGGTAGAAGAAGGTATAGTGTTGGGTCACAAGATCTCGAAGTGAGGAATTAAAGTTGATAAGGCCAAGATTGAGGTTATTTAGAGGCTCCCTCCCCTACTTCTGTCAAAGGGGCGAGGAGTTTCCTTGGGCACATGGGTTTTTACCGGAGGTTCATAAAGGATTTTTATAAAGTGGTATACCCTTTGTGCAAGTTGCTCGAGAAAGATGCAAAGTTCTTGTTCGATGAGAGTTGTATGCAAGCATTCGAGCTACTCAAGCTCAAGTTGACTTCTACCCCCATCATCACCGCACCAAATTGGAGCTTACCTTTCGAGCTCATGTGTGATGCTAGTGACATTGCGGTTGGGGCTGTTTTGGGCCAAAGAATCAATAAGATGTTCCATCCAGTGTACTACGCAATAAAGACCATGAATGAGGCTCAAAGAAACTGTATAGCCACCGAGAAAGAATTATAGGCTATTGTGTTTGCTATAGAAAAGTTTCGACCTTACCTTATGGGGGCCAAAGTTATAGTGCACATCGATCATGCCGCCCTTAGGTATTTGATGACCAAGAAAGACTCCAAGGCGAGATTGATGAGATGGGTGTTACTTCTTCAAGAGTTTGATCTAGAAATTATTAACCGGAAAGGTAGTGAAAATCAAGTGGCGGACCACTTGTACCGTTTGGAGGAGGAGGGGAGGCCTTGTGACGGCCTTGAGATCAATGATTCATTTTCCGATGAACAACTCCTTACGGTGTCAATGAAGGATATTCCATGGTTTGCTGATGTTGCTAATTACCTTGTGACCAGAATAATCCCGTGTGAGCTCTCTTCTAACAAAAGGAAGAAGCTCAAGCGGGATAGTTTGGATTTCTATTCGGATGAGCCATACTTGTTCAAGATTTGCACGGATGGTGTGATTCGTAGATATGTCCCGGAGGAAGAACAATTGAGTATCCTAGAGGCTTGCCATTCTTCACCCTATGGTGGCCACCATAGTGGGGTGAGGACCGCCTCGAAGGTTCTTACTTGTGGATTCTATTGGCCCACCTTGTTCAAAGATGCGGACAATTTGGTGAAGAGATGTGATGATTGCCTAAGAGCGGGCGGAATTTCAAAAAGGGATGAGATGCCCTTCAATACGATTCTTGAAGTGGATATCTTTGATGTTTGGGGCATCTATTTCATAGGTCCATTTGTTAGCTCTTGTGGGAATACTTACATTCTCATGGCGGTTGATTATGTCTCAAAGTAGGTTGAAGCCGTGGCTTTGCCTAATAATGAAGTCCGGAGTGTTGTTGTGTTTCTTAAAAAGAACATCTTCACAAGGTTTGGCACTCCTCGTGCTATCATTAATGATGGGGGGTCTCACTTTTGCAACAAGGTTTTCGATATGTTGCTTTTTAAGTATGGTGTCAATCATAAGGTTTTGACCCCCTATCATCCTCAAGCTAGTGGCCAAGTGTAAGTCTCCAACAGAGAAATTAAGAGTATCTTGTCTAAAATTGTCAATGCTAATAGGACCGATTGGTTGAAAAAGTTGGATGACGCTCTTTGAGCTTATCAGATGGCTTACAAAACTCCGATTGGTATGTCTCCGTATCGGTTGGTGTTTGGGAAAGCTTGCCATCTTCCGGTGGAATTAGAGCACAAGGCCATGTGGGCCTTGAGAAAGTTGAACTTAGAATGGAATGTTACGGCAAATCTTTGGGTTGAACAACTTAATGGGCTTGCTGAGTTTATATTCCATGCCTACTACAGCTCGTCCTTGTACAAGGACAAAATGAAGTATCTTCACGACAAATATGCTCGAGGTAAGGAGTTCAAGGTTGGAGATAGGGTTCTCTTGTTCAATTCCCAGTTACGTCTGTTTCCGGGTAAGCTCAAGTCAAAGTGGAGTGGGCCTTTTGAAGTTGTGTTCGTGACCCCATTTAGTGCTCTTGATCTAAGGAACAAGAATGGTGAAGTATTCAGAGTCAATGGACATCGGGTCAAGCATTATCTTGGAAAATTTGATGATAGCCACGTGGTGGCACTTCTCCATCTAAAGTGATGTGCTGGTAACATGCGTCGTGCCGCGACGTTAACTCAGGTGCTGCTTGGAAGACAACCCGTTTCTTTTTCTTTTTTGTTGTTTTCTGTGTTTTTTTGGTAGTGTAGATTTGATTTTGAGCTAATTGATTGTGAGATATTGCAGGGATTAAGTTGATGCAGTGCAAAATAGTTTGAAAAAATTTGAACAGTCTCTGAAGATTGCCAGTGCGGCCACATAGCACTTTGTGCGGTCCGCACTGGTGATGGTCAAAATTGGTACTCTCTGAAGTTTTCCACCGCGGCCGCATTCCATTTAGTGCGGTCCGCAGTGGACCTCCGCGACCGCGGCCTGTTTTGTGCGGACCGCGGAGGTTGCCTACTCAAGCTTCATTTGAACAAACCCAGCACGATTCGCGGTCGGTTTTGTGCGGTCGCGCTGGTAGGTAAGGCTGGGTCACATTGCTTTTCTATAAATAGATCCCATAGGTCACTATTTACCTTTTTCGAACTTTTAACCTCAGAGACATAAAAGTACTGTCCATAGCCTCTCTTGACCGTGATTCTTGCTTAAGATTGACTAATTAAATTTTATCTTCTCATCTAGTAATGTTTCACTTAGTCCTTATGCATTTACTTGATAAATGTTGTTTTTATTTTATTTCAATTAGCCTGTAACTTCTTTTTCGTCCTGTTTTCTCTATTTTTGTTAGCTTAGGTTGGTTTATGTATTAGTTTTGGGGTGCTTAATTTGCATAATGACTGGGTAATTTGAGTAGGGACAAAGTAGGTGAAAACTTGAACAAAATTGCAAAAATTGGAAACCCTAACTTAGTGCCTGTGCAATATACTCTCCGCGGACCGCGGTCGCCTTTGTGCGGTCCGTGGTGCCCTGACGCGGTCCGCATTGCCATTTTGCATGGACCGCGGTGCCCAAGTGACTGAAATTGAACCTATGCCCAGTGCGATCGCATTGCACTTTATGCGGTCCGCGGTAGCCCACCGCGGTCGCGGTGCTTTTTTGTGCGGGCCGCGGTGGTTGGATTCAGAGAGGTCGTGTTACAGACCTCACCTCAGTTCGTACCATGGTTGCTTTTATGCGGTCCGCGATGCCCCCAATACGGCCGCACTACTTTTTGTGCGGGCCGCGGTGGGAAGAATCAGAGAGATGTTGTCCAGGGCCTTATCCCAATGCGGACCGCTGTCACCTTTGCGCGGTCCGCGGTGCCCCCAGTGCGGCCGCACTCCTGTTTGTGCGGGACGCGATGCCATGTTCTGCAACTATTTCTGCATCATTTAATCTGCTGTCTGCAATTCAATTTCAAGACTTGTTTCACTGCCTGTGCTGATACTAACCATGTTAGATGTGTATGCTTGCAGATAATGGTCAAACAACGAGGTAAAGGTACCAAACAAACCGTCCAAGGTAATTCCTCCCCGGAAGGGAAGCAACAGATGGTAAAACTCACTCCCCAGGCTAGACAAAACATAAAGGACATGAGGAAAGCAATCAAAGCGGCTAATAGTGCCCTTGATAACTTGGGGAGTGAGTATGAGCCTTCCCGGGAGATCTCTTCAGATTCAGTCCCTCTATACATCCCATATCCGGAGAACGCCATACATAGAGACACTCCCTCCTATTCCCCCGATGCTCGAGCCTTAATCAACATTTCTTTTAGGTCGTCTGAGGGATCAGCGGCATGTAGTGGGGATGGATACTCTACCTCTCCCACAGGGTCAATATCTGGAGAGGGTGCTAGAGGTGATGAGGGAGATGGGGAGTTATCGGGGGTGGTGTGCCTCAGGTTAGGGGTGTTGACCAGACTAGAAATCCCATTATTTGGGAAGATAGATTCGTCAGCCAGACGTTCCACAAGTTTAGGGAATGGTGGCCGGCACGAAAGTTGATTCTCGAAAGGAGTTTCATTGACAAAGACCTTCTACCCCTACACCTCAATGTACATAGATAGTTTCGAGCTCGAGTGGGTTGGGAGTTCTTTAAAGATAATTATGTGAAGGCGAATGAGCACATGGTCAAGGAGTTTTATAGCAATGTGGCCGACATCTTGAAGGGCACCAAGGTGACCAAAGTGCGAAACAAAAATGTGGTATTTACCGGGAAGGCACTAAATGAATACCTCGGGTTCAATGATGAAGATGAGTCCTTTTACAGTGAAAAGTTGGCAATGGGCGAGGAGGTTCATCCGTGGTTAGCTTCATACCTGGCAATCCCGGGTACGATTCCAGAGTGGTTGCAAGCAGGGGCCAAAATACTTCGGAGAACCTTTAACTTTGAGGCTAGAGGGTGGTTGACTTTTGTGTGCAGTCGGCTCGACCCTACTACCCATGATCAAACTATTCCACTTGCCCGGGCTGTTCTGGTTTCTTCTATTATGGCGGGATATCCTATCAATGTGGGCAATGTGATGTCCCGCATCATTTCTGCAGAGGGGGTTGAGCATGACCGAAATTACCCTTTTCCCAACACCCTCACTATGTATTTCCGGGACCTAGAGGTGGAGAAGAGACCTTTTGACATCAAGGTCAAACCTGTGGCTCCGTTTTCATGGTACAGTTTGAAGGAGCTAGACAACCCCAAGGACAAAAATTACAAGCCACCTGCTTCTGCCCCAACCGGCCAGTCTGAAGAGCCGGTTGCGGTAGAGCCCTCCACTGAGCCTACCTCTACAGTTGCTGACATGCCTCCTGGACCTTCCACTACTGCTGGTCCCTATACTTCAGCTGGGCCGGGGATTCCATCTTCCTGGGCCCATCCTATCACCGCCCACCAGTTGAGCCAGACACTTCATAACTTGAACAACTGGATGGCGACTACGTCATCCAAGTTGTCCACCTTGTCTTCTACCATTACGGCTCAGTCGGCACCACAACTAGTGCAGGTGCCCCAGTCTATCGAGGATTCACTTAAGGAGATGTTTGCAATCAGCAAAAGATCCTTGATTCTCAGGCTACCTTGGCTAAGGCAGTGGATTCTCATGGCAAGGCCCTAAAGGAGCTTGCTAGGAGCACAAGAAGCTACGCAAAACACGGGCTTCCAAGGAGTCTGTGAAGGCGCTGAGGGAGGATGTTGACAAACTGAAGGCAGACCAACTGCCTTTAGACTTGCTATTCGAGGATCCAGCCCCAGCAGCAGAGCCACAGCAGGAGCAGACACAACAACTTCCAAAAAAGAAGAGGAAGGACCCTAGTGCATATGAGGTGATCATCCTGTTGGCGGTCCCACCAGAGGCTTCCTCCAGTCAGCCACAGGATGTTCCTGATATTCAGCCCGTGCAGGTCTAGGCCCCAGTCCCAGCAGCTGAGCAGCAGGAGACCGGGAACCAGTCTGAGGTTCCCGAACATACAGAGGACCCGGGGACCACTCATGTTCCCATGCATACAGACGAGGCTTAGGGAGCTCCTATATCCTTTCATCTTGATTTTTTGATGCTTATTTGTTTATTTGGAATTTGGGACAATGCCAGCTTTCATTTGTGGGGTGCGCCCTACCTTTTATCCGAATGATTGTATATATTAATTGACTTAGTTTATGTTTATGTTGATTTTCTATTTGGTCTGTATATAACTTTACATTTAGTTACTTTTATCGCACTTTTATCTTTTCTTGGTATGTATATAAAGTTACATTTTTGTATATATTCATCCCCCGTTGTATATTCTAATCCCCTATTGTAAATATTTATTCTATTTTCTATTTTCGTAATATTTTTCATTTTTAGCTTAGTAGATAGGCTTGTAGCCTTGTTGTTTCGTTTTTGGTGCTTTCGATAAGCCCTTGGTTTTCTTAATGTCACGGTTCTTTCCAAGGGTGAAGTATTGTGCGAACTGGGTGGCTCTTCCAGATGATGGATGGCGTGACAACCTTCTTAACGGTTTGAGTCCGTTTTTTATTTTTATTTTGTTTTTAGTAGTTTATAGTTAAGGGTACCTCAAGCAAAGCTTCACTTGGGCCTAACACATTTGCCATTGATCCCATGGTCAAAGACAAGTGGTTGTGTTTAGGATGGTTAAAGTAGTGACCTTGAGAATCTTGTTTTGACCAAACAAACATCATGTGGTCTTTCCGGACTATTGTGTGCTTAATCGTGTCTAAGGTTGTTGTGGGCCCCCGACTCTATGTCTTTAGCAATCCTTGAGTGTGTGTGGTGAGAAATCGAATCGTGAGTCCAAGTCCCGAGCCAATGGCCTAGAACTTGCCCTGAATGTTTGTTGAGGTGAAATTTTGAGTGAAAATTCGACTTGAGAAGTGATTATAGGTTCTCCTTGATTCAAATAATGGTCGAACAATTCCATAGCCTACCAATGATATAATCCCTAGATAACCCTTTTGAGCCTTAAACCTTTTTCTTTCAAGAACCAATGCTACAAGCCTATACCCGTTCTAAATTATACCCTCTCTTGGCACCCAAATCATCCTTTGAGTAATGGTAAAAGTCTAAGTTTGGGGGGGGGGGAGACGAGAAAGGAAACAAAGTGGTAAAAGGTACAAAAGCAAAAGGAAGGCAATGAAAAAAAAAGCCCAATGTGCAAAGAATAAAACGGGATTCAAGAAAAACAAAAGTGAAAAGGGTGTGAAAAAAGTAGAAATGCTTCGAATTGCGTAAGAAAGAGTGACAATGTATCTCTATAACCCCTTGAAAAGAAGTGAAATACTCAAAGAGTCAAAGAAAATTGTGCCAAAATGAATCAAAAGAAGTGCTTAAGGGAAGATGGAACCCATATAGACCAACAACTTTTCCTACCCTGGACCAAAAGCCTTCACATTGACTCTACAAAAGCCCTATATGATCTTGAGTTGGATGACACTCGCATTAGTGGATACTTACATAAGGGTCAAGCATATGGTACTTAGAGCCGGACTTGTGACCTTTCCTTGAGAGAGACAAGTGAATTCCCATTAACCTTAGTTTATGTGCTTATACTTTAAAAGGTGAGGTTATGCTGAGGGAGAGTTGAGGATGTGTGAGTTTGGATTCCACAGCGATCAAAGTAATTGAGAGAGTTCTTTGATGTAATGAGTCAATTCTTGATGCTCTTGTGTCACACTTGATCCATAGTTTTTCAAAGTTTAAATTTTGTTAATGATCCATTCGTATTGACGGCAATTGTTAGTCCCAATTGATGCTTGTTGAAGTTACTCTAGGACAGCCGGAATTACTTGAATTTTCCTTTAAGGGGTGGGTCTTATTTTGTTTGCTTGAGGACAAGAAAATGTTTAAGTTTGGGGGAGTTGATAAGTTAGGATTTTAACGTGTTTTATGCCCCTACATGCCTATGCTTTGATCATATATTGTTACAAAATAGTCCTAAAAGGCTCACAAGTTGTGCTTGATCGCAGGTTTGATCGACAAAGTGACGAAATGTCAAAGATCAACTCAAAAAGGAGTGAAACCTGCTCAAGTATCAAAGACCAAGAAATCTAAGGAAAGAAGGCCTAGTGCGGACCTCACAAAGTTGAATGCGATCGCACTAGGTGGTTCAGAGAGTTAGTAAACCAGGCTAGAGGCAACGCGGCTGCGGTACACATCTCGCGGTCCGTAGTGAAGGCTCCCCGACCGCACTACTCTTTTGTGCGGTCCGCGGTCATGAGATTCAGAGAGATGAAAGTTTGCAAGCCAACGCCATACGGTCCGCGGTCGTGATTGCGAGGACCACGCCAGCTCCCTCCGTGGCCGCGGTCCATTCTATGCGGTCCGCGGAGTCCAAGTTCAGAGAAGCACAAGTCAAAGTCAAAGAGCTCAGTGCGGCTGCGGTCCATTTAGTGCGACCCGCACTGATCCCGCAGGGGTATTTTTGTCCATTTTTTGTAGCCTAGTATAAATATAACATTTTAACATTATTTAAGTAATCAGATATATCAGACAAGAGCTGCGCTCGTGAGAACGAATTTTGTAGCCATTTTTGGCACTTTTGCTTTACATTTACAATAGATTCTTGTATTTTAATTTTAGCAATTAATTAATATGCTTAGTTCTTCATCTATTTCTTTATTTTCTTCTTCAAGCATGAGTAGCTAAATCCATTAGCTAGGGTTGTGGCTCAACCCTAGTGTGGGTAATTGATGAGTGTTGCCATTTAATGTTAGATTGACTATGGGTGTTTGCTATTTGGGTTGATTTTATGTTTTAATCTAGAATTGGTGGTTGCAAACACTGATTCAAGCTTTGTGAGTTTAACTCTTCTTGAGAAAGAGAGTCTATGACCCCAAAATTGACCCAACAACGAATTGGGATGGACTCATGAGAAATGATAGTCCCAATTAACAGGTTAAACCTCGAGAGAGTAATTACCCTACTTGAACCCTAGTTGCTTGGTCTAATTTGCCTACACATTTGGTCTCGAGAGAGTCAATTTGGTAAAATCACTTTCTCTACCAAGAGGTGTAAGAATGGGTAAAATTGTGCAACGGTTATAGCATAAGCCCCAATTATGTCAATTGAACCTTAGTAACATCTACCCGTCAATTATCCACCTAGCTACGTCACGACCCTAGTGCCCTTCTTCCCATTAGATACAACTTAGCAATATTCTCGTTGCATAATTTAGTGTTAATCAATAGTTTTATAAAAACAGTTATAATTCGAAAACCCAAAAATGTTTGAAGTCATTAGGAGTACAAACACATCTCTAGGCTAGACAGACAATCCAACTCCACTACTAGCTCCCTGAAAAAATCGATCCCGACCCTCATATCGGGTAAAAGCTATTACGACACGCTCTTCCTACCTTAGTGTAGCGTCGAGTTGGCAGTGATCAAGCTTACCGGACAACTTATAAAACACCTACCGGAATGTCGCCATACCGGTTGGTGTTCAGAAAAGCTTGTTATCTTTCGATGGAACTAGAGCACAAGGACATGTGGGCTCTAAAGAAGTTGAATCTTGATTGGGATATAGCCGCTAACTTGAGAGTTGCACATTTGAATGAATTGAATGAGTTCTGGTACCATGCTTATGCAAGTTTGGCCTTATACAGAGAAAAGATGAAATATCTTCATGATAAATACATTTGGAAAAATGAGTTCAAGGTGAGTGATATTGTATTGTTGTTTAACTCAAGGTTGAGGATGTTTCCCGGGAAGCTAAAGTCTAATTAAAGTAGTCCTTTTAAAATTGTGGGTGTAATAATTTTTGGTGCATTGGACTTGAAGAGCAAAAACAATAAAGTATTCCGAGTCAATGGTCACTGGGTGAAGCACTACTTGAGAAAAGTTAGAGATAGCCACATCATGGCGGTCATTCATTTCAATTGATGGTATTCTGCATCGTGTCGCGATGTTAAATCAGGCGTTTCTTGGAAGGCAACCCATCGTTCTTTTCCTTTTTCTTTGGTAGTTAGGTGTTATTTTTGTTCTAACTTGATTTGAAGTGTGCTACAGGGCTGAGTGTGACTTACATGAATTGTGGACAAAAATCTGGCTAAGTGTTACAAGAATTGCAGACCGCACATTTTTGGGTGTTGCAGCCGTTTCTTTTTATTATTTTAGGAAGTTTTAGCTTATTTGAGTATTTGAACATTAGATTTCATCATTTTAATCCTCCATTATGAGTTTATTAGCTTTTCTTTTATTTTATGTAATTTGCATTATGAGTAGTTAGATTTTTACTAGAGTTGTGACCCAACCCTAGTGTGTAAACCTTATGGGTATTTAATTTAGTGCTTGTTAATAATTGAATGTTAATTATTTAACTTAGTTCATGCTTTAAGTTTAGAATTAATGGTTACAAACGTTGATTCATGCCTATTTGACTTAGAGCCCGTTTGGATTAGCTGGAAAAAAGCAACTTTTAAGCACAACTGCTTAAAAGTAGCTTTTAAGTGCTGAAACTTGTTTTATAAATAAGCAGTTACCTGTTTGGATAAAAGTGCTGAAGCTTAAAAAAAGTTGTTGAAGTATTTGGTAAACAAGTGCTGGCAAGAACGTTTTTCTATTAAAAAGACAGAAATATCCTTAGAGCTGTTAACATTATAAAGGAGCTGATTACTACAATATATTTGATTTATATAATAAATGTAAATAAAAAATAATTTATAATTTATATTTTAATTTAATTTCAATTTAACTGATTACTTAAGATAGTTTTTACAACTATAATTCTTGAACGCTCATTTTTAGTTTGTACAAAAGAGGAAAAAATTTGAAAATCTGGGTAAAAATGGTTCTATTCAGCCAAGACTGCCTATTAATTCATTTTTTCCAATGTGCATGCAAGGAAAAAAAATATAATCGTTGAGTATGCTTCTAGCTGGTTCTCGTGGGATGTTTCTTATAGCTTCCCTAGTGGCTGAAGCATTCTTGTTATTTAAGAGTTAAGATAACTTAAGCTGATAATAAACTTATGGGATTGTGAATCCATTTAGCTTGCTGATCAATGCACTGATAATTTGTAAATTCAAAAAGCTATCCAAGATGAGATGTCATCAGATCATGTTACAGAAGATCCAAACACATACAAAATAACAAGATAACATTAGTGTTTCTCAATTGGAATGTAAAATAATAAATATTAGTGTTTTAAAAGACAAACCCCAAATGTGCGCTCTACAATATTTCTACAAGAAGAATGCAAATAGTTAAATTTTTTAATTCGCCCTCTTGGTTCTCGCAATTGTCTTGTTGCACCGCGACGGAATTGTGCTAGGTGATATCTCACATTATCTCCTTTGTATGTAGCCATATATCCCTTCATATGCGGATATCCTGCATCAACTAGATAATACTTATTTCCAATTAGACGTGGAAAGTTGAATTCTGATCTACGAAGGGTCACACCAAATATACGACTATCGTGAGCTGCTCCTTCCACCCAGCCCATGCAAATATAAAACACATATTAAAATCTACGGCAACAAGAATATTTGAGTCGGATAACCTTTACGTCCAATATATGGTATCTCTTGACCTTGCGGTAATCTTGCTTTAACATGTGTGCCATCAAGTGCACCAATACAATCCTACACACATTTACATGTATAAATTTAACTTAAGTTAGTAATACTTATAAAAGTTAAGTTATAAGTTTAATAAAAAAGAATTATGTAAAAATATTTGTTACCCTAAATAAAGGGAGATATTGACCATTACATGGCTTGTGAGCTCCTGCGCCATCATTATAATTTTGATGTGGTATAATTATATCTCTTGCAAGTTCACAAATGACCTTTAAAGTACTATGAAAGTGTCTATGAATTGTTTCTCCCGAATGTTGAAAGATTTTATGTATAAATCGATTTCCAGCTCCATGTGCACAAGTCATCAAGAACATGCCTAACATCTCGTGTATAGACATTCCACGTGTGGGTTTAAGCCCATGCTTTTCAGTTAAGTCATTCGATAGATCAACAAACACTGACTTCCTCAATCAAAAATTTTCATAACAACGAGTGTCGTTTCCTCTTAATATCTCTTGAATAAATACATTTCCAGAGCGACTAGATGTATGACAAGGTTCCTTGCATAGATATTTTTTGTAATACATCAAAATCAATTTACCTGCTATTTGACATAAAGTCGTCCATTCCTTCTCATCTTGATCCCTCTGTATTTCCTCCAATTCTTCTTCATCTTCATCGTCTGACGAATAACTTGGATAAGGATCTACTATGTCACTAGAGTTCGAACTCTCCATTTTACTGAAAATGAAAACATAAAGTTAACTGAATCTTTCTAAACATAACCTTAACTGAAGCTTTACAAACATTAAGTAAAGGGAAGCTTAACAATAGTAAGCTTAACAGAATTTTAATGATAGAAGCTCAACAAACAAAAGCTTTAATTCAATAAAAGTTTAATGATACAATCACAACGTCTAAACAAGAAGAAATATATAAAGTTTGCACATAAAACCATAATAACGTTTACACATACAACCACAATATTAGAACACGGAATACTAGAAAACTCAACCATAACGATCAATTATCCATTTTCCTTGAGGTATAACTGATAATTAAACTCTAACCAACACTTGCGAGCTTCATCAGTAGGCATCCCCAAAAATATCTGCCGGTTATTTTTCTTGCGGAATAAATTCATAGTAAAACTGTAAATTTTACTCCCAGCTAGAATATCAGGAATTTATCCCAATGTGCCAATACACTTCTCAATAGATGTCACGTCAACTGCAGGAGATGTAGTAGTGCTTTTGCTAGACATAAACTCTATGAGAGAGTGTATGTCCTCTTTTATTAATGTTGCAAATGTTTTTTTCTTACTCTTTCTTACTTGACTACTGGTGCTAACACCATCAGTTGATTTTTATCTTTTTAGTGATAACTCTAAAAATATAACAGAATTTATATTCTGTAGATCATCACTTTCATCGCTCATTTCATCATTAAGATGAATAAAGTGTTCTTTGTCACAATCATCAATAACATTTATTCCTTCTTCATCAAGATTAAGTCCAATACCGGATGATTATTCTTGATTTGCTGAACGTGCTCTTTCTCCTGTGGCAACAACATCAGCAAACAATGCATCGTAGCGAAACCATATGAGCAAAAGATCTTTGTTCCTAAATTTCTTATATTTTGCATTCTCCTGTAAAAAGAGAAAATCAAAACTACTTTAATCAAACTGATAAAATTAACAATTAAAAAAAATAAGAATTACACATATAATAATGTGAAAGATGTACCATTATTTTTCGGTCCCACCAATCATCATCTGCCATAATCGTATTTTTTGTGGCATCCCATCCTAAACTTGTCTCCCCTCTCATCAATTGCTTAAAAAGTATCCATTCTCCTTTCATGTAATCCCAATGATTTTTTATTTTTTGAATCATAGTCTTTTCCCGTCTTCTTACAGAACTCGTCAACAAGACTTTTCCACCCATCTTTATTTAAGTAAGTGTTTGGTATATTTTTTTTCTAACCTCTTGCTCACACAACTCAATAAATATAATATGTGTATCATCGTACCACTTAGCATTATCCGGCATAATTGAATATAAATAATCTGAAGAAAGTAAAGCAACCAAGAAGCTAAGACTAAAGTTGCATAATAGTAATACCCGTACTTTTGTAACTGCATGATCCATAAACATCTTAAGTAACAATTTTATTATTTTTCTCCTAAAAGGGGAGATAGAACTAAGAACTCAATTATTTCAAAGAGATTAATTATGATAACTGTTGGGTTTTATGGACTCTCCAATATGTACCATTGATATCATATCTAAGCTTTGTCCTCTTTCTCTGTTTCTACCTTTTTTCTACATTCTAGTTAAATAGTAGTATCTCTCCAACTGGTGAGTTTATCTCATGTTAGTGTTTAATAATGATACCATTTGGCTCTGATTATGTTCCCAAAATTAAGTAGTTTGGTTCGGTTAAAAAAAAACTAAACCTTACAAGCAAATGCATGCAGAAATGTCGACTATAGTTCTTGACAAACAAAAAGAAATTCTGTAAAGGATACGAATCAGAGTTATCACTACAAAGCCGCTCTTAAACCTATAGCAACCTAAAACAATGAGTACAAGTGTTACAGATCACTTTGGATCTGTAACAATGACATAAGTACCATTAGTATTAAGAATGCCAGCATTAACAAAGAAAAACGAGGCAGTGATGATTTGGTTAAGAAAAATATAAGTGCTTGATGACATGCTTATATGAACAACTTGCCAGAGGTGTTAACAGGCTATCAAGCACTTAGCTCCAGCACTCCTAAACTACATTTTTCTTCATTTTTATAAAAAGAGTCAACTTTGATAAATATCAAATATTCTACTATTTTCTTTGCTATAACACTAAAATGATGAAGCGGAATGAAGATGAAAGGAGCCAACAACCTAAAGCAAGATCGTCCTTGCATTTGTATAGTCAAAAATCAGTAAAATTTTCCAAATGAATTCAAACAAAAATATACAATAAGGATCGAGAAGAACTTACAACGATAATTGATTTCCACTGGATTGCTTGAAGAAAAGCGCAGAAAAATTAAAGATGAAGCAGAGATGAAGATGAAAGGAGGAACAGTAGTCTTCAAAGTGAAGAAAATAGGAGAAATACAATGTTTTAGGGTTTCTTTGACTGAGGGTAATTTTGGTATTATAAAAACTTATAAGGGACAAGCGAGTAATTTTTTTGGTCAAACCAAAATGGCTTTTAAGCCAAAATTAAAGAAGTTGGGGTCAGCCAACTTGTTGCTTTGGACTTTTTATGCACTTTTTAGCTTTTTTTAAGTAGCCTTTTTTTTTTTTTGCCAAAAACTCTAAAAATTTAAAAAGTGTCCAAACACCCTCTTAGTCTCTACTTGAGAAAGAGTGACCTATTCTAGTAACTTAGCTAATAAGAAATTGGGCTAATTGAGATATTTATTAGCCTAATTAAATGGTCGAAACTAGAGATAGTAAGAACCCCACTTGAGCTCCAATCAACTGTTTTGGTTGATACTCATTTGGACTTGAGAAAACCAAATCGGGCAAAATCACTCTCTGAGCGAGAGATATTGAGTGAGTAATATAGAGCTGAGAGCTATAATACACCCCAATCAACAAAACGAACATTAACGTCTTTATCCCATTAAGCAAACACCTAGGTTATGGTAATAGCCCTAGGCCTTTAACCTATTTGGAAAAACCTCAAAAATATTTATCTCTAATCTATTTCCTTTAGCTTGCATTCATTAGAGTAAAAGTAGAAGTAGAAAACAAAACTTTGTTATGGAAGAAGATAACTCATTTGCTTGCTTCAAATATATACTCTTAATACCCTTTATAACTCCAGTGGATTCGATCCCGACTCATAGTTGGATAATTATTATTGCATACGACCGTATCATATCTCTCATTGAGGTGTGTTGTGGAAGTCATCAGAAGCCAAAACATCTAATTAAGTGTCAGCGGATCTTATCCATCCCACCACAACCTTCGGTGGTAACATAATTTTGGTTGTAGACACAAAGAACGTGCAATATTTTCAATTCACAGCATGCAAAGACTGTTGACAATTTTGTAGAAAGTTCACAAGTAACCTATGCCTGAACCACTTTTAAGCTTCCTTATCTATAAGAATAACACTATTTTCACAATGGATCAAGAAACCCCTCTTAAACCATATTTCCATTTCTCATAGCTCATGAACAACAACACAACATCATGGAAATATTAACGTTGTTTGTTTGCTTGATTTTGTCATGGATTTTCATCCATGGATTGAGGCAGAGGAACAGGAAAGGTCCCATACATTGGCCTATTATTGGGGCAGGATTAGAACAGTGGGTGAATTTTGATCGAATGCATGACTGGTTGGTCAAGTATTTGGCTCAATCACCAACTGTTGTTGTCCCAACGTGGTCTACAACTTATACTTACATTGCTCATCCAGATAATGTCGAACATGTTCTCAAAACTAACTTTGATAATTATCCAAAGGTCTGTGATCTTTTTTTTTTTTTCATAATTCTCTCATGATTATCCAGTCAATTTAGTCGATTGAACTAGGAATATGGATTTAATCTCTTTGGAAGGATACCAAAATGAAAATTTGTAAAAATAAAATAGCACTGAATAGATAATACGTTTGTCGCTCATTATTTGTGTAATAAGGATTAGTTCTTGTTTGTACATTGTTATTCTTTCAGTACGGATTTATAATGTCCTAAATCAATTGATCAACCTTTGTGTTGGATGTTCAGATTCTTTCACGTGGTATTAGAGCAGAACTTTGGTAACCATAGTATTTTCATAGCGGTCTTCTCTTTACTTAATGTCTTGAGTTGTCCTGAAGATAGAATTTTTAGGACAAAATAAGTATCTCTAAATAGCATCCATGAGAATGACTGTCTGCGCACTTTCCCCCATCTTGTCTCAGTTCTGTCCATCGAGTCACTAAATTTGTTCTAGGCCCACTTGTACCGAGATTCTATATCTTCTTTATCCCATTTACATATATGGTTTTAGTCTAGCATGATAATGAATGATTGGTTTTGCTTTGTGGCAGGGTGAAGTGTATCATTCATATATGGAAGTTTTGCTTGGAGATGGCATCTTTAATGTGGATGGTGAACTTTGGAGGAAACAAAGGAAGACTGCTAGCTTTGAATTTGCTTCAAAAAACTTAAGGGATTTCAACACTGTAGTTTTTAGGGACTATACCCTTAAACTCTTTAACATTCTAATTCAAGCTTCTTTCAACAATAAGGAAGTAGACATGCAGGTAAGTTGAATTCTCTTGGACATGAAATACATTTTTTATTATTGTTGCTAAAGAACACATTCTTTTTACAGGATCTGTTGATGAGAATGACTCTTGACTCAATATGTAAAGTGGGATTTGGTGTAGAAATAGGAACATTGGACCCCAATTTACCAGAAAATAGCTTTGCACAAGCATTTGATGCTGCAAATGTTATCGTGACACTGCGATTTATCGACCCTTTGTGGAGGATCAAGAAATTTCTCAACATAGGATCAGAAGCTATCCTTGATCAGAGTATTAAAACAGTTGATGATTTCACATATTCTGTCATAAGAAAAAGGAAGGCAGAGATAGAAGCAGCTCCAACCAATGAGAAAGTAAGCTCATAGGAACGATTTTAGCTAAATAACTACTAAGCCTTTTAATTAGCATGCTGATGTCTTTATGATTTTTAACATAACCAGATTAAGCAAGACATATTATCAAGATTCATTGAGCTAGGAAAAGACCCTGAGAACAATATGACTGATAAAAGCCTGAGGGACATTGTCCTGAATTTTGTCATAGCGGGCCGTGATACAACTGCAACAACTCTATCTTGGGCTATATACATGATCATGACTCACGAACACGTAGCAGAGAAGCTGTACGCAGAACTGAAATCGTTGGAAGAAATCCGAGCTAAAGAAGAGAATGTGTCGTTGCATCACTATGACGCGGAGGATCCTGAATCAGTTAATCAGAGAGCAATCCAATTTGCAGGGCTTCTTAATTATGATTCATTGGGAAAATTGTACTACTTGCATGCTGTCATTACAGAAACTCTTAGGTTGTACCCCGCCGTTCCTCAGGTTAGTATACCTGATTTTTGTTGCATAAAGCAGAGAAAATTATGTGCACATTCTTGTCAATTGGTCACTAGTCATATATTTTTATTCATATATAGGATCCTAAAGGAATATTGGAAGATGATGTATTACCAGATGGAACAAAGTTAAAGGCTGGAGGAATGGTGACTTATGTACCTTACTCTATGGGCAGAATGGGATACAACTGGGGTTCTGATGCAGCTTTATTCAATCCTGATAGATGGCTCAAAGATGGAGTTTTCCAAAATGCATCTCCGTTCAAATTCACTGCTTTTCAGGTATATGTAATAAATTAAGTCTACGATCATAGCAGAGATTAAAATACAATTATAAACATAATTTGAGTTGGGGTTAGATATACATACCGTTCAACTCCGTTGATTCAATAGCAATAGCAAACGATAGTTAAGTTTGAGACCAGCTTCCATCGTCCAATAGCTATCACACTCTCATAATCCGGAGAGAACTAAACTGATGTGAGTCAACCACTACACAACGTATTTAAGAACAAATATGCTAGGGTTTTCTAATAGCTGGGGAAAGGGGGGTTGACCTCTATTTGTAGAGAGTGGCTACCCATCTCACTAATAGTTATTGGGTCCACACATACTATAAAATATTAATCAAACCTCTTATTTAATCCACCACTTGGGCAACGTCATTATCCGTTCAGGCAACAACTAATTAACGTAATTCCAAAATTCTAACAGTATAAAACAGAATATAGAACGATATTTTGCATGAAAATTTGTTTATATATACTAGCAATCTAAAGCTGCACAATGCATGATCTATTTGAATATCACATTCGTTGTCATGATTTTGTAGGGAGGGCCAAGAATATGCCTTGGAAAAGACTCAGCATATCTTCAGATGAAGATGGCACTTGCAATTTTGTGTCGATTCTATAAATTCAAGTTGGTGCCAGGGCATCAAGTGATGTACAGGATGATGACCATTTTATCAATGGCACATGGACTAAAGCTTACAGTTTCAGTCAGAGGCGGACCCAGGATTTGAGCATGACGGGAGCACCATTATATACTAATGACTAGCGATAAAATTTGGCGTACAACTCTTTGAGAACTTAATGATTATAATGACCTATTATTCAAGCATAAACGGGAAAAGAAGTTCTAAAGAAAAAAACACCGAATAGAGAGAAATTTCTTCGCAAAATGGATGTTATTGGAAAAGAAGGTATTTGATTAAGCATGTTTCACACTTTAAATTTCTAGTTTATTAATAAAAAGGGGGACGGTGATCAAAATGGCGTTCCGACTTTAAATTATCAAAACTTACTCAAGAAATCGAGATTAAAGGTATGTTAATAGTTAAAGAACCGAAGAAGAGTCTCAAACTCTTAGTTGCTATTATTGAGTCGGAGTCAAAGTAATTGTTGAAGAAGGTTGTGGCAGAAGAATATTTTTCTACTTGTGGAGCGATAAGTTGTAATTTGAGGCTTTCAATTTTAAATGAGGGATTTGAAAAAGAAAAATTAATGAAGTTGATTGTTATGTGTTTGTATTAAACTATAATTGAATTAAAAAAATATGAAAAATAAAGCAATTAAGAAAAATTAGAAAGGAGGAGGAGAGGCAGAAGGTGGGATTCGACCCCACAACATTCAGCAAAGAAGAGTACTTGTGCACCCAAGCAAAACACTTCGCCAGTCAGTACTTTAGTGGTTGGGGGCAATATTTAAGGATTTCATCTGCATATGTACAGATATATATAACATAAATATACAGAATATTTGTCGAGGCTAACGGGTCCCGTGAACCCTCAACTCACAATGTAGGTCCGCCTCTGATTTCAGTACGATCTTGAAATACAAATATGAACATCACATGCATCATGTAAATGTTTCTGCTTGCTCTACCATGGAACGGTTAAATATATAGATTTTAATTGCGAATTGTAAGTAACTTATATAGTTAAAATAAAGTCTTTCTTGGAGTCAGAACAAATGAAAGAATGTCACTACAGATTCATCATTGCATCTTTTTTGTTTTTTTTCCTACATGAGTTTAATTATTTTGTCATTGGCCAAAGGCATTGCTACAGGAACTATTGCTCAGGATTCCTTTCTAGGGGTGTGCATTCGATTTTGACCCTTATCGATAATTACTTATCGATTATCGATTTGTACATATGTTTATCATTACCGTTTCAATAAGGTTTTGATTTTTTCGATTTATCGATTTTTGGGGCTTATCGATTCGGTTATCGATTACACCAATAAGAAAATTTGTGGAATTCCACGGAAAGTATATCGCTATAAACACACCTAACTAATATGGACAAAAAGAAGCTAAAATAAAACGAACACCGTTTATGACATAAAAATTGTGTCAACAAGCACATGCAACGAAACTAATGTAAGAGATCAAATGTATGTCACCAACACTCCAACGGTATAAAAAAACAAAACAAAATACATCATCACGGCTAATTCTGTTTTCCATTAATTTGAACTTCATTCCCTTGAGTTTTAAATATGATCATTCCTTAAATGTGGTAGAGGAAATAATAGGGTTAGGGCCTTAGGGTAAAGGAAAGGGTATTATAGAATAAGGGTAAAAAAATAATATAAAAAAAAAAAATCTTTTTAGTATCTTATCTGTTTATCGATAAACCGATAACCGAAGAGGACAAAATCGAAATCGAAATCGATAACTCGATAAGGAAAATTTCGAAATCGATAAACCGAAAACAAATAATCGATTCGATTTATCGATAAACCGATTCGAATGCACACCCCTATTCCTTTCCATATTTGTGAAACGATACAGTCATGTTGATAAGTTAAATAGTGGATACATTAACCACATTAATACAAGTTAATTACGACATGTTATGAAATCAGAAGTGAATTTTCTTTTTTGTTTATCATCTGGTATTCGAGTCACTGGCCGACTAATTAGGATTAGCATCGAGTAAGACCTTCCTATCAAGAAGTTTTTCATTCCCAAGGCTCAAACTCGATATTTCTGATTAAGAATGGAGGGATATTTCTAACTATCCCACAACACATCTTGGTGATCGATAAGTCAAAGGTGAATGTGATCTTATTATGTAGATATTTTAACTTTTTGCATATATATATATTATATATGCAAAAAGTTAAAACGTATATAGTTCTAGCAGAAAGTTGCAGATTCACTTGAACCTACAGTATCCACCCTGGATCCGTCACTACTAGAAATTCGGTAAATACCGACCAAAAAAACTGACCAACTTTGGTCGGTTATGGCCAATTGCCGACCAAAATACGACCAAATACGCTTGGACGGTATTTTGATGGTCGTTTTAATATACCGACCAAAGTTGGTCGGTCAATTAAATTCAAAAAAAAAAAACAAATATTTCAAAACAAAACAGACTAAAGTTGGTCGGTATTTTAATTATCTAATCAAAAGATTCACCATCTGGGAATTGAACCGGGGTATATATTGTGACAGGATACTATTCTACCACTAGACCATTGGTGCATTTGTGTTAAGATTGTCTTATTTTTTATTTATACTCTTTAATTGTATTTTTGCACGAAAATACCGACCAAAGTTGGTCGGTTTTTTAAAAATGGCCGTCCGAATTTACCGACCAATTTGGTTTGTTTTTTAATATTAATTTTTATTTATTTTAATTGCAAAAACTAACCAAAGTTGGTCGGTTTCTTGAAAAATAAATTTCGCGGGACGCAAACATAGTTTTCCGCATTTTTGTGCCAAAGAAAACTGACCAAAGTTAGTCGGTTTCGTAAAAAAAATTAAATTAAAAATTAAAATATTTTGAAAAACCGACCAACTTTGATCGGTTTTTTGACGGTTTTTTGACCGACCAAAATTGGTCGGTTTGTGCCGAATTTCTAGTAGTGCGCCTCGGTATGAAATACATATTAAATGTATCAATTTCATGGAAATGACCATTACAAGCACCAACAGTCTAACACTATCTTGCTTAACCATTGTTTAGCAATAATGCTATTGCTGGCAAAAGGAATAAGGAAAACAAGCAAGACAATTGCACCAAAGTGCCCAGTTAGCTAAAGAATTCACACAATAGCAGCTGCAGCTGCAGAAATTGTAAAAATAGCATGGTATAGCCAGTTTTCGGACTGGTCAATCAAAAATAGTCAGCGTTTACCAAGTCAATGAAAAATAACCACTATTTTGCTGTAACAGAGACCGGTCCAGCATAATATACTGGAGTTCGGTGCACCTGTATGTGAACTCCAGCATATTATGCTGGACCGATATACTTTGCTGGCTCTAGTATAATATACTGGAGACTGGAGCACCGGTGCTCCAAACTCCAGTATATTATGCTGGACCGGTATACTTGCTGGAACTCCAGTATATTATGCTGGAGTTCTAGTGTACTTATGCTGGAACTCCATCATACTATGCTGGAGTTCTAGTGACTAAATTTCGATTACTTTTGAAACTGAGTTATTTTTGAACGACCAATTGTAAATCTAGCTATTTTTGAATTTCTCGCGTAAGAAATTTGGAGCGGGTCTTGTGGACAACCCACTTGCCTCAAATCAGAATTTTAATTAGAACTTTAACTCATATACCGTTTTAGGTGAATTTGATGTGGAATATTTTGCTCTTCATAAACAATGTTTAAGGTAGATTTGTACGTTAATGTATTCTGTGAGATTGTATACTATTCAATCAAATTATTTATTGTTTAAAATAAATACCAGTTACCTAGTTGATGAGTTTGCTACTAATAGAGAAATATTCCATCCAAAAGTGACTCTAAGTTTTTGTTTGATAGAGTTTTTATATGTGCAATTTGCTCACCACAAACATTTTCAGTCTTCACTGCCCTTATGGCATCGTTACTAAGACATTCATATTTTTCTATATAACACTACAAACAGCACCAAGAAAATCTAGCAATGGTTCTAATGAAATACACGCGCGCGCATATATATGTAATGTTCTGAAGATTCTTATGTTGTTATTTCTCAAAATAGACATACTAATCAATGGAAGACAAAGCATTAAAATACTCCATACCCGTCAAAGTTATTCTTTTTTGTCGTTTCTCGTAGGCATATTAGACGAAATCTTCGTCTTCGGCATCTCATAGTCATCGTAGATCCAACATGTGAATATGAGAAAGAAACCTAGCCAAAGACAACTTGCCGATTTTCATATATAATATACACAAGTCACATTTTCTTTTTCTATAGAACAAAGATAGAAAAATATAATCTCATTCTTCTTTTTTCGAAATGGTAATTGAACAGAAAGGGATTAGCTTAGCGGCAAGTCATCCTTGGCTGGACTTCACATCCATCATAGCCACATGCAAGACCTATGATGACAGCACGCATAAACACAACAAAAATTCACATGTCGAAGCTAAAGAGAGCTTCTTACATAACGTGAAGATATATGAAAAGAGCCCCTCTGATGTATGCCGTACTTGTCCTCAAAGAATGGGTATATGAATTGTGTATTTATTAAAGAAACAAGAAAAAAGTTCCCAAAAAGTAAATACCTTATGTGTTTCATTTTACATAATATGGAATTAGTTGATATGTTCAAAAACGAATATATTTTTCTATATTTAGAAACTCTTTAACTTTAAACATTTTATTTTATTCCTGATGACATACTTTTGTAAATATAGTAATGTCCTTGCATATTTAAGACAAAATGTTATGACATTTAATTATTGCCAATAAAGTTATTTTTTTAGGATCTTCACACAAATAGTAGGTCGGATCACTGATTATTTTTTCTAATTGGTATACATAAATTATACACTGATTTTATATGAATTACACGTATATTACACATTTGTCAGTTATTTATAGATTAAGCGGTTGGAAGTGCAACTATTTAAGTTAATTCATTTATTTTTTTGTTGTATACATATTCAACTGATGTGTCAACAATCTTTCTTTGTTAAATTTCGTGCTCAATCAAATACTTTCATATACAGTAAGATGAAATGATGGAGTAGTAAAATACAAATAAGGTCTCTATTAAGCATGAGTAACAGAAAGACTTGGTACAACGTGTGATGATGTTAAAGAGTAGGCCTGTGTAGCGTACTTCCTATTCTTGGAAATGAGAGGTGCGCTCAGAGAGGTATAAGCTGACCATTTCTGAATCTGATCAAGAATGAACCAATGGCAAGAAATGAGAAGGTATCAACCAGATATGCTTTAGTAAGGAAGGATTCACACGATGAAATCCATATATATGAAGTCATATATGGTTAGCAGCATGTGATAAGAGTCAGAATTTTTCGACTCCTTAGTCACGAAGAATGTGTTGTGAGCTGGATATTATTTTCTCATCCAATCTTTATTTGATTTTATGAAAGGACCACGTATTATTACCAAATATCTTACCCTTTCAAATTGTTGAATGGACCAAAATAGTGAAGGTGAACACTGAGCAGTTTTGAATATATACTTCCATTTCTCAGAAGTTCGAAGTTTTCAGATTAGTGAAAAAAAAAAATCTGTTTGTATACGATCGAAATCAGGTATGCCCGATTTTGCAGGCTCAAGGGGTCGCTTAAGGCCCGAGTTTAAGATGGGTCGAGTTCGAGCTCGATGGACCAAGCTCGAGCCCGATGAAAGAGTACAAGGCCCGAGGATCGAAGTACGCGATGAGTATCGAAGCCGAGTATGTCCAACCCTGAGATGGTGCCATTATGAGATTATAACAGAAAGAGTAAGATCCCGCCACGTCCCCAAAATCATAGCGTAAATTCCGGAATAGATTTGTACTAGTTGGTATGAATCCGTACTAGGCGGTTAGACAGCTGTCCCAATAAGATTCGTTATTGTAAATAAAAATGTACCTTATTTAGGGTTCCCCTATTATATAAAGGGGACCCCAATCATTTGTAACATCATCAATCATTGAAAAAGAATCTGCTCTCTTACTTTCTTGCTCATATTTAATCAGAATAGTCCTTTAACTTTGTTGTTCTTACTTTATTGTTCTTGACCAACCTCGAGGCCATCTTAGCTCGAGGTCAAAACTGACTTGCACACTGGTTTGATTTCACTTACTTCTTTACATTTATACGTTAGATTTCTTGGTTATTAATTAGTATTGAACTAAATCACATATCTTTAAAACCATAAACAAGTTTAATTGTTACTCGTATTTTCGAGGTAAACAGTTTGGCGTCCACCGTGGGGCTAAAGATAATAGTGGTTATTTAGTACTGATTCTGATAACATATGTTATTTTCACCCTTGTTCTTGACAAGAATTATATTTTCTCGGGATAAAACATGTCAAACTCACAAAATGCACCTGTACACAGCGATGATGGTATTGGATTTCACGGGGAAAACAACAATGTAGCTGCTCCAAGAGCCGGAGTACCACCGATTAACCCTGGGGAAGTGCAAAATATGGAACCAGTCGATTTTAGTTCACACATAGCTTTGAATACGGATTTAGGCGCAGATCTCGGAGGAAGCGTGCGCAGGGAAGCCAGATCTGGTGGCTAAGGAACACAAAGTATAGGAGATGGGGGAATTAGCCTCCAAGTAATATTCGAGATGTTACAAGCTCAACAGATTGCTATCGCTCAGCTTCAAAGTCAGCATAAAACTCCAAGTGTGGTCGAACCAGAAGTCACTCGCCGAACTGAACCAGTGCTAGATAGATCGAACGGGAATTGCTCGGGGGCTGATCCCACGATTATGAGGATGCTCGAGGAACTCACCAAGAGAATTGAGTCCGGAGAGAAAAAGATTGAGGATAATGACAAAAAGGTGGAGACTTATAACTCCCGTGTTGATCAAATATCGGGGGCACCACCGGTCTTGAAAGGTTTGAATGCCAAGAAATTCATACAAAAACCATTCTCTCCAAGTGCGGCTCCGAAGCCCATTCCTAAAAAATTCCGTATGCCCAATATACCCAAATACAACGGGACAACCGATCCTAATGAACATATTACCTCATACACTTGCGGGATTAAAGGAAACGACTTAAATGATGATGAGATCGAGTCAGTATTGTTGAAAATATTTGGGGAAACTTTGTTAAAGGTAGCCATGATTTGGTATCACAACTTGCCACCGAACTCTATCGATTCGTTTGCTATGTTAGCAGACGCCTTCGTGAAAGCACATGTCGGGGCCATAAAGGTTGCGACAAGGAAATCAGACGTTTTTTAAGATAAGACAGAGGAATGATGAGATGCTAAGGGAGTTCGTGTCCCGATTTCAAATGGAGCGAATGGAACTACCACCGGTCTCGGATGATTAAGCGGTACAAGCTTTTATGCAACGGCTGAACGAGCGGAGTTCGATTGTGTCACACTGTTGAAGCACAATCTGATTGAGTATCCAGCTGTGACTTGGTCAGACGTACATAATCGTTGCCAATAGAAGATCAGGGTCGATGACGACCAGTTGAGAGCCCCTTCTGGTTCAGGTCATATTACTAGATTGGCAGTTAAGGCCCAGAGGTGTACAGACAAGGAACCGAGATCGAATAGGGATGATATTAGCCATATGTCTCGTAATGAAGAAACAACAGTTCAGGGCGCAATCCTCCTCGGAACGATCGAGGATAGAATCCTCAGAGACTTATGAGTAAGCATGGTTTTGATAAACATACCGACCCTGTGGAAGCACTCGATTGTCAGAGTATAAATTCTATATAGATGTATTGGGGATCGTGTCAGCTATTGGAAGAATCAAAGACACTAGGTAGCCCAAACCTATACAAACTGATCCTTCTCAAAGGAATCCAAAGTTGATGTGTAAATATAATGGCACACATGGATACAAGACCGAAGACTGCAGGCAGATGAGGGAGGAGGTAGCTCGATTGTTCAACGAGGATCACCTTCGAGAGTTTCTCAGTGATCGAGCTAAGAACCACTTTAGGGAAAGAGATGCAAACAGAAAACTGAGCAGGAAGAACCGCAACATGTGATTCATATGAATCCTCATTCGATGCCTACTTACTTAGGTCTAGCTGACCCAGCTTGAAGTCTACCAACCCTTTTCAAGTCGGGGACACTATCTCGGAGAGAGGCTCGGTGAAATAGACATGTCTGTCAAGATGCGGACTACCTGCACCTTGACAGAAAGACCCTATGATGCTTTACTATTCCCTAGGTCGCGGGTGGTGTCGATGTTCCACAAAGGCCTATATTCAAATGCACCAAGGTGACGATCACCAGAGAAAAACGGACTCGGAGTTATGTGTCCGAGGGCCTCCTATCATTCAATGACGAAGAAGCGGAAGACATATCTCAGCCGCACAATGACGCCCTGGTAATTTCTATTTTGTTAAATAATGTTTAAGTTAAACGTGTTCTAGTGGATCCAGGTAGCTCAGCAAGCATAATTAGATCGAGGGTCGTAGAGAAACTTGGCCTACAGAACCAAATTGTACCTACATCTCGAGTCCTAAATGGCTTCAACATGGCAAGCAAAACAATAAAGGGGGAGATAATCCTACCAGAGAACATGGCTGGGACCATTAAAGATACAAAATTACATGTCATCTAAGGTGACATGAGATATAATACACTACTTGGGAGGCCATGGATCCACAACATTAGAGCAATAACTTCAACCAACACGCTGCAAAGGAAATGTTTGCAGTCGATGAGGTGACTCTGGTACCAGTGCCTTCGACCTCAAAAAAATCGAGCACCAAAGATAAGTAGAAGGCCAAATGGCAATCACCGCCCCAAGCCTCGACCGAATCGGATGAACATGTAATCGAAGAACAAGAACATGATTCCCTTACTCCTCGAACTTTCGTTGTTCTCGAAGAGTCAGATGCAACCAAGTCAACGGTCGAGGAAATGGAACAGGTCATACTGACGAGTACATGCCCAAGAAAAAGGTATACCTGGAAACGGGGTTAACCCTCGAACTCAGGAAAAAACTCATTCAAATTCTTATCAATAACATGGATTGTTTTGCTTGGTCCCATTTAGACATGACAGGGATCCCACCGAAAATAACTACATACCAGCTAAGTGTCGACCCTAGGTTCAAACTAGTAAAGCAAAAAAGAAGTCCCCAGCCCGAGGTAAAGCATGCATTCATAAAGGATAAGGTAACTAAACTTCTTAAAATAGGGTCTATTCGGGAGGTAAAGTACCCTAAATGGTTAACCAACATAGTTGTAGTCCCAAAAAAGGGGAACAAACTGAGAATGTGCGTAGATTATAAGGATTTGAACAAGGCATGCCGTAAAGACTCTTTTCCACTGCCTAACATCAATTGCATGATCGATGCCACGGCCGGCCACGAGATCCTTACCTTTTTCGACACATACTCCGGGTACAATCAAATTCAGATGAACCCGGAGGACCAGGAGAAGACCTCATTTATCACTAAGTTTGGAACATACTATTACAATGTAATGCACTTCGGGCTAAAAAATGCTGGAGCAACATACCAACGCCTAGTTAACAAAATGTTCGAGGAATAGATAGGTAAATCAATGGAAGTTTACATTGACGATATGTTGGTTAAGTCCCTACGCGCAGAGGACCGTTTAACTCATTTGTAGGAAACATTCAAAATCTTGAGGAAGTACACCATGAAGCTTAACCCAGAAAAATGTGCCTTCTGGGTCGGTTCAGGCAAGTTCATCGGCTTCATGGTATCAAATCTAGGGATCGAAATCAACCCCGACAAAGTCAAGGCCATAGAAGATATCACTATCGTAGATAGTGTGAAACCGTACAAAGGTTAATAGGACGGATAACTGCCTTGGGCAGATTCATTTCGAGGTCATCGGATCGAAGTCACAGGTTCTTTTCCTTGCTCAAAAAGAAAAAAGGATTTCGCATGGACCCCGGAATGCCAAGAAGCATTGGAGGAGCCCACCTCTGCTTCACACTCCAAAGGTTGATGAAAAGTTTTACTTGTATTTGTCAGTGTTCGAGATAGTGGTAAGTGGGGTACTAGTTCGAGAAGATCAAGGTACGCAATTCCCTGTTTATTATGTAAGTCAGACTTTAGGAGATGCTGAAACTAGATACCTACACTTAGAAAAATTAGCACATCATTAATAAGCGCATCTAGAAAACTAAAGCCATATTTCCAGTGTCACCCAATATGTGTGTAAACGACTTATCCTCTCCGAAATATTTTGCATAAGCTCAAACTCTCAGGCCGATTGGCCAAATGGGAAGTCAAACTTGGCGGGTACGATATCAAATATCAACCCCGAATAGCTATCAAGTCTCAAATCTTAGCTGACTTCATAGCCGATTTTACACCGACCCTCGTACCAGAAGTGGAAAAAGAAGTTCTACTAAAATTGGGTACATCATCGGGGGTATGGACCCTCTTTACGGACGATGCCTCGAATGTGAAAGGGTTTTGGCTTGGCATCACTTTGAAGCCACCTACAAGTAGTATTATTAGACAATCTATTAAAACTTCTAGGTTGACTAATAATAAGACCGAGTATGAGGTCATGATTGCAGGTCTCGATCTAGCTTAAAGCTTGGGAGCCAAAGTCATTGAGGCCAAGTGCGAATCTTTGTTGGTGGTGAACCAAGTAAACAAAAGCTTCGAAGTTCAAGAGTATATAATGCAAAGATATTGGGACAAGTTACAGGTAACCTTGCACCACTTCAAGGAGTAGACTCTAGATCATATGCCTCGAGAACAAAATAGTGAGGCCAATGCAGTTGCTAACTCGGGGTCATCAGTTGAAGAAGATGATATTGTCCTAGGGATCGTCGTCTAGTTATTGAGATCTGTGGTCGAAGAGGGTCATGCCGAGATAAATTCTACGAGTTTGACTTGTGATTGGAGGAATAAGTATATTGAATATTTGAAAAATGGAAAGCTCCCATCGGATCACAAAGAATCGAGGACTCTACGAACCAAGAATGTTAGGTTCACATTGGATGAAGATGGTAAATTATACAGGAGGACGTTTGATGGACCATTAGCGGTATGTTTAGGGCCGCGGGACACCGATTATGTTCTGCGAGAAGTCCACGGAGGCACTTGTGGGAATCACTCCGGCGCCGAGTATTTGATTCATAAAAATTATTAGAGCGGGGTATTATTGGGATAGCATGGAAAAAGACATTAAGGAGTTTGTTAAACAATGTGATAAATGACAATGGTTTGCACCGATGATTCATTAGCCCGGAGAGCAACTTCACTCAGTCCTGTTCCTGTGGCCTTTCATGAAATGGGGAATGGATATCGTCGGCCCTCTACCAACGGCCCCTGGTAAAGCTAAATTCAATTTGTTTATGACTGGCTACTTTTCTAAATGGGTGGAAGCACAGGCCTTCGAGAAGGTCAGAGAAAAAGAAGTTATTAACTTTATTTGGGACCACATCGTGTGTAGATTTAGAATACCTGCCGAAATCGTATGCGACAACGGTAAGCAATACATCGGCAGCAAGGTAACGAAGTTCCTCGAAGCACACAAAATAAAAAGTATTTTATCAATGCCATATCATCCGATCGGGAACGGGCAGGGCAAATCAACAAACAAAACTATAATTCAAAACTTGAAGAAAAGGTTGAACGACGCTAAAGGGAAATAGAGAGAAGTTCTGCCCGAGGTTCTTTGGGCATATCGAACGACATCGAAGTCCAGCACGGGGGCAACCCCGTTCTCTTTAGTATATAGTTTCGAGGCCTTGATTCCAGTCGAGGTCGGGGAACCCAGTGCTAGATTTAGACATGCATCAGAGGAATCAAATCTCGAGGCTATGAATACAAGCCTCAAGTTATTAGATGAAAAACGAGAAGCTGCACTTGTTTAGATGGCCGCGCAGAAGCAAAGAATCGAGAGATATTATAATTGAAAAACCAACTTTCGACACTTTGGAATCATGGACTTAGTTTTACGGAAAGTCACCCTCAATACTCGAGACCCGAACGAAGGGAAGCTAGGCCCGAATTGGAAAGGACTGTACCGAGTCGTCCGAGTTGTCGGTAAAGGATTTTACAAACTTGGCACAATGGAAGGCGAACAATTGCCGAACAATTGGAATGTATCACTACTCAAACGATATTACTGCTAAGGTATGACCTTTCCCTTTTTCCCGTTTGAATTTAAAACTAACTCATTGCAGGTGTTTGATCAAAGACGTCGAGGGCACCTTTTTACACTAAGACCTTAGGTTTTAAAGCACGTGTTGCACTCTTTTTCCCTTAGATCGGGTTTTATCCCAAATGGGTTTTTTCGGCGAGATTTTTAACAAGGCAACAATTATGTGCTACCTAAGGAGAATTCAAAAGTATCCAAGGCTTATTTTCAATCAACCTCAAATACTGGGGGGCATCACCCTCAGAGGTTATATTTTTGAGGAAAATACTTCACCCCAAAGAAGGCCTCGATAGGAAAACTTTCTAATGGGCCAAACGGTCAGATGAACCGTGTCCATATAGAATAGTCGAGTCCCGATGGCAAAACACGTATGCATGTATCAATTATCCAAAGAATTATTCTTTCTATATCAAAACATAGTGTGTCTCAAAAGAAACTTGCTACTATACGAACATCATACTTGTAACTCCACGAGAAACAGCTCAAGGGCCAAAACACAAATACACCTCAAATACTCGGGGATTGTCATCGACAGTCAACACATTCAAGTATCTAAAAGACCTCAAAGAGGCATCCCTCGACGCAAAGGCCAAGGCCATCATAATTGGGGACTAAGCATTCGGACAAGTTCGAAAGGTTATCGGGAAACAAGTTCAAAATACACACCCGAAGGCTATGGCCATATTAAAGACTACGGTCATATAAAAAGGCTACGGCGAAAATATTGTGGCTCAGAGACGTCCGGCTTCCGCCATAAGTTAAAGGCCTTCAAATACTTTGAAAAACCGGTTAAATAAGGCTACCCTCGGCAAAAGAAAATAAAAAAAGCCTTCGATAAAATCAATTCTTGAATAATTTAAAGTCTTCGATAACGTCAACCTTCGAAAAAGACTCAAGAGGTAGTAACACAAACGGGTTCTAATCGATTGAACCCTCGAAAAACCTAACGGGTATAAAAAAACACATGCTAAGGCATAAAGAAATTTTCACTAAGTCTTTTAGCCAAAAAGAGGGAAAAATTATAGCTGTTTTAGAGGCCAAATTGGCCCGACCTAAAAGAGCCTAAGGGCCAATTTAAAAGAGCCTAAGGGCCGAAGCATGTAGCGTTCAAGACCTTGTTCTCACTCAACTCGTACTCAAGAGTCCCATCATCCCGAGCTCGCATCAAATCAACTTAAGCATAGCTCGAGGATTAACAAAAACCTTAAGAGGTATTCTATGATAAGTTCAAAGATCGCCCATTGATCACTAAAAAACCTAAGGGTTTGTTCTATTCTGAGTTCGATCCAGTGATCACTTGATCATTGAAGTTGTAACATCAAATATTTTCACAAATAAAGACGAAGCAAAATTCAATGCAAACTGGAGATAAAGCGAAAAAAAAGGAAATTCCTCATATTCATTAAGAGTATTTACAATGCCCACAAGGGGCCTTATACAAAAACAAAAAACAAAAGAGCAAGAGAGCTTAATCTACTTTGGGAGAACTGCACCCTTAGGAGCCGCATCTTTGAGAGCCACATCTTCGGGAATCTTCTTCTCGGGAACTTCATGCTCATCTCCTCCACTCTTGGAGCCTTTGGCAGAATCTTCATCATTAGAAAGTAAAGCGGCAACCTCGTCCTCCAAAGTTTTTGCCTTTTCAATACCAGCTGAGAGGTCGAAGCCACGAGCATGCACCTCCTCGAGAGTTTCTCTCCATGATTGTTGCCTGTCATGATCGAGAGCACATGATAATTTGACTTCAGCCGCAATGGAGATCACCTGATCCCGAATGTTAGCAGCTTCGACGTCAGCTCGATAAAAGGAAACAAATGCCTCTGCATCGGATTTGTCCTTCGCAAGCTCGGGGGCTGATTTAGCTTCGCGCTCCTCAATCTTTCAACTCCGGGCCAGGCTTTCCCCCTTTACATTTTGAAGATGGCGCTCAATTGAAGTCAGCTGATCCCGAAGTATGTCTTTCTCCGAGGCGAGACGATCCATATGTTGCTTCCACCCCAAGGTCTTGGCCTCTTTCACCTTGAGCTCTTCTCGAAGCTGCTCCACCAGCTCACCCTTCTTTTGGGCCTGCAAAGTTGAAGTGTTAACCACAAAATCAAACGAATGCATAATAGACCCTCAAAGGCTATATCACGTTTTTAATGAGCTTAGTCTGTTCTTGACGAGCCTTCACCAATTCAACTCGGAGATCCTTGACCTACTCGTCTTTCTGTACATAGAGGCGCTTAAGGTCGTCTCTCTCTTCCACCAGCTTCTTGAGTTTGCCTTCGCATTGGGCAAGCTTGACTCGAGATTTGGAAAATGCTTGTCGATGAAGCGCTACGACATTTACACAAATAAAAGGAGTCAGACTTAGAAACACCAGAATAAAACTCGAGCGTAATTATGAAGGCAAAAACTTACTTGTTTGAGAAGCCTCTGGGTCTCATCGAAGATAAACGAGGCATCAAGATCGGGGCCATCTTGGACCGCTTCAAGGCACTCCCAAAAAATACCACTCCCTTCATAGGTTGTTCCCACATCAGGAGTCCTCATGGCCTGGGTATCTCGGAATTGCCCTTCGGAGAACACAGGGCTCGGCACCGAGTCATCTACATTAATTATTCCAAGTGATTCACTTGGGATGTTATCCTCTCTTTGGAGGGCTTCGGAACTAGGCTCCTCGGGCTCGGCCGCCAAATATCCCCCAAAATGAGATGCATTTTTACCACCCGATGGCTCGGGCACTCTGCTCGAGCTCCCCTCCTAAATTTCTTCGATTCGAGAATGAACCACATCAGTCATCATCGGTTTGGCGGACTTCGAAGCCCCAGTGCTTCCTCTTTTCCGAGCTACCAACAGTCAGTCATCATCTTCTCCCTCCTCATCGTCATCCTGAAGGTGTTGGGCCGCTTCTGTAGATAGGGCCGCGGGATTAGCCCTAGGCTTTCGAGCCTTACTTTCTTGGACTTTGGGGAATTCACAGGTGAAGCCCTTTTCCTTTTCTTCTCCTTGGTTGGCTTTGGGATTTCTTCTTCACCGGCGGGGGAGGCTGTATAACAACGACAACTTTGAGGCCTGCGTAATGGTAAAGTGAGTATTTCACTAAGAAACATCTATATGTGAACAAGAGAACTCACCATGATTTTTAGCTTCCCATCAACCCTTAGCCAAATCATGCCAACTGCGTTCTGCATATGAAGAAGTAGAGGCCAGTTGTCAGACCCAACCTGCAAGGTCTGGAATCGCACCAGGGAACCAAAGGGTAGCTGCATCGTTAAAAGGGAGTTAAATCGAGGAACAATAGAGAAATCAGAATATTGATCATCATCAATAAGCTTGCACTTACATTTCATGTTCTACTCCTCGAGGAATGGCATCTTCTCGGCAGGGATCACATCGAAAGTCCTAATTTGGAAAAACCGACTCATCCACCCTCTCATCGATGCTAGAAAGTAGCAACTTCGAGGATCGATGCTGGAGCTTTATCAAAACACCTCGATAGAGGCGAGGGCTATATAGCCTGATCAAGTGGCCGAGGGTAAAAGGCATCCCCTCAACCTGGCCCGAGAAATACCTGATATTTATCTTGAAAATAGTAATTACAAATAGATTTGACTTTGTGGTTCTAAAAATACGTGATTTATTTTTATGCTAGTTGTTAGGCAGCAAATTCTAAGTGTGAGACTAGAAAATAAGATAAGAACTCGAAAGTAGTATGTTTAAGCAAACCGAGTGGCTGAGAATCTAGGCCTCGAGCCAGGATATACGGGGCCTCGAGGTTGATCTCGGTTCTAAGCTGTGACCGACCGATGAAGGTCTAATAGTTTGAGAGCTTTTATGAAGGCTCTTTATGATCAATAAATAAGGAACGATTAATAGAACCCAATAAATGCAAGCAAGAAATGTAGATAATAGAATCAAGAGAGAATGTGTTAGAGAGCAGGGAATGTTCTTGTATCGAATGTTGTAAGTGATATTATGTATGTTACAAAATGACAAGGGTCCCCTTTATATACCAGGGGGAATCCCAACATAGTACAAATGCATTTATTATAAAGATATATGGCTGGTACAGCCATTTATTGCCTTGGTATGGGCTTGAACTAGCCTAATAGACTTGGTCAGCTTTAGTCACGTGCCTTGGGAATCTCCCGTTTTTCCATCATAACTACCGGTTCGCACTGCTCCGAGGCCGAACGCTGAGAACCCTTTGGGGTTGAACTTCGAACCTGCCCTCGAGCCTTTGGAGACGTGCCTACGAAGCGTGGTAATGACTATAAATCGGACTCTCTAATTTTACCGCATACAGATAGTCCCCGTGTTTCTTAGAATGAAAATGATAAGAAACGGTCTTGAATTCTTGCTTCTTCGATACTACCATCATGACGTCATCCTATCAGAACATTAAATTCCATGACCCAAAGGCTGCACAGGGGTTGATGTAAACACAACTATCGAGAGGCTCACGAAACGCTATTGGTCCGGCCTTTCTGCTTCCCAAATGCTGTCTATATGGCTTCTATAAATACCTCAACCGTTTTGTTATTTACACTTTTACAACATCTTCAATTTTCTAGAGTCAAGTCCACCATCTTCTACATTCTTCTCTCTTATGCGCTTGCTTCTTCACTTTCCTTCCTAGAAACCCTTTTTATAGCCATGGCTAGGACCTCTAGAACGGTACCTCAGAAGGAGGGCACTACTTCTTCGTCTCGCTCATCCAGGGGTAAACCAAAAGTACCCCTAACTATCGAGCAATGTACTCCTACCAAATTCAACACCGTATCCGATTTTTTCATCGAAGATCCCTTGCCACACCAGGCCGATGTGAGCCCGTGTCTCGGTACATCAGTGTGGTAACCGTTATGAACAGGGTGAAGGAGGACTGCCAATGGGAAAGGGCAGCGTTAGTAGAAATTCCCAATTCCGGGGAGAGTATAGTAGACCATAAAGCTGGCTTTCTCAGCGTGTATACATACCCATTTACTTTAGGCCCTGCAGATTCTTTGGATCCTTCTTCCCTGTTGATAGATCTGGTAATTCTCAATTTTTGCCATGAGTACCGAGTGACGTTTGGTCAGATCTATCCTTCTTTCTGGAGGATAGTTCATATGCTCCGGCACTTTTCCAATGAGGTCGAGGGCATGACCTTCACCCTAAACCACTTGATCAGATTATACAGCCCTCGTCTGTTATGTCTCCCAAATTAGAGAAACCTAAAGTTCAAAGCTTTCGGACTGACGCCAAGGTCTCGACTTCGGTTGCTGTGGCGAGCCCCCGTACCGAGGTTGAAGGTGATGATGATGATAAATGCCCTTTGGTGCAAAGGATGAGACGAGGCGAAGATGCTCCGCAAGTTACTGGGCGGGAGGCCGCCGAATCGGGGGTGGTCAATTTGGACCAGACCCGAATTGAGGAGAACCTCGAGGAAGGCTCGGGGACAGTCCCCGAGTCTCAAGTCGGACATGGCACAGTCCGTGACGATGAACCCGCTGTGAGCATGTGATTTTTGCCCTATGTGAAATACACCTACAAATTAAAGAAATAGATTTTTCCCAAATTATTTGCAATTTTATCGGATTTTTGTAGGATTTTGTTAATTGTTTGCATTTTTGTGCACATTTAATTTTGTTAAAATCATGAAAAAATGTCAAAAATACCATGAATTGCATTTAGATTTTGTTATCATATTTTAGGATTAATTAGTTAATTAATTACTTTATCAAAAGAAAAATCACAAAAAATACCATTCATTTACATTTTAGCTTTTAATGCTAAATTAGTAATTTTCTCTTCTTTAATTTAGGATCAACTAATTTTTAAAAATATTATAATAGATAATTAGTTTTATTTTATAATTTATATTAATTTAAGAATTTAATTTAGGATTTTAATTAATTGAAGAAAAAGAAAAAAAATAAAAGAACAACAAAGAGAAAAGAAATTGGAAAAAAAGGGTTAATTTAGTCTTGAAATTGGGCCAAATCTGTACCCAAGTCCGCCAAAACCCAAACCCAATACCCAAATATACCCGGTCCAGTCCCCTTAGTTCAATAAGACGTCGTTTTAGTGACCATTAATTCCAGTTGTTGATCACCCTTGATCCAACAGACGTGAACTAGCCTACCTCTTTACATATAACTGTCCTAACCATACCCCTAAACCCTTCAGACCCCCCATTTCCCCGTCTCCCTCACTCTGAACTCATAACCTAGACCTAATCCATAAAAAGACTACACTCTCTTTTCATATAATCAGCCGTTTCATCAGATTTTGGAGACAAAAAAAAACCTAGGCTATCTTCTTCTTCATGGAGACCTAACCTAGAAACCCTAGGACCCCTCCTTTTTCTTCCTAATTTGAAAACCCTAGAGACCTAAGGGCTTCAGCCGTTTCCATGAATGGAGGAGCTCGTTTTCTTCTCTAACAACAACCAGCCTTAGCCGTGACCCCTCCTCTTCGACTAAAATCATCAGCCGCATAATCCAAAAAAGAAGGAAATTAGACCCTTCAGCTTCTTCAACATCGACCAGCGAATAGATCCAATCCATTCCCCACCCAGAACACCGACGACCCCTTCTTCAGAAACAACACCCCACTTCGTCTCCTTCACTCGGCAGAACTAACACCGGCAGCCACCAAATCCGGTCATTTCCTGGCTGGAGTCGTTCCTTCTTCTTCATGGAGACCTCAAACCCTAGAAGAGACCTAACCCCAAGACCAACTTTAGCTGCTCTTCCTCCATCTTGAAGCAGCAGAACAGCCTACGGACCTCATTGCTTTGGTGTCGGACTTTACTGCTGCTCCTCCTCTATTATCTCCGCTTTCTCTGTTAGTTCTGCATGAAAGTGATAAATCTGGTCGCAACTCCATTATCGACGACCTTTGAATCAGATTTTTTCGTCTCCATCAAAATCAAAAGCTCAGTTTCAGTTTTGAAAGTTCTGGGTCGTCATTAGACCTATAGTATATTTTTGGTTCGAATTGGTTGAGCTGCGTCGAGGTTTGTCGATGCGGTTCATGTTTCCGGTCAGTGGCCAGCAGTAGGATTTCTGCGAAATTTCTTTGTTAGCTTTGGAAATTTGTTCTCGTGAGGTGTAATTCTTAACTCTTTTCACTCTTAACGATTGATTGACGTATCTGCTGGGTTTTGTGTTTACACTTATTTGATTTTATTTGTTTTAAGAAAATTAGTTTACTACTTAAGTTAATCACTTCTCTTCTTAAAGAGGTTGGATCATAATATCTGGTTCAGGGTTCAAGAATTCGAGCTTAGAATAACTGTTATACTTGGCTTTATTTATTATCTGATATTTATATGTTTGGGCCTAATATGCTAAATGTCGTTTTTTACCGCTTTGATATTACTTGAACTGTATATAAACTGTTGCGAATCCTTTCTCTTCTAATCTTCTGGGAAGTGCATGCTGGCGTGACTTCTTTTCTATTAGTGTCATACCTTAATTTAGAACGAGGTTCGGACAAGTTACAAAACCGAATGGCCTTTTGGTTCCCAGTACGTAGCCCCCCCTCGGCTCGAGTTGTCCGCTTAGGTAAGCCAGGTCTAGAACAATACACCCAGGTTTTAAACCTAGAAGAACACAGCCTCATGCCGGATCCCTAGTAGAAACGCTTATTTGCATCATGTGCATTTGACTTTGGGGACTCAACACAGGGGTTGGGTCCATTTAGGATAGGTGTACCCGAAAATAAAAAGACCAACCTAATGCATCTTTACGTGCTACCTGTGCATTTATTTGTTTTGGCTTGCATGTTGACCGGCTTCTAGATTAGGTAAGAAAAATAAAAAGAAAAACCAAGTTCGGGGTATGAGAGAGAATTTCATCCATTTCCCAAAATCTGGTATCCAAAATATCCCAAAACTCTGGCGATTTTTTTTTTTTTGAAAAAAGAAGAGGAGAAAAGTTATTTCAAACTGTTTGTATTTTTTCCGTTGCATCAAAATTGACCGAACTACTCGGGTTTAATTCTCACCGGATGTGGGATACGTAGGCAACCCTCATCGGGTCCAGCCCCGCTTTTGAAAATTTTGAGAAAAAATATATGTAGTGTCATCATTTTTTCGTAAATAAAGTGGGTGATGCCATTTTTGTCTAAATAGTCGAGTGTCCCAACGGGACGACGGAAGGCTATTTTTGCAAGAATAGCCACCGATGGTTTCTTTGTCAATTTTGGCCACCTAGCGAACACAACCCTAAAATCTTCCATTTCGAAGTGCTGAAGGGCCGTATTCGAAAAAGTAGCCCTGATTTATTTGATTTTTGCAAAATAAACCCATTTTATTAGTTTTTCAAATAAGGTTCATTTTATCTTTAAACCAATCACCTTAATCTAAATGTGCAGAATAAGCACGAGTCAAAATTTACCAATAAAGGTTATGACCAAGATTCCGTTGGAACTACACATGTGGTGGGAAGATTTGGGTAAGCAAGGACGATACATGGTCAACCATTACTTGGGGGCGCTCACCGGATTACTAAAGATCAGGCCTAGGGGAGATATAATAAAAGCACTGGTGACATTTTGGGATCCAGCTCACAACGTTCTGCATTTTTCGGACTTCGAACTCACGCCTACTTTGGAGGAGATAGAAGGTTATGCTGGGAGTACCGAGGGTCTAAGACATAAATACCTGGTCGCTCCAAGGGCCGTCACCCCACACAAGTTTCTAGATTTGCTAAAAATAAGCAGGCAGGTTCAGTATGCAGATTTGGCGGGTGGGTTTTTCACTCTATACTTCATATACCAGCGGTACAGACATATATGGGGATTTGAAAACCCGAAAAGCAGAATCTATGGTAAAGGGAACCGACCAAAATTGGAAGAGCATAGATGTTTCGCTTTCATGGTAGCATTCTTGGGTCTTCTAGTGTTTCCCAGGAAAGATGGGAATATTGATCTACGGGTAGCCAGAGTCGTCAATACTTTGATTGTCAATGCCAAGAACACCCTTGCACCTATGATAGTGTCTGAAATATTCTGAGCTCTCACAGCTTGCAAAGCCGGAGTAGATTTTTTTGAAGGGTGCAATTTGTTGCTACAAATATGGATGATTGAACATCTGTGTCACCATTCTCGGTATATGAAATACGGATCTACATGAAAAAGCTGCATAGAGGAATTTGGTACAAGGGTTAGTAGGTTCGAGATGCCATAAGGCGTCGGGGATTGGATATCCCATCTTCGTTCCATAACTATGGACAAAACAGAATGGGCGTTGGGTTGGCTTCCTGTCAATGAGAATATATACATGCCCTCCACCAGTCCTCACTTCCTCCTGATGGGCCTTATAAGTATTCAACCTTATGCCTTGTACCGGGTTTTGAGACAGCTAGGAAGATGCCAAATAATCCCCAAGGACGAAGACCACAACATTTATGTAGTCGAGATCCGCTCTGATGGCCAATTTCATGAAGTAGTGGTTCGCCAGATCTGGAGTGAGTGCCAATACTTGACGGAGAACACCCGAGTGCGTGATTTATCCAAGGGTGAAGTCTTGCCCGATTACCTTGCCTGGTATAAAAGGAGTGTTGAGTTTGGAAGACCAGCTAAAAGACCCCACCTCCAAGAATTTGTTGAAGCATCCCAAGAATAATGGGATTGGCTGACCAAAGAAAATGAATAAAGGGACACCATAAGCAAGTTGGAAAAGCAAGTCAGAGATCTTAAATTTGATAATGGGTTGCAAGACGCTATGGATGAGGGTGAAAAGAAAAGGTTAGCCCAAGAAAATGAAGTCATCCGAGCCCAAATCCAGAAGATGAAAATAGCAGTCGAGAACCCTGCCAGAAGTGGAAAGGATGAGAAGCTTATAAACAGCCTTAGGCGGAAAGTATGTGACTATAGGATTGATTTGGAAAAGATTGAGAGTGAACTAGAAAAGGCCCAAGCAAAGTTAACCAAGAATGCAGAGGAACGGGCAAGTTTCGTTCAACAGTTGAAAGAAAAGTACGACAAAGGAATCATGGGTATGGAGAAAAAGATCAATACCTTGAGAGCGAAATGACCAAACAAGCAAAGAACTTCAAAGTAGAAAGAGAACACTACTATGCCTTGATGTCGCAACTAGAAGAGGACCTGCAATAATTGCAAGAGTAAAATCATACGGCAACACAAGTTTTAGAGGCCAGATCTCAACAAATTGGACGGTTGTTACAAGAGAAGGGTGTCATTAGGGAGAGGGTTAGAAGGACTGCTGACTATATTGTGATGAAGTGCAACAAATGTGAGGACATGACCAGATCCATGTTCTTCGCTACAGTTATTATTTTTGTCCGTCAGATAATGGATGACCTATATAGCCTCCAAGAAGATATGGCGCATAGGCCCACGGCGAGACCGACTTATGTCCCGCGGGCCCCTGGTGCAGTATTGGAGGCACTTATGTATTCTTGATTTTATTTTTCGAGTCTGTATTGCAGTTTCTTTAGAGTCTGTTAGTCCACTTTCGAGTCTGTATTGCAGTTTCTTTTAGAGTCTGTTAGTTTTTATGTTTAAGTCTATAGGACGGAGTCGTTGTAATAGAGGAAAAATTAGGATGTTTTATTTAATGAAAATTTGAAAACCCAAAAATATGTCTTTCGTTTTATTTTTCATTTATCTCCTGAACTACGTAATGATCTGATTCATGCAGCGTGATGATACGTAGTCAATCCTCATAGGATTCGATCATAACCATAAAATAAAAAAAAGAGAGAAAATAAAAAGAAAGGAATTGAGTGGAAAGAAAGAATGGCAAAACAAGAAAACAAAAGAGAAAAAAGAGGGGAACGACTAGAACCGAGTGAGAAAATCAATAGTGACTGAAAAGGACGATAGTGAAAAAGAAAAAAAAAAGAGCATAGAAAGAGTTGGTTAAGGCCGGGATGAAACATGCAACCGTTCAAATACATGGTAGAAACTTTTAATTGTTTAGGCGCATTGCATCCTAAACGTGTGGTTGCCTATCTGTTAAAATCTTAAACACTAACAAGTTTGTTGTTGTCCAGAGAACAGGAAGGTGGTTAGTTTGTTTGGCATTCTAGCAACCCACCCATATAATACCAAGTCTAAACACAAGTTGATCATGGCTGGTAAAGAACTGGACGCGAGTGTTATTGACCTGCCGGGAGAGGAGGAATCTGAGCCTGGTCTGAAAGAGGAGTTACATAAGATGAAGCACCAAATGGCCAAAATGTACCAGGCATAGATGAAAAGGCATCCCCCACCATCATACCCTGCCAACCCTTCTTTCGTCCCACCACTAGCTCAATCTCAAGAGCGCCCCATTGTTGATCTATCCCTACAACACGCACCAAGCTTCACCCCTTACCACCACTATCATGGCACCACTTCCCAAACTATCCAAGCTCCACCAGCCAAAACAACCACATGCCCCTCCGCCAGCTACCCCTATCTTCGTAGCACCTCCACCAGCTACACTCCATCGATCTTCCAGTGATCCGGTATTCCAAGCCCAAGATAACCAGTACTATGCCCTAGAGCCCACTTTCAAAGTCCCAGATCACTACTCCTACACTCCCCACTTCGAGCTTCCTATCGAAACTGAGAAGCCACCCAAAAACACGGAGCACAAGGAGATATTTAGGAAGGTAAAGAGCTTGAAGCAGTCACTAAGAAATATGCAAGGGTTAAGGGGCCAAGTGAGCGTGGCTTATAAGGATCTATTCTTGTTTCCTGATGTCCAGCTACCTGTCGGATTCAAAATGCCCAAGTTTGACTTGTATGACGGGCACAGAGACCCCGTGGCCCACTTGAGAGGATTTTGCAGCAAAATGAGGGGAGCCGGTGGTAAAGATGAACTATTGATGGCATATTTTAGCCAAAGTCTGAGTGGTGCAACATTGGAGTGGTACACCCGCCAGGACAACAACAGGTGGTACACTTGGGATGACTTAGCCCAGGCTTTTGCTCGGCATTTTCACTATAATGTAGAGATTGTCCCAGATCGCCTGTCTTTGACTAAGATAAAGAAAAATCCCAGTGAGAGTTTCAAGGAGTATGGTTCCCGTTGGAGAGAACAAGAAGCACGAGTCAACCCTCTAATGGAGGAAGATGAAATGGTAGAGTACTTTCTTCAGGTCTTGGAGCCTACTTACTTTGGTCACCTGATCTCGGCCATAGGTAAGTCTTTCAATGAAGTGGTAAAAATGGGAGGAATGGTAGAGGAAGGACTCAAATCAAGCAAGATCATGAGTTACTCTGCCATTAAAGCAACTACACAAGTGATCCAGAATGGCACCGGCATCGTGTTAGGGAAAAATAAAAAAGAAGATGTTGCTATGGTTGTCTCAGGATCGTGGCATGGCCCAAGCGGCTCCCCTCACCATTACACCCAGCCTCGAACCCAGCCTCAAACCTACACCTAAACTCCATATAATCCACCCCAATACTACTTCCCGCCACTAGAGCCTCAGTATTCAGTCAGTCCACCCCAATACCATGTCCATCACGCACAATCATATTCTCAACCCCCTCCTTACCCGTAATGGCGTGCCCTAGCTCCACAAAACCCTTACCCACCTCCACAGGCATACTGAAACCTTACTAGTCCCAGTTTTCGACCCAGGCCGGAGTATAAAAGGTAGAGGCAGTAGTGGAAACAAACTTTTACCCCGCTTGGAGAGTCTTACACTAGTCTTTTCCAGAGGTTGAGGCAATTGGACGTTCTAAGGCCGATTGAGTCGAAATTACCAAATCCCTCTCCTAAAAGCCTGGATTATTCCCTCAGATGTGCATATTGTTCTGATGCTCCGGGGCATAATACAGAAAAGTGTTGGCATTTGAAGAGTGTCATCCAAGAGCTTATAGATACAAACCAAATTGTTGTCCAGAGCCCGGAAGTACCCAATATCAATCAAAATCCGTTGCCAGCCCATGACGAAACGCACATGATTGAGATAATGCATAAGGATGGGGAGCCCAAGAAGCCTTCAAAGACTGTTATGATGATCCGGGACAGTGAAAGTAAGCCAGTCAAAACTCCAATTATTACAAAGGCAACATCTTCGATAACTGAAGGGCTGATAAACACGCTAAGCATGCCCGATGATAAGCCGTCCATAGTATAAACGAAGGGGTTCCTAGATGATGTTGAAACAAAGTAAGGAAAGCCGAAGGTGGTCGTGCCAGGGGTAGCAAGTAAGCCTATCATTATCGTGAAAGGGGCTCACATTGCCCCTGTTATTTTTAAACCTGTGACCCAGCTGCCGATAGATGACACCAAGGTTGTTCCATGGAATTACAAGCGAGTGATAGTAACTTATAAAGGAAAAGAAGTGGAAGAGGAATTTAATGAAACCCAGGTTTTGACTCATTCGGGGAGATGCTTTGCCCTAGAAGAATTAAGGAAAGCTAAGCCGCTGAAAGATAGTCCAATTCTAGTGAAGAAACCAGTCACCAAAGAGGAGGCGGAAGAATTTTTGAGAAAAATGAAGGTGCAGGATTACTCCATAGTGGAACAATTGAGAAAGACCCCCGCTCATATTTCTTTTCTATCATTGTTGATACATTTAGACGAGCACTGTCGGGCCCTCATGAAGATTCTAAATGAAGCTCATGTCCCTAATAAGATCACAATGAACCATTTGGAGAAGATAGCCAATAAGATATTTGAGGCAAAAAGGATCACCTTCTCGGATGATGAGCTGCCTCTAGAGGGTACAGAACACAATCGGGCTCTCTATCTCACAATGAAATGCGAAGATTCTGTAGTCACGAGGGTGCTGGTTGACAATGGTTCTAGTGCGAACATTTGCCCTTTCCACTCTGCACAAGTTGAAAATTGATACTGAAAGCATCCACAAGAATAGTATATGTGTCTGAGGTTTTGACGGAGGGGGGAAAAGATTCTGTTGGCGATATCGTTCTCGAACTAACCATAGGACCAGTTGAATTTACCATGGAGTTCCAGGTGTTGGATATGGCCGTCTCTTACAATTTGTTGTTGGGTAGGCCCTAGATACATGTTGCCAAAGCAGTCCCATCTTCTTTGCACCAGATGGTAAAGTTTGAGTGGGACAGACAGGAAATCGCTGTGCATGGTGATGAGAACTTATGTGCTTATAATGATATATCCGTCCCGTTTATTGAGGCTGAAGATGATAAAGGGGCCTTGGGTGTACCAAGTTTCTGAAATAGTGTAAGTTGAGAAGGTTACGGAAGGGGAATATATTCCAGGTCCAAAGCTAGCTTCTGCGACCGTAATGGTAAAGTCAGGGGTAGTGAAGCGTCCGGTGTTAGCAGTTCCAAAGTTGACTTCGATGAAGAGTTGATTGAAAGTTTCCGGAGTATATTTGATGAGGTGAACATGGTAGAAATTAAGGAAGGTTCCAGCAAAGCAGACGTGCAATTTTTTGGGCCGAAAGTGAAACTTAACAATTGGAATACTACTCCTCTCCCTACTCAGAAGGAGTCTTGGTAGTTTGCTTTGTTTTCCTTTCTATTATCTGGATTATTCCAGGGTTGTAATCCAGACTTTTATTTTTCGCTTGTTTTGATGTACTAACCCTCATATCCTTTATTTTCAATGAAATACAATTTTCCTTTTCCATTATTCTTAATAGTGTCATTTTTGTCTTTCTTTGTACAGTTCTTTTTATGTTGGTTTCAATGGCATGACATGCATGAGGAATCTTCGGTCAAGTCTTAAAATCCAATCTAACTCTGAAATAATAATCCAAGAAATAGAGTGTGACGATGAAACAGAATATGATGAAGAGGAGGCATTTGAGGAAATTAGTAAAGAACTAAATCATTTTGAAGAGAAACCCAAGCCTAATTTTGAATGAAACCTAAGCAATCAATTTAGGAGATCCAGATAATATCAGGAAAACCAAGATAAGTGTACACTTGGAACCACAAATCAAGGAAGAAATAATCAAAGCATTGTTTGAATATAAAGACATTTTTGCATGGTCATATGACGACATGCCGGGTTTGAGAACTGACTTGGTAGTTCACAAATTACCAACTAATCCGCCATTCCCTCTCATCAAGCAGAAGTTAAGGAAGTTCAAGACTGATATGAGTGTGAAGATCAAGGAAGAAATTACAAAACAGTTGGATGCAAAGGTCATTTGAGTTACACGATACCCCATTTGGTTAGCTAATGTTGTACCAGTACTAAATAAGGATGGTAAGACCAGGGTGTGCGTTGATTACTGTGACATCAACAAAGCAAGTCCAAAGGATAATTTCTCATTGTCGAATATCCACATTTTGATTGACAATTGTGCCAAACATGAGATCGGGTTTTTCTTGGATTGCTATGCTGGGTACCACAAGATCCTGATGGATGAGGAAGATGCATAAAAGACAGCGTTCATCACACCATGGGGAATATATTGCTACTGGATAATGCCATTTGGTCTAAAAATGCTGGGGAAACCTACATGAGGGCAATGACTACTGTATTTCACGACATGATACACAAGGAGATTGAGGTTTATGTAGATGATGTGATCATAAAGTCGAAGCAACAGTCCGACCATGTCGGGGACTTGAGAAAGTTTTTCCAGATGCTCCGTAGGTACAACCTTAAACTCAACCCTGCAAAGTGTGCATTTGGTGTTCCGTCTGGAAAACTATTGGGGTTCATAGTCAATCGGCGAGGCATTGAGTTGGATCCGTCAAAGATCAAAGTTATCTAAGAATTACCACCACCAAGGAATAAGACTGAGTTGATGAGTTTGCTCGGGCATTTAAACTACATGAGCAGGTTTATTGCTCAACTCACGACGACCTGTGAGCCCATCTTTAAGTTGCTGAAAAAGGATGATGCGGTCAAATAGACTGATGAGTGCTAGGAGGCATTTGATAAGATCAAGGGGTACTTGTCAAACCCACCCGTGTTGGTCCCGTCGGAACCCGAAGACCTGTAATTCTCTATTTGATGGTCCTGGATAATTCATTCGATTTTGTGTTGGGTCAACACGACATCACTGGTAGGAAGGAGCAAGCCATCTATTATCTCAGCAAGAAGTTCACGTTCTGTGAGGTTAAGTATACTCCCCTTGAAAGGACATGTTGCGCCCTGACTTGGGTGGCACAAAAGTTGAAGCATTATCTGTCGTCCTATACTACATACCTCATTTCTTGCCTGGATCCTCTAAAGTATATTTTTTTAGAAGCCTATGCCCACAGGAAAACTTGCAAAGTGGCAGATTTTGCTCACAGAGTTTGACATCATCTGTCATGCCCCAAACCTAGGGAGGCGTGGCAGGCACCCGGTGCCGTACTGGCCCGAGCGAACCACTCTGTAACTCATGATCATTCGACCAAAATTTGGACATACATAGGTCGAGTCAGCGGAAATCATTCCTTTTGTAACTATCAAGGGCCCACATGACCACAACTCATAATGTATAACTGTAAGTGGGCAGCACTATAACAATAAACTATCATTCTTAAAACATGAATACATATGGGCCGTCACGGCCTCTGACATACTGTACAAAATGAACCTCTGTGTCTACAAAGCCTCTAAGATTATTTGGTATCAAATGGGACAGGGTACCGGCATACCCATAAGTATGTAGCAAAACTCTGACACGAAGACTCATAGACTCGGCTGCACTCCAAATGAGACGGAGTCTTACCGACCCTTGGCTGAATCCAATCTCATATACTATGAAAGCTCGTCAAACTGATTATCTATACCTGCAGGCATGAATGCAACGTCCCCAACAAAAGGATGTCAGTACAGATAATGTACTGAGTATGTAGGGCATGTAAGTCAGTATATAAAGGATATGGAAGAAACATGGAGTAAAGGACTCAACCTGTAAGTCTGGATAGCTCTGTAAATCATGAAATATTTATAATGTCATGCATATATATATAAATGTCATGTGATGCATAGGTCTATACGTACATAACATCATCAATCCTCTGAGGGCATCCAATCATATCATCTCGGCCACTGTGGGCAAATCATCAGCGTATACCAAGTGATCAGGTGGTGGTGCATATATAATGCCGTAACCTTTTTCCCATATCCTATATACATATATTTACATATATACGCGTATATAACGCCATCTGGTGCCACTATGGGCAAAATCATCAACGTATACCAGCTGATCAGGTGGTGATGCGTATATAACGACATAACCTTTTCCCATACCCCATATATATATATATATATATATATATATATATATATATACATACATATATACGCATATATAACGCCATCTGGTCATGGGTCAATGTACATGAATGCAATACATGAGAAGTATGTCAATAAAATTTCATAGAATGTCATAAGACCATTATGCCCTTGAGTAATATCATGAAGTAAACTTTTTTCAACTTACGTATTTTTCTGAGACCCACGAACACATGATAAAATAATAGGACACGTGGGAATTCAAGATCATAGGCTCCTCTATTACTTCTATGAATAGAGTCATTTATGGAAGCTGTGCATTTTCTCGTTTCGTTTGTGTCGTATACATCATTCCTCCTAAAATAAAAAACATGCATATGATTTTTATTAGGAAAAACAATGACCATAAAAATACTCCATATGGATTTCTCCAAAATTTTGATATATTCAGTGGAGTTACTCATATCTATATACACAGTTTTATTAACTTATGAGTGCTCCCTATTCTGTAAGAAAAGATTGTGTCTCGATTTGTCCATCTTCACGTATTGCATATATTCCATGTTGAACTATGTGCCACGTCCATGAATTGGTAGGCAAAGCTTACTAAGATTAAAACCAAGTCAAACCATCAGTAGTCAAAGTAAAAGCATATAGCCACAATACGGCCATGAACATACCTGACATTTTTAAAACTATGGGTTTCACTAAATGACTTCGTTCTTTTTATAAACTGTGATTTTATCTAGCAAGATGTGTATCGAGGACTACTATGACATGCAGTGACTTTAGATAGACCAACTCAACTTTTTCCCTAGGAACCTGCTTGCATAATAACATAGTTACTTCGGCAAGTTGTTCATGACTGAATAAAGTGAGCAAATTATGTTTCCTTTGAATAATGCTTACCAGCAATATATAGAGCATCTAAATCGAAAAGCATTTGGACAAGTGCAGCTTTCATGGTGTAGTAAATGTTTGGGCAATTTCACCAGAGTTGAGAAATATACCTGGTGAACTTAATTCCAAGAATGAAATGACCATTATTATTTCCCCCATATAATGCTTGAAAATCAGATGGTTTTGAGCTCTTTTTTGATTCAGAGCTTTCTACCGCATCTTCATGCTCCTTGTCTTCGCTTACTCCAGCTCCGAATTCTCCATAGAAACGTTCATGCTCCTCTGAGTCGATTTTTTTTTTTTTTTTTTTTTTTTTTTGAGAGAGAGACATGTATATGTTTTAATAAAAAGGCCCTATGTTGGATTGATTGCCACATATTCTCAAATGACTTAAGAGTCATACATATTCTTTAAGGGGGTGTTGCCACGTGGGGTGGGGTGTTTTAATCTTTGTCTACTTATTAGATAATTAGGTAGTGTCTCACTATCCGATAATTAATCAATTACTCATATAATTAAGAATTATCCTAAATTACTTAAAATATTACTCACTTTTAATACACTTTGTGTACCCTACTATCATGGTCATGTGGTACTATATAAAATAAAGATATACACTATTGTTTTATTAAAACATTCATGTAAATATACATATATTTTCTCAACTTCTAATTTTTCTAATCTCATATAAAGAGTACAAATTTTCGTACGCTTAATTCTTAAAATGGTAAAAAGATAACCTCTTTTTCTTGTGGAAAAAATAATTTCTATTTTTACAATAAAGAAAATCTCATATTAGGTGTATAATTTATCATATCCGAAAATAGTAATAATGTAACTATCCAAAATTATACTTATAAAACTTTTACTAAAATACTCCACATAAAAAAAAATACCACACTGACATAATATCTAACGATATTAAGGTTGTTAATTTACAGGGTCTCATAATAATAATGTCTTAAGCCTGCTATAACCTCCTAATAGATATAATTCCTTTGAACTCATATGGATTTGCTATGGCACATCCTAATGCTAAGGTACGGGATGTAATATCATCTATGTAGCTTGAACTGTGATGAAAGCTCAAGCTTTGGCCGATCATTTGGCTGAGAACCCAGTGGATGAAGAGTATGAGCCATTGGGGACTTATTTTCCTGATGAAGAGGTGATACATATTGACAAGGTGGAGCAGGATGAAAAGCCAGGTTGGATACTTTTTTTTGATGGAGCCGCTAACATGAAAGGTGTCGGAATAGAGGCTGTGCTCATTTCTGAAACAGGGCATCACTACCCTGTTATGGCCCCGCTTCGTTTCTATTGTACTAACAACATGGCTGAGTACGAGGCATGTATTTTGGGTTTGAGGTTAGCTATAGACATGGGATTCAAGGAAGTCTTGGTCTTGGGAGATTCGGATCTTTTGGAGCAGCAGATTCACAGAGAATGGGAGACTCGGATTTAAAGCTCATACCGTATCGACAATGTTTGCACGATCTTTGTCAACGGTTTAGATCAGTAGAATTCAGGCATATTCTGAGGATCCATAATGAGGTTGCCGATGCCTTGGCTAACTTGGCGTCAATGTTACACCATCCGGTCAAAGCTTATGTTGACCCTCTGCATATTCAAGTTCGTGATCAGCATGCCTACTGTAATGTGGTTGAGGAGGAGCTTGATAGTGAACCGTGGTTCCATGATATCCGGGAATACATCAGGATGGGGGTGTATCTGGTACACGCCACAGGTGATCAAAAGAGAATAATTCAACGTTTGGCTAGTGGATTTTTCTTGAGCGGGGGGGATTTTGTACAAGAGAACTCTAGATCTTGGACTTTTGAGGTGCCTAGATGCTAAACAAGTCGCGACTATCCCGAACGAAGTGCATTTCAGAGTTTTCGGGCCGCATATGAATGGGTATGTTCCTACAAAGAAAATTCTTCGAGCAGGGTATTATTGGCTCACCATGGAATGAGATTGCATTAGCTTTGTGTGCAAGTGTCATCAATGCCAAGTACACGACGATTTGATTCATTCTCCACTATCTGAGTTGCATACAATGTCCGTACCTTGGTCCTTTGTTGCTTGAGGCATGGATGTCATTGGACCAATTGAGCCAGCTGCATCAAATGGGCACAGGTTTATTCTAGTGGCTATCGATTATTTCACTAAGTGGGTCGAAGCTATGACTTTCAAATCTGTGACCAAGAAGGTAGTGGTTGATTTTGTTCATTCAAACCTCATTTGCTAGTTCGGAATCCCCAATGTAATCATCACGGACAACGGGGCGAATCTTAACAGCCATTTGGTGAAAGAAGTATGCCAATAGTTCAAGATCATGCATCAAAATTCCACTCCGTATTTCCCCAAGGCAAATGAAGCTGTTGAGGCGGCCAACAAAAACATAAAAAAGATACTTCGAAAGATGGTGCAAGAAAAGTTTCCTTTTGCTTTGCTGGGTTACCGCACTACTGTTCGCACTTCAGTAGGTGCAAATCCTTATTTGTTGGTATATGATACTGAAGCAGTTATACCCGCGAAAGTTGAAATTTCGTCCTTTCGGATTATTGCTGAAGCTGAAATTGATGATGATGAGTGGCTCAAAACCTATTTGGAGCAGTTAAGTCTAATCGATAAGAAAAGATTGGCGGCAGTATGTCATGGTCAATTGTATCAGAAGAGAATGGCAAGAGCATACAACAAAAAGGTGCGTCCCCGAAAATTCAAAATGGGTCAGCAAGTATTGAAACGCTTCCTTCTACATCAGGCTGAAGCTAAAGGCAAGTTTGCCCCAAATTGGTAGGGGTCGTTCATTGTAACAAAAGTGTTGTCCAATGGTGCTTTGTATTTAACAGATATAGAAGGCAAATGTGTAGATGTGGCTATCAATTCTGATGCAGTCAAAAGATATTATGTATGATTTCTTTGGTTTGTCTAATTGTGTTGTTTGTACTTGGCATGTTTTGAAGATTGGAATGACGAAGGCATTTTATTCTGCTATATAAACACTTTATCCTTTATTACCCCTTTTGAGCCTTATTTATTTTCTTTCATACCCCTTTTTTGGAATCAGAAGCAGAGTTTAGAAATACAGATACATGAAATATAAATAAAGAAGAGAAAAGAAGAAAAAGAGAAAGAGAAAATGAAAAAAAGTAAAGCAAAAGAAAGAAAAGAAAGGAAAAGAAAAGAAAGAGAAAAGAGAAAAGTAACAAAAACAAAGCAATTCCTATGTCTTGAACTACGTTCGACCTGATTCCTTTTAAGGATACGTAGGCAGCCTCATGGTTCGGTCCCATCAAAATAAAAATTCAATATGCCCCCAGGCAAAGAAACTAGGGCAGAAGTTGTGGTTTTGTAAGAGGTCTGATTCAACAAGTTGTTTTTTGAGCCCTTTTAAGCGTTTTGAGCCTTTATGATATCCTTCTTTCTAATCCTATCAAAAGCCTACATTACGGTCCAAAGAAAGACCTTCCGATCAATCTTTGAGGAATGCCAAGTTAAACGAGATAGAGGTATGATTCACATCATGGGCAACACTCCGTTCTACACGAAGAAAGATGAATAAATGAGAGAGTCTTATTGGTGAAAACCATCACTGGCACCGTAAGGCAATGGAAAGCTGAGAGAAAACCTAAATGTGAGAGTCTTATTGGTGAAAACCCTCGCGGTCACCGTAAGGAGACAGTGAGTCGAGAGATGAACAAATGAGGTTCAATCAGAAAGTCAAACAATTTTTTGCCAATCCAAGGCAGCTAATCGGAACAAAGCATGGCAGTTGAAAGGCCACCTTCAGCAAGAATGCCGCAAACTAACCACCACATTTTCAAACTGATAAGATTTTCTTTGATTGAAACGGGGGCAAGAACTTTCATTTGTTCCGAAGGAACCCTCCGTGAGGAAAGCATGTGCCAGACAGGTTCGGTCGTAAATTTTCAGAACCCTCCTAGATAATGGGATTTAATTTAAAATTTTCAGGGCCCTCCTGTATAATGGGATTTAATTTTAAAGTTCTCCGGACCCTCCTAGATAATGAGATTTAGTTAAGTTTTTAAGACCTTCATCGATAATAAGATTTAGCGTAAGTCTTACCTTTAGGAAATAGAATTTATCTTTGAAGTTGTCACTCTTAAGATGAGATTTAATTTTAAATTTTCAGGGCCCTCCTGTATAATGTGATTTAGCTTTTAAATTCTTAGAGCTCTTTTGGGTAACATGATTCGATTAACACTCAGAGATGTTCCAAGTACCAAACTGGGGCAGAAAAGTTTCTTTTGTTTTATCTATTTTTTTGTAATGGCAGGCGCACAAGGGAATACGTTTCAAGTTTTGGCTGGCGCCCACCTAAAAAATAAGGGAATACGTTTCAAGTTTTGGCATCAGGCGCCAACCTGGAAAACAAGAGAATACGTTTTATGTTTTGGCATAAGGCCCCCACCTAGAAAACAAGGGAATACATTTCAAGTTTTGGCATCAGGCGCCCTCCTAGAAAACAAGGGAATACATTTCAAGTTTTGGCATCAGGCGCCCACTTGGAAAATAAGGGAATACATTTCAAGTTTTGGCATCAGGCGCCCACCTAGAAAACAAGGGAATACATTTCAAGTTTTGGCATCAGGCGCCCACCTGGAAAACAAGGGAATATGTTTCAAGTTGTGGCGTCAGGAGCCCACCTGGAAAATAAGGGAATACATTTCAAGTGGTGGCATCAGGTGCCCACCTGAAAAACAAGGGAATACATTTTAGTTTTGGCATCACGCACCCACCTGGAAAACAAGGGAATTCATCTCAAGGTTTAAGCATTAGGCGCCCACCTGGAAAACAAGGGAATACATTTTAAGTTTTGGCATCAGGCGCCCACCTGGAAAACAAGGGAATTCATCTCAAGGTTTAAGCATCAGGCACCCACCTGGAAAACAAGGGAATTCAATTCAAGTTTTGGCATCAGGCGCCCACCTGGATAACAAGGGAATGCATTTCAAGTTTTGGAATCATGCACCCACCTGGAAAACAAGGGAATTTATTTCAAGTTTTGGCATCAGGCGCCCACCTGGAAAACAACGAAATACATTTTATGTTTTGGCATCAGGCGCCCACCTGAAAAACAAGGGAATGCATTTCAAGTTTTGGCATCAAGCGCCCACCTGGAAAACAAGGGAATATATTTCAAGTTTTGCAATCAGCGCCCACCTAGAAAACAAGGGAATTCATTTCAGAATTCAACTCGAGTTAGCAGTAACAGAAGTTTGCCTTCAGAGTGCGAGTCAACAACTCAAAGATACACAGCCAAACTGTAGAAGTTTCAAGATCAAGTTTGAAGATATATTGATAGGAATCTTGTAACTCATAGATCATAGATTAGCCTAGCTTCTTCTCATTTTTCGTTTCGGTGTAATAAGGAGTTCAGCAGCAGCAGCAGTGAAATCACAGCTTCTCGGTAGTCCTAGCTACCAAAACTTTCAAAACTACACTAACCTGATTCCTTTATAACTAAGGATATGTAGGCAACCTCAGAAGCAAGGTTCGGTCATATCTTTCAAAAATGCTTCCCACGGAGTATCCAAGCGGGCAAAAAATCGCTCGTATTCGCTCACTTTATCTTTGCCCGAAAAATCTTCGTGTTTCCGAGCAAAGAGGGGCAGCTGTGAGCACGTAATTTTTCCCTATGTGAAATATTCCTACAAATTAGAGAAATAGATTTTTCCCTAATTTATAGGATTTTTGTAGGATTTTGTTAATTGTTTGCATTTTTGTGAACATTTAATTTTGTTAAAATCATGAAAAAATGTCAAAATTACCATCCATTGCATTTAGATTTTGTTTCATATTTTAGGATTAATTAGTTAATTAATTGTTTTATCAAAAGGAAAATCACAAAAAATATCATCCATTTACATTTTTAGCTTTTAATGCTAAATTAGTAATTTTCTCCTCTTTAATTTAGGATCAACTAATTTTTGTAAATATTATAATAGATAATTAGTTTAATTTTACAATTTAGATTAATTTAGAATTTTAATTTAGGATTTTATTTAATTGAAGAAAAAGGAAAAAGAGAAAAGAACAACAAAGAGAAAAGAAATTGGAAAAGGGTTAATTTGGTCTTGAAATTGGGCCAAATCTGTACCCAAGTCCGCCCAAACCCAATACCCAAATATACCCGGCCCAGTCCCCTTAGTTCAAAACGACATCGTTTTAGTGACCATTAATCCCAGCCGTTGATCACCCTTGATCCAACAGACGGGAACTAGCCTACCCCTTTACATATAACTGTCCTAACCATACCCCTAAATCCTTCAGACCCCCCCCCCCCATTTCCCAGTCTTACTCACTCTGAACCTATAACCTAGACCTAACCCATAAAAAGACTACACTCTCTTTTCATATAATCAGCCGTTCCATCGGATTTTGGAGACCAAAAAAACCTATGCTAATTTCTTCTTGATGGAGACCTAACCTAGAAACCCTAGGACCCCTCCTTCTTTTTCCTAATTTGAAAACCCTAGAGACCTAAGGGATTCGGCTGTTTCCATCAATGGAGGAGCTCATTTTCTTCTCTAACAACAACCAACCCCCGCCGTGACCCCTCCGCTTCGACCAAAATGATCTGCCGCATAATCCAAAAAAGAAGGGAATTAGACCATTCATCTTTTTCAACATCGACAAGCAAACAGAACTAATCTGTTCCCCACCTAGAACACTGGCAACCCCTTCTTCAAAAACAACACCCTGCTTCGTCTCCTTCACTTGCCGAAACCAACACCGGCAGTCACTAAATACGGTCGTTTCCTGGCTGGAGCCACTCCTTCATCTTCATGGAGACCTCAAACCCTAGAAGAGACATAACCCCAAAACACCCTTTAGCTGCTCTTTCTCCATCTTGAAGCAGCAGAACAGCTGCCAGACCTCATTGCTTTAGCGCCGGACTTCATTGTTGCTCCTACTCGGTCATCTCCGCTTTCTCTGTTAATGGTGCATGAAAGTGATAGATCTGGTCGCAACTCCATTATCGACGACCGTTGAATCAGATTTTTTTTACTGATTTTCGTCTCCATCAAAATCAAAAGCTCAGTTTCAATTTTGAAAGTTTTAGGTCATCATTTGAGCTCCAGTATATTTTTGGTTCGAAGTGGTTGAGGTGCATCGAGAGGTTTGTCGGTACGGTTCATGTTTCCGATCAGCAGCCACCAGTAGGATTTCTACGAAATTTCTTTGTTAGCTTTGGAAATTTGCTCTCGTGAGGTGTAATTCTTAACTCTTTTCACTCTTAACAATTGATTGAAGTATCTGCTTGGTTTTGTGTTTACACTTATTTGACTTTATTTGTTTTAAGAAAATTAGTTTAATACTTAAGTTAATCACTTCTCTTCTTAAGGAGGTTGGGTCAAAAATTATTGGAAACATATAACCTTGTGATTTATTTGATTACGTAACTGGAGTTGGGGATAAACAGAATGAAAATAGCTAGGCTTAGACTATTTCTTGTGGCTTTGACCTCATCGCTTAAGAATCACTAGGAGCATACTTAGGCCATTAATATTCATAAATATCATAGTTTGTCTTAGGCGCGCTATAATAAATCATCATAGCTATGGTACGCTTCCCGTGACGTAGTTGTGATACGTAAATTTCCAAATCCGGGTGCACATTTCATGTGACCTGGCCACAATTTTTAATAATATTAATAAATTAAACATGTTGTAGATCATGGGTACGGTTCCCATGACATGATTCGCAATGTGTACCAAACAAACAAGTGTACGAAAATCATAACTTATTCTAGAATAATTCCATAAATAACTAAAAGCGATCCAAGGTAAAAAAAAAAAAGCACAATAGGTATAAAATATGTAATTAATCAGATAATTAGGCCAATATTAATAGTTGAGTGACCGTGCTAAAACCACGAAACACAGGAATGTCTAACACCTTCTCCCGGGTTAACAGAATTCTTTACCTGGATTTTTGTGTTTTGCGGACTGTAAAACAGAGTCAAACTTCCTCGATTCGGAATTTTAAACCGGTGACATCATAAATTATACCAAGTGGAGACTCTGAATTTGGAATAAATAATCTTGTTTCGGTTATTGTCACTTTAATTGGAAAAACTACCATATACCCTTTGCGGGGTAGAAAAAGGAGGTGTGACACCCGTTGCCGGTGAATCTGAAGGGCCTGAACCCGAAGCTTCTCGGGGGCAAGATGAGGCCCTTAGAGAAATTAATGCCCTGAGTGGCATTAATTTGGTCCCTCCATACACACCGGGGGAGATCAAGGTACCGCTAGTGCGGGGGCCTTTCATAGAGGGGAAGATGTTCTCGGAGACCTCCTCTCTGGTATCGATGAGAATATCGATCTCGACGCCCTCGTTGCTCTTGAGGAGACGGAGAGGCTTTAGCAGCAGGTGATACTCTTTACATATCATTTGTGCTTTAAATCTTTGTCCTTGACTTTCTAACTTTTCTGTGCTGTTGTAAGCCAAGAAGATGTATGATCATGCCTTTTATAGGCTCCAGGACGAGCTTTCATGCCATGGGAAGGAGTTAGAGAAGCTCGCCTCGGTACTGAAGGATTGGAGGCCTCCTCTGCACGAAAGGGGGAGGAAGTGAGCGGGCTTCGAGCAAGTTTGGAGGGAGTGCGCCAGGAAAGGGCTGGCCTTGCTGAGCAGGTAACGTGACATCCATTAACTCATCCTTTTATTCTTATAATTTTATGCTCACCAACTTGTTTTGCCTTTGCAGATTGGGCAAAAGGATGCCCTGGTGGGGTGACTCGAGAAGAGGCTGCTGCCAAGGATGCAAAGATCCTCGAGCTGGAGGAGAATGAGACCGTGGTCTTGGAGAGAGACCTCTTGCGAACGGAGTTGACATCGATCCAGGATCTACTCTGAAGTGCTCAGGAGGAGGTTGGTGTACTATTTATGGCCAAGTCTGAGGCCGAAGAAAATGCATCTTCATACATGAAGGATGCCACTACTGCGAATGAACGAGCCCGTGAGATATCAGAGAAGGTCGGGCAGAAGCTGACTCGGGCCATCACTTATGCTCTTGCAAAGGCAAAGAGGCAAGCTCTCGAGGAAGAAAATGCTAAAGGCGTCAATCTCTCAGCTGAGATTGCAGAAGCTGGAGACTTGGAGGAAGAATCGGCATTCTCTGCCACCTCGGATGAGGGTTCCCAATATGATCTAGAGAGCAGTGGTGGTGAAGAATAGACTCACATCGTCTTCCTTTATTTTTTGTGTATGCGTTTCTCGTGAGAAAAGGTCTTGTAAAGACGCCCCTTGTAAATATATTTTTGGCAATGGAAGAAAATTTTTCTGCTTCAAGTCTTTGAATTCTTTATATTTCAGCATTCACGAGGAGTTAGCCTTCAAATTTTGATATTGGCTCTTTGGAGCCCGTACTTGAAATTATCGGAACCCTCAAGATCGGGAACCATCTCGAGATTAGGTCGATAGCTTTTTAGAATCGATGCTTATAATAGCAGAAATCCTCGGGGTCTCGATGGCTCCCGAGCGTTGTGTGATAGTTGATTTATGCGACACGATTGTGAAGCGACCGGGGTGGTCCCACCAGTACACTTCCCCAAAATGGCATTGACCTGGTCAGAATCAATTGGCCTTCAGGATAGGCGAATAGTCGTTGCTTTCTCTATATATTCATTTTCTTATTTCTTGTTTGTGGACTCCGCTACTTTGAGTAACTATCCCTCTTATAGAGCTCTTTTTTGTGCTAGTTCTCTTACCATTTCAAGAGCTTTCGCCCAAGCTTTTACCTTCCTTTTTCTTATTTTATCATAGCCATGGCTGCTACGTCCAAACCCGTTCACCAAGGAGGGGAGAGTTCCGCCTCCGCTTCGCGCTCAGTCAATGGTACACCGCCGGTATCTGGTGAGCTAACCTCGAGGTGCTTTTTCACGAGGAGGGACTTTGCGTTAGAGAGACCTCCCAATGTTTAGGGTCATCAAGATCATGCATCGAGGTTTTTTTCCTCAATAGGGGAGGAGTACCTCAAGACAGTCAGAAAAGACTACGGATGGGGAGAAAAAGTGGTACTATAGGTACCTTCCCCGGAAGAGAATATCATGGCTCATGCTGAGGGGCTTTTGAATGTATATACGTACCCCTTTACATTGGGCCCCCTCGATAGAGTCGTGCTCGAATTTTGTAGGAGGTGTCGGGTTACCCTGGCACAGGTTCACCCGTGGTTTTGGAGGATAGTGCTGATGATAAGGTATTTTGCAGATAAAGACGGGCTCAAGTTCACCCTCAGTCATCTTCTTAGACTGTACCGGCCCTTGCATCATCGAGGCCTGATTACTCTGCGACGTCGATCCACTCGGACCTTTGTTGCTAGCAATGAAGAAGATGGCGACCGAGGGTGGATGAGTCATTTCGTCCGAGGGCGACTGTCGATATTGTCTCCGCAAAGTTCCTGCCCTTTCCTGAAAAGTGGAATTACACACGTAAGTGGTACACTTGTGTTCTTATTATTTTTACCCATGGTGAAGGCGGATTCTATAAGGATGCTTTCTTTTTCTTTTCTTTTTGCAGCAAGCCCATGGACGCCACAAGAGGTTCCCGACCTGGCGGATTTATCTCGGAAACTGGCAGCTTGCTCGACTTACGACGAGCGTAGGTGGCAAGATCTGGCCAAGGGTAGATGGGAGGAAAAACATCACGGTACGTGGTATGTGTCTTGCTTTCATTAAAAGGTACTTTCTTTAATGCGTACTGACTCCTTCACCGCAGGCATTGGAGATTTTTCTGAGATGAGGTTGTGCCCCCTCGGGGAGGAGGAAGAATTGTCGGCTTTGGGGTCGAGGACTGATAACAAACGGAAGGAGTCCTCGAAGGAAGAGGATGCTCGTAGTGAGGCAAGCCCTGCTTAAAGGCTCAGAGAAGATGTATCCGCTGATCCTACGGCATCTGAGGCTTCTAGCCTTGGAAAAGTGGCTCCTCTCTTGCCGCCGTCTTCATTTCCCATCGAAGGCACTTCGAGGGATACAAGTGTTCAGTTGTCGTCCTTGCCCCCATCGAAAGTACTTCGAGAGATGTTAGAGACTAGGGGCTGCCTAAATCAAGCGAGGTCTCGAGCGACCATGTCCCCACCGAGATTTGTTCAACTGGGGCCGGTGACGCCAGACCAGTAAGTTCACGCTCAACCTTTGAGGAGGCTCAGTGTCTTTGTTCTTTAGTGATCTTTGGTTGATTTCGTTGATCTTCTAATTTTACATTTTCATTTTCTCATTGAGCTTATTTTTCATAGGCCTTTGACAAGCCCAAGTCCGAGCTGCTCTGTTGTGAAGCCCGGTTAAGGAAAGCCTTGGATGGGGAGAAATCCCTCAGGCTTCTTTGTGATGAAAGGGGAAAAGAATTGAGGTATCTTCGGTACGAGGTGAATCAAAGCCTGAACTACGAAGCCACCTTGAGAAACAGGTAACTTTTGCTCCGAGGGAATGCATGCTCCTTCTTCTATCCTCAAGGATTAATATTTTGATACCTCAGTTGCAGGGCAAGGTAGAGGATTTGGAACGCCTTTAGGGCGAGGTTGGCCAAGCCAAGCATGAGTGTAATGAGCTAAGGGCTTAGATAGATGCCCATGTTGCAGCCAAGAAGAATGCTCTGGCCAAGGTTTCTACACTCGAGGTGCAGCTCTGGAACGCCCGTGAAAATAACTCGGTTCAGACGAGAAGGATTGCAAAGCTCATGTCCGACTTTTTTGAGATGAAGGTCGAGGTCATGGACGCCCGGACTGAAGCTGAAAAGATTCGGGCTAAGGCCGACAAGAAAGTGGTCGTCTATTTAAAAGACGCTGCCAAAGCTCAGGCTGAGCTGAGAGGGGCTTCTGATCGAGAGAACAGAAGCAATGAATATGCCCGGTGTAAATCTCGAAGGGAAACCCTTGAAGGGATTCACGCTAGGGTCTTCGATCTCTCGAAAGAGATAGCACAGGCTAACGCGGATGAATACGACGTTAAATTCCTCTTGTCCTATGTCGAAGATAATAAGGAAGAGGCTGATGGGGCCGGAGTCCCCGAGGGGAAAATAGACTAGGCCTTTTCTTTTTGATTCTTTGTATAGTGTTCTTAGAGAACTTTGTAAATATAGCCCTGCATCGTTTCATACATGCGTATATATAAAAAACCCTTTTGATTTTCTCCTTCCACGAATTTCTATTTGCGTGTGTATGTCTTTCTTTGTCTTGAGTTTTGACATTTTGTCAATTATTAGCTAGACGGGTTGGTCTTTGAATAGAAACCCTTAGGTTTATAATTCGACCCTGGGGCTTGTGAGGCTGGCTTGTAGGCTCTTACGTATTTTCCCTTAAGCATTTTTAGTTCGGGCTCAGTCTCCGAGTCAGATTTTGACTCGAGCTCATTTACCCTTAAGTTTTTGAATTTTAGGCTGGCCCTTAGGATCTTACGTGTAGGGTTGGTACGACCTCTTAATATAGGATGGCGATAGTGGCTCTTACGCATTGGGTCGGTACGACCTTTAATTTTAAGGTGGCGATAGTGGCACTTACGTGTTGGGTCGGTACGACCTCTTAGTTTTAAGCTGGCCGTAGTGGCTCTTACGCGTTAGGTTGGTACAACCTTTTATGTAGGCTTTATTCTTCCATCGCTAAAGATTTTTTGAAGTTTTGTGTTCTCTCGACTCTTCGACGGTTCAATAAAACCTCGATTGTGAGCCGTTATGTAGCGATAAATGAGCACCTCGGGAGGTTTCGCTCGATAGCTGAATTGTTTCAAATCCTATTGTCTGGAGATGATATGATTGGAGCTCTTTTACTTATGCCGAGGGCGTCCCCGAGTCGCATGAGTTTGGCCGGAGCTTGGTGACCGGAGTCATTGAGTTTGGCCGGAGCCTCTTAGTCCCCGAGTAAAGTAGTTTCGGCATTTATATCGAGGTTATGGCTTTTTAGGGGTCTTATAAGTTCGGATATATAGCCTTAACTTTAGGATCGGGATTATGCCTTTTGTAAGGTCTTACAAATTTTAACATGCCTTTCTTGAGGTCTTATAGATAAGTTACTTAGTACAAGTATGATTCATGCCTTGTATGAGGTCTTACAGGTAAGTTACGTGGTACAAGTATGGTTCATGCCTTGCTTGAGGTCTTACAATTTTGGTGTTGCCTTATAGAGGTCTTATATTATTGACAATTCCTCGTGGAGGTCTTACATTTTCTAGTATTGCCTCATGGAGGGCTTTCAGGCTCGAGGTTGCCCGTTTGAGGTCTTACGGCCTTGAGTTTCTGATTGCTCGACAGTATGACAATTGACAACAGTCCCTAAGACGTCGAAAGTTTTTTGGCTCTGGAGCCATTCTTTGTAAACTTGGTGTTGCCTCATTGAGGGCTTGCGAGTTTGAAGTTTCTGACCTGGAGATCGTATGGTTTTGAGTTTTTGACGTCAATCCCCGAGTGTTCGAGAAACTTCTGGCTCTGGAGCTGTTTCTTGTAAAACAATAGCAGACTTCTTTGAAACGTACAACATTTTGATGGAGGAAAAATATTATTTGATTACTTGGCACAAGTATACATGTTTTTGTTGTCAAGGGTTCGGTCATTCTATGTGGGCACGGTTCGTTCGACCGTTTGGCCCGATACATCATTTTCCTATCTAGACCCTTTTTGGCACATTCTTGACTTCCCCGATGAGGTGATCTCTAGAGGGGTGCCCCCCAGTATTCGAGGTTGATTGAAGAGAAGCCTTGGATACTTACTGAGTTCCCATTAGGTAGCATATAGATGTCGCCTTGTTAAAAACCTTGTCGGTAAAACCCTTCTTGGGATAAAACCCGATCGAAGGAAAGGAGTGCAACGTATTCTTTGAAACCTTAAGGTCTTCGAGATGGATGGTGCTTCGACTGTTCTGATCGGACATCTGCACGAAGGTTAGTGTAAGATTTAAATAAAAAATGGAGATGGTTATACCTTAGTGGCGATGGCGCTTTGAGCCTCGATATGCCTTCAATGTTTGCTCCGAGGACGCGGCATGATCCTTTGATTGTTTTATTTGGGTATAGCTGAGAATGTGTCTCGTGAGTGCTATTTCACAATTTGCTTATCCTGTGGCTCCTTCAATGTCGAAGGCGTTGATGTCGATGCTACGTCGTGCACCGCAAACATCTTTCTTGTTGTGTGGTGTTATCTGTACACGAGTTTTATTCCGTCCTTTGTCGAAAACTTCATCATTTGATGAAGGGTTGATGGTGCTGCTCTCATGTAGTGTATCCATGGCCTTCTGAGCAAGGTGTTGTACCTCATGTATCCATCGATGACATGGAATTTGGCATTTTGTGTTGCTCTGGCCACGTTGACTGGGAGGGTGATTTCCCCTTTGGTTGTCTCGCTCGCCATATTGAATCCGTTAAGGACTCAAGAGGCAGGCGTGATTTGGTCGAGCAGTCCAAGCTTCTCCATTACCCTTAACCTAATAATGTTAGCCGAGCTACCTAGATCCACTAGTACACGTTTAATTTGAAATGTATTCACAATAAAAGAAATTACCAATGCATCGTTATGAGGCTAAGACAGGGTCTCCATGTCCTCGTCACTGAACATGAGAGCGTCCTCGAATATGGAACCTCGAGTTGGATTTTCCCTGGTGATTTATATTTTTGTTTTTCTGATAGTGGGCTCCTGTGGGATGTCGATTCCCCCAACAATCATGTGGATGACATGTTGTGGTTCATTTGTTTCATTTTTCCTGTTTGCCTCTCTTTCCCGGAATTGGTTTTTGGCTCGATCACTAAGGAACTCTCGGAGGTGTCCTTTGCTGAGTAGTCAGGCTTCTTCTTCTCGGAGCTGTCTACAATCTTCGGTCCTGTGACCATGTGTGCCGTGAAATTCGCACACCATGTTAGGTTTCCTCTATGACAGATCTGATTGTACGGGACTTGTCCACCTGGTGTCTTTGATTTTACTTATGGCTGATACGCTGTCTGAAATATCGACGTTGAAGTTGTACTCGGATAACCAGGGTGCCTCTGTCGGCCCGGTGTATCTGTCAAATTCGGCTCTGTTTATGAGTCCCCGAGGATTCCGACCTTGGTCTGTCCTTCGGTTGTTCCGGGGTATGTTTCTCCTTGGGGCATTTCTTCGATCTTCAGTGTATGGTTGGTACCTTTCTTTGTTCGGCTTTGGCTCCTTTACCAGGAGTCTGCTTGGATATACCGAGCCCGAGGGGGCTCCTAGTTGATCGTCCTCCACTCTGATATTTGATTGGTATCGGTTGTGGACATCCGACCAGGTCACGGCGGGATATTTAATAAAATTCTGTTTCAGCTGCTTCGAAGCCATCGAGCTTCGTTCATTCAAACCTAGGGTGAAGGCTTGCACTGCCCAGTCATCGGAGACTTGACGTAATTTCATCCTCTCCATTTAGAAGTGAGATACATCCTCTCCATTTGTTTGATTTTGAAGACGTCGGAGTTCCTTGTAGCCACCTTGATGGCACCAACATGTGCCTTTATGAAAGAATCTGCCAGTATGGCAAATGAGTCTACTGAATTCGGAGCTAGGTTGTGATACCACATCATGGCCTCTTTCGAGAGTGTTTCTCCGAACTTTTTCAACAGAACTGATTCGATCTCATCGTCCCTCATGTCGTTTCCCTTCACCACACAAGTGTAAGAAATGACGTGCTCATTGGGGTCCGAGATTCCATTGTACTTTCGAAGTTCGAGCATTCTAAATTTCTTCGGGATGCGCTTTGGAGTAGCATTTGACAGAAATGGCTTTTGTACGAATTTCTTTGAATCAACACCCTTCAGGATCGGGGGTGCATCCGGGATCTGGTCGACCCTTGAATTGTAGGTCTCCACCTTCTGTCGTTAGCTTCTATCATTTTTTCGCCCGATTCAATCCTCTTTCTGAGGTCCTCGAGCATCTTCATAATAGCGGGGTCGGTTGTCGACCCGTTGTTACTTGATATTTCCGATACCTGTTCGGCTCGAGAAGCCATTTCTGGTGCTGCTGTGCTTGGAGTTTTTTGGTGGCTTTGCAGTTGAATAATCGCCAGCTGTTGTGCCTGTAACATTTCAAAAATAACATGAAAGCTAACCTCTTGTTCCTCCCGAGCTGGGGTTTTCTGAGCTTCTTGTTAGTCTCCTTGGCGTACGCTCCTGTTAGTGTGGGAGCTTATATCGACGTGTTGGGCATCACGTGAGACCACATCTGCGGGGATTGGCTCTAGTGCGTCCTCATGGTTTCGCGGTGGTACACCGACGCCTGGAACAACCACACCATTTTCTCCATGGTCTTCAAGACCGTTGTTTTAATATGCATTCACTAAGTTAAACATTTTGTCCTGAAATCAAAGATTCTTGGACAAGAAAAAATGTGAAAGATAACTTGTGTTATGTAGTAAACCAGCAAGAAAACAATCACTATTATTTTTAGCCCCACGGTGGGCGCCAAACTATTTACCTTGAAAATGATAATTACAAGTAGATTTAATTTTGTGGTTCTAAAAATATGTAATTTATTTTTATGCTAGTTGTTATGCAACAGATGCTAAGTGTGAGACTAGAAAATAAGATAAGAACTCGAAAGCAGCGTGTTTAAGCAAACCGAGTGGCTGAGAATCGGGGCCTCGAGCCAGGTTATACGGGGCCTCGAGGTCGATCTCGGTTCTAAGGTGTGACCGTCTGATGAAGGTCTAATAGTTTAAGAGCTTTGATGAAGGCTCTTTATGATCAATAATGAGCAATAAATGAAGAACAATTAATAGAACCCAATAAATGCAAGCAATAAATGTGGATAATAGAATCAAGAGAGAATGTGTTAGAGAGCGGGGAATGTTCTTGTATTGAATGTTGTAAGTGATATTATGTTGTTACAAAATGACAAGGGTCCTCTTTATATACCAGGGGGAATCCCAACATAGTACAAATGCATTTATTACAAAGATATATGGCTGGTACAACCATTTAATGTCTCGGTACGAGATTGAACTAGTCTATTAGACTTGGTCAGCTTTGGTCACATGCCTTGGGAATCTCCCATTTTTCCATCATAACTATCTGTTTGCACTGCCCTCAGGCCGAACGCTGAGAACCCTTCAAGGTTGAACTTCGAACCTGCCCTTGAGCCTTTGGAGACATGCCTACGAAGCGTCGTAATGACTATAAAATTGGACCCTCTGATTTTTACCGCATACATCTGATCAAATTGATGATGCGAAAGAAAGAAGGGTAAATCTAGCAAAGCGTCACATGATATTGGTGGTAGAAATCATGAATGACTGGATCTACAGGACCTAGTGATAGATCTATGGGACCCAATGTGAAAGGGTAGGTATATACGCTTAAGTACCCTACCTTATGGGTGGTGATGTCCTCCTCGGGGGAAGGGATCACAACATCCTTATTCTCCCAATTGCAATCATTTTACACATGCTCAAGTTCACCTTCATTTATCAAGCAGATGAATCGAGACATGGGCTCACATCGGCCTGGTATCGATACAGGTTTATCTATTTTAAAATCGAAAGTTAGCTCACATGGCCCGGGAATGCACTCCTCGATACGAGGTGGCACCACCGTTCTACCTCTAGCCGGTCGTGATGATGAGGAAGCTTTTTCTTTCTAAGGAACGGTTTTAGATGTTTTAGCAATTGTTGTTGAGAGATTCAGAAGAAGAGAAGGAGTTGATGTTGTAGCAAGAACAATTTGGCAAAAGGGTGAACTCAGAGAAGATGAAAAGGCTAGTGAGATTTTAAGAATGATTTGAGAAGTAAGGATTGTAAAAATTATGAAATTGGCCTATTTATAGAGGCCGCTTTAACGGTTTGGGGAAGCCAACAGCCGACCATCAGCCACCTCCAATTAATGACCTTGGGAACTATGCAGAAGCGACCTTTCAATCACTTCAGTCACTGACATCACGAGATTGACATCATGATCGAGGTATCGGAGCGGCGAGGATCAAATCGTTTCTTATCATCTTACTCTAAGAAATGTGGGAACTATTTTTATCCGATCGAAATCATATATGCCCGATTTAACGGGCTCGAGGGGTCGCCTAAGGCCCAATTTTAGGATGGGTCGAGTTCGAGCTCGATGGACCAAGCTCGATCTCGATGACAGAGTACAAGGCCCGAGGATCGAAGTACGCGATGAGTATTGAAGCAGAGTATGACCAACCCCGAGATGGTGTCGTTATTAGATTGTAACATAAAGAGAAAGACTCCCGCCACGTCCCCAAAATCATGGCATAAATTCTAGAATAGATTTGTACAAATTGGTACGAATCTGTACTAGGCAGTTAGACAACTGTCCCAAGAAGATTCCTTACTGTAAATAGAAATGTACCTTATTTAGGGTTCCCCTATTATATAAAGGGGATCCCAATCATTTGTAATCATCATCAATCATTGGCAAAGAATCTACTCTCTTACTTTCTTGCTCATATTTCATCTGAATAGTCCTTTAACTTTGTTGTTCTTACTTTATTGTTCTTGACCAACCTCGAGGCCACTTTAGCTCGAGGTCGAAACTGACAAGACACTGGTTTGATTTCACTAACTTCTTTCATTTATATGTTAGATTTTTTGGTTATTAATTAGTATTGAACTAAATCACATATCTTTAAAATCATAAACAAGTTTAATTGTTACTCGTATTTTCGAGGTAAACACTGTTTTAAGCAACGAAATAGATTTCTTTGATAGGGTTTAACTTTAAATTCAGTGTTCTCAAGGATAGAAAGATTTAGTTTTGATTCTTTTTTCCCCTTTTATCAAAATTTAAACTAGATGGAGCAAACCTTTTAGCTGTGGATCGGAGCAAATCGATGAATTTACGTTAGTAAATAAAAGGCAAAATAAATAAATTGTCCAAAAAATATGTCTGAACACTTAAACTAAACGGGCATTTATTTACCCCCCCCCCCAATTCTTGTTTGAAATGAAATAAATGTCACCCTAACACTATAATACCAGTCTTACAATGCGAGGTGCTTTACACACGTGCCACATCAATACCACGGCATCACCACATTAGAGCCACGTTAGAAATTATCTTAATTTTGATTTTTTAACCTTTTCGGTTCTTTTTGTCTATTCATATTTTTTTAAATTCCTCTTTATTTAATACACTAATAAATCTCTAATTAATTATTAAATTCCTCTTAATTATATTTTTTTCATCGAATTCTCATCCGTAGATACACTACAAATTTAAATCCCTTTCTGTCTCAACCCCAAACTCCCTCCGCTGGATGTCATGATGGGACCTAGTCACTAAGACTAGGTAAGCTGATTATTTTAATAATTAAGCCAGTTATTAACAATGATAATTTGAAATAGAGTTTAATATGAATACCGATACCAGAGCGAAATAAGCCTACGCGGAAATAGTCATAACAACCTCCCAAGACTGGTAATACAAAGTCACGAACTCTAGTTGAATACATGGAATTATCTCAAGGATCGAAATACAATACTGTTCAAATGACAAACTAACAGTACAATATAAGCAAAGGACTCCAAGGGACTGTGACGACCAAGCAGCTCTACCTTGAATCCTCGCGATCAACAAGCTAAATCTACCCAGGGCTGAAATCTCCAATACTTGGCTAGCACAAAAATGTGCAGAAGTGTAGTATGAGTACACCACGGTTGGTACCCAGTAAGTATCAAAACTAACCTTGGTAGAGTAATGACGAGGTACAAGTCAAGACACTCACTAGACAAAATAACTTGTGCACTATAGAAGTATAAAGCTAATAATGGAAAGTATAAATCAGTAAATGGTAACAAAATCAACATGTGATATAAACAGTAAAGCAATAAGAACACCGTGATGTACCATTAAAACCAAATAAGGAATACAAAGGACAACCAATTAATCAAATCGTTCTAACATAAGTTTCACAACGAAATCACTCTATGATACCTCATCTCATAATCACAAGTCACGGGTCTCAACCCACCATCCTATGCTCATGGCACCTTGTGCTCATATTTCAAATCACAACTGCACGGACAACGTATGTGTCATATATCTCAATCTGCCCGGCATTATCATAGGCTCGCATTCACGATCCGCCCGTCGTGGTCACAGGCGCATAATCACAATCCACCCGGTGTGGTCACAGGCTCAATATCACAATCCGCCCGGCGTGGCCACAGGCTCACAATCACAATCCGCCCGACGTGGTCACATGCTCACACAATCCGCTTGGCATGGTCACAGACTCAATATCAACATGAAAATAAATAATACAAGAACACATGGGCATGAATAATAAATGTCAAGTTTCATACTCCCGAGCTAGTATAAGTGGCATGCTACAGTGTATGCTTGTGCGAGTGTACTACTGTAGCCCAAGTCAACAAGTAATATCAAACACATTGAGTAGCTCGTCGAAGCAACACAACAAATCACATAAGGTGTATGACATACACAAGGAAAAGCACACCATCACACGAAAATCACCAACACAATGTCCCCAAGCCATCACACGTCATCCCTAACATTGCCATCCTTATCTCTCTGATAGCCACCTATATCACTCCGCCCTGACAATATCATTAGCCACCTGTATCACTTTGATAGCCACCCGTATCACTCCGTATAATATCCACCCTTATTGCTCCGCGCGGATAATTACACAATCGCCACTTGTATCACTTCGTACATTCAATAACAGTGAGATGCCACCCTTATGCCCAGCATAACAACAACCAAATCACATAATAATTCCATGTGCTAACATCACAACAACACGACATATCAACATGTATCACAAGTTCCCATAGGCCACAACCTTTCCACACATCTAATAATATCAATATTTCTACGACAAATAACACACGGCTCAAACACAATGTGTATAGTTCCTCAATAACAACAAAATGAACGGGAAAGTAACTCAACAAGGAACAATACCCCATTTAAACACAACTTCAATTAAAATAGATTAATGACTTTCGATAACCTCAATTCCAATTAATTATTTAAGTATAAAATCGATGGTGAAAGTATTTCTATGAAATGGAAAACTTCGGATTCTAGTGTATGAATAGGATAACAATGAAAGAGATGGAACGAACTAGTACTATGTCTAAATGCATGAAAATAACCTGGAAACAAAAGTATATCACGTAACAACAATTTCAACAAAGATTAACTCCACAATAAAAGAAATCACATAATGATAAAAGTGATAACAACTTCAAATAAAGCATATAAGAGCAAACTCGACAAGTAAGGAATGTGACATGAAACTACCACTTCAAATAAAGCATGTGATAATAGACATGATGAATAAAAGATATAACATGTGCTAACAATTCCAAATAAGTACATGAAAGAAGCCTAATAGTCTAAACTGATCAATTTCCATATATAAGCCTGAGTACGTACTCGTCACCTCGTGTACACGACTTTAACATGACACAATTAGCACAAATGACTCAAATCTTAAGGGGTAGTTTCTCCACACAAAGTTAGGCAAGATATTTATCTCAGAGAAGCTAAACTAATACTCTAAAATGACCATCTCAAGTGAAACAACCTCCATACGGCTCAAATCTAGACAAAATAACTTAATATCATAAATAAAAACCACAGGAAACAATTCCGGATAATAAAGTTTCGATCTTTATGTCACGACCCGGAATTTCCACCCTCGGGACCGTGATGGCACCTAACATTTTACTTGCTAGGCAAACCAATATTAGAATAGTTATTAGCCATTTTTAACAATTTAAATAAAATAATAACCAAGAAACTAAATAAAATAAAATAGAGTGAGAAAACCATAACAACAGCAATATCCCAATATAATCCCAGAATTGGTGTCACAAGTACACAAGCGACTAGAGTAATACAAATAATGGTCTGAATGAAATCATGATTGTCTGAAATGAAATAAACAGCTAGAATAAGGTAGAAGGGGACTTCAGGGCTGCGAACGTTGTGTAACTATACCTCAACTCTACGTCCGGCAATCAATCCGAGCAATCTACTGACCGCCGCTAGGACCGACTCCAAAATCTACACAAGAAAGTGTAGAGTATAGTATGAGTACAACTGATCCCATGTACTCTGTAAGTACCGAGCCTAACCTTGACGAAGTAGTGATGAGGCTAAGGTGGGTCGCTTACAATAACTTGTATGCAGCATAATAATAATAATAATAATAATAATAATAATAATAATAATAATAATAATAATAATAATAATAATAATAATAATAATAATAATAATAATAATAATAATAATAATAATAATAGGAAAGGAACATGGGAAAAGTAAGGCATTTAGCTTATGAAAATAATCTCAATCTTCAAAATCAGTAAAACGAGAAACATTAGTCCTTAGAGTCTTGTATGAAAACATCGAAAGCTAACACAATGCAACAATGAATACAAAACACACAATTTGTTGCGGCATGAAACCCGATCCTAGCACAAACACAATCCTCCCTTATTTCACCATACCAATATCAAGAATAACATGTAAAATCTGTTGCGGCGTGCAACCCAATATCACCAGATAATCAGAATCAATATCATATCCTCCCTTATTTCACCATTTCAAAATCGCATATAACAATTATTGCGACGTGCAACTCGATCCCACTGTATAATCATAATCCTCCCTTATTCTACCCGTTGCGGCATGCAACCCGATCCATAAACAAAATCAATAGATGCAATCAGTTCAACAACTCAATTCACAAGAATCTCTACGATTAAAGAATTATGAAAGCAAAGCCATAAAGGAATCTCGTATCAAATCAAGGAATGCTACAATTAATATAAAGCAACAAGACAAGCCAAATATATGACAATTAAAGTGTGCAAGACAAGTAAGGCAAGTAGCAATTAATAATGGAATCATGGAAGAAACGAGCATTTCAATACAAGAGTAAATAGATGACAAGTAACGAGTTACGGCATAGAAAGCAACCAAAACATGTAGCAGTTAATACATAGAATGAGATAATTAATGAAATATGGTAATGCATGAAACAACTATTTTGACGGTATATATACACTCGTCACCTCGCATATACGCCGTTACACATGTAAATCACATACCATAGAATTTAGGGGTTCTTAATTCCCTTAAATCAAGGTTATACCCAACGCTTACCTCGCTCTGCAAGCACTTCAAAGCTCAATCGAGGCTTTTCCTCAAATATTCGCCTCAAAACCAATCGAATCTAATCAAAATCGACTTGATATCAATAAACAATGCTAGAGAAATCAATTAGTCACATAAAATTAAGATCTTTACACTTTTTTCAAAAAGTTAGCAAAAGTCAACCCCGAGCCCGATTGGTTAAAACCCGAGAGTCGGACCAAAACCCAATTTCACATTCACCCCCGAGTCCGATTATGTGATTAGTTTTTAAATCAGACCTCAATTTGAGGCCTAAATCCCATTTTTATAAATAAAAAAAACCCAATTCTACCTAAATCTCTAATTTCTGCCATGAAAATCCTATATTTAATGTTGAAAACACTTGGAAAGTAATGGGTAATTGAAAAGAAATATATTAAAGTTGCTTCCCAAAGTTTTTGGGAACAAAATCCTCTTATAAAATCTCCTCTAGGGTGTTTAGGGTTGAGAGTTTGTAAGAAATGAGCTAAATCCAGTTTTCTCAACTATTTGTCCAGGTGCAGACATTGCAATTGCGACTTGCGAACCCCGCAAATGCGAGAAATCCATTGCAAATGTGAAGAGCTCTCATCTTTGCTACTATCGCAAATGCATTGGTTTGTTCACAAATGCGAACACTGAAACTTCGCAAAAGCGATCAATTGATCGCAATTGCGACCCCTGCTGTTCCCAGACCCTATTCGCAATTGCGAACAAAATGTTTGCAAATGTGATCATGATAGACTTGGCCAGACGTCTCAAATGTGATTCCCCACCTCGCAATTGCGAGGTCTGCAGACCACACCAGCAACAGAGAGTCATCAGCTATTCTTCTAAGTCCAAAATCACTTTGTAGCCTATCTGAAACTCACCCGAGCCCTCGGGCTCCAAACCAAACATGCACACAAGTGTAATAACACCATACAAACTCGCTCGCGCGATCAAAAAACCAAAATAACACCTAGAACTATGAATCGGACATCAAAATGAATAATATTTTCAAACAAATTCCAGAACATGCAACTTTACAACCGGACATCCGAATTAGGTCAAATCAACTCCGTTTTGCACCAAATTTTGCAAACAAGTTATAAATACTAAAATAAACCTGTACCAAGTTCCGAAACCGAAATCTGACCCCTGTAGCAACAAAGTCAACCTATGATCAAACTTTGAAATTCTTTTAGCCTTCAAATTACTAGTTAAAAAATTATGATAAATCAAGTTAGGGACTTCCGAATTTGATTCTAGGCATACGCCCGAGTCCTAAATCACGATACGGATCCACCGGGACAGTCAAAATACTGATTCGGGTTCGTTTACATAAAATGTTGACCATAATAAACTCAAATGAGTTTTAAGGTAAAATTTCACATTTTCATAAATTTTTCACATAAAAGTTTTTTGCAAAAAGACACGGACTATGCACGCAAATCGACAAAAGGCTAAATGGAGCTATTCAAGGTTTCAGATCACAAAAATGAAGGTTAAAATTGAAATTGACCTATTGGGTCATCACATTCTTCCCCTCTAAAACAAACGTTCGTCCTCGAATGGACGTAGAAACGTACCTGAATTGGTGAAAAGGTATAGATATCTACTTCGCATGTCCAACTCAGACTCCCACGTGGCTGCCTCGATCGGCTAACCTCTCCACTGCACTAAAACTTAAGGATAACTCTTTGACCTCAATTGTCGGACCTACCGAGCAAGAATAGCTACCGACTCCTCCTCATAAGTCAAATCCCTATCCAATTGGACTGAGCTAAAATGTAACACATGGAACGAATTACCGTGATACTTGCGAAGAATGGACACTTGGAATACCGGATGGACTGCTGATAAACTAGGTGGAAATGCAATCCTATATGCCACCTCACCCACTCTCTCAAGAATCTCAAAGGGTCCGATATACCTAGGGCTCAACTTGCCCTTATTTCTGAACCTCATCACACCCTTCATGGGTGAAATTCGAAGCAATACCCTCTCTCCAACTATGAATGCAACATCACAAACTCTATGGCCGGTATAATTCTTCATCCTAGACTGAGTTGTGTGAAGTCGATCCTGAATAATCTTGACCTTTTCCAAGGTATCATGAACCAAATCGGTACCCAACAATCGAGCCACTCGCTGCTCGAACTATCCAACTGGCGAACGGCATCACCTCACGTATAATGCCTTATAGGGAGCCATCTAAATGCTATACTGGTAGTTGTTGTTGTAGGCAAACTCCGTAATCGGCAAGAACAGATCCCAAGAACCCCCAAAATCCATAACGCAAACGTGAAGCATATCCTCTAATATATAAATAGTGTGCTCGGACTACTCATTAGTCTCGGGGTGAAATGTTGTACTCAATTCAACTCGTGTGCCTAACTTACGATGTATGGCCCTCCAGAAGTGCGAGGTGAACAGCGTACCTCGATTAAAAATGATAAACATGGACACACCGTGAAGACAGACAATCTCATGGATGTATATCTCAGCTAACTGCTCTGAAGAATAGGAAACTACCACTGGAATAAAATGTGTCATCGGCTTGTCCACAATGACCCATATCGCGTCGAACTTATTTTGAGTCCGTGGAAGCCCAACAACAAAATCCATGGTAATGCACTCCCACTTCCACTTAGGAATCTCCAACCTCTGAAGCAAACCACCAGGCCGCTGATGCTCATACTTTACTTGATGAGAATTTAGACACCGAGCTACATATACAACTATATCCTTCTTCATCCTCCTCCACCAATAATGTTGTCGCAAGTCCTGATACATCTTGGCGGCACCTGGGTGAATAGAATATCGGGAACTGTGGGCCTTCTCAAGAATAAACTCACAAAGTCCATCGATATTGGGCACATAAATACGACCCTACATCTGCAAAACCCCATCATCTCCAACAGTAACCTGCTTGGCACCACTATGTCTCATCGTTCCCTTAAGGACAAGCAAATAGGGGTCATCATACTAACGCTTTGATTATCTGTGAATACCACACACGTCATGCGGTAAAGATAGTGCCTCCAAATCTTCAGTGCATGAACAATGGCTGCTAACTCTAAGTCATGAACAAGGTAATTCTTCTTATGAACCTTCAACTACCGTGATGCGTATGCAATCACCCTATCATCATGCATCAATACTGCATCAAGCCCAATATGAGATACATCACAATACACCATGCAGGATCCTGAAAATGTGGGCAACACCAACACTAGTGTCGTAGTCAAAGCAGTCTTGAGCTTCTGGAAGCTCAATCCGACCATCTTAATAGGGCACCCTTCTAGGTCAATCTGGTTAATGGGGTTGTTATGGATGAAAATCCTCCACGAACCGGCGATAATAACCTACCAAATGCAGGAAACTTTGGATCTCTGTAGCTGAAGTAGGTCTAGACCAGTTCTGGACTGCCTCAATCTTCTAAGGATCCACCTTTATGCCCTCTGCCGATACAACATGCCCCAAAAAGGAGACTGGGTCCAACAAAAACTCACACTTTGAAAGCTTGGCATATCACTTGACTATCCCTTAGAGTCTGAAGTACAATTCGAAGATGCTGCTCATGCTCCTCTCGACTGCGGGAGTAGATCAGGATATCATCAATGAATACAATCACAAAAGAATCCAAATAAGGCTTTAATACCCGGTTCATCAAATCCATAAATGATGTTGGGGCATTTGTCAACCCAAATGACATCACTAGGAACTCATAATGCTTATACCGAATCCAAAAAGTTGTCTTAGTGACATCAGATGCCCTAATCTTCAACTGATGGTAGTCATACCTCAATTCAATCTTCGAAAATACTTTGGAACCTTGGAGTTGATCAAATAAGTCAACAATCCTCGGCAATGGATACTTGTTCTTGATAGTGACCTTGTTCAGCGCCGATAGTCTATACACATCCTCATTGACCCATCTTTCTTCTTTACGAACAACACAGGTGCACCCCAGGGCGAGACACTAGGTCTAATGAATCCCTTATAAAGAAAATCTTGCAACTACTCCTTCAATTGCTTCAACTCCGGCGGAGCCATATAGTATGGTGGAATAGAAATGGGCTAAGTGCCCGGAGCCATATCAATACAGAAATCAATATCTCTGTCGAGTGGCATCCCCGACAGATCTGTAGGAAACACCTCTGGAAACTCACTCACAACAGGAATTAAATCCATGGAAGGAACCTCGACACTCGAATCATGAACATATGCCAAATAGTCTAGACATCCCTTCTCGACCATACATCGAGCTTACACGTAAGAATAAGTAGAGCCCTGATCAAATAGAACTGAAGCATCTCTATGGAAAACTGGAACAATACTTGTGATAACAACATCAGATGACTCGGCCTCAGGCCTGGCTAGGAAAGCATAAAATCGTGCTTGGGCCCCACCACTCTAACCTACATCTCTAGGACAACCTCTAGCTGGTTGGCTTCTACCTCAAACAGTCTGACCTCTACCTCTGGCTGCCTGGCCCCTAACTCTAGCTGGCTAAGCAGACAGTAGAGCAACCGGTGCCGGGACTATGGCCCGAGAACTCTATTGTGGCACGCTGCCCAAAAATCTCGGACAGAATCTCCTGATATGAATAGTACCTCTACACTCAAATCACCTATCCTACTGCTATGGTTGCTAAAGCTGAAGGTGACTCGAACGAGCCAGAGAACCACGGTGATAGCTCTAAATTGGAGACGCACTGATAGGAGCTGATGGTGCACTATAGGCTGGCTGCCTAGAATGAGGTACATAAGGACCACGACTCCTCGAAGCACTATGAGATGCCTGATGCGCTAACTGAAATGGCCTGGGAGTATGGCCCTACCAAAAGTGCCCCTAACTCTAGATGAGGCACCACTAAAACTACCAGAATGATGAGGCCTCTTATTAGACATCGGCCCCCTCTCTTGAGCACGGACCATCTCGACCCGTTTAGCAATAACTATAGACCTCTAAAAAGAAAATCATCTCTAGTCTCCTTAGCCATTTGTAGCCTAATAGTGAAAGTGAGCCCATCAATGAATCTCCTCACTCTCACTCTCTTAGTAGGAAGAAAGATAATATCATGGCAAGCTAGGTCCACAAATCGAGTCTCGTACTAGGTAACAATCATACTACCCTGCTGAAGACGCTCAAACTGCATGCGGTAATCCTCTCTCAGAGTGACAGGGATGAACTTCTCTAGAAATAGCTGTGAAAACTGATTCCAGGTAAGTGCAGGCAACCCAGCTGGTCTAGTCAACATATAATCTCTTCTCCACCTCTTGGCAGAACCAGGTCATCTGAAACACCACAAAATTGACTATATTGGTCTCAACTATACCCATTGTATCACAATACCTCGTGGAAGCAATCCAGATAATCTTTTGGGTCCTTAGATGTTTCACCACTTATATGAACAGGAAAGATCTTGGTAAATCCAACCTCAACAAAGCCTCAAAAGACATAGCGGGCCTATCACTAGCCTATGCCACAACAACCGACTGAACTACCCCAACTAGCGGGACTACTGGAGTCTGATACTAGGAAGTCGCCTGCTCCGGGGTGTGAGTAGTAGGAGTTTGTGCTCCACCCCTAGCCCGATAGACGGTTGGTGTTACCAGGAATATATCGGTCTGGGCCACACTCTCCATAAGGCCCACCAAACGGACTAGAGTGTCCTAAATCACTAGAGTGGCTATGAACCCCTCCAGGACCTGAGCTAGTCTGACGGGTACAGTTTGAGATGGAACCTCTTCCTCATGATCAATCAAAGGCTCTACTGTGGGTACTGCTGCTTGAGCTCTAGACTGAGCTCTGCCTCTGGCTCGGCCTCGGCCTCTGCCCCTGGTAGTAGCTATCACATGGGGCTCTGGATCCTTTCCAGCTATATATACTGGGCATGTTCTTTCCATCTGCGAGAGAACAAGAGTAGAATTGTTCAATCATCAATAATAGAATAAAATCGCACGATAGAGAAAGAAAAAAGTGAATTTTTTTTCCTAAGCTCCATAGCCTCTGAAAGATAAGTACAGAAGTCACACTACTAAGCTTGCTCGTGACTTATGAGACCTAGTCAACCTAGTGCTCTAATACCAACTTTTCATGACCCGAAAATCCCACCCTTGAGACCATGATAGTGCCTAACATTTCACTTGCTAGGAAGGCCAACGTTAGAATAGTTATTAGCCATTTTTAACAACTCAAAACAAAATAATAACCAAGAAATTGAATAAACTAAAATAGAGTGAGAAAACCATAACAACAACGATATCCTGATACAATCCCAGAACTGGTATCACAAGTACATGAGCGACTAGAGTAATACAAATAATGCTCTAAATGAAAAGATAACATTCTGAAATGAAATAAACAACTAAAATAAGGTATAAGGGGACTTTAGGGCTGCGAACGCCATCCAGCTGTACCTCAAGTCTTCGTTAGGCAATTAATCCAAGCAATATACTGACCACCTCTAAGGCCGACTCCAAAATCTGCACAAGGAGTGTAGAGTGTAGTATGAGCACAACCGATCCCATGTAGTATGTAAATGCGGAGCCTAACCTCGATGAAGTAGTGATGAGGTTAAGGCGGGTCACTTACAATAACATGTACGCAGTATAACAATAATAATAGGAAAGGAACATAGGAAAGTAAGGCAGTCAACTTATGAAAATAAACTCGATATTCGAAATAAGTAAAACCATAAACATGTGATGACCCGGCCGGTTGTCTTAAGAATTAACGCCTCGATCCCCTATTAACTGTTTTCCCCAAGTTTATTTATATTAATGTGAATTGTCAGGATGTTCGGTTTTGAATTTCAGTGAGTTTCGGGACAATTAGTCCCTAAATGAGAGCATAAGTGTTCGAAAGTTGACCGTAGTCAGAACAGTGTGAAGACGACCTCGGAATGGAAATCCGATGGTTCCGTTAGCTCCATTGGATGATTTTGGGGTTTGGAGCATATTTGGATTGTGTTTTGGAGGTCCGTATCTAATTTAGGCTTGAAATGCCGAAAGTTGAATTTTGGAAGTTTCCGGTCCGATAGTGAGATTTTGATCCCAGGTTCGGAATGGAGTTCCGCAATTTTAGTAGTTACGTCATGTCATTTGGGATGTGCGTGCAAAATTTCAGGTTATTCGAAGATGGTTTGGTTTGGTTTTTGATCGAAAGCGTATTTTGAGGAAATTTAGAGTTCTTAGGCTCAAATCCTTGATTAATCCGAGGTTTCGATGGTGTTTTAGGTGTTTTAAGGATTGGTACAAGTTTGAATAAGGTATTAGGTGATATTGGTGCTTTTGGTTGAGGTCCCGGGGGCCTCGGGGTGATTTCGGATTGTTGACGGGAAGGTTGAAGAAGTGTTGCAGCAGCTGTAGCATTGCTGCTTCTGGTATTTTCGCATCTATGGCTTGGGGACTATAGATGCGGCACCGCAGAAGCGGTAAAAGGGCCGCAGAAGCGGCTTTCGGTCGATTCTTCAGAAACAGCAGATGCGATGAGAGGCTCGCAGAAGCAGAACCACTCCTGCGGTTAAAGGTCCGCAGATGCGGAAGCTGGCATTTTAGTGAGAGTCGCAGATGTGATGTTTTGCCCGTAGAAGCGGGACCGCAGATGCGATGTTTTGCCCGTAGAAGCGGGACCGCAGATGCGGTCCAAGGGCCGCAAATGCGGTAAGCGCTGGGCAGAAAATATAAATAGTTGCCTTTGCGAAATTGAGCCATTCTTCCACCATTTTCATCCGGGTTTGAAGTTTCTAAAAGAGATTTTTGAGGAAAATAAAGGGGAATCACTTGGAGGTAATGTTCTTGACTTTATAACTCGTTTTCATGTGATTAAAGACCTAATTAGTGGTGAGAAATTTGGGGAAAATGAGTAATTTGGGCTTGAGTTTAAGAGGCCTTTAAATGAGGATTTGAGGGGTCATTTGGACTCCAATTTCAATGTTCTTGTTATGTATAGACTCTTGAGAATATGAGGTTTCTGAAAATATAAAGTTCACCCGATTCCGAGACGTGGGCCCGAGGGGCGTTTTGGTCATTTTACATAATTTCGCGTATTATCTTAGAATTAATTTGTAGAATCAGTTATTTGAAGTGTTATTTACATTATGTAATTGAATTGAATAGATTTGGGCCATTTGGAGTCGAGTACTCGTGGCAAGAGCGTGGTTTCAGGTTGATTTTGAGCTGGTTCGAGGTAAGTGGCTAGTCAAACCTTGTGTGGGGGACTTTCCCCTTAGGATTGTTATTGTGATAATTGAAATGCCTTGTACGTGAGGTGACGAGTGCATACTTGTGCTAATTGTTGAAAATTCGGTTTTACTTTAAGTATTTAAACCGAGTTCCTTTCTTACCTATTTTTATTCTACTTGCAAACTTAGCCTGTGTTAGTTTAGAAAAGCATGCTTAGTTGACTTAAATGCCTATTTGTTTAAACTGCTTTAATTGCGTCACGTGAAGCATGTTAGGCTAGAATTAACTGTTTACTTGTTACGAACTTAGAATTTATTTTGATATTCTTGAGTTGTTGCTGTGTGTTTTAATTTGGGACTACTGGACGGCATCCTGGGAGATCCCCTGCACGTATTTATGATCTGGAATAAGGTGCGGGATACCAAGAGATCTCTGACATATATGTTAAGGATACAAAGAGATCCTTGGGATACCAAGATATCCCTAGTGTATTTATTGAGGATACCAAGAGATCCCTAGTGTATTTATTGAGGATACCAAGAGATCCTCAGGATACCAAGAGATCCCTAGTGTATTTATTGAGGATACCAAGAGATCCCTAGTGTATTTATTGAGGATAACAAGAAATCTTCAGGATACCAAGAGATCCCCGGTTATTATCCTTGCTATGAGCGGTGTTTTCCTTATGTTATGCCTATATAGATTCTTACTGTAGATTCTCATTTATACTGTTTATCTTATCCTGTCATGTTTATTATTTTTTACCTCAGTAGGGCCCCGACCTTTCTCGTCACTACCCGACCGAGGTTAGGCTTGGCACTTATTGAGTACTGATGTGGTGTACTCATGCCCTTTCTGCGCATGTTTTTCATGTGCAGATCCAGGTACCTCTACCCAGGCTTATCCCCCTTGAGGCAAGGAGATTCTTTTGGAGACTTTGAGGTACATCTTCCGCGTCCGCATACCAAGGAGTCTCTATCTTTATTCTATCCTCTAGTGTTATCATTTCTATCTTACTGTTGATGTAGACATTCTGGAGACTAGAGCACTTTACTGTATTTCTTCTAGCTTGTGTTCCCGTGAGTTTCTGGGTTTTGGGATAGTGTTTTAGAATTTTGAGATGTTGTGTTGTATATGCCAGGCAGCATTCTATATACTGTTTTCCTTCAGTTATTCTTGGCTTTTGAGTTATATTTCCACAAGTCTTCCATTTATTTTCTGCACTTGTTAGGCTTACCTAGTCGTCGAGACTAGGTTCCATCACGACAGTTCACGGAGGGCGAACGAGGGTCGTGTCAAATTGGTATCAGAGCTCTAGGTTCATAGGAGTCACGGAACACAAGCCGGTTTCTTAGAGTCTCGCTGATCAGTACAGAGACGTCTGTACTTATCTACTAGAGGCTATGTAACTGTTAGGAAAAATTTCCACTTCATTTGATTCCTTGTCGTGCGATATTTTGACATCACAATTCTAAACTTCTATCTTCTATTCTCTCACAGATGGTGAGGACACGTGTTACTCGAGATGATTAGGCAACCGCGCCCCCTACTACAGCCGTCAGAGGCCGGGGTAGAGGCCTAGGACGCACTCGTGGTGCAGCTAGAGCACCTACGTGAGCTGTCATCGAGGTACCACCAGCAAATCCAGCTGGAGTCCAGGTGCCTGATACGCCTACTGCTACTACTACTCTATCCTTTCAGGAGACTCTGGCACAGTTCATGAGCATGTACACCACTTTGGCTCAGGCAGGGTTGCTTCCCCTTGCTGCAGCTATATCCCAGGCTGAGAGAGGAGCACAGACTCTCGCCGCCCATACTCCTGAGCAGTGAGTGCATGTTGAGCAGGCCCTTGAGATAATTCCTGTACCGCCTGCAGTGCCAGTTTAGCCTGAGGGCATGGCAGTGGCTTCCGAGCAGGAGCAGCTTAGGCTTGAGAGGTTCAAGAGGTACAAGCCCCTTGAGTTCAATGGTCTAGCATCGGAGGATGCTCTGGGATTTCTTGATGAGTGTTACAGTATTCTCCGTACTATGGGTATCTCAGGATCGTGTGAGGTTTCTTTCACTACTTTCCAGCTTCGAGGAGCCGCCTATGATTGGTGGCGCACCTATGAGTTAGACAGTCCAGATAAGGCTGATTCACTAACTTGGGCTCAGTTTTCGGATCTATTCCTGAGAGAGTATATTCCTCAGAGCCTCAAGGATGCATGGCGCGCAGAGTTTGAGCATTTGCGCCAGGGTGCTATGACTGTTTCAGAGTATGTTGTCCGTTACACCAGTTTGGCTAGGCATGCACCAGCCTTGGTTGCTACTATTTGCGAGAGGGTTCGTCAGTTTATTAAGGGGCTTATTCCTAGCATCAGGTCTAGCATGGCTCGTGAGTTGGAGATGGATATTTCTTATCAGCAGGTGGTGAGCATTGCTAGAAAGATTGAGGGTATGCATGCTAGGGAGAAGGAGGAGAGGGAGGCTAAGAGGTCTCGAAAGTCAGACCATTTCTCAGGTGCCCGTGCCCCAGCTTCGGGTCGTCATGGTAGGGGTTATATAAGCTGACCCATTCATTTAGTGTTTCCAGTCGCCAGCAGTGCTCCAGCTCCTCCTAGGCCTTGGGAGCCTTATTATGCACCTCTGGTTTCTAGCGCGCCTCCTGCACGGGGTACTTTCAGAGGTCAGTCTAGCAGACCTGGCCCAAGCCAGTCACAGCTACCATGTCCTCCCAAAGCTTGTTTTGAGTATGGTGACACCCGCCATGTGGTGAGGGATTGCCCTAGACTTGGGAGGAGTGCACCCCCATCAACTTCTCAACCACAGCGTGCCCCGCAGAGTTCTTAGGCTATGGTTATAGCTCTAGTTGCTACCCCACCTGTTCAGCCAGCTAGAAGTGGAGATCAGGTAGGTAAAGGTCGCCCTCGAGGGGGAGTCCAGGCCAAATACTATGCCTTTCCTGCCCGTACCGAGGTTGTTGCCTCCGATTCTATCATCACAGGTATTATAATGGTTTGTCACAGAGATGCATTGGTTCTATTCGATCTAGGCTCCACTTACTCTTATGTGTCTTCTTATTTTGCTCCGCATTTGGGTGTATCCCGAGATTCCTTGAGTTCCCCTGTTTATGTTTCTACTCTTGTGGGAGATTATCTTGTTGTGGATCGCGTTTATCGGTCGTGTTTGGTTGCTCTTAGTAGTTTTGAGACCAGAGCCGATCTATTGTTACTCAGTATGGTTGATTTTGACATTATCTTGGGCATGGACTGGTTGTCTCCCCATTATGCTATTCTTGATTGTCACGCCAAAACTGTGACATAGGCTATGCCAGGTATACCGTGTGTTTGAGTGGAGAGGTACCTTAGATCACACTTCCAGTAGAGTTATTTCTTTCCTTAAGGCTCAGCATATGGTTAAGAAGGGGTGTGACGTGTATCTAGCTTATGTGAGAGATGTCAGTATCGATACCCCTTCGGGTGATTCAGTCCCCGTAGTAAACGATTTTCTCGATAGAGATATTGATTTTGGCATTGATCTGTTGCCGGGCACTCAGCCCATTTCTATCCCTCCGTATCATATGGCTCTTCCTGAGTTGAAGGAGTTGAAAGATCAGTTACAGGAATTGCTTGATAAGGGTTTTATTTGGCCCAGTGTTTCACCTTGGGGTGCTCCTGTCTTGTTTGTGAAGAAAAAATATGGTTCTATGCGTATGTGTATTGATTATCGCCAGTTGAACAAGGTTACAGTGAAGAATCGTTATCCTTTGCCTCGTATTGATAATCTGTTTGACCAGCTTCAGGGCGCACGGGTGTTTTCTAAGATTGATTTGCTCTCAGGTTACCATCAGCTAAAGATTCGAGAGCCAGACATCCCGAAGACTGCTTTCAGGACTCGGTATAGTCATTACGAGTTCCTTGTTATGTTATTTGGGCTGACCAATGCCCCAGCAGCCTTTATGCATGCACAGTGTGTTCCAACTGTATCTTGACTCATTCGTCATTGTCTTTATTGATGACATTTTGGTATATTCCCAAGGTCGGGAAGATCATGAGCAGCACCTGAGGACTGTGCTTCAGACTCTGAGAGAAGAGAAGTTATATGATAAGTTCTTGAAATGTGAGTTTTGGTTGGATTCAGTGACGTTCTTAGGTCACGTGGTATCGAGTGAGGGTATTGAGGTTGATCCAAAGAAGATAGAGGTCGTGCAGAGTTGGCCCAGACCATCTTCAGCTACATAGATCTGCAGTTTCCTTAGCTTGGCGGGCTATTACCATCGCTTTGTAGAGGGGTTTTCATCGATCGCAGCCCCTATGACCAGATTGACCCAGAAGGGTACTCCGTTTCAGTGGACGGAGGAGTGTGAGGCGAGCTTTGAGAAGCTCAAGACAGCATTGACTACAGCCCTAGTTTTGGTATTACCTTCGGGTTCAGGATCTTATACGGTCTATTGTGATGCCTCTAAGATTGGCCTCGGAGCGGTGTTGATGTAGGACGGTAGGGTGATTGCGTACGTGTCCAGACAGTTGAAGATTCATGAAAAGAACTACCATGTTCATGACCTTGAGTTAGCTGCCATTGTTCACGCCCTGAATATTTGGTGCCATATTTATATGGGGTTCCCTGTGAGATTTATACTGACCATCGAAGCTTGCAGCACCTGTTCAAGCAAAAGGATCTAAATTTGTGACAGGGGAGGTGGTTAGAGTTGCTAAAGGACTATGATATCACTATTTTGTATCACCCGGGCAAAGCCAATGTGGTGGCCGAAGCTTTGAGTTGCCGGGAAGTGAGTTTGGGGAGTTTGGCTTATTTACCAGCATCAGAGAGGCCTATGGCGATGGATATTCAGGACTTAACCAGACAGTTTGTGAGATTGGATCTTTCGGAGCCCAGTCGGGTTCTAGCTTACGTGGTTTCTCGGTCTTCCTTATTTGATCGTATCAGGGAGCGGCAGTATGATGACTCCCATTTGCTTGTCCTCAAGGACAAGGTTCAGCACGGTGATGCTAGGGATGTGACTATTGAGGATGATGGGGGATTGAGGATGTAGGGTCGGATTTGTGTACCCAATGTTGATGGGCTTCGAGAGTTGATTCTAGAGGAGGCTTATAGCTCGCGGTATTCCATTCATCCGGGTGCCGCGAAGATGTATCAAGATTTGAGGCAGCACTATTGGTGGAGGCGGATGAACAAAGATATAGTTGGATTCGTAGCTCGGTGTCTCAACTATCAACAGGTGAAGTATGAGCACCAAAGACCGGGTGGGTTGTTCAACAGATAGAGATTCCATAGTGGAAGTGGGAGCGGATCACCATGGACTTTGTAGTTGGACTCCCACGGACTTTGAAGAAGTTTAATGCTATTTGGGTGATTGTGGATCGGCTGACCAAGTCCTCTCATTTCATTCCTGTGTGTACTACTTATTCTTCGGAGCGGTTGGCGGAGATTTATATCCGAGAGATTGTTTGTCTGCATGGTATTCCAGTTTCCATTATTTCAAATAGAGGTACTCAGTTTACATCACGGTTTTGGAGGGCCGTTCAGCGTGAGTTAGGTACTCGGGTAGAGTTGAGTACAACATTTCACCCTCAGATGGACGGACAGTCCGAGTGCACTATTTAAATTCTTAAGGATATGCTCTGTGCGTGTGTGATTGAGTTTGGAGGGTCTTGGAATCAGTTCTTGCCATTGGAAGAGTTTGCTTGCAACAATAGTTATCAGTCCAACATTCAGATGGTGCCGTATGAGGCTTTGTATGGTAGGCGGTGTAGATCCCTGGTGGGTTAGTTTGAGCCGGGGGAGGCTAGACTATTGGGCATAGATTTGGTTCAGGATGCTTTGGAGAAGGTTAAGATGATTCAGGATAGACTCCGTACAACCCAGTCTAGATAGAAGAGTTACGCAGACCGGAAGGTTCGTGATGTTTCCTATATGGTAGGAGAGCGGGTTCTGCTTCGGGTTTCGCCTATGAAGGACGTTATGAGATTTGGGAAGAAAGGAAAGTTAAGTTTGAGGTTTATTAGCCCTTTTGAGATATTGAGGTGTGTTGGGGAGGTTGCTTATGAGCTTGCCTTATCTCCCAGCTTGGCAGGAGTTCATCCGGTATTTCATGTTTCGATGCTCTGGAGGTATCACGGTGATCCGTCGCACGTGTTGGATTTTAGTTCAGTCTAGTTGGACAAGGATCTATCTTATGTTGAGGAGCCAGTGGAGATATTGGATAGGCAGGTCAGAAAGTTGAGGTCAAAGAACATTGCATCAGTGAAGGTTCAGTGGCGAGGTTAGCCGGTCGAGGAGGCGACCTGGGAGACCGAGCAGGATTTCACTACTTCAGGTATGTCTCTATGCTCATTCGAGGACGAACGAATGTTTAAGTGTAGGAGGATGTGACGACCCGGCCAGTCGTCTTAAGAATTAACGCTCTGATCCCCTATTAACTTCTTTCCCCAAGTTTATTTCTGCTAATGTGAATTGCTAGGATGTTCGGTTTTGAATTTTGGTGAGCTTCGGAACACTTAGTCCCTAAATATGAGCTTAAATGTTCGAAAGTTATCCGTCATCAGAACAGTGTGAAGACGGCCTCGGAAAAGAAATCTGATGGTTCCGTTAGCTCCGTTGGTTGATTTTGGGGTTAGAAGCGTGTTCAGATTGAGTTTTGGAGGTCCGTAGCTAATTTAGGCTTGAAAAGCCGAAAGTTGAATTTTGAAAGTTTCTGGTCTGATAGTGAGATTTTGATCCAAGGGTCGGAATGGAATTCCGAGAGTTTCAGTAGTTCTGTCATGTCATTTGGGATGTGCGTGCAAAATTTCAGATTATTTGGAGAATGTTTGGTTGGGTTTTTGATCGAAAGCGTATTTTGAGGAAATTTGGAGTTCTTAGGCTTAAATCCTTGATTAATCCGAGGTTTCGATGTTGTTTTAGGTGTTTTAAGGATTGGTACAAGTTTGAATAAGGTATTAGGTGATATTGGTGCTTTTGGTTGAGGTCCCGGGGGCCTCAGGGTGATTTCGAATGGTTGACGAGAAGGTTGAAGAAGTGTTGCAGCAGTTGTAGCATTGCTACTTCTGGTATTTTTGCATCTGCGGCTTGGAGACCGCAGATGCGGTGCCGCAGAAGCGGCTAAAGGGCCGCAAAAGCGGCTTTGGATCGATTCTTCAGAAACCGCAGATGCGGTGAGAGGCTCGCAGAAGCGGAACCGCTCCTGCAGTTAAAGGTCCCCAGATGTGTAAGCTGGCATTTTAGTGATATTTTTTCCGCAGAAGCAGGACCGCAGATGCCGTCCTAGGGCCGCAAATGCGGTAATCGCTGGGCAGAACATATCAATAGTTGCCTTTGCAAAATTGAGCCTTCTTCCACCATTTTCATCCGGGTTTGAAACTTCTAAGAGAGATTTTTGAGGAAAACAAAGGGGAATCACTTGGAGGTAACGTTCTTGACTTTATAACTCGTTTTCATGTGATTAAAGACCTAATTAGTGGTGAGAAATTTGGGAAAAATGGGTAATTAGGGCTTGAGTTTAAGAGGCCTTTAAATGAGGATTTGAGGGGTCATTTGGACTTCGATTTCAGTGTTTTTGTTATGTATAGACTTCTGAAAGTACAAGGTTTCTAAAAATATAAATTTCACCCGATTTTGAGACGTGGGCTCGAGGGGCGTTTTGGTCATTTTACATAATTTCGCGTATTAGCTTAGAATTAAATTGTAGAATCAGTTGCTTGAATTGTTATTTATATTATGTAATTGAATTGAATAGATTTGGGCCATTTGAAGTCGAGTACTCGTGGCAAGAGCGTGGTTTCAGGTTGATTTTGAGTCGGTTCGAGGTAAGTGGCTTGTCTAACCTTGTGTGGGGGACCTTCCCCTTAGGATATGATATTTGATAGTTGAAATGCCTTGTACGTGAGGTGACGAGTGCGTACTTGAGCTAATTGTTGAAAATCCGATTTTACTTTAAGTATTTAAACTGAGTTCTTTTCTTACCTATTTTATTCTACTTGCAAACTTAGCCTGTGTTAGTTTAGAAAAGCATGCTTAGTTGACTTAATTGCCTATTTGCTTAGACTGCCTTAATTGCGTTACGTGAAGCATATTAGGCAAGAATTAACTATTTACTTATTACGAACTTAGTATTTATTTTGATATTCTTAGTTGCTGCTGTGTGTTTTAATTTGGGACTATGAGACGGCATCCCGGGAGATCCCCTACACGTATTTATAATCTGGACTGAGGTGCAGGATACCAAGAGATCCATGTCATATATATTAAGGATACCAAGAGATCCTCGGGATACCAAGAGATCCCTAGTGTTTATTGAGGATACCAAGAGATCCTGGGGATACCAAGAGATCCTCGGTTATTATACTTGCTATGAGCGGTGTTTTCCTTGTGTTATGCCTTTATTTCTGTTCCGTAATCGTACTCTTATCATACTGTATAGATTCTTACTATAGATTCTCATTTATACTGTTTATCTTATCCTGTCATGTTTATTATTATTTACCTCAGTAGGGCCCTGACCTTCCTCATCACTACCCGACCGCGGTTAGGCTTGGCACTTACTGAGTACCGCTATGGTGTACTCATGCCCTTTATGCGCATGTTTTTCATATGCAGATCTAGGTACCTCTACCCAGGCTTATCACCCTTGAGGCAGGGAGATTCTTTCGGAGACTTCGAGGTACATCTGTCGCGTCCGCAGACCAAGGAGTCTCTATTTTTATTCTATCCTGCAGTGTTAGCCTTTCTATCTTACTGTTGATGTAGACATTCTGGAGATTAGAGCACTTTACTGTATTTCTTCTAGCTTGTGTCCCCGTGAGTTTCCGGGTTTTGGGATAGTGTTTTAGAATTTTGAGATGTTGTGTTGTATATGCCAGGCGGCATTCTATATACTGTTCTTCATTTGGTTATTCTTGGCTTTTGAGTTATATTTCCGCAAGTCTTCCATTTATTTTCCGCACTTGTTAGATTTACCTAGTCGTCGAGACTAGGTGCTATCACGACAGTTCACGGAGGGCGAACGGGGGTTGTGACAAAACATCAGTCCTTAGAATTTTGTATGAAAACACCGAAAGCTAACACAATGCAACAATGAATACAAAACACACAATTTGTTGCGGCATGCAACCCGATCATAGCGTACAAACACAATCCTCCCTTATTTCACCATACCAATATCAAGAATAACATGTAAAATCTGTTGCGGCGTGCAACCCAATATCACCATATAATCAGAATCAATATCATAATCCTCCCTTATTTCACCATATCAAAATCACATATAACAATCATTGCGGCGTGCAACCCGATCCCACTGTATAATCATAATCCTCCATTATTCCACCCGTTGCGGCGTGCAACCCGATCCATAAACAAAATCAATAAATGTAATAAATTCAACAACTAAATTCACAAGAATCTCTATGATAAAAGAATTATGAAAGTAAATACATAAAGGAACCTCATACTGAATCAACGAATGTTACAATTATTAAAAAGCAACAAGACAACCCAAAAATATATGAAAATTAAAGTGTGCAAGTAAGACAGGTAAGACAAGTAGAAATTAATCATCAAATCATGAAAAAAACGAGCATTTCAATACAAGAGTAAATAGATTACAAGTAACAAGTTACGGCATAGAAAACAACTAAAACATGTAGCAGTTAAGAAATAGAATGAGATAATTAATGAAATACGGGAAAGCATGAAACTACTATTTTGATGGCGTATATACACTCGTCACCTTACATATACATTATTACACATGTAAATCACATACCTCGCTTCACCAAATCAAAACTCAATCGGGGCTTTTTCTCTTAAATTCGCGTCCAAACCAATCGAATCTAACCAAAATCGACTTAATATCAACAGACAATGCTAGGGAAATCAATTACAATACATAAAATTAAGATCTTTACACTTTTCCCAAAAAGTTAACAAAAGCAAACCCCGGGTCCGCTTGGTTAAAACCCGAGATTAGGACCAAAACCCGATTTCCTATTCATCCCCTAGCCTGATTATGTGATTAGTTTTCTCAATTTTATAAAAACCCCCTAATTCTACCAAATCTCTAATTTTTACCATGAAAATCCTAGATTTAATGTTGAAAATACTTGAAAAGTAATGGGTAACTAAAAAGAAATACATTAAAGCTGCTTACCAAATTTTTTGAGAAGAAAATCCTCTTAGAAAATCGTCTCTAGGATATTTAGGGTTGAGAGTTTGTAAAAAAAAAGAGCTAAATCTCAGCTATTTGTCCCGTCACAGATGTTGCAAATGCAACCTGGGGTTCGCAAATGCGAACTCCGCAAATGCAAGAAATCCATCACAAAAACGAAGAGCTCCCATCTCTGCTGCCATCGCAAATGCGAACACTGGAACTTCGCAAATGCGATCAATTGATCGCAATTGCGACCCCTGCTGTTCCCAGACCTTATTCGCAATTGTGAATAAAATGTTCGCAAATGAGATCATGACAAACTTGACCATACATCGCAAATACGATCCCCCACCTCACAATTGCGAGGTTTGTAGACCACACCAGCAACAGAGGGTCATCAACTATTCTTTTAAGTCCAAAATCACTTTATAGCCTATCTGAAACTCACCCGAGCCCCTCGGGTTCCAAACCAAATATGCACAAAAGAGTAATAACATCATATGAACTCGCTCGCATGATCAAAACACCAAAATAACACCTAGAACTATGAATCGGACATCAAAAAGTATGAAATTTTCAAAGAAACTCAAGAACATGAAACTTTACAACCGGACGTCCGAATCACGTCAAATCAACTTTGTTTTGCACCAAATTTTGCAGACAAGTTATAAATACTGAAATTAACCTATACCAAATTTCGTAACTAAAATTCGACCTCGGTAGCAAGAAAGTCAACCTACAGTCAAATTTAGAAATTCTTTTAGCATTCAAATTACTAGTTTTCAGCAAATTACCTTAAATCGAGTTAGGGACTTCCGAATTCGTTTATGGGCATACGCCCGAGCCCCAAATCACAATATAGACCCTTTGGGACTGTCAAAATACTAATCTGGATCCGTTTACACAAAACATTAACCGTAGTCAACTCAAATGAGTTTTAAGGCAAAATTTCATATTTTCATAAATTTTTCACATAAATATTTTCTGGAAAAATACATGGACTATGTACACAAATCGAGAAAGGATAAATGGAGCTATTCAAGGACTCGGATCACAAAAATGAAGGCTAAAACTGAAATTGGCCTATCGAGTCATCACACCTTAATGAAAACTAAAAAGTCGACCCAAAAGTCATCCCTGTGCCCGCACCTCGGAACCCGACAAAATTCACAAAACTCAAACACCCCATCCAATATGAGTCCATCTAGATCAAAATTATCCAATTCCGACATCAAATCGGCCTTCAAATCCTCATTTTATATTTTTGAGAGTTTATACAAAAAATCTCATTTCTCCAATTCAAATCACTAATTTAATGTTAAAAACAAAGATAGAATCATGACATATAATCAAATACGGATAAAGAACACTTATTCCAATCCAAAGTGTGAAAATCCCCTTCAAAATTGGCCAAATCCGAGCTCGATAGCTCAAAATATGATAAAATGACCAAGACCTTTGAAATAGAGTACTTTAACCACTGCTCCAGAGGTATCCTTCACGATTATGGTCACCAACATCACGATCACGATTCAAACATTTTCCAGCATAAATTTTACCCTTTATGATCGCGGCCATTTTCCCGCTATCGCAATGAACAAATTCCGATTACCCTTCCCAAACTCTTCTGAGACTGTCTATAGTGTAATAACCATAACTTTTTGTACAAAACTTCAAGTGGCAAACAATTTGAATTTTTGAAAACAAGACTTAAAGGGCTATAACTTTTATTGTTGACTCATCTCCATATTCCTTATAGATTGCAATATATAAGCTTCCAAAATTGGGTCACTAACAGTAGAATTTCCTCTACACGATCGCAAAAAGGCTCCCAGGATCACGATTTATAGTGCCCGAACAACAAATTTGCTCTTCACGTGCATGACCCAACGTCCGCGATCATGATGCATATCCCAGTGGCAAAAACCAGCAATTAAAAATGGTCTAGAACTGGTCCAAAACCACCCCGAAACTCACCCCAACCCCTCGAGACCCTATCCGAACATACCACCAAGTTTCGTAACATAATGCGGACCTACTCGAGGCCTCAAATCACATCAAACAATATTAAAACTATGAATCGTACCTCAAATCGAACTTGATGAGCTTATGTACTTTCAACTTCTACAACTCGCACCGAATCATATCAAATCAACCCGGAATAACCTCAAATTTTGCATGCAAGTCCCAAATAACATAACAGAGTTATTCCAAATCTCAAAATCGTAATCTGAGTCCGATATTCACAGAGTCAACTTGGTCAAACCTCTCAACATTCCAAACCTTCAACTTTTCAATTTTCGCCAAAATGCATCAAATCAACCTACAGACCTCCAAATCCAAATTCGGGCATACGCCTAAGTCCAAAATCACCATACAAATCTATTGGAATCATCAAAACATCATTCAGGAGTCATTTTCAGAAAAGTCAAACTCCGATTAACTCTTTTCACTTAAGCTTCTAAAACTAGAATCATCTTTCCAAATCAATCCTGAATCATCCTAAAATCGCACTCGACCACACACACAAGTCATAACACATAATACGAAGCTTCTCGAGGCCTTATGCCACCAAACAGGATGCTAATTCTCAAAAAGTCTGATCGGGTCGTTACACTTTGATACTCCCCTCTTTTTTTAGTTTCTTTATCTTAACATATTAATTATTTTCAATTTTTCATTTCAATCTTCAGCACCCACTATGATTTTATTTTTAGTCATAACTGCAATAGAGAAAATACGAAAATATGGTAAATTAATTTCTTTATTTTCAAAACAAGGAAATATTTATTATCATGTTCTTAATATGTTGGAACTGAATAAAAAAGAAGAAGAAAGAAGATGAGGCAAATGGAAAGAAAGAAAAAAGGAAGAAGAAAGAAGATGAGTGAAAAGGAAAAAATTATTACAAAAAAAAGAAAAAGAAAGAAGATGAATAGCAGATAGTGAGAAAGGACAAAGTTTGAACAAAAAAGAAGAAGAAAGAAGCTGAGGAGCATTGGGCGAATGGAGAAAAAGGAAGGGGGGAGAGGTTAGAAGAAGGAGAAAGAAGGAAGGTGGTGGGTTAAAAAAATGAGAGGGGCCCAATTTCTTTTTAATTATACGCATTTTTATTTTATTTTCTTTTTCTTTTTCGTTCATATTAGCCTGTAGGGTGATATTTGTTTTAGATCAAACAAGAATATGGGGGTAAATCAATGCTCGTTTAGTTTAAGTGCTTAAACATATTTTCTAGACAAGTTTAATGTGGTCTTTATGTATTTTTTCTTAAAAAAATAAAAATTAGACTTCACATAGGTTCAATGTGGCATGCAGCAAATTATTTTAACTATATATGGCGTTCATTGATAGTTTATAATGAATAAGAAGCTACACATAAAGTGTAAGTATACTTTTAATAGTGTGAGGTTTTTTCGGTAAAATCATCTAAATTTAGACTAATGCATAGGCTAAGAACTAAGCTCAACACAGTGACGGTGTGGAAGGGCCCGATTTATTGCCTTTGCTTGTCTACATGCTACCTACTTAATTCCTTTGTTCATAGTTTTAGAAATGCATAGATCAAGGAGAAGCTTGTGATTCTAGGCAACTAGTCTATGATCATGCTCAACTATGTGTTATAAAAGAACTCAATGGCCATTGCGAATATAACTAGGACTGAGTTCGGAGTCGAATCTCATAGAGAACTAAGACTTCTGTTCAATATCGCTAAAACTTACAAGTTCAAAAAAAATTCTAGTTGTAAAGATTTCTATTTTTATTTCTAACTAATTAACTAACAAATATTAAAGCAGTAAAACTATCAACTAAATATATTAAGTGTTGGATACAAGATTAAGGAGGTCTAGAGTTATGATTTTCTCAATTACCGAAATTCTTCCCGCTATGTCTCCTATATTTTCACCTAAGTACTCTTTACTAATCGTGAACACTTCAAGTATCATAATTCTCTTCCGAGCAACTACAATAATTTACTAGACATTAGTACTCACTATGACCATATCAAGACTCTGTTATTCCTAAACCCACATTTAGATTTGTTGTACTTATTCCTCACATATGTTCGGAGTGACATTGTTTAACAACCACTTAAATATGTACTTTTTTTCAAGCAATACATAATAAATAGGTACAATTGATGGACATTCAATCAACTGAAATAAGCACGTAGTTAAACAAATAGAGAAACCCAAATCTAAATTATATTAAATATAACGAAAAATTATGCTCCAAGAAGTTCTATCAAACCCTAGATAAAAGAATTTAATTACTCATAGTCCTACTAACAATCACGTTACTAATCAAAAATATTATTACTCAAACTAACGAAGGACGTAAGAAGAAAACTCTTGTGATTCATTGATTCCAAATGTTCCTGTGTCTTTTTGCCTCTCCAATAATGTCCAACCTCTCAAAAATAGGTTTAGAACGAGAATTGTTTTTGGGTGAGACTCGCCAAACAACAGTTGTATGAGGCCACCCTATGATTTTGACAAATGTGTTTGTGGGGTTTATTTACTGACATTAGGTTTAAACAAAGAAGAAAGAGTGAATTGCTGTTGATGTGGATCCCACCTTATATTTTCAGTAAATAGATACTCCTAAATTGATCTAGTACAAGAGAAATGGAGGGAAAGAAAAAATTAAAAGCCATTTTCCCTCCTTAATTCCTATCTTTGCTCATTATAATCGGACTCAAGCAAGCGACCACCACTTTCTACTATTGATTAATATATTTCAGCGAAGAACATAGCAAGTCTATTTTCAAACAAAGGAAAATAACATTCTATACAAACATATCCTTTTTAATTTTTTAATTATCATAGTTTGCATCTTTTTGAAATCTTTAAAAATGTACTTGTCTAATTACCAAAAAAATTACCTTTTAAAGTTAACAGTGATATCAGTATGAAATATATTATACATATTGTCAACAAAATACTCCTTATTTATAAAATTATTGATATTTTATACTTCAATAACATAAAAGAGGGTGATTTGTATGGTGTCCAATTTTTCGCGTGCATAGATTATAGAAAGACCTGGTTCTTATACATGTTTCTTACACTAGAGTTGTGGAATAATAAATGCAAAAAGTAAAAAACATAAGTATTATATGTGGAAAATACCTAGATCAAAAATTAAAAAGCACGACCTACTTCCCAGTAGGATTTTTTTCCAACACTCACTAAATCACTAAGCCAAAAATAGTGTTTACAAAACTCTTGTAAACCTAAGGATTACTTCTAACCCTTTGTGGCAACCAGCCTCATGCTATTGTGACAACTTCAAGTTAACTCTAACTTGAACAATACAACTCAAAGTACCTAGTACAAATGCTTCTAGAGAAAGATGAAAGGTACAACTCAAAAGCCCTACTACAATTAACTAGAATAAAAGACAGACATTTGGAACTAATTCTTCTATCTGGTTTATGTAACTTTAGGTTCGCACACTTGAAACACACATGAATTGCTTGCAAAATGCCTTACTATTTTGCTCTCAACTCTTGCTTAACTTCAGCGTTTGTATCTCACATGTAAAAGAGAGCACAACTTACATAGATAAAGTTAGTAGAATAAGAAATAACTAGTGTTCTAATGCTTTACTCTTCCATGGAGGAAGAGTTCTAGTTATCTTCAACTTCTAACTCCTCTGTTATCTAGGATATAGTTCTCTTCAAGTAAGAAGTCCTGCTCCTTATCAATTATGCAACATTTTCGTTCAGGAGATATCATATATAACCACTTAAGCTTATCTCCTTCACGTGCATGCCTTGTGCTTGAATCTGTCCGTGCATCGTGTATAGACCTGGTTTATTGCATGTGTTCCTTTGTCAATCATCAAAACAAAACTAACTCAAACCAACAAATTCTCCTTTTTTATGATGACAAACTTTGTGCTTTTCAAAAGCATGAAACTTATTTCAACTCAACTCAACATCAACACAATGTTAGAACACTTTCAATTTTAATGTCATAAATCATCAAGCACCAAGTTTATTAGGTTATAGATATCACAATTCAAAGCAAAAGCACAACCTATCTTCCTCTTTTGGCATCATAGCAAAGTTACATAATTAAGTAATATAACCACATTTTTAGTTGATCTTACTCATGGCCACTGAAGCTACTTCAAATGCAATCATGGATTAAAGTAACACTTATCAATCTAAGAATAGTAGTTGTCTAAGAAATATCAATAATCAATTAGAGTAAAAAGCAGTGACTATCATTGATTAAAGTCATCCTCAAAGCATAGAAGGAAATAAAAGTATTATACCATGAGCAAAAAAAATCCATTTGGTCACTGGTTTTCTAACTAGGCTAAGAAGGGTTTGAGGCTGAGAAGGACCAGGTTCTTAGTCTCTGGCCTAAATCACCTTCAACATGTCATGAAGATTGCCTTCATTATTCTCTTTCTCCTTTGCAAGCTCAGACCTGAGAGAATCCCTCTCAGTTTCTACTTCAGCCAGCCTCTTCTTCAGCCTCTCAATCTCAGCATCTTTAGCCCCACTCTCTTGCTCCAAGGCTCTCACTTTGTTATTCACAGGCACCATCTTGGAAGAACCGGGTTCTTTGGGAGCAGCATGTACTTCATAATCACAGGAATTCAAAGTATTGGCCCCAAAGTGATATTTACTTGTGCTAACATCTCATTTCTTAAGGAGAACCTTGAAGTGAGAAAGCACAACTGTGAGAATGAACCCATAGGGTATGGCATGAGTTTTGGTGCCAGTGAGTATCCTATCAAGGAGCTGGATAATAAACCCTGGTTAGTTGATCTACCTCCCACTCTCCACACACTCCATAATGACCAGGTCCATGAAAGTTGCAATGTGCCTCCTTTGCTGCCTGGGCAAAACAACCTTATTGACAAATTCAAAGAGTAGCTCGTGGGCAGTCTTCATTTCACTCTTGTACACAGCCTTGGGTTGTAGCTCGAAATCTCTGTCAGCATATTCCTTCATAATGGCAAGGGAGGTAGGTAGGTTTTCTAGGCTTGGCCATTTCAACTTCTTGTAATCATTGTACCATTCAGCAGGTACCCCTAGAATTTCTCCTAGTTCCTTGTATTCAAAACTCACTTGCACACCTTTCACTACACTGGTTACCCTGCCATTCTCAATCTCACAGTTCTCAAGGAACTCCAAATTTCAGCTAGGGCTAGTTTTCCTTCCAATTGAAGGACCATGTCCTTCTAGCCCTGGAATTCTAGCTTCTCCAATTACAGTACCATTCCTTCCTCCTTCAAGTCCCTAAGGAGTCTACTCTTCAAAAAATTTCTTTCGCCAAACCTTACCATCTTGTCATGTTTTTCATCACTCTTTTTTTCTACTACTTGCACTTTTCTTGATTTTTTGTCATACCTGGTTCTGTTTGCCAAGGTAGAGGGTTATATATCAACAGATTTTGCAGGGGACTTCTTTTTATATGTCTTTTATTTCTTTGCTTTTGGAGTCACAACCTCCACCTACTCCGCCTCGTTCTCATCATGAAGGACCGGGTCCATCTCCTCAATTTCAATTGTCTCAATTAGTTCACCCACTTTCTTCTTTCCCTTTTCAGCAACTTTTCTTTTACTCTCTGCTAAGGCCCTTTCGAGGTCAGCCTTACTCTGCTTTCTCTAACTCCTTGTAGCTCTTCCTCTTGTAGGAGGAGTCTCATAGGGATAGAAGAGGCAACTTTTCTCTTTTTTGTGTGCCCTAGAAGTTTCAGGGATTTTAACTGCTGAACTTTTCTTCTTCTTTGGACTGTAGCTATCAGACACCTTTTTAGTAAATCTTCGAGGGGTTCCTTCACATATGGAACATGTTCTTGGAACCTCTTTCTCAACCTAACTAGCCTCTCAGTTGCTCTTGCATCTCAAGAACCACTGCCTCTGTCACGATCCAAAATCCACTAAAGGTCGTGATGGCACCAGACACCGCTATCAGGCAAGCCAACCATAAATACTTAATTTAATTCTCATTTTGAAAATTTTGAAAACTATGATTTTCCTTTAGTTTAAATAAATAAAGATAACCTTTACAGGATCATTAAAAATGTTTACAATTTAAAACTGAACAATCTCATAATCATCCGAGAACCCGGTGTCACTAGTGCATGAGCATTTATTAGGAATGAAATAAAACACAGTGACTGTCCGGAATACAAAGTGGACAGAAATGAAAGTACAACACAATACTTTGAAGGGGACTCTGATGGTTGCGGGTCGCCTCGAAAAATGCAGCTCACCTAAGTCTCCATATCAACCATGCCGCTATGCCACTAAGCCACTAGCCACATATGAACTTGTGCAACAAAAATGCATAGCAAGTGTAGTATGAGTACGAAAACAATGTGTACCCAGTGAGTATCCCGTCTAATCTCGAAGAAGTAGAGACGAGAGGTCGACTTCGACACTTACTAGTGGTCCAATAGTAATATATCATTAATACAAATAATCATGGATTTATTAAGAACGGTAGTAAACTCAAATAAGTCACGATACAAGTAAACATTTCCTTTTTATATTAAGAAGTCTCCAAATTCATATTCTATTACTTATCAATTTATCTCAATCCAGGGAGAGCAAATATCAACATCTATAAATCCCAAGGCAAGCAATACAAGCATGCGCAAATCATGCCGAGGTCATACGGCCCGATCCAATAGGTATTTAAACTGTACACTGCCAGAGGGTCGAATGGCGCGAACCATAGATGCATCTATTTAATCTACCGAGGCGTTCGGCCTATTCCACAATATATAAACACATTCAAACAGTCAATCAGGAACTCATCAAGAAATTATCCAAGAAAAGGCAATTTCTCTTTTAAAAATATAGAAACAATGACTACTCTTTTAGAAATGTATTTACACATTCGATATGTTTTAAGCATTTTTAAATTGACAACAAAAAATCAAATATTGCAACTAAAGCATGATTTTGGGTCCTAAACTACCCAGACTTAAGCGTAATAGTAGCTACGCACGGACTCTCATCACCTCGTGCGTACATAGCCCCCACAAATAGAAGCACATATCCAATTAATTCACTTAAGGGGACAATTCCCTCTTACAAGGTTAGAAAGGAGACTCACCTCGCTCTGAAGTTCCATCACCGGCATTCCACGCCCTTCCGAAGACTCAAATTGATGCACAACGCTCCAAAACTAGATAATAATTATGTAAACCCATTAATACATGCTCAATTACTCATTATAATCCAATTTCTAACAATTCCTAACCCCGATCGAAAAGTTGACAAAAATGCTCTCAGGCCCACGTGCCCGGATTCCGAAATTTTTCATAGATAAAGGTTACCCATAACTTTACGAATTCAAATATATAATTCTCTTTCAATTTCATGCCCAAATTCGTGGTTAAAAATCCAAAATACACATTCTAGGTCTTTCTTCAAAAATCCCAAATTTCTACTAATTTCCTTGACTAAATCCACATACAAACCTTGTATTTAGCTTGTAATGAGTAGAAACAACTTACCTTGACATAGATGACGAAAATCCTCACTTGAAGCTCTCCAAAAATCGACCCCCATGAAAGATTTGAGATAAAAATGAGCCAAAACCCGTTTTAAAACACTTCACTGCCCAGGCGACCCTTCTACGCGATTGCATTCCTCCGACCACGATCGCATAACCCAAATCCCAGCGGCCTCCAAAATGCACTATGCGATCACACACTCTTCCCCGCGATCGCATAAGCCAAAAATCCAGCAGTCCCTAAAATGCACTATGCGATCGCACTTCTCTCCATGCGTTCGCATAAGCCAAAACAGCAGCCTCCAAATTTTGCACTATGCGATCGCATTCCTCTCCATGCGATCGCATAGAATAAAAATCTGCTGCACTAACACCAGAAAACCAGTAATCACCCACAAGGCTAAAAATGCACGATAAGCATCTGAAACACACTCGAGGCCCCCGGGACCTCAACCAGACCTACCAACCAGTCCTAATACCTCATTTAAACTTAGTTGAAATCACATCAAATAACATTGAAATCACGAATTGCAACTCGATTCAAGCTTAATGAACTTAGAAATTCCAAACTTCTACATCTGATGCCGAAACCTATCAAATCACGTCCGATTGACCTCAAATTTTGTACGCAAGTCATATTTGACATTACGGACCTATTTCAACTTCCGAAATCGGAATCTGACCCCGATATCAAAAAGTCAACTATCGGTCAAACTTCCCAAAAACTTTCAAATTTCTATCTTTAGCCAAATGACTCCAAAATGACTTACGGACCTCGAAATTCATTTCCGATCACGCTCCCAATACCAGAATCACCATACGGAGCTATTCCCAGACTCGGAATCCCAAACGGACATTGATAACACTGCCATGCACTTCAACCCAAACTTATGAGATTCTTCTAAAATGCTAACTTTCACAACAGGCGCCGAAACGTTCCCAGGTCTTCCAAAACCCAGTCCGGACATACGCCTATGTCCAAAATCATCATACGAACCTGCTGGAACCTTTGAATCCCAATTCCGAGGTCGTTTACTCAAAAACCAACCTTAGTCAATTCTTTCAACTTAAAGCTTCCGAAATGAGAATTATCTTTCCAAATCAACTTCGAACTTCCCAAAATTCAATTCCGACCATGCGCACAAGTCATAATACCTAAAATGAAGCTGATCATTACCTCAAACTGTTGAATGATGCGCTAGATCTCAAAACGACCGGTCGGGTCGTTACATTCTCTCCCACTAACATACGTTTGTCCTCGAACGTGTTGAGAATTGTACTAGAGTGGTCCGAAATCACTGTTTTAACACCTTGAGCACCTACCCAAGCTACCACAGCTCAGTTGAGCAAAATAATTCGATCAAATCTTAAGATATTCTCTTTTACTCAAATAATTAAGCTTAGAACCCAATTCCAACACCCGAGATTCTCCGCCAGGCCTGCTTCCAATATGTGAACACCGTGTCAATCACTACACGAGGTGCCAGAACATGACTGCATACCTTCGGCGAATTCTCACCATGCACCATATCATTCACAGAACTATAATAACATTCTCTGATCATAATAACCGACATTCCCCAAATCTGATGCTCACAATGCACCTCATGATATACATAAGTCTTATTCCAACTTCTTACAATACTGCCACGACGGAGGAGTCGCATTGAAATTTATAACCAACGGCCAAGTCAACAAATCATTGAGGCTACACTCCTGACAAGAACATTACCACATTCTGAACCCAAATAATGATCGTTGCTCTTTAATATACTTCATACAATCCTATTGCACTGATCCTAGATCCAATAACCTTGTCTCACCCAATACGAACTGTTCAGGAAACAATCCACCCCAGACATGACCAAAAGTCCCATATGATGCCACAACGTGGAAATAGGCCACAAGCTCGAACGTGATACATAAGGAAAACGAACTCAGGAATGGACTACTCAACTCACGCGACTAATATGAACTTCCCTTAGAAAATGGGAAACAAAACACACAAAAACAGGTATAGGGAGCTGTACTCAACATCAAACTATTGCGGCATGCAACACGATCCAAACAACATAACCATGGTGGCATGCCACCCGATCCACACATAAAATTCATATAAGAAGATACACACCGAGCAAAATCGCTCATTACTAGAAAATATCGAATATCGGCCACAAGCACGATAAGTGCATAATACCATCCTTGGGGAGACAGATAGTGCCATAAGCTACAAAACTCAAGCACAACTAAAGCGTAATATATGATCTGAATCTCAAGAGGCGTCCTGCTCATATAACACCATCGCTACGCGGAACCTCAACACACAAGAAATTTATCAAGCCATTTCTCAACTCGCACGCCACAATATAGCATTACATAAAATAGCTGATGATGAAATAACATCCAACGTCCAAATACTCCTCCATAAGGAGCGCTATGCTGAAATGAACACATCCGGCCTGATATAGAGCCCATATTCATATTTAAATCCATCTACAGACCTTAAGCTGATTTTGATCGTACCGAACTAGGCCAATAATCTTTTCTGGGTCCATAATAGCCCTTTTTTCCCGTAACGCGCAGGATCAACCATCATAACCGAAGTAATCCTCTACAGTTCACCACCCAATAAACCAAGTGCCCTCCATAAATAAATTCTCAAATTGACAATATCACCACAATCTTCATACTTGGTTTCATTCTTCAATCAATCAAGTGACTACATGTCACACTTATACAATCTTCTCGTAGGACACGCTTCTACGACCCTCCGTAACAGATAACAAGTATGCACATCCATACCACCAGCCACACTAACACTAAAAAGCGATCAAGAATCCATAACCGGGATGCAAGCCTCTTTGACGGAACACCGATCTTAGGTGACGCTGAAGACAATGCCAACTTACTCTAAACATTCAAATCCCTTTCATGCTCGTCCGAGCTCGTGACATCCCTATCAACACCAAGTCGCAACCTGGATCCTCACTTTCAAATTTCATACCGCTCACTGCACCTAACACGCCAAAATGCAATAGTACAAGAATTTCATCACAACTCCTAAATGTAACACCTCGTAAATTCGGTTAAGGTATGAATGAGTTAAAGGAGTAGTAAGATTATATTTTGAACATGTGAAGTCCCATCGGGATGATTATGGGTGAAAATAGTTGTTTTAAAATCAAGATGGAAAGTAAGGTGCATAAGATTTGACAAAATCGACTAAATTGCAGAAGGTCTATCTTCCAGCAGGTTTTAGTGAAAATTTGTAACGAATTTAGGAAACATCAAAACACGAAAGTTGTAGGCCTTTGAAATAACTTTCCAGCGATATATTATGGAGCTTGAACGGATCTTTGTGAAAAAAGTTGTGCATGTTTTATTATATAGTATGCGATATACGCGCCCTGTAGCGCGCCCCTAGTGCAGCCGCGCTTGTTTTGAGGTAGTGTTACTGCTGTTTTGCGCAGTTAGTAGTGAGGTCAGGTTTTTAGGTGCGCGGGAACACTCGTGGGGGTCGTTTTAAAGTCATATTTCGTCCCCCACAACCCTAAAACATAAAAACTGCTCTTGAAAGGGGAACTCTCAAAAACCTAACTCCTTAAGGGTCCTTCCACCATCCAAGGTAAGTTCTAATGGTGATTCTAAGTTAATTTTAATTTTCCAACATCTTATTAACATGGATAAACCCTTCATATCATTAGATATTCGATTGGGACATTATTGTTGAGAGAAGGAAGCCTAGAATTCGAATTCAAAGGGTTTGAACTTCAAAAAGATAATGTCTTCACCCTCTAATTGATTCTAGCATTGGTTTAATGATTATAAACCCTAGTTCTTGAGATATGAGTTGATGGGTTTGATAGAAAAGCATGAACAATTACAGGTTTGGCTTGTTAATTGTTGATTATTGGTTAAGGGTGTTGTTTATCTTATGGGTGAAGAAGGATGACATTGATTATAACAAATTTGAGATTTTAGAATTTATCTAGGATCAAGAGAATGGCTTGTTGGGCGTAGAAACGCCTTTAATAAGGACTATGAAGCTTTATGTCACCAAGTGTTTGAAAAAATGCTTAAGTGACAAAAACATAAGAATTATTGCTAATATGGAATCCCTTTGACTTGTATTGATATAGATTAAAGTTGAAAGGGTTGGCGAATGTTGTATTACGCTCAAGAGCAGGAAGTTAAGGTATGTGAGTCTAACTCTCTATGTTTGGGAATGTTAATGATTCTCCCTACACTATGTTTCTTTTACCACGTTATCAATTGCTTCAGAAATATAGTTAAGTCTAGTTTCTTTGAATAGTTGCATAACTTCTATTCTCTAGCTTCGTAACTCGTTCATGGCTTTCATTCTTCATGTTGTGGGCTCAGTACATATTCAATATAGACTTGGGTTTGATGCCCCCGAGTCTTAGTATAGATTATTCAGTATGCCATAAACAATTGAAGTTTCAGTATTTATAATAAGTTCAAGAATACATGTCTCAGCCTAGTCCTATTCAATATTTCAGTATCATGTAACTCGGTGTGATTCAGTATTTCACTATCATATATTGCAGTATGATTCTCAGTTCCTGATTTTAAATCCTTGAATGTCGAACACCTGTATTTGGTCCTGAGGGTGTAGTTAATGCTTTATGCATTTTTGGGCCTGAGGCCGCAGTTATGTATACGTATACTTGGGCCTGCAGCCGCAGTTTGTGCACATATATATATTGGGCCTGAGGTTGCAGTTTAATATTCAGATAAACAGGTTGTTCATCATTCAGAAGAGGGAGTATTCATTCCTTACTTCCTTTGTACAGTTCAGTTATCATTTCAGTTATGAGTTATCAGTTATTATTTCAGTTACCAGTTATCATTTCAGTTATCAGTTATCAGTTATCATTTCAGTTCTCACCTATCAGTTATTAGCTATCAGTTATCATTTCAGTTTCAATAGTTATCAGCTTAGTTTCAATTTCAACATTTATAATTCTTTCTTTCAGTTGCTTTACATACCAGTGCAATTCAAATGTACTGATGTCTCTTTTTCCCGGGACCTGTAACTCACAATGCAGGTAATAATTTACATGTTGATGATTCAGAGCGCTAGGATTCTCGTATCAACTGTCACACCTCCTTTTTGCTACCCCCGAAAGGGTATAAGAGGGTTTTTCCAATTTAAGTGACAATCAAAACGGAATTATTTTATTTAAAATCAGAGTCGCCACCTGGGATAATTTATGGCGTTCCAAGTCACCGGTTTAAAATCACGAATCGAGGAAGTTGACTCTATTTATGGTCTACGAACACAGAAATTCGGGTAAGGAATTCTGTAAACCCGAAAGAAGGTGTTAGGCATTCCCAAATTCCGTGGTTCTAGCATGGTCGATTTGATCATACTTGGATTATTAAAATTGTCTATTACTCATTTTAGAAACTATGTGCATTTGCCTCTTTTAATTAAGAAATTATCTTAAAACAAGTCACGTGTTACACCCCAAGTTTTCATACGTGAGAGTACGTCGTAAGTCATTGATGTAAGCTCGGAAATGAGATTATATTTGGAATAAAAAAAAGTAAGTTAATCATGTTACTTTGGAGGTTACAAATATATAAGATCATGAATAACGAGTACCAAGAGGGTTGGAAATCTTAGAAGCTAAACCAATTGAAGAAAATAAGTTTCCTCAAAAGTCGACAAGTTTTGAATGTTATAACATATACTTTGGGGTGAGACTAGGGTTTTTAACATGATAAGGAGGTTATTCTATGAGTTATTTTAGTTGTATGATAATCATTTTCTACATTTTGAAGGCAAGCAAGTTGTGGAACAAGAGTTGGCAAAGGTCATCACAAGTTACATTCATAAATTTGCTGAAATTTAGGTCAAATGTATCTGCAAATTTCTCCAAATATACTTGGAATCATGGGGTGTTATACCTACCAAATTGAAGATCTATGAGTCTAGTTTCTAACTCATTAAACCTTTCATAAATACGATATCGGAGTAGAGAGATATTTGTATTTTTGCGAGACAGAGCAAGCACCTCCCAATGGGACCCCCTAGGCGGTGGTTGACCTACTTCAATTTATAAACGATTTGAACGCCTATTTTTTCTCATTTTTCAACTAAACTTCGTCTCAAAACTTCTCATAACCCTCCTAAATATATACCACAAGGGTTTGAAGTGATTCCAAAGTGATTACACCATATTTCAACATCAAAACTTAGTTCTAGTGAAGAACAACACCTCTTTGAGGTTGTGTTGTCATTGAGGATTGTTGTGGGCTGTATTTAGATGAAATTCCAAGTTTTTGCTGCTGTATAAGGTGAGTATAACATCCTACTAATTGTGCTTAATCTTTCTTGTATGTTGGTTAAGTTGTTAGGATGATAAACTACAAGATAATACTTGGGTTAGCTTAAGTCACTTCTATGGTGATGTATTGCTATTGAGGGTTGTTGTAAACTGAATATAACTTGGATTTTGACTTGAAGTTATTGTAGGAGGTATTTATATTGTGTTCTTACTTGTGCCTAAGGTTATCTTGATGTTGATTAAGTTAAATGGATGGGCTAGACATGAACTAGTGAATAAAGTTCTTAATTGAGGATAGCTGAAGTTGTGGATTATTTTTGTTGTTATAAATATATGGTTTAAGGCTGGAATCATTGATTAATGACTTCATTATCATGTTAATAATACTTTTATGTTGAAGTAAGAAGTCTATAAGGATTGATAAGGGGTATACGGATTCCAATCGGAGCTTGCCGCTCGTCGTAATGTAGTTGTGACTTGTTGTTGTTATATGGTGTCTTGATATTGATAATTATGTATTTATGGATTGCTCTGGTCATTGTTGTTTGTATATGGTATTGGAGGAGGCCCTTGTTACAAGGGAGATGTTGCCAAAATTTACGTAAACGAGCTACTAGCTTAAGTTATAGACTTAGCCTGTGCTCAGCACTGATTTTGAATCTCCTTATACTATGATAGATTGAGTTGACTTGTTTGAAGAGTTGCTTGGAAGTGATTAAGGACTCAACAGGTTTAAGGTATGTTAAGGCACTTTCTTCTTTCTTTTGGCATGATCTAAAGTGAAATGAATATGCTACTTCATAACGGATCTACTCCTAGCAACTAAGGTTGTCCATGTTGTTCTTTCCTTATAAAATTATTCTAAGCAAGTGTGTATGATCCTTGAATCCTACTAAGGTTCATATTGAGGGTATTGATGTCCATAATGCTCTTAAGTCACTCTAAAAGGTTTAGAAGGTGATTCCATGAGTCTAGCATGCATTATATATAGTATCTATTTTACTCTACCGAGCCGCTCTATAGTCGGTCGGGTACGACACCAATTGTGCAACCACTGATCAGTTGGGTTTACCGAGCTCCACGTGGCTGGGTACGATTCTACCGAACCTTATGATGGTCAGGTACGCTTTTACCGAGTCCTCTTTGAGGCCGGGTACGATATGATGATGATGATGCCCACAGAGGCGAATGTTTTAAAAATTTTATGTATATATATGTATTATGCATTTCATATCATATCCCTTAGAGGCACTCAGATGGTACAGGTTGTATCTCCTCTATCACTCTCTTTACATTACTGTTCTTGTTTATGCTTTCCTGCCTAACATACCCGGTACTTTATTCGTACTGACGTCCCTTTTGCCTGGGGACGCTGTGTTTCATTCCCGCAGGTCCCGATTGATAGGTTGACAGTCCTCCTAGTAGGCTATCAGCTCAGCGAAGGTGTTGGTGCACTCCACTTGCTCCGGAGTTGCCTATTTGGTCAGTATGCTTTGGATATGTATTGATTGGTATGGCGGGGCCATGTCCCAACCTTTATGATTTTATGTACTCTTAGAGGCTTGTAGACAGATGTCAGGTGTATGGATAATTGTATGGCTTTGTCGGCCTATGTTTCGAGTTTACTAATGGTCATGTCGGCCTTATAGGCCCGTATGTCACATATATTAGTTTGTATATCATGTTGGGTCTTCATATGTTGAGTATTCCCTTATGTTTTATTCTTGTTATCTCATGACGGGTTTTCTGGCTCATTTACTCATGATAACATAATAAGAAAGATATGTTACGTTGGTACTCCGTTGAGTAAGGCACCGGGTGCCCGTCGCGGCCCTTCGGTTTGGGTCGTGATAGAAGTGGTATCAGAGCAGTTCTGTCCTAGGGAGTCTACAAGCCGTGTCTAGTAGAGTCTTGTTTATGGGTGTGTTGTGCACCACACTTATAAGCAGGAGGCTACAGGGCATTTAGGTCTGTCACTCTTTCTTCTTACTCTAGATCGTGCAGTAGAGCTCAGTTGTAAGAATTCAAACTCCTAAATTCGACTTTAGTCGTAATACAACGATACCTACATCCACAAAGACAGTTGGTAAGAGATTGCATGTGGATGTGGAAGAGTTGAGTCAGAGGAACTCGATTTCACATCATGCTTATGATGAGTAAATATGAGGTCTTCAACAGATCATGTGTGTACTAAGATGTGTATGCTTCTTAATAAGGAGCCTTAAGGCACGGATATCTATTCACGAATATAGTGAAAATCTATGAGGAATTTAGAAGCTAGATACAAGTTTTAACAAGTAAAGGAAGTAAGGTGAAGAGGGGTACGAGGCACCCAGATAATGACGATAATCAATATTTTTAAATCAGGCAGAGAAATATAAGCATTTTGGTACCTTCATCAATGACAGAGGTAAGTACAATTGGCCACACCCATCTCAGTTATGTTCTATGGGAGCTAACAGATATTATTTAAGAGAAAGATGGGATATCAGGATCCAGTTGGAGTTAGAGTAACCCAAAAATTGTGGATAGGTTGTTATCATTAACTAACGTTTCCAAAAGATGGTGCAAATATGGTAATAGATCTCCTTCTAAGACACCCAGATGGTGAACTCTAGAGTAGTATAATCAGATACGAATACTGGAATATTTAGAAATTTCAGAAGATAGGCAGTGGGATCCTAGAAGGGACAAATATTTACCTTAGTATGACTCTAGCCCCGAGTAAAAAAAAAGAATGTTAGGCATTCCCAAGAGCCAGTGAGATGAAGCTAGGGGAGCTTATAGGGAAAGAACTTTTTGTTGAAGTTTTCAGAATAAAGTGATAGACAAAAGAAATATTATCCGAAGAATAAGAAGAAAATAAATGAAGCATCATGAGTAAGATGTGATATATGGGTGATAACAGTAAATCAAAATATGACACGATGACAGAGTCTATAGTCAAGTGAAGGAAAATACAAGAGGTGACAAGCCTTAAGGCAATAAAAGAGTATAAGCCATAAAGTCATATTCTTATTTCGAGAAATGAGATGGTGACTTCAACGTGATTACCAGGAGGAAAGGTTAGACACCAGAGTAATAAAAATCAGTATGGGCTGGTGAACAAGATAAAACCGAACATGAATTAGGTACCGGAGGATTTGATAATGGTCGACATCGTGAGAATTTCAAAGATCGTGCTCCAACAATAATAGAATAGACAACAGACGAATAACCTTTAAGGGTTATTTAGGAAGTCTCTTACCTAAAGCAAGCACTCAGAGCAGAGTTAATCTTAAGGGACTAAGTGTGCTAGTTACCGTAGGTGTCACCTTCGTGCGTAAGAAATTTAGTTATCCCTGGTACAGAAGGTTACCATAAGGTGATTAAGATTCATTGATAATGTGAAAAGACGTCGAATATGAAAAGGTAAAACAACTATAGGTAGATCGTCGTAGTACTAAATCTTAGTACTCCCCTAAAGGGGGAATATGGTGTGATATGATATTAAGTCGGAGTTAAGCGGTTCAGTTAACTATGGAATGGTAAAGAAAGAATGTGGTAAAAAGGAGAAAGGGATGATGTTGCATTTATTCAGTTCTTGTAGATATGTTGCGACTCCAGAACATTATACAAGCACGACACCGGAGAGAGGCAGTAAAAGTTTCCGACCAGGATGTTATTGATAAATAAGTGTGAATAGACACTTGATACATCAGGAGCTAGTGGTGAGAGATAAGTTAAGACAAAGTATATATCCCAAGAGGGATTATGCAGAATATATATATATATGAGAAAGGACCAACGAGTAATTAGTAGTTGATTCAGGAAGAGCCCAGTTATGGCTAGACAAGAGGTCACAGATAAATCAATAGATCATGCAAGATAAATGTAGTGAATCGCAGCATAGTGAATTCAGTCTCGCAGATACGAGATCACAATCATTTGAAAAAAAATTCAGATAGGAGTTGAGGCAGTTAAAGGTACCATTTTTAAGGTTTATGAAAATAAGAGAGAGTGCCACTAAGGAGACAATAAAAATTTGAGCTTAGAAGTAACCCTACGAGCACAAAGGCATAAATTTATGTAACTAAGGATTATTATAAGCGAGTAAGAATAACGAAAATTACCTTCGGGTGTACGATATATCAAGCTCGCAACTTTACAAGAGCCAGAAGGTCTCCCTAAGTACTACAATGAAAGACTAGCTGAGGAAATAAGGAAGAAGGTTTCCACCTAAGCATAGTGAGCTAAAGAGTAAATTATCCTGTAACAACAGTCTCACTACAATATTGTATACACTCCATAAGAAAGTGGCACCTATCATGGCTAATGAATGGTAAAAAAAACCATCAAAGGTGATGTTTGAGATCATATGAGGTACAGGAAATTATAGTATTCGTGGGCAAAAAGACAAGCCAAGTATTCATGCAACAAGTGATAGAACGACCAGCAAAAGTAATTGCTTACATTTAAGGACAACTGAGAAGGCACGAAAGGAAATTTATGGTGCTAGCAAGTTAAAGGAAGGTTGCGAGTAGTATAAATAGATCGGTGTAGGTCCTAAGGTAAAGTATTGTAGAGCAACAAGGTTTTAGGTAGATAGAAGTAAGGATATGAAAAGGTGAGTTAGAAGGTGACGAGAATATGTATGTCCTCGGGATTAAACCCATCAAAACAAGGGAGCTGATGATTTCCATATGTAATAAAAAGCTCGATACAGCCTGAATGAACACAGAGGAGTCTGAGACTAGGTGCATTTAGAAGAGATGGAATGCTGCCCTGGCAGTAGAATAAGGGTGTAATTGTGATAGATAAGAGGATGATGCTTAGGCCTTTGATTGAGTAATGATTTAACGAGAAAGGGATTTCATTAATTGCACGGGATTAGAATACCCCCATAAGATGAATCGTGTTGGGATGCAATGAAATACGGTTATTGAAGTATAGTATTATCCCTAGGTGGATCAGGAAAATCACTTCATATGTTCCCCGATAAAATGTGAGCCCTAGTGACAGTGTATTACGTAAGAGGTTGCAAGTTATCAGTGATAGATTATAGATCAACATTAAGGTGAATAAACAATAGATGGGTACAAGTTCCAAAGTTCGAGATGAGATTTGTTTGTTATTCTTAGATGAATAATAATGAGGAAGCACTAAAGGACTTAGATTTATACATATAGGATAAGCAGCGAGAGAGTAACCTGGAGTTGGGTAGCAAACCTCGGTAATAATAAACCGAAGTAAGTTTTATAGTATAGTATAACCTACCTAGATGTAGTAAATCCATAAGGATAGATATACAAGGCTATGAAACAAGAGATATAAATAGTCTTAAGTTCGATAAAGTACCAAGCGAAAGACATCAGTACACCTATAGATGCCTAGAGGGACAGCTTGTCATAGTTCTGTATATGTTCATAAAGTGAGGCTTAGAGATTGGCTAAAAGATGGAGGAAAAAGAGAATACGAGTCGCTAGGCGCTCATACAAGGACACAATCGTACATACTGCATGACATAAGGTAGCAAATATTACGATGTTGGAGGAATTCCGACCACATGTCATGGCGTGACAAAGAGGCCTAAAAGGGGGGAATGCCCAAGCGTTTGGATTTATTCACAAAATAATGGGTTAGATGGAAAGATGAGCATTAAAGTATTCGTAAGAGCTATAGTTTATGAAACTGATAAGCGCATCAATCAATATTCGAGGACGAATGTTCCAAAGGGGGGAAAGATATTACACCCTAAGTTTTCATACGTGAGAGTACGTCGTAAGTCATTGATGTAAGCTCGGAAATGAGATTATATTTGGAAGCAAATAAATTAAGTTAATCATGTTACCTTGGAGGTTACAAATATTTAAGATCATGAATAATGAGTACCAAGAGGGTTGGAAATCTTAGAAGCTAAACCAATTGAAGAAAATAAGTTTCGTCAAAAGTCGACAAGTTTGGAATGTTATAACATGTACTTTGGGGTGAGACTAGGGTTCTTAACATGATAAGGAGGTTATTCTATGAGTTATTTTAGTCGTATGATAATCATTTTCTACATTTGAAGGCAAGCAAGTTGTGGAACAAGAGTTGGCAAAGGTCATCACAAGTTACATTCATAAATTTGCTGAAATTTAGGTCAAATGTATCTGAGAATTTCTCCAAATATACTTGGAATAATGGGGTGTTCTACCTATAAAATTGAATATCTACGAGTCTAGTTTCTAACGCATTAAACCGTTTATCAATACGACATCGTAGTAGAGAGATATTCATGTTTTTGCAAGACCGCGCAAGCAGATCCCAATGGGACCTACTTAGGCGGTGGTTGACCTACTTCAATTTATAAACGATTTGAACGCCTATTTTTGCTCATTTTTCAATTACAATTTGTCTCCAAACTTCTCCTAACCCTCCTAAATATATACCACAAGGTTTTGAAGTGATTCCAAAGTGATTACACCATATTTCAACATCAAAACTTAGTTCTAGTGAAGAACAACACCTCTTTGAGGTTGTGTTGTCATTGAGGATTGTTGTGGGCTGTATTTGGATGAAATTCCAAGTTGTTGCTGCTTTATAAGGTGAGTATAACAGCCTACTAATTGTGCATAATCTTGCTTGTATGTTGGTTAAGTTGTTAGGATGATAAACTACAAGATAATACTTGGGTTAGCTTAAGTCACTTCTATGGTGTTGTATTGCTATTGAGGGTTGTTGTAAACTGAATATAACTTGGATTTTGACTTGAAGTTGTTGTAGGAGGTATTTATATTGTTTTCTTACTTTTTCCTAAGGTTATCTTGATATTGATTAAGTTAAATGGATGGGATAGACATGAACTAGTGAATAAAGTTGCTAATTGAGGATAGTTGAAGTTGTGGATTATTTTCGTTGTTATAAATATATGGTTTAAGGATGGAATCATTGATTAATGAATTCATTATCATGTTAATGATACTTTTATGTTGAAGTAAGAAGTCTATAAGGATTGATAAGAGGTATACGGATTCCAATCGGAGCTTGCCGCTCGTCGTAATGTAGTTGTGACTTGTTGTTGTTATATGGTGTCTTGATATTGATAATTATGTATTGATGGATTGCTCTGGTCATTGTTGTTTGTATATGGTATTGGAGGAGGCCCTTGTTACAAGGGAGATGCTGCCAAAATTTACGTAAACGAGCTACTAGCTTAAGTTATAGACTTAGCCTTTGCTCAGCACTGATTTTGAATCTCCTTATACTATGATAGATTGAGTTGACTTGTTTGAAGAGTTGCTTGGAAGTGATTAAGGACTCAACGGGTTTAAGGTATGTTAAGGCACTTTCTTCTTTCTTTTGGCATGATCTATAGTGAAATGAATACGCTACTTCATAACGGATCTACTCCTAGCAACTAAGGTTGTCCATGTTGTTCTTTCCTTATAAAATTATTCTAAGCAAGTGTGTATGATCCTTGAATCCTACTAAGGTTCATATTGAGGGTATGGATGTCCATAGTGCTCTTAAGTCACTCCAAAAGATTTAGAAGGTGATTCCATGAGTCTAGCATGCATTATATATACTATATAGTATCTATTTTACTCTACCGAGCCGCTCTATAGTCGGCCGGGTACGGCACCTATTGTGCAACCACTAATCAGTTGGGTTTACCGAGCTCCACGTGGCCGGGTACGATTCTACCGAACCTTATGATGGTCGGGTACGCTTTTACCGAGTCCTCTTTGAGGCCGGGTACGATATGATGATGATGATGCCCACAGAGGCGAATGTTTTAAAAAGTTTATGTATATATATGTATTATGCATTTCATATCATATCCCCTAGAGGCACTCAGATGTTACAGGTTGTATCTCCTCTATCTCTCTCTTTACTTTACTGTTCTTGTTTATGCTTTCCTGCCTAACATACTCGGTACATTATTCGTACTGACGTCCTTTTTGCCTGGGGACGCTGTGTTTCATTCCCGAAGTCCCGATTGATAGGTTGACAGTCCTCCTAGTAGGCTATCAGCTCAGCGAAGGTGTTGGTGCACTCCACTTGCTCCGGAGTTGCCTATTTGGTCAGTATGCTTTGGATATATATTGATTGGTATGGCAGGGCCCTGTCCCGACCTTTATGATTTTATGTACTCTTAGAGGCTTGTAGACAGATGTCAGGTGTATGGATAATTGTATGGCCTTGTCGGCCTATGTTTCGAGTTTACTAATGGTCATGTCGGCCTTATAGGCCCGTATGTCACATATATTAGTTTGTATATCATGTTGGGTCTTCATATGTTGAGTATTCCCTTATGTTTTATTCTTGTTATCTCATGACGGGTTTTCTGGCTCATTTACTCATGATAACATGATAAGAAAGATATGTTACGTTGGTACTCGGTTGAGTAAGGCACCGGGTGCCCGTCGCGGCCCTTCTGTTTGGGTCGTGACATCACGCGTACGTATACCCATTTGTTTGGCGCGTCAGAAATCATGTCACGTGAATGTGTCCACAATTAGTAACGCTTTATTATTATTAAGAAAGTTTGGCCGAAGTTGCGCGAACGCATACCTCGATTTTATTTTTAGAATCGTAATTATGTCATGCGAACATGTACACAATCACGATGATAGATTAAGTCACACCTAAAGCAAACAATGAATATTTATTTTAGAAACCGCAATAATGTCACGCGAACGTGTACATAATCACGATAATAAATTCAAAACGCGCCTAAAGGTTCGCCTACCAAATGTGGTCGGCCTAAATATGCTCCTAGCGATCAAAGTAAAATAGAATAGCGAACATATAAAACTCAAATTTCAGTATTGCTTCCTTTAAATCCTAACCCCAGGTTGTACATTGTCAACAAATAAGCGGCATAAAACTCACAAATAAGCATATTGGTTACATGGCAACGCACAAAATGATGCCATTTTTCTATACCAAATTTGTAGCATTCTTAAAATGAACAAGGATCCAGAATGTTTCTCTACTCAACTTAACCAATAAACTCTACTAACTACAAGCAAAATTGGATAATAAGCAGAAAAGACCACTAACTCCTATAAATAATCTAGAACTAACAAGAACCTAAAGGCACTAAAGATAATTTTTTAAATAGAAACAATGTTGAGGAACTTTTAAAGTTACAATAAAAGTAGAATTCTAGACGAGCAAAACTTATGTACAAAACTCCATATTTCAATTTTTGAGCAACTTAATGTCACATCCTACTTAACAGCGAATCTACTATTCTTCAAAGATATTTCAACCAACTAATTACGAACACTAAAATAGTGAAAAATCAATTCCCACATGATTTTATAAATCTAGGCCAAAGAAACTTTTGTTACTATTAAAAACCAAACTGAGTTATATATTCCCAAATCCTCACTTAATTAGAGCTCAAATCATATTAAAATCCATGCGAAAATAGATTGTAGAGGAGGAAAAAGATGGACATGAAGTAGTTTTTCGGTTGATATAATTTCTGCAATTTACAACAGCTGAGGTGAGCAATGAATGAATCCGAGCAATTTCAACAAGAAATTTTCAAACAGGGGCAGCAAACCACGACCGAAAAACCCGAACGACGATTAACAAGGGCGACGAATGCGACTCGAACTCTGACACTCTAATAATTTTTTCTGTCCGTGACCTCTTAAAATTTCCCCTCTTCTGAAACTAAAGAAAAACCCTCCTTTTAAACCTTAATTTTCTCCTCCCTCTTTTTCCAATCGTTCCTCCAACCCTCTATTTCTGCTGAGACCAAAACAAACTATATCTCAAACTCACTGGATTCTTCAATCAATTTACAGCAGTTTTTGATGGGAAAGAAATTTGTTAATTTTTTAGCTGGTCCATTTAATAGATCTGTAAGGAAGACGGTGTTGGCTTTTAGGTGTTATTGGATGTGCTTAGTGATAGGAATGGAAGGATAATAATATTTTATGATTTTATGGAAGTTGAAAACATTAGGTGGTGGCTTAAGGGTGGACCTACGGTGAAGCTCACATGGTGAAAAATGGAAAAAGATCAAAACTTGTGATGATGGTGAAGTTTTGGAGGTTGTGGTGTGGGCGGTGGTGTTTTTGTGTAACGGTTGCTTGGTACTTGAGGTGTATCGAGAAAGAAGATCTTCGGGGGGCTGTTTTTGTGTATTGCGGCGGATTCCAAAGTCTAGGGGTTTTTAGCTCTAGGTTTCCCCTCTCCCATAGAAATGGATCAAAAAAATTAAGTTTAGGGTCTAGGTTAGTTTTGTAGGGTTTGTTAGGTTAAGGGGTATGGGCCTAGGAATTATGGGTTAGGTTCGAAAATTAGACTTAAAAATGGGTTGTTTGAGCCCAAATTTTATTCTTTCTCCGTGAACAAGACTAAAAATGCGACCTCATTTACCAATTAATTCTACTTAAGTAAAATAACTATTAAGATAAGACTAATCATTAAAACAAACCTTTTTTTGTATTTTCAAATATCATATTAAAATAAACATAAAAAAAGGTACTATTTTTTGTATTTTTTTTAGTTTTACGAAAGGTATATAAACTAACAGCAACTAAAAAGAAGAAATATTCTTTGTAATTTTTATTTTTGATAAAATAAAGTAAAAGAGTCAAAATTAATTGAAATATCGATATTAGGCCTAAACTAAATATTTTACGCTAAAATGGGTGAAATTTCGGGGAGGGTCAAAAATCACCTGTCTATAGCTGCCCCTCTTTGACTGGAAACACGAAGTATTTCCAAACAAAGAACGACTAGACAGGTTTTTTGACCGGACCCTTATTTAGGGAGACCAAAAATTAAGAGAAAGGAGAATGTAACCGAGCCCTGGTATCTGAGCTGCCTACATATCCTTGGCTATAAAGGAATCAGGCCATGTGTAGTTCAGAAATAGAAACAATGATGGAGTATTCTGAGGTGGAGAGCCGGTCGAGGTGCCGTTCCGCTGAGGTTCTGGTCAGTAGTCTTGTTATTACATCAAAAATCAAAAAATGAAAAAGACTGGCTAAGCCTGTCAACTACGAGTTACAAGATTCCTATCTATAAGTCTTCTGAAGCTTGATCTTGAGTCTTGAATGGTTCTTCATGCGGACTTTAGATTTGAACCTTAATGCTTGCTAGCTGCAGGTGCTGATTCATTTCCTTTTTTCTTCCTTTCGGATCAAGACCGGATATATAGTGCTCGTGACTTCAACCATGTCTTAAGCAATTTAGATCTTTCTTTGCTTCTACATTTTGGATTCACTTCTCTTTTTTTCTTCTTTTTCCTTTTTTATATTCTAGATTGAGACTACTTCTGTTGGTCATCTCGGATTGTTGACCCGCATTCTTGCCGCGAGCTTATGCTACTTCTAACTTGAATTGAATTCTGAAATAACTTACCTTGTTCTCTAAGTGGGTGCCTGCTATTGACTTAAAACTTGAAATAATTCCAAAATAAATTCTCTTGTTCTCCGGGAGGGTGCCTGCAATCAAAACAACAAAACAAACAAAATTTTCTGCGCAGTTTGCACTCGGAAGATTTGTGAGTAGTTAGCAAAACTGTAAATTACTTATACTATTGATTCAATGATGAGAGTAAACTAAAGACTCGACTAGGATGTACGTCTCCTGTGAGTAAAAACTAAGAAACTTTGACTAGCAAATACGTCTGCTAAAAATAAAATCTGAATGACCCAGATTAGGAAGTGTGTCTCCTACGGGTGAAACTTGAATGAACCAAACTAGGAAGTGTCTCCTAGGGCCGAGCTTAAATGACCCAAACTAGGAAGTGCTTCTCCCAGGGGTGAAATCCCAATTTAGGAAGTGCGTCTCCTGAAAATGTATCCTCTCAATTTAAGAAGTGTGTTGCCTAAAACCAAATATAACTTAAAAGACCCAGACTAGGAAGTGCGTCTCCTAGGGGTAAACTATTAATTTAGGAAGTGCGTCTCCTAAAAGTAAAAATATAACCTGAAAGACCCAGACTAGGAAGTGTGTCTCCTAGGGGTGAAACTTCAATGACTCAAACTAGGAAGTGCATCTCCTGGGGTGAAACCTCAATTTAGGAAGTGCGTCTCCTAAAACAAAATATAACTTGAAAGACCCAAACTAGGAAGTGCATCTCCTAAGGGTGAAACATCAATGACTCAAGTTAGGAAGTGTGTCTCCTATGAATGAACTTAAATTACCCAAACTAGGAAGTGCGTCTCCTAGGTGTAAAATCTTAACTTAGGAAGTGTGTCTCCTAAAACAAAATATAACTTGAAAGACCCTGACTAGAAAGTGCGTCTCCTAATGGGTAAAACTTAAATAACTCCAACTAGGAAGTGTGTCCCTAGGAATGAACTTGAATGAACCAAACTAGGAAGTGCGTCTCCCAGTGGTAAAATCTCAATTTAGGAAATGCATCTCCTAAAAGTATATCCTGAAGAACCCAGACTAGGAAGTGCGTCTCCTAAGGGTGAAATCTCAATTTATGAAGTGCATCTCCTGAAAGTGTATCCTGCAAGACCCATACTAGGACGTGCGTCTCCTAGGGGTAAAACTCTTAATTTAGGAAGTGCGTCTTCTAAAATAAAATATAACTTGAAAACCCAGACTAGGATGTGTTTCTTCTAGGGGTGATGTATGATCTTCTCAATAGCCTTTGCGTAAGTAGAATTGGGGTATTACACCTGAAAATTTCAAGCTTCTAAGCTTTGATATGAACATAGCTTTCGTTCCTATTTCAAACAAAAAAAACTAGTAAGTTTAAATACGGTGGTTGGTTTGTGGCCTTGACTTTGAGGGCGATTGCTCTTTCAATTGCCATGATAACTTTGATTTCACCTTGAAAGACATTGCTTGCTTATTGACTAACCACTTTCTCTGTCACCCTTATCGCAGAAAACACCTCTGAATCATTCAAACTCAATACCATCTATCCATTGCATTTTGCTCATGAATTGACATTTACCGAACCTTTGTATTTCACATGAATCCCAAAGCACGTTGATTGTTACCGACTGAGTACGCATACTGTTCTTTCCTGAATTATTCCACTTTGATGTGCTGGCCAGATTCTATTTTGTGCAATTGAAAAGCTGGTGACAAATTTTGAAGTCATTTCTCACTTGTTCTGACCAAACAGACTTAAGAAGAAGAAGTAAACACGACAAAAGGAACAGAGTAAAGGACAATGGAAAGAGATGATTCCTAACAAGAAAACTACAAAGTAGAAACTTATCAGATGTGGATACCAACTCTAATGACCATGACATGCACCTTCGGATTAAGTGTCCTAAACTGTCAAGTAATTCTGATGTTCAACTCTTGTTATATCCCTAAACTGTGAAACTGGGCTTCAATGCTCCGATTATCCTATCTGATTCACGATCCTTATTCGACTTGTGGTGCCCGAAGGGTCTTCACCGTCAAGCCTCTCTCATTTTGTTCTTTCTATCAATTTACCGTCGCCTTATGGTTCCTGTGAAGGTATTCACCGATAAGACTCTCATTTTTGTTTTCCTTGTGTAGAACGGAGTGTTGCCTCTGATGAGAATCATACCTCTAACTCGCTTGACTTGGCACTACTCAATGTGATCGGAAGGTATTTATTTGGACCGTAACATAGGCTTTTGGATAGGATTAGAAACAAAGGGTATCATAAAGGCTAAAAAAATAGCTTAAAAGGGCTCAAAATTATAACTTTTGGAATCAGATCTCTTACAACAACCACAACTTCTGCCCCAGTTTCTTTGCTTGGGGACTTTTAAAATTTTATTTTGGTGGGACCGAACCGTGAGGCTGCCTACGTATCCTTAAAAGGAATCAGGTCAAACGTAGTTCATGACATAGGAATTGCTTTGTTTTTGTACTTTTCTCTCTTTTTCTCTTTTTTTTCTTTTCTTTACTCTTTTTCCATTTTTCTTTCTCTTTTTCTCTTCTTTTTCCTCTTTTCTCTCCCTTTTTTTATTCTGTATCATATTTCTAAACTCTGCTTCTAATTCCAAAAGAGAGATATGAAAGAAAAAAAATAAGGCTCAAAGGGGTAACAAAGGATAAAGAGTTTAGATGGAAGAATAAAATGTCTTCGTCATTCCAATCTTCAAAGCATGCCAAATACAAACAACACAATTAAACAAACCAAAGAAATAATACATAATATCTTTTGACTGCATCAGAATTGATAACCATACCCACACATTTGCCTTCTACATCTGTTAAATACAAAGCACCATTGGACAACGCTCTCGTTACCACGAACGGCCCCTGCCAATTTGGAGCAAACTTGCCTTTAGCTTTAACCTGATGCGGCAGGATGCGTTTCAATAGTGTTTCTTTATGTTCTATCTACCCCAGTTTCACACAATTCGGGTTTGAAGTGATCTCAAAATGCCTTTACTTATTTCCCTCAAATGTCCCTATCATCTTCAAAATTGTTTCATTACTTCATGACTAAACTAACTTTTAAGATCAGGCTGAGAATTACGCGTGCATGTCATCTCACTAGAGTCAACAAGAAAAGAACTATAAAAGGGAAAGAGAACTAAACAAACACTGACTAAAAATAACAGAAAACATGAAATTGCATCAGATAGATGGTGAAAGGGTTTGAACAACAAAACAAGTCAAATAAGCTGGGGTTACAACCCTAGAACAAAACCAAACAACACTAAACGAGCTACTACGACTGAACAAACTAGGCAAAATAAAAGGATAGAAGGGTTTGAGTCACAAGACAATATCCGGATACAACCCTGAAATAACCCGGACAACAGAAATGTCAACAAAATAAACCACCAAGACTCCTTCCCGATTTGCCAAGAGATGGAACATCTTTCCAATTACCAAGCACGGCATCTTAGCCACTGGATTCCATATCAATATTGCCAAGACCACTAAAACTTCAATATCATTAACTTTAATCAGCAAGTTCCCAAGAGGATTCGCATGCTCCCTGTCACTGTCCTTGATCACAATTACCCCTTCTTAAATAATTCTTTCTATTTCCCTTTTCAAAGCACGACAATCTTCAATGATATGCCCTTGGACGTTAGAGTGGTACATTTACCGCACAGTAGGCTGAAAACCTTTTGCATATGGGTCTGGAGTATAGCCGAGGAGTGGCTTAATCAGGCCAGAATGCTTTAACTTTTCAAACAATCTTGTGTAGGACTCCCCGATTGGCGTGAAACTATTTCTTTGCCTTTGTTCCCCTCCCTGCCCCTGTTTTCTAGGGTTGTTGGGTGCTCGAAAATGTTGTGAAGGCAAGAGTGCATTATGCGGTGCTGGCGCTCACCATAAGGAGTGACCTGGTAGTTGGACAGATGATCGGACATTGTTTGGATGATAATACTGAGGTAGATTATGTGGAGCTCGGGGATAGGTTTGGGGTTGGGTTGAGGCTGAGTATATTGGTGAGGCAGACCCATTGAACCATGTCCTAATCCTGTGACAACCATGGCAACATCATCATGTTCCTTCGACGCAGCAAACTTCCTGTGTCGTTCTGAATTGCTTGTGTTGGGGCTTTTAAAGCAGAATAACTCATGATCTTGCTAGACTTCAGCCCATCTTCTACCATTTCTCCCATTTTTACCACATCATTAAAAGGCCTTACCCACAGCCGAGATCAAATGCCCAAAGTAAGTTGGCTCTTGAGCTTGAAGAAAGCACTCGCCCATCTCTTTTTCTTCCATTAGGGGATTGACTCTGGCATCTTGCTCTCTCCATATGAGCCTGTATTCTCTAAAGCTTTCATTAGGCTTCTTTTCCATCTTGGTGAGGGACATGCGATCCGGGACGATTTCTATATTGTGCTGGAAGTGCCGGGTAAAGGCCTGAGTCATATCGTCCCATGTATACCACCTGCTAACGTCTTGGCGGGTGTACCACTCCAAAGCTGCCCCACTCAGACTCTAACTAAAATACGCCATCAATAATTTGTCCTTCCCACTGGCGCCTCTCATTTTACTGCAGTAGCCTCTCAAATGGGCCACGGGATCTCCATGTCCGTCATATAAATCGAACTTTGGCATCTTAAACCCATCAGGCAGTTAGACGTCAGGAAACAAGCACAAGTCTTTGTAAGCCACACTCATCTGGCTCCCTATCCCTTGCATGTTTCTTAAAGACTGCTCTAAGATTTTCACCTTCCTGGATATCTCATCTTGCTCCACTATCTTAGCAGGCTTTTGAGTTTCACCGGGATGCTCAAAATGAGGAGCGTGAGAGTATGGTTCCGAGACTTTGAAAGTTGGTTATGGAGCATAGTGTTGGGCATCGGGACTTTGAACACAATTTCGGTAGAGGATCGAGGAAAAGTAGCTGGAGGATGAGCTACAAGAGCATGAGTGTCCAAAGGAGCGAGATATGAGGTGGTTGGCGGGTAGAGTGTGAAAAGGTTGTGGGGAGATATCAACAGCAGTGTGAATCTAGATTTGTGATAGTGGTGGGATAGTTACAGGGTTTTTAGTGTAGTTAGCAGAGAATGAGGGTGGAGGATTCCCTCTGATCCAAGACTGATAAATTTGTGCCATCTGTTGTTTCAACATTTGGACTTCCCTTTTCAATTCAGACTTCGACTCCACAAACTCCCTCGATGGGTCAATAACTCCTGTGTCCAAGTCTTTGCTAGCCATGGCTACCTTGCTCTTTGACATTGTGTTGTATGGAAGAGTTATCAGTTTAAGAACCACAAACCAACTACCTTTCTGCTATAATGAGGATAACAAAGAGGAACAAAATAAAGTCATCATGTTAGTGTTAGGGCACTTAACAGCTAAAAAATCACATTACGTGCAATGCACCTAGCAACAATTAACGGTTCAAGAATGACTTCGAGGGTCACAAGGTCACTTGGCATCATCCCAATTTGTTCATTTCAATCTTCTCTTTTCTTTCCTTTTCTAGCACTTGCTTGCTCATTTTCCTTCCTCTTTTTTCTAATTATCACTCTTTTTTTTCCTCTCATTTCTCACATCCCATAATTTCACCCCCTTTTTTCATTTCTTTTTTTCCTTTTTCTTTTAATAAAATAAAAAAATGATTCAACCGAACCCTATGTAGGTTGTCTACGTATCATGAAGCTGCATGAATCAGATCTTTGCATAGTTCGGGAAGATCGGGAATAAAGTAAACAAACTAACATTCTCTTTTTCTTTTTTTTTCTTTTCTTTTTTACCTTAATGACTACTCTGATGAGAAAAGAGAAATAAAAGAAGCAAATCTTTGTTTTTGAATTTTCTAGACTTAATGTTCTATAACCTACTCTAAACTCAAGCTTAACGAGCATATACTTTTTTTCTTTTTTTTCTTTTTGAAACAAACAATCTAAAGGAAATTATTAAGGAAAAAACCCTACAACATAAAAATATTTTTTTGATTCTTTTTTTAGGAAGGAAATCTAAAGAATAAACCAAAGAAAAATATTTTGAATTTTTATTTGATATCCCTGAAGAAAGATTTCGAAACGAGAAATGAACAAGATTAAAAAATATTTTTGGATTTCAGTTTTTGATTACCTAAGGAAGAAACTTTAAAGATAAACAAAAGATAAAGTATGTTTTTTTTTTCTTTTACGTACAATATCCTTAAAGTTCTAGTGAAAATAAAAGAATTTTTTCCCATTTTTCGTTAATTTCCCAAAGAAAAACCTCAAAAGAAAATCTTTTTTAGATTTTTGGAATTAATATCTTAAAAGAAAACTCTTAAAGAGTTACTAAAAGAAAATTCTCTTCTTTTTTTTTTTTGAATTTTTAGTCTTGATATACTAAAAGAAATATAAAAGCAATTTATTTATTTATTTTGAGTTCTAGATATTAATTTCCTAAGGAAAACCACCTCAAATAATTATTATTTTTTATTTCTAGAATTAGTCTTCTAAAGAAAACTTCTAATGAAAATATAAAACGCAAAATCTCTTCTTCTTTTTTTGGATTTTTGAGTTATAACACACTTTTTCAAATACAGAGTAGAAAGTACAATAACAAAAGACTCGACATTACTGTACAAAGCTAGAAGGTAAAGGAAGACATAAAAAGAAAAATAGATTCAAAACATAAAAAATAAAAAAACCTCTTTACGCAACTCCTGAATGAGTGATCCTGACTGGATGGTCCTGGGATGTCTGTCATGCTCAAACTCCGGTAAGTAAATCCACACATGTATGAGAAAATTAAGACCAAATAAAGTTAAAGACCTAGAACGTTATGTGAGTCAATAACCCTTCCCGTTGGACACATGCAAGACATGATTGTGACTATTTTTCTAAAATTAACCGATGTGGCTAAAAGTGGCTGAAAATGCAAGGTTTGGCTAAGACCCCACGAAGCCAAGAACCTAAACTCACTAGGAAGACCGAACCCTATGTAGGTTACCTACGTATCACGCCCCGAAAGACGAGAATCAGGTATGCGTAGTTCGGGCAGATTGGATACGGGCAAGAACTAACAAAAACAACTAATTTAGAAAAAAATATTTTTTTTTGTCTTTTTTTTTTGAAAAATGATGAACCATGTAAACTCTTTTTGGATTTTCTTTTCTCTTTTTTTATTTTGATTTTCGGAAAATGATGAAAGAGTGCAAAATCATTTTTTGAATTTTTCATTTTTTTTGTCTTTTTCTTAACAAAAATGTGAAAGAAAATATAATTGGGCCCTACTTGCTTTATTTTCATACTTCACCATTTTTTTCTTTTTTTTCATTTGCCATCAACTATCATTGGTCCGCCAAATGACTGTTTTACCCTTGAAGATTGCAACATGCAGCACATAGGATGTATCAAGATGGTCTGTTATTTTGGATACATCTGTCCTAGACGGACCCAACCCCTGTGTTGAGTCCCCTAAGTCAAATGCACGTGATGCAAATAAATGTTCCTACTAGGGATCCGACATGAGGTTATGTTATTCTAAGTTTAAACCTGGGGTTATGTTCTAGACCTGATTTACCCGAGCGGACAACTCGAGCCGAAGAGGGGGCAACGTACCGGGAGCACTGAAGTCTACCTGGCCTTGTTGCTGGCCCAGCCTCGTTCTATTTGGTATAACTTCTACAGAAAAAGCGGGTCATGCGAACGTGTGTACCATTTTTAGAAGACTCGGAGGGGTGGCGTAATAAAACAGTTATATACAATTCAAATAATATCAAAGCGGTAAATAGACAACAATTAGCACAAAAGGTTCACAAAATACAGTAATATGAACAATAAAATATGTGGTCGGCCTAAATATGTTCCTAACGATCAAAATAAAATAGAATAGCGAACATATAAAACTCAAATTTCAGTTTTGCTTCCTTTAAATCCTAACCCCACGATTGTACATTGTCATCAAATAAGCGGCATAAAAACTCACAAATAAGCATATTGGTTACATGGCAACGCACAAAATGATGCCATTTTTCTATACCAAATTTGTAGCATTTTTAAAATGAACAAGGATCCAGAATGTTTCTCTACTCAACTTAACCAATAGACTCTACTAACTACAAGAAAAATTGGATAATAAGCAGAAAAGATTACTAATTCCTATAAATAATCTAGAACTAACAAGAACCTAAAGGCACTAAAGATAATTTTTTAAATGGAAACAATGTTGAGGAACTTTTAAAGTTACAAGAAAAGTAGAATTCTAGACGAGCAAAACTTATGTACAAAACTCCATATTTCAATTTTTGAGCAACTTAAATGTCACATCCTACTTAACAGTGAATCTACAATTCTTCAAAGATATTTCAACCAACTAATTACGAACACAAAAATAGTGAAAATCAATTCCCACATGCTTTTATAAATGTAGGCCAAAGAAACTTCTGTCACTATTAAAAACCAAACTAAGTTATATATTCCCAAATCCTCACTTAATTAGAGCTCAAATCATATTAAAATCCATGCGAAAATAGATTGTAGAGGAGGAAAGAGATGGACCTGAAGTAGTTTTTCGATTGATATAATTTCTGCAATTTACAACAGCTAAGGTGAGCAATGAAAGAATCTGAGCAATTTCAATTTTCAAACAGGCGCAGCAAACCACAACCGGATAACCCGAACGACGATCAACAAGGGCGACGAATGCGACTCGAACTCTAACACTCTAATAATTTTTTCTATCTGTGACCTCTTAAAATTTTCCCTCTTTTGAAACTAAAGAAAAACCCTCCTTTTAAACCTTAATTTTTCTCCTCCCTCTTTTTCCAACTCGTAACTCCAACCCTCTGTTTCTGCTGAGACCAAAACAAACTATATCTCAAACTCACTGGATATTTCAATCAATTTACAACAGCTTTTGATGGGAAAGAACTTTGTTAATTTTTTAGCTGGTCTATTTAATAGATCTGTGAGGAAGACGGTGCTGGCTTTTAGGTGTTATTGGATGTGCTTAGTGATAGTAATGGAAGGATAATAATATTTTATGATTATAAGGAAGTTGAACACATTGGGTTGTGGCTTAAGGGTGGACCTCGGTGAAGCTCACATGGTGAAAAATGGAAAAAGATAAAAAGTTATGATGATGGTGAAGTTTTGGAGGTTGGGGTGTGGGCGGCGGTGTTTTTGTGTAACGGCTGCTTGGTGTTTGAGGTGTATCGAGGAAGAAGTTCTTCAGGGAGGGTCTATTTTTGTGTATTGCGGCGGATTCCAAAGTCTAGGGGTCTTTAGCTCTAGGTTTCCCCTCTCCCATAGAAATGGCCAAAAAAATTAGGTCTAGGGTCTAGGTAAGTTTTGTAGGGTTTTTTAGATTAAGGGGTATGAGCCTAGGAATTATGGGCTTGGGAATTATGGGCTAGGTTCGAAAATTAGGCTTAAAATGGGTTGTTTGAGCCCAAATTTTATTCTTTCTCCGTGAACAAGACTAAAAATATTACCTCATTTACCAATTAATTCTACTTAAGTATAATAACTACTAAGATAAGACTAATCGTTAAAACAAACCTTTTTTTTGGTATTTTCAAATATCATATTAAAATAAAAATAAGGTACTATTTTTGTATTTTATTTTAGTTTTACGAAAGGTATATAAACTATCAACAACTAAAAAGAAGAAATATTTTTTGTAATTTTTATTTTTTGATAAAATAAAGTAAAAAAGAGTCAAAACTAATTAAAATATCGATATTAGGCCTAAATTAAATATTTCACGCTAAAATGGGTGAAATTTCGGGGAGGGTCAAAAATCACATGTCTACACCAGCTATTTGGTGATCCCCAGTTCTTTCGAGGCATTATCATTACTTTACAACCTTTCAGTATTTACAGATAGTTAGTGTTTTCAATACTTTAATAGAGGCTTCATAGACTAGAGTAACAGTTAGACAGAGTCTCAGGCTTTTCATGTTAAGCAATGTTGGCTACATATATGTTTTAGACTTGTTTTAGTATTTCTGCACTTTGATTTATATCATCCAGTCTTTCAGTATATCAGCATGTGTTAGTTTATCTTCCCCATTCAGTATGTTATGATATCACATGTTGATTCAGCCAGCCAGTTGGTTCGCTCGGTCACATGTAGTTAGGCACCGAGTGTCGTGTTACGCCTGGCCCAGGTTCGGGGCATGACACTGAACCACTAAAATGGTAAACACTTCCTCACATGGAAACTTTTTACTTAACTCAATCCAAGAGAACCGTAGCAACACATGAGTGAATTCTTACAATCATAGAAGGTGCAATTCTTCAAGTAGTAGCCTAAGCCACCATAGCTCTTTCTGGGATCTGCCTACACATAACAGGCCATAATACTAGAATACTTCCGAATAAAATCAATTACGGTGGCCGACAAGCCTCACACGTATCGCCACAAATCACATACATAACTTGATCCCGCTGAAGGAACTGATCACCGCCACCATTCTACCAATTAAACCATGGCCAACCAATCCAATTTCTTCTAATTCATTCTTAACTTGCCTTAGAGATAATAATATCTCCATTCCTTACATCACCAATCCTAAATTTGCACTCATTTTGAGCGACTCCATTCCTCGAGACAATATTGTCTCCAAGCCCATGAACTGTTCCATACCCTCCTTGCACGCACATTCGCATCCCCAACTGATACACCCATTCTGATAATTCCACTACGAATTCGAAGACTTTTTTCTCATTTTCCTCCCAATGATACACTGCACGACGAAAATATCCTAGAACACCCCGAGCCTCTTATCATAATCTTCTACAAAAGCTTGATTCTTAACCATACTTATAGGCTCGAAATCTTTAGGTACCACACTGTTAACTTTTGAATCCACTAGGACCGTTGTTGAGTGCCACCCACTCTAACTTGGTCCCGAATATAATCAACTGCAAGGCTCCGCTAGCCCATGACCACCTCTCAAAGAAGCACCCGGCTGAATCACCTTCTTTGCAACTCGCTTCTACGCGAAGCATAATTCCTAAGTCTTCCCAAAGCTCGAACATGAATCGATGATGCCAATTATAGAGCACATTCTTCAATCTCTTTGCTCAAATCACTACTGATGTTCTCTTTCCTTAGCCGAAATAACTTGCCAATACGACGATAACCTGAAACCTTACAAGAAGATAATTAAACAACCCAATCGTAGGCGGTAGGACTCTCCCACTTAGCTTGAAGCCACCATTACGCAACTTTGGAATCCAACAAGATTCTTTCTTCATTGTTGACATGAGCTAGCACAACCAACCTACCGTTTTCCTTGAAATCTTTTTGTAAAACCATTTATAAATACTCTAAATCATTAACCATATTCCCATGCCCGACCTATTTACCAGATAGCCAGTACGATTCTTCACAGAAGCTTTGCCAATCATGCGACCGCTGATCTGCTCACAGGAGATAACCCACCTGAGCTCGAGCTCATTCACCAGTTGCACAAGTCCATTCACCCCTAGTGGACATCAACAAAATGTGCGAAAATATCCTCCAATTCAAAGTTATGTTGTATCATCCTTCATATCAAGCAGCTCATTCCCGTCATATCAAATCTCCCGCCGCATAATAGCCGATGTTTCAAATTAAGTCCGTAGACCCAGCCACTGAATCCACATACTACTCTGCCACTCTCCCACTTTGGGAAGACTCACTTCTTTAAGAAAGTACTCAAACTCCACTTCTTACGCCTGGCCCTTCTGGAAATTTAATCACCGCCTGACACTTCCTATATATCCTTCTTCATCCTTTGCTGCCAGTTGTTGCCTTAATTCAATGTCTATCTTTGTAACACTGGGACCAACAGATCGTTACTAACTCCAAATCTCCCCGAAGGCAATCTTTCTCAAGCTATCAACACTAGAAACACTGGTTTAGCCCTGAACCACTGCACACCGCGATTCCTAATAGTCGTTTCTCCAATATTATTTCACAATATCCTGCCCCAAAGGCGAACCGTAGAAGATCATAACACTAGCAAACTTAACACATTCCATTGAGAACGACGACACTGCGTCGCAGATAAAAATTCCACCACACTTGAGTATACCAGTCTCGTTACTCTATCAATCCAACTTTGGACATTCATAGGCCAACTGTTTTTCCTCAGGAGAAGCATCTCGCATTAGCTCTGTAGTACCTTTAAAATTTCTCAATTCCTGATTTATAATAAGCGCTTTGTGTCGCATAAGATCGATTGGGAAGGAAACAAAGGCATAAGCCTCAAAGGAAATCAAATCTCACGATGAGGAAATCAAGAAAGGAAGTGCTCTTAACAGCCCTGTAGCCTCTCAAAGATAAGTACAGACGTCTCCGTGCCGATCCGCGAGACTCTACTATACTTGTTCATAACTCGTGAGACCTAGGGAACCTAGTGCTCTGATACCATATTGTCACGATCCAAAATCCACTAAAGGTCATGATGGCACCGGAAACCGCTGTCAGGCAAGCCAACCATAAATACTTAATTTAATTCTTGTTTTGAAAATTTTGAAAACTATGATTTTCCTTTAATTTAAATAAATAAAGATAACCTTCACAGGATCATTAAAAATGTTTACAATTTAAATCTGAACAATCCAATAATCATCCCAGAACCCAGTGTCACAAGTGCATGAGCATTTACTAGGAATGAAATAAAACATAGTAACCGTCCGGAATACAAAGTGGACAAAAATGAAAGTACAGCACAATACTCTGAAGGGGACTCTACTGGCTGCGGGTCGCCACGACAAATGCATCTCACCTAAGTCTCCATATCAACCATGTCGCTATGCCACTAAGCAACCAGCCACACATGAACCTGTGCAACAAAAATGCACAGCAAGTGTAGTATGAGTACGAAAACAACGTGTACCCAGTGAGTATCCCGTCTAATCTTGAAGAAGTAGAGACGAGAAATTGACTTCGACACTTACTAGTGGCCCAATAGTAATATATCATTAATACGAATAATCATGGATTTATTAAGAATGGCAGTAAATTCAAATAAGTCACGAAACAAGTAAAAATTTCTTTTTTATATTAAGAAGTCTCCATTTCATAATCTATTACTTATCAATTTATCTCAAGCTAGGGAGAGCAAATATCAACATCTATAAATCTCAAAGCAAGCAATACAAGCATACGCAAATCATGTCGAGGTCGTACGACCCGATCCAACAGGTATTTAAACTGTGCACTGCCAGATGGTCGAATGACGCGAACCATAGATGCATCTATTTAATCTACCGAGGCGTTCGGCCTGTTCCACAATATATAAACACATTCAAACAGTCAATCAAGAACTCATCAAAGAGCAATTATCCAAGAAAAGACAACTTCTCTTTTAAAAATATAGAAACAATGACTACTCTTTTAGAAATTCATTTATACGTTCGATATGTTTTAAGCATTTTTAAATTATCAACAAAAATTCAAATATTGCAAGTAAAGCATGCTTTTGGATCCTAAACTACCCGGACTTAAGCATAATAGTAGCTACGCACGAACTCTCGTCACCTCGTGTGTACGTAGCCCTCACAAATAGAAGCACATATCAAATTAATTCACCTATGGGGATAATTCCCTCTTACAAAGTTAGAAAGGAGACTCACCTCGCTCCGAAGTTCCATCACCGGCATTCCACGCCCTTTCGAAGACTCAAATTGACGCACAACGCTCCAAAACTAGCCAATAATTATGTAAACCCATTAATATATGCTCAATTACTCATTATAATCCAATTTATAACAATTCCTAACCCCGATTAAAAAGTTGACAAAAACACCCTCGGGCCCATGTGCCCGGATTCCGAAATTTTTCGAAGATAAAGGTGTCACGACCCCGGTTTGCCCTCCGTGAACCATCGTGACGGCACCTAGTCCTCTACGACTAGGTAAGCCTAAATTGCGGAAGATAACCAAAGTGCGGAATAAAACAAATTAAAACAGAATGAAGATTGATAAAACAGTGTTTAAAAGTGTCGCTCGGCATACCCAATATTAAACTCTCAGAAACCAATACATATCTCCAAGACCCGGAAACCTATGAATCACAAGCTAAGGATCACTACATAGTACTCTAACTCCAGAATATCTAACAAGGAAAAGAAATACAGAAGGGCAAATATTTAAAAGCTAGAATAGAAAGGGACTCCTTGGTCTGCAGACGCGGCAGATATACCTCGAAGTCGCTGGAGTAGTCGCATCGCCTCAAGGGTGAGAGGACTGAGTTGCAGTACCTGTATCTGCACATGAAAAACATGCGCAGAAGGGGCATGAGTACACCACAGGAGTACTCAGTAAGTGCCAAGCCTAACCTCGGTCGTGTAGTGATGAAGAAGGTCAGGGCCCTACTGAGGTTAAATAAAATATAAAGTTTGACAGTGTAGAACAGAACAGTATAAATAAATACAGCGGTAAAAGTAACACAGGATATACAAAGGGCAATAACAACTATTACAAAGACAAGGCAAAACACGGAAAGAAATGCGACTTAGCACCAAAATAACAACCGGGAATCTCCCAAGATACCGTCCTGTAGTCCCATATGTACATATCCAATGAATCTCCCGGGATCCCGTCCTGTAGTTCAACTCATAGTGCTCAGGAATCTACCGGAATCCCGTTCTGTAGTTCCAAATGTAAATACCCAGCACTGAGGGAATCTACCGGGTGCATCTTTATTAATTAGGAAATTGAATAAATAGAAAAGAACAAAAAATAGAATAAAATCGGATTGGGCCTTTTCTTCAAATTTAAACCACAAGCCCAAAAGAAATAAACCCATACCGGGTCAACCCGACCCGGTCCCCCCCATAACCCCAAAGATCCAACTCCCCCTCTTCCTTTTCATTTTCATTTTCCCAAAACAAAAAAAAAACCAAACCCTAAAAAACCATCTACCCCGACCCCCATCCCTTCACCTTCTCCAGCCGAGCTCGTGCTCGAGCTCAACCATGGTTGCCTCCTCCTTCCAATGCACACACGCACACACAGCAGTCCACCATCGTCCACCAACAACCCAGCCCCATCGCTACGTTCAGCCATGAACGTCCACCATGGCTGCCATCCTCCATTTTCTTCGAACCAACGACAACCTCATTCCAATAAAAACCAAACGACCACAGTCCTCCACTCAGCTCACGTCCAAACGAACCCCATCGGCTCCTACTTCGTCCAGTAAACAGCAACCACCTGTTGCCACTGCTTCGTCTTCACCTCATCGCCAAACACCTCACTGCGTTGTCTCCAAGCAGCCATGAACGAGCAAGTAGCGACAACCCCAGCTCGAGCTTAGTTCGTCGAGCCCCGGCTCAGCGACGCAGCAACAGTCAGGCCCGTTATTTCTGCTGCATTCTGCTACGTTTAGCTGCTTCTTCGTGGTCGTCTTCGTCGTCGAGTTATTTTGGTGCGATAATTATTTCCGGGCAGATTTGTTTCCAGTCGAGTTCGTCGTTGATCCGATCCGGTTAGTTGGTTTAAGTTTCATTTCTGTCCGTATCTTGTTTGATATTTTCGAATTTGAAATTAGTATATGTTTGATTCATTTCTTGATTATTTCTTCAGTTTGTTTTTATTCATTTGTTCTTGTTTAGTTTAATATAGAAGTGTGTTGGTTATAATATTGTTAGATTTAATTTGAAGTTCAATTGATTTTTTGAGTTTAGTGATTTGAATCTACTTGTTTGTTATTGTTGTTGAATCTGAAAGTAGTTTTGTTGTTAAAAGAAAAAAAATAAAAATAAAAATATTGTTCAGTCAAAATAATTTCAGTTGTTTCTTTGTTGTTCATCATTTAGTTTGAATTTGTTGTTTGAATTTGTTTAGGAATTGGTTATAGCTGTTGTATTTTGGTTAGAATTGATTAGGCGAATTGGTTATAGCTGATGGGGGTAGAATGGTAAATTGTAGTATTTTCATGGGTAAAATGGTAATTTCAATAAGTTCGGAGGGTTATTTTTGGAATTGAAAATTTGAACAATTATTTAATCTGAGTGCTCCGTCCACTAGGCATTAATAATATTACAATAGTACATGGTGGGGGACAAGACATAATGGAGTGGGAATAATGCATTTGTTTAATATAGTGGGGGACAAGACATAATGGAGTGGAAATAATGTATTTGTTTAATATAGTGGGGGACAAGACATAATGGAGTGAGAATAAGGGAATTAAATAAGAAAAAACATTAAGTAGTGGGGCAAGGCATGCAATTATGGGAATATTTCGGGTTAGTGGTTCAAGACAAAAGTCTTGGTTATAAATAGAGTCATTTTTACACAATGTAAGGGAGAGGAGAGAGGAGAAAGTTGAGAGAGTTGACTGAATTTTGAGAAATCAGAATTTGAGAGAAAAAAGAGAAAAACAAGCTGAACTTTTACTTGAATAATTTCAGGTTGCTTTTCCTTGAGTGTTATTCAAAAATCAGTAAACTACTGCGTCTTGTATCCATCTCTCTTCTGCTTTGACTGCGATTGCATTCTGGTACTGCTGGTTTTCAATCTGTTACTGGGTTATTCTATTGGTCGTTACTGGTTTTGCTTTTGCTGAACCTGTTTGTTGCTGTGTATTTACGCTACTGCTGCTTCTACTGATCTTCCTCTTCTTTTACTTCCAATATCAGGTACATGGCCGTAACCTTATCGATATTATAAGCCGAAATGTGAAAGCATGAATACATATGAAGAATGGAACTTTGAAGTTTTAATTTAGCTTTTTTTTCCTTTGTCTCTTTTACTGATTGTGTTTAGGTTATCTCATGTATTATTATTCTGTAAATTTCGGTTGCTTTTCATAACTAGGCATCTTGTAGTGATGTATTAAATAATACTCTGTTTTAGTCTGGTTATTAGGTAGTATATGTTTAAGCATGCTCATTACTGTCAAACTGTTTAACAATTGGAGTAAGAGGAAAATAACATAAGTTGGTCTTTAGTGAATCGGCTTGGTAAAACTGGTTAGTTCACCAGCTTGAAGGTTTTAATATTGTCAACAGTAGGTTAATCGTGAACATGTAGCTAAATTTAGTTAAAGCATGAATTTAAATTAATTTCGTGAATTAGGCATTATGGCATGATTTGAGTTCAAACAAGACGAGTTAACGTTTGAATTTAATAAACTTTCGAATATGCATTAGTAATTAAGATTGATTCTAGTTTCAAATAGTCGTAAATAATTAATTCCAACGGTTCAAGTCATCTAACAATGCGAGTTTAATCTAGTTATAGGATAATTAGTTTCTTTTGAACATATTATTTGTCGATTCCGAAGTTTATTTATAATTTCAATTTTAGTAATATTCCTTTTTTTTTAACATTTGTCTTAATCTAGCATTTAATATGTTACGCCCTTTTTTTAAGCATGTAACTGTCACACCTCCTTTTTCCATACTCGAGAGGGTACAAGGGAGTTTTTTCCAATTAAAAGGACAATCGAAACGGGATTTATTTGTTTATTTCAGAGTCGCCACTTGGGAGATTTAGGGTGTCCCAAGTCACCAATTTTAATCCCGAATCGAGGAAAAGAATGACTCCATATTACAGTCTGCGCACCAGAAATCCGGATAAGGAATTCTGTTAACCCGGGAGAAGGTGTTAGGCATTCCCGAATTCCGTGGTTCTAGCACGGTCGCTCAACTGTTATATTCGGCTTGATTATCTGATTTTATACATATATGAACTTATGTGCAAATTTTAACTTTTGACCGCTTTCATAATTATTATTATTATTTTTTACAAGGAATTGCAACGTTGTGAAAATGTATCTCGAACCGCGTTACAATCAATGTACCCGTGGTCGTCGACACACTTTGACTCCGTTGAGATTTGGATTTGGGTCACATCAATGTGCACCCGAGTTTAAGGAAATTAAATTATTAAAGGCGCGCCTAAAGCGACTAGCGTATCATTTACTTTGGGTAGGGCCGTGGAGTTTTACTAAACGGTTCATCCCGAAGTCTAAGCAATTTTAAACAAGTATTTACTGAGGGCCCCGCAATTTTGTATTTTTATTCGGCGAGGCTCATCTCGTTCTTATTTTTCAAAAGGAATTTGCAACGTCATGGACACGCATCTCGAACCACGTCACAATCAATGTACCCGTGATTAGAGACACATTTTGACTCCGTTGAGATTTGGATTTGGGTCACATAAATGTGCACCCGAGTTTAAGAAGGTAAGGTTTATTAAGGCGCGTCCTAAAGAGACTAACGTATTGTTATTTTAGGAAGAGGCCGTGAAGGTTTATTAAACGGCCAAATCCAAAGTCTAGTCAATGGTTATGTATTTTATTGAGGGCCCCGGCGATGTGTGATTTATTTAGCGAGGCTCGTCTCATTTTTATTTTAAGGATAAACCTATAACGACTACATTTTTCTATTAAGTTTGTCTCTAAAAATAAAAGAAAATTTCTCAATCAATTACATGCTGAAAACGTAACTTATTAGTTATTAAGTTACGGCTAATGTGAATGGAAAGTTGCGATCGAGTTTGTACAAAGGAAAACTGCTTTCATTCTATATTCTATTATTTAATAATACTAAATCATGAGACAGATAATAATATCGAACCCACTTTGATTAATTTGAACTAATATTATTAGATGAAGAAGTTATCCATATGCAACCCCCTTACTCATTAATAAATGGACTACATCTTTATACAGAGAAAAGAAAATTATATTCAAACACAAATCCAAACAGAAGTAATTCAAGAGGAACAAAGTCTGATTAATATTTCCTTTCGCTTCAAGCCGAGAGTGTACAAATGTGTACCTGGAAATGGCAATACAAGAAGAAATGAAGTAGGAGTCAGCAGCAATAATACCACAGCAACAGCAGATTCAACAACACCGCAAAACCAGCAACAACCAGTAGAATAACCCAGTAACAGATTGAAAACTCAACAATACCAAAGTGCAATCACAGTCAAAGCAGAAGAGCCCACGACACAAGATGCAGTAGTTTAATGATTTTTGAATAACACTCGAGAAAAGCAAACGGAAATTATTCGAGTGAAAGTTCAAATTGCATTCCTCTTTTACTCTCAAAATGTTTCAAGTCTGTCAGCTCTCAAGTGTAAAAAAATCTTCCCAAGTGTTCAAGTCTTAAGTCTTGTTCCACTCCCCTCATTCAAGTCAAGAATGACTCTATATATAGCAAGACAAGTCTTCAATTCCCAACCCCAAATTATTCCCCCAATGGCATGCTTTGTCCCACTTATTAATGTTTTCTTTATTTTAAACTTTGTCCCCCATGCCTACATTAAATAAATACATCCACCACAACCCATTACAATTTGTCCTTCATGCTTACATTAAATAAGTACAATATTCCATCCCATTATAATTTGTCTTGTCCCCCATTATGTTAAACAAGTACATCAAAACTCCACCCCATTATATTTTGTCCCACATGCTTAACATAAAGAATCAAGATAATGTTCAATTACCAAACTAACCCTCCGACCTTATTGCAATTACCATTCTACCCCCGAATGCAATGCAATTTACCAAATTACCCCCATCAGCTCTAAACACTCGATTAATCATAACTTAACCAAAATATAGCCAAGATGACCAATTTCTCAACAATCTTCAACAATAAATTATATGAACACGATGAAAAACACAACTCAAAATTAATGGAATGAATTAACCATATCGGGAACCAATCCTGGTTAATTTAGACCAAAATGGATGAGCAAGGATACAACAATATTAACAAAAATATATGATTCAAATTAAATCAACAAATCAAAAACAAACATAAACTCACATTAAATCACTGGATTTAAACATGAACTTCAAACAAAGATGAACATGAACTAAATCTATTTTTTAAGCAACAAAACATGACGGATTCACATGACTCAAACAACATTAATAATTTCTGGAAAATACATAACAACATGAAACAAATTGAATTAAATTTCAATTTGAATCTAACAAACATTAAACTAACAAATATTTACCTAAACAATAATACAAACATGAAATAAACATGAAAAACAACTAATTAACTTCCATTTGAAATCTGAAAATTAATTTAACAAAGCACATGAACATGAACAAAACCAAAAATCAAGTATCTAACCATAGAAATGAACAAAACAAACATTTGCGGATTTTAGATTTGAAAATATCAAAACAAAATAAGGACAAAATAAAACTCAAAAACTACTAACCGGAGATGAACAACGACGAATTCGATTGTATGGACTGTTTCGACGAACCTCAAATGGGAATAAATCTGTCCGGACTCAACGACTAACTCAACGACAGACTCGACTTTAAGAAGTTGACGGCAAAAGTAGCACCGACGCAGCAGCAGCAGTCGACGCAGCAACGTGAGCAGTCGACGCAGCAGCGTGGAGAAGATGAAGCAACAGTTACAGTAGCAATTCATCAACACTGCTGAAACAGTGGTGGTTGATCATCGCTGCTGAAACAGTGGCGGTTCCGAAGCAGTAGCAGCGACGAGGCAGCGATGGCGACGAGGTCTGTTTGGAGGTGGACGACCGGAGCTGGAACTGGTTATGGCGACGGGGTTGTTTGGACGTGACTGAGTTTGGACAACGCAGCAGCAGTTGCTGCTGCTTGACGTGGAAGGAGGGATCATTTGGGCAAGATGGTGAGGAAGACGATGGCGGACAGCAGTAGTCCATGGCGGAACTGTTTGGGACGTGAGGTTGAGGACTGGCTCAGCAGTAGAAGCGACGATGATGAAAGGGAGTCGACGGACTGGTTGTTGTAAGGTCGGAGAAGAAGGCAGCGCAGTAGCAGCTGCGTGAGCAACAATAGCGACTGGCCATGGCGATGGTCGTTTGGACGAAAAAGATGAAGAGCTTGAGGTGAGCAGGAGTTGGTCGTCGATGGAGTTTGTTTGGAGACGAAGCAACAGCAAAAGGGTCAGCCATGGTTGTGTGCTTGGAGCTTTGGAGGAGAAGAAGCAAAAGGGTGTGGGGGGCGGATGTTTTCTTAGTTTTTAGGGTTTTGGTTTTTCTATTTTTTTATTTTTTTTTTGTTTTGTGTTTTGACAAAATGAAGAAGGGGTGTTGGGTATTTGGGTTAATGGTGCGGACCGGGTCGACCCGGTTTGAAGTGGACCGGGTCATGGGGAAGATTGGGCAATTATTTGGGCCTGTGGTTTGAAATTGAAGAAGTGGCCCAATCCGATTTTTCTTTGTATTTTTTTATCTTTTCTTCTTTTATTTTCTAAAACTAAATTCTAAAAATACTTAAACTATTATTAAGAACTAAATTAAGTTATAGAAATGCAAATTAACTCCCAATAACAATTAACGCACAATTAAGTAATAATTAAGCATAAAATTGTTCATTTGGACATTAAATACTAAAAATGCAAAAGATGCCTATTTTTGTAATTTTTTTTTTTGTAAACAAACTTAATTACTAACAATTGTAGAATTAAATCCTACATGCGAAATGCGACATATTTTTGTATTTTTTTATTAATTTAACAAATAAGCAAACAAGGAAAAATACGAATAATTATCCAAAAATGTCACAAAAATACTCAAAATTGCACACCAAGGAAAATCATGTTATTTTGAATTTTTTGGGAGCAATTCTCATATAGGGTAAAAATCACGTGCTTACAGCTGCCCCTCTTTGCCCGGAGACACGAAGGGTTTTCGTGCAAAGATAAAGCGAGCGATTTTTGCCCATCCGAGTACTCCGTGTGAAGCATTTTTTTGAAAAAGATTTAACCGAACCTTTGCTTCAAAGGTTTCCTACATATCCCTGGCTAAAGGGGAATCAGGTTAATGTAGTTCGGGAAGTTTTGGTAGCTGGGACTACCATGGGACTGCAATGTTACTGATGTTGCATGTTGTTATCACTGCTTACCGATCTCCTTGTTACACCGTGCTTAAAAGAAAACAAGAAGCTAGGCTAGACTGAAATTTGTTCTTGTTGCCTTGCTTTCTTGTCGACTTGTGTTTCATCCGATGCTTTTCTTCTGTGAATTTGGGAATGATACTGGCCCTTTGCTTTTCTGAATACCAGTTTTCATCATTTTGCTCGGTCCGCTAGGGACATGGCTTTCTTCATCAAGCTTTTCGGCGGTTCCTCTGGTGGGTACGGCTCTCTTCATCAGACTTGTTATGCTGGGCATGATTTAATGTTCACCGGCTGCTTCTTTCAAAATGCGTCTTTTCTTCCTTTTGACTCATGCGCCTGAATTTGTGCTGGGACCTCTTGTTGCACCCTTTTGCTTCCCGGTGCTGGGGATTTTTATTGTTTCCTGCTGGGGATTCCTGTTGTAACCCTCTGTTTTATTGTCTTCTGACTTGATCTTAAAGTGTATGCCTCTGTTCTATGGGCGGGCTCCCAACTTCAACACTTGAAAAGTAAAGACTGGAATGTATTCCCTTGTTATACAGGTGGGCGCCTAATGGTAAAGACATGAAATGTATTCCCGCATTATACTGGTGGGCGACCTAGAACATGAATGTAAAGACAGAAATGTATTCCCGCATTATACTGGTGGGCGACCTAGAACAGAAAGTATTCCTGCATTATACTGGTGGGCGACCTAGAATAGAAAGTATTCCCGCATTATACTGGTGGGCGACCTAGAACAGAAAGTATTCCCGCATTTTACTGGTGGGCGACCTAGAACATAAAGTATTCCCGCATTATACTGGTGGGCGACCTAGAACATGAATGTATTCCCGCATTTTACTGGTGGGCGACCTAGAACAGAAAGTATTCCCGCATTTTACTGGTGGGCGACCTAGAACAGAAAGTATTCCCGCATTATACTGGTGGGCGACCTAGAACATGAATGTATTCCCGCATTATACTGGTGGGCGACCTAGAACAGAAAGTATTCCCGCATTTTACTGGTGGGCGACCTAGAACAGAAAGTATTCCCGCATTTTACTGGTGGGCGACCTAGAACAGAAAGTATTCCCGCATTTTACTGGTGGGCGACCTAGAACAGAAAGTATTCCCGCATTATACTGGTGGGCGACCTAGAACATGAATGTATTCCCGCATTATACTGGTGGGCGACCTAGAACAGAAAGTATTCCCGCATTTTACTGGTGGGCGGCCTAGAACATGAAAGTATTCCCGCATTTTACTGGTGGGCGACCTAGAACAGAAAGTATTCCCGCATTTTACTGGTGGGCGACCTAGAACAGAAAGTATTCCCGCATTATACTGGTGGGCGACCTAGAACATGAATGTATTCCCGCATTATACTGGTGGGCGACCTAGAACAGAAAGTATTCCCGCATTTTACTGGTGGGCGACCTAGAACAGAAAGTATTCCCGCATTATACTGGTGGGTGACCTAGAACAGAAAGTATTCCCGCATTTTACTGGTGGGCGACCTAGAACAGAAAGTATTCCCGCATTTTACTGGTGGGCGACCTAGAACAGAAAGTATTCCCGCATTATACTGGTGGGCGACCTAGAACAGAAATGTATTTGAATTTGTTTCCTTGTTCCTCCGAGAAAATTTTGACAACGGCAGAAAATTTTCTGCCCCGGTTTTGGTGACCTTTCTGGCATCGCGTCCTTCTGCCATCATCAACCTTTATTTTCCTGCAGCAGACAAAAGACTTTGTCGGTTTTAATCCTAGTGTTAATTTTCCGGTTTTCTTTTCTTGCTCTGTGCCCCCACCACTGGTTGGGGAACAAAGTTGCTTGCTGGGGGTGACCTGTTTGATGGGGATGATTTTCCCCCTTTTCTGCTTTTCTCTTTACAGAATCAAACTGTGGGAGTCCGCTTCCCTCCCGAAACCACTCCTTTAGGAGTTTTATTTCCTCCCGGAATGGCAAGGCATAGAATTGCATTGCCTGGGGATATCTTGCACCGGATTGATTTCCCTTTCTTGTGGCGTCTGACCACTTTGGATTTGGGTCCGGGATTTATCAACATTCTGCGGGGAAACCTTCTCGGAACTTGGTCCACAAGTTCTTTACCCGTCATTTTCCGCTCTCTTTACATCACCCTTCTTTCTACACAATTCGTCCTTTGGTTTTGCAGCCGATGCCTTTTGTCTTATTGCCTCGGCTCTTGGCCTATCCTTTCGTATTTTGCTTTTGTACCCCTTCGGCCTCTGGTAGTAAACTTTGAAAAATCTTTTTCAAAACAAATTCTTAGCAAGAAAAATGAAAAAGATAGAAAAGGAGGAAAATCTCTCTGAACCAATACTTGGTGGAAAAAGGAAAAGAGAAGAACTTATCTGGAAGACATGACTGGTCCTTGTGATCATGACATGCACCGTAGATTCCTGACCCAGTCTATTTGTATCAATCAACTTGCCTGATGACCTTACTTGCTGGGGATAAATGGGTGTCCATTTCTTTGCGAACGCGGACCCTTTTGTTGATCTGTCTTGTCGCCTCATAGTGCCCTTCGAGGGGTTTTCACTAATGAGACTCTCTCTTTTCTCTCAGCTCCCGGCACCTTATGGTGCCTGTGAAGGTTTTCACCGATAAGACTCTCTCGTTTTATATCTCTCATCTTTCGTCGCCTTGTGGTGCCTGCGAAGGTTTTCACCGCCAAGACTCTCTCATTTTATTTCTTCAACGGAGAATTGGAGTGTTGTCGATATGATCCTCTCTTTTGGAGATTCCTTTGGACTATCAATTCATTTCCAGTTTTATGATCCTCTTCTTCGCCGGGGATCAGTGTATTATTCTCGGCTTTATTTGCCTGACTTGGCACCTCTTGGATATTGATCGGGAGGTCTTTTGGACGTCGATGTTGGTTTTGGTGTGGGGCTAAAAGAAAGGCTATCAAAAAATGAAATAACTTTGATGGGTGATCCGCTACAACTTTTGGAATCAAACCTTTGTTGGAACTTCAAAACATAACCTCTGCCCCAGTTTTCTTGATTGGGGGATTTTATTTTTTACACTATGTTGAGCTACGTGCGTTACGCACACTGTGCCTATTATGCACACTATATACACTATGCACACTATGACCGAGCCGTGAGGCGCCTACGTATCCTCTTTGAGGAATCAGGTCAAACGTAGTTCCCACGGTTTTGTTTTTCTTGTGATTTTATCTTCTTCTTTTTCATTTTCTTTTACAATTTTCTTTTTCCTTCTCTTTTTTTTCATATTTATTTATTTTTTTTCATTAGTGATTACAAAAGAGGGATATGAAAGAATAACTTAAGGCTCAAAAGGGGGAAACAAGGGTAAAAAGTGTTTGGATAGAAGAAAGAATTGCCTCCGTCATTTCATTATCCAATAAGTACCAAGTACAAACAAACGAACCAATAATTTCCATAATCAAAGAAATTACGCATAATATCTCTTGACTGCATCCGAATTGATAGCCATGTCAACACATCTTCCCTCGATATCCGTCAAACACAAAGCACCGTTGGACAATACTCTGGTCACGATATAAGGCCCTTGCCAATTTGGGGCGAACTTGCCTTTTGCCTCGACCTGATGTGGGAGGATCTTCTTCAATACCTGCTGCCCTATTTCAAACTTCCTGGGGCGTACCTTCTTATTGTATGCCCTTGCCATTCTCTTCTGATATAGCTGACCATGGCACACTGCTGCCAATCTTTTCTCGTCTATCAAGCTCAACTGTTCTAGTCGAGCTTTGACCCATTCATCATCATCAATTTTGGCTTCAGCGACAATTCGGAGGGACGGAATTTCGACCTCCGCTGGTATTACGGCCTCAGTTCCGTACACCAACAAATAAGGAGTTGCACCTATGGAAGTCCGGACAGTAGTGCGATAACCCAACAAAGCAAAGGGTAATCTCTCGTGCCATTGTCTGGACCCTTCCACCATCTTCCGCAGTATCTTCTTGATGTTCTTATTGGCTACTTCGACCGCTCCATTCGCCTTGGGACGATATGGGGTGGAATTGCGGTGTGTAATCTTGAATTGTTGGCATACCTCTCTCATCAGGCTGCTGTTACGATTTGCACCGTTATCCGTGATGATTACTTTTGGGATCCCAAATCTGCAGATGATATGGGAGTGCACAAAATCCACCACTGCCTTTTTAGTTACCGACTTGAAGGTTTTAGCCTCAACCCATTTGGTGAAGTAGTCAATGGTTACTAGAATGAACCTATGACCGTTGGATGCTGCCGGCTCGATAGGTCCAATGACATCCATGCCCCATGCCACAAACGGCCAGGGTGCTGACATCGTATGTAACTCTGTTGGCGGAGAATGAATCAGATCTCCATGTATCTGACACTGATGGCATTTTCTCACGAAAGAGATACAGTCATGCTCCATGGTAAGCCAATAATACCCTGCTCGAAGGATCTTCCTTGCCAATACATATCCGCTCATATGTGGCCCGCAAACTCCAGCATGTACCTCTGCCATGACCGTCGTGGCTTGACCGGCGTCTATACATCTTAACAATCCCAAATCCGGGGTTCTTTTGTACAAAACTCCTCCGCTGAGGAAGAAACCATTCGACAAACGCCGAAGGGCTCTTTTTTGGTCTCCAGTGGCCTGTTCCGGATATATCCCCATTCTGAGGTACTCCTTGATATCGTGAAACCAAGGCTCGCCATCTGCTTCATCTTCCACCGCGTTGCAATAAGCGTGCTGATCACGAACCTGGATGTGCAGAGGGTCAACATACATTTTGTCAGGGTAGTGCAACATTGATGCTAAGGTGGTCAATGCATCCGCAACCTCGTTATGAACTCTCGGGATATGTTTGAATTTCACTGATCAAAATTGCTTGCTCAGATCGTGCAAGCATTGTCGATAAGGTATGAGTTTCAAGTCCCGTGTTTCCCATTCGCCCTGAATCTAATGTACCAAGAGGTCCGAGTCTCCCAAGACCAAAACGCCTTTGACATCCATGTTCGCAGCCAATTGCAGACCCAAAATGCAAGCTTCATACTCGGCCATATTATTGGTGCAATAGAAGCGTAGTTGAGCCGTAACAGGATAATGGCGTCCTGTTTCAGAAATGAGTACTGCTCCTATTCCAACCCTTTTCGCGTTTGCAGCTCCATCGAAGAAAAGCTTCCAACTCGGTTCCTCGAGTAACGCCAGCTCACTTGTATGCATCACTTCTTCGTCAGGAAAATACGTTCTTAAAGGCTCGTATTTTTCATTAACGGGATTCTCTGCCAAATGGTCGGCCAGCGCTTGGGCTTTCATGGCTGTCCTCGTCACATAGACGATATCGAACTCTGTGAGCAGAATTTGCCATTTTGCCAACCTCCCTGTGGGCATAGGTTTCTGGAAGATATACTTCAATGGGTCCAAACGGGATATGAGATAAGTAGTATACGAGGACAGGTAGTGTTTCAACTTCTGAGCTACCCAAGTTAGGGCGCAGCATGTTTTCTCGAGTTGAGTGTACTTGACCTCATATACTGTGAATTTCTTGCTAAGATAGTAAATGGCCTGCTCCTTCCTTCCTGTGTCATCGTGTTGCCCCAGTACACAACCAAATGAATTTTCCAGGACCGTCAGATAAAGAATTAAGGGCTTCCCTGGCTTAGGCGGGACCAACACGGGTGGATTAGACAGATACCCTTTGATTTGGTCGAAAGCCTCTTGACACTCTGCCGTCCAACTTACCGCAGCATCCTTTTTCAGCAGCCGAAATATGGGCTCATAACAGACTCATTACCTTTGTTTTGTTCTTTGGCGGTGGCAAATCTCGGATGGATTCGATCTTAGATAGGTCCAGCTCAATACCTCGTCGGCTGACGATGAATCCTAACAGCTTTCCTGATGGAACCCCGAATGCGCATTTGGCCGGGTTAAGCTTGATATCATACCTTCGGAGTCTTTGGAAGAATATCCTTAGGTCTGCTACATGGTCTTCCTGACGCCAAGACTTTATGATCACATCATCTACGTACACCTCAATTTCTTTGTGTATCATGTCGTGAAACACAGCAGTCATTGCTCGCATGTACGTTGCCCCGGCATTCTTCAGTCCGAACGGCTTTACCCGATAGCAGTAAGTTCCCCATGGCGTGATAAATGCTGTCTTTTCCGCATCTTCCTCGTCCATTAGGATCTGATGATAACCCGCATAGCAATCCACAAAGGATCCGATCTCGCGCCCAGCGCAATTATCGATCAAGATATGGATGTTGGGCAATGGAAAATTGTCCTTGGGACTTGCTTTGTTGAGGTTGCGGTAGTAGACGCACACCCTGATTTTCCCTTCCTTCTTTGGAACTGGTACCACATTGGCCAACCACTCGGGATATCGAGTGACCCGAATGACCTTCGCTTGCAACTGCTTAATCACCTCTTCTTTGATCTTTACACTCATTTCTATTTTAAATTTCCTTATCTTTTGCTTGATCGGAGGGTATGCCGGGTCAGTGGGCAATTTGTGAACCACTAAATTGGTGCTTAATCCCGGCATATCATCATATGACCATGCAAAAACATCTTTGAATTCCACGAGGGTTTTGATCAATTCCTCCCTGACATTCGGCTTAATATGGATGATGATCTTGGTTTCTCGGACATTATCAGCATCTCCTAGATTCACAACCTCAGTGTCATTTAGGTTAGGTTTGGGTTTTTCTTCAAATTGGCACAGTTCTCGGTTAATCTCTTCGAAGGCTTTATCTTCGTCATATTCAGATTCATCGTCACAAACGACCTCTTGTATCATTAAGTCGGATGCCGATTGATTTATTAGACTAGGTCGAAGATCCGCTGTGCATGCCATGTCATTAGAACCAGTAAAAAGAGAACTGTTCAGAAAGAAAAAGAACAAGACAAAATTAAAATGAGACAAAAGAAGAGAACTTTATTAAACTTGCGGGATAAAAGGGTTCACACTTTTACAAAACAAAAGTAAAATTTGGATTACACCCTGGAATAATCCGAACAAAACAAAACAAACAAAAACATAAATCAAAGCCTACTACCAAGACTCCCCTCGGACAGGAAGAGGAGTAACCGTCCAATTGTTGGTCTTGGCCTCAGGCCCCACAAATTGTATCTCCGCTCTGCTGGAACTCTCTCCAGTTTCTACCATACTGACATCAGCGAATAGCCTCTCGAAACTCTGATTCAGGTCCCCATCCATACCGATCAATGGTCCTAGAATATTTGGGACTGGCGGCCCCTTGGCACTTGCTCTGACAAAAGACCTTGAGAGACGTGGCACCGGCTTGGGCAGAAACCAAACTCTCTTCTTCATTTTTCGCGCTTGCTTCCTATCTGCCGCGGTTGGTTTGAACCCCAAACTGAAGTTTTCCAAATTCTTGGGCAGGGAGACAGGTTGGACAATCCCCTGAAGCTCAACTCCCAGGCCTTTTCCCGGCACGAACCCGTTGCCCAGCATTTCCGAGACCATCATGATTGTTGCGGAAGCTACCTTAGGGTACTGAAGGATCTCACCCTCAGAAATCTTGTTTGCCGACATTGTATCAAAAATCTGGTAGACCCAAGACCTTTGTCATCATCAGTCTCTATGAATGGCACAATGGCGTCACCCATGGTGCACGCCGTGTCTTTGCCGTGCAGTACGACCTCTTGTCTATCCCACTCGAATGTAATCATCTGATGTAGGATGGAAGGCACTGCTTTGGCTGCATGAATCCACGGTCGTCCCAACAGAAGGTAATAAGATATTGTGGCATCTAACACCTGGAACTCCATGGTAAACAGGACTGGACCGATGGTCAATTCAAGTACAATATCCCCCACAGTGGCTGTTCCATTTCCGTCAAACCCTCGGACGCAGATGCTATTCTTGTGGATTCTTCCGTGGTCGATCTTTAACTGGTTTAGGGTGGATAATGGACAAATATTGGCACTTGACCCGTTATCCACCAATACCCGAGTAACTACCGCGTTTTCACATTTGATGGTCAGATAGAGAGCTTTATTATGCTCCGTACCTTCTACTGGCAGATCATCATCTGAGAACGTTACCCTGTTCACTTCGAAAATCTTGTTGGCAATGGTTTCCAAGTGGTTTACAGAAATCTCGTTGGGTACATGAGCTTCGTTCAATATTTTCATCAGGGCCCGGCGATGTTCCTTAGAATGGATCAGTAATGATAGCAGCGAGATTTGTGCTGGTGTTTTCCTCAGCTGCTCGACCACGGAGTAGTCCTGCACTTTCATCTTCCTCAAGAACTCCTCAGCCTCTTCTTCGGACACAGGTCTTGGTTGTAGCGGGGTTGGTTCTTCTTAGCTCCACTAGAGCAAAACACCGACCTGATCGAGTTAGCCCTTGCGCTTCACAACTAACTTCCTCCACTTGTTTTACTTTGTACATCACCACTGCCCTCTCGTATTTCCAAGGCACAGCCTTACTATCAACCATCGGCAACTGAACTGCAGGCTTTATTGTGACCAGTTCCCTGTATACCCCTTTTAACACAACTGCAGGTGTGGGCGGAGTCCCTGATATTACCAACTTGTTTGGCTCGGGTTTGCTTGTTATGGCGGACGGTCTCTTTCCCAATATCACTACCGGTTTGACGCCTTATCCCTGGGACTGTACCCCTGTTCCTCCACTGGTCGGTCCTTCTTTCGGAGCAGCCTGGATCATCATCACTGTTTGTGAGGGTTATCTCAACTCTCCTCCCTCATACACAAACTCAATCATGTGAGTCTCGTGGTGCGCTGGCAATGGGTTCTGGTTGATGTTAGGAGCTTCCGGTGTCTGGACCTCGATCTTATTGGTATCAATAAGATCCTGTATGGCATGCCTCAATTTCCAACACTTTTCGGTATCATACCCCAGCATCCCTGAGCAGTACTCACAACTTATTGATCGGTCCAAATTCTGGGGTGGGGGATTTGGTTCTCGAGTCTGGACAGGACTAACCAAACCCAACTACCTCAATTTGTGGAACAAAACGGTGTAGGTTTCTCCCAACTCCGTGAAAGTTCTGTGCTTCCGCAACCTGTCATTCCTAGCATCTAGATTTCCCCGAAAGCCTGCCCTTGGAGGGTTTCTATATGCCCTCGGTGGAGGATATGTGTTTTGGGGTGGTGCATATGTGTTCTGGGGAGCTGGCGCGCGCCATTGCGGGCGAACCGGAGGCTGAGTGTATGTTTGGGCTTGGTGTATGGAGAAATGTGGTTCTCGAGGTGGATAGTAGTGCTGTGGTGGGCTGTATGGGTAGTTTGGCCTGTGGGGCCTGGGTTGATTGTAGTGGGGTTTGCCAGACCTGGCCCAACTGCTTGCCTCAATCGTGGCAATTTCTTCTTTCTTTCTTCTTCCCAGCGCACCTCCCGTGCCGCTCTGAATAGCCTGGGTCGTGGCCTTGAGTGCCGAGTAATTCAGGATTTTGTCAGACCTCAGACCCTCTTCTATCATGACCCCTATCTTCACTACCTCGTTGAAGGATTTTCCGACCGTTGTCACCAAGTGACCAAAGTAGGTTGGATCCAGTGTTTGCAAGAAGTAGTCCACCATTTCTCCCTCTCTCATGGGAGGATCCACTCTAGCTGCTTGCTCTCTCCAGCGGAACCCGTACTCGCGAAAACTTTCTCCGGGCTTCTTCCCGGTCCTCAATAATGTGAGACGGTCAGGGACTATCTCGAGATTGTATTGGAAATGACCTGCAAAAGCCTGCGCCAGGTCATCCCAAGTGTACCATCTGCTGGAATCCTGCCTGGTATACCATTCTAGTGCAGATCCGCTCAGACTTTGGCCGAAATAAGCTATCAGCAGCTCATCTTTGCCGCCTGCCCCTCTCATTTTGCTACAGAATCCCCGCAAATGTGCCATGGGATCACCGTGCCCTTCATATAAATCAAACTTAGGCATCTTGAACCCAGCCGGGAGTTGGACGTCCGGGAAAGGGCATAGATCTTTGTAGGCCACGCTGACCTGGTTGCCCAATCCGTGTAGGTTCCTGAAGGACTGCTCCAGGCTTTTGAACTTCCTTAATACCTCATCTTGTTCTGGGGTTTTAACCGGCTTTTCAATTTCTGCCGGTACCTCCAAATGCGGATTGTAGGCATGTGGTTCGGGGGCATGGAATGTAGGCTCAGGGGGATAGTATTGCGTATCGGGAGCCTGAAACAATGGCTCGCTGGCCGTTCTCTGCAGGGTGGCTGATGTGGGTCCCACAAAAGTGGGAACATTTGGTGTTGGGAAAGGTTGATGTGGTGGTGGAGCTTGGGAATCGTGGGGGCTTCTTTCTTGATGATAACGGGGATTCGTGAGGCTTGTTGAAGGGCCGGAGTGATGGTATTCCGGCATGTGCCTCAGTGGCTCGGGGCTCTTTTGTGCTTTGGCTAAAGCTAGCTGCATTGCATTCATCTCTAGTCCCATCCTTTCAATCTTTTCCATCGCTTCCTTTAACAACTGGCTCATCGGCCTTTCTCCCTCGTTACTATTCTCTGAAGTAGTCATGCTTGTTGCTGCTGGTCCTTTGGATCTGGTTTGGTAAGAGTGTGTTGCCAGAATTCTTTAACAACTAACTGTCTGGATGCAGACAACAACAAACTTTGTTAGCGTTAGGGATTAACAAATTTGATAACAACACATTGAGGATGCAATGCTCCTAGGCAGTTAACCGTTTCTAACATGCTTTGCTTCAAACAACATGCGTCATCCCGGCTTGCTCATTTGTCCTTTTAAAACACTTTGGGAAACCTTGTATTTTATTTTATTCTTGTATTTATTATTTTTCCCTTTTTATTTCTTTATTAAAGGCGGTCGAATCTTATGGGGATTGCCTACGTATCACGTCCCCGCGCGAATCAGACCAGGCGTAGTTCTGCCATAAGGTAAAGACACACAAAATTCTTTTTTGGGATCATTGAATTCATCATCAAAACTTGCTATTACAAATTACTTCAAACAAAGAATAGCAACAGTACAGACTCCACAGTTTTAACTTGACTTGGCTAAAAGAAAAGAAAACAACATATGGGAAAGCACAAAGCCAAATGAACAGGACTCGTCCGAAGATTAATTTCCCAACTTAAGGGACCACGAGGTATCACTCGGCCTTTTCGCGGTTCTAGGTGCGAGATCCCTTTCGAGTTGCTCCAACTCGTGCATGGTCTGCTTGACATAACCCATCACTGCTGAGAGAACGGTAACGCTGGTCATGTTCTCACACCGTAGACACCGTCTGATGATGGCGTGGGCAATGGCCCTGATCTTATCTCTGGTTTGTTTCTTCTCTATAAGTAGGCGTCTTATCTGATCACTGCACGTCTTGAATACCTGAGAATCCTGTATATGCTGATTCTTCAGCTGCCGCACATCTGTCTTCATTTGGGCCAACAAGTCATAACAGTATCTACTCTCCAATTGGAAATCCTCGGCCTGCTTAACTGCTTTAAACTCAAGTGTAGCCATCTCTCTCTTTATTTTGGCAACAGTTTTCTCGTGGTCACATTTCAATTGGTTCAAGTATCGGCGATGCTTATTTACTCTTGTTCCCCACTGTGCCTTGAGCTCTGCCATGACCTTTTCAGATTCTTCTAAACCATCTCGCCATTCCGTGATTTCTCTTTTCAAACCCTTTATCAACTGCTGGTCTGATCGACTTCTGGGCTGTTCATCAAGAGACAATCTCAATTTTTGGATGTGGGCCTTAAGTTCTTCATTCTCTTGGATCAATCTATTCTTTTCGCTTCGATCCGCCGCGATTTGTACACTGTTATTGAATTTCAGACTGTCAATTTGTAGCTTCAAATCACCGATCTCTGCCCGATAACCCTTTTCTTTTGCTAACCAGTTCCATTGCCCTTGGGACGATTCTACGAAATCTTTGAGATGCGGTATCTTAGCCGGTCTTTCGTAGGACAGGCTACCTCTAAACCAAGCGTGATACCCCGGGGCAACTTCTCCTTTTGCTGTATCAATCACACAAGTGTTTGCTGTCAGATGTTGGTACTCACTCCAGATTTGGCGAACTTCTTCTTCAGGGAAATGACCGTTCGGACTGATTTCAATCACATGGGTACTCAAATCTTCATCTTTCGGCACCACTTGATACCTCCCAAGTTGCCTCAAAACCCGATATGGTGCATAGGATTGGATGCTTTTAAGTCCCATCAACAGAAAGTGGGGCCTGGTTGCCAGCATGTATATCATTTCCTCAATAGGCGACCATCCGAGCGTCCACTGGATTTGGCTGGCAGTGAGAGTTCGGAGAAATGAGGTCCATGATGTGACTCCCTCAGGTAAATTGAACCCTTTGATTCTCGTGTAGAATTCTCCAATACAAGTTTTCTCGGGCGAACCATAACCCAAGAGCGAGGAGCGATGGCATAAATGATCGGTCATCCACATTTGCAACAGTAGGTTACATCCTTCGAAAAAGTCGCCCCTGGATCGACAAGCAGTGAGAGCCCGGAAAATGTCAGCCATAATCATAGGCGCCAGAGTACTTTTATCTTGGGTAAGAAAAGTATTGACGACCCCGGTTACTTTTAGATCAATGTTTCCGTCTTTCCTTGGGAACACTATAAGACCCAGAAAGGCTGTCATAAAAGCTACTAGCCTATGTTCGTCCCACTTTTGTCGGTTGCCTCTACTGCATAGTTTGAAATCCGGCTTATTGAATCCGCCCACGTGGCCGTATCCAGCATATATGAGGTGGAGACTGCAGAATCCTTTGGCAAGATCTGGATGGTGGAACGTTCGAGGTATTTTTAGGAAATTCAGAAACTGGTGTACCGTGACAGCCCTAGGTGCAATCAAGTATTTGAACCTTAAAGGAGCTTCATCACTTCCGATGTATCCTGCTATTTCTTCCAATGTCGGGGTGAGCTCAAAGTCCGAAAAATGGAACACGTTGTGTGCTGAATCCCAACAAGTGACCAATGATCTGATAATATCACCCCGAGGCTGAACGTTTAGTAAATCCGGGAGATCTTTCAGATATTTCCTTACTTTGTCTTGCCCCTCTTTGCCTAAGTCGTTCCACCATAATCGCAACTCAAAAGAAATCTTGGTCATTACTGAAAAAGGTTCGTTTTGTATCGTGCTCATCCTGCACATTTATTAGGGTGATTATGCCAAATGAAGAAAAAAAAATTTATTAGACTCAAAAAATAAAATTATCTAGATCTCTTTTTTTCAAGACTCCTCTTTTTTGCAGAATGGGAGGTTGGACCCGATGAGAGTTGCCTACGTATCTCACACCCTGCGAGAATCAAACCGGCGTAGTTCTCGCGGATCAGAAATAGGGGGAAACAAATAAAAAATATATATTTTTATTTCAGAAAAGAGACTAAGGAAATATTTATGCATTTTACTTTTTTTTCATTTTTTTTTTTTAAGAAAAATTCCGATGAGGTTTTGACATTACTTGGACATTGGTTTTATTTCTCCAAAAATAAGTAATTATCTCCCTACCCTACTATTCTCTTCTTTTTTTTTTTTGAAAATTTTTGGAAACCGGTCAGCATGCAGATCCGAAGCAAATAGATGCGCAAAACAAACGGGATGCAGCAGGATGGTCTTTTCATTTCAGGTTGCCTGTCCTAGACGGACCCAACCCCTGTGTTGAGTCCCCTATGTCGAATGCAACATGATGCAGATAAGCGTTCCTACTAGGGATCCGGCATGAGGTTTCGTTATATTAGATTTATAACCTGGGTATATGTTCTAGACTGTGTACCCGAGTGGACAACTCGAGTCGAGGAGGGGGCAACTTACGGGGAACCAAAAGGCCGTCCGGCTTCGTAACTTATCCGTCCTCTTTCTTATTTCGGGTATTGACACTAACAGAATAGGGAGCCTCGACCAGCGAGCTTCTCCCCGGAGGTAAGAAGATAAAGGTTTCGTCACAGTTTATATACAGTTCAAATAATATCAAAGCGGTAAAAGCATCATTTAGCACATTAGGCATGTATCATGTAACGAAATCAGATAAAACCAAATATAACAATTCATCTAAGCTCTAATTTCTAACCCTGAACCAGTGGTTCGGGGTTTTCATCCCCAGCAGAGTCGCCAGAGCTGTCACATCTCCTTTTTCCATACCCGAGAGGGTACAAGGGAGTTTTTTCCAATTAAAGGACAATCGAAACGGGATTTATTTATTTATTTAAGAATCGCCACTTGAGTGATTTAGGGTGTCCCAAGTCACCAATTTTAATCCCGAATCGAGGAAAAGAATGACTCCATATTACAGTCTGCGCACCAGAAATCCGGATAAGGAATTCTGTTAACCCGGGAGAAGGTGTTAGGCATTCCCGAATTCCGTGGTTCTAGCACGGTCGCTCAACTGTTATATTCGGCTTGATTATCTGATTTTATACATACATGAACTTATGTGCAAATTTTAACTTTTGACCGCTTTCATAATTATTATTATTATTTTTTACAAGGAATTGCAACGTTGTGAAAATGTATCTCGAACCGCGTTACAATCAATGTACCCATGGTCGTCGACACACTTTGACTCCGTTGAGATTTGGATTTGGGTCACATCAATGTGCACCCGAGTTTAAGGAAATTAAATTATTAAAGGCGCGCCTAAAGCGACTAGCGTATCATTTACTTTGGGTAGGGCCGTGGAGTTTTACTAAACGGTCCATCCCGAAGTCTAAGCAATTTTAAACAAGTATTTACTGAGGGCCCCGCAATTTTGTATTTTTATTCGGCGAGGCTCATCTCGTTCTTATTTTTCAAAAGGAATTTGCAACGTCATGGACACGCATCTCGAACCACGTCACAATCAATGTACCCGTGATTAGAGACATATTTCGACTCCGTTGAGATTTGGATTTGGGTCACATAAATGTGCACCCGAGTTTAAGAAGGTAAGGTTTATTAAGGCGCGTCCTAAAGAGACTAACATATTGTTATTTTAGGAAGAGGCCGTAAAGGTTTATTAAACGGCCAAATCCAAAGTCTAGTCAATGGTTATGTATTTTATTGAGGGCCCCGGCGATGTGTGATTTATTTAGCGAGGCTCGTCTCATTTTTATTTTAGGGATAAACCTATAACGACTACATTTTTCTATTAAGTTTGTCTCTAAAAATAAAAGAAAATTTCTCAATCAATTACATGCTGAAAACGTAACTTATTAGTTATTAAGTTACGGCTAATGTGAATGGAAAGTTGCGATCGAGTTTGTACAAAGGAAAACTGCTTTCATTCTATATTCTATTATTCAATAATACTAGAACATGAGACAGAAAATAATATCGAAACCACTTTGATTAATTTGAACTAATATTATTAGATGAAGAAGTTATCCATATGCAACCCCCTTACTCATTAATAAATCGACTACATTTTTATACAGAGAAAAGAAAATTATATTCAAACACAAATCCAAACAGAAGTAATTCAACAGGAACAAAGCCTGATTAATATTTCCTTTCGCTTCAAGCCGAGAGTGTACAAATGTGTACCTGGAAATGGCAATACAAGAAGAAATGAAGTAGGAGTCAGCAGCAATAATACCACAGCAACAACAGATTCAGCAACACCGCAAAACCAGCAACAACCAGTAGAATAACCCAGTAACAGATTGAAAACTCAACAATACCAAAGTGCAATCACAGTCAAAGCAGAAGAGCCCACGACACAAGATGCAGTAGTTTAATGATTTTTGAATAACACTCGAGAAAAGCAAACGGAAATTATTCGAGTGAAAGTTCAAATTGCATTCCTCTTTTACTCTCAAAATGTTTCAAGTCTGTCAGCTCTCAAGTGTAAAAAAATCTTCCCAAGTGTTCAAGTCTTAAGTCTTGTTCCACTCCCCTCATTCAAGTCAAGAATGACTCTATATATAGCAAGACAAGTCTTCAATTCCCAACCCCAAATTATTCCCCCAATGGCATGCTTTGTCCCACTTATTAATGTTTTCTTTATTTTAAACTTTGTCCCCCATGCCTACATTAAATAAATACATCCACCACAACCCATTACAATTTGTCCTTCATGCTTACATTAAATAAGTACAATATTCCCTCCCATTATAATTTGTCTTGTCCCCCATTATGTTAAACAAGTACATCAAAACTCCACCCCATTATATTTTGTCCCACATGCTTAACATAAAGAATCAAGATAATGTTCAATTACCAAACTAACCCTCCGACCTTATTGCAATTACCATTCTACCCCCGAATGCAATGCAATTTAGCAAATTACCCCCATCAGCTCTAAACACTCGATTAATCATAACTTAACCAAAATATAGCCAAGATGACCAATTTCTCAACAATATTCAACAACAAATCATATGAACACGATGAACAACACAACTCAAAATTAATGGAATGAATTAACCATATCGGGAACCAATCCTGGTTAATTTAGACCAAAATGGATGAGCAAGGATACAACAATATTAACAAAAATATATGATTCAAATTAAATCAACAAATCAAAAACAAACATAAACTCACATTAAATCACTGGATTTAAACATGAACTTCAAACAAAGATGAACATGAACTAAATCTATTTTTTAAGCAACAAAACATGACGGATTCACATGACTCAAACAACATTAATAATTTCTGGAAAATACATAACAACATGAAACAAATTGAATTAAATTTCAATTTGAATCTAACAAACATTAAACTAACAAATATTTACCTAAACAATAATACAAACATGAAATAAACATGAAAAACAACTAATTAACTTCCATTTGAAATCTGAAAATTAATTTAACAAAGCACGTGAACATGAACAAAACCAAAAATCAAGTATCTAACCATAGACATGAACAAAACAAACATTTGCGGATTTTAGATTTGAAAATATCAAAACAAAATAAGGACAAAATAAAACTCAAAAACTACTAACCGGAGATGAACAACGACGAATTCGATTGTATGGACTGTTTCGACGAACCTCAAATGGGAATAAATCTGTCCGGACTCAACGACTAACTCAACGACGGACTCGACTTTAAGAAGTTGACGCCGAAAGTAGCACCGACGCGGCATCAGCAGTCGACGCAGCAACGTGAGCAGTCGACGCAGCAGCGTGGAGAAGATGAAGCAGCAGTTACAGTAGCAATTCATCAACGCTGCTGAAACAGTGGTGGTTGATCATCGCTGCTGAAACAGTGGCGGTTCCGGAGCAGTAGCAGCGACGAGGCAGCGATGGCGACGAGGTCTGTTTGGAGGTGGACGACCGGAGCTGGAACTGGTTATGGCGACGGGGTTGTTTGGACGTGACTGAGTTTGGACAACGCAGCAGCAGTTGCTGCTGCTTGACGTGGAAGGAGGGATCGTTTGGGCAAGATGGTGAGGAAGACGATGGCGGACAGCAGTAGTCCATGGCGGAACTGTTTGGGACGTGAGGTTGAGGACTGGCTCAGCAGTAGAAGCGACGATGATGAAAGGGAGTCGACGGACTGGTTGTTGGAAGGTCGGAGAAGAAGGCAGCGCAGTACCAGCTGCGTGAGAAACAATGGCGACTGGCCATGGCAATGGTCATTTGGACGAAAAAGATGAAGAGCTTGAGGTGAGCAGGAGTTAGTCGTCGATGGAGTTTGTTTGGAGACGAAGCAACAACAAAAGGGTCAGCCATGGTTGTGTGCTTGGAGCTTTGGAGGAGAAGAAGCAAAAGGGTGTGGGGGCGGATGTTTTCTTAGTTTTTAGGGTTTTTGGTTTTTCTATTTTTTTTTTTTTTGTGTTTTGACAAAATGAAGAAGGGGTGTTGGGTATTTGGGTTAATGGGGCGGACCGGGTCGACCCGGTTTGAAGTGGACCGGGTCATGGGGAAGATTGGGCAATTATTTGGGTCTGTGGTTTGAAATTGAAGAAGTGGCCCAATCCGATTTTTCTTTGTATTTTTGTTATCTTTTCTTCTTTTATTTTCTAAAACTAAATTCTAAAAATACTTAAACTATTATTAAGAACTAAATTAAGTTATAGAAATGCAAATTAACTCCCAATAACAATTAACGCACAATTAAGTAATAATTAAACATAAAATTGTTCATTTGGACATTAAATACTAAAAATGCAAAAGATGTCTATTTTTGTAATTTTCATTTTTTTTTGTAAACAAACGTAATTACTAACAATTGTAGAATCAAATCCTACATGCGAAATGCGACATATTTTTGTATTTTTTTATTAATTTAACAAATAAGCAAACAAGGAAAAATACGAATAATTATCCAAAAATGTCACAAAAATACTCAAAATTGCACACCAAGGAAAATCATGTTATATTGAAATTTTTGGGAGTAATTCTCATATAGGGTAAAAATCACGTGCTTACAGTAACTAATTAGGATTTTTTCTCTTTTATTTTAGAAACGAATTTAATAGAAATGTAGTCACTTTAGGATATCCTTAAAATAAATGAGGCGAGCCTCGCCAAACAAAGACGCACAAACTGCGGGGCCCTCAATAGATGTTAATAATTACTTAGATTTCGGGAGTGGCCATTTAGCGAACTTCACGGCTTTCCCCAAAGATAATAACGCGTTAGACTCTTTAGACGCGATTTTAATTAAATTACATGCTTAAATTCGGGTGCACATTTATGTGACCCAAATCCAAATCTCAACGGAGTCGGAACGTATAAACAACCACGAGTGCATTGATTGTGACGTGGTTTGAGATGCATTTTCACGACGTTGCAATTCTATAAAAAACGGTTTTAAACTTAATAAAAGCACACAAGTCATAACATGTATAAAAATCAGATATTTAGCCATTACAACAATTTAAGCGACCGTGCTAGAACCACGAGATTCGGGGGTGCCTAACACCTTCCCTCGGGTCAACAGAATTCCTTACTTAGAATTTCTGGTTCGCAGACTTCATTTGGAAAGTCGAATATTTTCCTCGAATTGGGATTCAAGATAAACCGGTGACTTGGGACACCAAATGTCAAACCTATCCCAAGTGGCGACTCTGAATTAAATAAATAATCTCATTCCGAATATTGTCACTTAAATTGGAAAAACTCCCTCACGCATTTATCCTTCGGGGTAGGCGTGCAAAAAGGAGGTGTGACAAACGTTAGTCTTCTACTGTCTCTGTCTCTCTCTCCCGTTATTCGCGTTTTTTGATTTGTTCTTCTTTGAAATCAAACGGTTTTCGTCGTTGTTTTGATTTTTCAACTGCTAGTCGCCGTTGTTCCCACATTACGATTTAATCACAGGTACATTACATTAACTTTTTGGGTTTTATTTTACGGTTTAAATTCTGGTTTTGGTTTTAGTTTTGATAGTCATGTATTTATGATAAAATATTTTCTTAGGGTTTAGTTTGATAAGTGCATTAGTTTTACTTTTACGATTGTGTTTTTAGGTTTTTTGAACGAGTGTTTATGTTGTTGATGAAAATTATATAAATTCTTATATGATTAGACGTCCAAATTTTTAAAAATTTGGAGAGTTAAATAGATGATACTATTAAAGTGTGAAGTTTACAATAGTTCAATGATACCTTAGATAGAAGGAGCTGAAGTTTTTTTCATGTTTTAGCATTATTTTTGGATTTGAATTTGTGTTTTGTTTTTTGTAAAAACTACAACATGTTTTTTGGCTGAATGTTTTGTGCTTGTAACTGGTGAAGTTCAGCTTTAGGAGCTAAAATTTTTGTGTTTGTAACTGGTGAAGTCCAGCTTTAGGAGCTGAAGTTTTTGTGTTTGTTACTGGTGAACTTCAGCTCTAAAGTTGAAGTTTTTATTTTGTAACTGTCGAACTTCAGCTCTAGAGCTGAAGTTTTTGTTTTATAACTGCCGAACTTCAGCTCTAGGGCTGAAGTTTTTGTCTTTGTAACTGTCGAACTTCAGCCTTCTTAGGTATCGAAGTTTTAACTGATCTTTTTGATAATGTCCTGATGTTATTTTTTGTATCTTTTACTTTTTTTTTAACAGATGGCTCCTAAAGCACCTAAAGATCCTAATGCAGCTAAAGTAGGCAAAGCATCTAAAACACCTAGACAACCTATAATAACCCCAGGTCCTTATGTCCCTGCTCCTCCACCTACAAGACCAGGGCAAAGATATTTTGAGTTTGGAGATTGGTTTAACTCTAAGGGTTACTGGAAGGGGAACCATGATTTGAAAAAATTAATTGCAACTTTCTTGACTCCTACACAACGGGATAAGCTTAATAATTTTACATTTCGATACATTATGGCTATGTAGAATTTCAAATGCAGCATGAAGTTGGTTCATTGTCTGTGTCTTTCTCAAATATTCACAAATGATCGAGACTCCATTAGTTTCAAGATTTTTGGCCATGATGTTTCCTTCACCCTTGAAGACTTCCACATCATGTGTGGTTTGCGGATCACAGCACATAATGTTGAAAAACTAATTAATCGAGAGAGCAATATTCTGAAGCACTATTTTGGTAAGTCCAAGGGTGTGACTGGATGAGCTCATAGAAAAGTACGACAGGGAGTTGGAAGAAATTAACAACAAGCTTGATACGCTTGTGATGTATGCAAGATTTGATAATCTTGTTGATGAAGATGCTCGTCCATCTAGTAGTGACGACGACGACGATGATGATATGAACGATTAGTTTTTCTTTTTGTTATTTATGTTATTTTGTTATTTATGTAATTTAATTTATCTTTTTTATGTTTAATGAAATATTCAGTTTTATTTTAAGTTTTTTCTGTGTTTTTTTTAATATTAATTCTATTCAAACTCGAAAAATAGCAGAGGAAATGAACTATATAACTTCAGCAAGAATTAACAAAAACTAATCCGAATATTAAGCATTTTCGGTATGATGTTTTTTCAAAAAATCATAATAAAATACACAGTGCTTGATGAAAACTTCAAGCATGAACTAAAAATTCTTTTTAAACTTAGAAAATAACAGAACAATTAACAAAAACTTATCCGAAAATTACATATTGAACGACAAAATATTAAGCATTTTTAGCAGATAAACTAAAAAAACTTCAGCATACAAAAAATTATATGAAAAATATTTTACATATTCCTGAAAACATAAGCATTTTTTGGTATGAAGTTTTTTCAAAAAATGATAATAAAATACATAGTGCGGGAGGAAAACTTTAGCTCCATTAGACGAAGTTTTTACAGATTAACTAAAGAACTTCAGCACATGTGCTGAAGTTTTTTGTGCAATATGAAATTTTAATTGATGTTTTATTTTTTTTATCCAGTGTAATAGGAAAACTTCAGCTCCTCCTGCTGAAGTTTTCAAATATTAACTAAAAAACTTCAGCACTTATGCCGAAGTTTTTTGTGCAATATGAAATTTTAATTTATGTTTTATTTTTTTTTTACCCAGTGTAATAGGCAAACTTCAGCTTTTAAATATTAACAAAAAAACTTCAGCACCTATGCTGAAGTTTTTTGTGCATAGGTGTTTTAAATATTAAAACACTCATATAAAGTTTTAATATAATTTTTTCTTCGTTGTGTTATTTGCCAGCTCGTTTTGCTGAATTTTTTAGATATGAACTAAATAACTTCAGCTTGTTTCAGCATATTTGTCGGATTAGAATGTTAGAATTCATCGTCAAACAGATTTAGAATGCAAATTCAGCATATCAGTGAAGTTCGTCAAACAATTTCAATCAATCAATCAAAAAACATATAATTCAAAAACTATTTTGAATTCTGGAGATGAATTTGAATACTTACAATGTATTTGAATTTGAATGGCGATCTCAGGAGAAACAGACTGATGGAGGAGATTTGGAATTTGAATCTGGGTATGCTTGATGCAATTTTTATATGTTTTGGAAAGGGTATAATGGTCATATTATTACGAATTTTTTGTTAGTTGGTTACTAAATCAATAGTTTTTAAAAATAAGATATAGGATAAAAGATGGCATAAAAATAGGGTACGCCCGTAAATAGGAAGTAGATTTTTTAAAATTTGGCTATACAATGCCAACGCTCTATGGCCCTCTAAATTTTTTATTAGCCCATGTTTTCCTCATTGACCCAAAATAACCTTTAGGCCCAATTTATTGAGAAGTTGTAGCCACTTTTTCCAATGCATAGATTTTCCTCCTCTTGGACCCTCGGTTTTCTCTACCCAAGGTATAGTTCCCTTCCCAATGTAACTTTTTTTCTCTTTCTACGTCTCCCCAGAACTTTTCCTTTTCCCCACACCTTTTACTTTTCTCTCTCTTCCATTTGCATTTATATTTTATTTATTTATTTTGGTTACTTAGTAAAGTAGTTAGCAAGTGACTTTTACAAAGACACTTGTATAAATCTGCACATGCATTTTTCCACTAGTTCAATTCATTTAACATCATCCCCTTTCCTTATACTCATTTCTTTTCTTATTGATTCATTTTGTAATTTTGAGCTGCTACTTAAAAAATGGAGAAACGTAATAATGTTGCTTCTTCTTCTTATTCTGAATGTTTGCTTCTTCTTCTTAGTTTTGTTTATGTAATTGCTTCTTCTTCTTCTTCTTCTTCTTTTTCGGGTCCTAATGATATTTTGTAAGTACAGATATTTTGAAGTGGGTACTGGTAGTGAATTATTAATGGTGTTGGGAATATACAATATAATTTCATATAAAATTTTATATACACAGTGCATAAAAGTTGTATATGCATTGTTATATGTATATAATTGCATTTTGTATAATAATGTTATTATAAAAATTGTATATAGGCTATTTTAGAATGTATAAAATTTTTATATACACTAATATATTGTATAATTTTGTATATAAAGTGTATCATTTATTTTTCAGTGTATATTATAAAAATTATATATAAATTGTTATAAAATGTATAAAAAATTTATATATACTATTACATTGTATAAATTTTGTATATAAAGTGTATCCTCTATATTTTAGTGTATCCCTAATGTATCGTTAGTGTATATTCATGGCTCCGACTTCTTTGCAACAACCTCACAAATGTATGTATAATATATATATGTTATATAATAGGTGTATATATACGGTTATATAATTTTTATATATTATTTATACAATGTAAATGTTGTTGGTATGGTATTTTGTTGGCCATTTTGTAGTGAACTCCATGATTAAGTGAAGGGAGAAGTGTATTTGTGCAAGAGGTTATTACTGCCTTCTTCTTCTTCTTCTATGGATTCTAAAGGTCTTTGTATATGAGATGTATAATTAGTGTATCTCATATATAATAAATTCATATTTAGTGTATTTTTTATATAATCTGTGTATTTATATTCACTTTGAGTTTTTATAAAGTATACACTTAACTATGCAATATATATACATTGATTATACAATTTTAACCATGAGAATTTTTTAGTCTTTGGGTCATAGAGAAAGAGATTTGTAGATATTAATTGTGATCGGTAATGGCTAAGGTCGCCGATGAGGAAGAGTTCTAGGTCCTTGATTTTTCTATGTTAGGCATTGATAGTGAAATGTTTTCCTTTATTTTGGAGATTTAAAAGAAAATATTTTCGGAACAAAAGCATTTCTAAAGACAAATTACTTCCGTTTTAAAATAGAAAAATTATTTCAATTCCAAAATTTAAAAAATTTCCTTACCATCCCTGTTCCTAACACGCAAATTCATGCATAACCAACCCTAAACAGACCAGACCAAACACAAATTTTTTATTCAAAACCCATATGGCCAAGATAAGAAACCACCGTATCATGAGCTAAACCCAAAGAATTAAGCACAAAATATATGAAATACAAAGAAAGACTAGTTATTCAACTAGCGAAATTGAAAAAATACCTCGGAGAAGAAACCCAACAACGAACTTAATAGAGAAAAGGGGTTCTCACAAATATTGAAAGGAGCAAACTTTTACCCCTTTAGAGAAAAATCTATTCGTATTTTTAGTTCGTCAACTGTTGCGAGTCTTGACATTTTAGGAGATGGAGATTAGTTTTTGTTGAGTTTTACGCGAAGGACTAGAGAGTGAAGAAGTGACAAAGGGCCGCTCAAAAACTAATTGTTGGTTAGCATATGTTGTGTTTTTTGCTACAAATTATAATGTAAAACAATGAGCTAGCGAGTGATATATTTTTCGACGGAACGGCCAATTATATCAGAAGCTCAACTAAATTTAAGGCCAAAAAAATGCCAATTATACTAATATGCATTGTTATATGGTGTCAGTTCCCCCAATTTAATTTACAGAAATTTTTATAAAGCATTATCTTTTAATAATAATAATTCATCTATAGATACCATTTGTTATATTACAGAACTTACTCGCCCCTTACTTGTGAAACGTTGTATTAATTTCAGGCCCACCTCAGAGTAATGCTAAATGTCTTTTCTTGGTTTGAAATATTTAAATAATTCCATTTAATTAACGAAGAATTAACCTAAATAACCTCCCACTTAATTGATTAAATTAAATATAGTTGGGGAATATATTATATATGCATTATATATGTATGAAATATTTATAATCATGTACCGTCAATATATAATATATGTATATATCGATTAGGAAAAGTAAATAGTGTTATTTGTGTAAAATCCCATTCAAACTATAAGCTTATGGTATCCTTTCGAAAGTCAACAAGGTTTATCCAAACTAACGGAGCATTGCTTTTCTTATAGTCTTTTTTCTTTCATTTTTGGCAATGAAAGTGAGCTTTTACGGTTGCACGAACTAATAATAGCCTAAACTTGCAATCAAAAGATACTCTAATCTCCAAATTGTTTGCTTCCATTTCCTTGTGATTTATTTCCCTTTCCTTTTTCATATTCAGCATTTTTAACGTTTTTTAATCTTTATCTAAATCTGTGATGCAAGCGAAAATAAATCTTAAATGTTGCCAAAGAATTTTTCAGTTCATGAGACATGTACATTAAAATCAGAGATTGGGTTGCTTACAATTACTGAATATGTAGTACTAATTCACTACATAGAAACACAGCTGATTTCATATTTATTACTATAAGGTTGAGTTACTTTTGCTAGGTTAAAATCTTTATCTCTTTTTTTCTTCTTTTCACTTGATCATTTTGCTAAGCACCCGCAAAAATATAAATCCACTTGATATTAAATGTGAATAGTATTTTGGAGTACTTCTTTAATCCATATCCACAATCTGATAATATAAAAATATGTGTATACTTGAAAATGCAAAGATAGGAGAGGATAAATGGGGTTCTTGAACGACGGAGAAAGGAGCCAAATGTGATTGTGGCTTAAGTAATAGAGTTTTGTAACTACTTATTTGATGAATGAGAGTAACTAATGTCAACCACTCAAAAATTACCAGTCCATAAGGTTAATTAGTTGTATATGAAAAAGGGTGAAGAGAAAAACAGAATTTCCTAAATCTTAATTTGCAATGGAGAAGCGAACTTGTTTAATATCTTATCAAGAAAATACCCAGGGTTAAGGTATGTTACTATGTCTCATGATAACGACTAATGAATTCTTTAAGTTTCATGAAAATCACATTTTTCTAATATCATGGTTATACATATTTATGTTAGTTTTTTGAATGTTGAACAAATTTGCATGTCCAGCTTAATTTCAATTGATCCTTAACTGCAGCCAAATGCTTTGAGAGCAATATTTCTTTCTTTTCTACTTGAGTCGTTCATTTCATGATTTTGGAACAAATTAAACAATGTTTCAAATAAGCATATCCAGAAAACAAAGTGAATGGGCAACAACGATAGATGCTCTTTTAAGAGGAAATTTGAACAACAGAAAAAAATATGAAACAACAATCACGATTGTTTTGCGGTAATAATTCAAGAGCTTCATTTCTTGCAAATAATTAGTAAATATAACTAGGGTCTCACAATCTGATGATCATTTTTAATCTATTTATTGTTGTTAATAGGGCAATAAACAATGCCATTAGATATTGATAAGCAAAAGATATGGGAATCTAAAAATCGTAAAAACAAGGAATTTAAAATAATATATGTCGAGACAAGTACAGGGATCTGCATTAGATTAATTTCACTTGCTACAAATCTTATAATGTGACGAAAGTGTTCAGTGCATTAAGTTTTGAGTTTTTTTCCTTAAAGGGGCATATTAAATAGGTTTTCTTTTTTATCATATGGTAATCCAAATAAAAAGTGATAGTTAAGTTGTTAATTTTCCAATAATGAGCCTGATAAATAAAAAATAAATTTTAATATTCCACGTGCTGTAGATTCCCCTTAACTCATTTAGTAGGCAAGGGAGGATGGTTGTACTTTTGCAGCCATTGCACGTAATGATATTTAATGAAGTGAAATAATATGAAGTGCGAGCATATGATAATATGTCTAATTGAGTCATTCCTGTTAGTGGTAGAGCTATGTCTGATGAGGGTTCAATTGAATTCCTTTTGTCCGAAAATTATATAATATATAATATTTTAAAAAATATTATATATATATATATATATATATATATATATATATATATATATATATATATATATATATATATATATATATATATATACTTATATAAATAAAAAATTTACTGTAAGATTTCTTGAATCCCTCGTTATAATTTCGAGCTTTGCCACTAATTAAGCAAGAGGTATGGCATGCTAAAAAAAATATAAGTTTGTAACCAAATTTGTCGGTAGGAGTATTATATGAGTTGACATAACTTGATTTAAAGCAATAAGCAGCTGATGATTTAAAGCAATAAGCAGCTGAGCTAGGAGGGACAAAGTTGAGACACGGAGAAAACACGGGCTAACGAGAAGAATTAAAACTCATTTTTAACTTTTAAGCAGCTTTTTCTATTGATAAGTTAAACAAAAAGAAATTCTAGAGGGTCGTTTTTAAATATTGTTTTTGTTGTTGCCTTTGGTGCACTTAGTGGGCGTTTGGACATAAGATTTGTAAAATTCAAAAAAAAAAGTGAAAAAAAGTTTCAAGTGAAAATGATTTTTGAAAATTAAAATTATGTTTGGACAAAAATATAATTTTGGGTTGTTTTTGAAGTTTTGTTAGTGATCTGAGTGAAAATTTTAAAAAACATCTTTTTGGAGTTTTTAAATTTTTAAAAAATTCCAAAATGCACCTTCAAGTGAAAATTAAAAATTTTATGACCAAATGTTAATTTCGGAAAAAAGTGAAAAATTTTCGAAAAATAAAATAAAAAATTCCTTAGGTCCAAACAGGCTCTTAATTTGTTCAAACTAGCCAATCAAAAGAGTCGAATAGGACTGCTGTCAAGCTTCCTTAAGTAAAGGGACGGCTACTTAGGAAAAAAAAAAAAAAAGCTACTCCATCAAGTTTTCTCAACAATAACTGTATGCGATGTTAAAGGAATACCATACTTTAAGCTTTAAATTTCTAATGTTTACATTTCTCTACTTCCTATGCAGTTTTTTTGCTTTTACAGTCAAACATCTCTATAACAGCGTCATTTGTTTCGGATAGTTTTGGATATTATAGCGAGTTGTTATTATAAGAAAACATATATTACAATAGAGCATGAAATTTGATTCCGTAAAAATTTAGCTTTTATAGAGAAGTATTGTTACATAAAAATATTATTATAAAGAAGTCTGACTGTATGTCTTTTGAGTAATTATTTGGTATTTAAAATCTATAGTCCCGATTAATTCAGACTCGTATCATGCTGCACCTATTATTGGGGAGGCCTCTATAGTCAAGAATGGACGTACGGATCTCATCTATCTCACTACATATTTTGGTGATGCAATTTTTGCTTATTGAGAATGAAAAGATTGAAGGAGAGTAAAGAACCTAGCCCTACTTTCGAAATGGTGAAGTCAAAATTTCAAAAAATGGTAAATATTTTTAACATAAGTAATACAATTCTGAAGTAAGGAAACCAAGAAAAACAGCCCAAAAATAGTGCTGCTCAATAGAGAAAAGTGCTTAGCATTTCATGTGAAGAATTTCAATTCAACCCGTAGAGAAAAACCAGAGATCCCCCAACTTGCATTTTGGGAATTTTCGTTTAGTCTCCATACCAAATCCCTACAAAATATAACGCGGTTTTTAGCCATAAACCATTTGTCACAGTCCCCAAAATCTACTTTCAATTCACACCATAAAAGAACTCAAAAAATGCAAAAAAAAAAAAAAAAGGCCTCTTGAACTGGTTGGTATAGAACGGTTAGTTAGTTGCTAGTAGGGGTGTACAAAGAAAACCGACAAACCGCACCAACCCGATAATCCGAGTCAAACCGAGAAAAAAAACCCACTATAGTTTGGTGTTGGAAAAAAACCCGGCCATAATTGGTTTGGTTTGATCCAAAGAAAGTCAAACCGAAACCAAACCAATCCGACATTACATATAGTATAAATTTTTTAGATATATTTAATATATAAATATACTTATTGTAATGTAATTTATAAATATTTCTTAAACTTTTTTATAATTTTATCTTTTAAGGTATTATTTCAAGGTTGGACTTATAATTTTTGAATGTTCTAATAAGTTTTATAGCCATTAATATTAGTAACTTAAATAATGCTAACAAAAGTCCAAACCAAAATCAAATCAATATTAATGCTAACAAAGACATTCAATTCAATACTACAAACGACAATGTATTGAATATCTATTTTTGTTTTGCAATAATTTAGATAAAAATGCATAACCCATTTTTATTTTTTATTTAGCGTTTAGTCATATAATTAATACTCCCTCATTAGTCTACTTATTTTAGCATGACTTAGTACTTTTAGATTATACTTATTTTTATTATGGTTTTTTAATTAGCAATATTTATATTACATAATTTTATTGTCTTTATTGTTGAATATTTTAGGATAATGCCATGACACATATCATATTTTGTATTATTTTCTTGAAAGATACCTTATATAGTTGTATCTTACTAGGATTAAAGAAATATTTTGAGCACAAGTTATATGTTTTGTGCTATGAAGATTTTACCTAAAAAAACCCGAAAAACTAGAAAACCCGAGAAAAAACCGAGATTGAAAAACCTGAGTTTTATTGGTTCGATTTGGTCTTTAGATTTAATAACCCGATACAATTGATTTGATTTGATAATTGCAAAATCCGAACCAACCTGACCTATGTACCCCTAGCTGCTACTGTAACTGCCTAAAGGCCAAGTCCCCGAGAAGTTTATTTTGTGTCTCATACAACTTACACTAGTTGTATGAGGCTCCTTTTTGTTAAACAAATTTGTGGACCCCAATCTTACACTTCTGGGTCCACAAAAATCTGGATCCACAAAACTACGAGACAAAAAAGTTGCCTCATACAATTAGTTTCAGTTGTATGAGATACAAAATAAAATTTTCCCAAATCCCCTATTTCTAAATGCTTATTCATATGCCCCCCTAACTCCCTCCATTTTCTACAATCAATCTCCAGTTACTCTTTATTTCAGAGCTACATTCTCCAATAAAGTACTAGTCTTTCCTATGCTTCTACATTTCCAAAACTGAGTGAACTTTTCTTGAATTTATACTAAAGAAAGTGCTGAAAAGTTCCAATCTTTACTGCAGGAATATGGCTAAATTTGTGATTTTTCTGGTTGGTTTGCTTGCAATTGTCTCATCTGCTAATGGGAATGATGGAGGAGGGTGGATCAATGCTCATGCTACCTTCTATGGAGGTGGTGATGCCTCTGGTACAATGGGTATGCAACATTTTTTATATGTATATATACTTCAAACTAAAAGCAAATAATATGTTCAATTGGCGAAGTCGGGAATCCAAAAAAACTCTAGAATGTCACACTTGAAATTTGAACATGTGACCTAAAGCAATATCTTGAATCTCTTTACCATTATACTAAAATCTTCTATCATGCTAAGGAGATTCAACAGTTTATATATAATGCAAGCTCATGTTTGCCCTATTCCCGCAACATAATTTTTCAACGAAGGAGATTCAATTGAACCTATAGGCTCTACATAACTCCGCCCCTGATTTGAACTCACCATAAATCTATTTGTTTATGTTGATTCTTGTTTCTCTTTATTACATGCATTTCCAACAGGTGGTGCTTGTGGTTATGAGAATCTATACAGTCAAGGTTATGGAACAAACACTGCAGCTTTGAGCACAGCTCTGTTCAACAATGGGTTGAGTTGTGGATCTTGCTATGAGATTAAGTGTGTGAATGAACACAAATGGTGCTTACCTGGTTCCATTTTGGTTACAGCAACCAATTTCTGTCCACCAAATAATGCCCTTTCTAGCAATGCTGGTGGATGGTGCAACCCTCCCCTTCGCCATTTTGACCTTTCTCAACCTACTTTCCAGCACATTGCACAATACAGAGCTGGAATTGTCCCTGTTGCTTATAGAAGGTATGGTCAATGGTTTCATCATATTTGGTCCAATAAATTCCAGCTCAAGTTATTTTCCTTCTATTTGTTCTAGGATAGTTTCTTGTTAGGATTTATCTCATATACACTGATGGTAAAAAGAATATCTATCAATTAGACTTGTCACAACAATTGCCCATTTGGATCCAAAGGAAAACGGAAAAATGGAAAAGTTGTCAAAAGTATATACTTTAGTATTTTATTTTTCAATTAGAGTGGGAAGAGCACTTTAATTAAACATTGCATCTATTTAATTTTTATAACATTAGTCTCTAGATCAGCCTATACACACCTCTACTAATTCTCTAAGTACCTGCTACATTCCCAAACTTTAGATAGATGAGAAACAATCGCCCAATTTTTTAATCCTTGTTGGGATTTAAGCTCAACTGCCCATGGTCCATTTTAGCTTCGTTAACCGTTAGTCCACACCTTATAAATGCTTGCAATGGGATTAACTAACATTACTCCTATGGGCAATTTTTCTGCAGGGTACCCTGCAGAAGAAAGGGAGGCATCAGGTTCACCATTAATGGTCACTCTTACTTCAATTTGGTACTAGTGACCAATGTTGGTGGTGCTGGTGATGTTCATGCTGTAGCAATTAAAGGATCAAGAACTCAATGGCAGTCTATGTCAAGAAACTGGGGTCAAAACTGGCAAAGCAACAACTATCTTAATGGACAAAGCCTTTCATTTAAGGTTACCACAAGTGATGGAAAAAGTGTGGTATCTTACAATGTTGCCCCAGCTAGCTGGTCTTTTGGGCAGACTTATACTGGTGGTCAATTCCACTGAAAATGAGTATATCATAGTACACACTAAATTGTTCACTAGTATTAGTATTGTGATGTTAGTACATAATTTTACTCAAAGTTAGTATATAAGGTGTATATGGCCTGCAAAGTCAAAAATGAAGAGGGCATAGTATAAAGTTGTCCTTTGTCATTTTAATTTGAATAAAAGTATAGCCTAGTTTTGGGCTGTGTTGCTCCGACTCTCCGAAAATGTCGCCGGATGCATGTCGGATCCTCCAAAAGTAGTGTATTTATTTTTGAAGGATCCGACACGGGTGTGACAACATTTTAGAGAGTCCATGCAACATAGGTTTTGGGAACCTTGAGGCCATTGTTTTAGGCTTTATATCTTTGTTTTCCTTCTGTTGCAATACAGAATAGGATTGCAGTGGTGGACTGTTTTACCATCCGCAATTAGGAGTGTCTGTAGGAGTTGGATAAATTTGAGAACGTTTCTTTCCTCAGCTTTAGCTAGAGATGGAAATGGTTGCTTTGTGTTACTATGTAATAATCCAGTTAACTAGTGCAGTAATGAGCAATGGACAGGTTGCTTATTTATTAAACTTGTTCTTCATTCTTCTTTTGTAGTAATATATCTTCATCCATTTTTTTCTCTTCTTTTTGCCTTACAGCACTATCTTTTACTTTTCTTTAGTTCCTAGATCATTAAGTTGTCAATCAAATTTGATGGGATAGGCTTTTTTTTTTTTGGTTTAATCATATGGTATCCGAAGCCCATTGGCCGACTAATTAATCGAGATTCACAACTAAGGGGGTAAAGAGCTCTCTATAAAAAAGTTCTTTATTCTCAGGACTTCTCAGGACTCCAATGCGAAACTCTGATTAAGGGTGATGGAATCTCAACCATCCCACCACACCTAGGGATGTGCATTCGATTTATCGATTCGAATTTGATCCTTATCGATAATTACATATCGATTATCGATTTGTACATATGCTTATCGTTATCATTGCAATAAGGTTTCGATTTTTTCGATTTATTGATTTTTGGGGCTTATCGATTACACAAATAAGAAAATTTGCGGGATTCCACGGAAAGTATATCGCTATAAACACGTTTAACTAATATGGACAAAAAGAAGCTAAAATAAGACGAACACCATTTATAACATAAAAATTGTGTCAACAAGCACATGCAACGAAACTAATATAAGGGATCAAATGTATGCCACCAATACTCCAACAGTATAAAAAAAAGTTGGTCTTTTTTGTATTATTATCTCTCTCTAGGCCTATGTATAAGAAAAGTTTGTGGTGTAAGGGAAAGAAAATTAAAAGAAGTTGAAGAAGCCACGAGAGTTGTACATGAAAAGTCCATGAAAGAAGATCAAAAGGATAATGAGAAAATAGAAAGATGGAGAAGAGAGAACTTATAGTCAGAGATGAAGAAGGAGATGGAGGAAGGCATATGTAGAGTTGTATCAGTTTGAGACGGTCGATTTGGAAGAAAATATATTGGTTCTTTTTTGGCTATCGATTGGAACCTTGAGAGCTTGACTAATTCGGTACAATTCTAACAAAAACCGATAACAAAAAAAAGTTGGTCTTATCGGTTTATTGATAAACCGATAACCGAAGAGGACAAAATCGAAATCGAAATCGATAACTCGATAAGGAAAATTTCGAAATCAAAATCGAAACCGATATCGATAAACTGATAACAAATAATCGATTCGATTTATCGATAAACCGATTCGAATGCACACCCCTAACCACACCCCTTGATGATGAATACATAACAAGCCGAATAGGTAACTAGTCGTTGGTCCAGCCTTCATGGGCCACGAAACTTTAACTTTGTAGGGACATTTGCATCTATACCCACTTTTGGTCACGTTTTAACTTGTGCCGCTTTGCAAAAAAAATTGTAAGCGTACCCACTTTTTAGCATAACTTCAGCATCCGGGGCTAAAGTAGCAAAGACAATCACGCAAAACTTCAGCATTCAAGTAGACGGGACTGAAGTAGCATTTTTGTTTTTGTAACTGGCAAAAGTTTTTGTTTTGTAATTGGCGAGTTTTTGTTTTGTAGCTGTCGAACTTCAGCTCTAGAGCTGAAGTTTTTGTTTGTAACTGGCGAACTTCAGCCTTCTTAGAGTTGAACTTCAGCCTACTACATTGTGAATGCTCCATATATCTTTCAGCTTGTTGGAAGGTTTATCTCTTATTTATGTCTTTTTCTTTTTCAGTATACTCTTTTATCAATTATTTCTAGCAAATTTAGTAGAGATTACATGTGTTTGAATGAATAGATTCTCTAATCTGTTTTAACATATGAATTCATTAGGTCGTCAAGCCTCTGCTGCAGGAGAGGACAAGAAAAAAGCTAAAAAGCTTTGAATTTCTTCTAATGGAACTATTGGATTGAGGGCGGATATAACTTTGAGGAGGAGAAGGAGGAGGAGAAAGGGGACTGAAGTTGATTAAAAATGGATACATATTAAAAAAATTTAAAAAAATTGGTATAAGTTAAATGAGGGCGACCAAATAGAGCGCCCCGTGCAATTTTTACACTTTGTAGGGATAGAAGAATTAACCCAAACAGCCTCTAATCTATCTATAAACTGCAGAAGCCCATCGCAAGACTTCAATGGGCTAACAAAACTAGATAGGTTGTGGTGCTGTTTGTGTTATTTTGCACTGCTATCACAAAGGTTTTAGCTAAGAAGACATTTTCATTCTAGTGACAAGATCAAGCACTTAACACGACATGATCACGGAAAAGGAAGCAGTACAATCTAATTAAATGTTCAAAACGCATTAATGTTTCATAAAAAAGTTTTAGAAGATTAGGTGCTATCAACTATGTAACTTGCATTACTTGCGACCGGGGGTGGCAATTGTTGGTATTATTATACTTGATAATGCAAAGCCAAAGATTTTTTTGTGGTTCCTTTTTCTTCTTTACTTTTTTGTCTTTTTTGAAAGACAAAGTGTCCCTCGTTGGTTGTGGTAAGTCTTTTTCTTCTTCTTATATTAAATTTTTTCTTTGTTGGGCTTGTAAAAAGCTAGTAAAAAGGAGTAGTCTCACGCACATGAGAAATTAGTCCTGAAGGTAATAGTGGTTGATATGACCCCCCCTTCCTACGCGCGAGATATGCGTGAGGCCTAATCCAAATTCTTATTTGTGAATAATAGGACACAGAAAACGCCTTCATCTTTCTTCTTCTTCAACCGATTTCTTGGTAATTTTTTTGTGCAAATTCCAAACTTCCAACCAGGAGTGCATGTGTTTGGAGATGTTGTAGAACATTGGGGAGCGACCGTTCTTAACAATTTGCATCCAGTCGGGCCGAAATCGCTTTCAAGACAGTGGCTTGTCACGACACAGTATTCTTGATAAGTTGTTCTTATTTCCTTCTTGTTCTTCGTCAAGATTATCTACTCATTTTTCTTACAATTTGAAAGCGACTTCTTTACATATAATATTGACTAATGGTTAACATTTTGAACAAACACTTCCTAATCTATCAAATCTTGAGCCTTTAGATGAAAACAATTATAAGCGCTGGTCCCGAAAACTTTTAATTTTCTTTGAACAATTAGAAGTTGATTACGTTTTGTTCAACGAACCTCCTGCTTATGTTGTTGCTGATAGTTCTAATGCTGCTACTATTGTTGTTGCTGATAATGCTGCAAATTTTTTTTGAAAAGGATAATAAAATTGTTCGAGGGCATCTGCTTAACCATATGACTAACTATCTCTTTAATTTATTTATAAATTATAAATCTGCTAAAGTCATATAGGACAGTTTGGAGAAGAAATATGGTACAGATGACGCAGCGAAAAAGAAGTATGTGTTGGAAAGTGGATCAAGTTTCAGATGGTTGATAATAAGTCGATCATGGAGCAGGTTCATAAGTATGAAAACTTGACTGCTGATGTTTTGAACGAAGGCATGGAGATGTGTGAGATTCTTCAGGCTAATGTTCTACTTGAAAAGTTTCCCCCTTCTTGGAGTGATTACAGGAATCAACTGAAACACAAGAAGAAAAACTTAACTCTTCAAGAACTGATCAGTTATATGAGGACTTAGGAAGCAAACCGTCTCAAAGATGAGGAGTCTGAACTGCTTAAGAATAAGATGAAATATCTCTCTCTCTTAATTCTTCTAAAGCTAACCTTGTGGAATCTTCTAGTGCTTTTGTGAAAGATAGATTTAAAGGAAAATAGAAGAAAAGATAGAAGAAAGGACATATAAAGAAGCAGAATTACTTCAATAAACCGGTGGGCCATATTCAAAAGTCAAAAAGACCTTGCTATGTCTGCGGCAAAATTAGTCACAAGGTCTTTCAATGCAACCAGAGATAAGGAATAAGCTCAAAGCAGGGAGGAAAAGCTCCAGCCCAAGCTAACCTTAATGAGGGTGGTGATGTCATTGTTGTTGTGGTCGTTGAGACGAACATGGTGGCTAACAAGACTGACTGGATACTGGATACAGGCACTTCAAGGCACCTTTGCGCCAACAAGGAGCTGTTTCACGACTTTGAGGAATCTACTGATGGCGAGTGTGTCTACATGGGCAACTCCACTACAGTTGGAGTTATGGGTAAAGGAAAAATTCTCCTTAAGTTAACTTCTGGAAAAACCTTAGCCTTGAACAATGTTTCGTATGTACTCTCCCTTCGTAGAAACTTAGTTTCCGGTGCGCTTCTCAACAAAAAAAGGTCTTAAACTTATTTTTGAATCTGATAAAGTTATTATTTCTCGTAGGGGAGACTTTGTTGTGAAGGGTTACCTTAGTGGGGGTTTATTTGTACTGAACATCGCTAAAGAGATTACTAATAATGCTAGTACTTTCAATTCTGCTTATATTGCTGAGTCTATTAATTTGTGGCATGGTAGACTAGGTCATGTTAATATTGCTTCAATTAAAAGACTTAGAAAAATAGAATTAATTGTTGCAGTTAATGTTGATAATTTTTCTAAGTGTCATGTTTGTGTAGAAGCAAAACATACAAAAAAGTCTTTTAAGAATGTAACTAGTAAAAAGACATAATTGCTTGAACTAGTGCATTCAGACTTAGCATATTACAAGAATATTGTTAGTAAGGGTGGAAAGAAATACTACATCACCTTTATAGATGACTTTCTAGATACATTAAGGTATATCTTCTTAAGTCAAAAGATGAGGCTGAAAGCATATTTTTGAAATATAAGGCAAAAGTAAAAAAACAATTAGATAGAAAAATCAAGAGAATTAGGTCTGACATGGGTGGTGAATATAGTAGTAATACTCTAGAAGCCTTTTGTGAGAAAAATTAATGGTATTATACATGAGGTTAGTGCTCCCTATACTCTCCAACAAAATGGTGTAGTTGTACGGAAAAATAGAACCCTTAAGGAAATAATGAATTCTATGCTTTTTTATTTGATAATATGTGGTGGTGGTGGTGGGGGGGGGGGGAAAGCTTTTTTATCTACATGCTATGTTCTTAATAAAGTCCCTCATAAGAAGTTAGATAAAACCATATATGAGTTATAGAAAGAGTTCGCCCCTAACTTAAAAATTCTGAAAGTGTGGAGGTGTTTGGCTAAGGTTGGTCTACCTGATTTTAAACAAGTAACTGTTGGACCCAAGACTTTTGATGTTATTTTTATTGATTATGCTCAAAATAGTACTGCGTATAGATTTATGTCTTTGAATGATAGTTCTATTTGTGAATCTAGAGGTGCAAAATTTTTTGAGCATGTTTTTCCATTGTAAAATAATTTGCCTAGTGATATGCATAATAATGCTTCTACAATATGTCTGTTAATTCTCATATTTTGCCTTCTTCTAGTGTTACTGCTAAGGAGCATGAAAATGAACTTAGAAGGGGTAAGAGACGTAGAGTTAAAGCTAGCTTTGGTCCTGACTTTATCACTACTTCCTTGACTGAAAATATTGATCTTGATATTTTGAGTGATGAATTATTATCAATCTATTTAATAGAAGAACACCTTAAGACATATAATGAAGTAATGAGGAGCCCATATGTCCGTGCGTATCAATAATAACAACACCACGACAGAAACCTCGTGCAAACATCATTACAGCACGATAGAAACCTCGTGTAAACATCATAACAACAGTACGACAGAAACATTGTGCAAACACTCAAACAATCCTCACAACAATAACACGTGTGCCAAAACATAGCAACTCAATAAAATGGCTCTCAAATATGTGCCCATATGCCACAATATTTCCTCAAAGCAGTTTCAATATTACAACCACACATAGCCCTCAACTCAATAACATTGAATACAACAACGACAACAACAATAATATGAGAATACGACAAGTAAATCAACTCAAAAACTTCATAACACAAAGAAACGGAAGAACAAGCTCAGAAAGAAGGGCACAACAGGAAATAAGGGTCTCAACAAGAATAACTTAACAAGGAAGAGATAATGTGTAGTAGTGACTCAATAAAAGTACAATTCGACAACAAGAGAGAACAGTTCATATGTTATGGACATTCAAGCACTTGAGGGAACTGCCTCTATCTTTTGAAATTGTGTTGGGCGTGAATTTTTATTTTTCCTTTTCTTTTCTTTGTGCAATTGGATATAAATGCATTTTTCTATGAAAACATCTTCTTGGTGTTGATTTTTTTTTTTTTTTTTTTTTTTTTTTGTGCATGTATTAATTGGGATTTACTTGCGCTTAATTACACATTACATTTCATTGGAGAAAATAATCTTTTACTTGTATAAAACAATGTAATATTAGTGGATTAGTAGTCTTTTACTTGTATAAACAATTTGACAAGCTAGCTTTGTACGCTTGCGCGCCACCCTAATTCTATAGATTCTCGAGGCCCCTCGATCATAATAATAATTTCTTTTTTTCATATATATATATATATATATATATATATATATTAAAGGAATAAAGTTATCATACCCCCTCAAACTCCCTGACCCATGAAATACTGCTAGGTTTGTGGACAAAAAACAAAGGGTACGTACATTTTTTTAATAATGATATTCGGTAAACTTCCAAACCTAATTTAAAATAATTTCTCCATCAGAAAATCATTTTAATAGCTAAATGATTCTTTTTAGTCCAAAATAATTTTCTTAATGGAGAGAAATGAAGTGAAATTAGACTTGGTGAATTTTGGTGAAGGTTGATTGATTTTTGGACAAGTTAAGATTCTAAGTTATGTAGTGAAAGTATAGTGATTTTTTCTTTAAAAAAATTTGCTTAGTATTTTTTCTGCAATAAGGTTATAAATGCGAAAAGGGGTCAAAAATATCCCTATCGTTTGCTAATTGGTTTATAAATACTCTCCGTCCATTTATCCGTTCAAAAAAATATACTCCATCCATCTATTCGTTCAAAAAAACACACGAAGTTAATTCTATTAACAAAACCACCCCCGCGACTAACGACAGAACTGATGGAGTGTGTTTTTTTGAACGGATAGATGGACGGATGATATTTATAAACCATTTAGCAAACGATAGGGATAGTTTTGGCCCTTTTTCGTTCATTTAGTGATATGACGATTTTTAATTGGGCCACGGGGCAATCTTTGACTGGAACAAAAAATGGATATTATTTCAACCCATTTACCTTATCCGACCCCTTTACAAAAATGGGTAGTATCTATTACACCCATTCCCACTCATCTGATCTCCCCCTTTCTTCTTCTCCAATTGGGACACTGCATACACACAATAACAAATTAATTAAAGAATAGATAAAACCCAAAATCAAATAACCCGAAATTCAAATCAGATTCTGAAATTTCTCCAATCAAACTCAGAATAAGTATTGAAACTCTTAAATGGAAAATCAACAGATACATTTGGATTGTTAAGTAAGAAGACAATGATCAAAACAAACTAAAAATCTGAAACAAAAAAATTGAGTCCAAATGCTAAAATTGTCCAAATATATCAATCAAATCTAGGAGAAATATTGAAACTTTGTAAAGGACAAGTAATGGAAATCTTTGGATTGTTCATAAGAAGACAAAAGAGCCACGAAATAACAGAGAAAAAAATAACTACATATAACAGATACAAGCACACAAGAAAATTGAAACCAAGGTGCTAATAAGCTTGAAATTATCACATTCTAGGATAAAGATTGAATCTATAAAAGGTAAAAAAGAGAGTAAATGGTTACCTTTGGGATGTTCATAAAAAAAAAAGAGGAGGACAAAGAGCCATGAATTACAGATGAAGTGAAAGCCAAAGCCAAAGCCATATTTTCAAACACAAAGAAAGATTTGTTTCAACAAAGAAACGCTAAAAATTCTTTGTGAGATGAGAGTGGGTGTGCTAGGTGATAAGGAAAAAGAGAGGGAAAAGAAAGCAAAGAAAAAGAAAGAAAATAATTAGGCGGGTCAAATAAATAGGGTCGGACCAGGTAAATGGGTAAAAGATTGCAGTAAAAGATTGCCACGTGGCCCAATTAAAAATCGTCATTTCATTAAATGAACGAAAAAGAGCCAAAACTATCCCTATCGTTTGTTAAATGGTTTATAAATACCCTCCGTCCATCTATCCGTTCAAAAAAATACACTCCATCAGTTCTGTCGTTAATCGCGGAGGTATTTTTATTAATAAAATTAACTTCGTGTGTTCTTTTGAACGGATAAATGGACGGAGTGTATTTTTTTGAACGGATAAATAGACGGAGAATATTTATAAACCATTTAGCAAACAATAAGGATGGTTTTGACCCTTTTCCGTTATAAATGTGATGTCCTTTTGTGCAATTAATCCTAAAATTTGAATACCTATGTACTTGCAATACATTGTTCCAAAAACAAAAAGGATAAAGCTGTAAAGCTTCTAATTGGAGCAATTTTACGAGGAAGACCGCTAACAAAAAATAACAATAAGAAAAGGTCAAAAACAAAAAACAAAAAATAACGCGGACATTCGGTGTTCGGTTTGTACAATTTCAAAGCTTAAATACAAACTCTACCTCCTCCATTATTTTTTTTCTTGGTTGTGCAACAAAACCGCGTATTTGTTCTCCTTTTCCACTATCATTTTTTGATTCTCTCTTTCTTCAGGTACATTTTACTACTACTTTTCTCTGCTTCTTCTTTTTTTTTTAATTAAATAATTTCTCTTTCCCATTTGACTTGTTTTTTTTAGAGATCGCTGTTCTTGCTGAGTTTCTCGGCTTGAGCGGTGATTTTCTTTTTGTAGAAATTTCCCAGGCCTGTATCCAATTTTCTTTTATTTTTTCCCTTTTCTATCAAATCTATCATATGATCTCAACTAGTTTGAAGGTGAGATATAGTTGTTATTGTTCTTTTATTGGATTATCTTGCTTTTGCTCGTATAATATGACTAAACCCAAATTGTGAAATTGGTGGTTATTTTGATTTCTGGAATAAAGATCTCACTTTTATTCATATAATTTCTTACCCCAGATTGTGAAATTGGTGTTTTATTTGGATTTCGTGAATAAAGATCTTACCTTTATTCATATAATTAACCCCAAACCGCGAAATTAGTTTTTTATTTTTGATTTTCTGAAAAAAGATCTCACCTTTATTCATACAAACGAAGTTCAACTAATTTGGGACCCGATTGAGAATAGGAGTTTTGTTTTCTAATGTAGGAATATTGTCGTTGTATAAAATGGGAGAGCATTTGGTGGTGAATGATGACCGGGTTGTGAACCCAGATGGAGGAGAAACGGTTCAAATTGCCGTTGAGAACAGGAAGAAGCCAGAAGTGGAAGGACCCTCTTCTTCAAAGACTGGAAAGGAGAAAGAATTGGCCATGGAAGAAGAAGAAGAAGCTAATGAGGAGGTTCCATTAATTGGGAATGCAGAGTGCCGCATTTGCCAAGACGAAGATTCCTTGAACAATTTGGAGAGCCCTTGTGCTTGTAGTGGAAGTCTCAAGGTGAATTTTCTATTTTCACTCCCGTTATCTTTGTTGTTAGCAAATTTAGATATTCTCTTATTGAGTCGCAAAAATATTCAAATACACTCATACCCATGCACACCTTACATTTTAGTTGTTTTCTTGAAACTCCCTTTTCCTAATTGTTCCTTCTCTTGTCTTCCATAAATTGTTCATTAGAAGTCAGCTTTTACTTTTTGTCTTGAGTTAGGATCTTTCTCCTGGTCAACTGTACGTCAACAATCATTTCATAGGCTGCCCAAATTCCCTTGTGTGCTATCCTCTGGGTGATGGTGGTCTTGTCCGTTCTTAGGATTGCTTAGTTATGTCTCCATGGTGCCTCATTGGTAGAGGCAAACCTATGTGTAACCTTGAGGGGTCACCTAACCCCGTAAACTTTGACAGAAATTTTGTATATGTATATGAACATACCTTGAAAATGGTTAATTTAAATCACTTAGCAACCTGAACACTAAAAGCCTTTAGGGGACTTTGTTTGAGAAGAATATTGGTGCCCCCGTCGCGTTAAAATTCTGGGTCTGCCTCTGCTCATTGGTGATCTCATCCATGTTTTAGGCGATTATCTGGAGCCCCTAAAACAACCTTTCTTCCCTTATTCCGGTTGCACAAGTCTCAATTTTGCTGTTTTCATTTATTGTACTGATAGAGCATGTGATTTATTACAGTTAGGTATTTCAAGTTCTTGCTCAGCTCTACAGTCTTTCCGCCGTATTTTCTTTCTTTAATTGTTCTGCTTTTCTTTTAATGTATGAGTAGTTTGTCTAAGTGCTAATGATTTTAGTAAATGCAATTGACCTGCAGTATGCACATCGGAAATGTGTTCAACACTGGTGCAATGAGAAGGGCGACATTACTTGTGAGATTTGCCATCAGGTATGTCTCTGTTCTAGTTGATTTGCACAATGTTGCATATTATGAGATAGGTGAAAAGACTTGTTTATTAAATAAGCCTGTTTTCATCGTATGCCAAAAAAGGAAAAAAATCACCAAAGAGAAAGTAAAAGTTTTCCTGCTTTTGTCACCATTCGTTAATATTTGTTCTTTTTGTTAAGTTGTCCAGTGGAAAAGAAATGGTTCCTTCTAGCACATGGAACTGAATCACGGTACTCAATGTGATATGTTTTGTGATGTGAATTCTTTTTCTTTCTCAAAGAAAATAGTTTCATTTTATGATATGAGCACGTATGTCAATGAGGATGTTCTTGCAAATTACCTCAATGTCTCACTAGACTTTTAGTTTTGGAAGCTTTTTACTTGTCTAAAATTTCTATATTACAATCATGATTTTGATGTATTACATACATATGCATGAGTGCAAGATTCGAATTTCTTTATTATAGATAGGATCAATGCTTAGGTTTGTCAAGTCAATGTTTTTGTATTCACCTATAGTCATTCTATTCTCTTTTGTAAGCCTCTTGGGGCTATATGTAGTTCGCCATCTGATCATCAGTAATTACAGATTTCTGGGAACTTTTGATTGAGCTTGATGCTTTTAGATTATTGCATTTTCTATTGTTCTTCCATCTTACTGTATCATATAATAACTTCTCATTTTTATTTTCAACATGCAGCCATACCAACCTGGTTACACTGCCCCTCCTCGAGCTCAGCCAGAGGAGACTATTATAGATATTGGGTGAGTTTACTTTCTTAACTGGTTATTTTTTTTGTTAATTTTCTCTTATGTCTTCCCTTTTATGTTAGCTTTTCAAATAGTGTTGTTAAAGGCATGCTTGAGTATTGTAATGAGGCACAACACTCTGCTGAGCATTTTTCTAGGATAGGCATACTTCACTAAGGCACCGAGGCGCGGAGGCATTCACCTACAACAATACCAACCAGCCAACATTTTTAATTGGGAAAGGGGGCAAATGATTTGCCCTGTACTATTCAAAATTGAGTAACTTTGTCGTCCATTGGACTTTTGGTTTAATATTTTTCTTGCCACTAGGAAAAGGTTTCTTTTCGCACTTGACCCCAAATGGAGCCCCAAACCCAAGGGCAATTTTAAACCATAGTCAAAAGTTGAGGGGTAAATTTGGATCTTTTTTCCTCAAAGAATTTGGGCATGCGGAGTCCATCCATTTCACGCTGGAGCTCCATCAATGTCAAGTACGAGACTATTTGCTATAGGCAAGGTTATGAATTGAGCAAAAGTCTAATGGAGGGTAAAATTGAGCATTTTCAGATAGTACAATGGCAATTCGGACCTTTTTCCTTTTTAAATTAGGTTAGTTTGGGAATATCATGGTTGGTATCTCAAAAGGGTCACCTCTAAATAAGTATGGCAATCAAAATAATGTAGTAACTGTTAAGAGAACAATTCAAAGAGAAAAGAATATGTAATATGTGATACCAATGAGAGTCATCAGGCCATTAAGGAGGAGGAGGAGGAGGTTATGGGAACTGGAAGTTCAGTAAGAAAACTAGTCATTAAATCTGAGTTAGACACTAATCTGCATATTTAGGGTGGTTTTTTAACTTGATTGACGTGCTTTTGCGTATTTTTCACTTAATCAAAGTTATTCCAATTCCTCTGCATACATACTTGTTATTTTTACTTAATAGGTTTTTCATCTTATATATCTGTATATGTATATTTAAAGATGTAAGATGTAACTTTTAGTTTTTCTTCACTTACGGCTCATTTTAATTGCAGTTGCACGTAAAGCTCCAAAGCATGCTTCGCCTTTAACAATACTGTGTACAATTTAGATGAATCATGGTCATTGTGTTATATTGTTTCCTATTTGTTTTTTTCTTTTCAAATATTAGTTAAGTGGTGGTGTTGGTAATGAAGATTCAGCATTTTTACTTCGTAGTTCATTAGCTATTTTGTTGCCTCACTGTTGTGCAGGGGAGGATGGCAAATCGCTGGGACCCCTCTTGATTTACATGATCCTCGCTTTTTGGCGATTAGAGAGGCTGAACGTCAACTTTTGGAAGCTGAATATGATGATTATAATGCCACAAATGCAAGTGGCGTTGCATTCTGCCGTTCTGCTGCTCTAATTGTAAGCATTTACTGCTATTTGTCCCAGAGAAAAGCTAGAATTCTGAGCCTCTATCTCTTCTCTCATTGCCTCAGTCAAGCTTGATTCACCTTGTAGGAGCTAAGTTGCTTGGACTCTTTACTTTTGGTTCCGCACACGTGTTGACACGACGTTGGTGTGGTTGTGGGATCCGTAGCGGATCTGGTCAACCAATTTTGGGTACTTTGACCAAAATTAACGGAGAAAGTTGGGATAGATCCAATGATTTCTGAAATCAATACAATAGCTAAGGTAAAATTGAAGAAAATGAAATACCTTGTATATAGAAATTCCTATGTCAGGCCTTTTCCTTTTATCTCCTTCTCGGATTCTCCTCTTGATCAATATTTTCTCCTTCTCAAAACACCTTCTAAGTTTTCCTCATAACGTCTAACTCTATTTTTAGATATTTGAATTATTTTTAGCCGAATCCCCGCGCCCTTACCTGGATCCGTACCCCCTACTCTTAAAATTTAGACCACGAAGGATCCAACCTCTAGATCTGCACCCGTATCAAACGCCCGCACCCGAATCCAAGCAACTCAGTGTAGGAGTGGGTAAATACCTCTTAGTCACTTCCACTCCAAAGAACAACAATAATCCAAAATGCTGAGTTTTTAAAACTATTCTTGTAGGTAAACAAGAGAAATTTTTTAGGGACACAGATGTTGCTTCTTCCACTATGCTTATTCATTTATCTAAAGGTTTCCTTTATTTTCTATATTTCAATAGGCTCTGAAGAAAATGTCAATTTAGAAACAGTTACACCTTTATGTCATTATTTGGTTGGAGTTGGAGCTGGTGTCTACAAAGACACTGGTATTTATTAAAGTTGCAATTAATACTGATGATCCACATAATTTTTTGACTGGCAGTTAATGGCTTTTCTGCTCTTGCGCCATGCATTACCTGTAGCAGATGCAGACGGAGACGACGAAGATCCATCTGCTTTCTTCTCGGTAATTTTGGATATCCATATGTGCTATTTTCTTCTATCTATTTCTTGTAAAAAGATTTCTTATTAATGCTGGAAACTATATGTCCAATCAATGTGTGGTCTTGCAGCTTTTCTTGCTTCGGTTAATTGGCTTTCTTTTACCGTGCTACATCATGGTCTGGGCCATCAGCATTTTGCAGCAGCGCAGGCAAAGAGAGGTTGATGTTAGTTCTGCTGTTTGAATATTTTGCTGTAAATTTGCCAAAATACTTTAAATAAGCGTCGTATATGTTTCTTTACTGACAATTGATCGTAAAGCTTGTGATCATGGTTTGGTGAAGCAGGAGGCAGCAGCATTAGCAACAGCACAATTTGCATTTGTGGTACAATCTGGGCAGTCGACAGGTGTACAGTTTGCCATGGCATCAGCTACACCTTCTGTCCCTGCATCGGCAGACTCGTCTGTGCCTGCACCACTGGATCGTGTTTAAAAGAGTTGTGACATGTGCATACCAGTTCCTTTTATGAAAGGTTCCAGCAACCGGCCTCGTCTTTTAACCCTAAATGCTGCATTCTGTTTTGTAAGTAGTATTATGGATAATAGCAGCATACTGATGTTTCAAGAACCAACAATTTTTACCAAGCTGTATATTACATTCTTTTGATCTTGGCATGTGTAACTATAACATTTAGTACAATCTTCACATCTGGATAAGACCAGTTTTGTAACATACTGTATGTCTTATAGGGACCCCTGGCTTTTCATGTCAGCTAAAAACTCGCCATCTCGAATTTATTTCAAATTACTGTTGAATATTTATTTTTAAGGTTTTGTAGAAAGATCAACACTATTAGATGCATATATAGACGAACATTCTTGTATCCACGTTAATAGGAATCCTTTCCCCTTTGTACAATTTATATATTTGGCCGAATTAACTTAAAAGTGAAAAAGTGTTTTTCTTGAACTACTGATTTGGTAAACATTCTGTTTGCAGTGTCCCACTGTGTCTTTCAAAATTTAAGCTTTAACAAAGAGTTGTCTTTGTGAGCCCACACAACTTAAAGTTCGATATTCTCCAGCGATCTGTTACCAATTACATCATTATGTCTATACGAGATCTTTGTTAGCAGATAAGGTGTAATTTCATGTATGATTCAACTTTGCCGGGTTCAATTTTTAGGTTCTTACCGTTGAACTCATTTCAGTATTGAAATTATAAGTTCAAAATTAGTTTTTTTGAATGCTTATACATAATCATATTCGTGGAATGTCATAACTCATATGCTCTATTTAATTACGGTACCAAAACAAAACAATGCACAAATTCTTGATTTATTTCTTCGTAGAAGACGTCCAAACTCATAAGCCTAAGAAGTAAAAATCTCGAAGTCTCCAGAGCAGAATGCATTGTAAGCATCAAATTTCCCATTTGGATGCAGTCTTCTACTTTTCTACAAATGAACTTTTGTCTTTAGCTCTTTTTACGTATAATAAATAAATAAAGTTAGCTCCTTAGGACATAGGACGAAATCATGAAACAACAAATCAAGATTCTCATGGCCAAACCTTAGCTTTAGAGCATTTAATAAGTACGTCTAACTTTATATTAGCACACCGGCAAATTAATAGTTCCCTCCAATACCGAATCACTACTTTATTTGGAGGAGAAATTAAAGGGTTTAGAGTGTTCTACCTTGGTTGGACAATTTTAACCTTATGAGTTAGATTTGAGGTTATGCTCCACGTTCATTTTCTTAACATGATATAACAACCTTTTCTTGATATGTACAAGTTAGTCTTAAATCTAGTGCAGAGCTACAATTATGCTTAAGCAGAACTCAGTAGTTTTAGCCTAAATTCTGTATTTATGTTAAAAATTGTACGAAATATGTATAAAAATTTATCCAATACTCAAATAATCTACCTTTCTAGCATCCAAAACTTATAAATTCAAAATCCTACATCTGCCTCTGTCTTCCATATGGGTTGTGCTAATCTCTCTCTATGTCATTGTAATTTTGTAAATACTATAGAGGAGGTCCATATACCTATGTTGCAAGAGAAAATGTGTGTGTGTGTGTGTAAACAAATATAAAAAGAATAGAAACCCAAAATATTTTTCATGGTTATATAAGTTGGACAATTTCACTGTTAAGATCAATCCATTGGCACAGTGCAATTGAATAAAGTATCATATCCTACGCTTTAGAATGTTCCAACTTGCATGTGATTTTCTCTAATATCATACACTAGATCAAAGCAAAATAAAGAAAAAAAGTGGTCAGCCTGGTTAAACGAGAAAAAAGAAAAGCAAAAATAATTAATTTCAAATTAGAGAAAGCTACACTTGGATTGGGTTTATTTGAATAGGGAATACTGGACCTGTCAACCAAAATAAAGAGCAAAAGAAAAGCATAAAGAAACACATTTAGCACAAGAAACCAGGACTGCTGTTTTTGCTGCATAGAGAAGAGAGCTTGGAATTCTAAAGTGAGATTTTCCTGATGGCATAAAGCTAGTGTTTGGTTTTTTATTAGGGGAATAAGATTTTCTACTCCCCCACATTTCTTTTTTTTTTTTTATCACATTTTGCTTTACCAATCTTGTAGTTTGGCTGCTTAATCTCACCAAAAAGACTTTCTTCCTTAATACCTAAGTAAGCTTTGATTAGCAAATATAGCATGTACACTCAAGAACATCATAATTAAGAGTTTAACTTTTATATACTGACAACGCAAAGAGATTTTTGTACTAGTACATCACCTAAAATTTTTTTGTACTAGTACATCACCTAAAAATAAGTACAGTGACGGTTTATAATAAGTGTAATTAGAAACGTGATAAATTGGGTTGGCAACCTACTATGATAGATTAAATTACACTGAGAGTATATCTTTACTATATAAAAGTTAAACACAATAATTAATTGGAATTCCGGTCTATGTTGCTCGGACTCTTCGAAAATATTGCTGGGTGCGTGTCGGATCCTCCAAAAATAGTATATTTTTGGAGGATCCGACACGAGTGCGGCATCATTTTGGAGAGTCCGCACAACATAAATTCCAATGGCATTTACATGTAAGCACAGTGAGATGATGTGGCATGTTGACTACTAGTTCAAGTGACCAAATTGGTCTTTGTTTAGAAGACAAAGGCAAGGCTAATGATAGAGACATATGGAAACAAGTGAAAAAATATGCTTAGCTTCTCAAAGATGTTGTTCCAAGGCCTTTATTCAACCCTAGTCATACCTATTCCTTTTATAACAGCCTTAATTTGCTTCATCTGTACATATTATGATTAGAGTGAATCTAAACTCCTTGACATATTCTGGGACCCCTCCTGTTTTATTCTTTCCAAATCCTATAAGAAATAAACCAGAAGGCTCATATCTACAGAAATAGTCACAAAAGAAAAAAAATCTTATTGATGATATAAATGCTACTGATATTTCTATTTTCTCCCAAACACCAGAAGAAACCATGATTTTTACTACTCAAAAGCCATTTGTGCTCCTTATTTGCATAGGACTATTAGCAGTATTTCCAGAAAAATCTTATTCTATAACAAGTTCACAGCTTGTTTTGAGATGGAGCACAAGACAGCAGGGGCTAATGTCAAGGAGTCAGCATATGCTCGCGGGGTTAGTCACAAAAGAATTGAACACAACAAATGTTAAACCAGCACCAGTAAGCAAAACATTTGATCCCAATCGCTCGAGCAAACGAAGAGTTAGAAAAGGATCAGATCCTATTCACAATAGGTCCTGATAAAACAAAGTCTGTTTTACTTCAATATGGTAATTATATGTTTGCTGAGCTTCACATTTGGACAAGTTATGTGTTGTTCTTGTCTATCTTTAAAGTTTTGATATAGAGACATGTGTACATAGTCAAGGCTCAGGAGTTAGTCGACAGTGGCTTAAATAGCAAGAAGATAGGCAAACTCTCTGATATTTTGATCAGTTTGAATTCATTTGTTTTTCTGTTTGTCTGACAAATCAGTTTGAATTCATTGGTTTCTTTGAGATGTAATGATTTTTATCTTTTCCTCTTTCTTCTCTAAGATTGAATTCTTTCTTTAACCATAGAAGTAGGTTATCATGAATTTTCTTTGAGTATAATCATGAGTGAGATGATGATCAGTTTACTTCCAATATGGTTACTCAAAATAGTTTACTCCTATTATCATCATTCAGAAGAATTTTCTATCCTATAGGTATTATTTAGAATTTTGTTTTTGCTTTATGAAGGTGAACCTTGACGTAACTAGTAAAGTTGCTGCCATGTGACCGGGAGGTCATGGGTTCGAGCCGTGGAAACAACGTCTTGCAGAAATGTAGGGTAAAACTGCATACAATAGACCCTTGTGGTCCAACCCTTCCCCGGACCCCGTGTATAGCGGGCTGCCCTTTTTGTTTCTGCTTTCTCTCTATATATCAAGGAAACTACACAACATTAACAGATAGTTTCCATTTGAGCAATTACATCAATCTTTTTATTGTGAGATCTTATCTCTTAATCACAAACACATCAAGTCAAGTGATGCTTCATGCAAAGAAGAGGTTGCAATGCCCTTAGAAAAATAAGATACTCGTAGCATAAATGAAGGAGTCCACACTCTTTCATCAGAGGAAATTGAATGTTGTAAGTCTTAAATTCAGTGAATTGGTCAAATTTCTGATTCAGTTACTCCAAAGCGATTCAGTTAAGTGTTCCATTTTATTAGTTTACACAGATCAATTCTGAAGATACAAACCGCATAGATTAAACTTGTGGAGATTTTTGATTTATCATGAATCGGTTTCTGAGATCTGCATGAGTGTATTGGGGGATGGATACTGAAGCAAGTAACAAAGAATTTTGTTTTGCAAAATACTGTTTTTTCAATACATGAGCAAAAGTTGACTGTATTGGGAAAAAAACTGAATTTATATTAAAGATGATGTGGCATGACACGTGGATTAGTTGAATGGTCAAAGAACAGCAATTGACTAAGAGGCACGGTGAAAACAGCCACGGGAAGAAGAATTTAAATAAGCACGAGACGACGTATAGATACGAGTCTCGTACCAATTTAAATTATTTGCAGCCAACGGATTAGAAAGCATTGAAAGCAAGGATCAGATGACAGAAAAGAGTCCAAATTCATTATTAAATGTCTGATACGTTATAAAGTTGGTATTTAATAGGAATGATTGTATAACGGCTTATTTAATGTCATTTATTGTTCATGATTATGTCATTAAAACTGATGCTTTATTCCTTTACCTAGAATGATCTATAAAAGGAAGAAGTATCATCATTTGTAAGGACACGAGATACTATTGAGAATACACTGAAATACTTATCTATTTACCCTCTACCATTGTTCTCAAAAGTATTTTATTTTTTGTCTCCTGATTATCAGTAACCCGAATTTTTCTTTTAGCTTTGACCAAGGACTCAGATTTTTGGTTAAACAAATTGGTTCCGTTACCGGGAATCTGATAATCTTTCCTTTTAAGCTATATCTTATCTATTATTGTCACCATGTCAAACAATAACGCCGACAACAACAGTAACAACACATTGGGAAGCCATGAAAATCAAATACATCAAAATCAAGATACCGTGGTTCCCTCTCCTTTAAATTCACCACGTCAATCTCGTGAAGGCACTCATGTTACTGAATCCCGTGCTGATCAACAAGAGCAATCTGAACATTTTGAAGGAGTTACAACTGAAGCTTTGCAAAAGCTAATCGATGCACAAGTCGGCAAAGCTCTTCAGGCACTTGTTAGTCGATTGCCTGCTGCGCCACCTACGCCGACTCCTAATAATAATACATTGGAGAACCCCCGTTCTGGTCTTGATAATTCTGGAAATGGAGCAACCCCCAGTGAACCACAAGAAGGGGGACCAGGTAATTTAAATAATTCATATTTGCAAAATTTAGTACTAACCTTGCAGAAACAGCTGAAGGAACAAAATGAGCGAATAGAGCAAATCCCTGGAGTTCCACCAATAATAAAAGGAGTAGACATGGACAAATACTCACAACAACCATGGAAGCCTAGTGCTGCTCCCCTTCCAATTCCGAAAAAATTCAAAATGCCTGACATCCCGAAATATGATGGTACTACAGACCCACGTGACCACGTGACTGCATTTACAACTGGCGTGAAAGGCAACGACTTGACCAAACAAGAAATTGAATCAGTATTGGTCAAGAAATTTGGAGAAACACTCACCAAGGGTGCATTAACCTGGTATTCTCTTTTATCTGAAAATTCTATTAATTCTTTTGCTGAGCTTGCAGATTCTTTTATTAAAGCACATTCGGGAGCACAAAAAGTTGAGAAAAGGATGGAAGATATCTTCAAAATCAAACAAGGGGATTCGGAGTTGCTTAGAAACTTCGTTGATAGGTTCCAACGTGAAAGAATGACTCTACCTCGTGTGCCTGACAATTGGGCTGCTATAGCTTTTGCAAGTAATTTAAATGACAAAAGTTATGAAATTATGGATAACATGGGATAATGGTTAAATTATTATGTAATTAGTAGTAGAACATGGGAGATGAGTTACAAAAGAGTTATGGTCATTTTCTATATCATGGAGTAGTGGGAGTTATTGCATATTTTTTAATAATAAAATGCCATTATACTAACATTCTCCCACTCATTTTAATATTAAAATAAGAGAGTTTACCAGTTGAAAGGGAGATTATCATGCATAATGAAGGTGTGCTCTGCATTGAACCTCCACTTAAAAAAACAACGATTTTTACTCCAGAATCAGTAGTGGTCTCAGACTTGAACTATCACTGCTTTAGGAAAATAAATTATCACTGCTTACACATTATCACGCCCCGACCATGAGGAGAGCGACCGACGCTCAACCGAGATAACCCGGTCGAGCAAGCCTGCTAGATTGCTTTCTACCCAACTTACTCATAAATAAAGAGATGGTCAATCTCACTAATTAAATCCAAGAGGATTCATGAACAACACAAATTTCATCACCATTAGTTACTTCATTTTAAAATCTCAAAATACATACACTTTCATAGTTGAAGTGAAACAAGTGATTCAAATACAACAAGACTAGTTTGACTTTCCCAACACCCATATATAGAACCCACACTGTGTCTACGGAGCCTCTAATAGATACAAAAGACTACAATGATAGTGTCAGCAACAAGGCTCTAGCTATACCTCAAAACATAATACACACGGAACAAAAGACGCACGACTCCGAAATGAAGTGGGGCTGACCAAGTCGGCTGAGAAGAGAGTGTACCGCTATCACTGGTCAATGCCTCTCGCTGTGGAACCACTTATATCCATTAAAGATGCAGCGCCCCCAGAAAAAGGGACGTTAGTACATATCGAATAGTACTAGTATGAAAACCAAAACACCTATTCAAGGACTTGGAAATACAACATGAATATGATGAATCATGGTAACAATAAAAGGGGCTTAGATAGTCGTTTAAGTCAAGGCAAATTTATTAAGAGCTTCCAATAATATTTATAAATTTCAAGTCGGGGATCCTATGCAACCACCTTTATACAAAGCGGCCTTGCCGCCTCACTCCAATGTATGCCGGTGTTGGTTTTGCCCACAGGTTCAGGGCCATATACAGTTTATTGTGACGCATCTCGTATTGGACTTAGTGCGGTGTTGATGCAGGATGGCAAGGTCATTGCTTATGCTTCGCGACAGTTGAAGATTCATGAGAAGAATTATCCAGTTCATGATTTGGAGTTAGCAGCCATTGTTCATGCACTGAAGATTTGGAGGCACTATTTATACGGTGTGTCATGTGAGGTGTTCACGGATCACAAGAGTCTACAGTATTTATTCAAGCAGAAGGAGCTAAATTTGAGGCAGAAAAGGTGGTTTGAGCTATTAAAAGACTATGATATCACCATCTTATATCATCCAAGAAAGGACAATGTGGTGGCCGATGCTTTGAGTAGAAAGTCAGCCAGTATGGGCAGTCTTGCATATATTCCGGTCCGTGAGAGACCGCTTGCTTTGGATGTTCAGGCTTTGGCCAATCAGTTAGTGAGGTTGGATGTTTCTAAGCCCAGCCGTATGTTAGCTTGTACAGTCGCCCATTCTTCATTATTTGAGCGTATTAGAGATCGACAATATGATGATCCTCATTTGTGTGTCCTTAGGGACATAGTGTGGCACGGAGGTGCCAAGCAGGTTACAGTTGCAGATGATGGAGTTTTGAGGATGCAGGGCCGTATTTGTATGCCTAATGTAGACGGACTTCATGAGTTGATTCTAGAGAAGGCCCATAGTTCCCGGTACTCTATTTAACCGGGCGCCGCTAAGATGTATCAGGATTTGCGGCAGCATTATTGGTGGAGGAGGATGAAGAAGGATATTGTTGCATATGTGGCTCGGTGTTTGAATTGTCAGCAGGTAAAGTAAGAGCATCAGAGACCTGGTGGTTTGTTCCAGAAGATTGAGATTCCTGAGTGGAAGTGGGAGCGTATCACTATGGACTTCGTTGTTGGACTCCCACAGACTCAGAGGAAGTTTGATGCAGTGTGGGTTATTGTTGATAGGCTGACCAAGTTAGCACATTTCATTCTGGTAGCAGTCTCCTATCCTTCTGAGAGGTTAGCCGAGATCTATATCCGAGAGATTGTTCATCTTCATGGTGGTCCGTGTCTATCATTTTGGACCAAGGTACGCAGTTTACCTCACATTTCTGGAGGGCAGTTCAGAGTCAGTTGGGCACACGGGTCGAGTTGAGCACAACATTTCATCCTCAGATGGATGGGCAGTCCGAGCGTACTATTCAAATTTTAGAGGATACGCTCCGAGTTTGTGTTATTGACTTTGGAGGCTCGTGGGATTAGTTTTTGCCTTTGGCAGAGTTTGCCTACAACAACAGTTACTAGTCGAGCATCCAGATAGCTCCTTACGAGGTTTTATATGGCAGGTGGTGTCGGTCGCCGGTCAGGTAGTTTGAGTCAGGAGAGGCTCGATTGTTGGGTATGGATCTAGTACAGGATGCCTTATACAAGGTTAAGATCATTTAGGATAGGCTTCGTACAACTTAGTCTAGGCAAAAGAATTATGCCGACCGTAAGGTTCGTGATGTGGCATACATGGTCGGCGAGCTGGTGTTGCTTCGGGTGTCGCCTATGAAGGGCGTGATGAGATTTGGGAAGAGTGGCAAGCTTAGCCCTAGATTTATTGCCCTGTTTGAGATTCTTGATCGAGTGGGAGATGTGGCTTACAGACTTGCGTTGTCGCCGAGTTTATCAGGTGCATCTAGTATTTCATGTGTCCATGATTCAGAAGTATCACGGCGATCCATCCCACATGTTAGACTTTAGCACTGTCCAGTTGGACAAGGACTTGTCTTATGAGGAGGAGCCGGTATCTATTCTAGACCGAAAGGTTCATTAGTTGAGATCGAAGAGTTTCTTTTCTGTTCATGTTCAGTGGAGAGGTCAGCCCGCCGAGGCAGCTACCTAGACGTTTGAGTCCGATATACGGAGCCGATATCCCCATATTTTCTCCGACTTAGGTACTTTTTGTATGTCCGTTCGAGGACGAATGATTGTTTTAGAGGTGGAGAATGTGATGACCTAAAAGGGCATCACTCATTTTGAAAGTAAATTCTGTGTTCCGAGGCGTTAAAAACCTCTTTTTGTCTCACCTTGATTAGCGTGCATAGTCCATACACAATTCCGGAAAGCTTTTATGTGAAATCTAAGAAAAATAAGGAAATTATCTTTTAAGATTGATTAAAGTTGACTTTGGTAGATACTCTTGGTAAACGGATCTGGACTCGTGATCCGAAGGTGTTGTAGGGTCCGTAGTAAAATATAGGACTTGAGCATATGCCCAGAATCGGATTCCCAGGTCCAAAGCCCGATAAATAAATTTTTGAAAGAAATTATTTAATTGAAATTATAAGAATTTTTGGAAATGTAAAGATGTTTGAAATTGATTGTATCGGACTCGTATTTTGGTTCCGAAGCCCAGTATAGGTCTTATATAATAATTAAGTTGAATCTGTAAAGTTTGGTAAGAATCGGAGTTCGTTTAGTATAAGTCGGACCTTTATTTGAGAAAATGGAAATTTTGATGTTCTTGAGTGATTTCATGAATTTGAGGTGTAATTCATAGTTATTGATATTATTTTGATGTTTTGATCGCACGAGCAAGTCCATATGATATTTTTTAGACTTACGTGCATGTTTGGTTTGAAGCACCGAGGGCTCGAGTGAGTTTTGGATAGGCCGCGGAGTATTTTGAACTTAGGAGCAACAGCTGATGTGTTGCAGGTCTGCAGGCTTCGCATTTGCGACTAACCATCGCATTTGCAATGACTGGGCGGGGGGGGGGGAGGTGTGACCTTCGCATTTGCGAATCTCCATGTCGCAAAAACGACTCCAACAGTGATCGCAATTGCGAACGATGGTTCGCATTTGCAAAGTTAACAGGGCAGGCCTACCTTCGCATTTGCTAAGCTTGGGCTGCAATTACGAGTTCGCATTTGCGAACCTGACATCACAAATGCGATATCTGCGCCTGTGTAAAATCAAACATAGACGAAATTTTCTTCATTTTTCAAAATTCCTCCAACTCTAAGCTCTCTTGGGCGATTTTTCAAATAAAGGTTCTTCTCCAAATCATAGGTAAACAACTTCTAACTTATTTTCTTCAATCTATAACATCTTTTCACATGATTTCAATTCAAAATCAAGGGTTTTTATGGGGAAATTGGGTGTTTTTGGGTAGAACTTAAGATTTTTGATTTTTGGGGATTTGGACCTCGATTTGAGGTCTGATTTTAAAATAAATTATATATTTGCATTCGTGGGTGAATGGGTAATCGGATTTTGGTTCGAACCTCGGGTTTTGACCATGCGGGTCCGAGGTCGATTTTTGACTCTTTGGAGAAATCATTAGAAAACCTATTTTCATGCATTCGAATTGTTTCTTTAGAATTTATTGATATCGTTAAGTAAATTGTGGCTAGATACAAGCGAATTGGTGGTGGAATCGAGGGGTAAAATGGTAGTTGAAGCTTGATTGTATTCGTGGTATTGAGGTAAGTGTTTGGTCTAACCTTAGCTTGAGGGACTAGGAGTTGTGCCTTATTTGCTTTGTGTTAATTGTTGAGTACGACGTATAGGTGTGGTGACAAGTATCTATACGTCGGTGTCAAGCATGCCCGTGAGTCTTATACTGTGATTGATGTGAATCCGTTTTGTATTATCCATGCTTAATAGGATGATTTCTAATGTTGAACAAGGCTTGTGGAAGTATTCTTGGTAATTGAACATTGTAGAGCATTGGCTCAAGTTGAGAATTGAGTTGTGAAGTAATTGTGGAAAAGAGAAAAGGTTTATGATATTGTCTCCCTTTCCGGGATGTTATTGCTTTCGATATTAGTTCCCTTGCCGGGATGTTATTGCTCATGATATTGTTTCCCTTGCGGGGATATTATTGTTATACTATTGTTCCCTTGCCGGGATTCAATTGTGATTTTATTTATTCCCTTGCCCGAATTGCTTTGTGATTGTTGCTTGGGTAAGGATGAGTGTAAAAGCACGAAGGGTGATGCCGTGCGTGATATTTGTGAGTGAGTGATAATGCACGGAGGGTGATACCGTGCCGATATTGTAAATGTAAAAGTACGAAGGGTGATACCATGCCATGATATGAGTGATAATGCACGAAGGATAATGCCGTGCCATGATTATTTGAGGTAAAAGCACGGAGGGTGATGTCGTGCCGATTATATTGATTCTTATGGTGAGAACTGGAGTAAAAGCACGAAGAGTTATGCCGTGCACTTGTGATTGTGCTCCTTATTCTTGCTTACAGTTGAATTTTGGTACTTCGTATCCTTCTTTACTGAATTTCTGTTTGTACATGATATTTCCCCCGAGCATGTTTCCCTTTCCCATCTTTAACTGCTAGTTTCTGTCATCATTACTTGTTGTATATGATATCACTGCACAAGTTTACTTGGTAGTCTTGTCCTAGCTCTGTCACTACTTCGCCGGGGTTAGGCTCGACACTTACCAACACATGAGTTCGGTTGTGCTGATACTACACTCTGCATTGTGTGCAGATCCCGATGTTGGAGCTTTTGGACCACAGTGAATTTGCTGCCTTCAGTCCATCAGGAGACCCGAGATAGTCCTGTAGGCGTCCGCAGGCTTTGGCGTCCCCTTCCTAGCTAGTTTTTCTTCTGTTCTTTACTATTTCAGAGACAGACATGTATCTATTTTGTTCGGACCCTATTTGTAGTATTCTTAGATAGTCTGTGAGATTATGACACCAGTTCTAGGTGGATTATGTTTATGGATTTGTATCGGTATTATTTTAAATTGTTATATTTTATTCTCGCGCTTTATTATTTTCGTTGTTTATAAAATGTTAACTCACAACTGTTAAAGAATTAATAATGGAAAGGGTAAAATAACTGGAATAATTGGCTTGCCTAGCTTTCACTAGTAGGCACCATCACGACCCTCGAGGGTGGGAAATCCGGGTCGTGACAATTTCTGCCAATTCACTATGATGACCTTGGGGACGGGGTGCAGTTTCATCAAAGTGTGACAAAGGTTGATCCAAGACATTTTGAGTTTGCAATTTGGATAGACCTTGGAGATTGCTGCTTCCATAGTCCAACAAACTTGTTGCTCCAATTTTTACAAACTAAATTTTTTCTGATTTCCATACCTGCAAGCATATGTTTCCTTCCAAAGTACCCAATATATAACAATAGAAGTAATTTGAAGAACAAGTTTATGTACATTATTAACAGAATTTTCTTGCCACCAAGAGTTTAACATATATCTAATAGGGTGTTGGTGATATTTAATACCAAGAGGGGAGCCAAATAGTTTCCAAAGATAACTGGCAGCAGTACCTTCAATGAAGACATGGTGCATTGTTTCATTTTTAGGACTTGCACAACAGTTACATTTAGAAATAATTTATTTTCCAAACTTTGTAATAATCTTATCAAATGGGAGCTTACCTTTCCAAAGCCTTCAAGTAAGAAAAGAAATTTTAAAAGGGATACAATAATGCCAAACCTTATTAATGAATTGTTGTTTAGGTCTGCTGGATCTTACCATTTGCCATGCAGTTTTGTTGGAGTATTTGCCACTTTCCGTGAGATCCCAGTAGAGTTGACCAATTATCCCACCAAAAACTATTAGTTACAGAGTTAACTTGCCAACTCATGTGCTTTTCTACATTTTGCCTCACCTTTAGCATATGCTTCTAAGCATGAGAATTACCTGATGCCCAAACTTTAGTCACCATGTGAGATCTAATGCAATATTTGTGTTTCACAAAGGTAGTCCAAAGAGATGCTGTAGACCTAAGTCTCCACCATCTTTTAGTAGAAAAAGTATTACAGATGTCCTCCATCTTTCTAATACTAATGCCCCCTTCATCAATAGGAATACAAAGATTTTCCCAAGAGCTCCAGTGGTACTTCTTATGTTCAACATTGGTACCCAAAAAAAAATTAGCAAGGTTTTTTTCAATAAGTTTAAGCATACTTTTGGGAGGGTTCATAGCAGAAAGAGTGTAGATTGGCAAAGATTGGAGGACCATATGATAGTAGCTTACCTTGCCAACCATTAAGCCTTTTAACCACCTTACTAACCATATTGTCAAACTATTCAATCTTCTTTCTGACGACATAAAGGGGACAACCAAGATAATTGAAATGGAATTGTTTGTCCATAAAACCAGAGCACTCTCTGATTCTGTTAATCCTGTTGGCGAATGTCTTAGGAGTTGTCAAGAAAAAACTTTTGTTCTTGTTAACAAGTGGACCTGAGCTTTTTTCATAGTTCTTGATCTGTTTCATAATCAACTTGGTAGATATGTTCAAATGATTAATTTTAGGTCATCTAAAGATTTCTTCATGTAACTTCCCATGAAAGGTAAAATTTGTCATACTAAAAATAAGATAGGTTCATAATCAGAGGCGGAACCAGGATTTGAAGTTTATGGGTTCAGGATTTTAAATTCTTTAAGTTACTGTGTTCTAAATTAATATTTTATACTTATTCAATAAATTCCTTAAAACAAATACATAGTTTGCAACAAAGCCATTGGGTTCGGCCGAACCCGTAGCTCCTACTCTCCTTCCGCCCCTGTTCATAAGTACAATAGGTAAAGATGATATGATCGTCGTTACACTGTCAATATATATAATTGAACTGAATTTGAGTGTTCATTTACATGACAAACTGGTAACTATGCATTTAAATGATCATTAAGAAAACAACATCTCAGATAGGCAGGCTATTTTGGTTGTGAAATAATATTGGACATTTTAATATATACATGATTATTAACTTGCTTGTAAAACTCGCAATAGTTTAAGGGTTACCACGTGCGATGGCTATATGTAAAACATTATCTAATTCAGAAAAGAAGGCAAGGACGAGAAGAATTAGTAAGGATAAGACAAACAAAAGTAACTGCCGTAAAAGCAAAAAGATATTTACTCTTGGCTAAAACCTTACAGGAAAGGAAATGATTTGATTAGTCCAGACTCAAGTTTGAAAGCCTACATTAGAATTTTCACATTGCTAAGCTAAAAACTGAAATCAATTCAAATAGCCCCTAAAAGAGGAAAGGAAAAGACATAAGAAAGAAAAGCTAAACTTAGTGCTTAAAACTTGGAAACAAAACATGACTAGGGATTAGTAGCTAATTAAGGGGTCAAGTGTAACACTTGTTAATTAATTAGTAGAATAACTAGTGGACATTTCACTAGGACAAGGTGAAGAATCCCATAGCAACTTTGACTTATTCCATGCATCAATATCAGCATTAACGGGAAATCCAATAACAGATCTAACATTTCCCCACTGTTCTTGCATATGATCCACATTCACATTTGGTAATTCTTTCACCAAATTTCCTGCTTCTTGAATTTGATTCTCTTCAATGTTCTCTGGTAATGTGATTGAAAAGTTGTTATAATCTCCAAGTATGGAGGATGACATGTTTAGTAGCAAAGAAGAAGCATCAATATTTAGGTAATTGGTATATGAATTAGAGAGTGTATAACTTGTGGTGGAGTCATGGTTTGAGATGGAAATTTGTTGAGGAGGTCTATGACTAGTAATCATTGGATTTATGATTCTATAAGGAGATAAATCTATTGGAGAGAAGCTAGCCATGGATGAGTTTTGTAAGTCATTACTAAATTGGATGGCTGAACTTGTACTTTTGGCTATGAATGACATTTCATTTGGAGTGAAGTGGTTACTTGTTTGAAAGTGTGGTGTGGTATTTGAGGATATTTGAGGGGACACCCAAGAATGAGAAAAAGCTCTGTGTGTATTGGAGTTAGCTTTCTTGAAAATCCTACAAATTGCCCATGAGTCCTGGAAAAAGTCCAAGAAATATATTCAGAATTACATATTAGTAAAATAACCCCCACAAAAAGATAAAAGTGAAAACAATAACTAGGAATTTAGGTTCTATACTAGAAGTCATCCACATTTTCAAACGATTGTGAGTTTTTCAAGATAACTGTCTTTATATGTGATTTAAGGCTATCTCGAGTCTTTTTAACACCTTTAATTACCATGGTCTTACACATACAAACTAGTGTGCCTTTAGATCGACTTAGGATATGACAAAATTGTATTTCAAATAAACGTAACTTTTCTCTCATTTCTAATTTTATCTAATTTGGCATAACAAAAGTTAGAAAAAAAGAAAAGAAAAACTAAAAATGGAGTTTACATAAGCTTACATTAGGAAGCATATTTTTGTCCAAAAATCTCTTTGGTGTGGTAGAGTCAGTGATGGAAGGCAAGCGAAACTCATGCATCATCCAGTCAGTTTTCGTCCCTTTAGCTGCTCTACCTTTGTAGAAAACCAGTGATTTCTTTAAGCCAATGCATTTTGAACCTTCAGAAGAGTAAATTGGCCTGTCAGTTCCTGTGGCTTTCCAAAAACCAGCCCCAGTTACTCTATTTGGCCTTGTACTATTTCTGTACTTTCTATCCCTTGGACAGAAGAAATACCATTCTCTCTCTCCAATAGTTGCCAACTCTGTTTGCAAAAGGTAACAAGGAAGCAGTTAGCTAATGTTCCATCTTTTATGTACATGAAACAATTAAAGAAATATACAAAGACCTAGGACAACATGAAAGTACAAGATAAAGTTTCTTTCAAGTGAAGAAAAATAGAAAGAGAGAAAAGATATGAATTCCAAAACTAAAAGATCATGTTATTTATATCAATGAAATCTTGAAACAAAGTATATGAACACCGACACGCCTGGTGGAATGATAAACATTTTTCACCATTAATAACAAGATATCTCGAGCTCTGGAAATGAAGTTCTCTTTGGTAGAATGAGCTGGTGTTTTACGACGCAAATCTGGATTACCCGGGCCACTGGTTCTGGACACGGAATGATTAAACAAAGATAAAATGAAAGCATAACATGAATAAAATTAAGTTTTTCTTACTTGGAAGATCCCATGGATCAAACTTATAGATGTCAAGTTGCTTAATAAGCTCAATGGAGAGAGTTTTGTGCTGTATCTTTCTCCTCAGATAAAACCCTACTAACTCTTCATCTGTTGGATGAAAACGAAACCCTGGTAGCATCATTTCATCTATTTTCCCATCTGTTTCATTTCTCTCTTCCATCATTCTTTTTCCTTCTCTAAAATCTACCCACAACCCTTAAAGGAAAATTTCTCTTCCCCTTAAAGAATAGTAAAAACCCTAAGTAGACAAATTGTTCTTCCCTAAGCAACTAATTTAACTCATAATTTTTTTTTTTAATTTATATTAAAGTGGAAAACATGACAATGAAACTCAGAAGAAGAAAACTATTTAGGAACTGTGGGAGGGTATTATGCACTTATAATTAAGATCAGATAAGCTCAAGAGAGAAGTTCAAGTTTAGAATAATATGATCTTCACTTATAAATTGGAAAGCATTATATGCTTCCCGAGGACGAGGAGGGGTCTGCCCCCCGAAGGATAAGCCACTTTTTATGGTGACTTTTAAAGCCTACTTGTTTTTCGTGACTATCTCGTTTGAGTCTTATACAAGCTTACAAATTTTTTGTCACACTCCAAATTAAAGGCTCTCTCTTGAGCCAATAATTTTTTCAAATATATCCTTGTTGTTTCAATTAGTGGCGTTAATTAAGTGAAAAAATATAAGGGAGGTGCCAATAAATATTGATCGTGATTTAGAAGAATATGTATACAAAAATATTATTCTGATAAGGCTATTAAATGCCGATAAGAATATGTAAAAATCTTAAAAGATAGATAATATGGATCGGAGATACATAATAGCATTATAATTAGCAACACCTATCAAGAAACCCTAAGGTCAAGAAAATGGATACCTAGAAATGAATGACTCATTTCTCACTTGAATGCCTTGTTGTGCCCATTTGTTATTTGTTTAGTCCAAAAGGAAGAATCTCAAGAATCGTATATTAAGCCCTTCTGGGGATTATGATACAAGTGGGTTTTTCATGACTTTATTAAGCTTAAGACCATGATTATTTTTTTGCAGGAGCTAAATAATGTGTATGTCAAGACAATACAAACTTTCATAAGTATATATATTTTATGAAGTAAGGGTTCGAATAGCTATTTGGCACGGAGCAAAAGCAATTTCCAAGGCAAAAGCACAATATTATATTCAGGTGTTAAATTCTCTGTCTAAGACTTACGAGTTATGATTAATTTAATTGATTAGAAGCTATGGTTACTCAGGATCCAAAAATCCCATTTCCTTCTATTCCATTCTTTCTCAGCTTCTATTCCACTGACTTGTCAGACGATTGAATATATATTCAATTTTGTCTTAAGTAATTGATTGATGAAAGATTCTCCAGCTAATGTAAGGGGCATGTAACGAAATCTGAAAGGGTATTTGAGGGATATCACCAGTCCTAAGTTGGAACAGTGTAAAATACCCATTTGGCCTTTTAAGATTAAATTAACCAAGAGCTAGCCTTTAATTTTGTCAAGATTCGTGGACTTTCTCTTGCATCCCCACTTTGAACTTCTTGACATTTTCACCCTTGAAACTGTATACGGGTAAAACCGGCCTCGAAGTGCATCCCGGTCTCCGACATGATAAGCGGTAATAGGGGACTTAGAACGAGGTAGGGATCTTATCAATTTTGAGTCCAGACCATAACACCCACCCTTGAAGATATCGGGGTCGTGATTAAGGATCGGTCCTGGCCTTGTTCAACTTCGAAGAACGTTGTCAAGCTCGGCCAACAGAAGGCCGTGATATTCGTAACCGACTGATATAATGGCGGAGATCTCGGCATATACCGACGTGAGATCAGCAATCAATTAATTAGGGGATTTTTACCTTTTATAGAGGTGAACCTACTATAGGGTTTCCCTACTATATAAAGGGGGTATAATTACTTGTAAAGCACATTGTAACACGCATTCCAAAGCAACATATTGTTATTTTCTTTCTCTAAGCTTTTGTTCTTCTGTATCTTAATATCGATCAAATTGCATCCAGTTCAAGTGTGATTGACTTTCCAGGATTGTAACTGCTCAAGTCTTGTGGTTTGAATTTACTTTATCATTGTTTAATTCAACTGCAACTTAATTTATCGCTTTGTGTCAAGTTAATCCATGTATCCTTAAAACCACTTACAAATTCAATTGTTATCCGATTTTAAGGATAAACAGTTTGGTGCCCACTGTGGGGCTAAGGATAATAGTGGCTATTTGATACAAATTTTCATAACACACTCTACTTTATACTTGTTCTTTGAAGTGTCTCTAATTTAAGGTTAAAACTCAAAAATGTCAAAGTCTCAATCAACACCCCTATATGTTGACAATGAGTCTGGCCATCACGATGAAAATAACATCACAGTGCTCGGTAACGAGTTACTACCCATTGATCCCATCAGAATTCCAGTCATGGACCTGTTGGAAGTTAACTCGTGTGACTATCCACACAAATCTTCCTACCAACCCCGAGAATAACATCTGTGGTAGAGCTCGATCGGCAGTGCAAAATACTTAAAACAATGGAGAAGACGGGATCAATTTATGGATGATCTTCAAAATATTACTGGCTCAACAGGCGGCGGTAGCTCAGTTACAGAACCAAAGCTGCTCACCAAGCAGAATTGAACCCGATCCATCCTGAAAAATCACCTGCAGGAACGAACTGGTTGTAGAGAGGTCGAATGGAAACAAGTTGGGGACTAACCTCGAGATCATAAAAATGCTCGAGGATATGATAAAACAGATAGAATCAGGGGACAAGAAAAATGAAGCAAATGACAAAAAGGTAGAAACCTACAATTCCAGGGTCGACCAAATCTTGGGAGCACCGCCGATACTAAAAGGCCTGGATTCCAAGAAGTTCGTGCAAAAACCTTTCCCTCCGAGTGCGGCTCCAAAGCCGATCCCTAAAAAATTCCGCATGCTCGAGATTCCTAAGTACAATAGAACGACTGACCCAAACGATCATGTTACCTCCTACACATGCTCTATCAAAGGAACGACTTGGAGGATGATGAGATCGAGTCTGTCTTGTTGAAGAAATTCGGAGAGACCCTATCAAAGGGATCTATGATATGGTATCACAACTTACCTCTTAATTCTATTAACTCATTTGCTATGCTTGCAGACTCTTTCGTGAAAGCACACGCCCGAGCTATCAAGGTTGAGACCAAGAAGTCAGACTTTTTCAAAGTAAGACAGAAGGGTAATGAGATGCTCAGGGAGTTCGTATCCCGGTTTCAAATGGAACGGATGGACCTGCCACTAGTCGCTGATGATTGGGTTGTTCAAGTTTTCATCCAAGGACTCAATGTTCGAATCTCGATGTCTTCACATCAGTTAAAGCAAAATCTAATAGAATATCTGGTTGTTACTGGGGCCGACGTGCATAACCGGTATCAATCAAAAATTAGAGTCAAAGTTGATAAACTTGGGGCCCCTTCAGGGTCTGCTTATCCCGTCAGAACGTCGATGGAGTCAAGAGAGATATCGATCGTGAACAGAGGTCAAACAGGGATCGGTATCAGCCATACAATGGAGATCGAAGAAGTAGTAGGTCCGGACAGAATTCTATGCAAAGTGAAAGGAAAAGTGATCGAGGTAAGAAAAATCGGGGACTCATGAGAAAGAATGATTTCGACAGGCCTATCTGGCCTAAAGAAGAACCAAGGTTATCGAAATATAACTTTAACATCGATGTTGCGGCAATTGTATCAGTTATCGGATGCATCAAGGACACCAAGTGGCCTCGACCTCTACAATCTGATCCAACCCAAATGGATCCTAACCAGATGCGCAATTATCAAGGCATACACGGACATAATACAGATGATTGATGACGGTTGAGAGAGGAAGTAGCCCGGTTGTTCAACAACGGGCACCTTCGAGAATTCCTAAGCGACTGAGCCAAGAACCATTTCAAGAATATAGATTCTAATAAACAGGCCGAACAAGAAGAACCTCAACACGTCATCAACATGATCATTTGTGGGGTCGATGTCCCTCAAGGCTCGATGTTGAAGCGCACCAGAGTATCCATCACAAGAGAAAAGCGGACTCGAGATTACATATCGAAAGGGACCTTGTCCTTCAATGACGAGGACATGGAAGGGATCGTGCAGCCCCACAATGATGCACTGATAATATCTCTACTCATAAATAAATCTCGAGTTAAGCGTGTGTTAATTGATCTAGGTAGCTTGGCCAACATCATCCAATCGAGGGTCATAAAACAGCTCGGCCTACAAGATCAAATCGTGCCTGCAGTTCGAGTTCCAAACGGATTCAACATGGCATGTGAAATCACTAAGGGAGAAATAACATTACCAGTGAATGCCGTCGGGACCATCCAGGAAACCAAGTTTTATGTGATCGAAGGAGACATGAGATAAAACGCTCTGTTCGGGAGGCCAATGATCCACAACATGAGGGCAGTGCCCTCAACTTTGCACCAAGTGTTAAAATTCTCAACACCTGCGGGGGGGGGGGTTAAAACAATTTATGGAGAGCAACCAGCCACAAAGGAAATGTTTGCGGTTGAAGAGGCAATTCCAATATCCACACTAACAATGACAAAAGGGGACAAGTTCGGCCACAAAGCAAGAAGATAAATAGCAATTACCGACACTAGCTCTGATCCAACAGAGAGGCAGAGACTGCTGAATACGATGACTACGGGGTTCCCAGGTCTTTTATAACCCCCGATGATTCTGACGCCACTAAATTGATGGTCGAGGAGCTAGAACAGGTCATATTGATTGAGCATCTACCCCCATCGAAAGGTATACCTGGGCACGTGGCTAAATCCTAAGCTCATGAAAAAACTCATTCAATTTCTTATAACTAACATAGATTTTTTTGCTTGGTCCCACCTCGATATGGCAGGGATCCCGCCGGAGATAACTACTCACAAGCTAAGCTTGGATCCAAAATTCCACCCAGTCAAGCAGAAGAGGAGACCCCAGTCTGAGGTCAAACATATATTCATCAAAGATGAGGTATCTGAACTCCTTAAAATAGGATCCATTTGGGAGGTCACATACCCGGATTGGTTAGCAAATATAGTGGTAGTACCTAAAAAGGGAATAAATTAAGAATGTGTGTAGACTATAAGGATTTGAATAAGGAATTCCCCAAGGACTCCTTCCCTTTGCCCAACATCGACCGCATGATCGATGCCACGGCCGGCCACGAGATCCTCAGTTTTCTCAACACCTACTCTGGGTACAACCAAATACGGATGAACCCAGATGATCAGGAAAAACCTCCTTCATTACTAAATACGGCACATACTACTATAACGTGATGCCATTCAAATTAAAAAATGTCGATGCTACTTATCAATGCCTAGTAAACCAGATGTTTAAGGAACAAATAGCAAAATCAATGGAAGTTTACATTGATGATATGCTGGTTAAGTCCCTGCGAGCATAGGACCATTTAAAACATTTACAGGAAACATTCAGCATATTGAAAAAGTATAATATGAAGCTGAACCTGGAGAAATGCGCGTTTGGAGTCAGATCAGGCAAATACCTCGGATTCATGTTATCCAATCGAGGAATCGAGATCAACCCCATCAAGATCAAAGCCATCGAAGATATCACGATTGTGGACAACGTGAAGGACGTGCAAAGATTAACTGAACGCATAGCCGCCCTAGGGCGATTCATCTCGAGGTCCTCCGATAAGAGTCATGGATTCTTCTCACTACTGAAAAAGAAGAATAAATTTTCATGGACCCCGGAATGCCAACGGGCCTTGGAAGAGCTCAAATGGTATCTATCGAGCCCACCACTGCTTCACACACCGAAGACAGACGAGCAACTATACATGTACTTGTCAGTATCAGAGATAGCGGTAAATGGAGTCCTGGTCCGAGAAGAGCAAGGTACGCAATTTCCAATTTACTATGTTAGTAGGACTCTAGGTGAGGCCAAAACTAGGTACCCTCACCTGTAAAAATTGGCGCTCGCTTTGCTAAGTGCCTCTAGGAAGGTGAAACCATATTTTCAATGTCATCCTATATGTGTTGTGACTACTTACCCATTGCGAAATATAACGCATAAGCCCGAGCTTTCAGGGCGTTTGGCCAAATGGGCCGTGGAAATCAGCGGGTACGATATTGAATATCGACCCCGGACATCCATTAAATCTCAAATAGATTTTGTGGCCGACATTACGCTGGCCTTAATACCTGAGGTTGAGAAAGAGTTGTTGGTAAACTCGAGGACCTCTTCGGGGATCTGGACCCTCTTTACGGACGACACCTCGAATGCAAAAAGGTTCGGACTTGGCATTGTATTGAAGCCACAAATAGCCAATATAGTTAGACAATCTATTAGAACTGTGAAATTGACTAACAATGAGGCTGAATATGAGGATATGATTTCAGGTCTCGAACTAGCCAAAAGCTTGGGGGCGGAGGTGATTGAAGCTAAGTGCGATTCCTCCTCATGGTGAACCAAGTTAATGGAACATTTGAAGTCAGAGAAGAATGAATGCAAAGGTACCTAGACAAGTTGCAGGTGGAATTACATCGGTTCAAGGAGTGGACTTTGCAACACATACCTCGGGATCAAAACAGCGAGGCCAATGCCCTTGCTAACTTAGGATCGTCGGTGAGAACGACGAGTTCAACTCGGGTGCAGTCGTACAACTCATGAGATCGGTAGTGGAAGAAGGCCATGCTGAGATAAACTTAACAAGCCTAACTTGGGACTGGAGAAACAAATATATAGTATCTCTGAAGACAGGAAAACTGCCCTCGAATCCAAAAGAATCGAGGGTCCTACGTAAGAAGGCATCCCCGTTAAGCTTGTCCGAAGATGGAACCCTGTTCAGTAGAACGTTAGATGGTCCACTAGCAATATGTCTAGGACCAGGAGATACCAAGTATATTCTGAGGGAAATCCATGAAAGCACATATGGAAACCACTCGGGCGGCGAATCATTGGTTCAAAAAATAATTAGAGAGGGCTACTACTGGATCGATATGGAAAAAAACGTGAAGGAGTTCATCAGAAATGTGATGAATGTCAAAGACATGCTTTGATGATCCATCAACCCAAGGAGCTTCTATATTCGGTTTTACCACCATGGCTGTTCATGAAGTGGGAAATGGATATCGTCGGCCCCCTTCCATGGGTACCCGGTAAGGCTCAATTTATATTGTTTATGACTGATTATTTTTCTAAGTGGGTGGAAGCCCAGTCATATAAGAAGGTCATCGATTTCATTTGGGACCACATCATATGTCGGTTCGGAATGAGGTTCGTGATCGTGTGCGATAATGGGAAATAATTTATCGGCAGAAAAGTAAGCAACTTCTCGAAGATCATAAGATCAAATGGATCCTATCAACACCCTATCACCCTAGTGGTAACGGACAAGCAGAATCGACCAACAAAACCATATTCCAAAACCTCAAAAAGAGGTTAACCGACACTAAAGGAAAATGGAAGGAAATCCTACCCGAAGTCCTATGGGCATATTGTACGACCTTGAAGTCCAGCACCAGGGTCACCCCATTCTCACTGGTTTATGGCGTCGAAGCTCTGATACCGGTCTAAGTCGGGGAACCAAGTATCAGGTTCCGATATGCAACCAAGGAATTGAATGACGAGGCCATGAGTACCAGCCTAGAGCTATTAGATGAAAGGCATGAAGCCGCCTTTATCCGATTGGCCGCCCAAAAGCAGCGAATCGTGAGGTAATATAATCGAAGAGCAGACCTTCAATATTTTAATGTGAGGGACTTGGTGTTAAGAAAGGTCACACTAAGCACCTGGAACCCGAACGAAGGGAAGTTGAGACCAAAATAGGAAGGTCATTATCAAATTATCGAAATCACTGGTAAGAGATCGTACAAACTCGGAACAATGAACGGTGAGCAACTGCTGAACAACTGGAACAAAACTCACTTGAAGCGATACTACTACTAAGGTACGATCCCACCCATTCTTTTTACTTATTTATATTTTAAACTAACACTTGCGGGTGACCAGCAAAGAATGGTACAAATTTTTAGGTCTGAAAGCACGCGTTGCACTCTTTTTCCCTTGGATCGGTTTTGTCCCAAATGGATTTTCCAGCAAGGTTTTTAATGAGGCAGTAGTGGATCGTGCTAACTTAGAATCAAAGGCTGGTCACGAATCGGTGTCAAAGATCACATCAACAGTATCTGAGGCTTCTCTATGATCAACCTCAGACGCTGGGGGCATTATCCTCAGATAACGACTCCAGCGAGAAAAGAGACTTTGTGATCGAATGGCTTCGACTCGATCAATAGGATTTATTGTAAGGGACAAATGGTCAAATGAACCGTGCCCGCATAAACTGCTCGAGACCTGGCACAAAGTTTGTACACATGTGTAACTATTACGCACAAGAATAAAAAAGTCTCTACATTCCAAATAATTATCTTGTCCCTTAAAATCTTTTTTCCTTTTTCATTTCATAAAGAATTTCCCACATCCGATCCCCTAAAGGTATCGAGACCAAGGGCCGCCTTAATCCAACTTCAAATGATCACTCCCATCCGAGGACTATCGTCCAAAGACAAACTCGAACGGTTTGAGCTAGTAGAGATCAGGAGCGCAAGACCTATTAGGCAACACCCGAATTTTAAAGGTTACGGCCATCCCATTCGGGGACTGTTATCTTAGGCAAGCCCGGATGACTCGCGGTGACGATCCCACTGGATAGCATCCGAACTAAATAGGCTACAACCATATTAAAATGGCTCGGAGACGTCCGAGACCCATAACAAGTCACGAGTCCAACCATAGTCACAAGTCACGAGTCTCAACTCACCATCATATTCTCACGACACCTTGTGCCCACATTTCAAATCATAACTGCATGGACAATTCACATGCCAATATCTCAATCCGCCCGGCATGATCATATACTCACAATAACAATCCGCCTGGTATGGTCACAAGATCAATATCAACATGAAAGCAGATAATACAAGAATACATGGGCATGATCAACAAATGTCAAGTTTCATACTCCTGAACTAGGATAAGTGGCATGCAACAATGTATGCTTGTTCGAGTGTACTACTGCAGCACAAGTCAACAAGTAATATCAAAGACATGGAGTAGCTCATCGAAGCAACACAACAAGTCACATAAGGTGTGTGACATACACCAGGAAAAATACACTATCACACGATTATGACCAACAAAATGCCCACAGGCCATCAAACATTATCCCTGACATTGCCACCCTTATTTCTCCAATATCCACTGTTGATACCCAATTTTTTCTTATAATATTTTAAAAATGCATGCATTAGCATCAATTAATATTTTTCTATAATTTCGACATTTTTAAGGGGTTTAATTAATTTACTCCAGTATTTTTATTTATGAAAACAATTACTAATTGCATCACAGATTATTTTATAATAATTTTGTGGTTTAATTTTATCATTTGCATTTGTACTAATTTTTATTATTTCACAAACAGCCACATTTACATTTTTGGGTTATAATTGCAATAACTTTGCAATAATAGCCCATGCATGCATTATTACATTATTTCACCAGAAAATAGCTTTTTATAGTTTTATAATATTGAATAATTATTTCAAATCATTTTATGCTATAAAATTGTTTTTTATAATTTGTTAATTGTTTTTTTTACAAAGTATTTTACTAACCAATTGGGTATTTAACAAATAACCCTTTTTAATTTTATTTTAACCCAATTATAGCAGCCCAGATATCCTAAAACTTAGCCCAAATCTACCCAGGCCCAATTTTTCATCTGACCCGCCCAACCATTCACTAATCCTTGCTGTTGATTTCAAGAGATCAATGGTCCAGGGATTAGTTTCCATTTTTAATTAAGTAGTCCCCCAAAACCCTACCTCAATTCTCACTACACTCCGCCACCTTCATTCCCTCGTCTCTTCAGTTCTCTCTCAACTCAACCTAAGCCTAATCGCCGTCACCGGGGAAGACCTCTTTTCTATGGAGTTTCTGTGTATTCTTCGACCGTTACCGGCCTTCTATACCTCCTGGCTATTTGATTACATGGATTTTTAAAAGAATCTCAAGGAGATTCAACCTGGTTCTTTGTCCGAAATTTGTTTACTGGCCTGTCTAAGGCCATTTTCTTTTGTGAGTACTGATTTCCTCCTATTTTTCAGTTTGAATCCATGGTTCTTGACCGCGTTTCTTTCATATCTGTTGTTTTGAAACCCTAGTTCTACAAACGCTTGAATCTGTTCAGATTTTTGTAGATCTGAAACTATTCGAGCATTATTTGGTGTTTTCCCTAGAAAATATTTTGTTTTGGTTAACTGCTTCGATTTTATTTACCTTTTTTTTTCTAAAACTAGGGTTTGTCCTGAGTTTCTTTAAAAGGATTTTAACTTTCACATGTTGAATTTGACATCTCTTTACATGTTTGATTGATTTTCGTGTATATGTTCAAACCCTAGATATTCTTGTTTGTGACACGAAGTTCTTCAATTTCTTTGTTTTTGTGAACCAGTTATATTGACAGATTCTATTCATGTTTTGAAGAATTCTTTCTTGTTAAAATTAATATTCGTTGGGATCTTTACTGATTGATTTTTATTTAGGGTTCGAATTAGATTCTCCTGTTAAAATCAGTATTCCTCTGTGATTTTCTTTACCTACTTCCTTATTTGTGACTTTAATTAGTAATACCTGCCTTATTTAAACTATCAGTCTGATTTAGGGGGTTTAATTGACTCCTACATGGTACGTGATTGATTTCTTACCTTATTTGAGCCCTAATTTATACCGTTAATTGACTCTTCCTATTCTAGGGGGTCTCTCCCAGATTTTCTGTATGAATTGATTGGTTAAATCCCCAATTAACTGGTTGATTTATTTGATTACCCTTATTTTATGAACTATGATTCACTCTTTACCTTATTTGTTTTTACCCACTAAGTGCTATATATACTCTCATTCTGATTCATCTAGGACACGAACAATAGTTCAGAAACACACACACACACACAAACTTTGCTTTAGCTAAAACCTTTCTGCTACTTGTATTCACTACATTGTCTAGCCGGATGAAAGCCAAGGCTAGATCATTGAGTTCTGCACACCTTCACCTACTGTTTTGTTATCTTTAGCTGGAATGTTTCCATTTTTAATGCCATTCATTATGTTATGAAGCTTAAACCTATGTGCTTTCTTATCTGTTGCTTTACTTCTGTTGAATCCATGACTTTTCTGTATTTCAATTAGCATGACTACTTTTGAACTTCAATTAGTATGGCTACTTCTGTGTAATTGAACCTATATCTTTCTTGATCCCAATCAACATGACTGCTTCTGTATTTAGCTTTGCGTCTTTCATGTCTATTGCTTTAAATCACCATGATTACTTCTGTTGTTATCCACTATTGTGTAATTTGGTTATTAAGTTTATGTGCTTCATGTTCTCTGGCTTCTGATCAACATGTCTATCCCCTATTGGGTGTTAGGGAATCTGGCTGTCAACCTGCTTTGTGTCAACTGGCATGCTTTCCTTCCTGACCTGTTTTATGTGCTCCTGACTAATGACTTCTATGTTCCCAACCCTTACTACCCTTATTTGTATGGTTTTTATTCATTATTATTCTACTCCCAGCATGCTATGTGCCCCGCCTAGTGATAACTAATGGATTGAGTTGAATCTATTCAATCTGAAACTTGTTTGAAATGGTTGTGAGCCTGTTTTGTTCTTGTTTGATTGTTTGAACACAGAGGGTTGCAATGATTCTGTTTACTCCTGTTTCACTTCTACTCTTGTTTCACTTCTAAACTGTTTTACTTCTAAACTGTTTTCTTAAAACTATTTATATTTTCAAGCACCATTTTTCAACTCCTACTCTTAGAACACCTAGGGCCTTGCCCCTCTAGTGTAAGCATTGCTTAGGAGTCCCTGAGGCTCCTCTGAACTTTGACACACTGGAGTTGGCTTTCTAAAACTTGCTCACAAAGGGTTACTTTAAAGGTTTCCTAGTGTGAGCATTGCCCGGGAATCTTGGGGCCCTTGAGAACTTTGACACACCAGGATCCTATTGGGTGCACTATTAGATTATGGCATTTGTGGACTGGTTGAAGGCCTGGTTTGCCAGGTTTATATTTTGCGCCTATATTCAGGCTCCCTATAGTTGTAGTAATTCCACTTCTGTAATTCATTATTAGTGTTGGTTTGTAATAATAATTTCTTGTAAATAAATATTGGGGAAATTAGTAAAAGGGAGGGACTTTTATATATCTTATGTGGGTATCGGGTAGAAACCATGCTCATATGACCGTTATGATTGTCTACATACATTAGAGACCATGCTCATAAGACCGTTATGATTGTCTACATGCATTAGAGACTATGCTCATAAGACTGTTATGTTCATTAGAAAATATGTTTATAGGATCATTACACTATTTGTTCTAAATTTCCATTCTGCATTCTCATACTTGCATTAAAAATCTGGTTCTTAGGTTATTTATCAATTATGCCTTAATAATTACGTTCACAAACTTTCCTATGTGCATTAGAGATCATGTTTCTAGGATTTTTGCTGCACTTGCTTAAAACCCTGCCTATAGTCTGAATAGGTCTTTAACACTTTGCCTTAACTCAATACTGCATAGTCTCTGCTTGTCATGCTCACGTAGATATCCTGTTCTAGGGCCTTTCTTAAATATCTGAAATCTGTTGTTTGAGACGTGCACTTACTTTCTCTATTTGTGGAGGTAGAATGTAAGGCTTTTAATTGTTCTATCTTTGGTCCAGTCCTATATGTTTTGTTTGTTGCCTAGAGTTTTCTCCTTTTAATTACTGTAGGAGAGTCTAGATCCACCTTAACTAGAAGTCCTAAATATCTCCGGGACTATATAAGTAAAGGGGCGGGTAGTGCACGCATAGGATACATCTTAAGGTTGCAAGAACGCTTTAGGCTATGACCATGGGAAGGGTAATTGGGTAGTAAAGGATATGATGACCTGTGCGCCAATGTCACGTGTAACCTGTCTAGTTGAGGAAGGTTTATTGGGTATTGTACAGATGTGATCAAATAGGCTAACAAACCTAGAACCTCCCTCATCTTATTTACATATGTGTGCTTAGATTGCTTAAAGTTTCTTTATCGTACATATGTGCTTAGACTGCTTATCTGTTAAATTTCCTCTATCTTATATGCGCGTTTAGACTATCTATTTGTTAAATGACTAATTCACATAAATTGAGTTCAGTCGGGACCCACCGTTGTGGACCGTAAAGGGTGCCTTACACTTTCCCCTCAAGGTTATTTTGAGCCCCTTACCCAAGCCTCTGATAATGCAAACTGGTTTCATGAGTTATTTGCTCTAGGTGCCCCAACGCACCTTAAATTCGTTAGCTAGTGACTCTTCAAATTCAAACACCCAATTCTCAAAAGGAAATGAGTTGTTCCCGATGAATGTCGAAACTCGGACTTCCGCGAGGAAAAAGGGGGCACGACAGCATGGCGACTCTACTGGGGATATTTTAGGCTCTTACCATAACGAACTTGTCCTTGTGAATTAGTCTTAATCATGCTTTACCCTGTGCACCCTCCCCTTTATTTGGATTTAATTGCTTATTTTCAAGCATTTATGATTTTCTTTATTTTCTGAAACTGACTTATCTCTTTGTTTTCTTTTTCGTAACTATCTTTCAATTATTTGAATACCGCATTTATCATTTTAAAATGTGCAAATACTTGACAACATGCTATTTATTGTTGCATAAATCATGCTCATCATCATATTCCACTCATGCGTAATCAATCCTATAGCAACGCTTGATGAGTGTTAGCGCTCTTCCTATATATCACCCTTTTAGATTCAGAAAGGTGTATTTGTGGTAAACTAGTCGATCAGCGGTGCATTCGATAGTTCCGTGCCTTTCCCCCTCAAGTTATCTATTGAGGGTCCCAGTCTAGACCTCTATAACAACCTTACTCTGATTAATTGTACATGCATCATGGTCAAACCTAGCTGGGTTAATATGTTATCCACATAATAACCCTTTAAGATAAGCCTCACCTAAAAGTACATCAGGTTTTCCATAATCCCAACAGATGCAATCACGATTGGTGTGATTTAATTTGGAGAAATAAGTGCCAATATGCTAATTATTGTTGTATAAATAGACGAATCTGGAGGGGGAAAGGGCTTAACCACCTTTTGTTTTGCAGAAAATGAGGCACGAAGTCCCCAGATTTGGCATGGTCGGTAGCGTACCTTCACTTTTGCTAGATTGGTGGAGGGACTTTCCCTCAAGTGACTAAAATCATGTGAAACGAGTCTTAGGAAATTTGCCTTCTTTGTTGGATCTTCAGCCAAACAAAACGCTGATCGAGGCTGCCACCATGTTTTGGGACAATGAGAGGTTTGTGTTCCGCTTTAGGGATATATAAATGACCCCTCTTCTGGAAGAAATAGGGGGATTTTTTGGGTTTCCTTGGGATAGCCCTGATTTATTAGCACCTGAAAATTGCACCACTAGAGGATTCCTTAAGATGATGGGGCTGAAGAAAAATGACGACTTGGAGTGCCTGAAAACTCCTACATACCTTTTGACTTCCTCTATGAACGATACAGTCATAATAGCTTTTACCGCATTTTTGATGATGAGTTCTCAATCATCTCTTTGGGTTGGATTCATCGTAGGGTCTTTGTGTTTATTGTGTATTTCTTGGGCATGCTAGTGATCCCGATCCAAGGGGACAGAATCCACACCAGGCTGGCCATGGTGGCAAAAACTTTGATGGATGGGATCAAGGGGCAAACATATACCATTGTCCGTATGATCATTGCAGATATGTACCGGGCCTTGGAATGTTGTCAGAAGGGGTTCATATTCTTCGAGGTTTGCAATTTGCTGTTACAGGTTTGGTTTTTGGAACATCTCCAAAAGGATCAATACCGTCAGGAATTTCCGCGAATGCTGTGGAATGATCACATAGCATTTCATCATTCTAAGAGAATGACTTATATTCCAGACATGTTTGCTCAACCTAAGAATGCTGTAGGATGGGTGCAGTTTTTCAACAAGTTAACTGAGGACCAGGTTCAATGGATGTTCAAGTGGTTCCCTACCGATGAGTTCATCATCAGGTCCAGGGATGTTCTCCACTTGGTACTGATTGGATTAAGGGGAATATACCCTTATGCTCCCCTCAGGGTCATGATACAGGCAGGAAGGAGATAGGTCATACCACGAATCACTAAAATGAGTCACTTCATAGCTGATTTTTAGGGTGACACCATCCCATATAAGAATGAAGCACAACACATATGGAACTTGAAGATTATCGTGGAAAAGGATACTATCGAGTCGGACCGATATCATGCGGGTCACACATACTTCTACCCCTCATGGTTAGATGATAACATAGCAGGAATCTTTGAGCCAAGGGTTGGTCCAGGAAACAGGGTCATAGACGAGGTTGTCGAAGCACAGGTGAAGTATAACAAGCTGCACAAAAGAATTCGTGAGTCTGAAGCTGAGCATATGGAGCAGCATAAAGCCAACATGGAAATGATCAATGAGTGGAAAGAGAGAGCTGTTAAATCCAGCAAAAGGCTGGAATATCTGGAGTACAATTTGATGGAATTGGAGGGGAAAATGAGAAAGAGACTCACCGATTGCAGAACGCTGAGGGAAACGAAGGAGGACATTTGGCAAGGGCATTCTTACTATTGAACCTGCACGAGCTGGGGGAGCTGATCGACAAGAGCATCCAGTCTGGAGAGGGTCCTTCTGGGACCAAGTAGATTAGGTTTACTTACTTTTTAAATGTAATAAGACCAAGTGCCATTAGTAACATTATTTTATTTAGTGTTGTTTTGGGTCGTCTATTCTTATATTAATGAAATGAGTCAATTATTGATACTGAATTTCTCCAAATCTATTTGTCGCTAGGCCTACCTCGGGCACAACGAGGCTCCCAAATTAGGATGCGAATTTATATTCCCACAATATGTGTTTAAATACTACAAACATTTCAGAACCCTTACTGACTTGTTTACCTTTTATTTTTCTTTTTATTTATTATTCCCATCCCCTAAGGTTGGTTCACACATACTGGCATCATCAGCATATCACACTAGATCTAGAGGCCCTCCACCTCATCCTCCTCCAAGTAATACGAAGAGCAAGGGTAAATCTAAGATGGATGACTTAAGTGGTATTCAAAAGTAAAATGCGAAGAATGTGGAAACTTCTGACGGTCGGAGTACTCCGACACCAAATCACTTGGTTTTACGGCTGGAACAAAAGATACTAGAGTTACAGGGAGAACTTGAGTGGGTCCGCAACTTAGCAAACCTATCCCTCACCCAAAACGTCCCTGATATCAACCAACAGAACACCAAAAATCCAGCACCTCCCCAAAATACACCAAACTAACATCCACAAAACCCTCCGCACCGCATCAATATGCAACTCCACCTAAAATCCCAATCCCTTACCAATACCAACCCCACCAAAACACCATCATCAACCAATCTAGTAGCCACAAGTCACTACCTATCACACTCCTCAGAACACACCACAACCTATTCCTGATCCTCAAAACTCAACCAACGACCACCACTACACCCAAGTCCCTAGCACTCACCAAAACAACCCTATATATGTGGAAACCGTACCTCACTCTACTCAACCAATCTCATATACACCAGAATCCGTTGAGAAAGACCTGCTCATCAAGAACATGGCTGAGGAACTCAAGAAATTGACAAGTCGAGTTCAGGGTGTCGAAGGAGGAAAAAAGATAAAAGGTTTTAATTATGAAGACCTATGCATACAACCAGATGTAGAACTGCCAGAGGGTTACAAAACTCCCAAGTTCGAGATGTTTGATAGTACAGGTGATCCCAGGGTTCATCTAAGGACCTATTGTGACAAGCTTGTCGGGGTTGGAAAGGATGAAAAGATCCGAATGAAGCTTTTTATGAGAAGTCTTACAAGATATGCCTTCTCCTGGTACATCAGCCAGAATCCTAAGAAATGGTCCAACTGGGTGAGTATGGTATCTGATTTCATGGACCGATTCAGGTTCAACACAAAAAATGCACTAGATGTTTTCCACATTAAGAACCTCAAGAAGAAGCCCACTGAGACCTTTCGCGAGTATGCTACTCGTTGGAGGTCAGAAGCGGCCAAAGTCAGGCCAGCATTGGACGAGGAACAAATGAACAAGTTCTTTTTCAGAGCACAAGATCCACAATACTATGAAAGGTTGATGGTTATTGAAAACCATAAGTTCTCTGATATTATCAAACTTGGTAAAAGGATCGAAGAAGGCATCAAGAGCGGGATGGTAAAAAAATTTGAGGCACTACAGGCTACGAACAAAGCATTACAATCAGGCGGTATATCAAAGAAGAAAGACATGGGGCAGTAATGGTGGCTCAAGGCCCAAAATCTCCACTCACATACCAAACACCTCCACCCACATACCAAACACCTCTACCCACATACCAAACGCCTCCACCTACATACCAACCCTCATATCCCAAATATTTCCAACCAGCCATTGCCTATCACACCTATAAATCCCAACCAGCTCATTTTCAGTCACCTCTGACTCGCCAAAACTACCCAAGACCGCGATCTAATTTTGACCGCAGACCACCCAAACAATACACTGCTATTGCTGAACCCATCGACTAGCTATATAAAAGGTCGAAGGCTGCTGGTTACGTCACTCCCATCCCTGCTGTGGCCATAGAGAACTCATCCCAATGGGTTAACCCAAATAAGACTTGTTCATATCATTCCGGTATGAAGGAGTACACCATTGATGAGTGCCAAACATTGAAAGATAAAATTCAGACATTGATTGACAACAAGATCATACAAGAAAAAGAAACTGCACCCAACGTCCACAAAAATCCTCTCCCAGATCATAGGGGCAGTGGGATACATGTGATAGAGACGGATGAAGAATGGAATCCTGAGGGGTCAATCGGGCTTATTCGAGAAGGCGATGACTTTAAACTTGCAGTCACACTTACTCCTATTGTAGTACATACTTAGTCACCGAGTTGAGGTTGAGGTAGCCGCATCGGTTCCATTTGAGGTAGAGGTAGCTCCACCTACAGCCACACTTGTTCCATTTAAGGTAGAAGTGGCCTCACCTTTCACAGTGATAGTATCAACCACACCTCCTTTTGATTCCAAAGCCATACCCTAGGATTATATTTCCGAAGCTAGGCGAAAGGGAAAGACAAAGATGGAAGAATCTGATGCTTCACAAGGAATGACCAGAATCGGGAGGGTCTATAAACCTGAACACTTGGGAGGGTCGAGTAAGCAGGCTGCTACTAAACAACCTATCATTAAAACTAGATCGGATGATCTTTAGAGGAAAGTACAAGCAAGGGAATACTCCGTCATTAATCATTTGAACAAAACCCCTGCTTAGATATCCATCCTATCACTATTACAAAATTCAGAGGCGCACAAGAATGCTTTGATGAAGGTGTTAAATGAAGCTTATGTGCCTAACAATATCACCTGTAGAGAAATGACCAACATGGTAGGGCAAGTGCTGGAAAGTTATAAGATCACCTTCCACGAGGATGAGTTACCGCCTGAAGGGTTGAATCATAACCGAGAATTGCATATCATAGTACAATTTGAAGACAAATTCATTTCCAGAGTCCTGATTGATGGAGGTTCAAGCCTCAACATTTGTCCGTTGGATACTCTGAAAAGATTGGGCAAAGGTTTCCATGAAATACGGGCAGGAAGTATGAATGTGAAAGCCTTTGGTGGGTCTCAAAGGGCCACAATTGGGGAGATTAATCTTGTCCTGCAGATGGGGCCAACCTGGTTCGTTGTTGAATTCCAAGTGCTTAACATATCAGCTACATACAATCTTCTGTTGGGTCAACCTTGGATATATGCCGCTGGGGCTATGGCTTCCATACTACACCAGGCCGTGAAGTTCGAATGGAACCATCAGGAGGTGATCATTCACGAAGATGGAAGTAATCCTATTTACACCAGTCAAACCATACCGGATATCAGGAACAAAAGAAGGCTAGGAGGGGAAACTTATCACCACATCGAATATGTCAATGAAGTTGAGAAGGAAAAATGGTGGAGTAACAAAATAGAAATCATACTGGCATGGCCTGGGTATGAACCCGACAAAGGGCTTGGGAAGAATCTCCAGGGCATTACTAAACCTATACAATTGAAACATCATGATACTACCTTTGGGTTCGGATACCAGTATACATGGCAAGAATATGATGATTGGTCACCTCCATGGCGTGGACCTTATTATCCTCTCGAGCAACTAGTGCCACATATAGGTCAGACTTTTCACTAGGCTGATACAATATGGGGAACAACAGAGGAAGAAGCTTTAGCTGGGCTGAGGAATTTGTTCCTAGAGGACGAGGATATGGATTGCAGTGTAATAATTAAGGAGGAGGAGGAAGAAGACCATTCATACCATGGAAAAAGGATCCGTTCTCAGCAATTGGACTGCCACACCATCACGGGCCCGCTGAGTCCCTAGGTAGCTTGGAACGTAGCTTAATTTATTTCTATAGCCATACTAGGCATTTCAAATGTTTTTAGTAATTTTGTTTTAAAGGCGCACTTGTTTCAAAATAATTGCTCGATTCATCGAGCCGTACTTGTTTTGGATGTTTTCAATTTCTAATCAATGCATTGCTATTTTTTATTCATTATTATCTTCCACGTTTTTCTTCCTAAGCGTTATTATTACTTTTCCTGATGAACCGGTGACTGTGAAATGTAATGAGACAACGCAACATAAGGATAGTGACTCGGAGGAAGAAGATGAAATACCTGAGGAAATTGTCCGAGAGGTGGAGAACTTTGAAAATAAGCCTATGTCCAACCTAGACGAAATCGAAGCAGTGAATTTGGGATACGTCGAAACCATCAAGAAAACTCACATAAGAATTCACTTATCACCGACAGAGAAGGAAGAGTACATTCATTTCTTGAAGGAATACGAGGATATCTTTTCATGGTCATATGATGACATGACCAGTTTGAGCACATCCATAGTGGCTCACAAGTTTCCTACTAATACAATGTGTTCGTCGGTGAAGCAGAAACTCAGAAAGTTCAAACTAGATATGAGCCTGAAAATCAAGGAGGAAGTTACTAAGTAGATCAAAGCCAAAGTCCTCAAGGTAGTTGAGTACCCAACCTGGTTAGCCAACATTGTACCAATTCCGAAGAAAGATGGGAAAGTTAGAGTATGTGTTGACTATCGAGACTTAGACAGAGCAAGTCCCAAGGATGACTTCCCACTGCCAAATATACACATCCTGATCTACAATTGCGCCAAGCATGAGCTCCAATCCTTTGTAGATTTCTTCGCGGGTTATCACTAGATCTGGATGGATGAAGAAGACGCAGAGAAAACAACTTTTATTACACCATGGGGGGTGTACTGCTACAAGATGATGCCATTTGGTCTAAAGAATGATGGGGCCACTTACATGAGAGCCATGACAACCATCTTTCATGATATGATACACAACGAAATATAGGTGTATGTTGACGACGTCATTATCAAATCCAAGAGGGCCGTAGATCACATAATAGACTTGAGAAAGTTCTTTGATAGGTTAAGGAAGTACAACTTAAAATCGAACCCCGCAAAATGTGCATTCGGATTTACCGCATGAAAGTTATTGGAATTCATTATCAATCATTGGGGAATTGAGTTGGACTCGTCCAAAGTTAAGGCTATTCAAGAGTTACCACCACCAAGGAGCAAGAAGGACGTGATGAGCTTCCTAGGACGTCTCAACTATATTAGTCGCTTCATAGCACAGTCCACAGTTATATGTGAACCCATCTTTAAGATGTTGAGGAAAGATACCGAAACAAGTTAGACCGAAGATTGTCAAAAGGATTTCGATAAAATCAAGGAGTACCTGTCCACACCACCAGTCCTGGTTCCGCCAGAACCTGGGCGACCTTTGCTGATCTATCTATCTGTATTAGATGGAGCTTTCGGATGTGTTTTGGGACAACATGACGAGACAGGGAGAAAGGAGCAAGCCATATACTACTTGAGTAAGAAGTTCACACCTTACGAAGCACGATATTCTCCATTGGAACACACTTACTGTGCTTTGACTTGGACGGCTCAGAAATTGAGGCATTACTTTTGTGCCTATACCACATACGTCATATCCAGGATGGACCCTCTAAAGTGTATCTTTCAGAAGCCCATGCCGACAGGAAAATTAGCCAAGATGGCAGATACTGTTAGGTGAGTTCGACATCGTCTATGTAACTCAGAAGGCAGTCAAAGGACAAGCATTGGCAGACCATCTTGCTGAAAATCCGGAGGAGAATATGAACCCTTGAAAACATATTTTCCTAATGAAGAAGTGTCATTCATAGGAGAGGACATTACTGAAGCATACTGCTGTTGGAGGATGTTCTTTGATGGAGCTGCAAATTTCAAGGAGTGGGAATTGGAGCGGTTTTAGTATCAGAAACAGGTCAGCACTAACCTATATCTGCGAAGCATAGATTTCCATGCACCAACAATATGGAAGAATATGAGGCTTGCATCATGGGGCTCAATTTGGCCATCAATATGAATGTACAAGAGCTGCTCGTAATTAGTGATTCGGATCTTCTGGTACATCAGGTTCGAGGAGAGTGGGCTACGAAGAACATCAAGATACTGCCATACTTGTATCATGTATAGGAATTGATGAAAAGATTCACAAAGATAGAATTCAAACATGCACCCAAAATTCAAAATGAGTTTGCACACGCGCTGGCCACGTTGTCATCAATGATACAACATTCAGACAAGAATTTCATTGATCCCATCCCGGTGAGAATTCATAATCAACCGGCTTACTGTGCTCATGTTGAGGAGGAGACCGATGGAAAACCTTGGTTTCACGACATCAGAGAGTACTTGGAAAAATGAGAATACCCGGAGCATGCGAACCATACTCAGAAATGCACACTTCAGAGGTTGTCCAATCGCTTCTTCCAAAGAAAAGGAACCCTGTATAGAAGAACTCTTGATCCGGGGTTGTTAAGGTGTGTTGACGCAAAGGAAGCTTCCAGATTACTTGAAGAAATACATGCGAGATCTTGTGGACCACGTATGAATGGTTTTGTTCTAGCCAAGAAAATACTCAGAGCTGGATATTTTTGGATGACCATGGAGACAGATTGTATTCGTTACATATAGAAATGCCACCAATGTCAGGTACATGCAGACATGATAAGAGTACCACCTAATGAGCTCAACGCAACAAGTGCACCTTGGCCTTTTGCTACCTGGGGAAATGGATGTCATCGGTCTGATCGAGCCTACTACTTCAAACGAGCACAGGTTCATTTTAGTGGCCATTGACTACTTCACAAAATGGGTAGAAGCTACATCCTACAAAGCCGTAACCAAGAAAGTCATCACAGACTTTGTTAAGGATTGTATTATTTGTCGATTCGGAATTCCCGAGTCCATCGTTACTGATAATGTCGCCAATCACAATAGTGATCTAATGAAAGCCATGTGTTAAAATTTCGAAATCAAGCACAAGAACTCCACAGCATACAGACCTTAGATGAATGGAGCCGTACAAGCCGCCAACAAGAACATCAAGAAGATACTAAGGAAGATGGTAGAAAACCACAAACAATGGCACGAGAAGTTAACCTTTTCCCTATTGGGGTATCGCACCATAGTCCGCACGTCAACTAGAGCAACTCCTTATTTACTGGTTTATGGTACCGAAGCTGTCATCCCAACCAAGGTAGAGATTCCTTATTTAAGAATCATAAGGGAAGCCAAACTCAGCGATGCAGAATGGATAAGGAGCTGCTATGAGAAATTGGCCCTTATATACGGAAAGAGAATGAACGCAGTATGTCACAGTCAGCTTTACCAGAACAGAATGTCTAGAGCTTTCAACAAAAGGGTCAAACCAAGATAGTTTGCACCAGGATGGCTAGTGCTGAAGAAGATTTTCCCGCATTAAGATGAAGCCAAAGGGAAATTCTCTCCCAACTGGCAAGGTCCCTACATGGTTCACCGAGTGTTAACAAGAGGAGCACTCAAACTCGTATAAATGGACGGAGAAGTCTGGCCAAAACCAATCAATTAAAACGCAGTTAAGAGATACTATGTTTAGACTGTTTATATCTCTTCATCTGATGTAATTGAACTACGCTTGACCTGATTCCCATTTAAGAGGGGATACATAGGCAGACCTGTGAGTTCGGTCATATCATAATGAATTTTCATTTTTCCCTAGAACCAGAAACTGGGGCAGAATTTTGAGGAGGGCCCTCAAAATTCTGGAGCAAGTCCATCCGACGCCATCACATGCCAGAAAGTCGGAAATTAGTTAAGAAACTGGGGTAGAATTGTGAGAAGGATCCTCAAAATTTCAAAGAAGTTGCAACAAGTTTCGTCAATCACAAACGGCCGAATGATCATTTACCAAACTGGAGCAGAATTTTGAGGAGGACTCTCAAAATTCTAATACAAGAAAGCTGCAATGTCTCTGAAATGTGTTACAGTCATTAGTTCATCTAAACTCACTCAATATTTCATTGTGTTTTCTAAAATAACTCTAGTCTCATCAATAAATGCATATTTTCGAAAACTCTATTTCCGTGATAGCTAGATGTTACCTAGGGAAACTCAAACAATGCCTCCAGAATGGAGCAAAGGCAGTAGACGAAGGCACGGACCAACCTCCCCTTGCAAAACATACAATTTTTCTTGAGCGCATGCACATCTTACATAATAGTAGCATTCGCAAACATATACACGCAGCAAAATCACTATCAATCGGGCTACCAGACACCAAATATATCTCCAGCTGAGAAATACTCTACGCCTATTTGCTAACTGTTCACTGCATAAGGCTAAGCATTGCCTTCTATTTGCATAGGACTAAGCATTGCCCTAAACCTTGCATGAGGCTAAGCCCTGCCTCCATATTTGCATAAGGCTAAGCATTGCCTTCCATTTGCATGGGACTAAGCCCTATCCCGAACCTTGCATGAGGCTAAGACGTGCCTTCATATTTCCATAAGGCTAAGCATTTCCTTCTCTTTGCATGAGACTAAGCTCTATCTCCAATCTTGCATGAGGCTAAGCCCTGCCTCCATATTTTCATAAGGCTAAGTACTGCCTTCTCTTGCATAAGACTAAGCCTTGTCTCAGATTTTGCATGAGGCTAAGCCCTGCCTCCATATCTGCATAAGGCTAAGCACTGCCTTCCATTTGTATGGGACTAAGACCTGTCCCGAGTCTTGCATGAGACTAAGCTCTGTCTCTATCTGCATGAGGCTAAGCCCTGCCTCTATATGTGCATAAGGCTAAGCACTACCTTCCGTTTGCATGAGACTAAGCCCTGTCCTGAGTCTTGCATAAGACTAAGCTTTGTCTCCATCTGCATGAGGCTAAGCCCTGCCTCCATATCTGCATAAGGCTAAGCTCTGCCTTCCATTTGCATGGGACTAAGCCTTGTCCCGAATCATGCATGAGGATAAGCCCTGCCTCCATTTACATAAGGCTAAGCTCTGCCTTCCATCTGCCTGGGACTAAGCCCTATCCCGAGTCTTGCATGAGACTAAGCTCTATCTCCATCTACATGAGGCTAATCCCTACCTCCATTTTGCATAAGGCTAAGCTTTGCCTTCCATTTGCATGGGACTAAGCCCTATCCTGAGTCTTGCATGAGACTAAGCTCCGTCTCCACCTGCATGAGGCTAAGCCCTACCTCCATATCTACATAAGGCTAAGCTCTGCCTTCCATCTGCATGGGACCAAGCCCTGTCCTGAATCTTGCATGAGGCTAAGTTCTACCTCCTATTTGCACAAGGCTAAGCATTGCATTCTCTCTGCATGAGACTAAGACATGTCTCAAATCCTTGCATGAGGCTAAGCCCTGCCTCCATAATCTCTGCCCTCAACCTCACAAGACTAAGCCTTTACTTGTTGATTTTAGCATCATATTATTGCATCTCACGGGCTGAAACATCGCCAACTTGTCCCAAGGCGTCATTGTCTAAAGGCATCATCCTTATAGCCGGAAGACACCATGCCATGGCCTGAGGATCTCTCAAATTTGCATATCATTATTCAAAGGCGTCATGTTTCGGAGGCACCATTTTCATGGCTTGAGAACATCATTTCATGGCCTGCAATCTCCTATCTCACAATTCATGGCCTAGGACATCATAGTCTAAGGACATCATCTGCGCTATCCAAAGACAATCTTTCATGGTCAAAAGGGAATTTGCATCATCTATATACTCGGACGCATTGTGTTTTAAGTTTTGTAGGTAGAGGTAACCGTTTTTCAAACAGGAGCAGCCTTCGCTCCGGTTTTTGCTCATGCCATTTTCACTTTGCCATTCATAACCGATTCTCATCAGTTACCCATCCTACTCTATATTATATCTGCCCTATAATACATCCATTACATTCCGAATTTGCAACCATAACTCCATCCGACATTACCCTTCACAAAAGAACCTTTGCTGAAACTTGCTATCATTCCTATATCAACTCCATCAACTTCATTCACTGGTGGGTCCAGAACTACACATGGCCTGATTCTTGTAAAGCCAGGGATATGTAGGCAGCTCAAAGTCCAGGGTCCGGCCTCTATTTTTCAAAACAACCCATTTGGTCAAAATTGACCATCATTTCTTTACCCGAAAACTCTTTCACCCTTCCCGGATAAAGAAGGGCAACTGTTGATACCCAAATTTCCCTATAATATTTTAAAATGCATGCATTAGCATTAATTAATATTTTTCTATAATTTCGGCATTTTTAAGGTGTTTAATTAATTTGCTTTAGTATTTTATATATGCAAACAATTACTAATTACATCACAAATTATTTGATAATAATTTTGTTGTTTAATTTTATCATTTGCATTTGTACTAAGTTTTAATTATTTCACAAACAGCCACATTTATAATTTTTGGGTTATAAATGCAATAATTTTGCAATAATAGCCCATGCATGCATGATTACATTATTTCACCAAAAATAGCTTTTTATACTTTTATAATATCGAACAATTATTTCAAATCATTTTATGCACGCAAATTATTTTTTATAATTTGTTAATTGTTTTTTTACAAAGTATTTTACTAGTTTATTGGATATTTAACGAATAGCCCTTTTTTAATTTTATTTTAACCCAATTATACCAGCTCAGATATCCTTAAACTTAGCCCAAATCTACCCAGGCCCAATTTTTCATCTGACTCGCCCAACCATTGACTAATCCTTGCCGTTGATTTCAAGAGATCAACGGTCCAGGGGTTAGTTTCCATCTTTAATTTAGTAAACCCCCCAAACCCTACCCCATTTCTCACTACACTCCACCGCCTTTGTTCCCTCACCTCTTCAGTTCTCTCCCAACTCAACCTAACCCTAATCGATATCACCGACGAAGACCTCCTTTCTATGAAGTTTTTATGTATTCTTCGACCGTTACCGACCTTCTATACCTCTTGGCTGTTTGATTACATGGATCCTTAAAAGAATCTCAAGGAGATTCAACCTGGTTCTTTGTCCGAAATTTGTTTACTGGCCTATCTAGGGCCATTTTCGTTTGTGAGTACTGATTTTCTCCCATTTTTTAGTATGAATCCATGGTTCTTGACCGCGTTTCTTTCATCTCTGTTGTTTTGAAAACCTAGTTCTACAAATGTTTGAATCTGTTCAGATTTTTGTAGATCTGAAACTATTCGAGCATTATTTGGTGTTTTCCCTCGAAAATCTTTTGTTTTGGTTAACTACTTCGATTTCATTTACCTTTTTCTAAAACTAGGGTTTGTCCTGAGTTTCTTTCAAAGGATTTTAACTTTCAAATGTTGAATCTAACTATCTCTTTACATGTTTGATTGATTTTTGTGTATATGTTCAAACCCTAGATATTCTTGTTTGTGACACTGAGTTCTTCATTTCTTCGTTATTGTGTTTATTTCTATGAACCAGTTATATTGCCTAATTCTATTTCAAGTTTTGAATAATTTTTTCCTGTTAAAATCAATATTCGTTGGGATCATTACTGATTGATTTTTATTTAGGGTTCGAATTATATTCTCCTGTTAAAATCAGTATTCCTTTGTGATTTTCTTTACCTACTTCCTTATTTGTGACTTTAATTAGTAATACCTGCTTTATTTAAACTATTAGTCTGATTTAGTGAGTTTAATTGACTCTTATATGGTACGTGATTGATTGCTTACATTATTTGAGCCCTAATTTATACAGTTAATTGACTCTCCCTATTCTAGGGTGTCTCTCCCAAATTTTCTATATGAATTGATTGGTTAAATCCCCAATTAACCGGTTGATTTATTTGATTACCCTTATTTTATGAACTATGATTCACTCTTTACCTTATTTGTTTTTACCTCACTAAGTGCTATATATACTCTCATTATGATTCTTCTAGGACACGAACAATAGTTCAGAAACACACACACACAAAATTTGCTCTCACTAAAACCTTTTTGCTACTTGTATTCACTATATTTTCTAGCCGGGTAAAAGCCAAGGCTAGATCACTGAGTTTTGCACCCCTTCACCTTCTGTTTTGCTATCTTTAACTGGAATGTTTCCATTTTTAATGCCATTCATTATGTTATGAAGCTTAAACCTATGTGCTTTCTTGTCTGTTGCTTTACTTCTATTGAATCCATGACTTTTCTGTATTTTAATTAGCATGACTACTTATGGACTTCAATTAGTATGGCTACTTCTGTGTAATTGAACCTATATCTTCCTTGATCCCAATCAACATGACTACTTCTGTATTTAGCTCTGTGTCTTTTATATCTATTGCTTTAAATCAGCATGATTACTTCTGTTATTATCTAGTATTGTGTAATTTGGTTATTAAGTTTATGTGCTTCCTGTTCTCTGGCTTCTGATCAGCATGTCTATCCCCTATTGAGTGTTAGGGAATCTGGCTGTCAACCTGCTTTGTGTCAACTGGCATGCTTTCCTTCCTGACCTGTTTTATGTACTCCTGACTAATGACTTCTATGTTCCCAACCCTTACTACCCTTCTTTGTATGGTTTTTATTCATTATTATTCTACTACCAGCATGCTATGTGCCCCACCTAGTGATAACTAATGGATTGAGTTGAATCTATGCAATCTGAAGCTTGTTTGAAATGGTTGTGAGCCTGTTTTGTCCTTGTTTTATTGTTTGAACATAGAGGGTTGCAATGATTCTGTTTACTCCTATTTCACTTCTACTCTTGTTTCACTTCTAAACTGTTTTACTTGTTTCGCTTCTAAACTGTTTTACTTCTAAACTGTTTTACTTCTAATCTGTTTTCTTAAAACTATTTATATTTTCAAGCACCATTTTTCAACTCCTACTCTTAGAACACCTAGGGTCTTTCCCCTCTAGTGTAAGCATTGCTTAGAAGTCCCTGAGGCTCCTCTGAACTTTGCCACACTGGAGTTGGCTTTCTAAAACTTGCTCACAAAGGGTTACTTTAAAGGTTTCCTGGTGTGAGCATTGCCCGGGAATCTTGGGGCCCTTGGGAACTTTGACACACAAGGATCCTATTGGGTGCACTATGAGATTATGACATTTGTGGACTGGTTGAAGGCCTGGTTTGCCAGGTTTATATTTTGCGCCTATATTCAGGCTCCCTATAGTTGTAGTACTTCCACTTCTGTAATTCATTATTAGTGTTGGTTTGTAATAATAATTTCTTGTAAACAAATATTGGGGAAATTAGTAAAAGGGAGGGACTTTTATATATCTTATGTGGGTATCGGGTAGAAGCCATGCTCATATGACCGTTATGATTGTCTACATACATTAGAGACCATGCTCATAAGACCGTTATGGTTGTCTACATGCATTAGAGACTATGCTCATAGGAGTGTTATAATTATTTGTATGAGTTAGAAACCATGCTTATAGGATTGCTATGTACATTAGAAAACATGTTTATAGGATCATTGCACTATTTGTTCTAAATTTACATTTTGTATTCTCATACTCTCATTAAAAATCTGGTTCTTAGGTCATTTATCAATTATGCCTTAATAATCACGTTCACAAACTTTCCTATGTGCATTAGAGATCATGTTTCTAGGATTTTTACTGCACTTGCTTAAAACCCTGCCTATAGTTTAAATGCGTAAAAATCAGTTGTCACCTAGCCTACAAGGAATAAGCATAAACACAATCTCAATACTTAGTTATCATGCTCGTAGGGATAAAATGTAAACCAGTTCTGTAACGCATGGGATCATTCTTCAGCACCTAGACAACATATAGATCCAATAAACAAAATCTGTCTGCCAATAACTCATTCAGAATTATGGTCTTTATTAATTTCTAGATAACATGTTACTGTTAATGCCTAGGCAAGCCTATAGGTAATCAAGGTCTAATAAACTGTGAAACTGCTTTGCCTATCTATGACTGCCCAGATTCAACAGGTTCTAAAAAATTCAGTAGGCAAATTGAATAGGTCTTTAACACTTCGCCTTAACTCAATACGGCATAGTCTCTTCTTGTCATGCTCACCTAGATATCCTGTTCTAGGGCCTTTCTTAAATATCGAAAATCTTTTATTTGATACGTGCACTTACTTGCTCTATTTGTGGAGGTAAAATGTGAGCCTTTTAATTGTTCTATCTTTGGTCCATCCTAGATGTATTATTTGTTGCCTAGAGTTTTCTCCTTTTAATTACTGTAGGAGAGTCTAGATCCACTTTAACTAGAAGTCCTAAATATCTTCGGGACTATATAAGTAAAGGGACGGGTAGTGCACGTATAGGATACATCTTAAGGTTTCAAGAATGCTTTAGGCTATGACCAAGGGAAGGGTAATTGGGTAGTAAATAATATGATGACCTGTGCACCAATATCACGTGTAAACCCTCTAGTTGAGGAAGGCTTACCAGGTATTGTACAGATGTGATCCTATAGGCTAACAAACCTAGGACCTCTATCATCTTATTTACATATGTGTGATTAGACTGCTTAAAATTTCTTTATCGTATATATGTGCTTAGACTACTTATCTGTTAAATTTTCTCTATCTTTTATGCGTGCTTTGACTATCTATTTGTTAAATGACTAATTTACATAAATTGAGTTCGGCCGGGACCCACCGTTGTGGATTGGGAAGGGTGCCTAATACCTTTCCCTCAAGGTTATTTCGAGCCCTTACCCAAGCCACTGGTAATGCAAACCGGTTTCATGAGTTATTTTCTCTAGGTGCCCTAACGTACCTTAAATCTGTTAGGTAGCGACTCTTCAAATTCAAACACCTAATTCCCAAAAGGAAATGAGTTGTTCCTGATGAATGTCAAAACCCAGACTTCCACGAGGAAAAAAGGGGCGCGACAGCCACCCATATCACTCCGCATAATAGACACCTGTATCAATTCACATAATAGCCACCCTTATCATTCCAAATGGATGATAACACAATAGCCACCAGTATCACTGCATACATTCAACAATAGTGAGATGCCACTCTTATGCTATGCATAACAACAGTGAGATTCCACCCTTATGCTCTGCATAATCAAAACAGTAAGATGCCCCCCTTATGTTTCGTATAACAACAACTAATCCACACAACAATTCACATGTCCTAACATCACAACAAAACGACATATCAACTCATACCACAAGTGCCCATAGGCCACAACCTTTCCAAAAGAACCAATAATATCAATGTTTTCACAATAAATGGCCCATAGCTCAAACACAATGTGTATAGAATCTCAATAACAACAACATGTACGGGAAAGTAACTCGATAATGACAACACCTCCTTTTAGACACAACTTCAATTAAAATAGATTAATGACTTTCAATAACTTCAACTTCAATCAATTGTATAAGGATAAACTCGATAATAAAGGTATTTCCATGAAATGGAAAACTTTGGATTCTAGTGTATGAATAGGCTAACAAGGAAAGAGATGGCACGAACTAGCAACTACATCTAAATGATTGAGAATGATTCGACAACAAAAGGATATCATGTAACAACAATTTCAATTAGGAGTAACTTAGCAATAAAAGAAGTCGCATAATGATAAAAGAGGTAACAACTTCAAATAAGGCATATAAGAGTAAACTTGACAAATAAAGGATGTGACATGTAACGACAACTTCAAATAAAGCATGTAATAGTAAAAATGACGAATAAGAGATATAACAAGTGCTAACAATTCTAAATAAATACATGAAAGAAGCCTAAGAGTCTAAACGGGTTAATTTTCACATATAAGTCCGAGTACGCACTCGTCACCTCGCGTACACGGCTTTCACATAATGCAAACAGCACAAACAACTCAAATCCTAAGGGGTAGTTTCCCCACACAAGGTTAGGCAAGATACGTACCTCAAAGAAGCCAAATCAATACTCTAAAATGATCCTCTTGTGTGAAACAATCTCTGGATGGCTCAATCTAGCCAAAATAACTTAATATCATAAATAAAACCATATGAGACAATTCCAGATAATAAAGCTTCGATCTTAATGAAAATTAAAAGTCAACTCAAAGAGTCAACCCTGGGCCGCACCTCTGAACACAACAAAATTCATAAAATTAGAGCACCCATTCCGTTACGAGTCCAACCATACTAAAATTATCCAATTCCAACATCAAGTCGGCGTTCAAATCCTCATTTTACATTTTTGAAAGTTTTTACAAAAATTCTAATTTTCTCCAATTCAAATCACAAATTTAATGATAAAAACAAATATGGAATCATAAAATATAATCAAATCCGGATAAAAGACACTTACCCAAATTCAAAATGTGAAAATCCCATAAAAGACGGCCCAAATCTGAGCTCTCTAATCCAAAAAGTGATAAAATATCAAAAACCCTCGAAATAGAGTACTTTATATGCTGCCTAGACATTTGTACATTGCGATCGCAGAAATACACATGCGATCACGAAGAAGAAACAACACTGCCAAAAAATGTGCTACTCGATTGTATAAACAACACTGTGATCGTGAAGGCCAGCGAACCAACCAAGCGCGAACGCGCAACACCTACCGCGAACGCGTAAGCCAACGAGCCTCCCTCCTTCCACAACATTATGTGAACACGACTGGAAAACAACTCAAGCATCGTGAACGCTGTAGCGCATATGTGAATATGAAGAAGAACCACGCCCAGTTCCCACAACACAACGCGATCGCGATCACATACTCGAGATCGCATAGAGTACCTGAAGCATCAGAAAACCAACAACTCTAAAACTTGGCGAAATGGCCCGAAGACCATCCAAAACACACTCGGGGTCCCTGGGACCCCATCTGAACATACCAAAAAGTTCCATAACATAACACGGAACTCCCGAGTCCTCAAATCACATCAAACTACATCCAAACTACGAATCGCACCTCAAACCAAACTTAATGAAATTTCAACTTCTACAACTCGCGCCCAATCATATAAAATCAACTAGGAATGATGTCAAATTTTTCATGCAAGTCCTAAATGACACAATGGAGCTATTCCAACTCCCGGAATCAAATTTCGAATTTGATATCAAGAAAGTCGACTCCCTGTCAAACCTCTCAACCTTCCAAACCTTCAGCTTTCTAACTTTCGCCAAAGTGCAACAAATCAACCTATGAACCTCGAGATCATAATTCGGGCATACGCCTAAGTTCAAAATAAGAATACGGAGCTACTGGAATCATCAAAATACCATTTCAGAGTAGTCTATATAAAAGCCAAACTCCGGTCAACTCTTTTCACTTAAGCTTCTAAAATAAGAATTGTTCTTCCAAATCAATGTCGAATCATCTGAAAATCAAACTCGACCACACACGCAAGTCATAATACATGATATGAAGCTGCTCGAAACCTTAAGCCACCGAACGGAATGCTAATACTCAAAATGACTGGTCAGGTCGTTAAATTCTCCCCATCTTAAACAAATGTTCATTCTCGTACGATCCAAGAACCAGTCCGAACACACAAAATCACTGAATGAACTCACCATACATATACTCGCGGGATGATCCCACGTCACCACAATCCACATAAGCCTGAAAACACCCTTTCAACTGAAGATTATCCTTTCCACCCATACGGTAAGCCTTAGAACTAAATTTTTCACCATACGATCATTTCCCAAAGACCCGACTCCCGCATAAACACATTGTATCAACCTTAACCACCTGTCATATCTCATGAATACATCCACAAGGTATAACCACACGACGTAACACATCACACATAAGCCCATAACATCTCCGACCACCATAGCTGCCCATAGTTAAATCCAGCACCGGCAATAACCTCACATCAAACCTTGTCCCAAACCTTTAGAATGCCAACAACAATGCAAGAAACTTGAATATCTCATAAAAATTCATCCAAATCAACTAGTCACACCCAACGCCATCTAGGAACACACCTCTCAAGCTAAAACCCAATAAGCACAACACGAATATGAGTGAATATGCAAAGAGAAACACATGAGAGAACTATCAAATAAGCCCGACAACTACAAATCGATTCCCTAAGGGAGGATCAAAATATACGAACTAATCACAAGGATCTCATCCTAATATAACTCTACCACGACACGTAGCCCAGTTCAAACATATCAATCCACACAAAAACACGAGGGTCTCACCCTCGGCTCTAAATCACAAGTAGAATCCACCTCACACCAAACAAAAACTTCTACTAACTCAATTCTACAAAACAAAATCACAACACATAACGAACTTCCTAGACCGGTAGAGCACCTAAATCACAAGTTGTAACCAAAACATCCAAAAATCACATCAAACCTACTGTAATGAATAACAGAAAGTTCATTCTAGTCATATATCTCTCAATGGTAAACAAACCAAGATGATAGACATGGGCTACCACTATAGTATATCCCAACAGGGGTAAACACATAAGTAGAGTATAATAATCACAAAACTCACCCATAAATGAAGCAAGATAGGAGAACATACCCCGATAAGCAGAACTGAATCTAAAGAAGAATGATGCTTCTTTATAACAAATCAAAACTGCACTTGTAACGACACAATTTGGTGCAACGGCCTCAACTCTACCATAAAAAGCATATCAATGGGCCGAGCCTCCCCTCTAGGGTGCCCTCTACCCGCATGTCCTCTATCCCTAGATGGATGTGCAAATGAAGTAGCAACTGGAATGGAGCCTATAGCCTGAGGACAATCTCTGATGATGTGTCTAGTATCATCACACTCATAACAACCCATCTATGGGTGTGGCTGCTGATCGGTGCCAACCCTACACCACTACAAAGTGGTGAGAGCGGTCGAAGCAGCTTTTACCCGAGATGGTCGGGGTCGAATCCACAACGAGCAAGAAGTGGGAGTTGGATTTCTATCTAAACTAGTAGTGCATAGTGCTCTTAATTACATGTCCAATCATCTTTTGGTTGGTTATAACTTCTAATATTTATGCTAATGATAAGCTAAATTAAACTAAGAATGATTGCTTGTAAGGTTTTCTAAATAGTTAAAGAGGCACTAGTGAAGTGACTTTCTCCTAGGTGAATACTTGACGGGATCTAAAGCCTAAGGCAAAAAAGTTATGTTGGGGATTGCGATATAGCCAATGCACGGAATTACTCACACTATACCTCTCGGTAGCTTGAGTGACTTTGCCTAATTGACTTTCTCAAGACCAATTGAATGTCAAAATTGTGCAAGCAATATAGGCTCAAGTCGGGTATTACTACCTCTAGGCTTAAGTCTTTAATTGGGACTATCAATCTCTTGATTACACCCTAATTCCTTGTTGAACTGATTTTCCTAGACTCAAGCTCTCTTTCTCAAGAAGAACCCAAGTAAAATAGGCACAAATTGGTGCTTGCAACCACTAATTCAGCATGGAAAACACAAATCAGTCCAAATATCAACTACCCATAAACATCAAAGCCTTAAATCAAAAGACCCATCAAATACCCACACTAGGGTTGAGCCACAACCCTAGATAATGGGTCTAGCTGCTCATAATAATAGAAGAAATTAGAAAAATAGATAAAGAATAACCCATAAGATTTAATTACTAACTAAGATAATGAAGATTCAGTGTTAAAGTAGCTACAAATTACTCAAAATAGAACAATATAACTGTTCACGTGCTCTGGAGTCTAACAGATTACAAAAGATACCCTAAAAATGTGAAAAGAAAGTATTTATACTAGGCCAAATTTTTTGGACAAATATACCCCTAACGAGGTACTGCGGTCCACATAAAATGCACCGCGGACCGCGATGAGGCTTCTTGGCTTGATTATACATTCTCTGAATCTAGCCACCACGGGCCGCATAAAATTCACCACGGCCGGGGTTTCTTCAACTGCGGTCCGCACAAAAAGGACCGTGGACCGCATTGGCTTTTATCTTCAAACCCCAACTCTTTGAACCCCCCTCTCCGCGGACCGCACAAAATGTATTGCGGCCGCGAAGAGGCTATTGTGGCCGCAAGAAATCCTTCACGGACCACATTGTCTTAGGCTCCAAAAGTGCACCTCTCTGAATCTCCTCACTACGAACCGCACTAAATGGTTTGCAGCCGCGGTGGGTCTGTTGCAGCTGTGCTTTGACTTGTTCTTGGTACTTGTGCATGTTTCACTCCTTTTTGAGCTGGTTTTGACTAATTGTCACCTTTTTGACCAAACCCTGCAAACAAGTACAACATGTAAGATTTTGGGACTATTTTGTATACATTTTTAAAGAAAACTCAAGTAAAAAGGAGTGTAAAATGAACTAGAATCCCTAGTTATCAACTCCCCCAAACTTAAGCTTTTGCTTGTCCTCAAGCAATCAAAATAATACCCACCTCCTTAAGTGTAAATCCAAGAAAATTCAGCTAACCTAAAGTGACCTCATCTAGCATCAATTGGGACTAACAATTGCCCTCAATTCAAATGAATTATTAAAAATATTTGACCTTCTAAGCACCATGGTTTTAGTGCGACACAAGAGCATTAAGAGTTGACTCAACCCATCAAGGAAACTCTTTCTACTACTTTGGTTATTGTGGAACCCAAACTCATACTCCTCAACCCTCCCTAAGCAAACCTCACTTTTAGGTTGTAGCACTCACAACAAAGATTGTGGAAAACACACTCATCTCTCTCAAAGAAAGGTCACAAGTCCGGCTCTAAGTACCACAAGCTTTCCCCTTATGTGAGTCACCACTAATGTAAGCTTCATTCAACTCAAGATCATATAGGGCTTTTGTGGAGATATAGTGAAGGCTTTTGGTTTAGGGTAGGAAATATTTGGTCTAAGTAGGCTCCATCTTCCCTTAAGCACTTCATTTTCTTCATTTTGGCACACATTCTCTTGACTTTTTGAGTCATTAACTTCTTTCTTAGGGGTTAGAGAGACACACTGTCACTCTTTCTTGTTTATTTCAAACCTTTTTCTCCTTTCTCAACTTTCCACACCTTTCATCTCTTTACTTTTATTGAATCCATTCATTCTTTTCTACATTTATCATTCTTTTTGACTTTTTTATTTTCTTTCTTTTTCATTGCCTTTCCCTTTCTTTATTTTGTACCTTTTACCACTTTGTTACATTCCTCGTCTTTCCCCCCAAACTTATGCTTTTGCCTTGTGCTAAGGAAAGATTAGGTGCCAAGAGATGGTATTTTTAGAATGGGTAAAGGATTGTATCATGGTTTTTTGAAAGAAAAAGGTCTATGGCTCAAAAGGGTTGACTAGGGATATTATCATTGGTCGGCTATGGAAGTTTTCACGATATCATTCGGATCAAGGAGAGCTATAATCACATCTCAAGTCAAACTACACTTAGAATTTCGCCTAGACAAACATTTAGGGCAAGTTCTAGACTAATGGCTCGGGACTTGGACTTGCAATTCAAATTCTCACCGCACAAGCTATAGGATTGCTAAAGAGACAGAGTCGAGGCCCACAACAACCTTAGTTAAGAGTTGAGCAACACAATGGTCCCGAAAATCACTTGATGATTATCGGCCAACACAAGAGTCTCAAGGTCACAACTTTCACCATCCTATACACAATAATTTGTTTTTGACCATAGGATCAAAGGCAAATGTGTTAGGCCCAAGTGAAGCTTTGCTTGATGCACCATTATTCACTAGCTACTCTTTACACAAAAAGCCAAAAAAAATATAGACTCAAACCCTTAAGAAGGTTGTCATGCCATCCATCATTGGGAAGAGCCACCCGGTTCACACAATTTCCACCTTTGGAAAGAATTGTGGCATTAAGAAAACCAAAGTTTTATTACACGCAAAACTCAAAACAAGAAGCTACAAAAGTGAAGTAAGAAGTTATGAAAGAAAAATGCGGAAAGTGAAATGAATATGTACAATAGGGGGTTTAACGAATATACATAAGAGGGATGAATATATACATTAGAAGGTAACTTTATATACAGACCAAAGTTGCAAATTACGAAAATGCAATAAACTAGTAAAATTATATACATACCAAAAGTAAAAAGAAAGCATAATAAAAGAAAGTAGTGTCATATATACAACCCAATGTCTTCAAAATAGGGCTACCCCATCAAATGAAAGCTAGAATTGTCCTCAATGCTAACTAACCAAAATAAGATCAATAAAAGATAGAGAGTAAAGAGAAACTCCCTATTAGCCCTCCGTCTGCATAGGATCATAAGTCTGGGTCCCTGGGTTCTCGGACTACTGACTGGATCCTTATAACCTGTGTCTGCACTGGGTCCTGGTCTTGCATTGGGGCCTGAGGCTGGCTAGAGGACCCTTTCTGCGAGTCCTCCAACTCTATCGCAGCATCATCAGCACGAGGAATCACCCTCTTCCTCTTTGCTGGACTCTCCACCTCCTACTCCAGCTCAGGCTGGGCTGCTGGAGCTGGGTCATGCAATAATAGCTCCAAGGGCAAGTGATCAGCCTTCAATTTCTCTACCTCCACCCTTAACTTTTTCACTGACTCCTTTGATGCCCGAGTCTTTCTCAACTTCTTTGTTTCCTTTGTGAGCTCCTTCAATGTTTTCCCATGTGTGCCGAAAGCCAACTAAGCTTTCGGCCTAATTTCATTGTTTTCCCATGTGAGATTTGGCCTAATTGAACATCCAAGTTTCTGATTGAAGTATTGTGGGAAGCCAACTAAGCATCAGAGTCCGCATTCTTTTTCATCATCTGTTTAAACATCATTTCAATTCTACCCATTTCATTATTGGAAGAACTAGGACCTTGGGATAGAAATGGGGTGGATTGTTCGGTTGTGGATACATTGGGGGCCTTTGAAAGCCTTGCACCCAATTTCCTTGGTTGCCCTTGTTCCAACCACCCTAATTGTTGTTTACACCCCAATTGTTGTTGTTGCCATTCCAATTACCCCGAATGTTCTGATTATTGTTTTGGTTACCCCAATTGGAATTTTGGTTGTTGTTCTCCCAATTACTATTCCCTTATTGTTGTTGATTGCCCCAATTGCCTTGGGGTCTCCATTGTTGCTGGTTGGAAGAATTGCCCCTTTGGCTCTGATAATTGTTCATATATTGCACTTCTTCATTCTGCCCATCATAACTATCATCTTGGAATCCACCACTATCATTATCATATTAATCCGAACTCCCTTGGTTCTATTGACCTCTTTGTCTTCTTTTGTTCACTAACATGTTGACACCCTCCATAGCATTTACTTGGTGTGGATTTTGAACCTGCTGTAACTGTGCCTTTGCTACCTGGTTCATTCTTGTTGTCAACTCTGCTATTGACTGCCCATGATCATGTAGCTCTTTATGCAAGTGAGTGACCGTGGGGTCGCCCTGTGGCACATTGGCTCTACTTTTCCAAGCGGAGGACGTGTCAGCCATCTTATCAAGAATGTCATAAGCTTCATCATAAGACAACTTCATGAAATTATCCCGGCAAGTTGGTTCACTATACACTGATTTCTTGTGTTAATGCCCTGGTAGAATGTCTATTGTATCATTACCTCAGTCATATCATTGTTGGGATATTCCTTTACCATGGTTTTGTATCTCTCCCATATCTCATGTAATGGTTCGGTAGGCTCCTGCTTGAAAGCTAAGATCTCATCCCTCAATGCTTCCATGTGCCCCGGCGAGAAACACTTTGCAATAAATTTATCCGCCAACTCATCCCGAGTAGTGATGGAATGGTTGGGAAGCCTCTCGAGCTAGTCCAATGCCTTCCCTCTAAGTGAGAAAGGGAATAATCTCAACCGAAATGCACCCTCTGACACATTAGTTTGCTTGCTCCCCCAATAGGTATCGACGAAACCCTTGAGATGTTTTTAAGCATTCTGATGGGGAACACCCATGAAATACCCTCGTTGCTCCAATAACATCAACATCACATTTGTAATTTGAAAATTACCCGCCCAATCCAGGGTAGGACAATTGCACTTGCATATCCTAGATTGGGAAACACTCGAGGAGCGACTCTTGGAGGTGGCGAGGGAGAGTCTGGAACATCATCATTGGCCTGGCGGCCTCTCCTTTGTCCTTGAGGTACAATAGGAACCTTATCATCAATATTGTCATCTACCTCCTCCCCTAGCGGAAGATCTCTAAGAGGTGCGTTGTTTGCTGCCATTTTGTACCTGAATTTCCGACACACACAAATTAGTAACGCAGAAGGAAGGAAGAACAATACACAAAACTATTTAGATAGATTTCCAAAACCGTTAGCTCCCTAGCAACGACGCCAAAAAGTGATCAGTACCAACCCTACACCACTACAAAGTGGCGAGAGCGATCGAAGCAGCTTTTACCCGAGATGGTCGGGATCGAATCCACATGGAGCTAGAAGTGGGAGTTGGATTCCTATCTAAACAAGTAGTGCGTAGTGCTCTTAATTACCCTTCCAATCATCTTTTGGTTGGTTGTTACTTCTAATATTTATACTAATGATAAGCTAAATTAAACTAAGAATGATTACTTGTAAGGTTTTCTAAATAGTTAAAGAGGCACTGGGGAAGTGACTTTCTCCTAGGTGAATACTTGACGTGATCTAAAGCCTAATGCAAAGAAGTTATGTTGGGGATTGCGATATAGCCAATGCACGGAATTACTCACTCTATACCTCTCGGTAGCTTAAGTGACTTCCCCCTAATTGACTTTCTCAAGACCAATTGGATGTCAAAATTGTGCAAGCAATATAGGCTCAATTCGGGTATTATTATCTCTATGTTTAACCCTTTAATTGGGACTATCAATCTCTTGATTACATCCCAATTCCTTGTTGGACTAATTTTCCTAGACTCAAGCTCTCTTTCTCAAGAAGAACCCAAGGCAGATAGACACAAATTAGTATTTGCAACCACTAATTCAACATGAAAAACACAAATCAGTCCAAATATCAAATACCCATAAACATCTAAGCCTTAAATCAAAGGACCCATCAAATACCCACACTAGGGTTGGCCACAACCCTAGCTAATGGGTCTAGCTACTCATAATAATGGAAGAAATCAGGAAAATAGATGAAGAATAGCCCAAAAGATTTAATAACTAACTAAGATAATGAAGATTCAGTGTTAAAGTAGCTACAAATTACTCAAAATAGAACAAAACAGCCGTTCACGTGCTCTGGAGTCTAACATATTACAAAAGATAACCTAAAAATGTGAAAAGAAAGTATTTATACTAGGCCAAATTTTCTGGACAAAAATACCCCTGACGAGGTACTGCGGTCCGCATAAAATGCATCGCGGACTGCGATGAGGTTTCTTGGCTTGATTATACATTCTCTGAATCTAGCCACCATGGGCCGTATAAAATGCACCGCTGCCGTGGTGGCTTCAACTGCGGTCCGCACAAAAAGAACCACGGACTGCATTGGCTTCTATCTTCAAAACCCCAACTCTCTGAACCCCCCTCTCCGCGGACTGCACAAAATGTATTGCGGCCGTGGAGAGGCTATTGCGACCGCAAGAAATCCTTCGCTGACCGCATTGCCTTAGGCTCCAAAAGTGCATCTCTCTAAATCTCCTCACTGCGGACCGCACTAAATGGTTTGCGGCCGCAGTGGGTCTGTTGCAGCTGTGCTTTGAATTGTTCTTGGTACTTGTGCATGTTTCACTCGTTTTTGAGCTAGTTTTGACTAATTGTCACTTTTTTGACCAAACCCTGCAAACAAGTACAACATGTAAGCCTTTGGGACTATTTTGTATACATTTTTAATCAAAACTCAAGTAAAAAGGAGTGTAAAATGAACTAGAATCCCTAGTTATCAGCTGCTCGTACTGAGTCTATGCTGAATGATTAACCCGTGGTAGCAACCCCGTGCATGTGGTGCACTAAAAGATGACTGCCCCATATGAGTACCCTGACTAACTGAAGCACCACAAGCAGTTTGAAGTGCGAACTAGACTGGCTGACTGCTCGAGCCTCTGTCATGATAGGTCATAATTGAAGAGTAGAATCCGCTGAATCATGCAGGACCTCGAGACCTCTTGTTCTCCCTATCCTTCCTCTCCTCACCCGAAATACGCTTTAATCTCCTGGAAATCTCCACAACCTGCTAAAATGGAGTATCTGTCTCCAACTCCCGAGTCATGCTGAATCTAAGGCCGTATCTGAGCCCCTCGATAAATCTGCAGACTTGCTCTCTGACTGTTAGAACAGAAGTAGGTACATGATAGGATAACTCACTGAACCTAATAGGCATACTATGAAACTGTCATGGTGCCCTAACGCAGCTACTCGAACTCTGTGCGCCACGCATCCCAAAGGGTCTAGGGAACAAGCTCTTTCAAAAACATCTCTAAAAACTGAGCACAAGTGGGTTGTGCTGCATCGGCTAGTCTACCCTCCTCATAAACCTGCCACCACTGATACGCTGCTTTGGTCAGTTGAAATATATTAAAATCAACTCCGCTCACCTCCAGAATACCCATGATGTAGAGAATACAGTGACACATATCAAGAAAGCCATGTGCATCCTCAGTAGCTGTGCCACTGAAAGTAGGTGGACTATATCTCTTGAACCTCTTAAGCCTCTTCTTCTCCTCCTTTGATGCCCCTGGACTGACCTCGGGCTAAACCAGAACAACATGTTGTACCGCACCAAACCCGAAACCTAACCAACATGAGCCCACTAATTTGGAGTATAAGCAGTGGGAGTCTAAGCTCATCCCCTAATCTGTGAAGTAGCTAGTGCATCGAAGATCAATCCCGCTTGAGCCAATTACCAAACATGCTTAGTAATCGCGCTAAAGTCTCCTGAAGTCCAGCGGTAACAACAAGCGCCTCCGGTGCCTGTCCCCCAACCGGATCCACTGGCGGCTCCTCAACTACTACTCTGACAGGTGCTCTAGCTGCGGCATGTGCCCCTCCTCGACCTCTACCTCGGCCTACGCCTCTCGCAGCTTTAGTAGGGGCTCCAGTGTCTGCTCTGCTGGTCTAGTAGCGCGTGTCCTCACCATCTATGAGAGAATAAACTTATAAATACTCGAACTTTGAAATCAGCAAATCCACACGACCAGAATGAAAGAAGTGGGATTTTACTAATAGTTTTGTAGCCTCTCGAAGGTAATTACAGATGTCTCTGTAACGATCTGCAAGACTGTACTAAACTTGCTCGTGACTCGTAGAACCTATGAACCTAGAGCTCTGATACTAAGTTGTCACAATCTAAAATCCCTTTACAGGCGCCGTGATGGCACCTAGTCTCTATGACTAGGTAAGCCGATTACTAACAACAATTAAGTCGGTTTTAACAATGATAATTTGAAACAAATTTTAATATAAATATCAAAACAAAAGCGGAATAAGCCTATGCAGCAATAATCATAACAACTTCCAAAGACTAGGTAATATAGAGTCACGAACTCTAGCTGAGTACATGGAACGATCTCGAAGATCGAAATACAATACTGTTCAAATGACAAGCTGACCGTATAATGAAAAGAAAGGAATCCAAGGGACTGTAACCACCAAGAAGCTCTACCTTGAATCATTGCGATCAATAAGCTAACTCTACCCGATTCTGATATATCTAATACTTGGCTCTACACAAAAATTGTGCAGAAGTGTTGTATGAGTATACTACAATCGGTACCCAGTATGTATCAAGACTAACCTCGATAGAGTAGTGATGAGGTACAAGCCAAAATACCTACTAATCAAAATAACATGTGCATTATAGAAGTATAAAGCTAATAATGAAAGTAGGAATCAGTAAATGGAAACAAGAATCAGCACCTGATATAAACAATAAAGTAATAAGAACACTGTGAAGGTACCATTGAAACCAAAGAAGGAACACAAATGACAACTAATTACTCAAGTCGTTCTAATACATGTTTCACAACGAAATTACTCTGAGATACCTCATCTCATAGTCACAAGTCACGAGTCTCAATCCACCATCATATGCTCACGGCACATTGTGCCCATATTTCAAATCACAAGCACACTGACAACTCATGTGCCAATATCTTAATCTGCCCGGCATGATCACAGGCTCACAATCACAATCCACCCGACATGGTCACAAGCTCAACCAACATGAAAGCAGAAAATACAAGAATACATGGACATGATCAACAAATGTCAAGTTTCATACTCTTGAACTAGGATAAGTGGCATGCTACGATGTATACTTGTGCGAGTGTACTATTGCAGCCCAAGTCAACAAGTAATATCAAAGACATTGAGTAGCTCATCGAAGCAACACAACAAGTCACGTAAGGTGTATGACATACACCAAGAAAAATACATCATCACACAAATATGACCAACAAAATGCCCACAGGCCATCACACATTATCCCTGGCATTGCTACCCTTATCTCTCCGATAGCCATCTGTATCACGCCACCTTGACTATATCATTAGCCACTCATATCACTCCGATAGCCACCCGTATCACTCCGCATAATAGCCACTCGTATCACTCAGCATAATAGCCACCCTTATCGCTCCGACTGGACGATAACACAATAGCCACCAGTATAACTTCGTACATTCAACAATAGATAGATACCATCCTTATGCCCCGCATAACAACAATTAGATACCACCCTTATGCTCCGCATAACAAAAATAGTGAGATGCCACCCTTATGCTTCGCATAACAAAAACCAATCCACACAACAATTCACATGTGCTAAACATCATAACAAAATAACATATCAACTCATACCACAAGTGCCCATAGGACACAACCTTTCAAACGAACCAACAATATCAATGTTACCACAACAAATAGCCCACGGCCCAAACACAATGTGTGTAAACAACAACATGAACGGGAAAGTACCTCAACAATGACAACACCCCCTTTTAAACACAACTTCACTTAAAATAGATTACTGACTTTCAATAACTTCAACTTCAATCAATTGCTTAAGGATAAAGTCAATAATAAAGGTATTTCCATGAAATGGCTGTGAGCACATGATTTTTGCCCTATATGAATTATTCCAACAAATTCAAAATAAAATAATTTCTTTTAGTGTTTGCAATTTTGTGAATTTTTGTGGCATTGGCTGTTAATTATTCGCATTTTGTTGGTGCATTTTAACTAGTGAAAAATACAAAAATATGTTGCATTTGCATTTAGGGTTAATATTACATTTTAGGATTAATTAAAAAATTAATTGTTGCATAAAATGGAAAAATCACAAAATTAGTTTAATATGCACTTTTAATTGTAGCTTTGATTTTGAGTAGCTTTCTTTTGTTAATTTGTTTTAATTAATTGTGCTAATTATCATTTTAGGTTTAATTAGTTTTTCAAGTTCTAGGAATTAATTTTGATTTTAATTAAATTTCGAAAAAGGGAAAAAAGGGAAAAGGAAAAAGAGTTTTGAATTAATTTTGTTTTGAATAAAAGATGAAAATGGTTGGGCCAGTTTTCAAACTAAACTCCTAGGCCCAAATCTTCCAATGTGAAACCCATCCGAAATATCCTGTACCCAGCCCAAACCCGCGTCCAACCTGGTCCGGTTTCCCCTTATATCCAAATGGTGTCGTTTTGTTAGGTTTTGATCTGAGCCGTTGATCGTGCCTAGATCTAATGGACAAGAACTGGCCCTTCCCCGTATAAAAATGTCCGAACCACTCAGACCCCCCCTCGTCGTCTCCAACACTCCCAAAGACCCCAACGCAACCCCACCGTGCACCGCCGCCGAAAATCGCCCTACGGCGGCGGTAGGTCTCAGATGGCCGCCAAATTTACACCCTAGATACCACTCCTTCTCCTCATTCCAAATCCACACCCCTTTCCCTCGAATCACACCCGAATTTCTCAAATCTGGCTCAGAAGTTCCAAACCCTAATCCGCCGCCCTATTTTTCCACCGCCTCAACCGGCGGCGCCACCTCCAAACACTACCAAAATAACACCCTAGACCCTCCCCCCCACTCCCCTCTTTCCGAATCCATAACTCTTTTCCCTCGAACATGCCCCGATCCCGTCGAATCTTGAATTAAAGATGATATCTAAAAAGTCAAACTCTAAAATGGGCAGATTTGGTGACGATTAAGACCAAAATGGATCTTGGTCACGTGTTTTCATCTGAGAACACATGGTCGAGACCCCTTTCGATCAAAATCAAGAGATTGAGGAAGAATTTCAAAGTTGGCCATCCTTGCTAGGTATTTCTGTTCGTTTGCTGGTCTTGCATGATTTCTTTTTGTCATTTTGATTTCATTTTTATGTCATATCCGTTTTTCTTCTCTTCACCATAGGTTCATCTGTTAGTCTGTCCGTGTTGCATATTTAGCTTAATAGCATGTTTAATTCATTATTTAGTTCGTCACCATCTGGTTTTCTGCCCCCGTTTCCTTTTTAGAAAGTTCCTATTTTTTTGATTGGTTTGAATTCCCAATTCGGTCAGTTCTTAAAATTCTGGGTTTCTTTTGGGCTTCTAAAAATTCAAAAACCCAAGAGGGGAATTAATGGGGATTACAGACTTGTGGGGGCTCTGATTTGAGTCAATCTGACCCATGTTTTGGACTGGTTCATTGGAGTAATTAACAAGGCTTAGAGGGGCAATTTGGGTAATCTAGGCTTAGGGAATCTTTTCATAATAGAATAGGAAGCTTCCTGGAAGCTGAAAAGCAAGCTTACTTGATAAACAAGCCAAAAATTCAGGGACTAAGTAGCAAAAACAAAAATATGAAAAGGGTCTAGGTGCAAGTCTGATCCTCCTTTAGTTGCCCTAGTGCCTTACTTATAAAGGCAGCTTTTCTTGCCTTTGAAGACAAAAATTTTTCTGAGAGCTGAAATCCAAAATAGGAAAACTGCAAAAAAACAAAACTGTTTCATAGGGGGAAGAGAGAAAAATCCTGAAAATTATAAACGGCTGCTTCTCTTTGATAACATAGAACTTCCTGCGGTTCCTTGCTGAGATCAGCCCAAATTCTATCTTTTGAGTCTCTTTATTAGTTAGAACTTCTGAAGGATTTCACATTTTCTGCACCTGGGTCATCATGGATTAAGATTTGGACCTTTAAAGTTGGGTTTAAGTTTTGATGATGCTGTTACTGTTTGATTGTTGCTTTCTACTACTGATGTGATCTTTCCCCCCAGCTCATTTCATTTGTTCTATTCGTTGTAAATAGGTATTCATCCAGCCTCAAATGGCATGTTTAAAGTGGGAATGAACGAAGATGTTGTCCTGTTTTATGGCATTTTTGCCTTAGGACATTCTAGTTCCATGTTCATCAGAGTCTTGTTATATGTTCATATGTCCATTCAGTCTGTTATTATTAGGGCTTCTGTAAAGCTTTGAGTTCATTTAGTAATTGTATCTTGATATGTGGACTTGAATGGTTACAGTACTGCTTAGATTGATAGTTGGTAGTTAAATACCCATGCATTAGTCACATGCTTGCTTTCAGCTCTTTCTTCTGTCTTTATTTGTTAAGGGAACAAGTCCATGTGATTGAAATTTGGGTGATTTTGAAGCCCAAGTAACTTGTATGCTCGTTTTCTGGGGTTTAATAGTATTGAAAAGATGCCTATTTGAGTTTCAATTGTTAAATAGTAGTAAGTGCAGAGGTCGTGTTTAAAAAGGGGCAAAAGCATGCCTTGATTTACTCTTGAAGGGCATGAGATTATTTTTTTTAAAATTCGTATTTGAAATTCAGAATACTCAGTTAGTCTATTTGAGTTCGAGTGGAAAAAAAACGCGGAAGTAAAAATGTTGATCTAATGGTATGCTTCATATAATCTTGTTGGGTTTGTACTCCAAATGGTTTTGGTATCATCAATGAGGTTTTGGAAGGTGAGATTACAACTGACCCAGATAATGAATGTGCCATCTAATTTAGGTGAAAGCCTGTATAAGTGCAAAAGCAGAATGACGAGCTAGTTAGCTAGTGTTTCGACGATAAAAAAGGGTTTCATAAGAATTGGTCAGTTTAAATTTGTGCCTGTTTAGTCTTACTTGGTTGGCCGAATCTGTAATTGTTTTGGGTCTGAATAGTGGGCTCAATACTAGCCCAATTGTTGAAAGTCCTACTTCAGGCACATGGGCCATGTCCTCGGTGCCTTTGCCTCTATCGAGAATTGGTCTCATTTGAGCCCGAGCTTGGATGCGTTTGCAAACGGATTGTATTGCCCTTGGACCTATTTCGCTTCGTAAAGAATGTGGTCCTTTCCTTATTTGGGCATTGGCATAAAGGCAATTCTTAAGCGATTGGCCGGGATATAGTACTTGTTAAATTCTACGTGAATTCGAGTCATCAATTAGAATCTCTTTAGTTCTATTAATTAGACTCTTTTAAGTGATATGTGAATTCTTAGAATTCGAGGTGTGACATTTAGTTGAATTTCTATGGCCCTCACAAATACTAATTAAACACTAATGATGAATATTCGTAGAAAAGCCTTTAGGGCCGTTTAAAATACGATTGCGATTGTGTACACGTTCGCGTGACAGGATTATAATTCTCAAAACCAATTTGGAGTATGCGTTCGTGCAACTTAGGCCAAACTTTTTTTAACAATAATAAAGTGTTATTAATTGTGGACACGTACGCATGACACGATTTTTGACGCGCCAAAATAAATGGGTACATGTACGCGTGACTCGTTTCAAGATAATTTTCTTAATTAAAAAGCGGTAAAGAGTAAATGCACATAGGATCTAAAATCAGTAATTAAACAATTTTAATAAGCCAAGTATGATCAAAGCGACCGTACTAGAACCACGGAACTCGGGAATGCCTAACACCTTCTCCCGAGTTAACAAACTCTGAATTTCTTACCCGGATTTCTGTGTTCGCTGACCGTAAATAGAGTTAATTTTCCTCGATTCGGGATTTTAAACCGGTGACTTGGGACACCATAAATTATCCCAAGTGGTGACTCTGAATTGTAAATAATTAATCCCGTTTCGATTGTCCTTTAATTAGAAAAACTCCCTTATATTTATGCCCTTTACGGGGTATAGTAAAAAGGAGGAGTGACAGCTCTGGCACCTCCGCTGGGGAGATCGAACCCAGAATCTCTGGCTCAGGGTTCAAGAATCCGAGCTTGTTAATGATTTTTACTTGGCTTCATTTATTGCTAATATTACTGTATTTTGTGAATTTTTTGCTAAATGTTATTTGTTTACTGCTTTATTATTGTCTGAATTGTATATAAATGTCTTCTTACGCCACCCCTCTGAGTCTTCTGGAAATGGTGCATACGTTCGCGAAGCCCGCTTTTTCTGTAGAAATTATACCAAATAGAACGAGGCTGGGCAAACGACAAGGCCAGGTAGACTTCAGTGCTCTCGGTACGTCGCCCCCTCTTTGACTCCAGTTGTCCGCTCGGGTACCCAAGTCTAGACCAAAACCCCAGGATTTAAACCTAGAAAAACACAGCTTCATGCCGGATCCCTAGTAGGAATGTTTGTTTGCATCATGTGCATTTGGCTTAGGGGACTCAACACAGGGGTTGGGTCCGTCTAGGACAAGTGTGCCCGAAATAACAGACCATCCTAATGCATTCTATGTGCTATGCGAACATCTATTTGTTTTGGCTTGCATGCTGACCGGCTAGGGAAAATAAAGCAAAAAGAAAAACCAAGAGTGATGTAGGGAAGGAAATAAAGCCCGGTTCTAAAGAAAACCCCGGCATTTGAAAAACGTCCCGAAGCTCTGCCAAAATATTCAGAAAAGAAAGTTATTTCAAAAGAGTCAAACACTGTGTTTTTCCAAATGTGTCAAAACTGACCGAACTACGCAGGTTTGATTCTCACCGGATGTGGGATACATAGGCAACCTACATAAGGTTCAGCCTTATTTTTGAAAAAAAGAAAGAAGAAAGAACAACAAGAAAAAGAAAGTCGGTGGTCAAGTGAATGCAGTCTGGATTTTTGATCAAAATAAGCCGATCCAGCTTCGGCAATGTCTTGAACCATTCTTGCCAAGATAGCCTCAGAGTAGTTTTCAGTTGTCGAAAGGCTATTTTCGTAAAAGAATGGACAAGTTTGTGAAAGGTCATAAAATAATCCTCCCCTACCTAAAAATTCATGTGAAATTGGGAAGGGGCCGCATTTGCAAAAATAATCACTTGGCTAAAGCTGGCATATAGGGGAAGAAATCATGGTCCTTTGATTTTTTTTCTTCTTCTCTCTCTCTTTTTTTCTTTTTTCTTTTCTTCTTCAAAAACCTGTTTACAAAAGGGTCCGCTCGAGTCAATCCTAACCTTAACCTTCCACAGGAACAAAATGAATACCATCCAGGATCCGCCAGAAGTGGTCAGGGAACATGCTCAGATGCACTTGCATATGTGGTGGAATGATCTAGATGAAGATGGTAAGAAATGGGTGAAAAAGCAATTGGGTTCTCTTATAAACATTTTTGAGATCAAACCACGGGAAAATCTGATCAAGGCTTTGGTAACTTTCTGCGATCCTGTCCACAATGTCTTTCGTTTCTCGGATTTTAAGATCACCCCTACTTTGGAGTAGATAGCCGGGTACATTGAATTCAGACGGGATTTGAGGAAGCAACAACTTATATTTCCAAGGGCTCCATTGGTGCACAAGTTTTTTGACCTCCTGAATATCAGTAAATAGACGAATAAAGAACGTGTGAGCAATAGGTGTGTGCTTTCCATTTCTTATACTTCAGGTTCGGGCACTCTACTGGTTTTGAAACGCATGAAAAGGGTCTGAGCAACAAACAAGATAAGGGCCTTTGGCAAATTCATCACCGGTTCGCATTTATTGTGGCATTCTTGGGGATCATGGTTTTTCCCCAATGAGAAAGGGACGGTGGACATTCGTATGGCTAGAATTGCACAAATCCTCACTACCAAGGAAGATCATACACTCGCCCCGTTGGTGCTGGTAGATATTTATCGAGCATTGACTTTGTGCAAAGTAGGGGCTTAATTTTTTGAAGGTTGCAGCATCCTTCTGCAAATGTGGTTGATCGAGCACCTTCGCCCTCATCCCAGATTCATGAGTTATGGTTCGAGCCCGAATAACTTCATCACTAGTTACGAGGAGAGGGTAAACGATTACAACGCACCAGAAGGGTTTGAAGCATGGGTCTCTCACTTAAAAGTTCTTAACATAGGTCAAGTCGAGTGGACTATAGGATGGCTCCCAAGGATAGAAGCCATCTATATGACTGCTACCAAAGGCTACTTGAGGTTAATGGGTGTAAGGAGTATTCAGCCATATGCACCGCAAAGGGTCTTGAGGCAATTGGGAAGGTATCAGATTGTGCCTGAAGATGAAGATTTAAGCACCCAGGTCATAGAGTTACATCCAGAAGCTGCATTGCTCGAGGCTGTAGTTCAGCAGGATTGGAATAGCTGCCAGTATCTAAAAAATGGCACCCAGGTACCGAACATCGCCAAGGGGGAAGTATATCCAAATTATGCTGCTTGGTTTGAGAAAATGTCTTATGTAAACAACGAGCCAGAGCCCGAAAGGCCCGCCAAAAGGCCTCATGTTCAAGCCTTTAATGATAAAATTCAGGAGAGGTTAGCTTGGGGGGGGGGGGGAAGGAAAAGGAATATAAGGCCATCATCCATGATCTACGAGAAGAGTTGAGAAATGTCACCTTCAACAATGATTTGCAGGCACAAGAGGCCGAAGGTGAAATGAGAAGATTGGTGCGAGAAATGAAGCCCTCAGAGCTCAAGTTCGACAGTTGAAAATTGAAGCCGAGAACCCAGGCCGAAGCAGGAAAGATGAAAGGCTCATTTATAACCTTACTCAAAAGGTACGTGACTATGAAGATGACCTGCAGAAAGCTGAGTCTGAACTAGCAAAAGCACATGCAAGATTGGATAAAAGCGCTGAAAGGCATGCAACTTTCGTTCAACAGATGAAATAAAGATATGAAAAAGGGGTCACAGGTTGGGAAAAGGCAATTGGCAACCTCGAGGGTGAAATGGCTAAACAAGCCAAAAATTTTAAGGCTGAAAGAGAACATTGTTACGCCTTAATGGCATGACTAGAAAGAACAACTCCAAGAGCAGAACCAGGTAGCCGAACAAACTTTGGAAGCCAGAATCGAACAAATTGGGCGTTTGTTGCAAGAGAAGGGCGTCATAAGAGAGCGAGTCAAAAGGGTCACCAACTACATTGCGATGAAGTGCAGTAGCTGTGAGGATATGACTAGATATATGTTCTTCTCTACTGTGATGATATTTGTTCACTGGGTAATGGAAGATCTCTACCACCTCCAAGGGGATTTAGCGAGTCAGCCCGCGGCAAGGCCGAATGATGCCCCGCGGGTCCCAGGGGCAATTGCGGCACTGATGTATTTGTAATTTCTTGAGTCTGTATTTTCTTTCCATTAAAGTCTGCCAGTCTGTCTTGGAGTCTGTATTTCTTTTATCAGAGTATGTGGGTTGTTTGTTTTTCGAGTCTATATTTCATCTTTTATCAGAGTCTGTTAATTTCTGTTTAAGTTTATTTCCGAGTCTTATTATGAAAATTTGAAAATTCTAGAAATGTGTTATTATTTTTATCTCCAAGAACTACGCTTGGTCTAATTCATGCGGGGTCATGATACGTAGGCAATCTCCATAGGATTCGACCGTAACCAAATAAAAGGGAGTAAAGAAAAGAAAAGAGCGGAAAAACAAGAAAGAAAAGAGAGAAAATAAGAAATCAAGAGAGAATAAAAACAAAGAGAGAACAGAGGCAAGAGTGAAAGGAAGGAAAAGAAAGAAAATAAAAGGGGGAAGTTTGCAATTGAAAGTAAGAAAAGTCCGAGATGACGCATGCAACCGATCAAATACATAATAGAGATGGTTAACTGTTTAGGTGCATTCATGCCCAATGTGCGGTTACCAATCTGTTAAAGCCTAATCGATAACAAGGTTGTTGTTTGATGTATTGAGTCCAAGCAGGTGGTTAGTTGATTGACATTCTGGCAACTCATTCATACAACACCCGATCAAAAGATAGGCTGAATATGGCCAACCAAGAACCGGAGACAAGTATTGTTGACTCGTCAAAAGAGGTGGAAGAACTAGATGTTAACGCAATGAAGGAGGAGATGTATAAGTTAAAGCAGCAGATGGCTGAAATGTACCAAGCCTAGGCCAAGGGGCATCCACCACCAGTTTATCCCGCCAACCCTGCTTATATCCCACCATCAGCCCAACCTTTCCCCTCTACCACCATCATCTCCCACTGTGAACTCATCTCCAGCCTTTCCCCTCTACCAACAATGCTATGGCGCCACTTCCTATACTTCTCAAGCTCCACCACCCAAACAAGTCCCATAACCTCCTCCACCAATTACACCTGTTTTTGTGGCACCTCCACCTACTACATTACACCGATTTTCCAGTGAACCTCTGTTCCAAACTCACGACAATCAGTATTATCCCCTTGAACCCAGCTTCAAAGTTCCAGAACCATATTCTTGCTCCCCTCATCTTGATCTCCCGGCAAAGACCGAGAATCCACCCAAAAATCCTGAGCATGAAGAGATGATAAGAAAGGTCAAAAGCTTAGAACAATCATTCCGAGCTATGAGGGGGTTGGGAGGTCAAGTAAGTGTGGCCTATAAAGATTTATGTTTGTTCCCAGATGTTCAGTTGCCAGCAGGGTTCAAAATGCCCAAGTTTGATCTGTACGACGGACATGGTGACCCAGTAGCACACTTAAGAGGATTTTGTAGCAAGATGAGAGGAGCAGGTGGAAGAGATGAATTGTTGATGGAATATTTCCGCCAAAGTTTGAGCGGTTTGGCATTTGAATGGTATACCAGACAAGATCACAACATATGGTACACATGGGACGATTTGGCCCAAGCCTTTTCCTACCATTTTCAGTACAACCTCGAAATTATCCCAGACTGTCTATCATTGACAAAGATTGAGAAGAAGCCCGGTGAGAGCTTCAGGGAATATGGATTCCGTTGGAGAGAGCAAGCAGTGAGGGTTGACCCTCCGATGAAAGAAAGTAAGATGGTTGACTATTTCTTGCAGGCTTTGGAACCCACTTATTTTGGTCACTTGGTGTCAGCAATAGGTAAGTCCTTTAATGAAGTTGTAAAAATGGGAGGCATGGTTGAGGAAGGACTCAAGTCCAATAAAATCATGAGTTACTCAGCAATCAAGGCGACCACCCCAGGCCATTCAAAACGGCACTGGAGGTGTACTCGGGAAGAAGAAGAAAGAGGATGTTGCTACAATTGAGTCGGGAGCTTGGGTTGGATCTAGGAACATTCCACGTTACTACAACCCACCTCGACCCTACCACCAAACTTACCCCCACACTCCATATAGTCCACCACAACACTACTACCCACCGTCCGATCCCCATTTTTCTGTCCATCACACACTAACCTATACCCAACCTCCCGCCCACGCACAATGGCGTGCGCCGGCTCCACAAAGTCCATACTTAGCTCCACAAAATGCCCATCCACCTCCAAGAGCCTACAGAAATCCACCTAGAATAGGTTTCCGGCCAAATCAAGCCTTCAAGAATGAGAGGTTGCAGAAACAGAAGACCTTCACTCCATTGGGAGAATCATATGCTAGTGTATTCCATCGACTGAGACAGTTGGGTATGTTGAATCCGATCGAGGCTAAACTGCCGAATCCCCCTCCCAGAACTCTTGACCGCTCGGTGAGTTGTTAGTATTGTTCAAGGATCCCGGGTCACGACACAGAGAAATGCTGGAAGTTGAAAATAGCTATTCAAGAGCTCATTAATACTAATCGGATTGAGGTTCAAGCCTCGGAGGCACCCAACATCAACCAGAACCTATTGCTGGCCTATCATGAGACCAATATGATTAAGATAGTGCATAAGGGAGGAGAGCCTAAGAAGCCTTCACAAACCGTCATGATGATTCGGGCTAGAGAAGCCAAGCCATTTGAAAAGTCAACAACTGAGAAGTTTGTGATCAGGTTGAATGGGGAAAATAATGAACCATCCATGGAGGTCAAGAAGGGGTCCTCAAGTGACGTTGTAGGAAAACATCAAAGAGCAAAAGTGGTTGTGCCAGGAGTGACGAACAAGCCTGTGATAATTGTGAAGGGCGCCCCCACAGATCCTGTCATTATCAAACCAGTAATTCAATTACTGATAGTCAACAGCAAGGCAGTCCCATGGAATTATGAACAAGTGACAGTGACTTACAAGGGGAAAGAGGTTAAAGAATAAGTGTGTGAGACTCATGGTTTAACTCGATCGGGGAGATGCTTCGCCCCCAAAGAATTGAGAAAAGCTAAGACCTCAAAAGATAATCCAGTGTTGGTGAAGAAAACGGTGACTGAGGAAGAGATAGATAACAAGATATTTGAAGTAAACAGGGTCACTTTTTCTGATGATGAGTTGCCCATAGAGGGAACTGAGCACAATAGAGCCCTCTATCTGACGGTGAAATGTGAAGATTCTGTGGTTACTCGGGTACTTGTTGACAACGGTTCCAGTGCAAATATTTGACCTCTTTCCACCCTAAACAAGTTAAAGGTAGATGATGAAAGAATTTATAAGAACAATATCTGCGTTCGGGGATTCGATGGTGGAAGGAAAGATTCAGTCGGGGACATAGTGCTCGAGCTTACAATAGGGCCAGTTGAATTTACTATGGAATTCCAGGTACTCGATGTGGATGTTTCTTACAATCTGCTGTTAGGACGACCCTGGATTCATGCTGCCAGAGTGGTCCCGTCAACTCTGCACCAAATGGTTAAGTTTGAATGGGATAGACAGGAAATTGTTGTGCATGGAGAAGACAATTTGTGTGTTCCCAGTGATGCCATTGTTCCATTCATAGAGTTTGAAGATGACAGGGGGCCGTAGGTTTATCAGGTTTTTGACAAGGTAGCGGTAGAGAAGGTTCCTGAAGGGAAGTGCGTGCCGACTCCAAGGGTAGCTGCTGCATCAGTCATGGTAGCCGTTGAAATGTTGAAAAATGGTTTTGTACCGGGCAATGGTTTGGGCACATCTCTGCAAGGTATCGTACAACCGGTTTCTCTTCCTAAAAACTTGGATACATTTGGTCTGGGGTTCAAGCCCACAGTCGCAGACGTGAGAAGAGCTAGAAAAATGAAACTGAAAGCATGGACCCTTCCAAAGCCAGTCCCGCGTCTTTCCCGGTCATTTGTCAGGCCTGGCACCAGAAAGCGCCTAGTGACGGCGGTTCCCATTTTCGTGGTTGATGTGGATGAATTTGATGGAAAGGTTCGAGAGGAAATTCGCCGATATGAACGTGTTGGAAGCTGGAGAGGGTTCTAGCAAGGCAGATGTGCAGTTTGTTGGGCCCGGTGCAAAGATTAACAATTGGGAAGCTACTCTTCTCCCCACCAGGAGGGAGTTTTGGTAGTTTGCTTTGATTTTCTTTCAATTTATCTGGATTATTCCAGTGTTGTAATTTAGAGTCTATGTTCCGTCCGTTTGGATGTATAAACCCCGTTGCCTTTAATTTCAATGAAATGCAATTTCTCTTTTCCTTTCTTCCTGATAGTTTTATTTTTGTTTTCCTTTTTTCCTGTACAGTTCTTTTTATGCTGGCTTCAACGATATGACATGCATGTGGAATCTCCAGCCTAGTCTTAAAAGCCAATCTAGTTCTGAAATAGTAATTCAAGAAATAGAGTGTGATGTTGAATCGGAATATGACAAGGATGAAGCCTTTGAGGAAATCAGTAAAGAGCTAAAACAATTTGAAGAAAAACCCAAGCCTAACCTGAGTGATACAGAAGCAATTAATTTAGGGGACCAAGATAATGTTCGGGAAACTAAAATAAGTGTCTATCTTGAACCACAACTCAGAGAGGAGATAATTAAAACACTATTCGAGTATAAAGATGTTTTTGCATGGTCCTATGATGACATGCCAGGTCTAAGCACTGGTTTGGTGGTTCACAAATTGCCCACTGATCCGGCATTCCCCCCTGTCATGCAGAAGCTGAGGAAATTTAAAACTGATATAAGTGTGAAAATCAAAGAAGAGGTCCCCAAACAGTTTAAGGCCAAGGTCATTCAAGTCACCCGGTTAGCCAATGTAGTGCCGGTGCCAAAGAAGGACGGTAAGACCAGGGTGTGTGTTGATTATCGATATCTCAACAAGGCAAGTCCCAAGGATAACTTCCCATTGCCGAACATCCATATATTGATCGATAATTGTGCCAAACATGAGATTGGTTCTTTGTGGATTGTTATGCGGGCTACCACCAGATCTTAATGGATGAAGAATATACAGAAAAGACAGCATTCATCATGCCATGGGGAATGTACTGCTATCGGGTCATGCCATTTGGTTTGAAAAATGCCGGGGCAACCTACATGAGGGCAATGAAGACCATATTCCACGACATGATACACAGGGAGATCGAGGTTTATGTGGATGATGTGATTGTAAAATCTAGAAAGCAATCTGACCATGTCAGAGATCTGAGAAAGTTCTTCCAAAGGCTTCGCAGGTACAATCTCAAGCTTAATCCTGCAAAATGCACGTTCGGTGTTCCATCTAGAAAGTTTTTAGGATTCATAGTTAGCCACCGGGGTATTGAACTGGACCCATCAAAGATCAAGACTATTCAGGAGTTGCCACCCCCAAAGAACAAGACTGAGGTAATGAGTCTGTTGGGAAGATTGAATTACATCAGCCGGTTTATTGCTCAGCTCACGACAACTTGTGAGCCTATATTCAAATTGCTAAAGAAAAATGCTACAGTCAAGTGGATAGATGAATGTCAGGAAGCATTTGATAAGATAAAAGGGTACTTGTCAAACCCACCTGTGTTGGTCCCGCCAGAACCAGGGAGACCTTTGATTCTGTATTTGACGGTCTTGGACAATTCATTTGGATGTGTGTTGGGACAACATGACATCACTGGTAGGAAGGAGCAGGCCATCTATTATCTCATCAAGAAGTTCACATCTTACGAGGTTAAGTACACTCATCTAGAGAGGACGTGTTGCGCCTTAACTTGGGTAGCCCAGAAGTTGAAACATTATTTGTCATCTTATACTACTTACCTCATCTCTCGCTTGGATCCGTTGAAGTATATCTTTCAGAAGCCTATGCCCACAGGGAGGCTCGCAAAGTGGCAAATCTTGCTCACAGAATTTGACATCATCTATGTGACTAGGACTGCAATGAAAGCCCAGGCATTGGCTGATCATTTGGTTGAGAATCCAGTAGACGAAGAATATGAACCTTTGAAGACTTACTTCCCTGATGAAAAAGTAATGAACATTGATGAATTGGAATAGATTGAAAAGCCAGGATGGAAACTTTTCTTTGATGGGGCTGCTAACATGAAAGGCGTTGGGATAGGAGCGATACTTATTTCTGAAATAGGGCATCACTACCCTATTACGGCTTAGCTTCGGTTCTACTATACTAACAACATGGCGAAATATGAGGCATGCAATTTGGGTTTGAGGATGGCTGTAGATATGGGTGTCCAGGAAGTCTTGGTCTTGGGTGACTCGGACCTTCTGGTACACCAGATTCAGGGGGAATGGGAAATATGTGATCTGAAACTCATACCGTACAGACAATGTTTGCATGATCTTTGTCAACAATTTCAATCAATAGAGTTCAGGCATATTTTGAGGATTCACAATGAGGTCGCCGATGATTTGGATACTCTGGCGTCAATGTTACATCATCCAGATAAGGCTTATGTAGACTCGTTGCATATTCAGGTAAATGATCTACATGCTTATTGTAACATGGTGGAGGAAGAGCTCGACGGGGAGCCTTGGTTTCACGACATCAAGGGATACATCCGAAGGGGAGTCTATCTGGTACAAGCCACAGGTGATCAAAAGAGAACAATTCGTCGCTTGGCAAGTGGATTTTTCTTCAGTGGAGGAGTTTTGTACAAAAGAACTCCAGATCTTGGGTTATTAAGATGTGTAGATGCCAAATAGGCCGCGGCTATCATGACCGAAGTACATTCTGGAGTCTGTGGACCGCACATAAGTAGGTATGTGCTGGCAAAGAAGATCCTCCGGGCAGGTTATTATTGGCTCACCATGAAGCGAGATTGTATCAGCTTCGTGCGTAAATGTCATAAGTGCCAAGTGCATGGAGATTTGATTCATTCTCCACCATCTGAATTGCATACAATGTCTGCACCATGGCCTTTTGTTGCTTGGGGAATGGATGTCATTGGGCCAATCGAGCCAGCAGCGTCCAACTGGCACAGGTTTATTCTGGTGGCCATCGATTATTTCACCAAGTGGGTAGAGGCTAAAACATTCAAGGGTGTAACCAAGAAGGCGGTAGTTGATTTTGTGCATTCAAATATCATTTGCCAGTTTAGGATACCGAAGGTGATCATTACAGACAATGGGGCTAATCTCAATAGTCATCTGATGAAAGATGTATATCAGCAATTTAAGATTACACATTACAATTCTACCCCATACTACCATAAGGCAAACAGAGCAGTTGAGGTGGCCAACAAGAACATAAAGAAAATACTTCGGAAAATGGTGGAAAGTTCTAGGCAGTGGCATGAAAAGTTGTCGTTTGCATTGCTGGGTTACCGTACCACTGTCCGTACTTCAGTAGGGACGACTCCTTATTTGTTGGTGTATGGCACTGAAGCATTGATACCCGCAGAAGTGGAAATCCCATCCCTTCGAATTATCGCGGAGGCTGAGATCGATGATGAGGAGTGGGTCAAAACCCACCTAGAACAATTGAGTTTGATCGATGAGAAGAGACTGGCAGCAGTGTGTCATGGCCAGTTGTATCAATAGATAATGGCAAGAGCATACAACAAGAAGGTGCGTCCACGAATGTTTGAAGTGGGGCAGTTAGTATTGAAACACATTCTTCCTCATCAAGTTGAAGCAAAAGGAAAATTCGCCCCAAATTGGCAGGGGTCGTTTGTCGTGACTAGAGTATTGTCCAATGGTGCATTGTATTTGGCAGATGTAGAAGGCAAATATGTAGAAATTGCTATCAATTCTAATGCAGTCAAGAGATATTATGTATGTTTTCTTTCTTTGATTGTACTTATTTGTATTTGGCATGTCTCGAATATTGAAATGACGAAGACATTTTGTTTTGCTATCTGAACACTTTATCCCTCTTTACCCCTTTGATCCTCATTTATTTTCTTTCATACCCCTCCTTCGGAATCGATAGCAAATATCAGAAACACAAGCGTAAAGATAAGTAAAGTAAGGAGAGAAAAGAGAAAGGAAAAAGAAAAGAGAAAGAAAGAATAAAAGAGAAAGAAAAGAATGGAAAGAAAAAGAAAAGAATGAAAAGAAAAAAAAAGAAAAAGGGAAAACAACAAAAGAAGAACAAAAGAAGAAAAGAAAAGAAAGAAAAAGAGAAAGTCACAACAACAAAGTAATTCCTATGTCATGAACTACATTCGACCTGATTCCTTTTAAGGATACGTAGGCAGCCTCACGGTTCGGTCTCATCAAAATAAAAATCCAAAAGTCCCCAAGCAAGAAAATGGGGCAGAAGTTGTGGTTGTTGTAAGAAATTTGATTCCGAAAGTTATAATTTTGAACCTATTTGAATGATTTTGAGCCTTTTATACCCGTTCTTGCTAATCCCATCCAAAAGCCACATTACGGTCCAAAGAAAGACCTTCCGATCGGTCTTTGAGAAATGCCAAGTCGAGCAGGTAGAGGTGATTCATATAAAAGGCAACACTTTGGTCCAAATAGGGAAAGAATCAAAAATGAGAGAGCCTTATTGGTGAAAACCCTCACGGGCACCATAAGGCGACGAGAGCTGAGAGGAATCAAAAATGAGAGAGTCTTATTGGTGAAAACTCTCACGGGCACCGTAAGGCGAACACGAGTTGAGAGATGAACGAATGAAAGAGGTCTGCTGGTGAAAACCTTTCAAGGCACCATAGGATGAACAAGGTCAAGATTTGGGTGAAGAAATCGGGTTATGGAAACTCCGGGGCAGCAAAGTATGGCAATTGAAAGTTGATTGGTTGGGCGGATTGGGCCGATTAATCCGAAATGCATGTCATGATCATTGGTACCAGCTGCTCCACTCAGATAAGTCTCTTTTCTTTTTCCTCTTCAGATAGTCTCCCAGTTTTGGATTTTCTTATCCTTAACTCTGAAAGTCATTGGATTTCATTTCTTTCAGGTTTATTTCTCTAAGATGTTCCCAATGTCAGTTTTGTTTAAGAAAACAAGAAGGAATTTCAAGGCTCACTACCAGCTTCAAGATTGCAAAGCACAGTGCGGCCAGAGCATACCAAAGATAGCATGATGTAAAGTGGGGTAAAGTGCCAGCAAGAGTTCCATCGGCAAAATAATTTGGTGATTTCATGGGAGATGTAGAGGTTCCGTTAAAGGGGTCAGAGATGTGAAATAACGGTTCAAATATAGAACACTCGGGTCATTCAAGGTCATAGGGTTTTGAAAGTCAGTCGGAAAGTCAAGCGGTTTAGGTCCAATTCGGGGAAGCCAGTCAAAATAAAACAATGCAGCGGAGAGACCTTCAGCAAAGAATGCCATCACCTAACCGCCATTTTAAACTGACAAAATGTTCTTTGATTGAAATAGGGGCAGACAATTCCAATTGTTTTGGAGAAACCTTCCGTAGAGAAAGGCAGTCGCCAAACAGGTTTGATTTTTGATTTTCAGGACCCTCCTGGAAAATGGGACCTAGTTTAAATGTTCAAAATAGCATAATCTAGCATAAATTCATCCTAAAGGAACATAAGTTGGCTTAGAAGTTTGCATATTCGAGATAGGATTCAATTAGGAGTTTCAGGACCCTCCTGAATAATGGGACTTAGCTTTAAGATTTCGATTAGATAACAACATTTAGCGTAAATTCTGTTGTAGGGTAGTATAATTCAGCCATAAAAGTTGTCACTCTTAAGATAAAATTTGACCTTTGATTTTCAGGACCCTCCTGGATAATGGGAGTAGTTTAAAGACCCTCTTAGATAACAAGATTTAGAAAAAGTCACACCTTTAGAAGATATAACTTAGATTTAAAATTGTCATTTAATTAAGAGTTGTCAGGACCCCCTAGATAATGGGACCTAACTTTCAAATTCTTAGTAATACTTGGTAATATGATTTAGTTTTACACTCACATCTGTACCCAGCCACCAAACTGGGCCAGCAAATTTTCTTTGTTTTTCGTCTATTTTGTTGAAGTCAGGAGCCCGCCTGGAGAACAAGGAATACATTTCAAGTTAGCAATCAGGAGCCCGCCTGGAAAGTAGGGAATACTTTCACGTTTTGAAGTCAGGAGCCCGCCTGGAGAACAAGGGAGTACAATTCAAGTTTTGGTATTCGGCAAGGGAATACACTCGAGTTTAGCAATCAGGAGCCCGCTCGGAGAGCAGGGAATACATTTCAAATTGAAGTCAGGACGCCCGCCTGGAAAGCAGGGAATACATTCAAGTGTAGCAGTCAGGAGCCCCCCTGGAGAACAAGGGAGTACAATTTAAGTTCTAGCTTTCAAATTCTTTGTTTTGTCTATTTTGAAGTCAGGAGCCCGCCTGAAGAGTAGGGAATACATTTCAAGTCAGCAGTCAGGAGCCCGCCTGAAGATTAGGGAATACATTTCAAGTCAGCAATCAAGAGACCACCTGGAGAACAAGGGTGTACAATTCAAGTTTTGGTTTTCAAAATTATTATTGATATTCGATAATGTGATTCATTTTACACTTACACATGGGCCCACATACCCAAACTGGAGCAGAAAATTTTCTTTGTTTTTGTCTATTTTGCTGAAGTCAGGAGCCCGCTTGGATAGCATGGGAATACATTCACGTTTTGAAGTCAGGAGCTCACCTGGATAGCATAGGAATACATTCAAGTTCAGCGAGCAGGAGCCCACCTGAATAGCATGGGAATACGTATCAAGTTCAGCGGTCCGGCACCCACTTGAAGAAGGGAAAGACATCTTAGCTTACAATTCAACGGGATAACAAATGGATATCACCGAGAGAATAGAGGACAATAAGGCAACAAGAAACACAAGAGCAAGTTTGAAGATTTATATAGGATTTTGTAAAACATAGATCATAATCTAGTCTAGCTTCTTTTATTCTTGACATGGTGTAATAAGGGGTTCAGTAAGCAGTAGCAGCAGCAATAACAACAGTGAAAATCCAGCTTCATGGTAGTCCTACCTACCAAACAGTCCTGAAGTACACTGACATGATTCATTTTTAGCTAAGGATATGTAGGCAACCTGGAAGCAGGGTGCAGTCAAATCTTTCAAAAATGCTTCCCACGGAGTATTCAAACGGGAAAAAATCGCTCGTATCTGCTCACTTTATCTTTGCACAAAAACTCTTCATGTTTCCGGACAAAGAGGGGCAGCTGTGAGCACGTGATTTTTGCCCTATATGAATTATTCCAACAAATTCAAAACAAAATAATTTCTTTCAGTGTTTACAATTTTTTGAATTTTTGTGGCATTGGCTGTTAATTGTTCGCATTTTGTTGGTGCATTTTAACTAGTGAAAAATACAAAAATATGTTGCATTTGCATTTAGGGTTAATTTTACATTTTAGGATTAATTAAAAAATTAATTGTTGCATAAAATGGAAAAATCACAAAATTAGTTTAATATGCACTTTTAATTGTAGCTTTGATTTTGAGTAGCATTCTTTTGTTAATTTGTTTTAATTAATTGTGTTAATTATCTTTTTAGGTTTAATTAGTTTTTTTTAGTTCTAGGAATTAATTTTGATTTTAATTAAATTTAGAAAAAAGGGAAAAAGGGAAAAGGAAAAAGAGTTTTGAATTAATTTTGTTTTGAATAAAAGATGAAAAGGGTTGGGCCAGTTTTCAAACTAAACTCCCAGGCCCAAATCTTCCAATGTGAAACTAGTCCGAAATACCCTGTACCCAGCCCAAACCCGCGTCCAACCCGGTCCGGTTTCCCCCTATATCCAAACGACGTCGTTTCGTTAGGTTTTGATCTGAGCCATTGATCGTGCCTAGATCCAACGGACCAGAACTGGCCCTTCCCCCTGTATAAAAATGTCCGAACCACTCAGACCCCCCCTCGTCGTCTCCAACACTCCCAAAGACCCCAACGCAACCCCACCGTGCACCGCCGCTGAAAATCGCCCTACGGCGGCGGTAGGTCTCAGATGGCCACCAAATTTACACCCTATCTCCCTCTCCTTCTCCTCATTCCAAATCCACACCCTTTTTCCCTCGAATCACACTCGAATTTCTCAAATCTAGCTCAGAAGTTCCAAACCCTAATCCGCCGCCCTATTTTTCCACCGCCTCAACCGGCGGCGCCACCTCCAAACACTACCAAAATAACACCTTAGACCCCCCTCCCACTCCCCTCTTTCCGAATCCATAACTCTTTTCCCCTCAAACATGCCCCGAGCCCGTTGAATCTTGAATTGAAAATGAGACCTAAAAAGTCAAACTCTAAAATCAGCAGATTTGGTGATGATTAAGAGCAAAATGGAACTTGGTCATGTGTTTTCATCTGATAACACATGGTCGAGACCACTTTCGTTCAAAGTCGAGAGATTGAGAAAGAATTTCAAAGTTGGCCATCCTTGCTAGGTATTTCTGTTCGTTTGCTGGTCTTGCATGATTTCTTTTTGTCATTTTGATTTCATTTTTTTCTATCGTATCCGTTTTTCTTCTCTTCACCATAGGTTCATCTGTTAGTCTGTCTGTGTTGCATATTTAGCTTAATAGCATGTTTAATTCATTATTTAGTTCGTCACTGTCTGGTTTTCTGCCCTGTTTCCTTTTTAGAAGGTTCCTATTTTTTTGATTGGTTTGAATTCCCAATTCGGCCAGTTCTTAAAATTCTAGATTTCTTTTGGGCTTCTAAAAATTCAACAGCCCAAGAGGGGAATTAATGGGGATTACAGACTTGCGGGGGCTCTGATTTGAGTCAATCTGACCCATGTTTTGGACTGGTTCATTGGAGTAATTAACAAGGCTTAAAGGGGAAATTTGGGTAATCTAGGCTTAGGGAATCTTTTCATAACAGAATAGGAAGCTTCCTGGAAGCTGAAATGCAGGCTTACTTGGTAAAAGGGTCTAGGTGCAAGTCTGATCCTCTTTTAGTTGCCCTAGTGCCTTGCTTATAAAGGCAACTTTTCTTGCCTTTGAAGGCAGAGATTTTTCTGAGAGCTGAAATCCAGAAAATATAGGAAAACTGCAAAAAAAAAATCTACTGTTTCATAGGGGGGAAGAGAGAAAAATCCTGAAAATTATAAACGGCTGCTTTTCTTTGATATCATGGAACTTCCTGCGGTTCCTTGCTGAGATCAGCCCAAATTCTGTCTTCTGAGTCTCTTTATAAATTAGAACTTCTGAAGGATTTCACATTTTCTGCACCTGGGTCATCATGGATTAAGCTTTGGACCTTTAAAGTTGGGTTTGAGTTTTGTTGATGCTGTTACTGTTTGATTGCTGTTTTCTGCTGCTGCTGTGATCTTTCCCCCAGCTCATTTCATTTATTCTATTCGTTGTAAACAGGTATTCATCCAACCTCAAATGGCATGTTTAAAGTGGGAATGATCGAAGATGTTGTCCTGTTTCATGGCATTTTTGCCTTAGGAAATTCTAGTTCCACGTTCATCAGAGTCTTGTTATATGTTCATTTGTCCATTCAGTTTGTTATTATTAGGGCATCTGTAAAGCTTTGAGTTCATTTAGTAATTGTATCTTGATATGTGGACTTGAATGGTTGCAGTACTGCTTAGATTGATAGTTGGTAGTTAAATACCCATGCATTAGTCACATGCTTGCTTTCAGCTCTTTCTTCTGTCTTTATTTGTTAAGGGAACAAGTCCATGTGATTGAAATTTGGGTGATTTTGAAGCCCAAGTAACTTGTATGCTTGTTTTCTGGGGTTTAATAGTATTGAAAAGATACCTATTTGAGTTTTAATTGTTAAATAGTAGTCAGTGCAGAGGTCGTGTTTAAAAAGGGGAAAACACATGCCTTGATTTACTCTTGAAGGGCATGAGATTTTTATAAAAAATTGGTATTTGGAATTCAGAATACTCAGTTAGTCTATTTGAGTTCGAGTGAAAAAAAAAACGCAGAAGTAAAAATGTTGATCTAATGGTATGCTTCATATAATCTTGTTGGGTTTGTACTCCAAGTGCTTTTGGTATCATCAATGGGGTTTTGGAAGGTGAGCTTACAACTGACCCAGATAATGAATGTTCCATATAATTTACGTGCAAGCCTATATAAGTGCAAAAGCAGAATGACGAGCTAGTTAGCTAGTGTTTCGACGATAAAAAAGGGTTTTAGAAGAATTGGTCAGTTTAAATTTGTGCATGTTTAGTCTTACTTGGTTGGCCGAATCTGTAATTGTTTTGGGTTTGAATAGTGGGCTCAATACTAGCCCAATTGTTGAAAGTCCTACTTCAGGCACATGGGCCATGTCCTTGGCGCCTTTGCCTCTTTCGAGATTTGGGCTCATTTGAGCCCGAGCTTGGATGCATTTGCAAACGGATTGTGTTGCCCTTGGACCTGTTTCGCTTTGTAAAGAATACGGTCCTTCCCTTATTTGGGCATTGGTGTAAAGGCAATTCTTAAGCGATTTGCCGGGATATAGTACTTGTTAAATTCTACGTGAATTCAAGTCATCAATTAGAATCTCTTTAGTTCTATTAATTAGACTCTTTTAAGTGATATGTGAATTCTTAGAATTCGAGGTGTGCCATTTAGTTGAATTTCTATGGCCCTAACAAATACTAATTAGATACTAATGATGAATATTCGTAGAAAAGCCTTTAGGGCCGTTTAAAATACGATTGCGATTGTGTACACGTTCGCGTGACATGATTACAATTCTCAAAACCAATTTGGAGTATGTGTTCGCTCAACTTCGGCCAAACATTTTTTAACAATAATAAAGCGTTATTAATTGTGGACACGTATGCGTGACACGATTTTTGACGCGCCAAAACAAATGGGTACACATACGCACGACTCATTTCAAAATAATTTTCTTAATTGAAAAGCGGTAAAGGGTAAATGCACATAGGATCTAAAATTAGTAATTAAACAATTTTAATAAGCCAAGTATGATCAAAGTGACCGTGCTAGAACCACGGAACTTGGGAATGCCTAACACATTCTCCCGGGTTAACAGAATTCCTTACCCGGATTTCTGTGTTCGCTGACCGTAAATAGAGTCAGTTTTCTTCGATTCGGGATTTTAAACCGGTGACTTGGGACACCATAAATTATTCCAAGTGGTGACTCTGAATTGTAAATAATTAATCCCGTTTCGATTGTCCTTTAATTGGAAAAACTCCCTTATATTTATGCCCTTTACGAGGTGTAGTAAAAAGGAGGTGCGACAATGGCAAACTTTGGATTCTAGTATATGAATAGGCTAACAAGGAAAGAGATGGTACGAACTAGAAACTATATCTAAATGCATGAGAATGACCCGGCAATAAAAGGATATCATGTAACAACAATTTCAATTAAGAGTAAATCAGCAATAAAAGAAGTCACATAATGATAAAAGAGGTAACAACTTCAAATAAGAAATATAAGAGTAAACTTGACAAGGATGTGACATGAAACGACAACTTCAAATAAAGTATGTAATAGTAAAAATGACGAATAAGAGATATAACAAGTGATAACAATTCCAAATAAATACATGAAAGAAGCCTAAGAATCTAAACCAGTCAATTTCTACATATACACCCGAGTATGCTCTCGTCACCAGGCGTACACGGCTTTCACATAATGCAAATAACACAAACAACTCAAATCCTAAGGGGTAGTTCCCCCACACAAGGTTAGGAAAAATGCTTACCTCAAAGAAGCCAAATCAATATTCTAAAATGACCTTCTTATGTAAACAATCTTCGGACGGCTCAAACTCGATCATCTGGGCAGGCACCTCTGAACCACCTCGAAACCCAACAAAATTCATAAAATCCGAACACCCATTCTGGTACGAGTCCAACTATACTAAAATTATCCAATTCCGACACGACCTTCAAATCCTCATTTTACATTTTTGAAAGTTTGTACAAAAATTCTAATTTTCTCCAATTAAAATCACTAATTTAATGATAGAAACAAAAACGGAATCATAAAATATAATTAAATCTGAGTAAAGAAAATTACTCCAAATACGAGCTCTCTAACCCAAAAAGTGATAAAATATCAAAAGCCCTCGAAATATAGTACTTTATATTCTGCCAGACATTTGTACATCGTGATCGTGGAAATACACATGCGATCGAGAAGAAGAAACAATAATGCCCAAAAATGTACTACGAGATCGCGTAAACAACACTGTGATCGCGAAGACCAGTGAACCAAACAAGCGCGAACGCGCAACACCTACGGCAAACACGTAAGCCAATGAGCCTGCCTCCTTCCACAGCACTACGCGATCTTATGGACGTGAATGCGACTGACAAACCACATATGCGAACACGAAGAAGAACCATGCCCATCTCCCACAACACAACGTGATCGTGATTGCATACCCCGCGATCGCATAGAGTACCTGAAGCATCAGAAAATCAGCAACTCTAAAACATGACAAAATGGCCCGAAGCCCATCCAAAACACACTCGGGGTCCTCGGGATCTCATCTGAAAATACCAACAAGTTCCATAACATAACGCGGACTTGATCGAGCCATCAAATCATATCAAACAACATCAAAACTATGAATTGCACCTCAAATTGAACTTAATTAACTTTCAACTTCTACAACTTGCGCCAAATCATATCAATTCAATTCGGAATAATGTCAAATTTTTATGGAAGACCCAAATGACACAACGGAGATACTCCATCTCCTGGAATCAAAATCCGATATCAACAAAGTCAACTCCCGGTTAAACTTCTTAACCTTCCAAACCTTCAACTTTCCAACTTTTGCCAAAATGCATCATGTCAACCTACAGACCTCCAAATCCAAATCCGGACATATGCTTAAGTCCAAAATTACCATATGAAGCTACTAGAATCATCAAAGTACCATTCCGGAGTCGTCTACACAACATAAAAACCGAATCAACTCTTTTTACTTAAGCTTCTAAAATAAGAATTGTTCTTCCAAATAAATCCTTAATCATCCAAAAATCAAAGCCGCCACACACACAAGTCATAATACATAATGCGAAGCTGCTTAAGACCTTAAGCCACCGAACTAAATGCTAATTATCAAAATGACTGGTCGGGTCGTTATAGTTGGTGAGCATCTTTAAATAATTTTCAATCAATATTCCAACTACTTTTCATAAAGTTTTAACATCAATCTTTGAATTTCATGGTAGAAATTAGGAATTTTGGGTTGAAGTTAGGGATTTGGTAAAATTAAGATTTAGACCTTAAATTGAGGTCGAATTTTGAAACAAATCACATATCCGGGCTCGTGAGTGAATGGATAATTGGATTTTGGTCTGAATCAATCTCGAATTTCGACCAAGCGAGTTCGGAGTTGACTTTTGTTGACTTTTTCAATAATGATCAAAATTGAAACTTTTTCATTCATGGGAAATTTCTAAAGTTTGTGACATCTAGAGTTGTAACAACTATAGGGGTATTAAGTTACTAAGTCATACCATAAAAGTTTGAAAGAGGGTGGTAGAAGTGAGGGTGAGGAGGATGTGTCTATATCTGACAACTAGTTCTGGTTAATGTCAGATCATTCAACTACAGAAGCTATCCACCTTATTTGGAGATTGGTGGAAGAGTACAGGGATAGGAAGAAAGATTTGTGCATGGTCTTTATTGACTTGGAAAAATCGTATAACAAGGTCCCTGGGAAGGTTCTTTGGAGATTCCTGGAGGTAAAAGTTGTGCTGGTAACTTAAATTAGGGTGATTAAGGATATGTATTATGGAGCTAAGACTAGGGTTAGGATAGTGAGAGGCGACTCAGAGCATTGTTTGGTTGCTATAGAATTACACCAACGATATGCGCTTAGCCCGTTATTTGCCCTGGAGATGGCGCACTGACACACTATATTCAAGGGGAGGTGTCATGGAGTATGTTATTCGCTTATGACATAGTTCCGATTGATGAGACACGAGGAAGCATTAACAAAATGCTGGAGGATTGGAGACAGACATTTGAGTCTAAGGGTTTCAAGTTGAGCAAGACTAAGACAGAATACCTAGAGTGCAAGTTCAGCGACATGACAAGGGAAACAGTCATGGACATGAGGCTTGAATCACAGGTCATCCCCAAGAGAGGCAGTTTCAAGTACCTTGGGTCAGTTATCCAGGGGGGATAGGGAAATCAATGAGGATGTCACACACCGTATAGGGGTGGAGTGGATGAAATGGAGGTTAGTATATGGAGTCCTGTGTGACAAGAAAGTGTCACCAATACTCAAAGGTAAGTTTTATAAAGTAGTGGTTAGATCAACCATGTTGTATAGGGTAGAGTGTTAGCCAGTTAAGAACTCACATATACAAAACTGAAAGTAGAAGAAATGAGGATGTTAAGGTAGATGCGAGCACAATAGGATGTATAAGATTAGGAATGAAGATATTCAAGAAAAGATGGGCGTGGATCCTATGGATGACAACATTCGGGAAGTGAGGCTCAAATGGTTTGGTCACATGTGGAGGAGAAGCCTAGATGCTTTGGTAAGGAGGTGTGAGCGGCTGGCTTCGACAGGTATGATAAGAGGTATAGGGCGGCCTAAAAAGTATTAGGTTGAGGTGATCATCTAGGACACAGTGCGACTTCATATTTCTGAGGACATGGCCCTTGATAGGAAGGTGTCGAGGTCGAGTATTAGGGTAGTATGTTAGGAGGTGGTTGAGTATTTTTCTGCTTCGTATCGGGTGTAAGTCTAGTCAGATAGGTTTTTGTCTTATGTTGAGAGTTATATCGTAGTTGTTTGTAGTATTTATATTGTTGTTTGGTATCGAATTGCATGCCTCAATGATTATTCATATTATTGTTTGGGATCGGGTTGCAAGCCTAATGGATATTGAGATATTGATTGGGATCGGATTGTGCGCCACAACACTATTGGTATTGATGTGACATGTGTTGATCGGGTTGTGCGCGTCAACGGAGAAGACTTATTATGACTATTGGTTCTATATCGTGTTGTGATGTGAATTTGAGAGTAAATGATATTCTGGGGCCCTCTATTATGTATTTTTGTTATAATTTTTATGTCAATTGGTGTTTACTTTATTTTTGTTATTGTTTTTACTTATTCTCGTACATGCTTATAGTGAGTGCCTTGTTATAGCCTCGTCACTACTTCATCGAGATTAGGATCAACACTTACAGAGTACATGGGGTCGATTGTACTCATACTATACTTTTGTACTTCTTATGCAGTTACTGGTATTGGTCCCTGTGGCGTTCATAGAGGCGTGCTTGGATTGCTATTCATTTGGAGTCTTAAGGTAGAGTTGTATAGTGTTCATAGAACCTAAAGTCCCCTTCTTAATTTATGTACTGTTTATTTCTTCCAAATAATTGTATTTTCATTTCAGACATTGGTCGTAGTATTTTGTTTAATATCTCATGTACTTGTGACACCAAATTCCAGGATTAGACTAGACAATGTGTTTGGAGTTATTATATATATATATTGGAGTTCTACAACTTAAGTTCTTATTAATCTGCTTTTAAATTGCTAAAAATGAATAAGTAATTTAATTAACGTTGGCTTGCCTAGCAAGTGAAATGTTAGGTGCCATCACAGTCCTGAGGGTGGGATTCCGAGTCATATAAGTTGGTATCAGAGCACTAGATTGCCTAGGTCTCATGAGTCATGAGCAAGCTTAGTAGAGTCTAGAGGATCGGTAGAGAGACGTTTGTACTTATCTTTTAGAGGCTATAAAGCTTTAGGAACTTCTTTCATTCTCTGTCGTGCTACTTTATTCTATTACTGAGGTTTGAACTATTCTATTCTTGTTCCCTCACAGATGGTGAGGACACGTACAACATTTATAACTGGTCAAGAGATGGAGCTCCAGGTTTCCATCATTACCAAGGGTAGAGACCGCGGCTGAGGTAGAGCTCAGCCTAGAGCCCGCATAGTAGCACCTATTACAGAGCCTTAGATCAAGCAGGATGAGGAGATTCCTGCCCAAACCATGCCAGTTGGAACATCTCAGGTCCTAGAGGGGCTCATTGCGACCCTTGTACTTCAGGATGCCCTAGTCTGCCTGGTAGGTCTTATGGAGAGTGTGGCCTAGGCCAGTATATTTTCTGTAACACCAGTTGTCTCTCAAGCTGGGGGAGCTCAGACTCCCACTACTCACACTCTAGAGAAGATGGCTCACGCATATCAGACTCTAGTAGTTCCAGCAGTTAGAGTAGTTAAGCCTGTTATTGCTACACAGTCTAGGGAGGGACCCGCTATGGCATCAGAAGGGCTACAGAGGTTGGAGAGGTTCACCAAGTTGTTTCTTATTCACTTTGGTGGTACACCTTCTGAGGACCCATAAGATTTCTTGGACTGTTGTCATGAGGTATTGCGCAACATGGGTATAGTGGAGTTCAATGGAGTCGACTTCATAGTATTTCAGATGCATGGCTCCACTAAAAGTTTGTGGTAGGAGTATGTTTGGGGTAGGACAGTAGGTTCACCTCCACTCACTTGGGATCTATTCTTAGAGAAGTTCATCCTTTTTCCTCTAAGATAGGACTTTCACAGCCAGTTTGAGCGCCTCTAGTAGGGTAGCATGACTATTACCCAATACGAGACCAGATTTGCCGACTTATCCTGCCATACAATCATCTTAATCCTTACTCAGAGGGAGAGGGTGTGGAGGTTTGTAGATGGCCTAACTTATGGTATCAAGCTACAAATGGTCAGAGAGATTGAGGATGATATTTCTTTCACATGGGTTGTAGAGATTAGTAGACGGATCGAGATGATTTGAGGTTAGGGTAGAGACAACATCTGAGAAGAGGCCTCGTTATTTTGGTGTTCTCAGTGGTGCCTTGTTTGAAGGATGGGGTTCATTCGGTAGAGGCCATCCTATCATGCCGGTTTAGTCAGCACGACAAGTATCACACGATGCTTCGGTAAGTCATGGTTCTTATGGGTCTCATCCTTAGCAGCTAGCCTACAGTGCACATTTATCTCGTATTAGTGCACCACCAATTCAGAGCTATCACAGTGGTTATCCAGCTAGTTAGGGTAAGACCTAAATTCAATAGCCACATCAGTAGAGAGAGTGTTTTGAGTGTGGATATACATGTCATATCAGGAGGTATTATCTCAAACTTCATAGTAGCATGCCACGGTAGGGTACTCGTGCCATGATTTCGACACCGGTTGCTCCACCACCTGCTCAGCCAACTAGCTAGGATGATATCCGAGAGGCAGAGTTAAATTAGTGGGGCTCGGGCCCATTGCTATGCATTCCCAGCTAAACCTAAGGCACAGTCGTTTGATCAGTTAACACATGTATTGTTCCGATTTGCCATAGAGATGTATCGGTTATATTTGATCTGGGCTCTACTTATTCATATGTGTTATCTTATTTGCTTCATATTAGGATATGTCTAGTGATACTTTGAGTGTTCATGTCTATATGTCTACGCCCATTGGGGATTCTATTATGGTGGACCGAATCTATCGTATTTTTTTGGTCACTATCGGGAGCTATATGACTAGGGTCGACCTTCTGTTACTCGATATGGTAGATTTTGATTTGATTTTGGGCATGGATTGGTTGTCACAGTATCATGCTATCTTTGATTGTCACGCCAAGACTATGACGTTAGCCATGCTATGATTGCCTCAATTGGAGTGGAGAGGGACTCTTAGTCACTCCACTAGAAGGGTCATTTCATATGTGCAGGCTCATCATATAGTCAAGAATGGGTTTCTAGCGTATTTGGTCTATATCCGTGATTCTACTGCGGAGGTTCCTTTTATGGATTCAGTTCTAGTGGTGAGAGAGTTTCCAGAGGTGTATCCTATATATTTTCTGGTTATGCTACTCGATAGGGATATCGACGTTTGTATTGACTTGGTTCCGGATACTCAGCCCATTTCTATCCCACCATACCATATGGTCCTAGCTGAGTTGAAAGAGTTGAATGAGCAGTCGCAGGATTTTCTTGACAAGGGATTCATTAGATCTAGTGTCTCACCTTGGGGTTCACCGGTGTTGTTTGTGAAGAAAAATGATGGATCGATGATGATGTGCATAGATTCATTGATGACTTATTTAACCAACATCAGGATGCCAAAGTGTTTCCAAGATTAATTTGAGATATGGCTACCATCGGGTAAAGATTAGGGCATCTTATCTCATTTGGCTTGGCTAATGCCCCAACAGCCTTTACGTATTTGATGAACCGAGTGTTCAAGCCTTATATGAAGTCCTTCATGATTGTTTTCAGTGATGATATTTTGGTTTACTCTCGCAGTCAAAGAGGAGCATGAGAAGCATCCTGGGATAGTACTTTAGACTTTGAGTGATCGCCAACTATATGCCGAGTTTTTGAAGTGTGAGTTCTAGTTGGACTCGGTTGCCTTTTTGGGCCATATTGTATCTTCTGAGGGTATTAAGGTAGATCCAAAGAAGATTAAGGTAGTTTCAAAATGGCCTAGACCTACTTTAGCTATAGAGATTTGAAGCTTCTTGGGTGTTTGTTGAGGGTTTTTCATCCATCGCAACTCCTTTGACTAGATTGATCCAGAAGGGTGATTCTTTCAAATGGTCTGACGAGTGTGAGGTGAGCTTTCAGAATCTCAAAAATACATTGACTATAGCCTCAATGTTGGTATTGCCTACAGGTTCAGGATCCTACACCTTGTATTATGATGCATCACGTATTAGGCTTAGTGAGGTATTGATGCAGGACAATAAGGTGATTGCCTACGCATCTCGACAGTTGAAGGATCATCAGAATAATTAACATGTACATGATTTAGAGTTGGCTTCCATTGTTCACACACTGAATATTTGAAGGCGCTATCTTTACAGTGTTCCATGTGAGGTCTATACCGACCATTATAGTCTCCAACACCTATTTAAGCAAAAAGATCTTAATTTGTGATAACAAAGATGGTTGGAGATGCTGAAAGACTATGATATTACCATATTATATTGTTTAGGGAAGGCCAATACAGTGGATGATACATTGAGTAGGAAGGCTGAGAGTATGGGTAGTTTGGCATATTTACCAGTAGTGGAGAGGCCACTAGCTATGAATGTTCAGGCTTTGGCTAATAAGTTTGTGAGGTTGGATATTTTGGATCCTAGCTGGGTTCTCGTTTGTGTTATGTCACATTCATCATTGTTGGATTGTATCAAGGCTCGCCAGTTTGATGATCATCACTTGTTGCTGTTGAAGGACATAGTGCAGTGGGGTGGTACCAAAGAGGTTGTGATTGGAGATGATGGTGTTATATAGTTTTAGGGGCGGATTTGTGTTCCAAATATTGATGGGTTGAGAGAGTTGACCCTTGAGGAGGCTCACAATTCACATTATTCCATTCACCCAGGTATCACGAAGATGTACCGTGACTTGAAACAACACTATTGGTGGCGGAGAATGAAGAAAGATATTGTTGCTTATGTCTCTCGGTGTTTGAATTATCAACAGGTGAAGTATAAGCATAAAAAACCGGGTGGTTTGACTCAGAGATTGGAGATACCGAGTGAAAGTGGGAGCGTATCACTATGAATTTTGCAGTAGGCTTACCACGAACCTTGAGAAAATATTATGCAATCTGGGTTATTGTGGACTAATTGAGTAAGTCTGTACACTTAATTCCGGTGATGACTTCTTATTGTTCAAAGAGTTTGGCTTAGATTTACATCCGGAAGATTATTCGCATGCACGGCGTGCCTATTTCTATCATTTATGACACAGACATGAAGTTCACATTGCATTTTTTAAGAGCCATGCAGCATGAGTTGGGAACGCGGATCGATCTGAGTACCACATTTAACCCTCAGACGGACGGATGGTCCGAGCGCACTATTCAGATATTGGAGGACATGTTACGGGCATGCTCTATGGAATTTGGTGGTCACTGTACCAGTTTTTACCTCTAACATATTTCACCTACAACAACAGCTATCAGTCGAGCATTCACATACTTTTCTATGTCCGTTCGAGGATGAACATTTCTTTTAGAGGTGGAGAATGTGACGACCCAATGAGTCATTTTGAGTACTAACCTTTATTTTTATATTCCTAGATCTCTCATATCTTCATTTGATGTTTATTGGTTTGTGTGTGTTCTCCATATCGCTTTTCAGAACGCTTTTATATGAAATTTTGAAGAAAAAATAATTTTTGGCTTAAAATGAGGCTAGAGTTGACCCCGGTCAATTTTTTTGGTATACGACCTCAGATCAGTGTTTTGACAATTTCAGTAGGTTGTATGATATTTTTGGACTTGTACGCTAATTTGGTTGGGGTCTCGGGTGACCAGAGCGTGTTTCGAAGCATTATATGAAAGATTGTGAAAATTGAGTTCTTAAGTTGAAATCTTGAGTTTTGATGATCGGTTCTTATTATTTGTTGTTATTTTGACTATTTGAGGCTGCGAGAAAGTTTGTATGACATTATTACACTTGTGTCATGTTCGGTTGGGAGCCCGAGAGGCTCGAGTGAGTTTTGGATGTATTATGGATGGGTTTGGAACTGCTGGAGCTCAGTAGTTGCTGGTGCAAGCCTACAGATCTGGCATTTGCGAGGTTAGGCTCGCATTTGCAAGGTCTAGCTCGCATTTTCAAGGTCTGGCTCGCATTTGCGAGCCTCGCTTATTGGGGTTGGGTATCGCTTTTGCGATAAAATGCTCGCATTGGCATACTGAGATGGTTTCGCATTTGCGAGCCAGTATTTGCTTTTGTGATGACTGAAATGATTTAGAGTGCTTCACAAATGTGAAGCCTAAGCTTCATTTACGATGGCGAGAAGCTTCGCAAATGCGAGGGTTATGTCGCATTTGCGACTTCTGGATGTCTGATGCACTGATCGCATTTGCGGACATCGCAATTACGAATAAGGGTTCGCAATTACAACACAGGTGGGTAAAAGATTGGGAAAATCGGGACTTAACTCATTTTATACCATTTTTCAACCCTAAGTACTCTACAGGCGATTTTTAAAGAGATTGTTTCTTTCTAAATTCATTAATAAGCATGTTTAACTAGTTTTCAATCAATTCCAACTAATGAATATGAATTTTTAGCATCAAATCTATGAATTTCATGATAGAAATTAAGGGTTTGGGTATAATTTAGATATTTTATAAAATTGAGATTGAGACAAATCACATATTCGAGCTCGGGGGTGAATGGATAATCAAATATTTTGGCTCGAATCTCAGATTTTGACCAAGTGAAAGTGGGGTTGATTTGACTTTTTTAAAAATGATCAAAATTTAACTTTTTTCATCCGTGGACAGTTTCTAAAGCTTATACTGGATTATTTGTTTGATAATTGGCTAGATTCGGTTGTTTTGGAGGCTGGTTCAAAAGGCAAAGCCGTGGTTGATTGTTGAGTTTGTTGTGGAAAGAGATCAGTATCTTGGTTAACCTTGACTTGAGGGAATTAGGACTTGATTGGTCTTTTTTTCTACTTGATTTATGTCTGGGGATGACGTATATGTAAGGTGACGAGTGTATATGTATCGTCATGGGTTTAAGCATGCAAAGTGGGCTTTTAAATGTGCATTTCAACTATATCATGTCTTCTTTTACTTTGTGCAACTATTCATGTCATGCATTTATTGTTACTTGTTCTTCTTTGTTAAATGTCTTCCTTGTTACATGCTCTCTTTTGCTGCATGTTTCGTGCATCATGTTTCTACCTATTGTCCGTTTTTACTTGTACTATACCTTTAATTATCTATTTATCACTAGGCCAGGCAGGACCGTCTGAAATCGGTCAGGGTCGGTCTGGAACCTGGTCAGCCTAACCCATTTGACAGATCTAATTTGCTTTTACTTGTTTCTATTTTTCTCCAGTTTATTATATTGGTTTGCCTTAGATTATTTTCTTGCTTTTATTCCATTCTCTTATGTTGAGAGTTATGTCGTAGTTATTTGTAGTATTGATATTGTTGTTTGGGATTAGGTTGCACGCTCCAACGACTACTGATATTGTTGTTTGGGATCAAGTTTTATACCGCAATGGATATTGAGATATTGATTAGGATTGGGTTGTGCGTCGCAACGGTATGTGATATGCGTGGATTGGATTGTGCGCCGCAACGGAGAAGACTTATTATGACTGTTTTTTTACTGTTGGTTCTGTATCTATGTTGTGATGTGGAGTTGAGAGTAAATGATATTTTGGGGCCCTATGGCATATATTTATTGTTCTGATTTTTATGTCAATTGTTATTTTCTCTCTTTTTGTTATTTCTTATACTTATACTCGCACAGATTTATAGTGAGTGCCTTGTTATAGCCTCGTCACTACTTCGTCGAGATTAGGCTCAGCACTTACAAAGTACATGATGTCGGTTGTACTCATACCACACTTATGCACTTCTTGTGCAGATTCTGGTATTGGTCCCAACGGCATTTAGTGGAGGCATGCTCGGGACTGTTATTCATTCGAAGACTTGAGGGTAGAGCTGCATAGCGTGCGCAGACCCTGAAGCCCCTTCTTATTTTATGTACTGTTTATTTCTTTCAAACAGTTGTATTTTTATTTCAGACCTTGGTTGTAATATTTTGTTTAGTAGCTCATGTATTGTGACACCAACTTCCTGGATTAGACTTGACAATGTGTTTGGAGTTATTATATATATTTTGATGTTCTACAACTTTACTTTCTTATTAATCTGCCTTTTAATTTCTAAAATCGAATAGTTGTGAATTAATATTGGCTTGCCTAGCAAGTGGACGTTAGGCGCCATCATGGCATCGAGTTTGGGATTTCGGGTCGTGAAAGAAAGATTTTTGAAACTTATGGTCTAAAATAAGTCATAAATATTCGTGTGTGTAACTCATCTCATTAAGGATAAATTGGGTATTTTAAGTTTAAATTGTTACTAAATTTAGATATGTATCACTCTTTTTTAAACCGACTAAAAAGAAAAAATATCACATAAATTAGGACGATTGAATTACTTTGTAGCATATTATGCTCTTTACCGACCTTGTGGATGTTGTACTATAGAACTTGGTTTCAATACACCAGTAGCATAATATATCATTATTCTAACAAATGTACTATAAATTCTACTACTCCCTAAATTATAATTATTTACTAGTCTGATTTTGTGTTCCTATATGCACACGATATAACAATATTTAGGGGTCGTTTGGTAGGGTGTACAAGAATAGTGTTGAATAAGGTGTATTAATAATGTAGGAATTAGTAATGCATGGGTTAGTAATGCAAGCATTAGTTATTCAGAGATTATTTCTTATCCACTTTTTGGTGTGGTGTATTAAAATTTAAAATGTATTGAATAATTTTAAGAAAAATAATTGTTTTCAAAAATGCACTCTATGTTTTTTTAGCTTTAAGGGACTTTAAGGATAATTTTGTCTTTAATCATGCTACTGCATGCATTAATACTTTGGTATTGCTAATACCATATTTTCTATGTATTAGTTATAGATAAGATAATACCAAATAGGTTGTCTAACTGATACTTGCATTAGTAATACATACGTTGAAAAAGTGTACCAAGCAAGGGATTACTAATAGCAAAAGTTAATGCATGCATTATTTTCTCTAATGCATCTATCACGCCCCAAACCTGGGGAGGCGTGGCTGACACTCGGTGTCGTGCTGGCCCGAGCGAACCACTCTATAACTCATGATCACTCGACCAAAACTGGAACATACATAGGTCGAGTTAGCTGAACTCATTCCTTTCAAAACTATCATGGGCCCACATGGCCACAACTCATAATGTACAACTGTAAGTGGGCAACACTGTATCAATAAACTATCGTTCTTAAGAACATAAATACATATGGGCCGTTAAGGCCTCTAACATACTATACAAAGAGAACCTTTGCCTACAAAGCCTCTAAGATTATTTGACATCAAATGGGACAGGGTACCGGCCTACCCATAAGTCTGTAGAAAATTTCAGACACGATGAGTCAATGACTCGGCTGTACTCCGAATGAGGTGGAGTCTTACCGATCCTTCACTGAAGACAATCTCGTCTATTGTGAGGGATCGTCAAACTGATTATTTATACCTGCAGGCATGAATGCAGTGCCCCCAACAAAAGGACGATAGTACGAATAATGTACTGAGTATGTAAGGCATGTAAATCACTATATAAAGAACATGGAAGAAACATGGAGTAAAGGACTCAACCTGTAAGTCTGGATAGCTCTGTAAATCATGAAATATTTATAGTGTCATGCATATCCATATAAATTTCATGTAATGCATAGGTCTGTACGTACATAACATCATCAAGCCTCTGAGGGCATCCCATCATATCATCTCGGCCACTGTGGGCAACATCATCAACGTATACCAGCTGATCAGGTGGTGGTGCATATATATTGCCATTCGTTGATGATAGTGGTAGGTGTTGATACCCAATTTTTCCCTATATATTTTTTATATGCATAAATACCTTTGAAATAGCATATATATGCATATATATAAATACCTTCAAATAGTATATATATGCATATATAAGCATGCACAAGACTTTTATTATTTTTCCCATAATTTTAAATCTTGCATGAGTCTAATCCCTTGCCTCCCATTTGCATGAGTCTAATCTCTGACTCCACGTTTGTATGAGTCTAATCCTTTGACTCTATATTTGCATGAGTCTAATCCCTGACTCCATATTTGCATGAGGCTAATCCTTGCCTCCATATTTGCATGAGTCTAGTCCTTGACTCCATGTTTGCACGAGGCTAATCCTTTCCTCTCCATTTGCATAAGGCTAATCCTTGCCTCCTCACTGGCACGTGACTAAGCACTGTCCCTCTTTGCATAGATATTGCTCTATTTCTACTACTATCTATTTGTTTTTCAGTCGGGCTAAGCTCTGCCCTCCATTTCACAAGACTAAGCCTAGTCTTGTTACATCATATTTTTTCATATCATGGGCTAAAACATCGCCAATCTATCCGAAGGCATCATAGTCTAAAGGCATCATTCTCATAGCCGGAAGACACCATACCATGGCCTGAGGATCTATCGAACTTGCATATCATTATTCAAAGGCGTCATGGTTCGGAGGCACCATTTTTATGGTGCGAGAACAACATTTCATGGCCTGCAAATCCCTCACTAAACAATTCATGGCCCAGGACGTCATGGTCCAAGGACGTCATCTTTAACCGTCCGAAGACAACCTTCATGGTCCGAAGGGAATTTGCATCATGTTTAAATTTTCGCAAATACGTTTGTAGCATCTTTTATCTGCAGGTAACCAGTAAGCAACCACTATCCTAGCAGGAGCAATCTCGCTCCAGTTCCCTCCAACCGTCCCAAGCCTTTACCGCTCACCGTAGTTGCTTCCGCATCTCGTGTCCGTTCTTGCAATAATTTCATTGGCCTACTCCACGGGTGAATCCAGAACTACACATGGCCTGATTCCTATAAATTCAGGGATATGTAGGCAACTCGAAAACTGTAGTTCAGCCTCCATCTTTCAAAACCTCCCATCCGGTCAAAATTGACCATCATTTCTTTATTCGAAAACTCTTTCATCCTTCCAAGGTAAAGACGGGCAGCTGTTGATGCCCCATTTTTCCCTATATATTTTTTATATGCATATATACCTTTGAAATGGCATATATATGCATATATAAGCATGCACAAGGCTTTTATAATTTTTTCCATAATTTTAAGGATTTAAATTGATTTATTTTCTTCCATTTTATTCATAAAATCCCCAATAATTATTTTCCAAATTATTGTTATGATGATTTATTCATTTAATCTCTATACTTATGCCAAAATATGGTTAATATATTTTTTATGCATTTTTATAATTGCATTTGGTATTTTTTTAAGCTAAATTGCATATAATTGCAATGTTAGACCATTTAGTGTATAATTACATTTTATGTGCGTAAAATTGGTCCCTATATTTTTAAAATGACAATTATATATTTTAAATCATTTTTTCATATTAAATTATTTTCCAGAAATTGCTCATTATTTATTATAAATTAAAATAGGGAAAATTAGCTATTTAAATTATAGTCGTATTTGGCATTTCAATTGCTGCCCAAATTGGACCCAACCCCAACCCAATTTCTTATTAAAATACCCTACCCATACCATACATATACTTACCTGATCCATCTACCCGATCAAATCTTGGTCGTTGATCTCCCAGATCAACGGTCCATACCCATTCTTTCCTTTTTTTAATCCCTAACACCTCCTAACCCTAGCCATTCTTTACAGTCCGCCGCCTTCAGAAGCTCTTGTTTCCTCTCTTTTCACCAACCTAACCCTAATCCCTCTTCAACCGCCGCCTCATTCTTCGATCTTCTCCGGTGACCACCTTTCAACCCCAAGCCTCCAATGGCTCCTCTATTGCCTTCCTCATCTTCTCTAAGGCCTTCAAGGTCCCTAGGCCATGCCGACTTATGTCTAGGGTTGCTATTTTGGCTGTTCATGGCTTCTCCAGTGTGATTTTGAGCAAAATCACACTATATTGGTTACGATCATTGAAGTTCTAAACAGGTTCTTCCGTTTCTATTTGGGTTTCTTCTGAAACCCTAATTTTTGTTTACACCTCCTAGATCTAGGCTATTTTTAAACGATTCAAGTCTGCTCCTTTTATGTTTTACACTGTTCTTGAACTTCTCTTGCAAAATCATCGATTTCAAGTTGTTTTACTTTCTTTTTAAATTAGGGTTTTTCAGGACTTCTTCTACACTTTGTTTAAATCGATTATTCTTGTTTTAAATTCTATTCTTTGCATATCTCGAACGATCCTATGCTTTTACTCCTTTTTCAACTCGTTTATGTTGAAAACCCTAATTTGTTAGCCTCAACCTTATGTTTCTGAGTTTTGTTTTGACAATATGTTCAATAATCTGTATGTTTCTATGATTCTGTGATTCTTTGCCCTACGTTTGTTTGTTATGATTTTTAGTTGTGGTTATCCCTGCCTATTGTGTGATTTTTTCTATTTGGTTCACCAATGTTTCTGATTCTTCACTTCTCCTACTTGTATCATGCTTAGCTTACTAATTCAGACTATGCTCTACATGAATCCCTAATTTTGTGATTCTTGCCCTACTCGACCTCTTAGGGTTCTGATTTTGCTTACCATGTGTTTGTTCTTATAGAGTGGTGCTAGATCAGTGTTACCTCTTATTCTTGCATCCCAGAATCATCGTGATTGATATTTCATGATTATTCTACTGATTTTTACCTTGTAGAACGTTTTTCTGACCTTATTCGATGGTCAATTATGTTGTTAATTGATTGCTCAAGTCTTTCCTTGATTTATGTGTACTGAACCTGGCCTCTATTACATATTGTATTCTTGTACTGTGCAGAAAAATATTTCCTTGATTGGTATGTCTAGCCTTACAAGATTTATTTCCTTATTTGGCACATGTCTATTACGGTTCAAAGTTAACTCTTCAATTAAAGGGGACTTATCTTGATTTCCTGACTAATTGATCTCAAGTTCCTTAATTACAGATGGACTGTGATTTTTTTTTTACCTTATTTACTACCTACTTTCAAACTATATATACCCTAGTCTTTCATTAGCATAGACACAGACTCTTGGGTTCAAAACTATCTCTCATACTTAAAAAATCTCTGCTCTCTCTCTTGTGCTACTTGCTACTGCTCTAAGTTAGCCGGCTGCAAGCCAAGGCTAACCATTTGTGTTCTCTTGTTCTTTCACTCTGCTCACCATCCTCTTTACTGGTATGCCCTAGTTTCAATTCAAAGTTCCAACAACAATATGATTCTCTTATTGTTTCAGTTCATCTTGTTTCTAATTTGCTTCTATTTGTGGTTTTGTTGTGAAACTTGTAGTTGAAGATTACATTATTAGCATGTCTATCCCTCCCTTGAGATCAGTATATTTCCCCTTATGTTTGTTTCTGAGCATGTCTACACCAATCATCACTTACTTGTTATATATTTACCACCATGAATTCCCCAAATCCCTATCCCCCTGCATGTGAGTCTGTTCTTTATGTCTGATTTTGTGACTATGTCTAGTTAGCTGCTTCTGGGCATGACTATACTAATTCCCAGGTCTTTGCTTAATTATGTGTCCTATGTATTCCCAAATCCCTTTTACCCCTATTTGGGACTACCAAACTTGCCTTGATGGTGTGACTCCTGGCTGTGTATGAACTTATCCTCATCTCTTCAACCTTTTTTTTTTAAATCGTCTCTATTTCTTTACTAAACTACTTTCAAACAGGCCCTCTTTTATACAGTTTTCACTAAAATCACTTTCACTCTACTCTTAGTCCATAAGTTCTGCCCCTCTAATATGTGTACCGCCTTGAGATCCTCTTGAGAACCCTCTGAACTCTGGCATACTGAGGCTGGCCCTTCCACACTGAACTTGTTCAATTTTGGTTACCAAGTCTAGGTGTAAGCACTGCCTGGGATCCTTGAGATCCTTAGGGAACTTTGATGCACCTAGACTATGTCATTGTCTATGGAATTTAGGCATATGAGGTCATTGGAGGCTTTGGAGAATCTGGGCCTAATTGAAGGCTCCCTATAGAATAGCTTCTTGATTTTTTATTGACTTATGTAATTCATTCATTGGTCTGTAATAACTTGTAAACAGATATTGGGGTGTTTAGTGAAAAGGGTGGATAGATACGTGCTTTATGGGGTAATACGGGTAGAAATCATGCTCCTAGGATTTTTCTTTTAAATCTATTTGCTCTACTAAATAGAAATCAGGCTCCTAGGACCTTATTTTTAAAATCTGTTTGCTCTACTAAATAGAAATCATGATCATAGGACTTTACTTTTAAATTTGTTTGCTTTACTAGATAGAAATCATGTTTATAAGGTTCTACATTTTGTCATGTTTAGAAACCATGCCTATAGGTTCCAAACAATCATGTCTTAAAATCAGATTAAATAATAGATGCCATGCCTATAGGACCTAATCCAGATTTAGTTATAACAAGTGTTATGTATGTTTCCATGCCTGCAAATCGTTAAAATCAGTATTACGCTTAAATATCATGCCTATAGGAAGCCATACTCAAAATTCTGCTCTTTGGTCTAATCTAGTCTAATAAATCAACTTGATCATGCCTAATCCATTTCTAAATTGGTTTTATCAAGTATTTCGTATTTCCTGAAACAAGTTCTTTTAAACTGCCTCAATCTCATTAGATATCATGCCTATAGGTATTAAAGAAGTCTGTTTCAAAAACTTGATTTATTTTTATACAAGTGTGCTAATCAGTACTCCGCGTATAGGTAAGCCCTTAAGGCATTTGCAAAATTGCATCTCTGAAATTGTTACTATTGCTTAAAGTTTTCTAATCCTAATAGGCTGTGAAAAAGAATCCATAGGCAACTGCTAGGGTTATAACTTCTGAGTCTAAAAGAGGTTGTTTGTCTTCTGCATATTCACCTAGATATCCTGCCTTAGGACATTGTCTAATAAAAAGACTTTAACCATCTTTGAGTCGTGTTGCTTATGTGTTTGTTTGAAGAGGAAACTCTGAGCCTCTGATTTCTCCCTTTATGTGTTGAAAGTCCTAAACGTTTTGATTGTCCCCTTAGAATTTTCGCCTTTTAAACCTTAGGGGTACGTCTAGAACCACCTATAGGTAGAGGTCCTAACTCTCTCTAGGACCATTAATAAGGGACAGGTAGCAGCACGCAATAGAAATCATTGACCAAACACTCACTTTGCATGACCAATAAGGGGATGGGAAGGGTAGATATGGGATATGATGACTACGCGTTAATGTCACGTGTAGCCCCTCATTGAGGAGTGTTTACCGGACATTGTGTGGGGTGATCCTATAGGATAACCAACATAGGACCCCTCTTCACTAAATTCCTTTTTATTTAAACCTTTGTTTTCAACTTGTCCAAATCTTTACTACTTAAGTTATCCCAACGTGCTTTGTTTGCGACCTATTTGATTCAATTGTTTACTTGTAATGGACTAATTTGTGAATATAAGTTCAGTCGGGACCCACAGTTGTGGACCAAGAGGAGTGCCTAACACCTTCCCCCCGAGGTTACTTCGAGCCCTTACCCTAATCTCTGGTAATGCAAACCAACCCAATATTTAATCTCTCTAGGTACCCTAACGCACCATAATCTGTTAGGTGGCGACTCTTCGAATACCCAATTCCCAAAAGGAAATGAGTCATTACACCCAGTGAATGTCAAAACCCAGACTCCGTGAGGAAAAAGGGGGCGTAACAGCATGTCGACTCTGCTGGGGATGTTTTTAGGCTCTTACCATAACGAACTTGTCTTTTGTGAATCAGTCCAAACATGTTTTACCCCGTACACTTTCCCTTTATTTGAATTTAACTGCCTATTTTTAAGCATTTATGTTTCTTTTATTCATGAAACTGACTTGTGTCTTTGTTTTCCTTTTTTTGTAACTGTCTTTTTAATTATTTAAATACTGTATTTATTTTTTCTACGTGAAAATACTTGACTACATGTTATTAATTATTGCATAAATCATGCCCTGCATCATATTCCACTTGTGCGTCTCAAATCCTATAGCAACGCTTTAATGAGTGGTTGCGCTCTTCCCATTTACTACCCCTAAATTCGGAAAGGCTTATTTGCGGTAAAACCAGTCGATCAACGGTGTAGTCGGCGGTTTTGTGCCTTTCCCCTCAAGTTGTCCGCTTGAGGGTATCAGTCTAAAACCCCATAGAAACCTTACTCTGTTTAAATTGTGCATGCATCAAGGTCAAACCTAGTCGGATTAGTTATGTTGTCCTCATATGATCCTTTAAAATAAGCCTTAGCTAGAGTCCATCAGGTTTTCCATAATCCCAACGGACGCAACCACATTTTGTGCATTAATTTGGAGAACTCAATGTCGATATGCTGATCATAAATGTATGGATAGTCGAGTCCGGTAGGGGTAAGATCTAACCCTTTTGTTTTGCAGAAAATAAGGCACGAGGTTTCCCGATTCGGTATGGTTAGCAACATCCCACCTTTGCTGCTAGATTGGTGGGAGGACCTTTCCTCAAATGACAAGAAGCATGTGAAAAAGTACTTGGGTAACTTGCCTCCCTTGCTAGATATTGAACCAAACAACAAATTGATCGAGACTGCCACCTTGTTCTGGGATAGTGAAAGAGCTCTGTTCCATTTTGGTGACATAGAGTTGACACTGCTTCTAGAGGAAATAGGAGGACTTGCGGGGTTGACTTGGGATAGTCCCGGGCTTTTGGTACTAGAAAACCATACGGGCAGGGGATTTTTAAAGATGATGGGGCTAAAAAAGAATGTCGACCTACTGTGCTTGAAGGATTCCTACATACCTTTCGAATATTTGTACGAGAGGTATGGCCATAGCAAGTCTTTACGCACTTACCATGATGAGATTGACCTTACTTCACTAGCTCACATCCACCGCAGAGTGTTCATGTTCATTGTGTGTTTTCTATGCCTGAAAGTGTTCCCAATGAAAAAGGAAAGAATCCACGCTAGGTTGACCATGGTCTCTAAGACTCTGATGGAAGGGATTAATGGACAAACATATACCATAGTCCCCATGATCATAGCCGACATCTACAGGGCTCTGGAGCGCTGTCAAAGAGGGGTCAAGCATTTCGAGAGTTGTAATTTGTTGCTGCAATTATGGTTGCTGGAGCACCTCCAAAAAGGTCGCTATCGTCAAGAATTTCCGTGAAGTGCTTGGAACGACCACATTGCCTTCCATCACCCTAAGCAGATGACCTATATTCCAAACAGATTTGCTCAGCCGGAAAGTGCCAGCGAATGGGTAGAGTTCTTTGACAATCTAACCGAGGAACAGGTGCAGTGGATGGTTAAATGGTTCCCAACATACGAGTTTATTATCAGGTCCAGGGATGCTCTGCACTTGGTGTTGATCGGGTTAAGAGGGATATATCCATATGTTCCTATACGAGTTATGATGCAAGTAGGCAGAAAACAGGTTGTACCAAGGGTCGTCAAGATGAGTCATTTCAGGGCGGATTTCCAAGACGACGACATCCTTTACAAGTGCCAAGCTCAGCACATGTGGCACTGCAAAATCATTGTGGAGAAAAGCACTGTTGAGCCAAATAGATATCATGTGGGGTGCAAGCCTCTCTACCCAGCATAGTTGGAGGACAAGCTGAAAGGGATGGTGACACCAGGGACTGGTTGAGGGAACAAAATCATAGACGAGGAAGCTGAAGCCCAAGTTAAATACAACAGTCTACAAAAGAGGGTCCACAACTCTGAGAATGAACATCGGGAAATACATGAGAGGAACATGAGGTTGATCGAAGAATGAAAAGAGATGGCAATCACTTCCAATATGAAACTGGAATATCTGGAGCGAGGAATAGTGGAGCTGGAGGGCAAAGTCATAAAGAGGATTGAAAACTGCCAAAATGCTGAGGGAGGACATCTGGCCAGAGCCTACTTGTTGCTGGGACTGCACGAGCTGGGAGATCTGTATGATGGAGTCCGGAAGATCAAATTTGGGGAAGGTCCTTCTGGGACCAAATAGATTAGATTTACTTGCTTTTCCTAAAATGTAATAAGGCCAAGTGCCAATAGCGACTTGTTTTATTATTATGTTAGTGTCGTTTTGGATTCGTCTACTTTTATATTATGAAATGAAGCATTTATTGGCATTTGAAGTTCTCCAAATTTATTTATCGCTAGGACTACCTCGGGCACAACGAGGCTCCCAAATTAGGATACGAGTTTACATTTTGCAATATTTGTTTAAATACTGCAAACATTTCAGAATCCTCACTAACTTGTTACCTTTTTGTTTTTTGCTTATTTTTATTTTTATTCCCATGCCCTTAGGTTGGTCCGCTCATACTGGCCTCATCAGCATATCATACCAGATCTAGAGGCCCTCCACCTCCTCCTTCTCCAAGCAACACAAAAGGCGAAGGAAAATCAAAGATGGACGACTTAAGTGGAATCCGAAAGGAAAACGTTTAGAACGCAGAGACTTCCGACGGCCGTAGTACTCCAGCCCCGAATGACCTGGTTCTAAGAATGGAACAAAAGATACTAGAATTACAAGGAGAACGCTAGCAGGTCCGCAATTTGGCAAACATGTCACTCACCCTCAATGTCCATGATATCCACCAACAGAACGCAAAGAACCCAACACCTCCTCAAAACACACAAAACCAACAGCCACAAAATCCTACCGCACCAAATCAATACGTAACTCCACCCTAAAACATCAATCCGATACTAGTACCAACTCCACAACAACAACAACATCAACCAATTCAGTACCCACCAACTACCACTTACCACAATCCCCATAATGCTCCACCATTTATTCCCGATCCACAAAACTCCACCAATGACCATCTCTATACCCAAGTCCCTGGCACCCATCAGAGCAACCCCATATACGTGTAAACTATACCATATTCTACCCAACCAATCTCATGTGCACCGGAACCCTCCGAGAAGGACCTGCTCATTAAGAACATAGCCGAAAAACTCAAGAAGTTAACAAGCCGAGTTCAAGGTGTTGAAGGCGATATAGGAATAGAAGGTTTGAACTATGAAGATCTATGCATACAACTAGATGTGGAGTTGTCATAGGGGTACAAACCTCCCAAGTTCGAAATGTTCGATGGTACAGGTGATCCTAGGGTCCACCTAAGGACCTACTTTGACAAGCTTGTCGGGGTTGGAAAGATGAAAAGATTCGGATGATGCTCTTTATGAGGAGCCTTACTAAGGACGCTTTGTCTTGGTATATCAGCCATAATCCCAAGAAATGGTCCAATTGGGTAAGCATGGCATCAGATTTCATGGACCGGTTCAGGTTCAAAATAGAGAATGCATCAGATGTCTTCTACATTCACAATCTCAAGAAGAAACCTACTGAGACTTTCCGCAAATATGCTACTTGTTGGATGTCGGAAGCCGCCAAGGTCAGGCCCGCTTTGGATGAAGAATAGATGAATAAATTCTTCGTCAGGGCATAGGATCCACAATATTATGAGTGACTGATGGTCATCAAAAATCACAAATTCTCTGATATCATCAAGCTCGGGGAAGGATCGAGGAAGGAATCAAGAGCGGGATGGTAACGAATTTCGAGGCACTGCAGGACACAAATAAGGCACTGCAATTAGGTGGCATATCGAAGAAGAGAGATGTTGGGGCAGTAATGGTGGTCTAGGGCCCAAAAACTCCACTCGCATATCAAACACCTCCAACCACCTATCAAACACCTCCACCCACATATCAAACACCTCCACCCACATACCAGGCATCACCACCTACATATCAACCTTCATCTCCCAGATATTCCCAACCAGCCACTGTCCATCACACCTATAATTCCCAACCATCCCACTTCCAATCACCACCAACTCGCTTAAACTATCCAAGTCCAAGACCCAACATCAACCACAAGCCGCCCAGACAATACACCGCCATTGCTGAGCCCATCGACCAATTATATGAAAGGTTAAAGACTGCAGGTTACGTCACTCCTATTCCCACTATGGCATTAGAAAATCCATTACAATAGGTCAATCCAAACAAAGATAATGTGTACCATTCCGCGATGAAAGGACACACCACTGCTGAGTGTCGAACGTTGACGGGTAAGATGCAGACACTCATTGACAACAAGTTCATACAAGCAAAGGAAGCTGCACCTAATGTCCGCAACAATCCCCTCCCTGATCATAGAGGTGACGATGTACATTATATAGAAACAAATGAAGAATGGGACCCTGAGGGGTCAATCGGGCTCATTCGAGAAGGTGATGACTTTAAGGTTGCAGTCACACTTACTCCTATCGTGGTTCAGACTCAGGTACCCATTGATGTTGAGATAACTGCATCAGTTCCATTCGAGGTAGAAGTAGCTTTGCCCGCAGCCACCTCCGCTCAATTTGAAGTAGAAGTGGTCACACCTTTTACTGTGACAATGTCAACCATACCCCCATTCAACTCAAAAGCAATGCCTTGGGATTATGTTGGTGAGGCTTGACGAAAAGGGAATACTAAGATAGAGGAATCTGACGCTACACAAGGAATGACTAGAACTGGAAGAGTTTATACACCTGAACACCTGGGAGGTTCTAGTAAGGATATCACTGCTAGGCAGCCTGTCATTGAGACCAGGCCAGATGACCTATGGAGGAAAGTACAGGCAAAAGAGTATTCTGTTGTTGACCATCTGAACAAAGTCCCTGCTCAGATATCTATCCTGTCACTATTACAGAATTCAGAGGCACACAAGAACGCCTTGATGAAAGTACTGAGTGAGGCTTACATAACCAATAATATCACTGGTGGAGAAATGGACAACATGGCCGGTCAAGTGCTGGAGAGCCATAAGATTATCTTCCATGAAGATGAGCTGTTGCCCGAAGGTCTTAATCACAATCGAGCATTGCATATTATGGTACAATTTGAAGACAAGTTCATTGCCAGGGTCCTGGTTGATGGATGTTCGAGTCTAAATATTTGTCCATTGGGTACCCTGAAAAGGTTGGACAAAGGTTTCCATGAAATACGGACCGGAAGTATGAATATGAAGGCTTTCGATGGGTCCCAGAGGGCCACGATCGGGGAATTCAACCTTTGCTTTCAGATGGGACCAACTTGGTTCGACGTTGAATTCCAAGTGCTTGACATACCAGCATCATATAATCTTTTGTTGGTCCGCCTATGGATCCATATCGCTGGAGTCGTACCCACCACACTACATCAAGCCGTAAAATTCTAATGGAATCGTTAGGAGGTAATCATTCATGGAGATGGGAGTAACCCCATCTACACTAGTCAAACCATCTTGGCCATTGGACATAGAAGAAAGCTAGGAGGGAAAACATATCATCACATTGAACGGGTTAATGTCGTCGAGAAGGATAAGTGATGGAGTAACAAAATAAAAAGCATACTAACATGGTCTGGATATGAACCCGGTAAAGGGTTGGGAAAGAACCTTCAGGGTATCACCAAGCTGATACGGCTGAAAAATCATGGTACCACCTTTGGGCTCGGATACCAGTATACATGGCAAGAGTACAGAGAGTGGTCGCCTCTATGGCATGGACCATATTACCCTCTTGAGCAACCAGTACCACGTTTGGAACAAGTTTTCCATCAGGCGGACACAATATGGGGAACTACAGAAGTAGAAGCACTAGCTGGCCTAAAGCATCTGTTCTTAAAAGACGAGGACATGGATTGTTGTGCTATAATTATGGAAGGGGAGGAAGAAGACCTCACAATTCAGACTGTGGCCGTACCCGGTAAAATCGGAGGACCGATTTTTCATTGACAAAATTGCTTCAGTAGGCCACCTCGGAGGCTCGAGACCTCGAGCCGGTCATTTCCCTCAAGATCTATCGATACCCGGCCAAGGATAACATCGGCCTAAACCCTGACGAACACGGGAAGCTTCCGAAGAATGCATCCGGGGTTGAAAATCGGAGGACCAATTTTTCATTGACAAAATTGCTTTAGTATGCCACCTCGGAGGCTTGGGACCTCGAGCCAGACATTTCCCTCAAGATCTGTCGATACCCTGTCAAGGAAAACATTGGCCTAAACCCTGACGAACACGGGAAGCTTCCGAAGAATGCATCCGGGGTCGATTAAGTCTATCTGAGCGGCTCAACATCAGTCTACGCAGACATCATAAAGCTAGTTAGCAGTTCCATCCCATTTTCCTTTTTCCCTCAATGTATCTTGTACTAAGTCTGGGCTCCCCCCTCTTATAAAAAAGGAGTCATTGACACTCTATAAGGGCAGATCTCCAACTATTCTCCACCAGATCAATAATATCTCTCTTTCTCTCTCTTTCTCTCTAACTTGCTCGTTCTTGCTAGCTCGAGGCCACTTTAGCCTCTACTCTCTCTCACTTGTTCTTCACTTCTTTCTTGGTATTGGTCATAAAGAGCTTTGTTTAATCGTATCTAAACTGTTATCCCATTCCCAACTACCCCTGATAGCTCGAGATCGAGCCTAGGTATCGACCTAGAGGTCCTCCATCGACCAATCCGAAGCCAGGGCAGCAGGCCCCTCAGTTTGATTACTGCCCCATTTTAACTTGTATTTTATCGTTAAACTTCATATACTTAGCATCATCTGCTCTAACAACTAGTATAAAAATAGATCATGTATTTTTAGAATCCTATTTACAAATTGTTGTTACCATTTTCACGGTAAATAGTTTGGCGCCCACCATAGTGCTAAAAATAATAGTGATTATTTTCTTGTTGGTTTTCTTACAAAAATACAAGTTATCTTTCACAGTTTTTCTTGTCCAAGATCTCTTGATTTCAAGTTAAAATGTCTGGCTCGGTAAACAGAATCGAGAACGACAACCTCGAAAACCATGGGGAAAATAGCGTGGTTGTTCCGGCTGCCGGAATGCAACCACAGAACCCTGAAAATGCATCCGGGCTGATTCTAGCAGACGCAGACTCATAGCACGCACAATAGGTCGACGAAACCTCGCACACCGACAGAAGCATATGGCATAGCGACCGATAGGAAACCCAAAAAACCCCAGCCCGGGAAGAATAGGAAGTTAGCCTTCATGTTATTTTTGAAATGTTGCAGGCACAACAGTTGGCCATTGCTCAGTTACAAAGTCATCCAAATACTCCCAGCACAGCAGCACCAGAATAGCTCCCCCTCCCTCCCCCCCCCGCCGAACAAGTACCCGAGAGATCGAGCAATAACGGATCGGTAGCTGACCCTGCCATAATAAAGATGCTTGAGGACCTCACCAAAAGGATCGAGTCAGGCGAGAAAATGATAGCAGCCATCGACAAAAAGGTCGAGACCTACAACTCTAGGGTCGATCAGATCCCGGGTGCAGCCCCGGTCCTCAAGGGCATCGATTCGAAGAATTCATACAAAGGTCGTTCCCCCAGGAAGCGGCCCCGAAGCCCATTCCAAAGAAGTTCAGGATGCTGGAGCTCCCTAAATACAATGGTACCACTAACCCTAATGAACACGTTACTACCTACACCTACGCTGTAAAAGGCAACGATATAAAGAATGATGAGATCGAGTCAGTATTGCTGAAACAATTCGGGGAAACACTCTCGAAGGGAGCCATGATGTGGTATCACAACTTGGCTCCTAATTCCATAAATTCATTCACCATGCTAGTAGATTCCTTCGTAAAAGTGCATGCCGGAGCCATCAAGGTAGCAACAAGGAAGTCCGACGTTTTCAAAATCAAGCAAAGAGAGAACAAGATGCTGCGGGAATTCGTGTCCCGCTTTCAGATGGAACGGATGGAGCTACCGCCAGTCTCTAATTATTGGGTAGTACAGGCCTTCACCCAAGGCCTGAACGAACGAAGCTCGGTGGTTTCAAAATGGCTGAAATAAAACCTGATCGAGTATCTGTCCATGACTTGGTCGGACGTCCACAATCGGTACCAGTCTAAGATCAGAGCCGAGGATGACCAGTCGGGAGCCCTTTTGGGCTCAGTATACCCGAATAGGCTCCTGGCAAAGGAACCAAATCCAAACAAAGAAAGGTATCAACTATACCTCGAGGATAAGAGGAACGCCCCGAGGCGCAACCTACCCTCTAACGATCGGAGGGTGGATCAAGGACAAGACCCTCGAGGGCTCATCAACAGAGCCAGGATCGATCGAAACGTAGTACCAATAGGTGCACCCCACCTGTCAGAATACAACTTCAACGTCGATGTGTCAGACATCGTGTTTGCTATCAGTAAGATCACAGATGCCAGATGGCCCAAACCGATACAGTTAGATCCTTCTCAAAGGAATTACAACTTAGTATGCGAGTTTCACAACACGCATAGCCATAGGACCAAGGATTGTCCTCAACTACGAGAGGATGTAGGTCGGCTTCTTAACAAAGGACATCTCTAAGATCTTCTTAGTGATCGAGCCAAAAATCAGTTCCAAGAAAGGAAGGCAACCCAGAAGAATGAGGCAAACGAGCCGCAACATGTCATCCATATGATCATGAGGGGCGTCGATGCCCCGCAGGAACCCATAATGAGAAGAACAAAAATATCCATCACCAGAGAAAAATGGACTCGGGGATATGTCCCCGAAGACGCCCTCACGTTTAGAGAAGAAGACACCGAGACCCTGTCTCAACCCTACAACGACGCCCTGGTAATTTCCTTCTTTGTAAATTCTTTTCAGATAAAATGTGTACTCATGGATCCAGGTAGCTCAGCCAATATTGTCAGGTTGAGGGTAATAGGACAGATCGGGTTGCTTGACCAAATCGTGCCTGCCACTCTAGTCCTCAACGAATTCAACATGGCAAGTGAAACAATGAAAGGAGAAATCATCCTCCCGGTCACCGTGGTGGGCACGACTCAAGACACCAAATTCCATGTCATCGAGGGAGACATGAGGTATAACGCTTTATTCGGGTGGCCATGGATACACTGCATGAGAGCAGTGCCATCCACCATTCACCAGATGATAAAATTCCCAACAAAGGATGGGATCAAAACCGTCTAGGGGGAACAGCACGCGACAAGGGAAATGTTCGCAATACATGACGTGGTACCAACATTCCTGCCTCCACCCCCGAATAAGCCAAAGGATGAATTAGGTCTCACCCTCGATCGAACTTGACAAAACAAAGTGGAAGTACGTGTCGCGTCTTCGCCTTAGGCAATTATAACAAATCAACCCTGAGGCATCGCCATCGCATCTCATTTCAAGGTACGACCTTCTCCCTTTTTTGTTTTGAATTCAAAACTAACCCTTGTGTAGGCACCCGATCGGAGCTATCATAGCGCTGGCATTGCCCGAAGACCTCAAAGGCTCTAAAAATGTACCCGTTGCACTATTTTCTTTTGACCGAGCTTTTGTACCAAAAGAAGGCTTTTTCCGACAAGGTTTTTAACAAGGCACTGCGAGATGCCTAAGAAAAACTCCGCAAATACTCAAGACTCCTCTTGCAGGAAACCCTTTGAACAATAAGGGGCGTTTCCCTATAAAGATACCCGCTCAAAAAGGGAAGCAATTTACCAGACCAAACGGTCGGAAAACCCATGCCCGTATAGTCAGGCTCCCATCGGCGAATACGTGTACTATTGTACCAAGCAATCAAAGAATATCTTTTGTCTAAAAATGCCTTCACAAAGTAAGGTTACAATTCTCTTGCCAAAAACATGCCAAACACTCGGGATTGACGCCAGCAATTCACCGCTCGGATGGACTCCGGGTCAAAACTCTAAAATCACAAAGCCTTCATGTAAGGCAACTCGAAAATTGCCCAGCGTCACCAACATCGGGGGTACCTTGAATATCCAGGGATTGTCTCCAATCTCCACGCGCTTGAAAATCTGAGGCCATAAGATCCCAAGTGAGAAAACTCGATCCAGCAAAGATCTATTCAACGCAACAACACAGCTACATCAATAAATCGAATGGTATCTATCACCAAAAGCACCTCACACTCCAAAAAAGGGAATTTCAGCATACTCTCGATAGGGATACCTCCACCAAATGCATCCAGGAATACTCGGAGACTTAGCGTCAATAATTGGGCACTAGCACGACCCTAGGGTCGGAACTCCAGGCTCATAAAGCCCCAACAAGGTAACTCCGTGCTCGCAAATAATGATTTTCAAGCCTAAGCAAACTCGATGACTCAGAGACCGTTGCCAATCGCCATACACCAAAAAACTTGAGGCTGTAAGACCCCGAGCGGGCAGACTCGATATAACCAGATCTATTCTACATAGCAACACAAATTGTAAGACCTCAACAGGCATGACAAACTGTAAGACCTCAACAGGTATGAAAAACTTTAAGACCTCAACAAGCATGAAAATTTTGTAACACCTTTCTACATGAATAAAACTCAATCCTGAAGTTTAGGCTATACGTCGCATTTGTAAGAGTCCCGAAAGGGCATACCCTCGGTGTAGACGCCTAAACTATCACTCGGGATCAAAAATAGCTCCGGTCAAACACATATGACTACGGTCAAAATGGCTTCTCCGGCCATTAACACGACTCGGGGATGCTCGACTATCACTAATAAAATCGCAGGCCATTACTTCGAATATACTTCAAAAAGAACCGGTTAAAACAGGCTTCCCTTAACAGGCAAACGGGCTTCTACCATGTCAGCTCCAAAAACACAAGGCTTCAGGCTACTTAACTTACGAGCTAAAAACCTTCCGAGGTGCTTGAACATCACCGCTAACAACTTGAAATCGAGGTTCTTCTAGAACTAACGACGGGTCATGCAAAATCATTTCAAAAAGACCTTAACAAGAGGAAAACAAAGCCTACAAAATTCCCACGGGCAAAGCGTAAGAGCCATTGTCGCCAGCCAAACGAGCCTCTAGGCCGCACACTAAAAAGTCTCAACGATCGACAACATAAGAGCCTCTGTCGCCAGCTTGAAAATTGAAAACTTGAGGATTAAAATAAGCTCGAATCGTAACCCGATTCGGAGACCGGATCCAAAATAGTTAACTACAAAATGCCCAGGGGCAAAAGCGTAAGAGCCATTGTCGTCAGCCGAACAAGCCTCCGGGTCACACACTTAAAAGTTTGCTTCAACCAGAAGCACAAGGTCCATCATCACCCGCCCATGCAGACACGAAAAACAAAATTGAGGGTCAATTAAAGCTTGATTCGCAACGTAACTCGTAGACTGGATTCGTGATAGTTGAAACATAAATGCCCAAGGGCAAGGAATAAAGACAATCACCATCTGCCCACATAGGTGCGGGAGATCGGGGGTCAGGTAAGCTCGAATCAGGGCCCCAACTCAGAGACTAGGCCTAAACAGCTGGGCAAAGCACAAAGGCCCTGATGCCTACTCATGTCAGACAGCGCACTTAAGAGCCTCCAAGCCTATCTAATAAGCTCTGGACCCATAGGGCTCCTGTCGAACACCAAAACCAGCCTGCTAAACTATTTACCGTGAAAATGGTAACAACAATTAAATTTGTAAATGGGATTCTAAAAATACGTGATCTATTTTTATGCTAGTTGTTAGAGCAGATGATACTAATGATATGAAGTTTAACGATAAAATACAAGCTAAAATGGGGCAGTAATCAAACCGAGGGGCCTGCTACCATGGCTTCGGATTGGTCGATAGAGGACCTCGAGTTCGATACCTGGGCTCGATATCGAGCTATCGGGGGTAGCTGGGAATGGGATAACAGTTTAGATACGATTAAACAAGGCTCTTTATGGACAATACCAAGCAAGAAATGAAGAATAAGTGAGAGAGTAGTACAGGCTAAAGTGGCCTCGAACTAGCAAGAATGAGCAAGTTAGAGAGAAAGAGAGAGAGAGAGAGAGAGAGAGAGAGAGAGATTATTGATCTAGTGAAGAATAGTTGGAGCTCTACCCTTATAGAGTGTCAATGAGTCTCCTTTTATAAGAGGGGGGAGCCTAGACTTAGTACAAGATACGTTGAGGGAAAAAGGAAAATGGGATGGAATGGCTAACTAGCTTTATGATGTCTGCGTAGACCGATGTTGAGTGGCTCAAATAGACTTAATCGACCCTGGATGCATTCTTCGGAAGCTTCCAGTGTTCGTCAGTGTTTAGGCCAATGTTATACTTGGCCGGGTATCGACAGATCTTGAGGTAAATGACTGGCTCGAGGTCCCGAGCCTCCGAGGTAGCGTACTGAAGCAATTTTGTCAATGAAAAATTGGTCCTCCGATTTTCAACCCTGGATGCATTCTTCGGAAGCTTCCCGTGTTCGTCGGGGTTAAGGCCGATGTTATCGTTGGCCGGGTATCAATAGATCTTGAGGGAAATAACTGGATCGAGGTCCCGAGCCTCCGAGGTGGCCTACTGAAGCAATTTTGTCAATGAAAAATCGGTCCTTCGATTTTACCGCGTACAGCCACAGTCTGAATTGTGAGGCCTTCTTCCTCCTCATCCTCAATTATGGCACAACAATCCATTTCCTCGTCTTTTAAGAATAGATCCTTCAGCCCAGCTAGTGCTTCTACTTCTGCAGATCCCCATATTATGTCCACCTAATGGAAAACTTGTTCCAAACGTGGTACCGATTGCTCAAGAGGGTAATATGGTCCACGCCATGGAGGCGACCACTATCTGTACTCTTGCCATGTATACTGGTATCCGATCCCAAAGGTGGTACCATGATTTTTCAGCCGTATCGACTTGGTGATACCCTGGAGGTTCTTTCCCAACCCTTTACCGGGTTCATATCCATACCATATTAGTATGCATTCTATTTTGTTACTCCACCACTTATCCTTCTCGACGGCATTGACCCATTCAATGTGATGATATGTTTCCCCTCCTAGCCTTCTTCTATGTCCTACGGCCAGGATGGTTTGACTAGTGTAGATGGGGTTACTCCCATCTCCATGAATGATTACCCCCTAACGATTCCATTCGAATTTTATGGTTTGATGTAGTGTGGAGGGTATGGCTCCAGTGGCATGAATCCATGGGCGGCCCAACAAAAGATTACATGAGGCTGGTATGTCAAGCACTTGGAATTCAACGTCGAACCAAGTTGGTCCCATCTGAAAGCAAAGGTTGATTTCCCCGATCGTGGCCCTCAAGGACCCATCGAAAGCCTTCACATTCATACTTTCGGTCCGTATTTCATGGAAACCTTTGTCCAACTTTTTCAGGGTACCCAGTGGACAAATATTTAGACTCGGACCTCCATCAACCAGGACCCTGGTAATGAACTTGTCTTCAACTTGTACCATAATATGCAATGCTCGATTGTGATTCAGGGCTTTGGGCAGCAGCTAATCTTCATGGAAGATAATCTTATGTCTCTCCAGCACTTGACCGACCATATTGTCCATTTCTCCACCAGTGATATTATTGGGTACATAAGCCTCGCTCAGTACATTCATCAAGGCGTTCTTGTGTGCCTCTGAATTCTGTAATAGTGACAGGATAGATATCTGAGCAGGGACTTTGTTCAGATGGTCAACAATAGAATACTCTTTTGCCTGTACTTTCCTCCGTAGGTCATCTGGCCCGGTCTCAATGGCAGGCTGCCTAGCAGTGGCATCCTTACTTGAACCTCCCAGGTGTTCAGGTTTACAGACTCTTCCAGTTCTAGTCATTCATTGTGTACCGTCAGATTCCTCTATCTTAGTCTTCCCTTTTCGCCGTGCCTCGCCAACATAATCCCAAGGCATTGCTTTTGAGATGAATAGGGGTGTGGTTGACACCGTCACAGTAAAAGGTGTGACCACTTCTACTTCAAATAGAGAGGAAGTGGCTGCGGGTGAAGCTACTTCTACCTCGAATGGAACTGATGCAGTTACCTCAACATCAATGGGTGCCTAAGTCTGAACCACGATAGGAGTAAGTGTGACTGCAACCTTAAAGTCATCGCCTTTTCGAATGAGCCCGATTAACCCCTCAGGGTCCCATTCTTCATTTGTTTCTATAACATGTATAATGTCACCTGTATGATCAGGGAGGGGATTATTGCGGACATTAGGTGCGGCTTCTTTTGCTTGTATGACCTTGTTGTCAATGAGTGTCTGGATCTTATCCTTCAACATTCGGCACTCAGTAGTGGTATGTCCTTTCATACCGGAATGGTATGCACAAGCTTTGTTTGGATTGACCCATTGAGATTGATTTTCTAATGCCACAGTGGGAACAGGAGTGATCTAACCTGCAACCTTTAACCTTTCATACAATTGGTCGATGGGCTCAGCAATGGCGGTGTGTATTGTTTGGGCGGCTTACGGTCAAAGTTGGGTCTTGGTCTTGGATAATTTAAGCGAGTTGGTGGTGATTGGAAGTGGGATGGTTAGGAATTATAGGTGTGATGGACAGTGGCTGGTTGGGAATATCTGGGAGATGAAGGTTGATATGTAGGTGGTGATACTTGGTATGTGGGTGGAGGTGTTTGATAGGTGGGTGGAGGTGTTTGATATGTGGTTGGGAATATCTGGGAGATTCATTGACAAAATTGCTTTAGTAGGCCATCACGGAGGTTCGGGACCTCGAGCCGGTCATTTCCCTCAAGATCTGTCGATACCCGGCCAAGGATAACATCAGCTTAAACCCTGACGAACACGGGAAGCTTACGTATAATACATCTAGGGTCGATTAAGTCTATCTGAGCGGCTCAACATCGGTCTACACAGACGTCATAAAGCTAGTTAGCCGTCCCATCCCATTTTCCTTTTTCCCTCAACGTATCTTGTACTAAGTTTGGGCTCCCCCCCCTCTCTTATAAAAGGGGATTCATTAACACTTTATAAGGGTAGAGCTCCAACTACTCTCCACCAGATCAATAATATCTTCTCTCTCTCTTTCTCTCTAACTTTCTCATTCTTGCTAACTCGAGGCCACTTTAGCCTCTACTACTCTCTCACTTGTTCTTCACTTCTTGATTGGTATTGGCCATAAAGAGCCTTTTTTAATCGTATCTAAACTGTTATCCCATTCCCGGCTACCCCCGATAGCTCGAGATCGAGCCCAGGTATCAATCTCGAGGTCCTCCATCGACCAATCCGAAGCTAGGGTAGCAGGCCGCTCGGTTTGATTACTACCCCGTTTTAGCTTGTATTTTATCGTTAAACTTTATATCCTTAGTATCATCTACTCTAACAACTAGCATAAAAATAGATCATATATTTTTAGAATCCCATTTACAAATTTAATTATTGTTACCATTTTCACGGTAAATAGTGGCAAAGGGAGTTGTTCTCAGAAACTGGACCGCCACACCATCCCGATCCCACCGAGTCCCTGGGTAGCTTGGCAGAATTTACTTCTATAGTCGTTCTAGGCATGTAAGATTTCCAGTAATTTTGTTTTAAGATTTACTTATTTCAAAATAAATGCCCAATTCATCGAGCCAAGCTTTGTCTGAAAAATTTTCTCAGTTTTAATCAAATGCATTTGTCCTTTATCATTATTCATTACTATTTTTATATATTTCCCTTCTACAGTATGATTATTACTTTTCCTGATGAACCAGTGACTGTGACATGTAATGAGGCAACGCAACGTGAGAATAGAGACTTAGAGGAAGAAGATGAGATACCCGAGGAAATTGTCAGAGAAGTTGAGAATTTTGAGAACAAGCCTAAGTCCAACTTGGATGAAATAGATGCAGTAAATTTGGGAGACACCGAGACCGTCAAAGAGACTCGCATCAGCATTCACTTATCACCAACAAAGAAGGAAGAATACATCCGTTTTCTAAAGGAATATGAGGACATCTTCGCATGGTCGTATGACGATTTGACCGGTTTGAGCACGTCCATAGTGGCTCACAAGTTTCCTTCTAACCCCATATGTCCGCCAGTCAAGCAGAAACTTAGAAAATTAAAACCAAACATGAGTTTGAAAATCAAGGAGGAAGTTACCAAGCAGATTAAAGCCAAAGTTCGCAGGGTGGTTGAGTACCCAACATGGTTAGCTAACATTGTGCTAGTTCCGAAGAAAGACGGGAAGGCCAGGACATATGTTGATTATCGGGATTTAAACAGAGCAAGTCCCAAGGACGATTTTCCACTGCCAAATATACAAATCCTGATCGATAACTACGCCAAGCATGAACTCCAATCCTTCGTAGATTGATTCATTGGTTATCACCAGATCTGGATGGATGAAGAAGATGCAGAGAAGGTAGCTTTCATTACACCGTGGGGTGTATACTGTTACAAGATGATGCCATTCGGTCTGAAGAATGCTGGGGCCACTTATATGAGAGCCATGACAACCATCTTCCATGATATTATACACAAAGAAATAGAGGTGTATGTGGACGATGTCATTATCAAATCCAAAAGGGCCGAAAATCACATAGCAGACTTGAGGAAGTTCTTTGACAGGCTCAGGAGGTACAATTTGAAGTTGAACCCCGCAAAGTGTGCGTTCGGGGTTCCCACAGGAATGTTATTGGGATTCATTGTCAGTCGTTGAGGGATCGAGCTAGACCCGACTAAAGTCAAAGTTATTTAGGAGTTACCACCACCTAAAAGCAAAAAGGACGTGATGAGCTTCTTGGGACGGCTCAACTACATCAGTCGATTCATAGTGTAGTCCACAGTAATATGTGAACCCATGTTCAAGATGCTGAGGAAAGATGCCAAGACAAGTTGGACCGAGGATTATCAAAAAGCTTTTGACAAGATCAAGGAATACTTGTCCACACCGTCAGTTCTGGTCCCTCCAGAACCAGGATGACCCTTGCTACTTTATCTATCCATGTTAGATGGAGCCTTTGGATGTGTTTTGGGACAACATGATGAGACAGGAAGAAAGGAGCAAGCCATATATTACCTGAGTAAGAAATTCATACCTTATGAAGCATGGTATCCTCTGCTTGAACGCACTTGATGTGCTTTGACCTGGACAGCCCAGAAATTGAGGCATTATTTCTGTGCCTACACTACATACCTCACATCCAGGATGGATCCTCTGAAGTACATATTTCAGAAGCCCATGCCTACTGGGAAGTTGGCTAAATGGCATATACTACTGCGTGAGTTCGACATCGTCTATGTAACTCAAAAGGCAGTCAAGGGACAAGAATTGGCATATCACCTTGCTGAAAATCCAGTAAGAGGAGAATACGAACCCTTGAAAATGTATTTTCCTGATGAAGTATCATTCATAGGAGAAGACATTACTGAAGTATATGACGGTTGGAGGATGTTCTTTGACGGAGCCACAAATTTCAAACGAGTAGGTTTTGGAGCAGTTTTGGTATCGAAAACGGGTCAGCATTATCCGGTATCTGCTAAACTTAGATTTCCCTGCACCAATAACATGGCAGAGTATGAAGCCTGTATACTAGGGCTCAACATGGCAATCAATATGAACATTCAGGAGTTGTTGATGATCGGTGACTCAAATTTGCTTATGCACCAGGTACAATGAGAGTGGGCCACCAAGAATTCCAAGATATTGCCATATTTTCACCATGTGCAGGAAGTGAGAAAGAGGTTCACAAAGATAGAATTCTGACATGTGCCCAGAATTCAGAATGAGTTTGCCGACGCATTAGCCACTTTGTCATCAATGATACAACATCCAGATAAGAACTATATTGATCCCATTCCGGTGAGGATCCATAATCATCTGGCATATTGTGCTCATGTCGGGGAAGAAGCAGATGGAAAGCCTTGGTTCCATGAAATCAAGGAGTACTTATCAAAAGGAGAATACCTAGAGCATGCAAATCACATTAAAAAATACACACTTCGGAGACTGTCAAATCACTTCTTCCACAGTGGAGGAAACTTGTACAGAAGAACTTCGGATTTGGGTTTACTAAGGTGTGTCGACGCAAAGGAAACTTCTAAGCTACTTGAGGATGTGCATGTTGGGACATGTGGTCCGCACATGAATGGTTTTGTTCTGGCTAAGAAGATACTCAGAGCCGGTTACTTCTAGATGAACATAGAGATGGATTGCATTCAGTATGTCCGCAAATGCTTTCAATTTCAAGTGAATGCCGACATAATAAAAGTGCCGCCAAACGAGCTCAATGCAACAAGCTCACCTTGGCCATTCGCCGCTTGGGAGATGGATATTATTGGTCCAATTGAGCCCACCGCTTCGAACGGACACCGGTTTATTCTAGTAGCCATTGATTACTTCACAAAATGGGTAGAAGTTGCATCTTACAAAGTTGTAACCAAGAGAGTCATCGCAGATTTTGTCAAGGATCATATTGTCTGCAGATTCGGAGTCCCTGAGTCCATTATTACTAACAATGCTGCCAACCTCAACAGTGATCTGATGAAAGCTATATGTGAAACTTTCAAAATCAAGCACAAAAATTCCACCGCCTATAGACCTCAGATGAATGGAGCCGTAGAAGCCACCAACAAAAACATTAAGAAGATACTCAGGAAAATGGTAGAGAACCACAAATAGTGGCATAAAAAGTTACCCTTTGCTCTGTTAGGGTACTGCACCACAGTTTGCACGTCAACCGGGGAAACCCCCTACATGCTGGTTTATGGTACCGAGGTTGTCATCCCAGCCGAGGTAGAGATTCCTTCTTTAAGAGTCATATAGGAAGCTGAACTCAGCGATGCGGAATGGATAAGGAGCCGCTATGAACAATTGGCCCTTATCGATGGAAAGAGGATGAACGCAGTATGTCACAACCAACTTTACCATAACAGAATGTCTAGAGCTTTCAACAAAAGAGTCAAACCAAGACAGTTTGCACCAGGGCAGCTAGTATTGAAGAAAATCTTCCCACATCAAGATGAAGCCAAAGGGAAATTCTCTCCCAACTGGCAAGGTCCGTACATGGTTCACAGGGTCCTGATAGGAAGAGCACTCGTACTTGCAGAAATAGATGGAGAAATCTGGCCAAGAGATACTATGCATAGATTATTTCACATTTCTTTTCTGATGTAATTGAACTATGCTTGACATGATTCTCGTTTAAGAGAGGATACATAGGCAGCCTTATGGGTTCGTTCATATCATAATAAAATTTCATTTCCCCTAAAGTCAAAAACTGGGGTAGAATTTTGAGGAGGGTCCTCAAAATTCCGGAGCAAGTCCAGCCATCGCTGACGCATGCCAGGAAGTCAGTAATCAGCCAAACTAGGTCAGAATTTTGAGGATGACCCTAAAAATTCCAACATAAGAGAGTTGCAATGCCTTTGAAATGTGTCACAGTAGCTAGTTCATCAAAAAATTACTTGATATATCAATACGCTTCCAAAACGATTCTATTTTATAAATGATTGCATATTTTTCAAAAATTCTATTTCCATAACAGTCAGGTGCTACCTAGGGGAACTCGACGGGGGCTTCTAGAGTGGAGCAGAGCAATGCCGACAGACGAAGAAAGAACCAACCTCCCCTCATAAATATTACGATTTTTCTTTGAACGCAGGCACATTTGACGTAACGGTAGCGTTCGCGAAACATGTATACACAAAGTAAATTCACCATCCATCCGGCCATCAGACACTGAATATATCTCCAGCTAAGGCATACCCTACCCTTATCTACTATTCTCTCTTTGCATGAGTCTAATCTCTGACTCCGCGTTTGCATGAGTCTAATCCTTGACTCCATATTTGCATGAGTCTAATCCCTGACTCCATATTTGCATAAGGCTAAGCATTGCCTTCTCTTTGCATGAGACTAAGTTCTGTCTCCATATTTGCATGAGTCTAGTCCTTGACTCTATATTTGCACGAGGCTAATCCTTGCCTCCCCATTTGCATAAGGCTAACCCTGGCCTCCCATTTGCATGAGTCTAATCTCTGACTCCACGTTTGCATGAGTCTAATCCTTGACTCCACGTGCATGGTCTTATCCTTGACTCCATATTTGCATGAGATTAATCTCTGACACCATATTTGCATAAGGCTAAGCATTGTCTTCTCTTTGCATGAGACTAAGCTTTGTCTCCAATTTTGCACGAGGCTAATCCTTGCCTCCCCATTTGCATAAGGCTAACCCTAGCCTCCCATTTGCATGAGTCTAATCCGCAACATATTTTATTTATTTATGGTTGGATCTGGCTTATTATAGCGCTTGGGCTGCATATTTGTATGAGTCTAATCCCTGACTCCATATTTGCATAAGGCTAAGCACTGCCTTCTCTTTGTATGAGGTTAAGCTCTGCCTCCATACTTGCATAAGGCTAAGCACTGCCTTCACTTTTCATGAGATTAAGCTCTGTCTCCAATCTTGCATGAGTCTAATCCCTTGCCTCCCATTTGCATGAGTCTAATCTCTGACTCCACGTTTGTATGAGTCTAATCCTTGACTCCATACTTGCATGAGTCTAATCCCTGACTCCATATTTGCATAAGGCTAAGTCTTGCCTCCATATTTGCATGAGTCTAGTCCTTGACTCCATATTTATATGAGGCTAATCCTTTCCTACCCATTTTCATAAGGCTAATCCTTGCCTTCTCACTGGAATGGGACTAAGCATTGTCCCTCTTTGCACAGATATTGCTCTATTTCTACTACTATCTATTTGCTTTTCAACCGGGCTAAGCTCTGCCCTCCATTTCACAAGACTAAGTCTTGTCTTGTTACATCATATTATTGCATATCATGGGCTGAAACATTGTCAATCTATCCGAAGGCGTCATAGTCTAAAGGCATCATTCTCATAGTCGGAAGACACCATGCCATGGCTTCAGGATCTCTCGAACTTGCATATCATTATTTCAAGGCGTCATGGTTCAGAGACACCATTTTCATGGCACGAGAACAGCATTTCAAGGCCTGCAAATCCCTCACTAAACAATTCATGGCCCAGGACGTCATGGTCCAAGGACGTCATCTTTAACCGTCTGAAGACAACCTTCATGGTCCGAAGGGAATTTGCATCATGTTTAAATTTTTGCAAATACGTTTGTAGCATCTTTTATCTGCAGGTAACCAATAAGCAACTGCTATCCTAGCAGGAGCAATCTCGCTCCAGTTCCCTCCAACCGTCCCAAGCCTTTACCGCTCACCGTAGTTTCTTCCGCATCTTGTGTCCGTTCTTGCAATAATTTCATTGGCCTACTCCGTGGGTGAATCCAGAACTACACATGGCCTGATTCCTATAAATTTAGGGATATGTAGGCAACTCGAAAACTGTAATTCAGCCTCCATCTTTCAAAACCTCCCATCCGGTCAAAAGTGACCATCATTTCTTTATTCGAAAACTCTTTCATCCTTCCCAGGTAAAGAGAGGCAGCTGTTGATGCCCCATTTTTCCCTATATACTTTTTATATGCATAAATACCTTTGAAATGGAATATATATGCATATATAAGCATGCACAAGGCTTTTATAATTTTTTCTATAATTTTAAGGATTTAAATTGATTTATTTTTTTCCATTTTATTCATAAAATCCCCAATAATTATTTTCCAAATTATTTTTATGATTATTTATTCATTTAATATTTATACTTATGCCAAAACATGGTTAATATATTTTTTTATGCATTTTTATAATTGCATTTGGTATTTTTTAAGCTAAATTGTATATAATTGCAATGTTAGCCCATTTAGTATATAATTACATTTTATGTGCGTAAAATTGGTCCCTATATTTTTTAAATTACAATTATATATTTTAAATCATTTTGTCATATTAAATTATTTTCTAGCAATTGCTTATTATTTATTATAAATTAAAATAGGGAAAATTGGCTATTTAAATTATATCCGGATTTGGCATTTCAATTGCAGCCCAAATTGGACCCAAACCCGACCTAATTTCTTATTAAAATACCCGACCTAGACCCTACATATACTTACCCGACCCATCTACCCGATCAAATCTTTGCCGTTGATCTCCCAGATCAACGATCCATACCCATTCTTTCCTTTTTTAATCCCTAACACCTCCTAACCCTAGCCATTCTTTACAGCTCACCGCCTTCAGAAGCTCTCATCTCCTCTCTTCTCTCAATCTAACCCTAATCCCTCTTCAGCCGCCGCCTCCTTCTCTGGTCTTCTCCGGTGACCACATTTCAACCCCAAGCCTCCAATGGCTCCTCCATTGCCTTGCTCATCTTCTCTAAGGCCTTCAAAGGACCTGGGCCAGGCCAACTTATGTCTAGGGTTGCTGTTTTGGCTATTCATGGATTCTCCGGTGTGATTTTGAGCAAAATCACACTATATTGGTTACGATCGTTGAAGTTCTAAACAGGTTCTTCCATTTCTATTTGGGTTTCTTCTGAAACCCTAATTTTTGTTTACACCTCCTAGATCTGGGCTATTTTAAAGCGATTCAAGTCCGCTCCTTCTATGTTTTACACTGTTCTTGAACTTCTCTTGAAAAATAATCGATTTCAAGTCGTTTTACTTTCTTTTTAAATTAGGGTTTTTTAGGACTTCTTCTACACTTTGTTTAAATCGATTATTCATGTTTTAACTTCTATTCTTTGCATATCTCAAACAATTCTTTGCTTTTACTCCTTTTCAACTCGTCTATGTTGAAAACCCTAATTTCTTAGCCTCAACCTTAGGTTTCTGAGTTCTGTTTTGATAATATGTTCAATAATCAGTATGTTTCTATGATTCTATGATTCTTTGCCTTACGTTTGTTTGTTATGGTTCTTAGTTGTCGTTATCCCTTACTATTGTGTGATTTTGCCTATTTGGTTCGCCAATGTTTCTGATTCTTCACTTCTCCTACCTGTATCATGCTTAGCTTACTAATTCAGACTATGCTCTACATGAATCCCTAATTTTATGTGTGATTCTTGCCCTACTCGACCTCTTAGGGTTCTAATTTTGCTTACCATGTATTTGTTCTTATAGAGTGGTGCTAGATCAGTGTTACCTCCTATTCTTGCATCCCTGAATCTTCGTGATTGATCTTTCATGATTATTCTTCTGATTTTTACCTTGTAGAACGTTTTACTAACCTTATTCGATGGTCAATTATGCTGTTAATTGATTGCTCAAGTCTTTCCTCGATTTATGTGTACTGAACCTGGCCTCTATTACATATTGTATTCTTGTACTATGCAGAAAATATTTCCTTGATTGGCATGTCCAGCCTTACAAGATTTCTTTCCTTATTTGGCACATGTCTATTACGGTTCAAAGTTAACTTCTCAATTAAAGGGGACTTACCTTGATTTCCTGACTGATTGATCTCAAGTTCCTTAATTACTAATGGACTGTGTTTTTTTTTACTTATTTACTACCTGCTTTCAAACTATATATACCCTAGTCTTTCATTAGCACAGACACGGGCTCTTGGGTTCAAAACTATCTCTCATACTTAAAAAAATCTCTGCTCTCTCTCTCTCTCTCTCTTGTGCTACTTGCTACTGCTTTAAGTTAGCCGGCTGCAAGCCAAGGATAACCATTTGTATTCTCTTGTTCTTTCATTATGCTCACTATCCTCTTTACTGGTATGTCCTGGTTTCAATTCAAAGTTCCAACAACAATATGATTCTCTTATTGTTTCAGTTCATCTTGTTTCTAGTTTGCTTCTATTTATGGTTTTTTTGTGAAACTTGTAGTTAAGGGTTACATTATTAGCATGTCTCCCCCTCCCTTGAGATCAGTATATTTCCCCTTCTGTTTGTTTCTGAGCATGTCTACAGCAATCATCACTTACTTGTTATATGTTTACCACCATGAATTCCCCAAATCCATGTTCCCCTCCATGTGAGTCTGTTTTTTATGTCTGATTTTGTGACTATGTCTAGTTAGCTACTTTTGGGCATGACTATACTAATTCCCAAGTCTTTGCTTAATTATGTGTCCTATGTATTCCCAAACTCCCTTGACCCCTGTGTGACTACTGAATTTACTTGGTTCTATGAATTGTCTATGTGCAAATCTGTCCTAAGGTGTTTGGACTTCTGTTCATCTCTTCAACCCTTTTATTTAGACAATCTCTATTGCTTTACTAAACTACTTTCAAACAGGCCCTCTTTCATACAGTTTTTCACTAAAATCACTTTCACTCTACTCTTAGTCCATAAGTTCTGCCCCCTCTAGTATGTGTACTGCCTTGGGATCCTCTTGAGAACCCTCTGAACTCTGGCATACTGAAGCTGGCCCTTCCATACTGCACTTGTTCAATTTTGGTTACCAAGTCTAGGTGTAAGCACTGCCCGGGATCCTTGAGATACTTAGGGAACTTTGATGCACCTAGACTATGTAATTGTCTATGGAATTGAGGCATATGAGGTTATTGGAGGCTTTGGGGAATCTGGGCCTAATTGAAGGCTCCCTATAGAATAGCTTCTTGATTTTTTATTCACTTATGTAATTCATTCATTGGTCTGTAATAACTTGTAAACAAATATTGGGGTATTTAGTGAAAAGGGTGGGTAGATACATGCTTTATGGAGTAATACGGGTAGAAATCATGCTCCTAGGATTTTACTTGTAAATCAGTTTGCTCTACTAAATAGAAATCATGCTCCTAGGACCTTATTTTTAAAATCTGTTTGCTCTACTAAATAGAAATCATGATCATAGGACTTTACTTTTAAATATGTTTGCTTTACTATGTAGAAATTATGTTTATAAGGTTCTACATTTTGTCATGTTTAGAAACCATGCCTATAGGTTCCAAACAATCATGTCTTAAAATCATATTAAATAATAGATGCCATGCCTATAGGACCTAATCCAGATTCAGTTATAACAAGTGTTATGTATGTTTCCATGCCTGCAAATCATTAAAATCAGTATTACTCTTAGATATCATGCCTATAGGGAGCCATACCCGAAATTCTGCTCGTCGGTCTAATCTAGTCTAATAAATCAACTTGATCACGCCTAGTCCATTTCTGAATTGGTTTTATTAAGTATTAAGTATTAGGTATATCAATCTCATTAGATATCATTGTAGACATGTGATTTTTGACCCTCCCCGAGATTTTTTATAATTTAGCATGTAAATATTTAGTTTAGGGCTAATATCGCTATTTCAACTAATTTTGACTCTTTTACTTTATTTTGTCACAAAATTGAAAATTACAAAAAATATTTTTATTTATTTATTTATTTAGCTAATTGATATAAAATAGTTTCACTTTTAATTTTGATTTTACTTTAATTAATTGGAAATGAGTTCATAATTTTGTAGTTGTTATTTTAGGAGCTAATATTTTTAGTCTACTAGAGTAAAAGGGCCACTTTTAAAAGTATATTTGGCCAAGGGTGGCCAATTCAGATCTAGCCCATAATCCTAGGCCCAATACCTACTAATTTAACCCTAAAATCCTAAATAAAACCTAGATCCCTACACTTTATACAATAAGCCTTTTTCTCTACATAAAGAGGACCTAAGAAAATGAGCTAAAGATAGAGGCTAAAAGAAAACCTAAGACCTAAGAACCTAAACGCAAAAGATCTGAAAATCAGCTAACCTAAAACGCCTAAAAAATCTGAAAAAAGTATCTAACCTAAGACTGAGGAAATCAGCCGCAATAACACAAAAGGAGAAACCCCCCACCCCTCACCCCTGCCGTTACACACATCAACACATACCATCAGGAACACAAAACTCACAGACCTTGAAGCAAACAGTCGGTTTCCTAGTCATCCTCTCCAAACAACACCCTTCATCTTTTTCTTCTTCAGTCAAGAACCAAAATCATTGTATTCATCCATTTTGTACCGACTGTATAGTAAAATACATCTCCTTCAAGCTAGAGGACAACGTCGGGGATATTTCGTGTCCTTCTCTATATTGTAACCAATTTGTTTGACTCAATCTATTGTCGGAATCTGGTTAGTCAACAGTTATTTGTTAAATGGTGCGACGTATTGTGTTAGTCTGCTGCGTTAAGGATTGAGCAACTTTGATTCTGGACATGAGGGCTGAGGGGTTCAGAGCAGTTTTTTTTCATTGAAGTTGTGCTATGGAATTCACCGATTTGAGGTTCCATCTGTGTCTGTCTGTTATTCGAGCTTCAAAAATAGTATTGTAAAGGTCCATATTCTCCCACTATTTCTTTGTTAAGATAATTTTCGTGAATATATGATCTTTTCTTATTAACCTTTGTGAAGATTGAAATGATATCTCTGTTAAGTGTTAGGCTTCATTAGCTTTTTGGTTAAATGTGTTACTTTCTTGTTGATTGACGAAAGGTTAATGTTTCGGGTATGAATTGATGATGAGTATTTCGCCAAGCAGGTTGAGAAGCTTGGTTCTTGGTTTCTACTTTTTACTGGACCTTTTAATCATAATGGCGTTCCTTTAAGATGTTGAATCAAGCTTATGTTATTGTACCTCGACTAAGGTTCGAGTGTGCATTTCATGTGACCCTGCCATAATTTGGAATAATAATAATAAAATTAAACATGTTGCAAACCCGGGTGTGCATTCAATGTGACCCGACTTCAATTCCCAACAAGGTTAAATAGAACATGTCGTGAACCACGGGTGCATTTCATGTAGCGTGGCTGATGATGTGTTTTAAATAACCTTGAATTTTCCAAAAAGACATTAAAAGCGGTTAGAAGGATAAAATTTCACATAGGTTTTAAATGTGTAAATAATTAGATAAATAGGCCAATAATAATAGTTGAGCAACTGAGCTAGAACCACGGAATGCGGAAATGCCTAACACCTTCTCCCGGGTTAACAGAATTCCTCACCCGGATTTCCGTGTTTGCGGGCTATAAAACATAGTCAATCTTTCCTCGATTCGAGATTTGGACTGGTGACTTGGGACACCATAAATTATCCCAAGTGGAGACTCTGAATAAACAAAATAATCCCGTTTTGATTGTCACTTAAATTGGAAAAAACTCTCTTATACCCTCTTCCGGGGGTGGAAAAAGGAGGTGTGACAGCTCTGGTGACTCTGCTGGGGACAAGAACCCAGAACCTTTGATTTAGGGTTTAGAATTCGAGCTTAGAATAATTGTTATAGTTGGCTTTTGTTTATTATCTGATTTTTACATGTTTGAACCTAAGGTGCTAAATATCGCTTTTTACCGCTTTGATATTGTTTGAACTATATATAAATTGTTATGAAACCCTCCTCTCTTTGAGTCTTCTAAATCATCTGGGAAGTGTGCATTCGTGTGACTTCTTTTCTGTTAGAGTCATATTCCAATTTTAGAACGAGGTTCGGACAAGTTGCAAAGCCGGTGAAGCTTCTGTATTTCCGGTACGCTGCCCCCCCCCCCAGCTCGAGCTGTCCGCTCAGGTAGGCCAGATCTAGAACAAATAAACCCAGGTTTTTAAACCTAGAGTAACATAGCCTCATGCTGGATCCCTAGTAGGAACGTTTGTTGCATCACGTGCATTTAACTTTGGGGACTCAACACAGGGGTTGGGTCCGTCTAGGACAGGTGTACCCAAAATAACAGACCATCTTGATGCATCCTACGTGCTACATGTTGCATTTATTCAAGGGTAAAAAAGTTATTTGGCGGACCAATGATAGTTGAGGGCAAATAAAAAAGGGAAAAAAAGAAAAAAAAGAGGGTGAAGTGTGAAAAATAAAGCAACTAGGGCCTAGTTATGTTTTCTTTCACATTTTTGTTAAGAAAAAGAAAAGGAGAAAAAAAAACATGAAAAATTCAAAAAAAAATTGCACTTTTTCATCATTTTCTCGCCCGTATCCAATCTGTCCGAACTACGCACACCTGATTCTCGTCTTTCGGGGCGTGATAAGTAGGCAACCCACATAAGGTCTGGTCTTCCTAGTGAGTCTTAGGTTCTTGGCTTCGCGGGGTCTTAGCCAAATCTTGCATTTTTAGCCACATAGGTTAATTTAAAAAAAAATAGTCACAATCATGTCTTGCATGTGTCCAACAGAAAGGGTTATTATCTCACATAGCGTTCTAGGTCTTTAACTTTGTTTGGTAATAATTTTCTCATACAGGTGTGGACTTACTTACCGGAGTTTGAGCATGACAGACCCCCAAGACCATCTGGTCAGGACCGTTGCACCCGGGAGCGCTTAAGGAGATTTTTTTTATTTTCTTTTTATCTTATTTTTTATGTTTTGAGTATGTTTTTCTTTTTATGTCGTCTTTTACCTTATAGTTTTGTATAGTAGTACCGAGTTATTTGTTATTGTACTTTCTACTTTATATTTGAAAAAGTGTGCTCTAACTCAAAAATCCAAAAAAAAAAAGGTTTTGCGTTTTATATTTCTGTTAGAAGTTTTCTTTAGAATACTAATTCTAGAAATAAAAAAAAATCTTTTGAGGTGGTTTTCCTTTAGGAAATTAATATCTAGAACTTGAAATAAAAATTGTTGTTATATTTCCTTTTAGTACATTAAGACTAAAAATTCAAAAAAAAAGAATATATTTTTAGTACATCTTTAAAAGTTTTCTTTAAGATATTAATTCAAAAAAAATCCAAAAAGATTTTCTTTTGAGGTTCTTCTTTGGGAAATCAATGAATAATGAGTAAAAAAATCTTTTTATTTTCACTCGAACTTTAGAACATTGTACATGGAAGAAAAAACATATTTTATCTTTTGTTAATCTTTAGAATTTCTCCTTTAGATAATCAAATTAAAATCCAAAAATATTTTTATCTTGTTCATTTCTCGTTTCGAAATACTTCTTCAGGGATAGCACACAAAAATTCAAAATATTTTTTTTTGATTCATTCTTTAGATTTTCTTCCTAAAAAATTTTGCTTCTTTTATTTCTCTTTTCTCATCAGAGTAGTCATTAAGGCAAAAAAGAAAACAATAAAAGAAAAAGAGAACGTTAGTTTTTTTATTTTATTCTCGATCTTCCCGAACTACGCAAAGATCTAATTCATGCGACGTCATGATACGTAGGCAACCTACATAGGGTTCGATCAAATTATTTTTTTATTATTAAAAGAAAAAGAAAAAAATAAGGAAACAAAAAAAAGGTAAAATTATGGGATGTGAGAAGGAGAGGAAAGACAAGAGTGATAATTAGAAAAAAATGAGGAAGGAAAATGAGAAAGCAAGTGCTAGAAAAGAAACAAAAAGAGAAGATTGAAGGAAACATATTGGGATGATGCCAAGTAACCCTGTGACCCTCGAAGTCATTCTAGAACCGTTAATTGTTGCTAGGTGCATTGCATGCAATGTGATATTTTTAGCTGTTAAATACCCTAATGCTAACAGGATGTCCCCATTTTTTTCCTTTTGTTATCTTCATCGGCCAGATTAAGGGTGGTTGGTTTTGGTTTTTTATTAACCCATCCATACAACACAAGTTAAAGAGCAAGGTAGCCATGTCTAGCAAAGACTTGGACATAGGGGTTATTGATCCGTCTAAGGGAATTGTTGAATCAGAATTTGAGTTGAAAGAAGAGGTCTTAAGGTTGAAAGGACAGATGGCCGAAATATACCAGGCCTGGATTAGTTGGTGTTATCCACCATCAGTTCCCACTAACTACACTGAAAGCCTTGTCATAATTCCACCACTGTCACAAGTCCAGGATACCTCCCTATAACTTTTTCACACTCCACCTCCCAGAATCACCTCATATCCCGCTTTTGACCACTCATGTTTTTGTAGCTCATCCACCTACTACCTTTCCCCAATCCTTTAGCGAGATTGTGTTCAAAATCTCGGATGTCCAACACTATGCTCCAAAACCTCCAGGTGAATCTGAAAAGCCTGCTAAGACAGTGGAGCAAGATGAGATATCTGGAAAGCTGAAAGGGTTTAAGATGCCAAAGTTTAATTTTTATGATAGGCGTGGAGATCCAGTAGCCCATCTGAGGGGTTATTGCAGTGAAATGAGATGTTTTGGCGGGAAATATGAGTTGTTGATGGCGTATTTCAGTGAGATTCTGACTGGGGCAGCTTTGGAATGGTATACCCGTCAAGATATCGGTAAGTGGCATACATGGGATGGCATGAATCAAGATTTTGTGCGACTCTTTCAGTACAATATAGACATTGTCCCAGGCCACTCCTCCCTATCTCAGATGGAAAAGAAACCCAAAGAAAGTTTTAGGGAATTTTGGTTCAGATGGAACGAACAAGTTGCTCGGGACAGTCCTCCCATTGATAGAAAAGATGTTGCTGAACCCCACCAATGTCAGGATCTAATTGGCATTTATGCTAAATGCTTTCAGCCTCAATACCGACCCCATGAACATCCCCAAACTCCACATAATCCACCCCAGTATTATCTTCCGAACAACATCCGTCCATCTGTCAAACCACTAGGTCACTCCAAAAGGCAAGCACGAGCACCGTAAAAGCTTCACCAGCCTCCGCAAAATTCTCAAGTGCCTTATAACCCACATTCAAGCCAAGGGTGTAGAAGGGAACAAAGGCTGAAAGATAATTTTACACCAATAGGAGGGTCCTATGCAAGCTTGTTTGAGAGATTAAAGCATTGCAACATGATTACACCTATTCCTCTAAATTATATAGACCCGCGTGCGAGAAGCTTTGACCCTGCTAAAAAGTGTGAATACCATTCCAATGCTCAGGGGCACAATGTTAAAGATTGTCATGCTTTAAAAAGGGAAATAGAAAGAATGATTCAAGAAGGAATAATTTTGGTCCAAGGTAGCAATACCCTAAGGGTCACACATAATCCTCTACAGGTACATGACAATGCACAGATTGTTGGGATGGTTTGCATTGACAAAAGTTTGGTCAAAGGAGCCAATGCGCCACTTGGTGAAGACAATGTGATTGAAGTTAGTGAAGGTCCTAGTGATATTGATGTGGAACTCAGTGGCTAAGATGTCGAGCTTGGTGATTGGAAAGATGCTCCTTTCTTGTCCAGCTAGGGAGGAGTTTTGGTGGTTCATTTTGCTATCATTTCTGTTGTCCGGGTTATTTCAGGATCAGAATATTGTCTTGTGCCTCAAACCATTCTATCCTTTTTATTTTGCCTAGTTCCTTTAGTCGTAGTAACTCATTTAGTGTTATCTAGGTTTGTTCCAGGGTTGTACCCCAGTTTATTTTACTTGTTTTGTTGTTCAAACCCTTTCACCATCTATATAATGCAATTTCTTGTTTTCTATTATTTCTAGTCTGTGTTTGTTCAGTTCTCTTTCCCTTTTATAGTTCTTTTCCTACTGACTCTAGTGACATGAAATTCACGCGTAATTCTCAGCTTGATCTTAAAAGTTAGTTTAATTAGGAAGCAATGAAACAATTTTGAAGATGATAGGGACACTTGAGGGAAATAAGTACAGATTTGGACATTTTGAGATCATTTGAAGCCCGAACCATGTGAAACTGGGGCAGATAATTTGGGAAGTTAATAGGGTGACAAGAATTCGTTAAAGGAGAGTGCATCCCGGACAATTTGAAGCAAGCAACTTTGAGTTCAAGTGCACCTCAAGTAACAAGATAAAGTCAGGGAAGTTTTTCTCCGAATTGATGGAGGATATCCATTGTGAAAAGGGAATCACCCAACGAGGGTTCTGCACTTGACAAGGCGCAAAAGAAAAATGGAAGGCATATCGGTAATGTCAATGTCGAAGCCGCAAAAGAAATATTGTGCATGATCTTCAATTTTTATTTCAAGTTGCATATGTTGTACTTGGCATTTTCAGGGATTGGGAGGCCCTCTTTCAACTACCCAAACACTTATATCATTGGACACCCTCTTGAGCCTGTACTAATTTCTTTGACCTCCCCTCTTTTGGAATCAAGTTATAGTCATAAAAAAAAGTTCATGCCACCATAGGTTTATTTTAGAAAGTTCATTCCAAAAGAAAAAAGAAAAAAAAAGAAAAAAAAGAGATAAATAAAAAAAGGGAAAAAGAAAAAAGAAAAAAAGGAAAAAAAAAGAAAAAAGAAAAGGAAAATAGTAACAAAAGTAGTCTTGTGAACTACGTTTGACCTGATTCTTGTCACCACAAGATACGTAGGCAGCCTTACGGTTCGGTCATACCAAATAAAATATTTCATAATCCCACGAAGTCGAGAGTGGGGCAGTCTTTCTTAGTAAAAAGAAAAAGGAAAAAAAAAGAGAATCAAATTGCCTTGTTTTAGAAATTGGGACAAAGTTTTTAGAATGGATTCCAAAAGTTGTAAATCAATTAACCCAATTGTCTTAGTTATTTTGAGCCTTTATGATATCCTTTTTTTCTAACCCTGTCCAAAAGCCATATTACAGTCCAAAAAGGCCTCCTAGATAATTTTTGAAAGTGTTGAGTTTAGACATGCCAAGAGTATATGATGTTTTTACCATGGTTAATGCCTTGTCATCTGCAGAATCAGAGGAACTAAGAATAAAAGAACAAAATGAGAGAGTCTTATTGGTGAAAACCTTCACAGGCACCATAAGGCGATGGTGAGTTGAGAGAAAGAGCAAAATGAGAGAGGCTTGATGGTGAAAACCCTTCGGGCACCACAAGTGGAACAAGGATCATGAATCAGATAGAATAATCGGAGCGTTGAAGCCCAGTTTCATGGCTAAGAGGTACAACAAGAGTTGAACAAAAGACTTGCTTGACAGATTAGGCCACTTAACCCAAAGGTGCATGTCATGGTTGTAGTTTTCTTGTTAGGAATCATCTCTTTTCATTGTCCTTTACTTTGTTCCTTTTGTCTTGCTTACCTCTTCTTACTGAGTTTGTTTGGTCAGAACAAGTGAGAAATGACTTCAAAATTTGCCACCAGCTTTCCAATTGCACAAAACGGGATCTGGCTAGCACATCAAAGTGGCACAAGTCAGGAAAGAACAACATGCGCACTGAGTTGGTAACAATCAACGTGCTTTGGGGATTCAAGTAAAATACAAAAGTTTGGTATATGTCAATTCATGAACAATGCAACAGATAGAGGATGTTAGGTGAATGGATCAAAGGTATTTTCTCTGATAAGGTTGATAGAGAAGGTGGTTAACCAATGACAAACAAGGTCTTCCAAGCGGAAATCAAAGTTATCATGGCAAGTGAAGGAGTAATAGACCTCAAGGCCAAGGCCAGTGGTTTAAGTCAGGAAAGAACAGCATGTGCACTGAGTGGGTGGCAATCGACGTGCTTTTGGATTCATGTGAAACACAAAGGTTCAGTATATGTCAATACATGAGCAATGCAACAGATAAATGGTATTGGGTTTGAATGGATCAGAGGTATTTTACGTGATAAGGGTAACAGAGAAAGTGGTCATCAATAAACAGGCAAGGTCGTTCAAGTTGGAATCAAGTTATCATGGGAAGTAAAGGAGCAATCAAGGCCACAAACCAACCACCACGTTTAAACTCACAAGTTTTCTTTCTTTGAAACAGGGACGAAGACTATGTCCAAATCAAAGCTGTGAAGCTTGAATTTTTTTTCAAATGTCGTGCCCAAATTTTGTTAGCACAAAGGCAGTTTGAGAAGGGGAAAGAAAATTGGTTCGATCTGCAGGAACCCTCCATAAGGAAAGAATGGTTCAGAGGGCAAGGAATTTTGTTCGTTCTGCAGAGATCCTCCAAGAAGAAAGCATGGCTCAGGTAAGTTCATTCTCGGCTTTTCAGGACCCTCCTAGATAATGGGATTAATTTAAAGTTCTCAGGACCCTCCTGGATAATGGGATCTAGTTTTAAGTTTTTAAGACCTTCATAGATAATAAGATTTAGCGTAAGTTTTACCTTTAGGAAATAGAATTTAGCTTTGAAGTTGTCACTCTTAAGATGAGATTTAATTTTAAATTTTCAGGACCCTCCTGTATAATGGGATTTCTCTTTTAAATTCTTAGAGTTTTTGGGTACCATGATTCGATTAACACTCACAGATGTTCCCGATATCAAATTGGGCAGAAAATTTCTTTTGTTTTGTCCGTTTTGTTGTAATTAAGTTCAAAGGAAAAGTAGTTTCAAGAAGAGGACAATTCAGGTTCAGCAATCAGGCGCCCACCTGGAGAAACAAGGGAAGACAGTTCTAAAAAAAGCAGTCTTAAGAGAAAGCAGCTCGAGTGTCAGCAATCAGGCGCCCACCTGGAGAACAAAGGGAAAGCAGCAATGTTCGAAGGAAGACGGTTCAAGTTCAGCAATCAGGCACCCACCTGGAGAACAAGGATAAGCAGTTCAAGTCTCAAGGAAAAACAGTGCAAATGTTGGTAATCAGGAACCCACCTGGAGAACAAAGAGAAGCAGCAATGTTCAAAGGAAGACGGTTCAAGTTCAGCAATCAGGAGCCCACCTGGAGAACAAGGTAAAATAAGTCAAGTTTCGAGGGACAAGAAGTGCAAGTGTTGGAAATCAGGCACCCACCTAGAGAACAAGAAGAAGCAGTTCAAGTCTCAAGGAAAAACATGTGTACGTGTTGGAAATCAGGCACTCACCTGGAGAACAAGGGGAAACAGGTCAAGTTTCGATGAAAAGCAATTCAAGTTTTGGCAATTAGGCGCCCACCTAGAGAGCAAGGGAGTATAGTTGAAATTTTGTCAATCAGGTGCCCATATGGAGAGCAAGGGAATACAATTAAGGTTTTGGCAATCAAGCGCCCACCTGGAGAGCAAGAGAATACAATTGATGTTTTGGCAATCTGGCGCCCACCTGGAGAGCAAGGGAATACAATTGAAGTTTTGGAAATCAGGCGCCCACCTGGAGAGCAAGGGAATATAGTTAAAGTTTCAACAATCAAGCGCCCACCTGGAGAGCAAGGGAACACAGTTGAAGTTTTAGCAATCAGGCGCCCACCTGGAGAGCAAGGGAATACAGTTAAAGTTTTGGCAATCAGGCGCCCACCTGGAGAGCAAGGGAATACAGTTCAAGTTTTGGCAATCAGGCGCCTACCTGGAGAGCAAGGGAATACAGTTAAGGTTTTGGAAATTAGGCGCCCACCTGGAGAGCAAGGGAATACAGTTCATGTTTTGGAAATCAGGCGCTCACCTGGAGAGCAAGGGAATACAGTTAAACTTTTGGCAATCAGGTGCCCACCTGGAGAGCAAAGGAATACAATTCATGTTTTAGCAATCAGGCACCCACCTGGAGAATAAGGAAAGCAGTCCAAGTTTCAAAGGAAGACAGCACAAGTTTCAAGGGAAAACAGTTTAAGGTGACAAAGGGAATACAATTCAAGTTTCGGTAATCAGGTGCCCGCCTGGAGAACAAGGGAATACAGTTCAAATGTTGGCAATCAGGCGTCACCTGGAGAATAAGGGAATTTACTTCAGAATGCAATTCAACTCAGCAACTAAAGAAGCTCGCAGCAAGAATGCGAGTCAACAGTCTGAGATGATCGACGGAAGTTAGTCACAATCCAAAATAAGAAAAAAAGGAAAGGCAAGAAGTGAATTCAAATGCAGAAGTTGATAAAAGATGTGAGCTGCTCAAGACATGATTGAAGTTACAAGCATGGTATGCCCGTTTTTTATCCAAAAAGCTGAAGAAGAATGAACTAGCACCTGCAACTAGCTAGCGTCAAGGTTCAAATCCAAAGTCTATATGAAAAACCATTCAAGACTCAAGATCAAACATCAGAAGACTTATAGATAGGAATCTTGTAACTCATAGTTGACAAGCTTAGTTAGTCTTTTTCATTTTTGATTTTTTGTAATAACAGGACCGTGGACCGGAACCTCGATGGAATGGCACCTTGATCGGCTCTCCACCTCGGTATACTCCATCATCTCATTCACTTATGAACTACACGTGGCCTGATTACTTTATAGCCAAGGACATGCAGGCAACTCATATACCAGGGCTCGACCATATTCTCCTTTCTTTTAGCTTTTGGTCCCTTTAAATAAGGGTCGGGTCAAAAATACATGTCTAGTCGTTCTTTGTCTGAAAATATTTCGCGTTTCCAGTCAAAGAGGGGCAGCTGTAGACATGTGATTTTTGACCCTCCCCAAGATTTTTTATATTTTAGCATGTAAATATTTAGTTTAGGCCTAATATCGCTATTTCAACTAATTTTGACTCTTTTACTTTATTTTGTCACAAAATTGAAAATTACAAAAAATATTTTTATTTATTTATTTATTTAGCTAATTGATATAAAATAGTTTCACTTTTAATTTTGATTTTACTTTAATTAATTGGAAATGAGTTCATAATTTTGTAGTTGTTATTTTAGGAGCTAATATTTTTAGTCTACAGAGTAAAAGGGCCACTTTTTAAAGTATATTTGGCCAAGGGTGGCCCAATTCGGATCTAGCCCATAATCCTAGGCCCAATACCTACTAACCTAACCCTAAAATCCTAAATAAAACCTAGATCTCTATACTTTATACAATCAGCCATTTTCTCTACATAAAGAGGACCTAAGAAAATGAGCTGAAGATAGAGGCTAAAAACAAACCTAAGAGCTAAGAACCTAAACGCAAAAGATCTAAAAATCAGCTAATCTAAAATGCCTAAAAATCTGAAAAAAGTATCTAACCTAAGACTGAGGAAATCAGCCGCAATAACACAAAAGGAGAAACCCCCCACCCCTCACCCCTGCCGTTACACACATCAACACACACCATCAGGAACCCAAAACTCACAGACCTTGAAGCAAACAGTTGTTTTCCTGGTCATCCTCTCCAAACAACACCCTTTATCTTTTTCTTCTTCTTCAGTCAAGAACCAAAATCATTGTATTCATCCATTTTGTACCGACTGTATAGTAAAATATATCTCCTTCAAGCTAGAGGAAAACGTCGGGGACATTCTGTGTCCTTCTCTGGATTGTAACCAGTTTGTTTTGACCCAATCTATTGTCGGAATCTCGTTGGTCAATAGCTGTTTGTTAAATGGTGCGACGTATTATGTGAGTCTGTTGCTTTAAGGATTGAGCAACTTTGATTCTGGACGTGAGGAGCTGAGGGGTTCAGAGCAGTTTTTTTTCATTGAAGTTGTGTTATGGAATTCGCCGATTTGAGGTTCCATCCACGTCTGTATGTTATTCTATCTTCAAAAATAGTCTTGTAAAGGTCCATATTCTCCCAGTATTTCTCTGTTAAGATAATTTTCGTGAATATATGATCTTTTCTTATTAACCTTCGTGAAGATTGAAATGATATCTCTATTAAGTGTTAGGCTTCATTAGCTTTTTGGTTAAATATGTTACTTTCCTGTTGATTGATGAAAAGGTTAATGTTTCGGGTGTGAATTGATGATGAGTATTTCGCCAAGCAGGTTGAGAAGCTTGGTTTTGGGCTTCTACTTGTTACTATACCTTTTAATCTTAATGGTGTTCCTTTAAGACGTTGAATCAAGCTTATATTATTGGTACCTCGACTAAGGTTCGGGTATGCATTTCATATGACCCTGCCATAATTTGGAATAATAATAATAATAAAATTAAACATGTTGCAAACCCGAGTGTGCATTTTATGTGACCCGACGTCAATTTCCAACAAGGTTAAATAGAACGTATCGTGAACCTCGGGTGCATTTCATGTAGCGTGGCTGACGATGTGTTTTAAATAACCTTGAATTTTCCAAAAAGACATTAAAAGCAGTTAGAAGGTTAAAAATGCACATAGGTTTTAAATGTGTAATTAATTAGATAAATAGCAATAATAATAGTTGAGTGACTGTGCTAGAACCACGGAACCGGGGAATTCCTGACACCTTCTCCCGGGTTAACAGAATTCCTTGCTCGGATTTCTGTGTTCGCGGGCTATAAAATAGAGTCAATCTTTTCTCGATTCGGGATTTGAACCGGTGACTTGGGACACCATAAATTATCCCAAGTGGAGACTTTGAATAAACAAAATAATCTTGTTTCGATTATCACTTAAATTGGAAAAAACTTTCTTATACCCTCTTCTGGGGTGGAAAAAGGAGGCGTGACAATCATTTCTATAGGTATTAAAGAAGTCTGTTTCAAAAACTTGCTTTGTTTTTATACAAGTGTGCTAATCATTACTCCGTGTATAGGCAAGCCCTTAAGGCATTAGCAAAACTGCATCTCTGAAACTGTTACTATTGCTTAAAGTTTTCTGATCCTAACAGGCTTTGAAAAACAATCCATAGGCAACTACTGGAGTTATAACTTCTGAGTCTAAAAGAGGTTGTTTGTCTTCTGCATATTCACCTAGATATTCTGCATTAGGACATTGTCTAATAAAAAGACCTTAATTGTGTTTGAGCCGTGTTGCTTATATGTTTGTTCAAGGAGGAAACTCTGAGCCTCTAATTGCTCCCGTTATGTGTTGAAAGTCCTAAATGTTTTGATTGTCGCCTTAGAATTTTCGCCTTTTAAACCTTAGGGGTACGTCTAGAACCACCTATAGGTAGAGGTCCTAACTCCCTCCAGGACCATTAAGAAGTACTGGTCACGCAATAGAAATCGTTGACCAAACACCCACTTTGCATGACCAATAAGGGGATAGGAAGGGTAGATATGGAATATGATGACTACGCGTTAATGTCACGTGTAGCCCCTCATTGAAGAGTGTTTACCGGACATTGTGTGGGGTGATCCTATAGGATAACCAACCTAGGACCCCTCTTCACCAAATTCCTTTTTATTTAAACCTTTGTTTTCAACTTGCCCAAATTTTTAAAACTTAAGTTATCCCAACGTGCTTTGCTTGCGACCTATTTGATTCAATTGTTTACTTGTAATAGACTAATTTGTGAATATAAGTTCGGCCGGGACCCACAGTTATGGACCAAGAGGGGTGCCTAACACCTTCCCCTCGAGGTTACTCGTGTCGTTACCCTAATCTCTGGTAATGCAAACCAACCCAAGAGTTAATCGCTCTAGGTGCCCTAACGCACCATAATCTGTTAGGTGAAGACTCTTCAAATACCCAATTCCCAAAAAGAAATGAGTCATTACACCCCGTGAATGTCAAAACCCGGACTCCACGAGGAAAAAGGGGGCGCGACAATATACATATATATACATATATATACACGTATATAACACCATCTGGTCATGGGTCAATGTACATGTATAAATGCATGAAATGCATATGAAATACGCTAATAAAATATCTTGGTACGTCATAAGATCATTATGCCTCTAATTAAAATCATGAAATAAACTTTACCAACTTACGTATTTTTCTAAGGCCCATGAATAAACGATAGAATAATAAGACATATGCGAAATCAAGAACATAGGAACCTCTACTATTTTTATGAATAGAGTCATTTATGAAAGTTGTGCATTTACTCGTTTCGTTTGTATCGTATGGATCATGCCAAAAAGAAAGAAGGGATAGCCTTAACATACCTAGATTAGAGAAAAATCCATATGAGATTCTGGAGAAAGATTCAGTTGAAGACTATGGAGAGTAGTATCAGTTCCAACTGCATGTCTTGAGCATTGGAATACAATCATAGTACATGGGAGCCCAATTAATTTTGAGACTATTCACTTCTCTATAGTCGAAAAACTTAGAAAAAAGTGGAACTAGTGAAATTCAATTCCCTTTGGCAGAAAGGAGAGAGAGGCATATTTACGGCTTAAAAGCTGAAAGGTAGAAAGGTATGTCCAAATTAAAGGGACCACCAGAAGGCAAGTTTGGTCACTGTTATCTACTCTTACGGACACTAACCAGAAGATGAACTCATGAAATTAATGATCATGCTCTTGAACATGCAATACTTTTACAAATTGTTAATCATTGATCTGATGGATGCACCAATTTTTCATCTAACCCCTTTTTGCTTCCAATAAACTATGCCTATAAAACTAAATTTTTCACCAATTTATCCACCATTAATGTTTTTGGGTGGTGTTGAAACGGGGTAGTAGTTATTAATCACCATGCCAAAGAGGATTAGGTTCTCATTTGAATATACCCAAAAACTATTTCCTAATAAGGAAATGTTTAAGATGCTAGATTACATAGACCAAACTTTCCTCCTATTTAGATAGGCGTACAATGTCCAGATTTCTATAAAAAAAAAAATTTGGAAGAAACTTCAAACCTATCCTGTTGTCCACGAACTCATCCTCGTTACTCCAAGAATTTTTAACCTTTATGCCATACATGAGTGCCACCTTTTACATGACTTTAAGATTCATTTCTTTGAAAGGGAGGGGCTGCGACGTGGGGGTGGGCAAGATATCCAAAACATTGAATTAAGTAATTAGCAAATGATACGTTACCCAATAATTAACCAATTACTCATGTAATAAAAAAATTATCTCAACTTACTTAAAATACTACTCACTTTTAACACACTTTATATATCATACTATAATATACTTTACTATCATGGTCATGTGGTGTCACGACCACAAATACCCCGGTCGTGATGGCGCCTATTACAGTACTAGGAAATCCAACCAATATTTACCACAACAAAATCTTTTCTAAAAATCATTTTCTAGTATCGAATAAGTCTCAAATTCTTCATATGAAATAGATGAATAAAACAGAATATGCGAAAAACTAGTACAAAATACCAACACAGCCCAACAAATCTGGTGTCACTAGACAAGAGCCTCTAAATACAACTCAAACTTACTAAATAATACATCATAAGTCTGGAATACATAATGCTAAGATAGGAAGGAGGAAAGCAGGGCTGTGAACGTCGTGCAACTAACTTGCAGTCTACGGTAAAGCTCTGGGAGTGCTGGAAGCTCTCACTCTTATGCTCGGGCATCTGGATCTGCACACAAGGTATAGGGAGTAACGTAAGTACACCAACTCAGTATGTAACTAAAGTAAATAAGGTTTGAGTGTAGTGACGAGCAGTTAAAATAATAAGTCTCAACAGAAAAATCAAGTCAAATTTTGCAATTTAAAAGACAGTCATCTCAGAAAACTTCAGTTTCGATTAGAAAATCCTTTGAAAACATTTTTCAACAGAGGCTCAGTATAAAAGAAGAGTGAAATCAACAAAAGTCATAAACAAGCCCATCGGGCAAGGTATAACTCATAAATATAGCCTCTCAGGCAAGCCTTTCAGTCACTCTTAACTCAACTCTCGTCAAACAGTACTCACACTCAGCACTCCGGCTCAATAATATATCATAACAATAATAATCATAATAATCTTTGCGGTGTGCAGCCCGATCCATAGTTTATAGTCGATTACGATTACCGGGTGTGTGCAAACTCCTGAGGGGCTCCTACACCCCAAGCATCATATCGATGCGGCGCACAGTCCGATCCAATATATATCACTGCGGCATGTAGCCCGATCCATATGTATATCGTTGCGATTTGCAGCCCGATCCATATACATAATATCATTGCGGCGTGCAGCCCGATTCATAATAGATATATAATCCTCACCATTGGTTCCTAAACCTCTCTTAGTCATTAACCTCACGGCCCGTCGGGCATATCAATAAAATTCAGGGAACTCAGCCCAAACAGTTTTCATATATAAGAAATAGAGTGATGAAACCGGTTTTAAACAAATAACAGGTAAAACATGACTGAGGATATGCTTTCAAATCAAACAGAGTGAGGAAAGTAGTAAAAATACCCCTAAGGGTCTAAGCAGGTCGGCACAAGGCCCCAAACACGGCGTACAGCCCAACACATAGTATCAATCTCTAAAACACGGAATATCATGAGATTTTAAATAAAAATACGCGACTTAATAGTCGCTACGGGACGGACCAAGTCACAATCCTTACCGGTGCACGCCCACATGCTCGTCACCTAGCATGTGCGTCACCTCATTAATCAAAACAACACAAAATACCGAGGTTTCATACCCTCAGGTCCAGATTTACAATGGTTACTTACCTCAAACCGGATGAAATACTACTCCGCGACACCCTTGCCTCTCAACTCGGCCTCAACTTGCGTCGAATGTATCCAAAATCTGAATCATAACGTCAAAATATGATAAGGGGACGAAGCCCATGTGAAAATAATCAAATTACCACACAAATTCCAATATTGGCCAAACCCGACCCCCAGGCCCATATCTCAAAATCCGATAAAAATTACATCAATAAACTCCTTATCCTCCCACGAGTTCATACATACCAAAAATACCAAAATCTGACCACAAATGGCCCCTCAAATCCCTAGATTAAGGTCTCCAATTTCCAAGCCCTAAACCCCCAATTTTGCTACTAATTTTTCTATATATTTCAAGCTTAATCACTCAAAACCATCATAGAAACAAGTTTAGGGTCCAAAAAGCTTACCTCCAGGACACCCTCTTGAATTCTCTCTTCAAATTGCTCTCCCAAGATCAAACCCAAATGAAAATGGTGAAAACCCACTCAAAAATTACGAAGCGTCAAATTTATATGTTCTGCCCCAGCTAAACCACTTCTGCGGTCCAAAATCTCGCAGCTGCGATCCCAGGTGCACATCTGTAGAATTCACTTAACCGCTCACGACCGCACCTGCGATCAAGTTCCCGTACATGCGCTATCGCAGGTGCGCTCAAACATCCGCATCTGCAGTTCCATCTCCTCTTGCCCATTTCTGCATCTGCGACCCTCATTGCGCTTCTGCGGGCCCGCACCTGCGGACCCCAAGCCTCAACTGCAGTTATGACAGGAGCTTCAGCACTTCAGCTGTAGAGTTCCAACTCTAAAACTCCCGTCAACCATCCAAAATCACCCTGAGGCCCCTGGGACCTCAACCAAAAGTACGAACAAGTCACATACCACCATCCAAACTTATACCAATCTTCGAAACACCTAAAAACATCGAAATAACAAATCAACCACGGATTCAAGCCTAAAAACTCCAAAAACTTCCTAATTCCGCTTTTGATCAAAAAGTCTATCAAACCTCGTCCGAACGACCTGAAATTTTGCACACACGTCACAAATGACATAACGGACCTACTCCAACTTTTGGAAATTCCATTCCGACCCCTATATCAAAATCTTCGCTATCTACCGAAAACTTCAAACATCCATTTTCGCCAATTCAAGCCTAAATCTACTCCGGACCTCCAAAACACATTCCGATTATGCTCTTTAGTCCCAAATCACCTCCTGAAGCTATTTGAATCATAAAAATTAAATTCCGAGATCGTTTGCTCACAAGTCATCTTCCAGTTAACTTTTCCAATTAAAAGACCAACTTAAGAGACTAAGTGTCTCAAACCTCACCAACGCCATTACGAACTCGAACCAACAAACTCGATACCATTCAATACGACATAACAAGACATAAAGAAGCAGAAATAGGGAAAATGGAGCGGTAACTCATGAAATGATCGTTACATCCTCCCCATCTTAAACAAACGTTCATCCTCGAACGAGTCAAGAAACATACCTGAAGCCTCAAATAGGTGAGGATATCTGCTCCGCATCTCCCGCTCGGTCTCCCAGGTAGCCTCCTCCACGGGCCGAACTCTCCACTACACCTTCACTACAGCTATATCCTTTGATCTCAACTTTCAAACCCGACACTCCAAAATGGCTGTTGGCTCTACATCATAGGTCAAATCACCCTCTAACTTAACCGTGCTGAAATCCATAATATGAGACGGATCTCCAATATACTTCCGGAGCATAGAAACATAAAATACCAAATGCACACTCGACAAACTAGGTGGCAAAGCAAGCTCATAAGCCCCCCCCCCCCAATCCTCCGAAGCACCTCAAAGGGCCCAATGAACCGAGGACTCAACTTCCCCTTCTTTCCAAATCCCATAACACTCTTCATGGGTGAAACCTTCAGTAGCACCTTCTCCCCAACCATATAAGATACATCACGAGCCTTCTTGTCAGCATAACTCTTTTGCCTCGACTGCGCTGTATGAAGCCTCCCCTGAATCACCTTCACCTTGTCCAAAGCATCTTGTACCAAGTCTGTACCTAGAAGTCTAGCCTTGCTGGGCTCAAACCAACCAACTGGAGACCTACACTGCCTCCCATATAAAGCCTCGTATGGAGCCATCTAAATACTCAACTAATAACTGTTGTTACATGCAAACTCCGCGAGCGGTAAAAACAAATCCCATGAACCACCGAAGTCAATCACACAAGCGCGCAACATATCCTCCAATATCTGAATGGTGCGCTCGGACTGTCCGTCCGTCTGAGGGTGAAAAGTTTTGCTCAACTCAACCTAAGTACCCAACTCTTGCTATGCAGACCTCCAAAACTATGAAGTAAATTGAGTACCTCTATCTGAAATGATGGAAACTAGAACCCTATGCAGGCGAACAAGCTCTCGGATATAAATCTCAGCTAACCGCTCTGAATAGGTGGTACAAATAGGAATGAAGTCTGCGGACTTAGTTAGCCAATCCACAATCACCCAAATAGCATTGAACCTCTTCAAAGTCCGTGGGAGCCCAACTACAAAGTTCATGGTGATTTGCTCCCACTTCCACTCTAGAATAACCATCTGCTGAAGCAAGCCACCCGGCCTCTGATGCTCATATTTCACCTGCTAACAATTGAGACACCGAGCTACAAATCCTACAATATCCTTCTTCATCCTCCTCTACCAATAATGTTGTCTCAGATCTTGATACATCTTCGCGGCACCTGGATGAATGGAATAATTCGAACTATGGGCCTTCTCTAAGATCAACTCCCAAAGCCCGTCCACATTGGGAACACAAATCTGGCCCTACATCCTCAACACTCCATCATCATCAATAGTCACATCTCTGGCATCATCGTGCTGAACTTTGTCCTTAAGGACAAGCAAATAAAGATCATCATACTGATGCTCTCTACTGCGATAAAATAAAGAAGACCAAGAAATCACACAAGCTAATACCCGATTGGGCTCCGAAATATCCAACCTCACGAACCGATTGGTCAAGGACTGAACATCAATTGTAAGAGGTCTCTTCCCAACAGGAATATATGCCAAACTGCCCATACTTACCGCATTCATACTTAAAGCATCGGCCACTATATTGGCCTTCCCTGAATGGTACAAGATAGTAATATCATAATCCTTTAGCAGCTCCAACCATCTCCGCTGCCTCAAATTGAGATCCTTCTATTTGAATAAGTGTTGGAGGCTACGATGATCAGTAAACGCCTCATAAGATACATCATACAAATAATGCCTCCAAATCTTCAACGCGTGAACAATGGCAGCCAACTCTAGATTATGAACGGGGTAGTTCTTCTCATAGGGCTTCAACTGACGAGAAGTATAAGCAATAACTCTACCCTTCTGCATCAACACACACCCAATTCCCACTCTCGAAGCATCACAATACATTGTATATGAACTTGAAGCTGATGGCAAAATCGATACTAGAGTTGTGGTCAAGGCAGTCTTAAGCTTCTGAAAGCTCGCCTCACACTTATCCGACCACCTGAATAAAGCACCCTTCTGAGTCAATTTGGTCAAGGGTGATGCAATAGATGAAAATCCCTAAACGAATCGACGGTAGTAACCCGCCAAACCAAGAAAACTACAAATCTCTGTGGTTGAGGACGGTCTAGGCCAACTCTGAACTGCCTCTATCTTCTTCAAATCAACCTGAATACCCTCGCTGGATACCACGTGCCCCAAGAAAGCCACTGCACTAAGCCAAAACTCACACTTGGAGAACTTTGTATAAAGCTTCTCCTCCCTCAATCTCTGCAACACAACTCTCAAATGCTTTGTGTGCTCCTCTTGACTATGTGAATACACCAGAATATCATCAATGAAAACTATGACAAATGAGTCGAGATACGGCCGGAACACGCTGTTCATCAAATGTATGAACGTTGTTGGGGCATTGATCAGCCCAAAAGATATCACAAGGAACTCATAATGACCATAATGTGTCCTAAAAACTATCTTAAGAATGTCCGAGTCCTTGATCTTTAACTGGTGATACCCTGAACGGAGATCAATCTTGGAGAACACTCTCTCTCCCTGAAGCTGGTCGAATAAATCATCAATGCGAGGCAATGGATACTTGTTCTTGATTGTAACCTTGTTCAACTACCTATAATCAATGCACATCCTCATCGTGCCATCCTTTTTCTACACAAATAGAACAGGCGCACCCCACAACAACACACTAGGCCGAATAAATCCATTATCAAGGAGTTCCTGAAGCTGCTCCTTCAACTCTTTCAACTCTGCCAGTGACATACGATACGGTGGAATGGAAATGGGTTGAGTGCTCAGCACCAAATCAATATCCCTGTCTGGTGGCATGCCTGGCAGGTCTGCAGAAAACACATCGGGAAAATCCCTCACAACAGGAACAGAATCGATACTAGAAGTCTCTATACTAACATCCGTCACAAAGGCTAAGTATGAAAGATAACCCTTCCCAACCATCTGTTGGGTCTTCAGAAATGAAATCACCCTACTGGGGACAAAATCAGTCGAACCTCGCCGCTCAATCCGGGACACACCAGGCATAGCCAACTTCATTGTCTTAGCATGACAGTCCAATATAGCCCTCCACGGAGATAACCAATCCATACCTAATATCACATCAAAGTCCACGATACAAAGAAATAATAGATCCATTCGGGTCTCCAAGCCCCCAATAGTCACCATACATGACCGGTAGATGCGATCCACAACTATAGTATCGCGCATTGGAGTAGATACACAAATAGATGAAACAAGAGACTCACGGGGCGTATCCAGATAACGAGCGAAATATGACGACACACATGAAAAAGTAGAACCGTGATCAAATAATACAGAGGCATCTCTGTGGCAGACTAAGACAATACATGTAATCACAACATCTGGTCTGGCTGGAAGTGCATAGAAACGGGCATGACCACCACTTGATGGACCTCCCCCTCTAAGGTGACCCCTTGCTGACTGACCCTCACCCCTAACTGCCTGAGCGGGTGATAAAGTAACTGGAGCTGAAGTCGAGGGATGACCCCTCTGCTAAGACGGACCCTCAAGAAGACGAGGACACTACCTCCTCATATGCCTAAACTCTCCACACCTGAATAACCAGTAAAAGGACCTGGCATGGAAGAACCCTGAACCGATGGAGCACGGGACGAACTCTGGGCAGGTAAGGCATTGAGTGATGAATGGCCCTGATGTGAGCTGTGAGAACCATGGCCCGACGATGCCCCACGATGAACTGGGCAAGCTAACTAAGCATGCCTGAATAGACGGCCTCTGCCGTGCTAAAACTAACCTCTCGAAGGAGCACCACCAAAACTACCAGATCCCCGAGGCCTCTTGGCCTCTCTCTCATCTCGCTCCTAGCAACGAACTGACTCAATATTGCGAGCGATATCAACAATCTCCTCAAAGGTAGCACCTGACACCCTCTCCCTGGTCATGAGAATCCAAAGCTGATATGTGAGGCCATCAATGAACCTCCTGATCCTCTCTCTGTACGTAGGAACTAACCAAATAGCATGACGAGCTAACTTTGAGAACCTCATCTCAAAGTGTGTCACAGTCATATATCCCTAATGCAACTGCTCGAACTGCTTGCGCAGCTCCTCTCTACGAGACTATGGCACATACTTCTCCAAAAATAGAACGAAGAATCGCTGCCAGGTAAGGGGCGCTGCATCCACAAGCCTACTCCTCTCATAAGCCTCCCACCAAGTAAAGGCAGCTCCAGAAAACTGAAAACTAGTAAATGCTACACTGCTGCTCTCTAGAATACACGTTGTACGAAGAATCCTCTTGACACTTGTCCAAGAAACCCTGGGCATCATCGCCCTCTTTACCACTGAAAGTCAGAGGTTGAAGTCTACCAAACCTCTCCAATCGACGCTGCTTGTCATCAGGCATAACGGGTACCACATAATCCTAGGCTGGTGCAACCGGATGGGCTGGAGGTGCCCCCGGTGTCTAAAGTCCCTACACAACCTACTCAGGTGTGCGAGCAACGGGAGTCTGAGTGCCTCCCCTGACCTGAAAAGTAGCTGCGACCGTAGTAACCGAGACTGCCTGAGCCAAACCGATGCACATTGATAGAATCTGAACTAGAGCCTCCTGAAGGCCTGGAATCACAATAGGCACAGCCGGTGCCTGAGCTGGTGCTGCTGGAACGTCCATAGCTGGGACCAGATCCTGAACTGGAGTGGTTGGTAAATCTGCAGGTGCTGCCCTAGCTGTTGTGTGGGCTACACCCCTGCCTCTACCATGACCTCGACCGCGACCTCGGCCTCTAGTGGCCCCAAATGGTGGTATTTGTGGTCGTCCATCCTGACCGATAGCATGTGTCCTCACCATCTGTGAGAGAATAGAATAACAAAAGTTTAGTACTAGAATCAACAAATTCGCACGACAGGAATTTCAAGAATGTGAAGTTTTTCCTAAAGGTTTCGTAGCATCCCGAGGATAAGTACAGATGTCTCCGTACCGATCCGCGAGACTCTACTAAATCGGCTCATAACTCGCGAGACCTATGTAACCTAGGCTCTGATACCAACTTGTCACGACCCCAAATACCCCGGTCATGATGGCACCTGTCACAGTACTAGGCAAGCTAACCAAATATTTACCACAACGAAATCTTTTATAAAAATCATTTTCTAGTATTGATTAAGTCTCAAATTCGTCATATGAAATAGATGAATAAAACAGAATATGTAGAAAACCAATACAAAATACCAACACAACCCAACAAATCCGGTGTCACTAGTCAAGAGCCTCTAAATACAACTCAAACTTACTGAATAATACATCATAAGTCTGGAATAACAGAATTTTAAGATAGGAAAGAGGAAAGCAGGGCTGCGAATGTCGTGCAGCTACCTTGTAGTCTCCGGTAAAGCTCTGAGAGTGCTGGAAGCTCTCACTCTGATGCTCGGGCACCTGGATCTGCACACAAGGTGCAGGGAGTAACGTGAGTATGCCAACTTAGTAATTAACTAAAGTAAATAAGGTCTGAGTGTAGTGAGAGCAGTTAACATAATAAGTCTCAACAGAAAAATCAAGTCAAATTCTGAAATTTAAAAGACAATCATATCGTAAAACTTCAGTTTCGATTACTAAATCCTTTAAGAACTTTTTTCAATAGAGGTTCAGTAAAACAGAAGAGTAAAATCAACAAAAGTCATAAACAAGCCCCTCGGGCAAGGTATCACTCATAAATATAGCCTCTTGGGCAAGCCTCTCAGTCACTCGTGACTCAGCTCTCATCAAGCAGTACTCACACTCAGCACTTCGGCTTAATAATATCTCATAACAATAATAATCATAATAATCATTGCGGCGTGCAGTCCGATCCATAGTTTATAGTCGACTACGCTCACTAGGGGTGTATAGACTCCGGAAGGGCTCCAATAGCCCAAGCGTCATATCGTTGTGGCGCGCAGCCCGATCCAATATATATCATTGCGGCGTGTAGCCCGATCCATATGTATATCATTGCGGCGTGCAACCCGATCCATATATATAATATCGCTGCGGCGTGCAGCCCGATCCATAATAGATATATAATCCTCACCATTGGGTCCTAAACCTCTCTCAGTCATTAACCTCACGGCCACTCGGGCATATCAGTAAAATTCAGGAAACTCAACCCAAACAATTTTCTTATAAAAGAAATAGAATGATGAAACCGGTTTTAAACAAATAACAGGTAAAACATGACTGAGGATATGCTTTCAAATCAAACAGAGTGAGGAAAGTAGTAAAAATACCCCTAAGGGTCTAAGCAGGTCGGGACAAGGCCCCAAACACGGAGTACAACCCAACACATAGTATCAGTCTCTAAAACACGAAATATCATGAGATTTTAAATCAAAATATGCGGTTTAATAGTTTCTACGGGACGGATCAAGTCACAATCCCTACCGGTACACGCCCACACGCTCATCACCTAGCATGTGCGTCACCTCATTTATCAAAACAACACAAAATACCGGGATTTCATACCCTCAGGTCCAAATTTACAATGGTTACTTACCTCAAACCGGATGAAATACTACCCCGCGACGCCCTTGCCTCTCAACTCGGCCTTAACTGGCGTCAAATCTATCCAAAATAAGAATCATGATATCAAAATATGCTAAGGGAACTAAGCACATGTGAAAATAATTAAATTACCACACAAATCCCAAAATTGGCCAAACCCGACCCCCGGGCCCACATCGCGAAATCCGATAAAATTACATCAGTAAACTCCTTATCCTCCCACGAGTTCATACATACCAAAAATACCAAAATCCGACCACAAATGACCCCTCAAATCCTTAGATTAAGGTTTCCAATTTCCAAGCCCTAGACCCCCAATTTTGCTACTAATTGTTTCATAGAGTTCAAGCTTAATCAGTCAAAAACCATCATAGAAATAAGTTTAGAGTCCAAAAATCTTACCTCCATGAAACCCTCTTGAATTCTCTCTTCAAATTGCTCTCCCAAGCTCAAACCCACATGAAAATAGTGAAAAACCACTAAAAATCGCGAAGGGTAAAATTTATATGTTCTTCCCCAGCTAAACCGCTTTTGCAGTCCAAAATCTCGCACATGCGGACCCGCACCTGCGATCCCATGTGCGCATCTACGGAATTCACTTAACCTCTCACGACCGCACCTGCGATCAAGATCCCACACCTGCGCTATTGCAGGTGCGCTCAAACATCCGCATCTGCGATTCCGGCTCCTCTTGCCCATTTCCGCATCTGCGACCCTCATTGTGCTTCTACGGGCCCGCACCTGCGGTCCCCAAGCCGCAGGTACGGTTATGACAGGAGTTTCAACACTTCAGTTGTAAATTAAATTTCCAACTCCAAACTCCCGCCAACCATCTGAAATCACCCCGAGGCCTCCGGGACCTCAACCAAAAGTACGAATAAGTCACATGCCACCATCCAAATTTATACCAATCTTTGAAACACCTAAAACAACATCGAAACAACAAATCAACCACGGATTCAAGCCTAAGAACTCCAAAAACTTCCTAATTTTGCTTTCGATGAAAAAGTCTATCAAACCTCGTCCGAATGACCTAAAATTTTACACACACGTCACAAATGACACAACGGACCTACTCCAACTTCCGAAAATTCCATTCCGACCCTTATATCAAAATCTTCGCTATCAACCGGAAACGCCAAACATCCATTTTCGCCAATTCAAGCCTAAATCTACTCTGGACCTCCAAAACACATTCTGATCACGCTCCTAAGTCCCAAATCACCTACCGAAGCTATCTGAATCATAAAAACCAAATTCCATGATTGTTTGCTCACAAGTCAACTTTCGGTTGACTTTTCCAACTAAAATACCAACTTAAGAGACTAAGTGTCTCAAACCTCACCAAAGCCATTCCGAACTTGAACCAACCAACTCGATGCCATTCAATACGACTGAACAAGACATAAAGAAGTAGAAATAGGGAAAACGGAGCGGTAACTCATGAAACGACCGGCCGGGTCATTACATGTGGTACCATATAAAATAAATACATACACTATTATTTTATTAAAACATTCATGTAAATTTACATATATTTTCTCAACTTATAATTTTTCTAATCTCGTATAAAGAGTAAAAATTATCGTACTAATGGTAAAAATATAACCTTCTTTTCTTGTGAAAAAAAATAATTCATATCTTTACAATAAAGAAAATCTCATAAACTTTCTCATATTAGGTGTATAATTTATCATATCCGAAAATAGTAATAATGGTAACTATCCAAAATTATACTTTTAACATTCTATTTTATTTTTAATAAAATAATTTATAAGTACATCAACTTCTATGACTTTAATATAAGTTTAAAGTCTTCTTTTCTTTCAGACACCGCAACGTAAATTGTATCAAGCTTTTCATTTTTATTTTTATCGTTTATACCATATTTTTAGAAAATCTTTTTATTTTCTAAAAAATGCAATCATAAATTAATATTAAAGTTTAAACAATGTAAATTGTTTCGTGTAATGGCTACAAAATAACCGTCCAACTTATTTCATTTACAAGGGAAAAGTTATGAGTAGGATATATGGAAGTAAAGCCAGAGTACATGTGTGTGTGAAATATATTATATGTACACATACACACACAAACATATATATATATAGACACACAAAAAAAAATTATTTTATTATAATAAGCCTTTTTGTGATGATGACTGTTTTAAAAGAAAAAGTTCCACTCAAAATACCATATCAATATATATAACGGTGTCAATGTTATTAAACTTACGTGGTGTAACATCTTTCTCCCCTTTAGAACATTCGTCCTCGAATGTTAACTCTTGGAGATTTGCAAAATTTTCACTAGGGTCTGAAGTCTTGATTATTCACAACCTTTTGTACTCGAGTATCTGGTATCTTCTTTACCTTTAACTTACTTACCTTTCAATCTCGCATCATATCTTCTATTTTTTTCATAAACTCCCTTCCACACTACGCCTTAAAGTTCTACTGTGATACCTGCACATCTGGTGCATATAAAATCTGGCGAAAATTTCATACTGACTTCTTATGGCTCAGCTCTATGGCACGATTTGGAAATAAAAGAAGGGTAACATTTCCTAAAAGCCCTATAGACTCTCAATTATAAATATGGCGCGCAATACACCCATAAGTGAGACTCTATTAGGCACGGCTTTGTAGACTCCCTAGGATATAAACTTCTCTGATACCACTTTGTCACACCCCAAACCTGGGGAGGCGTGGCTAGCACTCAGTGTCGTGCTGGCCCGAGCAAACCACTCTGTAACTCATGATCGTTCGACCAAAACTATAACATACATAAGTCGAGTTTGCTGAACGCATTCCTTTTGTAACTATCATAGACCCACATGGCCACAACTCATAATGTAGAACTATAAGTGAGAAACACTGTATCAATAAACTATTGTTCTTAAAAACATGAATACATATGAGCCGTTAAGGCCTCTGACATACTGTACAAACTAAACATTTGCCTACAAACCCTCTAAGATTATTTGACATCAAATGGGACTGGGAACCGGTCTACCCATAAGTCTGTAGAAAACTTCTGACATGGTGACTCATAGATTCGGTTGTACTCCGGATGAAGTGGAGTCTTACCGATCCTTCGCTGAAGCCAATCTCGTCTATTGTAAGGGCTCGTCAAACTGATTATCTATACCTGCAGGCATGAATACAACACCCCCAACAAAAGGACGTCAATATGAATAATGTACTGAGTATGTAAGGCATGTAAATCAGTATATAAAGAACATGGAAGAAACATGGAGTAAAGGACTCAACCTGTAAGTCTGGATAGCTCTGTAAATAATGAAATATTTATAATGTCATGCATATGCATATAAACTTCATGTAATGCATAGGTCTGTGTGTACATAACATCATCAAGCCTCTGAGGGCATCCCATCATATCATCTCAGCCACTGTGGGCAATATCATCAACGTATACCAGCTGATCAGGTGGTGGCGTGTATATAATGCCATAACCTTTTCCCATCTCTCATGTACATATATATGCGTATATAACGTCATCTGGTCATGGGTCAATGTACATGTATAAATACATGAAATGCATATGAGATACATTAATAAAATCTCTTGGTACGTCATAAGACCATTATGTCTCTGATTAATATCATGAAATAAACTTTACCAACTTACGTATTTTTCTAAGACCTATGAACAAACGATAGAATAATAAGACATATGGGAAATTAAGAACATAGGAACCTCTACTATTTCTATGAATAGAGTCATTTATAGAAGTTGTGTATTTACTCGTTCCGTTTGTATCGTATAGATCATGCCAAAAAGAAATAAGGGATAGCCTTAACATACCTGGATCAAAGAAAAATCCGTACGAGATTCTGGAGAAAGATTTAGTTGAAGACTATGGAGAGTATTATCAGTTCCAACTGCATGTCTTGAGCATTGGAATACAATCATGGTACATGGGAGCCCAATTAATTTTGAGACTATTCACTTCTCTACAGTCGAAAAACTTAGAAAGAAATGGAACTAGTGAAATTCAGTTCCCTTTGGCGGAAAGGAGAGAGAGGCATATTTACAGCTCAAAAGTTGAAAGGTAGAAAGGTATGTCCAAATTAAAGTGACCACTAGAAGGTAAGTTTGTTCACTGTTATCTACTCTTATGGACACTAACCAGAAGATGAACTCATGAAATTAATGATCATGCTCTTGAACATGCAATACTTTTACAAATTGTTAATCATTGATCTGACGAATGCACCAATTTTTCATCTAACCCATTTTTGCTTCCAATCAACTATGCCTATAAAACTAAAATTTTCACCAATTTATCCACCATTAATATTTTTGGGTGGTGTTAAAATGGGGTAGTAGTTATTAATCACCATGCCAAAGAGGATTAGGTTCTCATTTGAATATCCCCAAAAACTTTTTCCTAATAAGGAAATGTTTAAGATGCTAGATTATATAGACCAAATTTTCCTCCTATTTAGATAGGCTCACAATGTCCAGATTTCTATAAAAAAAAAAAAGCAATAATTTGGAAGAAACTTCAAACTTGTCCTGTTGTCCACCAACTCATCCTCGTTACTCCAAGAATTTTTAACCACTATGGCATGCATGAGTGCCACCTTTTACATGACGCTAAGAGTCATTTCTTTGAAAGGGAGGGGCTGCCACGTGGGGGTGGGCAAGATATCCAAAATATTGAATTAATTAATTAGATAATGACCCGTTACCCGATAATTAACCAATTACTCACGTAATAAAAAAAATTATCTCAACTTACTTAAACTACTACTCACTTTTAACACACTTTATATATCACACTTTATATACCCTACTATCATGGTCATGTGGTACCATATAAAATAAATACATACACTATTATTTCATTAAAATATCCATGTAAAAATACATATATTTTCTCAACTTATAATTTTCCTAATCTCGTATAAAGAGTAAAAATTGTCGTACGCTTAATTTTAAAATAGTAAAAATATAACCTTCTTTTCTTGTAAAAAATAATAATTCATATCTTTACAATAAAGAAAATCTCATAAACTTTCTCATATTAGGTGTATAATTTATCATATCCGAAAATAGTAATAATGGTAACTATCCAAAATTACACTTTTAATGTTCTATTTTATTTTTAATGAAATAATTTATAAGTACATAAACTTCTATGACTTTAATATAAGTTTAAAGTCTTCTTTTCTTTCAGACACTGCTACATAAGTTGTGTTAAGCTTTTCATTTTTATTTTTATCGTTTATACCATATTTTTAGAAAATCTTTTTTATTTTCTGAAAGATACAATCATAAATTAATATTAAAGTTTAAACAATGTAAATTGTTTCGTGTAATGGCTACAAAATAACCATCCCACTTATTTCTTTTACAAGGAAAAAGTTATGAGTAGGATATATGGAAGTAAAGCCAGAGTACATGTGCGTGTGAATATATTATACACACACACACACACACACACACATATATATATATATATATATATATATATATATATACAAAATTATTTTATTATAATAACCCTTTTTGTGACGATGACTGTTTTAAAAGAAAAAGTTCCACTCAAAATACAATATCAATATATATAACGGTGTCAGTGTTGTTAAACTTACGAGGTGTAACAGCATCCTATCACTCGTTTAGTCCCTTAAAGCTAAAGAAGGTATAGCTCTTGCATTAGCTTTTTCTTTGAAATCGGAGACTTCCAATTTCCTACTTAGATAGGCAAGCGGAGGGAAAACTAGACATATCTTGCTAGGCAAAGACATATTAGAATGGATAGCTTGTGGGTGGGATTGACGGGATAGATGATCATTATTGCAGAAGGAGGTAGAACTAGGGGGAAAATTATGACTATAAAGGTCCTCGCTCTTTGCATTTCTTGATCGATCGCTTCCTTTCACTTTCATGCGGAAGGTTCCCCTACCAGCCTGAAAGAAAGAATGGTTTTTCAATAGAGCAGTGGCTATGACGTCATTTGCGAAGGAATGAGATTATGCTCTTTCTTTACTACTATATGGAAGGTATTTTTATAAATAACTAATTTTCTTAAAATTATGTGTATTTTAATTTTTAATACATCACACCAAATTGTGGATAAAAAATAATCTTTGCATACTAATACGTGCATTACTAAACCATGTATTACTAATATACCTTATTCAGTATTATTCTTATACCCCTACCAAACGACCCCTTATAGTATTAACAAGCTTATTAGAAATTTAGAGGATTAGTGTTGCAAATTCTATTCAATTGTTCATTAGCTAGCTGTATTTTGTTTGTTTCTCTCTCCTCTCTTTGAAGTAGTACCCTTTCTTTTAGCACATTAATTTCACATGCATGACATCTGGTTTAAAGTGGTGGTTTGGTATGAGGTATTAGGTGAGATAAGAGTTGGAATTAAATTTATACCTTGTTTGGTTGGAGGTATAAATTTATCCTGGGATAAATTTGTACCTCTAATCAAACAAGGTATAAACATAATCACAAATCTAATCCCATCTTATCTCACTTTATACTATTAATTGTGAGATTATATTATTCCATCTTTTATGTGGTATAAATTAGCATCGAGATTATAATCCCGTGATTATAATCCCGGTACTATTTTGTCCACGTACCAAACGACCCTAAAGGATTTACGTGTCCTTTACCACACAGTAAATTTTTTATTAACTACTGCTTTTGGTAGCTAAAGCCGAAAACTGGCATTGGTTTTAGCTGGTCAATTTAGTAGGTAGAAATATGTATTTAATTATCGGTCACACGAGTCAAATTTCTTTGATCTTGCGACCTCATGGAAAACAAGGTCATGGATTTCCTGAATTTTGCTGCTACTTGAAAGGCAATTATGTAACTTTTATACTATAATATGAGTATCAATCATAATATAAGACAAAAAAGTTTGAATATAACCCTTATATCAAGTACAAATTTTGAGGAGTCATTATCATTTTAGATATGTTTCTCGTACTTCAGTTGCCAACCATGTCTAGAAAGTAGTAGATAAAATAAGAAAATACAAAGTACTTCCCACTATTTATTTATTTAAAGGTAGAAGTTTGACTGAGTTAAATGCCAAACTCGGTGACTTTAAACTTAGTGAAACTCCAGAAATCTAATTCCTCGTTTTAAACCAATCTTGTCTGGTCTTTGACCCTTCCCTTCCATATATATGCCAAGTTTAATACTGGCGTTTGAGTCGGTTAATGCGGCGTTTAAATAAATACTAGCATTAGTACAAATTATGATTTGTATAATTTAGGTTATGTGCAAATAACCTTAGTATTTAAATTTTCATATAAAAATTATAGATAATCATTAGATATTAAGAAAGAAGAGGACATGAAATTATTTTTCAAATCTCGTAGTAGATAAGCTATTTTTTTTTAAAATCAGTAACAACAAAAACTCTTGATTTTATTACTTGCATTTCATCCCACGATCAATATTAAAGACTACTAAATATGCCACGTTGTGATCTATCTTGTTTGAGCATATTAAATAATATTATTTTAACAAAATTCTTACTAAAACTTTATTTTACATCTCAAGTTCAAATGTCTTATCCTTCCACATATTTTTTTCTTTTTATTCTTTGCTTATAGTTATTGTATTGCTCATTACTTAATATTGTCATACTGTTACATGATTTTTTATTAGTTTACCAACTGACTTAATGTGTTGATTATTTTCCTTTTAATAATCATTGAGAATTGTAATTTTTTATTCTTGAAATTTAATGTATTTTACGCTTTATCCTCTTACTTGGGACTCTTTTATCATTTAAATGTATCAATAATATTATATTATCTAGCTATTTAATTAATTTATTTAAACCATTTCATTATCACATTTTCATGTGTTTTTTCAGTAACTTTTCATTTCATTTAATATAATTATCCAAATATAATATAAATAGACATGTAAATTTTTATTCTTGCATAAATATTAATTTATTTTTAAACTATTGCTCTAAATTATTAAATTGTTTCAATTAGTCAATATTTTTTTAAGTATTGCATATTTATTTTATTTTAATTTCAAAACTAATTATCAGTATAAGTATCCTCACATTATTTCTAATTTATTTTTATTCTTCAACTTTTTTTATCTATTAGACTTCAGCTATGTCGCCTTATCTACAGTTTGACATTTCTTAGCAATCTACCAATGTAAAGTTCATTATTACAATTATTTATTTTAACTTTCTTAAGTCTGGTATGTAATAGCCTATCATAAGACATAAAAGCTGAAAATGAAAAACAAAACAAACCAAAAAAAGAAGAAGAGGGATATAGAAGATTTACGTTTAATTTAGGATAGAGTTGATATTAATTACTTCCATTAATAATATTTTTTTCTAAGTATTAATTATTAATTTTATCCTAAAATTGCCAAATGACTTCTTATTAGTTTGCTACTTGGTTTCACCACATTACAAACCATCCTCTTATTTTATGTAATTATTAATTTTATCCTAAAATTGCCAAATGACTTCTTATTAGCTTGCTACTTGGTTTCACCACACTACAAACCATCCTTTTATTTTATGTAATTATTAATTTTATCCTAAAATTGCCAAATGACTTCTTAATAGCTTGCTACTTGGTTTCACCACATTACAAACAATCCACTTATTTTATGTAATTATTAATTTTAACCTAAAATTGTCAAATGACTTCTTATTAGCTTGCTACTTGGTTTCACCACATTGCAAACCATCCTCTTACTTTATGTATTAAAAATTATTGATATAGATATGAATATTGCTATGGATATAGATATATAAATATAATTTATTAATTCAAAAAAAATTATTGCAATTTTTATTAGCTTTGTCCTTATTTTGCTATGTGTCTTACTCTTAATATGTTACCCGGCTTAACTACATTGTAAATTACTATCTCTTATCAACATAAAGTTTTATAATATAAATATAGATAAATAATGACGTTGCATATATCATATAAGTCAAACCAAATATTTTGTTAAGCACCTAAATTAAAGGGATAATATCACATAAACTAAACCTTGAGTTGGAAATATATCATGAAGGAAAATCAGTTAAATTCACTCCTTTCGTTTATCACTTGAACCAAAATTAAAGAGAGAATATTCCTTAAATATAACTTTTATTATAGAAACATTTCTTGAATAATTTAGATTAGATTTTGTCATAATCCTGTTAATCTATATTAGATTTTGTCATAAAATATATTTAAATTTTATTTTAAAAGTGTCAAGTGGCTTTTTCTCATTAAGCCACTTGGCTTAACCTCATGCTTCACTACTCTCTTTTTAATATAATATAGATAGGGCTCTTTTTCACTCTACCATATTTTAGACTAATCACTGTTCGAAGAGTTTTGTACAGAATTAATACCCTCAAATTCGCTTAAACTATACGATTTTTGTCAATTTCCTATCTAAATTATCGAGTATTCCCGAAAACCCCCTGAACTATGTCCCCCTTCATAATAACCCCCGGTCTCATTCTTACTAATGCATATGATACACGCTCTAAATAAATTATAAAACCTGCCATGTGGCTTGCCACGTGGATAATTAATATAATTAATCTTAAAACAGACTTAATTAGCCTACAATAATTTAATTACGTTGTAATTTATTTTGACTGGGTTCTACTCTTTCTATTCAATAAGTCGGTCATTTACTCTCAGTCAAAAAAATATCTCTCATCAGATAAAAACTTTCATCGGACCTTTGATTTCTCTTCTTTAAAATTAGGGTTTAAGAATATCTTCATCCGATTGTTGCGAGTTGCTCCCATCGATTTTTCTTCTTATTGTGTTGCTGCTATTTCAAATTGGGAGCAAAGGTAGGGTTTTGCTGGTGAATCAGAACAAAATTATGGCTTAGGGTTTTGTTGGTGAAATATCTTCTTCCGATTCTTTGAAGATTCTGAAAATTATTAAAGAAGATTGCTTCAATACAGGTTTTATTCTTTATTCCCTATTAATTTAGTTGCGAAATTATGATAGGTAAGTGTTGCGATTTAGTTCATAGTAGAAAATTTTGGGTCTTTTTTTGAGGTGTTACATCTTTCTGCTTGTCGATGTTTGTTTGTCGAATATATAGTTGCATGCATGTTGTTTTTCCTTAGTTTTAGATTTCGGGTCTTTTATGTTAGATTAATAAGGTGTTGTGTGTTTTTTGCCTTATTCTTTGCTTTTTTATTGTTATTTTAGGGTAATGGCAGACAAATATTTGAATTTGAGATTTCATATTGGTGGTATGCTTGTGAGTGAGGAGGTATGGCCAGTTTATGTTGGGGGAACATTGAATATTCCTTTAATGTGGATACAGACAAACTGTCTATTCCATAAATTGTTGATTATGCCAAGGATTTTGGGTTTACCAATGTAGGAAAAATGTATATTGTATCTTCTAAGGTGGCAGTTTGGTAGAATTGAAAAATGATAGGGATTTGTTGGTACTTGCTGAGCTGTTAAGTAATAAAGATACAATAGACATTTATGTATACCATAAGGCAGATAATGTGGTCCAGAATAGCCATGTGACTAGTGGGGTCGTTGAAGAATCTTCCAGTAGGGTTGTTGAAGGTTTCAATGCATCTTTAGGTTCCCAAATTGAAAATATTGATTGTAGTGGTCAAATAGAACCCCATGAACAGTCACATATTGTAGAAAAACTTTCTAGAAACTCCTTAGTAGATGAAGATGATTCTGACATAGAAGATGAAGACTTAGAGGAAGATGATATAGGTAATGCTGCAAATAGTAATAAATCTAGTCGTTCTAATGATGAAGAGCATGAGGCTGATTATGGTATGATGTGCATTAAAAGTTGGACATAATTAAAACATATTTGAAGGCTTATAAGAAGAAGAAAAAAAGAACACCAAGAAAGAATGTACCAGTTAGTTGTTAGCTTAAGTTAGCTGTTAGTTTGGGACTGTTATGTATCAGTTAGTTGTTAGCTTAAGTTAGCTGTTAGATTGGGACTATTAGTTCTTGTTGGGGCTGTTGTGTATCAGTTAGTTCAGCTAGTTGCATCAATTGTTTCTCTTAGTTGGTACTAGATTATATCAACAAACTTACTTATTAGATTGGTATTAGTTGGTATTAACTAATTGGGACTGTTTCTATTTATGCAAATGGAGTGTCTCACTCACAAAAATCAACCTCTAAAAAGAGATCAAAGACTGACTCCCAAGCATCTACTAGTAAGAAGAATGTTAAAGCTAAGGGTGGTAAAGGAAGAAGCAATATCAACATGGTACAGAACTCACAAAACTCAGATGTGCAACAATCTCAAGTTTCAGATGTCCAGCATTCTCAGGTTTCAGATGTGCCACAATCTCAAAGAAGCAACAAAGATGCTTTTACTGCATTTAAGAGGCCAAGAGTAATGGGACATGGAGTATTTATCAGCAAAAGTGGCTATACATATGTTGAGGTAATTAGCAGTTTAGTGTGCTAGTTTTGAGGTTGCAAGTTAAATTCTATTATTTGATATCTATTTTTTAACTTAATTTTCAGCAAGGGAGGCTGGGTAATCGACAGTGGAAAGAACAATGGAGCAGTTGAAAGTTCAGCTGTAGTGACTGGTGATCTTGGTTATAAACCAAGTAAAGGCCCGAAATGGAAGGGAAAGCAAGCAATCACAACTAGACAACTTCAATATAGAAGTGCTTTACTACAGTATTTAAGGCCAAAATCACCAAAAGCTAATGAAAAAACTAGAGGTGTTTGAGCTTCAACACTACTCTATTGGGAACTGTTGTATGCCGACACTATGATTGTGTTTTGGATAATATTTTTGTGGTGCAAGTTATGATGTAAACTATTAAAACTTGTTTTACTTCAATGCACCTTATGGGATGTAATGTAAAACTAGTTAATAGTCGGCCTTTTGAGCTCTAATACAATGTGTTATTTCTAGCTTTCCGTGTGGTTGTACAACAAAAACTTTTATGTGTTATTTCTAGCTTTGTATAGGCAGGTCGTCGTGTTTTTAGTTCTGCGAAAAGATCAAACATATAGCAATGACAGTACACTTCCTAGAATTTGAAACAAAAGCAACAACCAAGTTTCAGATTACACTTCCTAGCATTCAATTGGCCAGAAAATTTCAGAACATATCACTGAAAAAATCCACAAGCCATACGACCCTTAGCCTGACAATTTTAACCAAACCATTATAAATAAAAGCAAAATTTAGCCATATTATATCACGTAAAATATGATGATTTGAAATATGATTACCCCATAGTACTTGCATCCAAAAAACATCTTCTTCGGTTAGCATTTGTCGATGATGTTCTCAAAGAAGCAGGCTGCCCACAACCACAAAACACATTAAACCTCATGACTCTTCTACAATGGGTGTTCTTCTTTCAAATTAATTTGGGTAACAATGAAGGATGGATAAAATGAGAAAGATAAAAAATAAACTCAATAAATAGAGAGAGAATTTCAAATGGATTAAGATGAAGAAATAGGTAAAAAGGGTGAAGAAATGGTGAAGAAAGGTGAAGAAATGGTGAAGAAAGGTGAAGAAATGGAGAAGAAATGTGAAATAATGGAGAAGATGGTGTAATATAAAGAAAAAGGGGATAAAATATAAGTTTTTTAAATAAATGGGCTAATTAGCCGTTATTAAAGTTGTCAGGTGGGCCCCTTTTCATGCTGATTTTCACCGTTCACGTGCTCTTGCGCAACTGATTTCACACAATATGCCACATAAGAGACCGGGGGAGGGGGGTTTATTATAAAGAGGATATAGTTCTGGGGGTTTTTGGGGACTCTCGATAGTTTAGGTAGGAAATTGAGAAAGATCATATAATTTAGGCAAATTTGAAGGTATTAACTCTTTTATATATATAGTGTTTATATTCTTTTATAGTTTCTAAATATGTTCAGAAAATTCGATGAGTCATATTTTAGTTCATACAACCCCTAAACCTTATCACATTTGTTTTGGACACGGAGGAATATCTTCTACTACTACACAAGCAAAGCTGAAAAATTGTTGTTAAAAAAAAGAAAGAAAAAATCCGAGGGTCACGGCCAGTTCTTTCTATTCAATTCCTAACCTCTTTGGTCCTCTTATAATTGATAGCAGAGAATTTTTTTTCTTTTTTATACCTTTCTTAGAATAATACTATATTATAAGCATGAAAACTTTTAGGTAAAGTTATTTTACAAAAATATCCTTCGAAAACTAAATGACCATTTTACCCTTCTAGAACCCACAATAATTCGTTAATTAATCTATATATTAATAAAAACCTTAAATTTTAAACAGATGCATCTTTTCCTCTTCTTTCTCTCACCTCTTCATGAATTTCCTACGAATAATTATAAGGAAAACTAATCTCATCATATTAATCTACAAACTGATATATATCCTCTTCTTCATCTTCTTTCAGTTTATGATGTTTCATAATTGTCATTTTGTTCATTATCCATGACTATTATTTGTTGGCTCTTGTATTAAGGAAGTGTGTGTATATATATTGGTAAGTGAAACAGAGATTTTGGAGTGCCGAATCTCACGCCTCTTGCAGAAGATTAGTCATCATACAAAATTACTCTTCAGATATTTTACCTTCATTTTAAAAAAGTTTACTCAACATTTCAGTACTCAATTAAAGGAGAAAACATTTAAGAAAGTGAAAGAAAAAAGACTTCAGTTTCCTAGACTTCTCATTTATCCATTCAAGTCATCAAGTATCATTATAAATTAAAAACTACTAAATATGAACTCCCGAAAAGTTTGATCATCCAACTTGGGTTTCTCTTGAATTCCCAAACCTAATTCTTTATTTTAGTTTCTTTCTCCGTCGACGCAGTAATTTGATGGAGGTACATATATTGCCGATTTCGTTCTTCTACTAATAATTTTTTTAGACAGTTATATATATATATATATATATATATATATATATATATATATATATATATATATATATATATATTAGTTTTAATATGACCATTTCTTTTTGTGCGTGTGTGTATTAGAGTGCACAGTCATGAATGTGTTCATTGTCATGAATGTTTTGATGAATTATTTATTTCAAATTTTATGTTCCTAAGCCGCTTAAATTTACAAAAATATTTGCGAATAATTTTACGTAGTGATATATCATATTTTATGAACTTAAACTATTCTAAATTTCTTTTTGTTTCTCTAGCTAGGGAATTTTGGAATATCAACTACTATAACAATAGTGCGCTAATCAATACAACAATTCAAGAGGCAATAGATCTCTGAAATAAATAATTTATAGTATTTTTACTATCTTCAGAATTGGTAATATGTATTCTCTGCATATAACAAATTTTAGTTATGCTCATACTATTGGATTAGAAGCCATGATATATCATTTAAGTAATTTATGAATTTGTAGCTACTAGAAAAAGCTAAAGGTTTATAATATCAAAGAAAAATCGATTGCACATGTGGTGCTCCGACTTATATGACTACAATTTGTGAATATTATAAACTTGCTACATAATATATGCTAATTTGATATTAATGGAGTTGGATTTAGGAGCCAGAATTTCGTTTGAGGTGTAAAATATCTATGTAATTTATATAGCTTTTGTAGTTTTTGTTTGCTTTAGGGCTTCGATTTTTAAACATAGTTTTTTGTCTTCCCTAACCTCCCCACCCCCCCCACCACCCCCAGAAATATGGCATAGGATGCCTAGAATAGTTAACATGAGAATTTTACTATTTTCTTAGTTAAAATTCTTATTGGCAGGGGGCAATTTGAAAACGTTGATGTGAAAATAACATCAAATTTTAGCTTTGTATAGTATATTTGTTTGACTTGGATATTTTAAGAACATAAAATTACTAAAGAATGACAACTTGAATTGTGGTGCATAATAGAGGGGTTTTAAATTTCTTAATAAATGTCAAGATAAATTAGATATCTATGGAAAAAATAACGATGTAGAGGGCGGCTGAAAAGGAGGCTCGACCGCTGCTTCCCCCTTTTTTTGGGGGGATCAAGTTCCTTGCCAACTGCCACCTATCGACCCCGACCTCTTTTCATTTGTTTTTGTCAAATGGATCAACTATGATGACATTCAATTTGGTCACACATTTTGCTAATTGACCTTGTACTTTTTAAGCTTCAAATTTTTGTTTATACTAATATTTATGTTATTTAAAATAAATTATATTGATTGATATGGGTTGCAGATGCATTGCACATGTCCAAAACTAGTATAACAATAATACTCGAAAGTTAATAAGTATGCTTTAGGTCGATGAAGTCCATTAAATGTACTTTAAATCTCAAATCTTATTATTTGGGCATTCAGTTAATTACTTTGTGATAATCGAGTATGAAAATTATGAACCTTTTGTAACCAGGAGCGGTTCAACCCCAAGCAAATTAAGCTCTTTTTTTGGCATAAAAAATTATCAAGTCTCAAAAATTACTCCATTTATATAAATTATTAATTATTAATGGAAAATTAAACTATGGACCTCGGGAAGAGCAACAAGTTGAGTCCAACGTTTTCGCATATTTGGGCTTGTTAAGTAGGGTTGGTGAAATTACAAGTAATTATAATTGAAAAATAAGATAAAGAAAAATAAATAAATATTCTTCAGGTTGAGGCGCGGATATCTCGCTCTCTTTAAGGAGATTCAAGCCCACTGTGGTAGCATCTTCACCGGTCCAGCAATAATACTCTTGACCTGTCCCCTCCAGGGTACAATAACCCGACAATGTATGACTCGAACAAACTCTGGACAAGTTGTTGAGTCCAAAGCTCCACCAAAATAAACACCTTCCTTCAACAAAGATAATATTCTCTTTTGTAGAGAAAAAGTCCGAGACTTAGCTTTTCTCTTTCTCTTAACTCTCTTTTTCACAATACCAACCACACATTTTTCATGTACACCATAACATTTTTCTCATACTCTACACAAAGAAAAAACACCACAATTTATAGGTGTAGAATCTTTTCCTTGAAATAAATAATAAGATAGTGGAATAATAAAATAGTAGAACATGTGTTGGTGGTTATAAAATAGAAGTTGTAGTAGGTAATAAGTGGTAGATCATGAAATTAGTGATTTCATGAGTTACACCAAAGTAATGACCACTTTCTTACCAATTTGTAACCACGATCTCACAAGAAATAATGCACTTTAATATTAAAATACACCAACACCAATATTACCCCACTCATTTTAATATTAAAATAAGAGAGTTTACTAGTTGAAGGGAGACTATTATGCATAATGAAGGTGTGCTCTGCATTGAAACTCCACTTAGTAAAACAACAATCTCTACTCCATAGTTAGTAGTGACTTCAAACTTGAACTATGACTGCTTTAGGAAAATAAAGTATCACTGTTTACACATAATAATCAAGGTGTTGACATGAGCTTTATTAGCTAGCACATTACGACCTTGTGATCTTCCGGTTTTCATGAGTGTTTTTGAGAATGTGATGACCGTCATCACTCGTTTTGAAAGTAAATTCTGCGTTCCGAGGCCTTAAAACCCTCTTTTTATCTCACCTCGATTTGCGTGCACATCCCGGGCGCGTTTCCGGAAAGCTTTTATGTGAAATCTAAGAAAAATAAAGAAATTGGCCTTTAAAACTAATTAAAGTTAACTTTAGTCTACATTCTTGGTAAACGGACCCGGACCCGTGATCCCACGGTCTCATAGGGTTCGTAGTAAAATTTGGGACTTGGGCGTATGCTCGGAATCGAATTCCGAGGTCCCAAGCCCGAGAAAAGAATTTTTAAAGAAAATTATTTGCTGGAAAATATAAAGGCTATTAGAAGAAAATTTATGCAATTTCTTGATGGTATCAGGCCCGTATCTTGGTTCTGGAGCCCGGTACATGTTTAAAATAATAATTAAGTTGAATCTGTGAAATTTGGTAAAGATCGGAATTGATTTGGTATAAAATGGACCTATAGTTGAGAATAGTAATTTCAATGTTCTTGAGTGATTTCATGAATTTGAAGTTTAATTCATAGTTGTTGATGTTATTTTGATGATTTGATCGCATGAGCAAGTCCGTATGGTATTTTTGGACTTGTGTGCATGTTTGGTTTGGAGCCCCGATGGCTCGGGTGAGTTTTGGATAGTTCACGAAGTGAAATTGGACTTAGGAAAACTGCTGCTGTGTTGCAGATCTGCAATTGCGAAGCCTGCCTCGCAAATGCGAGCTCACAATTGAGAAGAATTATCGCAATTGCGAAGATGGGCTGGGCAGGGAGACTTTCGCATTTGCGAAGCTCAATGTTGCAAATGCGACTTCAACAGGGACCGCAATTGCGAACAGTAGTTCGCATTTACGAAAAAAGCAGGACTGACCTACCTTAGCATTTGTGAAGCCTGGACCGCATTTGCGAGTTCGCATTTGTGAACCTGGCATCGCAAATGCGATATCTGTACCTGTGCAAATTATAACTTAGACGAAATTTCTTCATTTTTCAAACTTTCTCAAATCCTAAGCTCTCTTAGGCGATTTTCCAAAGAAAAGATCTTCTCCAAATCATTAGTAAGTCATTTCTAACTCATTTTCTTCAATCTATAACATTTTTTTACATAATTTCAATTCAAAATCAAGGGTTTTTCATGGGAAATTGGGTGATTTTGGGTAGAACTTAGAATTTTTAAATTTTGGGGATTTGGACCTTGATTTGAGGTCCAATTTCAAAACAAATTATATATTTGAGTTCGTGGGTGAATGGGTAATCGGGGTTTGGTTCGAACCTCGGGTTTTGAGCAAGTGGGTCCGGTGTCGATTTTTGACCTTTTTGGGGAAATCATTTGAAAATCTATTTGCATGCATTAGAATTGGTTTATTTAGCATTTATTAATATTATTAAGTAAATTGTGACTAGATACAAGCGGGTTGGTGGTGGAATCAAGAGGTAAAGCGGTAGTTGAGGCTTGATTGTGTTCGTGGCATTGAGGTAAGTGTTTGGTCTAACCGTAGCTTGGGGGAATAGGAGTTGTGATCTTATTTGCTATGTGTTAATTGTTGAGTATGACGTATATGTGTGATGACGAGTATCTATACGTCGGTGTCAAGCTGCCCGTGAGTCTTAGCTAGCGTTTGAACATAGATTTAGTTGAAACTTGAAAAAATAATTTTTGAAGTAGTTTTGAAAAAAAAATTTGGAAGTTGAAATTATGTTTGGACATGCATTTTATTTGAAAAAAATTGAAGTTTTGTGAGTGGGAGTACAAGTTTCACCCAAAATCTACCATAAACTAGATTTTGGGAACTTGAAAAATAATTTCAGAAATTTTTCAAAAATAGATCATTAATCTATGAACAAACAATGTTTTCAAAAAAGATTTGAAAAACGTTGCCAAAATGTATGGCCAAACGGGGCCTTATACTGTGATTGTTGTGACTCCGCTATGTCTTACCCATGCTTAATATGATGATTTCTAATGTTGTACAAGGCTCATAAAAGTATTCTTGGTAATTGAACATTTTAGAGCATTGGCTCAAGTTCAGAATTGAGTTGTGAAGTATTTGTGGAAAAGATAAGAGTTTTATGATATTGTTTCCCTTGCCGGGATATTATTGCTTATGATATTATTTTCTTTGTCGGGATGTTATTACTTATGATATTGGTTCCCTTGTCGGGATATTATTGTAATGTTATTGTTCCCTTTCTGGGATTATATTGTGATTTTATTGATTCCCTTGCTCGAAATTGTTTTGTAATTGTTGCTTGGGTAAGGAAGAGTGCAAATGCACGAAGGGTGATGTCGTGCATGATATTTGTGAGTGAGTGTTAATGCATGAAGGGTGATGTTGTGCCGCTATTGTAAATGTAAAAGCACGAAGGGTGATATCGTGCCATGATATGAGTGATAATGCATGAAGGGTAATGTCGTGCCATGGTTATGTGAGGTAATAGCATAAAGGGCGATGTCGTGCCGAATATATTGATTCTTATGGTGAGAACGAGGGTAAAAGCACGAAGGGTGATGTCGTGCACTTGTTATTGTTCTCCTTATTCTTGCTTATAGTTGAATTTTCGTATTTTGTATGCTTCTTTACTGAATTTTTGTTTGTACACGATATTTCCCTCGAGCATGTAAACCCTTCCCATCTTTAACTGCTAGTTTCTGTCGTTATTATTTGTTGTATATGATATAACTGCACGGGTTTATTTGGTAGTCTTGTCCTAGCCTCGTCACTACTTCACCGAGGTTAGACTCACCACTTACCAGCACATAAGGTCGGTTGTGATGATACTATACTTTGCACTGTGTGTAGATCCCGGTGCTGGAGCTTTTGGACCACAGTGAGGTCACTGCCTTCAGTCCATCGTGGAGACCCGAGGTAGTCCTGCAAACGTCCGCAGGCCTTGACTTCCCCTTCTATATTTCCATTCTGTTTTTATGTATTTCAGAGACAGATTTATATTTTCATTCAGATCGTTGTTTGTAGTATTCGTAGATGGTTAGTGACATTGTGACACCAATTTTGGGTAGATTTGTATGTTGGATTTTGTACTAGTATTTGGTTAAACTATTAGTTTTCGTCTTTCGCATGTCTATTTATTATAATTATTCAGCTGTTGATCACATGTTAATTCGTAAATGTTAAAAGGTTAAAGAAAAAGAGTAATGAATCTATAATACTCGGTTTGCCTAGCTTTCATGAGTAGGCGTCATCACGACTCCTGAGGGTGGGAAATCCGGGTCATGACAAGTTGGTATCAGAGCTCTAGGTTGCTTAGGTCTCACAATTCACGGACAAGCTTAGTAGAGTCTGAGGGATCGGTACGGAGACGTTTGTATTTATCCCCCAGAGGCTACAGAGTTAGGAAAAAACTTCACATCTATTCTTTCTTATCGTGCAACTTGATTTCTCAATGCTAATTGAACTTTCACTCTGTTCTTTCTCAGATGGTGAGAACACGTACCGCTTCATCAGCTGTCCAACAGCCCGATCCCCCAATAGCAACTCCTACAAGGGGCAGAGGCCGAGGCCGTTCTAAGGCCCGAGGCAGAGGCAGGGCTCAACCTAAAGCTCGAGCAGCACCACCAGTGGTGAAGTCTCGGGTTGAGTTTGATGATGAGGTTCTAGCCCAGACAGTTCCAGCAGGACCAACTAAGGTCCCAGAGGGGTTCATCGCCACCCCGGTACTTCAGGATGCTATGGTCCATCTAGTGGGCCTTATGGAGAGTGTCGCCCAAGCATGCTTGCTTCCTGTAGCATCAGCTGTCTTTCAGGCTGGAGGAGGAGCCTAGACTCCTGCTACTTGTACTCCGGAGCAGATGGCTCCCCAATTTCAGACTTCAGCAGCTCAGCGAGTTAGGGTAGTTCAGCCTGGTGTTATGGCACAGACCGATGAGGGGCCAACTATGTTTGTTGATGCCTTATGGAGGTTAGACAGGTTCACCAAACTTTTCACTACTACTTTTAGTGGTATATCTTCTGAGGATCCCCAAGATTATTTGGACAGCTATCACGAGGTTCTACGGAACATGGGGATAGTGGAGACCAATGGGGTCGACTTTGCTGTTTTTTGTCTGTCTGGATCCGCCAAGACTTGGTGGAGAGATTATTGTTTGGCTAGACCATCTGGGTTACCGGCTTTGACTTGGGATCAGTTCTCTCAGCTATTTCTGGAAAAGATTCTTCCTATCACTTAGAGGGAGAACTATCGGAGGCAGTTTGAGCATCTCCAGCAGGATTCTATGACTGTAACTCAGTACGAGACCAGATTCATTGACTTGGCCCATCATGTTCTTCTTATACTTCCCGCAGAGAGAGAGAGAGAAAGGGGAGGTTCATTGAGGGACTCGTTCAGCCTATTCGATTGCAGATGGCTAAGGAGACGGGGAGCGAGATTTCTTTTTAGGATGCGGCCAATGTGACCAGGAGAGTTGAGATGATTCTATCATAGGGGAGTGGTCAGGGGTCTAATAAGAGGCCTCGTCATTCAGGCAGATTCAGTGGTGCCTTATATGGGGGCAGAGATTCTTTTGGTAGGGGTCATCCTTCCAAGTTGTTTCATTCAGCACTACAGGCTTCTCACGGTGCGCCAGGTGGTCGTGGTTCTTATATGTAGTATTCTGATCAGTTACCCTATAGTGCACCACCAGCTTCTATCAGTGCACCACCGTTCTAGAGTTTTCAGGATGGTTATTCAGGTCGTTAGGGTCAGCAGTCTCGACAACTGAGGGCTTGTTATACTTGTGGCGATACGAGGCATATTGCTAGATTTTGCCCTCGAGCACCGAGCATCGAGCAGCTCTCAGCATCAGGGTTCCCACGCCATGGTTCAGGAACCGAATGTTCCACTTCCCACCCAGCCAGGGGTGGGTGTAAAGGTGCTAGAGGTGGAGGTAGAGGTATTAGAGGTGGAGGTCAGACCGCTAGAGTTGAAGGTCAACCAATAGGAGGTCGTCCCAGAGATTTAGTTCAGAGTGGTAGGGCCCAACCCCGATGTTATGCTCTTCCAGCCAGGCCTGAGGCTGAGGCCTCCGATGCAGTTATCATAGGTACTATTCTGGTTTGAGTAGAGATGCTTCAGTTCTATTTAATCTAGGATCTACATACTCCTATGTGTCATCTTATTTTGCACCGTATCTGATCATGCCTAGTGATTCCTTGAGTGCTCATGTATATGTGTCTACACCGGTGGGTGATTTTATTGTGGTAGATCGTGTCCATCGTTCATGTATAGTTGTTATTGGGGGTCTTAAGACTCGAGTAGATTTGTTACTTTTCGATATGGTTGATTTTGATGTCATATTGGGGATGGACTAGTTATCACCTTACCACACTATCTTGGATTGTCATGCCAAGACTGTGACCTTAGCCTTGCCGGATTTACCTCATTTAGAGTAGAGAGGGACTCTTGGTCATTCTACTAGTAGGGTTATCTCATATATGAAGGCTTGGCGTATAGTTGATAAGGGATGTTTGGCCTATTTGGCGTATATTTGTGATTCTATGCCGAGGTTCCTTCTATAGATTTTGTGCCTGTTGTTCGTGAGTTTCCTGAGGTATTTCCTTCAGCCCTTCTGGGTATGCCACTCGACAGGGATATTGACTTCTGCATTGATTTGTCTCCGGGCACTCAACCTATTTCTATCTTGCCATATCATATGGCCTCGCCTGAGTTGAAAGAATTGAAGGGGTAGTTGCAAGACTTGCTTAATAAAAGCTTTATTAGATCTAGTGTCTCGCCTTAGGGTGCGCCGGTGTTGTTTGTTAAGAAGAAGGACGGATCGATGAGAATGTATATAGATTATCGGTAGTTGAACAAGGTCACAATCAAGAATAAGTACCCATTGCCGAGGATTGATGATTTGTTTGATCAGCTTCAGGGTGCCAAAGTGTTTTTGAAGATTGACTTAAGATCTGGTTACCATCAGTTGAGTATTATGGCATCTGATATCCCTAAGACAGCTTTTCTCACTCAGTACGGGCATTATGAGTTCTTGGTGATGTCATTCGAGTTGACAAATGCCCCAGCAGCTTTCATGGATTTGATGAACTGAGTGTTCAAGCCTTACTTAGATTCATTCGTGATAGTCTTCATTGATGATATTTTGATCTATTCCTGTAGCCGGGAGGATCATGAGCAACATCTAAGAGTGGTTTTTTAGACTTTGAGAGATAATCAGTTGTATGCTAAGTTTTCGAAGTATGAGTTCTAGTTGAGTTCAGTTGCATTCTTGGGTCACGTTGTATCAGCAGAGGGTATTCAGATGTATCCGAAGAAGATAGAGGCAGTTAAGAACTGGCCTAGACCCACGTTAGCTACAAAGATCCAGAGTTTTTTGGGTTTGGCAGGCTATTACCGTCGGTTTGTGGAGGGGTTTTCATTTATTGCATTCATGATGACCAGGTTGACCCAAAAGGGTGCCCACTTCAGATGGTCGGACGAGTGTGAGGCGAGCTTTCAGAAGCTCAAGATAGCTTTGACTACGACGCCGGTGTTGGTATTGCCCACAGGTTCAGGGCCATATACAGTTTATTGTGACGCATCTCGTATTGGACTTGGTGTAGTGTTGATGCAGGATGGCAAGGTCATTGCTTATGCTTCGCGACAGTTGAAGATTCATGAGAAGAATTATCCAGTTCATGATTTGGGGTTAGCAGCCATTGTTCATGCGTTGAAGATTTGGAGGCACTATTTATATGGCGTGTCATATGAGGTGTTCACACATCAAAAAAGTCCAAAGTACTTGTTCAAGCAGAAGGAGCTAAATTTGAGGCAAAGGAGGTGGTTGGAGCTGTTGAATGACTATGATATCACTATCTTGTATCATCCGGGGAAGGACAACATGGTGGCCGATGCTTTGAGTAGAAAGTATGTCAGCATGGGCAGTCTTGCGTATATTCTGGTCAGTGAGAGACCGCTTGCTTTGGATGTTCAGGCCTTAGCCAATTAGTTCGTGAGGTTGGATGTTTCTGAGCCCAGCCGTGTGTTAGCTTGCACAATCGCTCTTTCCACATTATTTGAGCGTATCCGAGATTGGCAGTATGTTGATCCTCATTTGTGTGTCCTTAGGGACACAATACAACACGATGATGCCAAGCAGGTTACATTAGGAGATGATGGAGTTTTACGGATGTAGGGTCAAGTTTGTGTGCCTAATATGGATGGACTTCAAGAGTTGATTTTAGAGGAGGCCCATAGTTCCCGGTACTCTATTTATCCGGGTGCTGCTAAGATGTATCAGGACTTACGGTAGCATTATTGGTGGAGGAGGATGGAGAAGGATATTGTTGCATATGTGGCTCGGTATTTGAATTGTCAGCAGGTAAAGTACGAGCATCAGAGACTTGGTGGTTTGTTCCAGAGGATTGAGATTCCCGAGTGAAAGCAGGAGCGTATCACTATGGACTTCGTTGTTGGACTTCCACAAACTCAGAGGAAGTGCGATATAGTGTGAGTTATTGTTGATAGGCTGATCAAGTCAACACATTTCATTCCTGTGGCAGTTTCCTATTCTTCTGAGAGGTTAGCTGAGATCTATATCCGGGAGATTGTTCGTCTTTATGGTGTGCCCGTGTCTATCATTTCTGACCGAGGTACGCAGTTTACCTCACATTTCTGGAGGGCAGTTCAGCATGAGTTGGGCACACGGGTCTAGTTGAGCATAACAATTCATCCTCAGGCGGACGGGCAATCAGGACATACTATTCAGATTTTGGAGGATATGCTCCGAGCTTGTGTTATTGACTTTGGAGGCTCATGGGATCAGCTCTTGCCTTTAGCGGGGTTTGCCTACAATAACAACTACTAATCGAGCATACAGATGGCTCCCTATGAGGCTTTATATGGTAGGCGGTGTCAATCGTCGGTTGGGTGGTTTGAGCCGGGAGAGGCTCGGTTGTTGGGTATGGATCTAGTGCAGGATGCCTTGGACAAGGTTAAGATCATTCAGGATAGGCTTCGTACAGCTCAGTCCAGGCAAAAGAGTTATGTCGGCCGTAAGGTTTGTGATGTGGCATTTATGGTCGGCGAGCGGGTGTTGCTTCGGGTGTCGCCTATGAAGAGCGTGATGAGAATTGAAAAGAAGCACAAGCTAAGCCCTAGATTCTTTGGTCCTTATGAGATTCTTGATCGAGTGGGAAAGGTGGCTTACAGACTTGTGTTGTCGCCGAGTTTATCAGCCGTGCATCTAGTGTTTTATGTGTTCATGCTTTGGAAGTATCACGGCGATCCATTTCACGTGTTACACTTCAGCACTATCCAGTTGGACAAGGACTTGTCCTATGAGGAGGAGACAGTAGCTATTCTAGACCAGCAGGTTCGTCAGTTGAGATCGAAGAGCTTCCCTTCTGTTCGTGTTCAGTGGAGAGGTCAGCCTGCCGAGGCAGCTACCTGGGAGTCCGAGTCCGAGTCCAATATGCAGAGCCGATATCCCCATCTTTTCTCTGACTCAGGTACTTTTCTTATGTCCATTCAAGGATGAACGATTGTTTTAGAGGTGGAGAATGTGATGGGTCATCACTCGTTTTGAAAGTAAATTCAGTGTTCTAAGGCCTTAAAAACCTCTTTTTGTCTCACCTCAATTTGTGTGCGCGGTCTGGGCGCGTTTCCGGAAAGCTTTATGTGAAATCTAAGAAAAATAAAGAAATTGACCTTTAAAAATAATTAAAGTTGACTTTGGTCAACATTCTTGGTAAACGGACACGGTGATCCAACAGTCTCGTAGGGTCCGTAGTAAAATTTAGGACTTGGGCGTATGCCCAGAATCGAATTCCGAGGTCCCAAGCCCGAGAAAAGAATTTTTAAAGAAAATTATTTACTGGAAAATATAAAGGCTTTTAGAAGAAAATTTATGTAATTTATTGATGGTATCGGGCCCGTATCTTGGTTCCGGAGCTCGGTACAAGTTTAAAATAATAATTAAGTTGTGAAATTTGGTAAAGATCGGAATTGATTTGGTATAAAGCGGACCTATAGTTGAGAAAATAATAATTTCAATATCCTTGAGTGATTTCATAAATTTGAGGTTTAATTCATAGTTGTTGGTGTTATTTTGATGATTTGATCGAACGAGCAAGTCCGTATGATATTTTTGGACTTGCGTGCATGTTTGGTTTGGAGCCCCCGAGGGCTTGGGTGAGTTTTAGGCCATGGAGTGAAATTGGACTTAGGAAAACTGCTGCTGTGTTGCAGGTCTGCAGGCTTCGCAATGGCTCGCAATTGCGAAGAATTATCGCAATTACGAAGATGGGCTGGGCAGGGAAACCTTCGCATTTGCGAAGAATTAATGTTATTAAGTAAATTGTGACTAGATACAAGTGAGTTGGTGGTGGAATCAAGAGGTAAAGCAGTAGTTGAGGCTTGATTGTGTTCGTGGCATTGAGGTAAGTGTTTGGTCTAACCTTAGCTTGAGGGAATAAGAGTTGTGGTCTTATTTGCTATGTGTTAATTGTTGAGTACGACGTATAGGTGTGGTGACGAGTATCTATACGTCGGTGTCAAGCATGCCCGTGAGTCTTATACTATGATTGTTGTGACTCTGTTATGTCTTGACCATGCTTAATATGATGATTTCTAATGTTGAACAAGGCTCATGAAAGTATTCTTGGTAATTAAACATTTTAGAGCATTGGCTTAAGTTGAGAATTGAGTTGTGAAGTAATTGTAGAAAAGAGAAGAGGTTTATGATATTGTTTCCCTTGACGAGATATTATTGCTTATGATATTGTTTCCCTTGCCGGGATGTTATTGCTTATGATATTGTTTCCCTTGCCGGGATAGTATTGTAATACTATTGTTTCTTTGTCGGGATTCTATTGTGATTTTATTGATTCTTTTGCCCGAATTGCTTTGTGATTGTTGCTTGGGTAAGGAAGAGTGTAAAATCATGAAGGGTGATGCCGTGCGTGATATTTGTGAGTGAGTGTTAATGCACGAAGGGTGATGCCGTGCCGATATTGTAAATGTAAAAGCATGAAGGGTGATGTTGTGCCATGATATGAGTGATAATGCACGAAGGGTAATACCGTGCCATGGTTATGTGAGGTAAAAGCACGAAGGGTGATGCCGTGCCAAATATATTGATTCTTATGGTGAGAACGAGAATAAAACACGAAGGGTGATGCCGTGCACTTATTATTGTTCTCCTTATTCTTGCTTATAGTTGAATTTTGGTGTTCCGTATGCTTCTTTACTGAATTTCTGTTTGTACATGATATTTCCCCTGAGCATGTTTTCCCTTCCCATCTTTAACTGCTAGTTTCTGTCGTTATTATTTGTTGTATATGATATAATTGCACATGTTTATTTGGTAGTGTTTTCCTAGCCTCGTCAATACTTCGCCGAGGTTAGGCTCGACACTTACCAGCACATGGGGTCGGTTGTGCTGATACTACACTCTGCACTGTGTGCAGATCCCGGTGCTGGAGCTTTTGGACCACACTGAGGTTGCTGCCTTCAGTCCAGCGGCGGAGACCTGAGGTAGTCCTGCAGATGTCCGCAACCTTGGTGTCCCCTTCTATCTTTCCTTTCTGTTTTTATGTATTTTAGAGACAGATTTATATTTTCATTTAGACCGCTGTTTGTAGTATTTGTAGATTGTCTGTGACACTGTGACACCAATTTTAGGTAGAGTTGTATATGTACTATTATTTGGTTAAACTATTAGTTTTCGTCTTCTGCATGTCTGTTTATTATAATTATTCTGTTGTTGATCACATGTTAATTTGTAAATGTTAAAAGGTTAAGGAAAAAGGGTATTGAATCTATGATACTCGGCTTGCCTAGCTTTCATGAGTAGGCGCCATCACGACTCTCGAGGGTGGGAAATCCGGGTCGTGACAGAGAACAAGCCCAATTCTCATAGGAAGCGGCCTACTTTCACATTCACATAGGTTAAATCTGTCAAGTGTGCTCCTATAACTCTAAGACCCCACTCATACGAGCTACAAATTTTCATTAAGAGTTAATAAAAAACTCAACCTCGCAAATCGTTACAGGATAAGTGCACTCATACCATAGGGATGGAACAAAATAGTGCATTTTAAACCAATCCATCATATAATTTGTTCTTCCCATTGAGCCTAGACATAAGATCTCTAGTCCCCAGTTGGGTTTCCTCATATATGACTTATGAGTTTATGAGATTCAATCTCATCCCCTTGATGTGCTCCAGACCATTTCTCTTTCCACAACTTCAGTTAGTGGATCAACAAAATTATCACATAATCAACATTAATTTTACCACTTTTCAAATATCATACAATATTGTGTTTTCTCATTATAGGTCTGAATTTACCGTTATAATAACGGTTTTGTAATCTACCAATAGCAGCGGTGCTATCATAATGAATTAAAATAGGAAGAATTGGTTTTTCAAAATAAGGAATTTGAAATAATAAATCTCTCAACCAATTCACTTCCTCACTAGCTGAAGCTAAAGGAATTAGTTCAGCCTCCATGGTAGAGTTAGAATTTTTTTAATTTCCAACAAATAGCACCACCTTTCAAAAATAAAATGTTCGAATCTGCATCAGAAAAGCCTTCAAGTATATCAGGATATTTTTTTAAGATAAGCCATAGGTTTTTGTACTAAGTAAATACCTTATAACTCTTGTTATGTCATGCCAATATTCATTACCTGCCTTGCTTGTAAACCTGCTAAGTTTTCATATAGCGTATGCAATCTCAAATCAATCTAGTTTAATCAGTCACATATTCTCAAGCTTCCAATTAAGCTAGCATATTCCTTTTGATTTATCACATCATTTTTACTTTGTACAGGAAATAACACTTTTTTTTAAAATAAACCATTCACTCGGGCTATGCTATCCCGAGGTGATGGGGGGTTTGGCATTATCCCCTACCTCGTATATAGATTGTAAAAATAAGTACAATAGAGGGGGACGTAATATCTAACCTCTAGAATACAAATATTAAAAGAGCTTATTGATGGTCTAGGACCTGGTGCACATAACACCTTACAAAAGGGGCTGCATTGTTAGTAAAGATAATCAAAAGTATCCCTTCTCAATAGATTATGGAGGTTCAAAGTACCATCCTGAGTGTTTCTTTGCCTTTAACCTGAAGGCTGGGACTTGCATTCTATCAACTCTAACAGCACCTCTTATTTCAGGAGGGAGGTCATTCTCATTAGTATAAATAACGCTGTGAGTCAGAGAATTAGCATGTTTGGAAAGAAGATCAGCAACTTCATTCCCTTCTCTATAACAATGCATTACCTTGATATTGTGATGCCTTACTATCTCTTGGATAAGGGTGATGTCTTTGTGAAGTTTCCGTGGAATTTTGCATTGATCAAGGACCATGTTTACAACCAGTAGCGAATCTAGCTCCAAGGTAAAGTTGAAGGAATTTTGAGCACAACACCACTATATTCCTTGTAAGGCTGCTTGGACCTCTGAATAGTTGTTAGTCAAGAATTGGACTGGTGAAGCAAAGGCCATCACCATATGTCCATTTCTATTCCTAACAATGCCCCAGCTCCAGCCTTGCCTTGATTAGCAATATAGATCCCATCGATGTTAAGCTTCCAGAAGTTGCCTTCCGGTTTAGACCATACAACCATGGTGCTTTTGAGGGTAGGTTTGTAGGATTTAACAGTCTGGCATACCTTCCACCAATTCCAATCCCAACCCATCTTACTGAATTTAAGCCCCATGGATATCTTAACCTGTAAAAGAACTTGTTGGCAAATATTATAGGTAGAGATTGATTTGGTACCATACTTCTTGTCACATCTAGCCTTCCATAATTCCTACAAGACAATCATAGGGGTGATCTGTAGGAGGAATTTGTGAGTATGATTCTTGGTGGGAATGGACCACCAATAATTAAGGATAGAGAGGATATTTCTGCCTCTAGTCTTGAAGCCAAGGAGAGAAGAGATATAATTCCAAACACTAGAAGCCATATCACTGATGGTAAAGACATGGTTTAGAGATTCAATTTTAGGGGCTCTACAATAGACACAAGTAGATAAAACAGTAACACCAAATCTCTGACGTGTGTCAGCAAAAGGAAGCTTTTTGTAAATAATTCTCCAGATATTAAATGAGATCTTGAAAGGTAGTTCCTTTATCCATACCTTGGACATCATAGGCATGGGTTCTCTTTTTTGTCACAGGAGATGAAAGGCAAAAGCACATGTTAAGTTTCCTTGAACATTAGGCATCCAAATAGCCTTGTCTTTGCATTGTTGTTGGCCTATATCCACCTGGGAAGTTTCGCTTAAGATAAATTGGTTGACAATGTTTTGTAATTTCTCCATATCCCAGCTCTGGTTGTCGATAAATTCACAGACCCTTGTATTGTCGGGTTTCTCACTGTGGTTGTTGTGTATGTTGATAGGACCCATGAGGGTCCATTTGTCCCACCAAAACAAGCTGTTGCCTTCATGAATATTTCAAAAGATGTGAGAATCGATTATATCTCTAGTACTCATTAAGTTCCTCCAGGAATTGGAGTCCTTAGGCACAGGAATTTTGGATAGAGGATTAGATCTAGGGCAATACTTTGCATTGAGGAACCTGGTCCATAAATTGTTTTCCACCCTAAACCTCTACCATCTCTTAGCAGCAAATGAGTTGCAAATGTCTTGAAGCTTCTTGAAACCAACTCCCCCTTCATTGTGGGGGTAGCTTAAGTTCTCCCAGGAGCTCCAATGATAGCTCTTTTTGCCTTCCTTTTCTCCCCAGAAGAAGTTAGAGAGGTACATTTCAATTTGGCCAATAATAGCTTTTGGTGGTACCATAGCAGCAAGTAGGTAGAGCATTTAGGACTGCAGAATGTGTTTGATTATGATAGCCCTACCCCCAAATGACAATAAGTTCCCTTGCCAACCACTTGCTTTATTAAGGACCTTAGATGCAAGATCAGAGAAGTAGCAGTTCTTTTTCCTACCAATATAGATTGGGCAGCCTAGATAAGTGAAGGGAAATTCCACTTGTTTGAAACCTGTCCACCTTTTGATCCTCCTGTTCACCCTTCTATTTCTTGAATTGTGAGTGAGAAAAAAACTTTTATCCCTATTAATTTCCTGCCCTGAAGCATGTTGATAGTCATTTAGGACCTCCATGATGAGTTTGATAGAGTTCCTATCTCTTGAGGAGAAGAGGACCAGTTCATCAGCATAGCTCAAGTGATTGATCTTGAGACCACTAGTGCTCATAGAGAAGCCAATAAACTGGCTATTCTCAGGGAGCTTATTTAGAGCTCTGGACAGTGCTTCAGTGGCCAGAATAAAGAGAGAGGGCGATATGGGGTCCCCTTATTTTAAACCTCTAGAGGATTTGAAAAACCCATATCTTGTACCATTGATTAGAATAGAATACCAATTGTCAGCAAGAAGCCTATAGATCATATCAATCACAACCTCACAGAAGTACAATTTTCTAAGCACAGTTGTTAGAAAGCTCCAAGATAATTTGCCATAGGCTTTAGACATATCGAGTTTAATGACAATGTTGCCTCCCTGGTTGTTCTTACCAATATCATGGACAATCTCTTGGGCCAGAAGGATATTCTCAGTAATGAGCCTGCCCTTGACGAATCCTGTTTGGTTATCAGAGATGAGTTTGGGGAGTAGTTGGGATAATCTGGTTGATAAGAGTTTGGAGATAATCTTGTTGGACACATTGCACAGACTAATAGGTCTGAGTTGGTCTAAGGTGGAAAGTGAGGACACTTTTGGGATTAGAACGAGATTAGTGTGAGTAAAGTATTTAGTAAGACTGGTCCCAAAGAAGTAAGCTTGTACAAATTGGCACACCTCCTTTTTAATAATATTCCAAGTAGCTTGATAAAAGTGCCAATTAAACCCATTAGGCCTAGCAACACTATTAGGATCCATGGAAAAGACAGTATTCCTTATCTCTTCTTCATCTGGCAATTCATACATGTATCTGTTGTCTTCACCTGTAATAAGTGAGTCCATACATTGTAAGATAGATAGATCATTGTCGTTGGGGTTGTGCTCAAAGAGTTTAGAGAAGTGCTCTACAACAGCATTAGATATAGCCTCATTACCCTCAATCTATCCTCCATTGGCATCTTTGATTTTATGAATATGAGACTTCCTTCTTTTCTCTTTCACTATACTATAGAAGTATTTGGTGTTGGCATCTCCTTCCTCTGCCCATTTGATTCTTGCTTTCTATTTGAAAATGGACTCTTGAATCTTCAGCCATCTGGTGTATTCGACATGTGCCTTCATAAGAGTCTGCATGTTATTGTCAGTGTCATAGCATCGTAGATTTCCTCTAGTCGACAGATATCACACTCTAGTTTTTTAACTGTTTCAAAAACATCACCAATGGTATCTTTGGACCATTTGCTTAGGCCTTTAGAAACAACTTTGAGTTTCTGTTGTAATACCCAAAGATAATTACCCTGAACGTCAATGTTCCAGATTTCCTCAACTGTAGAGAGATAGCCACTTTGAGAGGTCCAAAAGTTGAGAAACCTGAAGTACCTGGTGAATTCAACATTATCACTACCGGCTTTGAAAATCATGAGATTATGGTCAGATCCAGTCTTGCCTCTGTGGTCAACCCTGTTAGAATGGAAAAGATCTAACCAGCCTTCATTAATCATGACTCTATCCAGCCTCTCACTTATTCTGTTTCTTCTACCCTTGCCATTGCACCATGTGAAAGGATATCCATTGAAGCCTAGGTCGCACATCCCGCAATCCTCCATGCATGAAAGAAAATCTCTGCTCTCATTTAAGGTGTAAGGTGTACCACCTTTCTTTTCAGCAGCATTCGTAATGACATTGAAGTCTCTTAGAATAGTCCATGGCCCATTGATGTAGTGGTGGACAGACCTGATTTTGCGCCAAAGTTTTCTTCTTTTTTCAATAGTAGATTTAGCATAGACCCTTGTTATCCAGAAATTATTTCCATTGTTATTGGCCTCTAGAGTAATCTATTGCATACTATTACTGATGATACTGCAAACAGTATTGTTCCTCCAAAGACACCAAATTTTGCTATTTATATTGGAAGCAGCATGATCAAAGCCCATAATATTCTTGTAATGCTTTAACTGATTTGCAGCCAAGAAGGTTTCCTGTAATACTACAAAATCAATTTTGTGCATCCTGATCAATTTGGCCAATCTTATGCTCGCTCCTTTGGATTTCACCCCCCCTTATGTTCCAGTTAATGATGTTAATCATTAAAATATTTTGGAGGTTTGTAAGGCACCTTCTTCTTTATTGGTATCAGTGAGCTTTAGTTGCCCACATGTACCTTTAACTTTTTTATTTTTGTTCCCTCTTGGTGATAGCCTTGTTGTTCTATTACTTGAGCTATCTCCTTAGACACTGGGTCATAAATTACTTCAGTGTTCAGCATCTCCTCTTTATCACAGCTATTAGCAGCCTCGTCATCTTCTAGGTCAGAGTTCCCTTCCTGTTCTTCTGTAGCACTAGCATAGTCGTCTTTCTCTTCATGTTGGCTACTTCGTATATCTGGCCCATATTTCTCAGGTGCTACTGATTCTTCAATAATCTCCAGTGATCCCAATTCTACCACAAGCTGGCCACTTAAACTTTTAAGTTATGTGGTCCTAATGTTAGTTCATGTGAATTCAAGATCCTTGATTTGCTCCAGTTCTTTGCTTTGTTGGTGATTGTTGGAGCTGTTAGCATTATTTTCATGTATCTCTAGTTGTTGGTTCTTGCTACTGCTCCCTTGATTTTCTTCTGTATTGATCATAGTCATTTTCCCTTGCCGCTCTTTATGTTGATAGTTCCAACTTCTTCGATTGATTCAGGAATATTCTGATTTGGGGCATGTTTTGTTTTCTGTTTTGTCCATAAGACATTCTTGATCTTCAGTAAGCTTGCTATCCTGTTTTGCTTCCTTTTTTGGTTTTTGGTTTTCTTATTTTTGATTTTCGCCTCTTCTACTGTATTACCTGTGATAGGTTCTTTTATTTCTAGTGCCTTCTCCACATGTTTTATATTGTTGGCCTTCACCACTTTGTAGATAGGTTGGTTGTTTTGTGTGTTTTTGATATTGTTCTTAGTCTTCACTACACCACTACTTTGGCCTTTTTCGTTTTGCTTGATGTTCTTGCCTTCTTTGTGCTTCGCTCCTTGGTTAGTCACAGCATTTTGAACTTTTGGTTGCCCAACCTGCATATCTTTAACACTTGAATCAAAAGGAGTTACGACATGCTTGCAATCAATTAAATTATTTTTTTCATAATTTTCTCAATATAATGTGACTAGTCAAGGAAACTTGCATCACATGTTTTATTAAATTTTCATTCCAAGAATGAAATTTGTCGCACCCAAATTTTTTATGTCAAAATGGCTACTTGCATGCTTTTTAGTTTCTCCAATAACATTTATGTTAGGACAAATATTAATAAATCAATAATATAGAGGCAAACAACAATATGTGAATTATTCCAAAACTTATGATAGATGCACTTATCACACTTCTTGATTTAATCAACTTTCACTCATGCATGAATACTCAAATTATTGATGGTAGAATTTTTTTCACTCCCACTATTTTTAGCATTATAAATTTTTTTTTCTATGAAAATATATATCACATATTCATGAAAAAATATAAGGTAAACAGTTTATACCGTTCCTCCGCCTGAGCTAAGCAAGTAGAAAAATACTTTACCTTTCTATCTCTTAAAGAGAGTGAACTTCTACCTTGATATCTGCTAACTTTCAACTGCATAAAAAAATTGATTCGCCTTAAAATTGTTGGTGAATAGAGTGTATGGGTCAAAATCTGACCGTAGTGGTCGCCCCCAATAGGAATGATAGGGGGTCGACCAAGTCGGGATCCCGTCTAAGTGGCGAAATAGCAAAGAATACCTCGGTCGTCCTCGAGGTCAAATTATCGAAAGCATACGTTAAGTCAATACTGTGTTCAAGTTATGACGAAAGGGACAACCGTAAGAAAGCATGTTGGTCAAAGACCATTGAATAAAAGGTCTAAGAACTATATATATATATATAGTTCTTAGGAGGGAATCTCTGGGGGGGGGGGGGTTCGCTTCACTTTTTCCTTTTTACTAGCTCACTTGCAATTCTTCTTCGCTTCAGATGTAAGCCTAATTCTCGTGTTTGATATAAAATTATGACATCAATAAACCTGATATATTCCTACCTTTTGTTATTTCCCATTATATATGTTTGGATCTGAAGTTAATTATGCTTGACTAAGATTTACCTTCTCTATTATTGATAATTGAAATTAGCAGAATAGTCTTAAGCTTTTTGCTCAAACACAGAGAAGATCACTAAAAATTTTCTTAAAAGTTACTCCCTCCATTCAAGTTTATTTATCTGCTATACTAAAAATTTATGTCTACTTTTACTTGTTAACTAATGGATAAGTTACTATTTTATACCTATTTTACTTTACCCTTATCATTTCCCAACATTTTGAATTTATAATAGTCAAAGTTAAATAATAATAATAATAATAATTAGGGGTATATAGTAAGAATATTATGTTATTTATTGTTTTTAAAGAATTGTGTTAAGTTAATAGTGGATAAATAAACTTGAACTGAGGGAATATAACTTTGTTAACTATAACAATTAGGGGTGGGCATTCGGTATTTCGGTTCGGTATTTCGGTATTCGGTTTATCAATTGTGTATACCAAATACCGTACCAAATTATTTCGGTACGGTTCGGTATTTCTTATTTTGGTTCGGTATGGTTTCGGTACGGTTTCGGTTTAACCAAGACCCATTCAAATTGTTGCATTTCACTTTCAGTGTAAGAACCAATTGAGGCTGGTAAATTTACACTAGTAACAGTTCTGTCACTTTCTAGTTTCTAATGTAACTACAGGTCTGCAGCTAAGCAAAAGCTAAAAAGGCTAAAGAAGCCATTAACAATATCCTTTTCTAGCCATTTATAAATAAATAAAAACCATAGCCATTACTATTCAAGTCCACAATTATTTAAATCTTTCCAAACCAGGCCATTTTAACAAGTGCACAATTCTGTGCAACAGTGCAGTATGCACAATTCAAATTTCAAAATTCAAAGGCTCAAAGACAAAGATGCAACAGATGCAGCACCTAAATAGCTAATCTACTGGCTGCATTACCAATTAACAGATGCCACATCAGTCTTAACCAACAGATGCAACAGCAGTCTTAACCAACAGATGCAACAGCTTAACAAAATTAACAATAAAAATAATAAATTATCAAGGTGCAACAGATGCAACAGTCTTACTAAAATTAACACTTAACAAATGCAGCAGCTGTAGCAGAATTAACTTAAATAGAGAGGGCATCCCTCAATAAAAACAGTCTTAAATCTTAATTCTTAAATACGGATTTCAGGAACACGCGCAAGACAACGCTTAATATGCTTCCTTAAACCAATTGTTCCATTCCTCTTTGGATTAACATTATTGACTTTACCACAATGCTTGCACTCTACTTTGCGAAGTCGGGGATTCCTGTATACTAGTACCTCTCCAGATATCTGTCCGTGTTCACTGCATAAAATTGTTGAGTTTTACTTTGTAAGTTTCCAGTTTGACTTTTTAAAAGTAAAGGCATAGCATCAAAAGATGACACAAGTTACAAACATACATGTGCTGAAATTACTAGGTCAAAACAATTACTTATTAGGTTAGTTAAACATTTACTCAAGGGTCATATATCATTTAACGTATACTTATAGAATAACACAGACTTCATGAGGATTTAAAGTATCCGTCGGATCAATTGTCCCTATTAAATAGAAAGTATCAGAGATAGGAAGTTTTCCTCCTTTTAGCCCATTTCTTTCTTCCTTTGTCAAGGAAGATAAGCAACACCTAAGATACGGTTCACAGAGAGGTACTGCAGCCATTATCATACCCGTGGCAATAGAGGCATCATCACGATCTCTATGGTTCGCTGCAACTGCACAGAGATATAACCAATAAAACAAAAAAGTAAAGGTCTGATTTGGTAAAGCAATCAACAGATACTTAGAACAGAGTCATGCATTTTAAGATCAATGCAGGTAAAGGAATACTACGATTAAAGCTTCTGTATCAAATCGGAAAGAAGGCTTCAGACAATGTTTATTTAAAACCAGTACAGGCACCAGCTTGTTAATTGTGCAAATAAGCATGTAATGTTTTCAAGACATCATTTGAAAGTTTGAGAACCAAAATGTTACCGCATGCTGAAATTTAAGCAACACTACGCATAAGTTTAAAGTTTTCGGGTAATAGTATCTGAAGGTCCACATTTCTCCTTATACGTGGTAGATTATAACCATAAACAATTGCAAAGAGACTTAGTTTTATTGTAATTTTTTTCTAAACCAAGAATTACCTTTTAGTGTTGTCACCTCATCTGAGTATAACCTTTGTATCTCCTCCAAAGTGTTATTCAGTATATCAAAGAAATACTCTGCCGGGAACACCTCCATAGGTCAACAGAGCAATAAGAGTTCTTGATAGATAAGTATTCCGAGGTTTAAAACTGAAAGAACATAAATGATGTTAGTTGCACACAGTCATGAAAGTAGCATTTTAAATTTCATGTTCCGACGAAGATTCCAAGGTGAAACTTTATCTTTCTACTAATTGAATTGACTAAAAAGCACAAAATAGTAGAAATTAGAAACATACCTTTGAAAATTGAAACTATCGCAAGTTCGCAACAACAACGTCTTCGTTTGCCCAGAATTTGTGAGGACTGAGGAGTGAGGATCGCCTAATCGGAGCTCGGAAAGCCGGAAATCGCCTAATCGGGCTGAGAAATTGAGGAATCGGACTGAGGAATTGAGGAATGGAGCATCTTCGTCTCTTCGACTCTTCGTTTGCTGCTCTGTCTAATAGCCTAATGCTCTAACCTAATGAATGATGTTTAGACAGGGTGGGCTGGGGCTTTGGTCTGGGGAGTTCACTGGTTCAATAAGAAAATTAGAAAAATGTCTTTAAAAAAATCGGTATTTCGGTATACCGAAATTTCAAATGTCTAATACCGAGGACCGTACCGAAATACCAAAATTGCAATACCGAATTAGATCGAAATACCGAAAAAACCGAAATCGAAATACCGAATTAATTCGATTCGGTTCGGAATTCAGTTTTTCGGATTTTATGCCCACGCCTAATAACAATAATGACGATTATAAAACAACTCGTAACTTTGAGTCTGCCTGAACAGGATTTTCTAGTTTCTCGACTCTGCTCCAATCAAAAGACTAAAGGCTCTATTGATACTATCAACGTACATGATTCACCAAGATCCTTCATCTCAAGCCGTCCATCCTGCCGACTATTACATTGAACGACACACATAGTACGTCTTAGATTTTTCATGAAGGTAGGTCCCACTTCCTTGGTTTTATTACGTTCTAGTGCTATCCCATATGGGTCCCATTTCATCTGATTGGTGTGGCACTTCGCACCTCCTTTACGCTTTAGCAAACACTACTATGATTACTAAACAGAAACCCCCACTCCCCCCAAACAGGAAAAAAAAAAGGAAACTTGTAAATTTGATCTATACTTGTAGATATTTTTGAATATTCAAAATCAGGGGAAATTTTTGCAGTGGCTCTGCTAAATTTTCTCGGCTAATTTGTAAAGCTTTAAGGGTGGCACCATAATTGAGTTGTAGACGGAAAAGCAGAGTTGGAAGGTCATTAAGGAAGTGTGAAAAAAAAATTCATGACATTGGTATACTGATTGAACAATTTATAGCTGATCTTTCATTCAATTCATTGCAATTCTTGATTTAAAGTTCCTATCTTTCTTTTCAGTTTGGTTGATTCATTTGTCAAGTCAGACTTCACTTTCTAAACCCCTTTACAGTACATGGTTCAAATTTGTTCTTATGGGGTACTATAACAATATTTTCCTAGTGTAGTTAGAGTATAATAAATTTGCAGTTTTGAGCTTCTTTTTTTCTTGGGTCTGCTCTAAGTATCAGTTCTTGGCTTCAAGTTTCAGTTTTTGTAGCTTTGGGGGGTTGTGTTCTATGAGCTGATGCATTGTTCTCTGGTTATATATATCTGTTTTACTATGTTGGAACTAACACAACCTATTTGAGAGCTTGATTTGTGGGTTGGTTTGTTTAACTTTTGTGTAATAGAACTGTCAAACTTGGTCCAATTACTCTGCGGGGCGGTTAAAATCTATGGTCGTCTCTTGCTACCTTAATATGCAGTTACTGAAGTATCAGGGAGAAAAAGAAGCTTTATCTGAGTTTACTCTATAATTTGCTTTAATTGACTTCTACTGAAATTTCTAACAGCATTTGGTATCCTCGACGATCAACATATTATAGAACTATGCTCTGATCTAGTGACGGTCTTCTTTTTTTTTCCTTCATAATAGAGGTCATTTGCAGTATAAGGTGTGATGTCTGGATATATGTACTTCTGATACATTTAGAAAACATAGGTGCATCGGCATTCTATTTCCTTCTCATTCCTAACTCAGCTTTGAAATCATTTCAGGACAACAATGGCAAATAAAAGTTCAGGGGACAATAGGACTAGGACTTCTGTGTCGATCTTTATAGTAACTGGTTTATGTTGCTTCTTCTATTTGCTTGGAGCATGGCAAAGAAGTGGCTTTGGGAAGGGAGATAGTATAGCTCTGGCGGTCACCAAGACTGCTGGTGAGAACTGCAATATCCTACCGAATCTCAATTTTGAGACTCGTCATGGTGGCCAAGCGGGTAGCATTGATGATTCGGGAACAGAAGTCAAAAAATTTAAGCCATGTCATCCTCGTTACACCGATCATACACCGTGTCAAGATCAAAAGCGTGCTATGCACTTCCCAAGGGAAAATATGATCTATCGGGAAAGGCATTGTCCACCTCAAGAAAAGAAGTTGCATTGCCTCATTCCAGCACCTAAGGGGTATGTTACCCCATTTCCGTGGCCAAAAAGTCGGGATTATGTTCCATATGCCAATGCTCCATATAAGAGCTTGACCGTTGAGAAGGCCATTCAAAATTGGGTTCAGTATGAAGGTAATGTGTTTAGATTTCCTGGAGGAGGGACACAGTTTCCTCAAGGAGCAGATAAGTATATTGATCAGCTTGCTTCAGTAATCCCGATTCAAAATGGAACTGTTCGGACTGCTCTGGACACTGGTTGTGGGGTATGCTTTCTGCTTTGAAATCCTCTCTTTTACCCAAAGATATCTGTGTGTCAGTTTCTTCACCTACTTGGAGAGTATTTCTCGCTATTGTGTTGGCTTCTTTGGCTAACAATGCTTTATGAATCCTAGGTTGCAAGTTGGGGTGCTTATCTTTGGAAAAGGAATGTCATAGCAATGTCATTTGCCCCCAGAGACTCACATGAAGCTCAGGTTCAGTTCGCTCTTGAAAGGGGTGTGCCCGCTGTTATTGGCGTACTAGGAACAGTCAAAATGCCATATCCATCTAAGGCGTTTGATATGGCTCATTGTTCTCGTTGTCTAATCCCATGGGGAGCTGCTGGTATGAATGTTGTTTGGTAGCAAGAATAACTACTTTGCAAATTTGTGCTGTTTTCTTTTATAAAAGGTTGCCATTCTCAAAAAAAAAAAAAAAAACTACTTTGCAATATGAACAAGTGTGATGTTTTACAATTTTGCAAGACATTTGGTTTTACTTCACTCCTTTTACTTGTTAACCTTTTCGGTAGAGCGCTTTGGTTGCATATTTTATACTTTCTTCTTGCAGATGGAATCCTCATGATGGAAGTTGATAGAGTTCTTAGACCTGGCGGTTATTGGGTGCTTTCCGGTCCTCCTATCAATTGGAAGACTAATTACAAGGCCTGGCAACGACCCAAGGAGGAACTTCAGGAAGAACAAAGGAAGATTGAAGATATTGCTAAACGTCTTTGCTGGGAGAAGAAATCTGAGAAGGGAGAGACTGCAATTTGGCAGAAAAGGATGGATGCTGACTCATGCCGTTCAGAACAAGAAGATTCTGCAGCTACATTTTGTAAATCTGCAGATCCAGATGATGTCTGGTATGTCATCATTCTAAATAGTTCAGTTTTATATGTTGGTAGTTCGTCTGTACTTCAAGAAAATGCTAAGGAGAATGTGCTTCTTGCCTCCGATGAGTGGCAAATTGATACAACGGGATTTTCTTTTGGTGTCTCAAAGAAACTTGATTATGTCCTCAACGCTAAAACAATATTAAGTCTTTTTGACTTATACACTTATTTCCTAAGACGAAGAATGTTTTTAAGAAGGTCTAAGCATGTGGAAAGATATCTAGAAGTCTTTATAATTAAAGTTTGTGATAATCTGATACGGTGGTTATTTACCTTGTTCACTTACCATGCAAACCCTGTTGGTGCAAGACAGCGAGTGTACACTACAGTGTTAACCCTATTAGCTTGGCCCGTTCTATAAGAACGAAGTAAAAGGATAGACCCTTTCGTTTCATCCAACATTACTTGTACATTACACTGTAAATCATTATTGAAAATCAAGTTTCATGGTTATTCCATTGTTTTGCTTCTGTTGATCAGGTACAAGAAAATGGAAGGATGCATAACACCAAGCAAAGTTAATGGTGATGGCGAGGGTCTAAAGCCATTTCCTGAGAGACTTTTTGCTGTTCCCCCAAGAATTGCCAATGGACTAGTTTCTGGAGTTTCCGTTGAGGCATATCTGGAAGACAACAAGAAATGGAAGAAGCATGTAAGTGCTTATACAAAAATTAACAAACTCATTGATACAGGAAGGTACCGTAATATCATGGATATGAATGCTGGACTTGGAGGTTTTGCTGCAGCTCTTCATTCTCCCAAAATGTGGGTGATGAATGTTATGCCGACAATAGCCGAGAAAAATACCTTGGGAGTTATATATGAACGAGGGCTTATCGGAATTTATCATGACTGGTATGACTTCTTCTCTCACATGCTCAATATATACTTATCTGGATTACTGTGGCAACTGTTTGTCGTTTACAGGAAGTTGCAGTATTCTTGGCACTCAATTTTTGTGGTTGTGAATTGTGATTATTAATCTTGTATTCTCTACTCTTTTGGCTGTAAATGCAAGGACCATCAAAGGAAAATTTTGCTCTATTATTAGTGACTTTGTGAAGAATTAAGGAAGTGTCAGATTAAAGGAAACCACTGATCAAATATTACTATCCCTTTCTATGTTAGTTTGCTCTTGTACTTCTGGTTTGGATATAGTAGTTAACGCATTAACCTTAGAGGATACTAAACTCGGGATCTTTGTGTGAGGCCTTCAATATCAGAGGGTTTAAAGTTAATTAAGCATATGCTCGCAACATACCTATATAGAGCAATATAAGTTGCTGCCTTGGGTTTCAACACCAAAATTTTTAAGTCTCGGTGGAAATGGAGGAAGGAATATCAATCCTATGTCACGTTTTGATCAAATTGTTTTGTCTAATTTTGTCTCTTAGTAAGGAGATCAAACTGTGCATCGTACTTTATACAATAATTTTCTCTTCCTCTTATCCTGCTGAAATTGTGATTCAGGTGTGAAGCATTCTCTACGTATCCAAGGACTTACGATCTCATTCATGCTCATGGTCTTTTCAGTTTATACAAGGATAAGTAAGTATTCCATTTTTTCTTTTCTTGTACTTTAGCATTTCAAGCTGTTCCTTGTTGAGATCAAGAGCCTTATTTAGTATTATGACTCTTGAGAATTGGGCTGGAGCCAATCTCTTTAATGGAGTTCGTATTATAAGCCCTGCCTAATTGGCTCAGTGTTGACTTGAATTGCACGTCACTAATATTTGCTGGTTTCCTCCTTCAGAACTGAATGATCGGAATTGGTTGTAAATAAAGAATAAGTCGGAGTATTAGTGTGGTTAAGCCAAACATCTTCAAGTTACGCCCTCTGTCCCAATTTATATTAGTATGACACTCTTCTAGTTTTAGTACGTTCCAAATGTTTGAAATCAATCCATTTCTATTCAACCTTTACAACTTTCAAAAGATCAAAATCATTAAATTATTCAACTTTTAAGCTTTAGTGTGATGTTTCCTTATCAACCTAATCATTCAACTATTACTTTTAACATTTTATCTTCTTTATCACCAATAAGTCAAATTAACACCTTAAACTTGGTCAAAAGTCAGTACCATCATAAAAATTTAAGCTAAGAGCGTACATTTTATTGCTTCTTTTGAATCCCATTTTTAAGCTGAACTTTATGCGATTAGCAAAACTATTATATAAGAGCTTCTCTAATTGTTTTAGAGTGAAGAGATATGTTAAACTCAATAGCATGCTTGGAGGGTTTGGCTGGATTATCCAATGCTAAACCAATAGCGTGTCACTTGGAGATGGGTTAAGTAACTAGAAAAGGTCTGTCCCATTAGTATTAGCTAAAAGTTTTAAGTGGCTAAATATTTACTGAATCCATCCCAATTAGCTGACCTGTTGTTTCTTGTTGTTTCTGTTAGCATAGATTGCTGTTGTGCTTTTGTCCAAATTAAATTAGTGTTTTAACACTCGTCTGTTGACTTTCTTTCTTGAATTCATTTAGGTGCGACTTTGAAGACATTCTCTTAGAGATGGACCGTATTTTGCGGCCAGAAGGCGCTGTTATTATGAGGGACGATGTAGACGTGCTAATTAAGGTGAAGAAGATAATAGGAGGTATGAGATGGGACTTTAAATTGATGGATCATGAAGACGCCCCCCTTGTTCCCGAGAAAATACTTGTAGCAGTCAAAAAATATTGGACCGTTGGTGATAATAATACCACATTCACACGATAAGATGCTCGCGAAGATGGTGGTCTGATCAATGTATTTGCAATGGATTCCGAGAAACATAAAGTTCAGTTATCAATGGTATTTGGTGGCTAAGGAATTTTTGGTCGAGGAGGTACTCTCCTTAATGTATGTGTTTAACTTTCTATTGATGGATTCATAAATATGAACACACTTGCATTCATTTATTCTCACTAGTTGATGAGTCCTGAATCTTCTGATGTATTCTTAGGAGCATTTTCTTCCTTCAAAAACAGATGTTGTAATGTGTTCAATACATTTTTGTATGAGATATGTTGATATTAATCTGCTTTACTTCATTGGAACAAAATTATCCATCTCGCCGCCCCCAAGTATCTTCAAGTTATGCATATCTGTTACAAAGAATATTTGTAAAGCTGGCATTCCTCCGGGACTTATAAGAAGAAGCTAAAGAAATTGGGTAGCTTTTAAAATTAAAAAAATCTCTTGATTAGTGACGAATTTAGTTTAATAATAATTTATTAAACACAATTGGATTCTAATAATTTTGATTCTATTAAACAAATTCAACCATTTAATTAGTAGTACAATTTTTCATTTTCAATCCTCCAATATCAAGGTTTCCTTAAATTTTCCACCCAGTGCTAACTTAAAATAAGAAGAAATGACCAAATTAATTTAATCCTGGCATTAACGATGGTAGTTACACAGAAATGAGAAAAATTATGTAATTTGAAGGTTAACTGTAAGTACCAAAATGAATATTTACCAAACAATTGAGGGACGTAAATCGTGTTTCTTATTTCTTTTTTCTAATTTCTGAAGACCTGCCTATAATTGTCTACTCCCTCCGGTCCAAAATAAATGATTTTTTGGCCTTTTTTTTGTGGTTCAAAATAAGTAATTTTTTCAAATTTCAAGAATGAATTAATTATTTTTTTCCTACATTGCTCTTGGAATAAATAGTATTGGAGTATGTGTTAGGAGTGATATTTTGAAGAGATAATAAAAGTTAATATGGTTAATTTTATTGCTAATTAATGTTAAAATGTAAATTTCTTAATCTGTGTGAAAATAACTAAAAAATTACTTATTTTGGACCGGACGCAGTAACATCTTAACAGTTCACATCGTCAGCTGTCACCTTGAAAAAGAAAAAGACAACTCATTGATCTGACTAAGTAATTCCTATGATCCTCATGTCATATTCAAATCAGTATTATAAACACTAGACAGCCTTGCAATGTTCTGTCAAGAAGAGACCAAAAACAATGACATATAATCAATCTTTAGTATCAGATAGATGCATAATTTACAAAACATTTTTCTAAGTTACATAGTTAATAAAATTCAACTGGAGATCAGTAACTTATGATAACAAAATAGAGGTTTATAATTACACAACTGTGACCACTTAACCAATAAAACCTCTCCGCGACGGACTCAAAGCCCGAAGCAGACTATGGTAGAGAATATTCAGAAGAAGAAAAAAACATCACTTGGATGCATACAATCCATTGCCAGACAATACTTAACCTCTACCTATACCAAATTATGGGAAACCAGATTATGACAAAAGGAAAGGCATTATTTGCCCCTTTTTTCTTTTTTCAACCTCAAAAAGAAAACCAGTAATACAACAATATATGCAGAAACATATATACAAATTACTGAGAAAGGCAAATACGGGTGTAAAATTGCAGTGGTACATACTTTTAAAACATGTACTGACAGTTTTGTTAGTCATCCTTGCAATCATTTATCAGGCCGAGCTTCATAACCCCCTTCTGGTCTCTTCACAAGTGCATATGGCATGTACGTACCAAGTATCCTATCCCACGTCACAAAGAAGGGTTGTGAAAAGTTATACTTGCTTCCGTAAAGTTGGTGATGAACGTCGTGGTACGCTGAGTTGTTCTTAAAGACGATATGGAACAGGTTTCCCGGTAGCCATAGTCCACAATGATCATCGACTGTCTTGATGGTCGCAAACGAGAAAAAGAAGATAGAAGCTCGCGGAGACATGCCTGAGAAAAGGAAAGCTAGGGCCCCACCGATAGTGTCGAGTATCAGACCCTCTAAAGGGTGATTGTACAAAGCTCCGAATGCATATGGAACAACTAGCCGGTGATGCTGAGAATGGATATGCTTGTATAAGAACTTATTTTGATGCATGTAGCGATGCATAAAGTATTGCCAAGTATCTAACACCACCATTCCAACAAAGAATTGTCTAGCAAGAACAAGGAAGCTAGCCTGTTGATTTCCGCCAGATTCTCCATCATTACCTGTGACCTGTTCCGGAAAAATTGAATTTAGTGAACAAGAATAAATTATCAAACTTGCATCCAGAAACGCATTGACATATAAACACAAATAATAAAAAGTCTGGACGAAAAATATTAGAGGAGAGAGCACAAGTGGAATAAGATATAAAATGGATCTAGAAAAATCACTTGATTGTGGATTGACCAAGAATGATTTCATTTTGCAATCAGCTAAAAGACATTCCAAAAGCCAAGGTCCGATAACAATCTCTGAACCATATGACGTTGGACTAGATGTTTGCTTAAAGAATTAACGCAAGCCAAACTCCAGTTGGCTGCTATATGTCAGAACAGCTCAAGTGGGGGATGTATTCATTAAGCTGCATGTGTGAAACTAAAGAAATTAGAAACTACACTATTGATAATAACTCCAAAGTGTAGTTTGAACCCACATGGGCACAAAAGTACAAGTCAATTGCCTCATTTTGAGGTCGCGGAAGTTTAGCAGAATGCAGACATGTTGTAAATATAATGAACTATCTTACAACATGATACTAGAGTAATGGTTACTAATAGAGTAATCTCACTTGTTAGTTGTCACCACTTCATCTCTATCACCGTTGACATCAATCCAAGGATGCACTGGTTTCTCTTTCCTCTCCTTTGATGGGCAGGAACAACTTCTTCCTATAAAAGATCCAAGCTTATATGCTGAGCTAGGAGAGTAATACTCTTCTTCAAACTCTAAAAAGTAGAAAACCACCCAAATTCCTCGTTGGTTACCTTTTCAATAATCTAAACGTACAGTTAAGAGGGCTAGTGAAGACTCCGAGCAGCCTATTTTCTCATTAAGCACTCTTTTTTTTCTACTAACAAAGAATAAACTCTAACTAAACAAAGATCGAAGACATTATCCCTTGCTAGCGCTTCTAATTACCACCACCAAAGTTTAGCAACAGAAACAACGAAATCTATTTGTGTGTCTTCATCCTTCCAAGTACATCACAATATTAAATACTCATTTTATGCTACCAAAGGAGGGATAAGGCGAGGGGGAGAGGATAGCCTAACGGACCAATGTCTCTACACCAATCTGCAAAACAGCTCAATCCAGACAAGAAAGGAAGGAGGGAAATAGAAAATCATTGATCGCTAAATTCTTCATAGATGCGTCACTGTTATATTGAAGCTGCCCTCTCCTCCAGACCCACTTTGTCTCACACATAACACTAATTTTCTTGGAAACGAGTATTCTGGCATCAACTTATCGGGGCTTCTTCAACATAAAGTGTTTAGTAGAGCACCCCGACACCTCTAGACACACAAACACACAGAAAAGAGGAAGGAAGCCATAGCACTATGCCACTATCAGTCAAAACTATAGCGCACATTTTGTATCTGATACTTGCACAAAATCATGTTATCTCCATGGTATGTCTGCCCTTTCCCTTCAAATTAACGCAATTAATATCTCCCCCCTCAGAATTTAAAAATATATTATTAAATGTACAAGCTCAGATAAACGGAGGCACTAGTGTTCCTAGGTTCATAAAATTCTCGGATATTTCATAAAGAACACTTCAAATAACTATCTATAACAGCTACATAGACAAATGATTTCTCCGCCCATCTGTCAGCCAAATTCTACAAACAGCAAGGTAGACAATACATCAACAAGAAGTCTACTACCCTGTCCACAAACAATTGGACAATCAGAACTAATCATAAATGTCAAAAATGAAAGAAAATGTCCTCTTCATATTAAAAAAAAGTGAGGCATCGCTAAATTCCAAAGAAGAACTATTATCCCTCATAACAGCCTCTTCCAACTCCTCTTCCTCTTCCATGCCCACCACAGGGTATGAAATATACCATGAAAGTATAAACGTCATGTTGCTTACCTAAACAACATATTTCAAATCCAAAAACTCAAAGATCAAAAGGAAGTTTGAAGCCTTCAACCAAAAACCAGATAGCGTTCACCACTACAAGGTCAAACAATCAATCAATAAAATTTGCCTCAACCACAAACTAGATGGTGTTAATGGTACGAATGATCTGTATGCATTCCGCTCTATCTGGACTCATCTCATTCTTACTAATCAAATCAGATTCTACAGCAAATAGCCATCCATAAAAGGTAACAAAGAAAAATACAAGGAGTTGCTAAGAATTTCCCAAAAGAAAAAAAAGCTAATAAGCACGCTTCAAATGTAATAACACAGCACCCATCATTTCTCTCCATCTCCGAAATAAGAAAATACCAGACAGAAATTTGCAAAAACAGAACTTTGCAATAAAAACTCCACCATCCTGAAAATGAGCACAAATTGTGCAGCAATACAAACTAATTGTCAATCGAACACCCCCCTAAAGATCTTCATCGGATTCAAATAATGGAAAAAAACCAACAATATATGCCTCGAGGTGCCAAATCCCAAAGAAATAACTATTCGTTGTTGTAACAGGCTCCTCAAGTTCCTTCCAGACCCCACAGCCACAGTGTATGAACACACCATGAAGTATAATTGCACATTGCTTACACCGAACTGCATATTTTAAACTCAAAATTCAAGAACAAAAAAATTTCCAGACTTCGATCAATAGTGGATAGCCAAGGGCGGAGCGAGAGCATTGTCTAGGGGTTCAGACAAACCCCATAGCTTTTGCTTGAATCATGTACTTGTATTAGGAAATTCATTAAATATTTAAATATTTAATGAATAAATACTTAACTGCAAACCTAGTAACTAAGACGAGCTATGGCTTTGATGGCAAACTCATAACCATTAACTTCGAATAATAGTTCCCGCCTTTGTGGATAGCAACCGCCATCAAAGGTCAATCAAATTAATCAATCAAAACTATTCTTTCAGTCCTAAATTAGCTGGCTATATGAATCCTCTGTATCCAACTGATCCACGAAATGAATCCCATTTATCAAATTCAAAGTACTTAACATAGTTAAACTATTTTGCATTGACGGTCAACTTACCACAACGTTCATCCTTTACCCAAGAGGAGGGGTCAGATTATGCTTTGCAAAATTCTAAAGTAAGACTAAGAAAGCTCTAAAAACATGCTTCAAAACACAAGAATACAGCAATCACCATATCTCAATCTCAAGAAATGAAAAAAATCAAACAGAAAAATTGCATAAAAACAGAAACTTTGCAATAAAGGGGTGATGGGGTTACGAACCGCGAAGAGAATTGTGGCAACAACAGCCTGAACAGCCTGTTGAAGAAGAACCCCTTTAACAACCTCTTTCTTTGTAACCAAATTCTTCTCATCCTCATCTTTTTTTGTATGCAACCTATAATTCTCCATACCCCCAAGCATACAATACAATCCTGAATATACCCAATACACCACTATTGGCGAAATTGTCCCCAACAATTCATCTGACACACCATATATTCCTCCTCTAAATTCAACAGTTTCAATATTCATATTGCCTTGTAGCAAATACAATTACAATAACAATAACACAAGATTCTCCGAAATTACAAAAAAAAGATTCAAACTTTATGTATATAAAATTAGATTCTTGTAACTATGAAAAAAGATACAAATTTTATGTAAATGAAACAAGATTACTGGAAACTAGGAAAAAAGATTCGAACTTTATGTAAATGGAACTAGATTCTTGTAACTATGAAAAAAATTAAAACTTTATGTAAAATTGTGAGTTTATTTATGGAAAGAGGGGAAGATTGGAGCTAGGGTTTGTGAGGGGGGTGGATTGAATTCTCTTCCAAATTTAATTGGAAGGAATTCAAGAAAACACACAAAAAAAAAAAGTAAAGCTAGGCAAAAAAGAAACCTAATGATGATCAATATTTAGTTGTTTTTGTTCAATCTGTGTTTTGAAGTATTAATAAAAAGGGCATTATTATTTGCAGCAAGAGTAGATATATTGCTATTGTTTTCATCATCAATATATATGAGGAATCTAGAAATGCTTTTTGAGTAGTAGTAATAATATTAAAGAAAATAAATAGGACTAATAATATAACTACGCTTTCTTTAGAGAAAAAGAAAAAAATTAGTAATGTTTTTTACTTTGTGGGACCGAAGGGGGGAGATGGGAAAGTCTTGAGGGGTCGTTTGGTAGGGTGTATAAGAATACTTAGTAAGGTTTATTAATAATGATGAAATTATTCAATTATTTAGTTTAATGTATTAAAAATAACATGCATTGCATAATCGTTTAAAAAAAGTTATTTGTTTACACAAATACCTTCCTGAAAATCGTTAGAAAGGATTTGAAAAAGATTTAAAAGGTGGTTATGCATTTATACACGCTTATTCGTATTTAAAAATCATAATATTGCTAATATCATGGTTTTATTATGTATGCGAATAATACTGAATATGGTGTATATAACTAATACAAGTATTACTTATACATAGGTTTAAAAACACTATCAAACAAGAGATTAATAGTACGAAAGCTAATACATATATTCCTTATTTTCCCTAACACATCCCACTCCATCCATCTCAAATTATCTGTCGTAATTTCTAAAAATAGTTGTCTCAAATTATTTGTCATTTTAGAAGGTCAAGACAAATAAATTATATTTTTCTATTTTACCCTTAATAGTAGTAATTGTTCTTGAAAATAGAGATAGTAAATATTCAATGAAGATAAATCATATCTTAGGACATCAATAAGGATAAAATAATCTAAAATTCTTCTTAATTAATGTTTCTTAAGGGACGTTTAAAAGAAAAACACACGGATAATTTGAGACAGAAAAAGTACCAAACAACTCCTTAAGTGATTGAAGTAATAAACAATTGATGTGCCAAATTTTGTGTATTAAGTAATATTTATTTGGTTTTTCTTTCACAAAAAATAATTAGGTTGCAACGTCAATTAAAAAAATGCATTTGCTCTTTTTCCTTTTTAGTTTTTTTCTTTTCTTTTTTGTGTTGTGTTTGGACAGTGAATGTTAAAGTAGCAAGAGACAGGAAAAGGTAAGATCTCTTATAGTTTTGACTTTTGAAACATTTGAATGACATTTTGGTAATACTACAACCACAATTTGTAGCTCTAGTATTATTTTTTTTTTCCATAAAAATCCTTTACAAATGACGAAAAGAAATAATATCGAACGAAATTAGAAGGAAAGGAGGAAAGAGATTTTTTTGATTATTTCATAGTTGCCTTTCCTAGACTAGGCTTTACAACTTTTGTCGATAGATTCCACAAAACTCTCTTCTTCTTCTCTTGTTGATTTCTAATCCAAAGTTTCAAACTAATGAATTATTTTTATAACGATGGTGTATGACAATTTGCGTTAATCTCGATTAACTTTGTACATCTATTAATGCATGTACCAAATAATTATGTTTACAAAAAACTTAAAAGAAAAGAAAATATAATTATCTTGGTTTATTTAATTTAGTGAAATTTAAATCCTAATCTCATACAATCCATTTTAGTCTTGGTTGAAACCGAGGAATGTATTCCAATATTGAGCTGGTATATGATAAGGACATATATGTTTCAAATGGTTCGTGTAAAGTGGCTGTCTAGCCTTACATAATTTTAATGACGTGCCAAACAAACATAGCAGCAACGCGGAAGCGACGACATCGCCAGTTTCTTTTAAAGTCTGGTTGGCTTCTTGATATTTTGGTTTATAAGACTAAAGAAAGGGGTTTTCGATTAATTGACTTTTGACTTCGTTATTTACAAGCAACTTGGGCTACTCGGTATTTGACTTCAATTATTCTTGAGGTCTTTATATAAATTAGTATTAGGGTACGCGCCTTGCGCGTGTATCCTATATCAATGAATATATATTTTTTAAAATACGAAAAAATATTAAATAATATAAGTTATTGAATAAAATAAAATAAAAAAGTATAAGTTTTTAAATATGATGAACATTGATCATTTTTAGCCCGTTAGCTCGTTAAATAAATAATAATATAAAATCTTAAAAATACTGTAATATTAGAGTTAATACTTTATAAAAAATAACGTAAATATAGGAAGCTATCATTTATTAGAATGATTATAAAAAGAAAAACAAAAAAAAAAGACTCCATGTGTAGGTTATCATACGAAAATTTTAATCGAATAGTCATATAAAATAAAGGTCACAAAAATAAGGTAGAAAATCAATGTTTATTGTTATTTTATTATAATAATTCAAATTTTAATTGATAAAGTTATTTTTTTAGACCCTTGAATTATAGTAAAAGAGAAACGATAGCTGAAACAATGGTAATATCACAATGGAAGGATATCACAATGGACGTTTAGCTTTGCTTTGAATGGCAAATACTCACGTTAGTTTTGATTTAATAAATATATTACACGTCATATAATTCTATATATTAAGATTTTTACATAGTTCAAATAAAAAAAATAAAATAAGTAAAATTTCAGCTAATTTTAACGTCCTAAAAGTTAGAAAAATAATTAAATAATTATTTTGAGTGTAAAATTAATTTTTAAATTACTTTTCTTGATTTCTTTTTATACTTCTTATATTTGTCGAAGGATAACTAAAAATGGAAATGTAGCTTTTCTTTGGATGAAAAATTACTCACGTTAGGTTTGATAATTAATGTGTTACATGTTGCCAAATATTATGACTTTTTACATATATATTTCAAAAAAGAACTAAGGAAAGATATAATAAGAAAAATCTTAGGTGATTTTAAAGTCCTAAAAAAATTAGGAGAAATAATGAAATGACTAATTTGTCTAGTATGAAATCAAATTTTAGAGGGTAAAAAAGGCGAACGACATTTCGCTAAGGGCCTTCGTGCTTTTAATATAGTATAGATATAATCAGGTCAGATTTACGGATTATTTTTTAGTTGCTACTCGGTCTATTGCTTCTAAGAGGGGGACCTACCTTGCCTCTTGAGGGGTCATGGGACCCCGTTAGTTTCGGCGGAAACTATGTATATATATTTGTAAATACAGTTGAAACCCCTTAAATAATTTACAGTGTGTGATAACCCAAAAGATCATCTCTTATTAAAAGTTAAATCTATCTTCCGAGGCCTTAAAAACCTCCTTTTGTCTCACCTCGATTTACGTGCGTAGTCCGGGCGTATATCCGGAAGGCCTTTTTGTAAAAATTTGAGAAAAATGTTAATTTTGCCTTTAAAATTGAATTTAAGTTAACTTTGGTCAATATTTTAGGTAAACGAAACCTGACCTATGATTTCACGGTCCCAGAGGGTTCGTAGAAAAATGTGGGACTTGGGAGCATGCCCGGAATTGAATTCTGAGATCCCTAGCCCGCGAAATAAATTTTTGAAGAAAATTGTTTAACTAAAAATATAAGAGTTTTTGGAAATTTAACGATGTTAGAATTTGATGGTATCGGGCTCGTATTTTAATTTCGGAGCCCGGTACAGGTTTAAATGGTATTTAAGTTGTGCCTGTAAAATTTGGTAAGAAACAGAATTCATATGACGTGATTCGGACCCTCAGTTGTGAAATGGAAACTTTAAGAGTTCTTGAGATTCTTCCTTGATTTTGATGCTAAACTCGTAGTTCTAGATGTTATTTTGGCGATTTGATAGCACGAGTAAGTCAGTATGATATTTTTAGGCTTGTGTGCATATTTGGTTTGTAGCCCTGAGGGCTCAGGTGAGTTTCAGATAAGTTTCGGGATGTTTTAGACTTAAGAAATTATGTTGTTTTGCTGCTTCTGGTGTCCTGATATTTTGTTCTTCGCATTCGCGATACAGCTCATACGAATGCGAAGTACAAGCTGGGCTGGGGAGGGGTTTCTTCTACGAGAACACGAGGCCTTGGTCGCTAACGCGGAGCACTGGGGGATTGCTCTTCGCGAACGCGACTGGCCACACGCGAACGCGTAGTGTAATAGAGGTGGCTGGGGGAGTCCTTGAGTTGTTCTTCGCGAACGCGGTCCCTGGCCCGCAAACGCGATGGTCAAGGGGGACAGACCATCGCGAACGCGTAGGCCCTTCTATCCACAAGCATCACGAACGCGACAGACCCTTCGGGAACACGAAGAAGGTCTGTCCAGTGATTTTAAAACAGAACCTAGGTCGGGATTTCTCCCAAATTTCATATCTCCTTTCATGGAATCCGACCTTGGGCGATTTTTGAAGAGAATTTTCAACATCAAATAATAGGTTTGTATTCTTAAACTCATTTCCTTCATTTTCCATCAACACCCATTAGATTTCTAGGCCTAAATCTTGTTCTTTAAGGGTAGAAATTTGGGATTTTAGGATAATTGGTGATTTTACAAATTTGGGAATTTAGACCTCGATTTGGGGTCGGATTTCGTAGCTAATAATTGCATATTTAGGCTCGTGGGTGAATGGGCAAACGGGTTTTGGTTCGAACCTCGAGTTTTGACCAAGCAGGCCCGGGGTCGGATTTTGACTTTTTGGAAGAGTGTTGGAAAATCTATAATTTTTCATTTGAATTGGCTTCTTTGGCTTCAATTAATGTTAATAAGTTAATATTGGCTAGATACAAGTGAATTGGAAGTGGAATCTAAAGGAAAAGAGGTATTTGAGGCTTGAGTTGGGCTGTGGAATCCGAGGTAAATGTTTGGTCTAACTTTAGCTTGAGGGAATATGTGTTGTGTCTTATTTGCTATGTGTTAGTGTCAAGTACGACATATAGGTGAGGTGACGAGTATCTATACATTGGTGTCAAGCATGCCTGTGAGTCTAATACTAGGATTGTTATGATTTTTATTATGTACTCTTCATGCTTAAATTGATGGTTATCATTGTGGGACAATACTTATGATAAATTCTTGGTAATTGACCATTTTCGCGTAATGGCTCAAGTTGAGGTTTATTTTGTGAAGTAACTGTTGAAACTAAATTGGTTATAGTTGACACCCTTGCAGGGACGGTATTGTCTCTATTGTTGATTCCCTTGTCGGAATGTTTTATTTTTATTGTTTGGGTGAGGAAGAGTGTAAAACACGAAGGGTGATGCCGTGCATGATATCGTGAGTGAGTGTTAATGCACGAAGGGTGATGTTGTGCCGATTCTGTGAGTATAAAAGCACGAAGGACGATGCTGTACCACATTATTTAAAGTAAAAGTACGAAGGGTGATGTCGTGCCATGATTATGAGAGAGTAAAAGCACAAAGGGTGATGCCGTGCCATTTTTGTTGATTTCTATGGTGAGGACGAGAGTAAAAGCATGAAGGGTGATGCCATGCACTTGTTACTGTGTTATCATTTTCGTTGCTTCAAGTTTGATATTTACTTTGTCACTTTACTGTATTATTGTCATAACCTGATATCCCCCTCAGCATGTTCCCCCTTTTCCTGTCTTATTCTACTAAATTCTTGTTATTAGTGCTTCTCATATATGATTTAACTACACAGGTTTTTATGGTTGTTGCGTCCTAGCCTCGTCACTACTTTGCCGAGATTAGGCTTGACACTTACTAGTATATGTGGTCGGTTGTACTGATACTATACTCTGTATTTTTTGTGCAGATCCCGGTATTGGACCCTACGGACCATAGTTCGAGGTTGTTGCCTTCAGTTCAGTTGAAACCCGAGGTAGTCCTACAGGCATCCGCAGGCATTGGTGTCCCCTTCTATTATATTTCCTTTCTGTTTTATCTATTTCTGAGACAAATTTGTATTTTCTTGTTCAGACCACTGTTTGTAGTATTCATAGACAGTCCTTGAATTTGTGACACCAGTTCTGGGTGGAATTTTATTATGGATTTCATATTAGTATTCAGTTAAATTGTTAAATTCTGTTTTCCATATTTTGTTTTCCGTTGATTTTCTTATATTATCTGGTAAATTGTTAAAGATAAAGGAAAAAAGTAAAACAATCAAAAACGTTGGTTTGCCTAGTGGGTTCAATGTTAGGCGCTATCACGGTCTCAATGGTGGGAAATTTAGATCGTGACAAGTTGGTATCAGAGCTCTAGGTTGCTTAGGTCTCACAATTCACGGACAAGCTTAGTAGAGTCTGAGGGATCGGTACGGAGACGTCTGTGATTATCCCCCAGAGGCTACGGAGTTTAGGAATAACTTCACATCTATTCTTCTGTCTCGTGCGATTTGACTTCTCAATGCTAATTGAACTTCTACTCTGTTCTTTCGCAGATGGCGAGAACACGTGCTTCTTCATCCATTGATCAGCAGCCCGAGCCCCAGTGGCAGCTTGTACGAGGGGCAGAGGCTGAGGCCGAGGCCATGCTAGAGGCCGAAGTAGGGACAGGGCTCAGCCTAGAGCAGCAGCACCAGTGCGGAGCCTCAGGTAGAGTTTGAGGAGGAGGCTCTAGCCCAGACCGTTCCAGCAGGGCTAGCTCAGGTCCCAGAGGGGTTCATCGCTACCCCGATACTCCAGGATGCTCTAGTCCATCTAGTGGGCCTTACGGAGAGTGTCTCCCAAGCAGACTTACTTCCTATAGCACCAGCCGTCTCTCAGGCTGGGGGAGGAGCACAGACTCCCGCTACTCGCACTCTAGAGCTGATGGCTCCTCAGTTTCAAACTCCAACAGCTCATCCAGTTGGGGAAGTTCAGCTGGGTATTGTAGCTCAGACCGGTGATGGAGCGGCTATGTTTGCTGATGCTTTGTGGAGGTTGGACAGGTTCACCAAGCTTTTCACTACTACCTATGGCGGTACATCTTTAGAGGATCCCCAGGACTATTTGGACAGTTGTCATAAGGTTCTACAGAACATGGGGATAATGGAGACCAATGGGGTCGACTTTGCTGCTTTTCGTCTGTCAGGTTCCGCCAAGACTTGGTGGAGAGATTATTGTTTGGCTAAACCAGCTGGGTCACCGGCTTTGACTTAGGATCAGTTCTCTCAGCTATTTCTGGAAAAGTTTCTTCTTATCACTTAGAGGGGGGACTATCAGAAGCAGTTTGAGCGTCTCTAGCAGGGTTCTATGATCGTCACTCAGTACGAGACCAGATTTATTGCCTTGGCCCGTCATGATCTTTTTATACTTCCCACCGAGAGAGAGAGGTTGGGGAGGTTTATTGAGGGACTAGCTCAGCCTATCAGATTGCAAATGGCTAAGGAGACAGGGAGTGAGATTTCCTTCCAGGATGCAGCCAATGTGGCCAGGCGAGTTGAGACGGTTCTATTATAGGGAAGTGGTCAGGGGTCTGACAAGAGGCCCCGTCATTCTGGAGGTAGGGATTCTTTTGGTATGGGCCATCATCCCCGACTGTTTCATTCAGCACTTCAGGCTTCTCACGGTGCTCTAGGTGGTCGTGGTTCTTATATGCAGTATTCTAATCAACTGACCTACATTGCACCACCACAGTGCACCTCTACTCCAGAGTTTTTAGAGTGGTTACTCAGGCCGTCAGGGTCAGTTTCAGGGTCAGCAGTCTCAACAGCCGAGGTCTTTTTATACATGTGGTGATCCGAGGCACATTGCTAGATTTTGCCCTCGAGCATCGAGCAGTTCTCAGCATCTGGGTTCTCATGCCATGGTTCCGGCACCGAGTGTTCCACCACCCACTCAGCCAGCTAGATGTAGGGGTCGAGGTGTTAGAGGTGGAGGTCAGGTAGCTAGAGGTGGAGGCCAGCCAGTAGGAGGCCATCCCAGGGATGTAGTTCAGGGTGGGTGGTGGGGCCCAACCCCGCTGTTATGCTTTCGCAGCCAGGCCTGAGGCTGAGGCATCCGATGCAGTTATCACAGGTACGATTTCAGTTTGCAGTAGAGATGCTTCAGTCTTATTTGACCCAGGGTCTACATACTCCTATGTGTCATCTTATTTTGCTACGTATTTGGTTGTGCCTCGTTATTCTTTGAGTGCTCCTGTATATGTGTCTACACTGGTGGATGATTCTATTATTGTAGATCGTGTCTATCGCTTGTGTGTGGTCATTATCGGGGGTCTTGAGACCCGTGTAGATCTCTTACTTCTTGATATGGTTGATTTTGATGTCATTTTGGGGATGGATTGGTTGTCACCTTATCATGCCATATTGGACTGTCATGCCAAGGCCGTGACTTAGCATTGCCGGGGTTGCCTCATTTGGAGTGGAGAGGGATTCCTGGTCATTCTTCCAGCAGGGTTATCTCATATATGAAGGCTCGACATATGGTTGATAAGGGATGTTTGGGCTATTTGGCGTATGTTCGTGATTCTAGTGCTAAAGTCCCTTCTATGGATTCTGTGCCCGTTGTTCATGAGTTTCTAGAGGTATTTCCTATAGACCTACCGGGTATGCCACCCGATAGGGATATTGACTTTTGCATTGATTTTGCTCCGGGCACTCAGCCCATTTCTATTCTGCCATATCGTATGGCCCCGCCAGAGTTGAAATAATTAAAAGAACTGTTGCAAGACCTGCTTGATAAAGGCTTTATTAGACCTAGTGTCTCGCCCTGGGGTGCGCCGATGTTGTTGGTTAAGAAGGAGGATGGATCTACGAGGATGTGCATAGATTATCGACAGTTGAACAAAGTCACCATCAAGAACAAGTATTGATTGCCGGGGATTGATGATTTGTTTGATTAGCTTCAGGGTGCCAAGGTATTTTTGAAGATTGATTTGAGGTCTAGCTACCATCAGTTGAGGATTAGGGAATCCGATGTCCCTAAGATAGGTTTTCGCACTCGGTATGGGCGTTATGAGTTCTTAGTGATGTCATTCGGGTTGACAAATGCCCCAGCAGCTTTCATGGATTTGATAAACCGAGTGTTCAAACCTTATTTGGATTCCTCCGTGATTGTCTTCATTGATGATATTTTGATCTATTCCCACATTCAGGAGGAGCATGAGCAACATCTTCGAGTCGTTCTTCAGACTCTGAGAGATAGTTAGTTGTATGCAAAGTTTTCGAAGTGTGAGTTTTGGTTGAGTTCAGTAGCATTCTTGGGTCACATTGTATCAGCAGAGGGTATTCAGGTGGATCCTAAGAAGATTGCGGCAGTCAAGGACTGGGCTAGACCCACATCAGCCCCAAAGATCCGGAGTTTCTTGGGTTTGGCGGGCTATTACCGTTGGTTTGTGGAGGGGTTTTCATCTATTGCATCCCTAATGACTAGGTTGACCCAGAAGGGTGCCCAGTTCACGTGTTCGGACTAGTGTGAGGCGAGCTTTCAGAAGCTCAAGATAGCTTTGACTACGGCATCGGTATTGGTATTGCCTACAGGTTCAGGGCCATATACAGTATATTATGATGCATCTCGTATTGGACATGGTGCGGTGTTGATGCAGAATGGAAATGTTATTGCTTATGCTTCATGACAGTTGAAGATCCACGAGAAGAATTATCTAGTTCACGATTTGGAGCTAGCAGCTATTGTTCACGCACTGAAGATTTGGAGGCATTATTTATATGGCATGTCGTGTGAGGTGTTCACGGATCATAAGATTTTGCAGTATTTGTTTAAGCAGAAGGAGCTAAATTTGAGACAGAGGAGGTGGTTGGAGCTATTGAAAGACTATGATATTACCATCTTGTATCATCTTGGGAAGGCCAATGTAGTGGCCGATGCTTTGAGTAGGAAGTCAGCCAGTATGGGCAGCCTTGCGTATATCCCAATCGGTGAGAGACCGCTTGCTTTGGATGTCTAGGCTTTAGCCAATCAGTTCGTGAGGTTGGATGTTTCTGAGCCCAACTATATTCTAGCTTGCACAATCGCTCGTTCTTTATTATTTGACCCTCACTTGCTTGTCCTAGGGACACAGTGCGGCACAGTGGTGCCAAGCAAGTTACAGTCGGAGAGGATGGAGTTTTGAGGATGCAGGGTCGTGTTTGTGTGCCTAATGTGGATGGACTTCGTGAGTTGATTCTGGAGGAGGCCCATAGTTCCCGGTATTCTATTCATCCTAACGCCGCTAAGATGTATCAGGACTTGCGGCAGCATTATTGGTGGAGGAAGATGAAAAAAGATGTTGTGGCATATGTAGCTCGGTGTTTGAATTGTCAGCAAGTAAAGTACGAGCATCAGAGACCTGGTGGTTTGCTTCAGAAGATTGAGATTCCTGAGTGGAAGTGGGAGTGTATCACTATGGATTTCGTTGTTGGACTCCCACAGACCCAGAGGATGTTCGATGCAGTATGGGTTATTGTGGATAGGCTGACCAAGTCAGCGCATTTCATTCTTGTGGCAGTTTCTTATTCTTCTGAGCGGTTGGTAGAGATTTATATCAGGGAGATCGTTCACCTTCATGGTGTGCCCGGGTCTATCATTTCTAACCGAGGTACGCAATTTACCTCGCATTTCTAGAGGGTAGTACAACTGAGTTGGGTACACGGGTCGAGTTGAGCACAACATTTCATCCTCAGACGGACGGATAGTCCAAGCGTACTATTCAGATTTTGGAGGATATGCTCTGAACATGTGTTATTAACTTTGGAGGTTCTTGGGATCAGTTCTTGCTATTAGCAGAGTTTGCCTACAACAAAAGTTATTAGCCAAGCATCGAAATGGCTCCCTATGAGGCATTATATGGAAGGCAGTATCAGTCTCTAGTTGGATGGTTTGAGCTGGGAGAGGCTCGGTTGTTGGGTACATACTTAGTACAGGATTCCTTGGATAAGGTTAAGATTATTCAGGATAGACTTCGTACAGCTCAGTCCAGATAAAAGAGTTATGCCGACCGTAAGGTTCGTGATGTGGCATTCATGGTCGGAGAGCGAGTGTTGCTCTGGGTGTCGCCCATGAAGGGAATGATGAGATTTGGGAAGAAGCGTAAGCTAAGCCCTAAGTTCATCGGTCCTTTTGAATTCCTGATCGAGTGGGAGATGTAGCTTATAGACTTGCGTTGCCGTCGAGTTTATCAGATGTGCATCCAGTGTTTCATGTGTCCATGCTTCGGAAGTATCACGGAGATCCATCCCACGTGTTAGACTTCATCACTATCCAGTTGGACAAGGACTTGACTTATGAGAAGGAGCCGGTAGCTATTCTAGACCGATAGGTTCGTCAGTTGAGATCGAAGATTTATCCTTCAGTTCGTGTTCAGTGGAGAGGTCAGCCTATCGAGGCAGCTACCTGGGAGTCCGAGTCTGATATGCGGAGCCAATATCCCCATCTTTTCACCGACTCAGGTGCCTTTGTGTGTCCGTTCGAGGACAAACGGTTGTTTTAGAGGTGGTGAATATGATGACCCAAAAGGTCATATCTTGTTTTAAAAGTCAAATTTATGTTTTGAGGCCATAAAAACCTCCTTTTGTCTCACCTTTATTTGCGTGCACAATCAGGGCGTATATCCAAAAAGCCTTTATGTAAAAATTTGAGAAAAATGCTAATTTTGCCTTTAAAATTGAATTTAGGTTGACTTCGGTCAATATTTTGGGTAAACAGACCCGGACCTGAAATTTCATGGTCCCGGAGGATCTGTAGAAAAATATGGGACTTGGGAGTATGCCCGGAATTGAATTTCGAGGTCTCTAGCCCGAGAAATGATTTTTTGAAGAAAATTGTTTAACTAAAAATATAAGAGTTTTTGGAAATTTAACGATGTTTGAATTTAATGGTATCAGGACCGTATTTTGATTCCGGAGCCCGGTACAAGTTTATTATGGTATTTAAGTTGTGCCTATAAAATTTGGTAAGCAACGGAATTCATATGACGTGATTCGGACCCTCGGTTGAGAAATGGAAACTTTAAGAGTTCTTGAGATTCTTCCTTGTATTTGATGCTAAACTCGTAGTTCTAGGTGTTATTTTGGCAATTTGATCGCACAAGAAAGTCTGTATGATGTTTTTAGACTTGTGTGCATGTTTAGTTTGGAGCCCCGAGGGCTCGGGTTAGTTTCGGATAGGTTTCGGGATGTTTTGGACTTAAGAACTTATGTTGTTTTGCTGCTTCTGGTGTCTTGATATTTTGTTCTTCGTGTTCGCGATACAGCTCACACGAACGCGAAGTACAAGCTGGGCTGGGGAGGGGTTTCTTCTACGCGAACGCGAGGCTTTGGTCGCGAACGCGGAGCAGTGGGGGATTGCTCTTCGCGAACGCGACTGGCCACATGCGAACGCGTAGTGTAATGGAGGTGGCTGGGGGAGTCCTTGAGTTGTTCTTTGCGAATGCGATCCCTGGCCCACGAACGCGACAGACCCTTTGTGAACGCGAAGAAGATCTGTCCAGTGATTTTAAAACAGAACCTAGGTCGGGATTTCTCCCAAATTTCATATCTCCTTGCATAGAATCCGACCTTGGGCGATTTTTGAAGAGAAATTTCAACACCAAATCATAGGTTTGTATTCTTAAGCTCATTTCTTTCATTTTCCATCAACACCCATTAGATTTCTTGGCCTAAATCTTGTTCTTTAAGGGTAGAAATTTGGGATTTTAGGAGAATTGGGGATTTTACAAATTTGGGAATTTAGACCTCGATTTGGGGTCGGATTTCGTAGCTAATAATTGCATATTTATTCTCGTGGGTGAATGGGAGAACGGGTTTTGGTTCGAACCTCAAGTTTTGACCAAGCGGGCCCGGGGTCGGGTTTTTACTTTTTGGAAGAGTGTTCTGAAATATGTAATTTTTCATTTGAATTGGCTTATTTGGCTTCAATTAATGTTAATAAGTTAATATTGACTAGATATAAGTGAATTGGAAGTGGAATCTAAAGGAAAAACGGTATTTGAGGCTTGAGTTTGGCCGTGGAATCCGAGGTAAGTTTTTGGTATAACCTTAGCATGAGGGAATAGGAGTTGTGTCTTATTTGCTATGTGTTATTGTCGAGTACGACATATAGGTAAGGTGAAGAGTATCTATACATTGGTGTCAAGCATGCCCGTGAGTCTTATAATAGGATTGTTATGATTTTTATTATGTACTATTCATGCTTAAATTGATAGTTATCACTGTGGAACAAGACTTATGATAAATTCTTAGTAATTGACCATTTTTGTGTATTGGCTCAAGTTGAGGTTTATTTTATGAAGTAACTGTTGAAACTAAATTGGTTATAGCTGATTCCTTTGCCGGTATGATATCGTTTCTATTGTTGTCGGTATGTTATTATTTCTATTGTTTGGGTGAGGAAGAATGTAAAGCACGAAGGGTGATGTCGTGCATGATATCGTGAGTGAGTGTTAATGCACAAAGGGTGATGCCGTGCCGATTCTGTGAGTGTAAAAGCATGAAGGGTGATGTCGTGCCACATTATTGAAAGTAAAAGCACGAAGGGTGATGTTGTTCCATGATTATGAGAGAGTAAAAGCACGAAGGGTGATGCCGTGTACTTGTTACTGTGTTATCATTTCCGTTGCTTCAAGTTTGATATTTACTTTGTCGCTTCACTTTATTATTGTCATAACCTGATATCCCCCTCAGCATATTCCCCCTTTTTCCGTCTTATTATGCTAAATTCTTGTTATTATTGCTTCTCGTATATGATTTAACTGCACAGGTTTTTATGGTCGTCGCGTCCTAGCCTTGTCACTACTTCGCCGAGGTTAGACTCGACATTTACCAGTACATGGGGTCGGTTGTACTTGTCACACCTCCTTTTTCTACCCCGGAAGGAGTATAAGGGAGTTTTTTCCAATTTAAGTGACAGTCGAAACGAAATTATTATATTAAATCAGAGTCGCCATTTGGGATAATTTATGGTGTCCCAAGTCACCGGTTTAAAATTCCGAATCGAGGAAGATGACTCTTATTTATGGTCTGCGAACACAAAAATCCGGGTAAGGAATTCTGTTTACCCAGGAGAAGGTGTTAGGCATTCCCGGGTTCCATGGTTTTAGCATGGTCGCTTTGATCATACTTGGCTCATTAAAATTGTTTAATTACTTATTTTAGAGCCTATGTGCATTTGCCTCTTTTAATTAAGAAATTATCTTGAAACGGGTCATGCGTACGTGTACCCATTTGTTTGGCACGTCAAAAAATCATGTCACACGTACGCGTCCAAAACTAATAAAGCTTTATTATTATCAAGGAAGTTTGATCGATGTTGCGAGAACGCATACTCCGATTTTGTTTTTAGAATCGTAATTATGTCACCTGAGCGTGTCCACAATCACGACGATATATTAAATGTGCCTAAAGCAAACTACGAGTATATCTAAGTTATAATATTAATAAGAGGGCCATGGGTGATTTAATTAAGATGGCGCACCTCAACCATTTAAAAGAATTACACTTAATTAGGCCTAAAGATATTCTTACTTACAAATGGTTTTGAACTTAATATATAACTATTAGTGTAAGAAAGTTTGGGGTACATGTGCTGGGCCTTTAACTATTTGGAGGAAACTGGATCAGCGGTAGGCCCAACTCAACATTTGATTAAGAAAAAAGAACATCAGCTGCCTGGGCTCGAAGCTAAGCCCAAAAAGCATGGACATTCGAAAACCTAATATGATCAAGGCTATTTATTTGGACTGTTGCCCAGCCCAACAATTCCACATTGAAAATCCTTTTCTGATTAAACTAACATAAAACTTTAAAAAAGGAAAACTACATAAGGCTGAAGACTATTGGGCTCCAAATTGAGCCCAAAGCAAAAGAAAGACCAAATCTGGTCACGTCCAAGCCTCATGATAAACGGACGGACTTATGAGGCGAAGAATCCAGCTCAGATTCAAACTAAAAAAAACTTTAAACATGCCAAGGCTTTTCTTTGATATTCATGTAGCTCTGAACATACAAATCACAAAAATGATACTAAAATCTGAAAATTAATATGCTGGATCAACTACACTATCTAAATGTGATGTTTTAGACTTCAATACTATACAAGAGGGAGGGTGATTTGTGTGGTACCCAATTTTTGCTTAACTGAACTATAGAAGGACTTGGTTCTTCTATGTATTCCAACTACTACTGTTTGTGGAATAATAAAAAAAATAAAGAACATAAAGATTTTTACATGGAAAACTCCTGGCTCAAAAGGTGAAAAACCACTACCTACTACTCAGTAGGATTTTTCCAAACTTTCACTAAAATCACTGAGCCAAAATACTATTTACAAAACTCTTTGTAAACCTAATGATTAACTCTAATCCTGTTGTGATAGACAACCTCAACTGTTGCGACAACTTCAAGTTAACTCTAACTTGAACACTCTAGGTACCTAATACAATTGCTTCTATGAAAGCTGAAAGGTACAATGTAAAATTACCTACTACAATTGAACTATAATAAAAGATAGACACTTGGAACTGGTTCTTCGATCTCGTTCAAGTAGCTTCAGGATTGCACATTCGAATCACACATAAATTGCTTACAAAATCACCTTGATCTTTTGCTCTCAATTTAAGTTTAACTTCTGCTTATGTGCATTACCTATAAAAGAGAACAATACTATTATTTAATAGGTTAGTAATTAGAGATTGACTTGGATACAGATGCTACTCTTCTATCGTAGAAGAGTTCAAATTGATCTCAAACTCTAACACTATCCTCTTCCTAAATTGTGTTCTCTTCATGTAAGGAGTCTTCCTCTCCTTATCCAATATGCAACCTTTTCGATCAAATCAGGAGATATTACTTCTTGATAAGTTAGATTTATCTCCTTCACGTGCATCTCATATGTACAAGTTGATCATGACTGTGCTTCACAAGATGGACCTGGTCCATGTCTGAGTTCTTTTGCAGTCTTCAAAACTTCACCTTTTTTTGGGCCAACAAATTCCCCTTTTTTGATGATGACAAACTCTGTGCTTTTTACTTACTTGGATCTTGTAAGAACTCAGCTTAACCATCAATACAAAGTTTAGAAAATTCACTTATCATCAAGGACCAGGTTAATTAGGTTATAAATATCACTTATTCAGAATGTGTAAAGCACAATATCTCTTCTCCCTTTTGGCATCATCGAAAAATTGCATACAAAGTATGAGTCCCATATTTTAATAAGTACTCATGGCCACTGGGGCAACTGCAAGTGCAATCATGGTTTAATCATCAGTAATCAATCAAACATATTCAAACTATCAAGGAAAGATTAACATTGAACAAGAGCAAAAACAATAGATATCATTGATAGTAGATATGTTGCTACCACAATCCACAATCAAAAAGCAAAAACCATTTAAAACATGAGCAAAAAGAAAGAAAAATCCCTAATCCGGGTCACTGAAGGTACTAGAGAGGTTCAGGAGATAAAGACTAGAATTTCTAAGGCTTGGGGGAGCTAGAGGGTTGGTTTTGGGCTTGGAGAAGATTCAGCATATTGTGAAAAATTCCATCATTCTTCTCCCTTTCCTTGGTGAGCTCAGTTCTGAGAGCATCCCTCTTAGATTCCACCTCTGCCACACGAGTTTTGAGCCTAGCTGTCTCAGCATCCTTGGCTTCATTTTCCTGAACAAGAGCCCTGACTTTACTGTTGATAGGAGTCTTCTTGGATAAACCAGGTTCATTATGGATGACATTGACTAAATAGTCACAATCAAGCAGAGTATTAATGCCAAAGTGGTCCTTGCTTGAGGCCATTTTCCATTTCTTCAGAGGCACATTGCACCTATCCAGAATCGTAGTTAGAATTAATCCATAGGGGGTAGAATGAACCTTGAAGCCATTGATGACCCTGTCCAGTAGCTTGATGATGAATGCAGGCCAATTAATTGGCCTTCCACTTTCCAGGCACTCCAACAGAACTAAGTCTATATAATTTGCAATATGCCTTCTCTCCTGCCTGGGCAGTAGACACTTGTTGACAAACTTAAAAATGACTTTGTGCTATGGCCTCATTTCACTCTTCTGAATAGCCCTAGCCTCATTCACATCTGCAGCATCACATAACCTCCTGGTAATTTCAAGGGCAATATGTAGGGAGTCCATACATGGCCACCTTTGCCTTGTATAATCATCAAAACCTTCAGAGGGTATGTCAAGGATCTCTCCTAGCTTCTTTGCATCAAAGGTCACTTGAACTCCTTTCACCAGGATACTAACTCTGCCATCCTTAACCTCTGCATTTGCCATGAACTCAATGATCTCATTCCTAGCTAGCCTTCCATCCATATGAAGGACCATTTCCTTCCATCCCTAAGCAGCTAAGGCATCCACTAGTCTCATCCTTCCTGGTTCCACCAGGTCTTTCAGCAATTTACCCTTCAAAAGTTTTCTTTTAGCAAACATGGCAAACTTGTCTTGTTCACCATCAGACTCATCATCTTCTTCTTCGCCACTCCATTCCTCATCTTTAGAAATTCTAATTTGTTTACTTTTCACTGCAGACCTTGTCCTCTTGGATAATGAAGGTTCAGTAGCCTCAGACACAGAGGAAGACTTCTTGGAAGAAGTCTTGGGCTTTTTGGGCTTGGGGGTCTCAACCTCCACTATTGTAACTTTCTCCTGATGGACCTGTTCCATCTCCTCAACTTTCACAGCTTCTGAGGACTCTACAACCTTCCCTTTTCCTTTATCCATCCTTTTCTTCTTACTTTCTGCCAGAGCCTTTTGTAGATCACTCTCACTCTGTTTCACCCTGCTTCTTGTGGCTCTTCCCTTTGGTAAGGAAGTTTCAGTAGTTGTTGGGGATGAAGCCTTTCTTTTCTTGGAGGGTTTAGGAGTATTGGGGGATTTTGGTGTGGTAGTTCTTCTTTTCTTTGGATCATAACTGGCCCAACCTTTTTCAACAGGTCTGCTAGGGTCTTTTCAGTTGATGAACCAGGTTCATCTCCTTGTGCGCTTAGATTGACTAACCCTTCAGCAGCTTTACCAGAACCACTTCCCCCTAATTTCTTGCCACTCTCTTCAATAATTTCTTGTTCAACACCACAAATAGCAGGTACAGATAAATCAGCAGTGGGTGAATGATCAACCACTCTTTTCCCTTTTCCCCTCTCGTCACCACATTCACCCTCTCTCTTTTTTTCTTTTTCAGATTTTTTTACCTCCAATGCGTCTTAACTCAGGTAATTCCACATCCCTGATAGGCCCAACCAAAATAAACCTATTTTCTAAATTCTCAGTCACAGAAGAAATTACCTTAGAAGGGGATTCTTGAGCCTTCTCCGAGTAAGAAGACCCAGGTCCTTCCCCCTCACTAGCAGATTTGTATGACTCAGAATCAGAGTTAGAGTTAGAGTCTTGGGCCTGACTTGCCTTTAATTGCTCATTCAATTTCTTTGAAAGAGCCCTAGAAGCTACTGTTTTTCAAGCAAGCATTTTTACCCTTCTCAGCCTGGGTTTGGGAGATGTGCTAGGTGGAGGAGGGGTAGATGAATTTGAGGGAGTGGGTGGTGGAGGAGTTCCAGGGTTGTCTTGTGGGTTTGTCATTATCGCTGGTTTCTTGAGAGAATTAGTGAGTTAGAATTTTGGAGAAGAAAGCAATTAAAAGTGAAGAAAGGTTTTTGACGGTTTAGAATTATGAAGATGGCAGGAGGTAATGATGGTATTTAAAGAGAAATACACATTTAATGTATAACAACGGCTTTAGTAGTGGTCAATTATAGGTCCAATCAACCTAAAATTTCAGGTTTGAATGAGCGTTTAAGTTTCCCTAGATTTTAGGCAAATTTTATGGTTTGGAGTTCTAATGCTGGTGGAACTGGTTCAAAAACAAACGGATAGAATTTTATAAGGAGTTGAACAATTGTAGGACTTCTACTCATGATTTAAATATTTATATTTCTAAATGTGCATAGTATAGAAAACATACATTATCATTCAGATGAACCCATACTGATGAACCCGGTTCTTCATTTAGAATTCTCTTGACCATGCCTCAATTTACTATAATAGAGAAAATTTTATAAGAGATTAGTGAGTCATATTAACACATGTCACAGGAGTATACTATTACAGTATAAAGCCGAGTAAAAATTAATCTAGATATTTACACAAGTTCAGATTTCCTAGCCAATATTTTTTTTCATTTTTTTTCAATTTTTTTTCATGAGCTAGTCCTATTAGGTGATCTTAATCATCCCTAATTCCAACCTGTTCCTCTCAAAGTTTTCTCTACTCAGTGCTTTAGTAAAGATGTCAGTAATTTGTTTATCAGTAGCATAGAATTCTATGATGATCAATCCTTTCTCATAGTTATCTCTCAAGAAGTGGTGTCTAACATCTATGTGCTTATTCCTCTTATGATGAACATGATTCTTTGTCATACTTATAGCACTAGTGTTATCACAGAAGATAGGAATGCAACCAACTTCAATGCCAAAATCTATCAGCTGCTGTTTGATCCACAACAATTAAGCACAACAAGAGGCAACATCAACATATTCAGCCTCAGCAGTAGATAAGGCCACTGAATTCTGCTTTTTAGTGGCCCATGATACAAGACATGAACCAAAAAAATGAGCCATACCTGAGGTGCTCTTCCTATGCACGAGGAAACCTGCATAGTCAGCATCAGCATACCCTACTAGATTGAAATTACTACCTTTAGGGTACCAAAGACACAAATATATAGTACCTTTCAAATATCTCAGTATCCTATTGACAACAGTCAAGTGAGATTCCTTTGGATTAGCATGAAAACGAGCACAAAGCCATACACTAAATACTATGTCCGATTTGCTGGTAGTAAGATACAAAAGTGAACAAATAATACCCCTATACAACTACATATGAACCAGGTTCATCTATGTCTAATTTAGTGGCAGTTGCAATGGGGGTGTCTATTTCCTTTGATTTATCCATTTTAAACTTTTTGATCAACTCTTTTGCATATTTCTACTGATAGATCATGGTTCTATTTGGGTTTTGTTTGATATGTAAACCTAAGAAAAAGTTAAGCTCACCCATCATACTCATTTCAAACTCACTCCTTATTAATTTGGCAAAATCCTTACTTAGTTTGTTAGTGGTTTCCCCAAAAATTATGTCATCAACAAATATTTGTACCACAAGAAGATCCTTACCTTTTTCCTCAAGAATAGAGTACTGTCAATTTTACCTCTTTTATAGCCATGTTCAAGCAGAAATTTGGACAATTGTTCATACCATTCTCTAGGAGCCTGCTTGAGTCCATAGAGAGCCTTGTCTAATTTGTACACATGTTCAGGACATTCCTTGCTCTCAAACCCTGGAGGTTGTTTAACAAACACTTCTTCTTTTAGGTAGCCATTTAGGAAGGCACTTTTGACATCCATCTGATGAAGAGTGAATTCCATGTGTGCTGTAATGGCTATGAGGAGTCTTATTGCCTCCAGTCTTGCAACTGGAGCAAATGTTTCATCATAATCTATACCCTCCTCTTGGCTATAACCTTGGACCACCAGTCTTGCCTTGTTTCTTGTAACTGTTCCATCTTCATCAAGCTTGTTTCTGAAGACCCATTTTGTGCCTATTACTGATCTGTCCTTGGGTCTTGGAACTAGATGCCAAACTTGACTTCTTTCGAATTGATTGAGTTTATCTTGCATTGCATTTACCCAATCTACATCCTGCAAAGCCTCAACAACATTTTTAGGTTCAATAAGAGATACGAAAGCATCAAAAGTATACAGATTCTTTAATTATGATCTAGTTTTAACTCTAGAGATTGGATCAGTAACTATATTCTCAATGGGATGAGAACTTTGATACTTATGAGGTTTCACAACCAACTGGTTTCTGCTTGATGTTTCTCCCATGTTCTGTTGCTGAGCAACAGGGTCATGAACAGGTTCCTTTAGGGGATTGATTTCAGTTCCTCTTTGTTCTGTTCCCCCTGTTAGGTTGCCCTGGATGGAAGAACCTGTTCCATCACATGTTCTTTCTTTTGGTGCAACTTTAGCTTGAGCTGAGACTTCACTCAAATCTTTTACCAGCCCAATAGCTTCATCTTTATGTTCGTGTCTCTCAGAAAGAATGTTAGTTTCATCAAAAACTACATGTACACTTTTTTCTACACACAAAGTTCTTTTATTGAACACTTTATTAGCTTTGCTATGTGAAGAATATCCCAAGAATACTCCCTCATCACTTTTGGGATCAAACTTACCTAGGGAGTCCTTTCCATTATTGTGCACAAAGCACTTGCATCCAAATTCCCTAAGAAGGGATATATTTTATTTTCTCCCTTTAAGTAACTCATGGGGAGTCTTCTCTATAAGAGATCTAGTCATGCATCTATTAATGATGTAACATGCAGTATTTACAGCCTCTACCCAGAAGCTATGGGGCAGTTTACTAGAAAGAAGCATAGTCCTAGCCATATCTTCAAGAGTCCTATTCTTTCTTTCAAATACTCCATTTTGTTGAGGAGTCCTAGGGGCAGAAAAATTATGATCTATACCATGCTCATCACAAAATTCAGCAAACTTAGCATTTTCAAATTCAGTTCCATGATCAGACCTGATTGATGCAAGTTGATTACCTAGTTGTTTCTGAGTTTTTCTAACAAAGGTAGTAAACATGTCAAATGCTTCATCCTTAGATGATAAGAACAGTACCCATGTAAACCTAGAGTTATCATCAACAAGTACCATCACATATTTGTTACCACCTCTGCTCAATGTTCTCATTGGACCACATAGATCCATATGAACCAGTTCTATCATCCTGGTTATGCCTACCATTTTCTTGCTTTTAAAGAATGATCTTACATGATTCCCTCTTGCACATGCCTCACAAACTCTGTCTTCCTTGAACTTGATGTTAGGTAACCCTATCACCAAGTCCTTGGAGACTAATTTGTTGAGTTGATTCAAACTTGCATGACCAAGTCTTTTGTGCCACAGGAGGGGATCATTATCCAACACACTTAAGCAAATGAGTTCATTTTCTGAAAGAGTGGACAAATCTACAATGTAAATATTGTTAAATCTTTTTCCCTGCAAAACAATTTTGTCAGTAGTAAGATTAATCACAAAGCATTTGGTAGAGGTAAATGCTACAAGGTTACCTCTGTCATACAGTTGTGATACACTGATTAGGCTATATTTCAAGACATCTATCAAGTAGACATTCTCAATGGAGTATGAGTCTACCTTACCTACCTTTCCAACCCCAATAATCTCACCTTTCTTCCCATTTCCAAAGGAGACATTACCTCCTTTTAAGTCCTCAAGTGAAAGGAACTGGTTCTTGCTTCCGGTCATCTGTTTTGAGTAGCCACTATCAATGTACCATATTTGGCTACTTCCCTTTACTTGGACCTGCAAAAAGAAATCAGGGGTTAGTCTTAGGAACCCAAACTAGTTTGGGTCCCTTTCTATAGGCACATAGGTAAATTAAATTCCTTTTGGCCCACCCAAGCAACCTATTTTTCTCTTGAACAAAGGTTTTGTTCTTTTGACTGTCCTTTTCTTTTGCATTACATTCATTTTTGTAATGACCAGTCTTGCCACAGTGTGTGTAGATTTTATTTTCAGGAAGAGTGAGGTACTTGCTTTTGGGGTCCCACTTAGGTGCTTGGGTCCCATAGCCAAGTCCTCTCTTGTTGCTACTGTGATGTTCTTGTAGCCAGGATAGTGCATCAGAAGCCTTATTCCATTTGCAAGTTCTGTCTAGTTCATGCTTTACCTTCCCTAGGTCTTCTTTTAATACTCTTATCTGCTTATCTTTCTTGTACAACTCATCCTTCATCTTTCATAGATTTTCTTCTAAGGTGAGATGTGTGTGATCAGCTTTCTTCTTACCTGTTCCTAGTTTCAGTTTTAAATTTTCAGACCTAAGTTCTAAGACACTGGTGTCAAATTCAAGAACCTGGTTCTTCAACTTAGCATTTTTACTGTCACTCTCATTAGCTCTAGATTCTAGATTTTTGCACTTGGCTTTTAAGATCACACTCTCCCTAGACAACTGTTCCTTCTCATTGTTAATTATTTTAGACTTATCGATGAAGTCTAACAATAGTTCAGATAACCTTTCTTTAGATATAAATTTAATCTTGTCTCTGAGATGAATCACACTTACCTCTTGTTCATCATCTGATTCTCCAATGACCATAAGTTCTTGTTCATCTCCAGCTTCATCTTCTGAATCCTCATCTGATGTTTCTCCCCAAGAAGCAACCATAGCCTTTGTTGATCCTTTGTTCCTTTTGGGTTGAACTTGTTCCTTCATTCAGCCCTTTCCTTCTTCCATTCAATTTCCCATTGAGGACAGTTCTTGATCATGTGATCAGTCTTTCACATTTGTAGCAACCCTCGTTGGTCTATTTCTCAGGAGCCCTTGGTTTGTTGAAGGTTGTACCTCTTGAAGAACCCTTTCCTCTCATTAGGTACTTTTTGAAATCCCTTGTGATCATGGCCATTTCATCATTCTCCAGATCTGCACCTTCAGCTATTCTGAGAGCCAGACTCCTTTCCTTCTTGGGTGCATCCATTTTCATGGTTTGCCTTCTCAGTTCATAGGCAGTGAGATTTCCAATCAGTTCATCCAACTTGAGAGTAGCGATGTTCTTTGATTCCTGAATAGCAGTGATTTTGCTTTCCCAAGTTACTAGTAAGACCCTTGTCAAGATTTTCTCAACCTTGTCTTCTTCAAGAATAATTCTCCCTAGAGATTTAAGTTTATTTGTTAGTGTTGTGAACCTTGTGTATATCTCCTGGATAGTTTCTCCTTCCTTCATAGTGAAATTCTCATATTGAGAATATAGCAGTATTCCTCTTGATCTCTTTACTTGAAGAGTTCCTTCATAAGCCACTTGTAAAGTATCCCATATCTCCTTAGCAGTGGTACAACTTTGAATCCTGCTGTACTTATATGGACCCAGTCCATACACAAGCCATTTTTTTGCCTTGGCATTCTTTTCCCATTTCTTCAAGTCTTCAGCGGTGCAGTCAGCTCTTGTCTTTGGCACCTCCACTCCTTCAACATTCTTCTTTGTAGTAGCTAGGGGACCGTTAGTGACTATGTCCTAGAGTTCATAGCCTTCTTCTATGATGCGATCTCTTATCCTGTTCTTCCACCAAGAATAGTATTGACCATTAAAAAGTAGAGGCCTAGCAGTGGATTGCCCTTCCTAGTTTCCCGGTGGTGCACTCATCTTGATCTTTTCCTAAGGTGTTAACCTCTTAAAGGATAACCTGCTCTGATATCAATTGATGTTTTAGACTTCAATACCACACAAGAGGGAGGGTGATTTTTGTGGTACCCAATTTTCTCTTAACTAAACTATAGAAGGACTTGGTTCTTCTATGTGTTCCAACTACTACTATTTGCGGAATAATAAGTAAAGAAAATAAAGAACACAAAGATTTTTACGTGGAAAATACCTAGCTCAAAAGGTGAAAAAACCATGACCTACTACTCAGTAGGGTTTTCCCAAACTTCCATTAAAATCACTGAGCCAAAACAGCATTTACAAAACTCTTTGTAAACCTAAGGATTAACTCTAATCCCGTTATGGCAGACAACCTCAACTGTTGTGACAACTTTAAGTTAACTCTAACTTGAACACTATAGGTACCTAATACAATTGCTTCTATGAAAGCTGAAAGGTACAATATTAAATCACCTACTACAATTGAACTAGAATAAAAGATAGACACTTGGAACTGGTTCTTCTATCTCGTTCAAGTAGCTTCAGGATTGCACACTCGAACCATGCATAAATTGCTTGCAAAATCACCTTGCTCTTTTGCTCTCAATTTAAGTTTAACTTCTGCTTATGTGCATTACCTATAAAAGAGAACAATACTGATATTTAATAGGTTAGTAATTAGAGATTGACCAGGATACAGATGCTACTCTTCTATCGTAGAAGAGTTCAAATTGATCTCAAACTCTAACACTATCCTCTTCCTAAACTGTGTTCTCTTAATGTAAGGAGTCTTCCTCTCCTTATCCAATATGCAACCTTTTCGATCAGATCAGGAGATATTACTTCTTGATAAGTTAGATTTATCTCCTTCATGTGTATCTCATATGTACAAGTTGATCATGACTGTGATTCACAAGATGGACCTGGTCCATGTCTGAGTTCTTTTGTCAGTCTTCAAAACTTCACCTTTTCTTGGGCCAACAACATGGCATTCAAAGCATGTATATTAGCTAGATTAGCTAAGCGCAAATGCCCTAAATCAAAACATGCTATTCAATGGAATAAATTCCAACTAACTGTGACTTTCAAAAACCAAAACTAACCAGAACTGATCAAAGCTTACCAATATGGCTAACACTTAATGGTGAACTATCAAACAATTACAAAATGCTCTCAAAATCAGACAAATCTTAACAGTGGCCATATAAACTACTATGATTGCCTACTGCTTCAAATTGTCCAAAATGTGAAATGGACTAAATTAAACTGACCATTCATGTAAAAACATCTAAATTACAGAAAAACCAGGATGTTAAACAAATTATGAATGGCACACGTATGAAGCCACAACTCTAACACCTTAAACATTGGGATTTCATATCACAAATTCAAGCAACAAGCATTCTTTACATCTTTGTTTGCCATTCAACAAGTTCATAGAAGTGCTTGGAAATAAAGCAAAATGGGGTGAGGACTTCAGCAAGAGCATAAATATGAACAAAGCAACAAATCAACAACAAGATTCAACTTCTTTGAACCCTCTTTGAACCAAGAAAACCAAAATTTCCATGAAAGCTCTTCAAGTTCAAAAAGAAAAATAAAAAAAACCAGCCAGTAGTGCAGAAACGTTTTGTGTAATGCCATCTGCTAAAAAATAGAAAGATAGGGAATTATTCTCCCACACAGTCCCTAAAGGCATCTTTCTAACATAATTGGGAAAGCTGTCAACCTCTAATTGGTTTCAGCATTTTGTGATGGCCAAATAAGGCCAGCTGCCCCAAATTCTAGAAGCTTCTAACCTTAACCTTATCTGAAAATCCTATTTTCTATTTCCCAAATTAACCCCTAAGTTTCCATTTGTTCAATTAAACCTCCTAAGTTTCTAATGATTTGAAAACTATGGTAAACAAGGACAAGGCAAGCAAACATTGGAAAACAGAATCAAATAACAAGTAGAAATGCAGTTAAACCTTCAAACTAACCCTAAATTTATTTAACATGAACCAAATTAGCAATAAAACAGAAACAGAAATAACTCAAACCTAATACTAACACGAGTTTCAAAAGGAAAATTATTAAAGCCTATTAATAGATTATTGAGAGGGGAACTTAACAAACTTATAACTAAGTATTGAACATAAATGCTGAAATTAGCCTAACTGACTCTTGTAAACTAAACAAGGAAAGCAGGTAAGGAAACTAAACATCAACCAGAAAGAAAACAAAACTGTCTGTAATTACCCTAGCCAAATCATTTGAACCTTCTGACCTTAATTAGCTAACCATGAAATCCAAATAACACCAACCAAACAATGGCGACTTACTTAAAAAAAACAAAGATGAATGAAAGCCTTAAAAATATATTTTTATTTTTATGGGTGTGAATCAGCACAAACGAACAAAAGAATAACAGAAGATAAAAGAACATGAAGACAAAGAGAGGAAGTACCTACTGAAAGACGGAGAAGAAACAAACAGACTTGTGTTTGGCTTCAATAATGCTTAAAATCAAACCCAAATGGTTATTCTTGTCAAGATAAACCATTTAGGGTGAATCTCAACAATATCGAATTAGAAAAAAAGCGACGAAAGATAGACATACACAACCTAGTGCTCTTAGGGTTCTTAGATCCAGAACTCGCCTATTTGCAAGAGTTGTTTATGGGGAAATACTTGGCGATTAGTGGTGACGGGAAGAAAAGGGTTTTAGGGTGTGAGTTTAGGGTAATTTGGGTGAATTAGGGTTTTTAGGGTTGAACTTCAGATCTAAAATCGGTGAATTTGGGTGGTTTTTAGGAAAATTAACGGTTGAATGATATTGAGGATGGGCTCAGGTTTGTGGAAGATGAATTTGAGCAGTTTTGGAGCAACTAATATAGCCGCCGCCGGCTAATGAACGGAGAGGATTTTGGGGCGGCTAGGTTAGGGGTTTTAGGGTGAGAGACGGGAAAGGGGAAATGGGAGGGGTCTGAAGGGTATGGGGGTGTAGTTAGGACAGTTTTATAGGGGGATGGGGACTAGTTCCGAGCCGTTGGATCACAATGATCCAACAGTCGTGATGAAAGGCCACATAAACGATGTTGTTTGGTATGAGGGGAAACCTAGACCGGGTATTTTGGTTCTTGGGCTCGGATTTGGGGCGGGTTTGTTGCAAAAATGTTTGGGCTTCATCACTTTGGTCCAATAAAATTAAAACAAACCCCCTCTTTTCCAATTCTCTTTCTATTTCCCTTTTTTTCTTTTCTTTTTCTTTAATTTAAAATTCCTAAATTAATCTAAATTATAAAAATTAATCTAATAATCTAATTACAAAAATTATACAAAATTACTTGATCCTAAATTAAAAGAAAAAAATTAATAGTCTAAAAATTAAAAGATTAAAATGTAAACTGAGCCCTTTTTTTTGATTTTGATTTTTTAATAAAACAAAAGAATTAACTAACTATCCTAAAATATAAAAACAAAGATCTCAATGATGCATGACATTTTTTGTATTTTGTTTTTCATGATTTCAATAGAAGTAAACATGCACAAAATGCAAACAATTAACACAAAATATTACGAAATCCTATAAAATTGCAAACAATTGGAAGAAATCTATTTATTTAATTTGTAGGAGTATTTCACATAGGGCAAAAAGTACGTGCTCACAACTATCCCTCTTTGCTTGGAAACACGAAGAGTTTTCGGGAAAAGATAAGGTGAGCGGATACGAGCGATTTTTTCTCGTTTGAATACTCCGTGGGAAGCATTTTTGAAAGATCTTACCGAACCTTGCTTCCGAGGTTGCCTAAAAATCCTTGGCTATAAAGGAATCAGGTCAGTGTAGTTCGGAAAGTTTTGGTAGCTGGGACTACCGGGAAGCTGTGATTTCACTGTTACTGTTGTTGCTACTGCTTGCTGAACTCCTTATTACACTGAGAAAAAATAAAAATAAGCTAGGCTAAACTATGATCTATGAATTATAAGAATCCTATCTACCATCTTCAAACTTGGTCTTGCTGCTTCAACAGTTCTGTTGTGCATCTTGAACTGTTGACCTGCACTCTTGAGGCGAATTTCTGTTGTTACTAACACAAATTGAATTCTGAAATGAGTTCCCTTATTTTCTAGGTGGGTGCCTAATTACTAAAATTTGAACTGCATTCCCTTGTTCTTCAGGTGGGCGCCTGATTACCAAAAACTCGAACTATATTCCCTTGTTCTCCAGGTGGGCGCCTAATTACCAAAACTTGAACTATTCCCTTGTTCTCCAGGTGGGCACGTGATTACCAAAAACTCGAACTGCATTCCGTTGTTCTCCGGGTGGGCGCCTGATTGCCAAAACTAGAACTGTATTCCCTTGTTCTCCAGGTGGGCGCCTGATTACCAAAACTTGAACTGTATTCCCTTGTTCTCCAGGTGGGCGCCTGATTACCAAAACTTGAACTGTATTCCCTTGTTCTCTAGGTGGGCGCCTAATTACCAAATACTCGAACTGTTTTCCCTTGTTCTCCAGGTGGGCGACTGATTACCAAAATTTGAACTGTATTCCCTTGTTCTCCAGGTGGGAGCCTGACTGCCAAAACTTGAAATGTACCTTGTTCTCCAGGTGGGCGCCTGATTGCCAAAACTTGAACTGTATTCCCTTGTTCTCCAGGTGGGCGCCTGATTGCGAAAAACTCGATTTGTATTCCCTTGTTATTCAGGTGGGCGCCTGATTATCAAAACTTGAACTATATTCCCTTGTTCTCCAAGTGGGAGCCTGACTGCCAAAACTTGAAATGTATTCCCTTGTTCTCCAGGTGGGTGCCTGATTGCTAAAACTTGAACTGTATTCCCTTGTTCTCCAGGTGGGCGCCTGATTGCAAAAAACTCGATCTGTATTCCCTTGTTCTCCAGGTGGGAGCCTGACTGCCAAAACTTGAAATGTATTCCCTTGTTCTCCAGGTGGGTGCCTGATTGCCAAAACTTGAACTGTATTCCCTTGTTCTCCAGGTGGGCGCCTGATTGTGAAAAATTCAATATCTATTCGCTTGTTCTTTAGGTGGATGCCTGATTATCAAAACTTGAACTGTATTCCCTTGTTCTCCAGGTAGGCGCCTGATTGCCAAAACTTGAACTGTATTCCCTTGTTCGCCAGGTGGGCGCCTGATTGCCAAAAACTTGAACTGTATTCCCTTGTTCTTCAGGTGGGTGCCTGATTGCCAAAAACTTGAAATGTATTCCCTTGTTCTCCAGGTGGACGCCTGATTACAACAAAACAGACAAAACAAAGAAACGTTTCTGCCCCAGTTTGGTATTTGGGCACATTGTGAGTGTTAATCGAATCATGTTACCCAAAAGAGCTCTGAGAATTTAAAAGCTAAATTCCATTATCCAGGAGGACCCTGAAAACTTCAAATTAAATCTCATCTTAAGAATGACAACTTTAAAGTTAAATCATGTTTCCTAAAGGTAGACTTACGTTAAATCTTGTTATCTATGAAGGTCTTGAAGTTTAACTAGGTCCCATTATCCAGTAGGGTCCTGAGAACTTTTAAAATTAAATCCCATTATCCAGGAGGGCCCTGAATTTTTTTAACTAAATCCTATTATTCAGGAGGGTCCTGAAGATTTACGGTCGAACTTGTCCGGTACATGCTTTCCTCATGGAGGGTTCCTACAGAATAAACGAAATTTCCTGCCCCTGTTTCAATCAAAGAAAATTTTATCAGTTTTAAAAAATGTGGTGGTTAGTTTGCGGCATCCTTGCTGAAGGTGGCCTTTCCACCGCCGTGCTTTGTTTTGACTGGCTGCTTTGAACTGACCAAAAATTGTTTGACCTTCTGGCTGAATGTCAACCATAGGACCCTGAATGACCCGAGTGCTCTGCATTCAAACCCGTTGTTTTACATTTCTGTCCTTTCAATCTGAACCTCTGCATCTTCCACAAAATTCACAAACCACTCGACCAATGGAACTTTTACTAACACCTTGTTTTCCATTTTGCATCATGCTATTTCTAGTATGTTTTGGCCGCACTTTGCTTTGTGCAATTTGGAAGTTGGTATTAAGCTTTGAAATCCTTCCTTACTTGCTTAAACAAGGATTATATTAGAAAAGCCTTAGAGAAATAAACCCAAAAGAAATGAAATGCAATGATTTCGAGAGTTAGTAATAAAGAAGAAAATTCGAAAAAGGATGATTGTTTGAGAGGGAAAAGAAAAAAGACTTATCTGAGTGAGGCCGCTGGAACCAATGATCATGACATGCATTTCGGATTAATCAGCCTAGCATGTTCAACCAATCACCTTTCAGTTTTCATACTTTATGCCCCGGGATTTCCATATTCCAATCTCTTTGCAAAGTCACCAACCTTGTTCGGCTTGCGGCGCCCTGAAAGGTTTTCACCAACAAACCTCTCTCATTTGTTCATTTCTCAACTCACTGTCACCTTACGGTGCTTGTGAAGTTTTCACCGATAAGACTCTTTCATTTTGATTTCTCTCATCTTTGTATCGCCCTACGGTGCCCGAGAGGGTTTTCACCAATAGGACTCTCTCATTTAATCATTTTCCTTGTGCAGCACGGAGTGTTTCCCCTGATGCGAATCATACCTCTATCTTGCTTTACTTGGAACTCTCAAATATTGGTCGGAAGGTCTTTCTTTGGACCGTAATGCAGGCTTTTGGATATGGTTAGAAAGAAAGGATATCATAAAGGCTCAAAACCACTTCAATGGGTTCAAAATTACAACTTTTGGAATCAGATCTTTTATGAAACCGCAACTTCTGCCCCAGTTTTTTGCTTGGGAGCTTTTGAATTTTTATTTTAATGGGACCAAATCGTGAGGCTGCCTACGTATCCTTAAAAGGAATCAGGTCGAATGTAGTTCATGACATAGGAATTGCTTTGTTTTTGTTACTTTTCTCTCTTTCTTTTTCTTTCTCCCTTCTTTTTTTTTGCTTTACTCTTTCCCATTTTTCTTTCTCTTGTTCTCTTCTTTTTTCCTATTTTCTCTTCCTCTTTATTTTCTTTTCTTATATTTTCTGTATCTGTACTTCTAAACTTTGCTTCTAACTCCAAAAGAGGGGTATGAAAGAAATCAAATAAGGCTCAAAGGGGTAACCAAGGATAAAGTGTTTAGATAGCAGAATAAAATGCCTTCGTCATTCCAATCTTCAAAACATGCCAAGTACAAACAATAATTAGACCAACTAAAGAAATCATACATAATATCTTTTGACCGCATCAGAATTGATAGCCATATGTACACATTTGCCTTCTATATCTGTTAAGTACAAAGCACTATTGGACAACACTTTGGTTACAATGAACGGTCCCTACCAATTTGGGGCGAACTTGTCTTTCACTTCAGCTAATGTGGAAGGATGCGTTTCAATACTTGCTGACCCACTTCAAATTTCCGGGGACACACCTTCTTGTTGTGTGCTCTTGCCATTCTCTTTTGATACAACTGGCCATGACACACTGCTGCCAGTCTTTTCTCATCAATCAGACTTAATTGCTCCAAATGGGTTTTGACCCACTCATCATTATCAATTTCGGCTTCAGCAACAATCCGAAGAGATGGAATTTCAACTTCCGCAGGTATCACTGCTTTGGTACCATATACCAACAAATAAGGAGTTGTACCTACTGAAGTGCGAACAGTAGTACGATATCCCAGCAAAGCAAAGGGCAACTTTTCATGCCATTGCTTGGAACTTTGCACCATTTTCCAAAGTATCTTCTTTATGTTCTTATTGGCTACCTCGACTGCTCCATTTGCCTTGGGCGGATACGGGGTGGAATTTCGATGCGTAATCTTAAGCTGTTGACATACTTCTTTCATCAAATGACTGTTAAGATTAGCACTATTATCTGTGATGATCACCTTTGGGATTCCGAATCGACAAACGATATTTAAATAAACAAAATCGACCACTACCTTCTTGGTCATATATTTGAAAGTCTTAGCTTCAACCCACTTAGTGAAGTAATCGATGGCCACCAGAATGAACCTGTGCCCGTTTGATGCCGAGGGCTCAATTGGTCCAATGACATCCATGCCCCAAGCAACAAAGGGTCATGGTACGGATATTGTATGCAACTCAGATGGCGGAGAATGAATCAATCTCTGTGTACCTAGCATTGATGACATTTGCGCACAAAGCTGATATAATCCCGTTCCATGGTAAGCCAGTAATAGCCTGCTCGAAGAATTTTCTTTGCCAGAACATACCCACTCATATGTGGCCCACAAACCCCGAAATGCACTTATATCATGATGGTCATGGCTTGTTTATCATCTATGCATTTCAACGGTCCAAGATCTGGAGTCCTCTTGTATAAGATTCCCCCACTCAAGAAACATCCACTAGCCAAACGTCAAATTGTTCTATTTTGATCACCTGTGGCTTGTACCGGATATACCCCCATCCTGATGTATTCCCTGATATCATGGAACCACGGTCCACCATCAAGTTCTTTCTCAACTACATTACATAGGCATGCTGATCACGAACTTGAATATGCAGATGGTCAATATAAGCTTTGTTCGGATGGTGCAATATTGACGCCAAGGTGGCCAAAGCGTCGACAACCTCATTATGGATCCTTGGAATATGCCTGAATTCTATTGATTGAAACCGTTGACAAAGATCATGTAAACATTGCCGATACGGTATGAGCTTTAAATCCCGAGTCTCCCATTCTCCTTGAATCTGGTGCACCAAAAGATTCGAGTCTCCCAAGACCAAGACTTCCTGGATTCCCAGATCTACCGCTAACCTCAATCCCAAAATTCATGCCTCGAACTCAGCCATGTTGTTGGTACAATAGAAACAAAGTTAGGCTGTAACAGGGTAGTGATGCCCTATTTCAGAAATGAGCACAACCCCTCTTCCGACACCTTTCATATTAGCAGCTCCATCAAAGAAAAGTTTCCAACCTGGCTTGTCATCCTGTTCCACCTTGTCAATATGCATCACCTCTTTATTAGGAAAATAAGTCCTTAATGGCTCATATTCTTCATCCATTGGGTTCTCGGCCAAATGATTGACCAACACCTAGGCTTTCATCACGGTTCGACTCACATAGACAATGTCAAACTCTATGAGCAAAATCTGCCACTTTGCAAGTCTTCCTGTGGGCATAGGCTTCTAAAAGATATACTTTAGAGGATCCAGGTGAGAAATAAGGTAAGTAGTGTAGGATGACAGATAATGCTTCAACTTTTGTACCACCCAAGTTAGGGCGCAACATGTCCTTTCAAGGGGAGTATACTTAACCTCATAGGATGTGAACTTCTTGCTGAGATAATAGATGGCTTGCTCCTTCCTGCCAATGATGTCATGTTGACCCAACACGCAGCCGAACAAATTTTCCAGGACTGTCAAATAAAGAATTAACGGCCTCCCGAGTTCCGGCGGGACCAACACAGATGGGTTTGACAAGTACCCCTTGATCTTGTCAAATGCCTCCTGTCACTCATCAGTCCATTTGACTGCAACATCCTTCTTCAGCAACTTAAAGATGGGCTCGCAAGTTGTTGTTAGTTGAGCGATAAACCTGCTGATGTAGTTTAAAAGCCCGAGCAGACTCATTACCTCAGTCTTGTTCCTTGGAGGTGGCAATTCTTGGATAGCTTTGATCTTTGACGGGTCCAAGTCAATGCCTTGACGACTAACTATGAATCCCAATAGTTTTCCAGATGGAACACCAAATGCACACTTGGCAGGGTTAAGCTTAAGATTGTACCTGCGAAACCTTTGGAAAAACTTCCTCAAATCTCCGACATGGTCGGTATGTTTCTTTGACTTTACGATCACATCATCCACATAAACCTCAATCTCCTTATGTATCACGTCATGGAACACAGTAGTTATTGTCCTCATGTAAGTTGCCCCAGCGTTTTTCAAACCAAATGGCATTACCCGGTAGCAATAAGTTCCCCTTTGTGTGATGAATGCTGTCTTTTATACATCCTCCTCATCCATCAAGATCTGGTGGTATACCGCATAACAATTCACAAAAGACCCGATCTCATACTTGACACAATTGTCAATCAGAATGTGGATATTTGGCAATGGAAAATTATCTTTTGGACTTGCTTTGTTGAGATCGCGGTAATCAATGCACACCCTGATCTTGCCATCCTTCTTTGGCACTGGCACAACATTAGCTAACCAAGTGGGGTATCGCGTGATTCGAATGACCTTTGCATCCAACTGCTTTGTGATTTCCTCCTTGATCTTCACACTCGTGTTAGTTTTGAACTTTCTTAACTTTTGCTTGACGGGAGGGAATGCCGGGTCAGTGGGCAATTTGTGAACCACCAAGTCAGTACTTAGACCTGACATGTCGTCGTATGACCATGCAAAAATATCTTTATATTCAAGTAGTGCTTTGATTATTTCCTACCTGATTTGTGGTTCCAAGTGTACACTTATCTCTGTTTCCATGATATTATCTGGATCCCCTAAATTGATTGCTTCAGTTTCATTCAAAGTAGGCTTGGGTTTCTCTTCATAGTGACTTAACTCTTTACTAATTTCCTCAAATGCTTCCTCTTCATCATATTCTATTTCATCATCACACTCTATTTCTTGGATTATTATTTTAGAGTTAGATTGGCTTTTAAGACTTGGCTGAAGATTCCTCATGCAAGTCATGTCATTGAAACCAGCATAAAAAGAACTATACAAAGAAAGAAAAGAAAATGACACTATCAGGAGTAATGGAAAAAGGGAAATTGCATTTCATTAAAATAAAGGATAGAAGGGTTTGTACATCAAAATAGACAGAAAATAAAATCTGAATTACAACCCTAGAATAATCCAGATAAACTAAAAGGAAAACAAAGCAAACTACCAAAACTCCTTCCGGGTAGGGAGAGGAGTAGCATCCCAATTGTTAAGCTTCACTTTTGGCCCAATAAACTGCATATCCGCATTGCTGGAACCTTCCCCAGTTTCTACCATGTTCACCTCATCAAACAGACTCTGGAACCTTTTAATCAATTCCTCATCAAAATCAACCACAGGCTTTGGAATTGTTGTCACTGGGCGCTTCACGACTCCTGCCTTGATGAAAGACCTAGAGAGACGTGGGACTGTCTTAGGGAGCGACCATGCATTCTTTTTAGCTTTCTAGCCTTCTTCACATCACCCCCTATAGGTTTGAACCCCAAACTAAATGTACCCAGATTTTCACGCAAAGATACTAGCTGCACGATACCTTGCAGAGATGCACCAGACCCTTGCCCGACACAAAACCATTTTTCAACATTTCAGTTGCTACCATGACGATTGCAGATGCTAGCCTTGGACTTGGAATGTATTCCCCTTCCAAAATCTTTTCAACCGATACTATTTCGGAAATTTGATAGACCCACGACCCCTTATCTGCTTCAGCTTCAATAAACGGGGCTGATGTATCATTGAAAGCACATAAGTTCTCATCGCCATGCACGGCGATTTCTTGTCTATCCCATTCGAACTTCACCATCTAGTGTAAAGAAGACGGAACCACCTTGGCAACATGTATCCAAGGCCTACCCAATAGCAAATTGTAAGAAACAGCCACATCCAGTACTTGGAACTCCATGGTGAATTCAACTGGTCCTATTGTCAACTCGAGCATGATGTCGCCAACAGAGTCTTTTCCGCATCTGTCAAAACCTCGGACGCATATGTTGTTCTTGTGAATCCTCTCATCATCAACTTTTAACTTGTTCAGAGTAGAGAGAGGGCAGATGTTTGCACTGAAACATTGTCAACTAACACCCTTGTGACCACAGACTCTTCGCATTTCATTATGAGATAGATGGCTCGATTGTGTTCCGTACCCTCCAGAGGCAAATCATCATCAGAGAATGTGATCCGGTTAGACTCAAATATCTTATTGGCAATTTTCTCCAAATGGTTCACTGTGATTTTGTCGGGGACATGAGCTTCGTTCAGAATCTTCATCAGGGCCCGGCGATGTTCATCTGAATGGATCAACAATGATAATAGGGAAATTTGAGCAGGAGTCTTTCTCTACTGTTCTATGATGGAGTAATCTTGTACCTTCATTTTTCTCAAAAACTCCTCCGCCTCTTCTTCAGTGACCGGTTTCTTCACTAGAACTGGATTGTCTCTGAGTGTTTTAGCTTTCCTTAACTCTTCCGAGGCAAAGCATCTCCCCGAATGAGTTAATCCCCGGGCCTCGTTAAGTTCCTCTTTCTCTTCCTTCCCCTTATAGGTCATTGCCACTCGCTCATAGTTCCATGGGACATTCTTGGTGTTAGCTGCCGACAGCTGGGTCACAGGCTTGATAATGGTAGGGTCCGTGCGAGCACCTTCCACAATTATGACTGGTTTACTTGCAACCCTCGGCACAATCACCTTTGGCTTTTCTTGCTTTTCTATAACATCACTTGGGGACCTCTTTTCAACTACCACAACTGGCTTATCATTTGGCATGCTCAACTTGTCCGCCGATCCTTCAGCTATCAAAGAGGTTGCTTTTGTGACAATCGGGTCCTTGACCGACTTACTTTCACTAGACCAGATCATCTTGAAAGATTGTGAAGGCTTCTTCGGCTTCCCATCCTTGTGCACTATCTCAATCATATGTGTTTCAACATGGGATGGCAATGGTTTTTGATTGATGTTTGGTGCTTCTGGGCTCTGGATTTGGTTCGTATCAATGAGCTCTTGGATGGCGTTCTTCAAATACCAACACTTTTCTATGTCGTGCCCTGGAGTATCAGAACAGTACACACATCTGAGAGATAATCCAAGTTCTTGGGAGGAGGGTTTGGTAGTTTTGACTCAATTGGCCTCAGAACATCCAACTGCCTCAACCATTGAAATAGGATGGTATAAGATTCCCCAAGCGGGGTGAAAGTTTTCTTTCGCTGCAACCTTTCATTCTTAAATTCTAGCTTGGCCCAAAAGTTTGGACCAACAGGGTTTCAATATGTTTGTGGAGGTGGGTAAGGGTTCCGTGGAGCTGGGGCACGCCATTGCAGGTGGGGAGGGGGTTGAGCCTATAACTGTGCATGATGGACATGATAATGGGGTGGCTGACTGAGTACTGGGGCTCTGGTGGTGGGAAGTAGTGTTGGGATAGATTATATGGAGTTGGGGTATAGGTTTGAAGCTAGGGTCGAGGTTGGGTGTAGTGGGTAGAAGAATACCCCAGGCCGTGCCACGATCCTGAAATGACCATAGCGACATCCTCTTTATTCTTTTTCCCAAGCACGACTCCGGTGCCATTCTGGATTATCTGCATAGTTGCTTTTATGGCAGAGTAGCTCATGATCTTGCTTGATTTGAGCCCTTCCTCTACCATTCCTCCCATTTTTACTACTTCATTGAAAGACTTACCTATGGCCGAGCTCAGATGACCAAAGTAAGTAGGCTCCAAGGCCTGAAGAAAGTATTCTACCATTTCGTTCTCCTCCATTGGAGGGTTAACCCTTGCTGCCTGTTCTTTCCAGCGGAAACCATATTCCCTGAAACATTCACTAGGCTTCTTCTCAATCTTAGTCAAAGACAAACGATCTGGAACAATCTCGATGTTGTATTGGAAATTACGAGCGAATGCTTGGGCCAAATCATCCCAGGTATACCATCTACTGTGATCCTAACGAATGTACCACTCCAATGCCGCACCACTCAGACTCTGGCAAAAGTATGCCATTAACAGCTCATCTTTCCCACCGGCTCCTCTCATTTTACTATAGAATCCCCTTAAGTGGGCCACGGGATCTCCATGTCCGTCATACCGATCGAATTTGGGCATTTTGAACCCAACAGGTAGTTGTACGCCAGGGAACAAAGACAGATCTTTGTAGGCTACGCTCACTTGACCTCCCAACCCTTGCATGTTTCTAAGAGATTGTTCCAGGCTTCTCACTTTCCTAAACATCTCCTCCTGTTTCGGGTTTTTATGTGGTTTCTCAGTCTCAACAGGGAGGTCAAAACGAGGAGTGTAGGAGTAATGATCTAGGGCCTTGAAAGTAGGCTCTGAGGGATAGTACTGATTATCTTGAGTTTGGAATAATGGCTCACTGGTAGATCGATGGAGTGTAGCTGGTAGAGGTGCTACGAAAATAAGGGTAGCTGGTGGAGGGGGGTATGGGGTTGTTTTGACTGGTGGAGCTTGTAAGGTTTGGGAAGTGGCGCCATGGTAGTGGTGGTAAGGGGTGAAGCTTGGTGCATGTTGTGGAGGTGAGTCAACAGTGGGAGGTTTTTGGGATTGAGCTAGTGGCGGGATGAAAGCGTGGTTGGCGGGGTATGATGGTGGTGGATGCCCTTTCATCCATGCCTGGTACATTTCGACCATCTGGTGTTTCAACTTATGTAGCTCCTTTTTCAAACCAACCTCATACTCCCCCACCTCTATCGGTAGATTAATAATACTTGCGTCCAGTTCTTGGCTAGCCATGATCAACTTATTTTTAGACCTGGTGTTGTACAGATGGGTTGCTAGATTGCCAAACAAACTAACCACCTTCCTGCTCTCAATGCCAATAGCAAATTGTTACTGTTTAAGATTTGACAAGTAGGCAACCACACATTTGGGATGCAATGCACCTAAACAGTTAAAGCTTCTATCGTGTATTTGAATGGCTGCATGCTTCACCCCGGCTTTTAACTAACTCTTCTCATTTTGCACTTTCTCTTCTTTCTCTTTTTTCTTTTTACTCCAATCCCTCTTTAACCATTATTGGCCTTTCCCACTTGTTTTTGTTACTTACCTTTTATTTTGCACTCGTTTTTCTCTCTCGTTTTGCCATTATTTATTTCCTCTCAATTTCCTTTTAGTTTCTCTCCTCTTTTTCCTTTTCATTTTATGGTTATGATCGAATCCTATGGGGATTGCCTACGTATCATGACGCCGCATGAATCAGACCAAGCGTAGTTCTGGGGATAAAAAAATACATTTTTGATTTTTTTTAATTTTTTTATAAAACAAAACATTCTGGGTTTTATAAAATAAAACAATATAGAAACATCCTGATTACAACGACTTCCCTACAGACTTAAACATTTTCAAAAACTAAAACAAGACTCCAAATGGACTAACGAACTCTAAAAAAACTACAATACAGACTCAAAAAATAAAATCAAGAATACATAAGTGCTTCCACTACTGCTCCAGTTGCCCTTGCCGCGGGCCTATGCACCATATCTTCTTGGAGGCAAAATAGGTCATCCATGATTTGTCGGATAAAAATCATAACTGAAGCGAAGAACATGGACCGGGTCATGTCTTCGCACTCATTGCACTTCATTACAATATAGTACGCAATCCTCCTAACCCTCTCCCTGATGATACCCTTCTCTTGTAGCAACCGTCCAATCTACTGAGACCTGGCCTCCAAAACATGTTCAGCTGTATGATTTTGCTCTTGAGGCTGCGGAAGGTCTTTTTCTAGCTGCGACATCAGGGCATAGCAGAGCTCCCTTTCTGCTTTGAAGTCTCTTGCATGTTTGGTCATTTCGTTCTCAAGGACATTGACCTTTTTCTTTAGACCCACCATTCCTTTGTCATACTTCTCCCTCAGTTGTTGAACAAAACTTTCCCGTCCCTCCGCATTCTTAGCTAACTTGGCTCGGGCCTTTGCTAGTTCAGCTTCAGTCTTTTCTAACTCAAAACCGTAATCACATACTTTCAGCCTGAGCTTGTCTATAAGTTTCTTATCCTTTTCACTCCTGACATGGTTCTCAGCTGCTATTTTCATTTTCAGAATTGGGCTCAGAGGGCTTCATTTTCTTTGGCCAACCTCCTACTTTCACCTTCCGCTTCTTGTTCCTGGAGATCATTATTGAATTCCATGTTTCTCAATTTCTTATTCAAGGTGTGAATGGTGGCTTGATATTTTTTCTCCTTGTCTCGCCAGGCCAACCTTTCTCAGACTTTATCATCAAAAGCTTGAACATGAGGTCTCTTGGTAGGCCTCTCGGGCTTGGGCTCTGGCTTATTGTTTGCACAAGACCTTTTCTCAAACCATACAGCGTAATCTGGATCCACTTCCCTCTTTGCAACATCTGGTACCTGGGTGCCATTTTTCAGATACCGGCAACTATTCCAATCCTACTAAACTAAAGTCTCGGGCAATGTAGCTTGTGGATGTAGCTCAATGACCTGGGTGGTTAGATCTTCATCTTCGGGCACCACCTGATATCTTCCTAACTGCCTTAAGACTCTCTGCGGTGCATATGGCCGGACACTCCTCAAACCCATCAACATTAGTTAACCCTTGGTAGCCATCATGTGTATGTTTCTGTCATCGGGAGCCATCCTATAGTCCACTCGACCTGACTTTCTTTTAAAGCTTTCAAGTGGGAGACCCAGGCTTCAAACCCTTCTAGAGCATTGTAGTCTTTCACCATTTCCTCATAGTTCTTGATGAAGTTATCTGTGCTCGAACCATAGCTCATGAATTTGGAGTAATGGCAGAGATGCTCGATCAACCACATTTGTAGAAGAATATTGCAACCTTCAAAGAACTGAGCCCTGGCCTTGCACAATGTCAATGCTTGATAAATGTCTGCCAGCGCTAACGAAGCAAGTGTATGATCTTTCTTAGTAGTAAGAATTTGTTCAATTCTGGCCATACGGATATCCACTGTCCCTTCTACATTTGGAAAGACCATAATAACCAAAAACGCCACAATGAAAGCGAACCGACGATGAATTTGCCAGATGCCCTTATCTTGTTTGTTGTTCAAACCCTTTTCATGCATTTCGAACCTAGTTGAGTGCCCGAACTGAAGTACAAGAAGTAGAAAGAACAACATCCTTTGGTTACATGGACCTTCTTCATTTGCTTACTGATATTCAGGAGGTCAAAGAACTTGTGCACAGAAGGATCCCTTGGAAATATAAGTTGTTGTTTCCTCAAGTCCCGACCAAACCCAATATACCCCGCCATTTCCTCCAAAGTAGGGGTGATCTCAAAATCTGAGAAACGAAAAATATTGTGGACGGGGTCCCAAAAAATTACCAAAGCCTTGATTAGATCTTTCCGTGGTTCGATTTCCAGAATGTCTACAAGGGCACCCAACTGCTCTTTTACCCAATCCCGACCATCTTCATCTAGATCATTCCACCACATACGCAGCTGAAATTGAGCCTATTCTATGACCAATTCTGACGGATTCTGGACAGTGTTCATTTGTACCTGTGGAAGGTTGAGGTTAGGTTTGACTCTGGCGGTCCTTTTTACTAGTAAGGAGGCAGGAAGCAAAAAAACTTGCACGAAGGACATTTTCTTCTCTGCCCTCTCCTCTCCAAAGGCTAAGGGAGAGACTGCATCCCTTTCCTTTGGTAGCTCTTTTGGTTTCCCAAGGATAGCGTTAGCTGGGGCAAAGCTCGCTTTCTTCGCTCCGCGAATGAGAGAGAAAGTCAGAGGAAAAAACACGTTCTCTCTTTGCGAGATCCGAAAGTGGAGAATGCATAGCATTCTATAGGTACATAGGATCAAACGTAAAGCAGCGCTCTCTTGGCAGAGTTTTAGGTGGCAAGAGACTTTAGGGCTTGTTGGAGCTTCTAAGCGTAACGAATCGAAGCCGAAGACGAATCAAGGTAGCTTGCCTGCCAAGCCGATAGGCGAAGGGCTGAAGGATGGAAGGTGCAAAGTAGATCGTGCACTTGTCGTGTGAACCGTTGGTCCTAAGAAATGTCTTGCGCGAAGCGACCCACTTAGAAAAGTCTCCTCTTTATGTTAGGGGAGCACTAAAATGCAACTTCGATCGGATGCAGGTATCAAATCCCGCCGCTGAGATGTCCAGCGGATTCCTGGGCCTTGACGAATGACCGACCACCTTTTATGTTATAAGAGCAAAAGGCCTAGGGCATAGCAGGATGAACCAATGTGAATGAGTGTAAGCTTCGTTGCCCGAACACGATTGGTGCTGACCACACTAGGTGCTACCGTGGTAGAAAGAGAGGCCAGGCGGTGACAATTGAGAGGTTGTCACTGAGCATTCCTAGTCACACGGGAAAAGAGGTCAAATGTCAAGGCCATCGCCCGTTTGGCTCCTCGCAAAGTATAGCTCACATCCAAACATTTGATTGGGGAACGGGGCAACGCCCATGAAGCTTCGGCAGAAAGGGAAGGTCTGCCAGGCCGTATGCCCATGGGTGCAGGATTCTTCGAAAAAGCGTGGGCTGACTCGGAGACTTAGGACCTTGTCTTAGTAATGAATGAAGGGAAGCTCTTTGAGCTTTCTCTGCCAGCGGCTTATGTAGTGGTCGGCCTTATAAAGCTTGATAAGCCTCGCTTCCCTCTACCCTTCACTTATTAATTAAGTGGAAAATAGTCATCAATTTTCTATAAGCGACTTGACCGAGTCTACGAAGCTTTGCTTTTCTTGTAGTCGGCCCGCAATGCCTCCTTTCATTTGCCTGCCTCCTTTCAGCTTAGAATGCCTAATGCCTATTATTTAGTGCTAGAAGCTAACCGCCATAAGCTCACACTTCGGGTCTCGCATCCAGTGCAGGAGGCCAAGCATTCTGCCAGACGTCCCGGCCAAGGAGCCTAGTTCGCCTTTAGTAATTCAGTAGATCTTCTAAAATAAAAATCGCATGATTAGTCCAGATAGCTAACTACTCCTCCATATGCCTATCCTTTAGTTTAGTGGGCCAGGTCCTCTAGCCTTCCATTAGCTTTCGATTTAGTTTGCATTCAAAGTCTTGGAATGGAGCTTATGTGCTTTCAGGTATAGGCACCATTCGCCTAACTTTCTTGAAGTCCTAGGATTCTCCCCTAGTATTCCATTCTCTCCCCCTCTCGGCCTTGCTTTCATTCCTGTCTCATTTGAAATTGCTCCTAAGGCAGGGAGTCTTCTCGAAGCTGTCTAAGTCTTGTAAGGCTCCTATATCTATATATAGAGAGGTCATGGTATGGAGGGAGGATTTCTACGCGCAACATCGTGGTTGGGGCATTCCTCCTTCTTTTAAAAGAAGACTAGAGGACGAAAGAAGAAGCTCTTACATCGGATAAAGCCTAATTCCACTGTCCTTTGAAGATTGGAAGATAGTGAAGGCCGACTTCCTTTTTAAAGATCACTCAACGATGTGGCAAATCCCCTTTTTTAAGTCTATGAATTGGAAGCAAGAAAGACTCTTCTTGAAAGCGAGTTCAGTGGCTTTCTGGTGAGGGGCACTAACGGTATAACATAGTTGCCACAAAGACATTTTTTTTTCTCTTTCTGTTTTTGAGGTCTGATCCGAAGGTAAACTCTAGACACATAGCACATGTGAATGACGGCTTTTGGATTGAAGGAGAATCTAGGATTCAAAAGGGCCAATGAAATTGCTAGTGGACTGACTTTCTAGGCCTTCTCTATTGCAAATGAACTAAAGGCTAGGCGCTTCAGGGAAATGTATAGTGCTGCGGGAGTCCGTTCACCTTGAAGTGAATGTTATGGCAGGGAATGTCACTAGTTGTGATGCTTGCTGCTCTGGTTCCCTTTCGCCCTTCTTACAACACAAGAAAGAAGGTGAGAGTAAGCACGACTTTCTTCTTCGCCTTCATACGACTAGTCTGATTTTTTTTATTCCTTCTTTGTCGGAAATCGTCGGTTGGGTTGGTCCGACCAAGAAAGGCATGGGGATTTTGGGCCTTGCTTGGGCCGAGTGTTGTATGCCTACCTAGTAATTTACAACCACCACTCTATCTAGCCTAAGGAATTTGCTATCTGCGTTTTTTTCCGATCTTGTACCTTAGTACACTGAACACTTACCTAATCTTGAATCTTGAAAGTAGAGTTTCATTTTCAATCAACTGGCATACCTTGAACGTAGTCCGAAATTCTTTCTTTACTTTATCTTATCAAATTTCTAGTTTGTGATTGAGGGCGGCCAAATATGAGATAGGTTGCAGCTATAGTCAGAACTGAACCTGGCTAATTTCATAATGTTGACCCCACGAAGCGGTAGCGAAGGAGACAACAAATGGATGGAAATTCTCCACTGACTTTTTGTAAAAGAGGTTTTTCACTTTGTAAAAGAAAAATCAACAGACCATGACCCCCTCCCCTCTATGCTACTTTTAGCAAAAGTGGTCGTTTTTGCAAACGTGGCTCCTTCACATTCCAAAAAAAATTTTGAGGTCGGGGAAAAGTACTTTATGGAAAAATGACACTTTACTAACAGACTTATCCATTCTTTACGAAAATAGCCCTTCGACAACTGAAAGATACTCTAAGGCTATCCCGACAAGAACAACTTAAGAGATAACTGAAGCTGGGTGGGCTTATTCTCTTGACCGAAATCCAAACTACATCTATTTGACTATTTACTCTTTTTTTCTCTCTTTTTTTTTGAAAAATAAGGCCGAACCTTATGAAGGTTGCCTACATATCCCACATCCGGTGAGAATTAGACCTGCGTGATTCGGTCAGTTTTGACATATTTGAAAGAGACATATTATTGACTCATTTTGAAATGACTCTTTTTCCTTGACTCTTTTCTTTTTCTCTCTTTTATTTGAAAATTTTGGTAGAGTTTCGGGACATTTCCAAATACCAGGGATTTTTTAGAATCGGGCTTTATTTCTTCCCTACATCACTCTTGGTTTTCCTCTTGATTTACTTTTCCTAGCCGGTCAACATGCAAGCCGAAACAAATAAATATTCATATAGCACATAGGATGCATCAGGATGGTCTGTTATTTTGGGTACACCTGTCCAAGGACCCAACCCCTGTGTTGATTCCCCAAAGTCAAATGCACGTGATGCAAACAAACGCTCCTACTATGGATCCGGTATGAGGTTGTGTTATTCTAAGTTTAAACCTGGGATTGTGTTCTTGACCTAGCTTACCTAAGCGGACAACTCAAGCCAAAGAGGGGCAACGTACCGGGGGACCTAAAGTCTACTGGCCTTGTTGCTGGCCCAACCTCGTTCTATTTGGTATGACTTCTACAGAAAAAGCGGGCCACGCGAACGTGTGCACCATTTTCAAAAGACTCATAGGGGTGGCGTAAGAAGATAGTTATATACAATTCAAATAATATCAAAGCGGTAAATAGACAGCAATTAGCACAAAAGGTTCACAAAATACAGTAATATTAACAATATATAAAGCCAAACAAAATTATATTAAAAAGCTCGAATTCTTGAACCCCGAACCAAAAGTTCTCGGTTCTTGATCCCCAGGAGAGTCGCCAGAGCTGTCACACCTCCTTTTTCTACCCTGGAAGAAGTATAAGGGAGTTTTTTCCAATTTAAGTGACAGTCGAAACGAGATTATTATATTAAATCAGAGTCACCACTTAAGATAATTTATGGTGTCCCGAGTCACCGGTTTAAAATTCCGAATCGAGGAAGATGACTCTTATTTATGGTCTGCGAACACAGAAATCCGGGTAAGAAATTTTGTTAACCTGGGAAAAGGTGTTAGACATTCCCGGGTTCCGTGGTTTTAGCACGGTCGCTTTGATCATGCTTGGCTCATTAAAATTGTCTAATTACTTATTTTAGAACCTATGTGCATTTGCCTCTTTTAATTAAGAAATTATCTTGAAACGGGTCACGCGTACGTGTACCCATTTGTTTGGCGCGTCAAAAAATCATGTCACGCATACGCGTACACGTCCACAACTAATAACGCTTTATTATTATTAAGGAAGTTTGATCGAAGTTGCGCGAATGCATACTCTGATTTTGTCTTTAGAATCATAATTATGTCATGCGAACGTGTCCACAACCACGACGATATATTAAACGTGCCTAAAGCAAACTACGAGCATTCATTTTTAATATCTAAGTTATAATATTAATAAGAGGGCCATAGGCGATTCAATTAGGATGGCACACCTCAACCATTTAAAAGAATTACACTTAATTAGGCCTAAGGATATTCTTACTTACAAATTGTTTTGAACTTAATATATAACTATTAGTGTAAGAAAGTTTGGGGTACATGTGCTGGGCCTTTAATTATTTGGAGGAAACTGGATCAGCTGTAGGCGCAACTTAACATTTGATTAAGAAAAAGAAAATGTTACGGCAGCCTGGGCTCGAAGATGAGCCCAAAAAGCATGGACATTCGAAAACCTAATATGATCAAGGATATTTATTTGGGCTGATGCCCAGCCCAACAATTCCACACTGAAAATCCTTTTCTTATTAAACTAACATAAAACTTTAAAAAAGGAAAACTACCTAAGGCTAAAGACTATTGGGCTCCAAATTGAGCCCCAAGCAAAAGAAAGACCAAATCTGGTCACGTCCAAGCCTCATGATAAACAGACCGACTTATGAGGCCAAGAATCCAGCCCAGATTCAAACTAAAAAAACTTTAAACATGCCAAGACTTTTATTTGATATTCAAGTAGCTCTGAACATACAAATCACAAAAATGATACTAAAATCTGAAAATTAATATGCTGGATCAACTACACTATCTACATGACATTCAAAGTATGTATATTATCTCGATTAGCTAAGCGCAAATGCCCTAAATCAAAACATGCTATTCAATGGAATAAACTCCAACTAACTGTGACTTTCAAAAACCAAAACTAACCAGAACTGATCAAAGCTTACCAACATGGCTAACACTTAATGGTGAACTATCAAACAATTACAAAATGCTCTCAAAATCAGACAAATCTTAATAGTGGCCATATAAACTACTATGATTGCCTACTGCTTCAAATTGTCCAAAATGTGAAATGGACTAAATTAAACTGACCATTCATGTGAAAACATCTAAATTACAGAAAAACCAGGATGTTAATCTAAACAATTTATGAATGGAACACGTATGAAGCCACAACTCTAACACCTTAAATATTGGGATTTCATATCACAAATTCAAGCAACAAGCATTCTTTACATCTTTGTTTGCCATTCAACAAGTTCATAGAAGTGCCTAAAAATAAAGAAAAATGGGGTGAGGACTTCAGCAAGAGCAGAAATATGAGCAAAGCAACAAATCAACAAGATTCAACTTCTTTGAACCCTCTTTGAACCAAGAAAACCAGAATTTCCATGAAAGCTCTTCAAGTTCTAAAAGAAAAATAAAAAAACCAGCCAGTAATGTAGAAACTTTTTGTGTATTTTTTAGGGTCTGAATTCTGTTTCTCAGAGTGAGGGAGAGGTTCTACTTATAGGCAACCCAATGCCATCTGCTAAAAAACAGAAAGATAGGGAATTATTCCCTCACACAGCCCCTAAAAGCATCTTTCTAACAGAATTAGGACAACTGTCAACCTCTAATTGGTTTCAGCATTTGGTGCTGGCCAAATAAGGCCAGATGCCCCAAATTCTAGAAGCTTCTAACCTTAACCTTATCTGAAAATATTATTTTCTATTTCCCTAATTAACCCCTAAATTTCCATTTGTTCAATTAACCCCTCCTAAGTTTCTAATGATTTGATAACTATGGCAAACAAGGACAAGGCAAGCAAACATTGGAAAACAGAATCAAATAATAAGCAGAAATGCAGTTAAACCTTCGGACTAACCATAAGTTTATTTAACATGAACCAAATTAGCAATGAGACAGAAACAGAAATAACTCAAACCTAATACTAACACGAGTTTCAAAAGGAAAATTATTAAAGCCTATTAATAGATTACTAAGAGGGGAACTTAACAAACATCTTACTAAGTATTGAACATAAATGCTGAAATTACCCTAACTGGCTCGTGCAAACTAAACAAGGAAAGCAGGTATGGAAACTAATAACCAACCAGAAAGCAAACAAAACTATCATTAATTACCCTAGCCAAATCATTTGAACCTTCTAACCTTAATTAGCTAACCATGAAATCCAAATAACACCAACCTAACAATGGCGACTTACTTAACAAAAACAGAGATGAATGAAAGCCTTAAAAACATATTTTTATTTTTATTTTTATGGGTATGAATTAGCACAAACGAACAAAAGAATAACAGAAGATAAAAGAACATGAAGACAAAGAGAGGAAGTACCTACTGAAAGACGGAGAAGAAACAAACGGACTTCTGTTTGGCTTCGATAATGCTTAAAATCGAACCCAAATGGTTATTCTTGTCAAGATAAACCATTTAGGGTGAATCTCAACACTATCGAATTAGAGAAAAAGCGACGAAAGACAGACATACACAACCTAGTGCTCTTAGGGTTCTTAGATCCAGAACTCGCCGATTTGGAGTTGTTTATGGGGAAATACTTGGTGATTAGTGGTGACGGGAAGAAAAGGGTTTTAGGGTGTGAGTTTAGTGTGATTTGGGTGAATTAGGGTTTTTAGGGTTGAACTTCAGATCTAAAATCGGTGAATTTGGGTGGTTTTTAGGAAAATTAACGGTTGAATGATATTGAGGATGGGCTCAGGGTTGTGGAGGATGAATTTGAGCAGTTTTGGAGCAACTAATATAGCCGCCGCCGGTTAATGAACTGAGAGGATTTTGGGGCGGCTAGGTTAGGGTTTTTAGGGTGAGAGACGGGAAGGGGGAAATGGGAGGAGTCTGAAGGGTATGTGGGTGTAGTTAGGACAGTTTTATAGGGGGATGGGGACTAGTTCCGAGCCGTTGGATCACAATGATCCAACATTCGTGATGAAAGGCCACATAAACAGTGTTGTTTGGTATGAAGGGAAACCTGGATCGGATATTTTGGTTCTTGGGCTCGGATTTGGGGCGGGTTTGAGGCAAAAATGTTTGGGCTTCAGCACTTTGGTCCAATAAAATTAAAACAAACCCGTTTTTTTCCAATTCTCTTTTTATTTCCCTTTTTTTTCTTTTTCTTTAATTTAAAATTCCTAAATTAATCTAAATTGTAAAAATTAAACTAATTATTTAATTACAAAAATTATACAAAATTACTTGATCCTAAATTAAAAGAAAAAAATCAATAGTCTAAAAATTAAAAGATAAAAATGTAAAATGAGCCCTCTTTTTTTTTTTTTTTTTTTTTTTTTTTTTTTCAAAAGAATTAACTAACTATCCTAAAATATAAAAACAAAGATCTCAATGATGCATGACATTTTTTGTATTTTGTTTTTCATGATTTCAATAGAAGTAAACATGCACAAAATGCAAATATGGATCTTTGCGCTGATTGAGTATTTTATGCTTTGCAGGAGCAATTCCGGGCTACAATAAGGTTAAGGAGCGTTTTGAGCCAATATGGAGCGTTGAAGGCCAAGTAAAAGCTTATGGAGTAAATTGGGAGTTCGTTAGAGGATCGAAAGAGGTTAGAGAACTTGAAAAGAAGAACAAAGAGTAGTGCAAAAAATGGCCCAGGTGCGCGGCCGCGCAAGTCAGGCAGAAATTTCACAAACTGCACGGCCAGATATGCTGTCACCTGCCTAGATGTGCGGCCGCGCATGTCCCTCTGAGGAAAATTATTTCAGGGCTAAAAATTGTAATTTCGAGGCAACTTTCCTTGACCTGTATGAAGCCTAGCTTGCCCAAAAAGAGTGTATCTTGGTTTTTAGAAGAATTTTGAAGGCAAGAACATGCAAGAAGCAAGACAGAAGATTCAGCAATGAGTTTTTATCTTTCTTCCTCTCGTTTTTATCATTGATGATGAATTCTATTGTTATGATTGTGAAAACAATTATGAGTAGCTAAACTCCTAATCTAGGGTTTTGATGGAACCTATTGGAGGATGATTTTCCTATTACGTTAATATAGATTTGCCGTAGTATTCTCTCTATTTATTCAACTATATTATTATTGTTGTTGATTGAAGAGCCCTCAATTAACTGTGCATATTTTACTTGGGAGAGAGCGCATATTTAGGTAGTTGTTGAATAACATCACTCCTAACGTATATGAGGGATCAATACGAAGGGTTTAGAGGTAAGATTAGGAATAACGAAACCTTGGTGCGATTTGAGTGAGCTGTACTTAAAGCCAACTAGCGTAATTTGGGAGAATATGTCTAGTATATTGTGGTAATTACTTTGGAGAGAGTTATGACAGTCAGAGTGCTCATGATCGGTAGAGAAGACTTAGGCAAATTTATAGAAAACGTAGAGGAAAAGATTCCGACAATAGGGGAAATCATAATCCTAGATCATTCCAGTTCTTATCTACAACCCGTTCATAGCTAGTTATTATTTATTGCATTTTCATTACGTATAATTTAGTTAGTAAACATCCAATTTATTACTTAAATATTTCTGAAGATTGATTACATGAATTTGTGTGAGTCCAATAGTTGTGTTTATAGGTTAATTCCCTTTGGGATTCGACTCCTGACTTGTTAACCGGAATATATTTACAACGACCGCTTAGTCCTTTTTATAAGGCATAGTTTGGCGTGATAAAATTTTGGTGCCGTTGCCGAAGAATTAACAGTGTTATTAATTGCAGCTAAAAGAAGTGCTAGAATTCTTAGTGTAGTCAATTTTCTTCAATTTAAACTAAATACATTAAAATTCTAACGTTTGTAGTCTTGGGTGTTACATGTGCATGCCTAGAAACTCCTCAAGAACTAGTGAATTGTTCGAAGCATTATCAGATCCTGAGAAAGTATTCAAGGCATTGAATCATGCAAACAAGAAGGGCAAACAACAACAGAACAAATCGAACCAGACATAGAAGATAGAGTAGATAATCCAAACAATAGAAATAACGTGAATGATCCGAACAACTAGGGTGTGGTGCCTCTTATGCTAGAAGTAGCATTGTATGATTGGGCACAACTCACTGCCGACAACCTAGCAACCGCAATTGCAGTCCCTCAGATACAAGTAGAATCATTTCAAATCACAAACAACATGCTACACTTGTTGCAGAATAAAGGATTGTTCTTAGGGTCATATTTGAAGATCCTTAACAGCATCTAAAGAATTTCCTGTCAATATGTGTCACACAAAAGCAACCTAATGTGACACCGGAAGCAATAAAGCTGTTGCTATTTCCATTCTCGATTACGGGAGAGACTCAGACTTGGCTTAATTCACTCCCCATAAACTCCATCACTACTTGGGAGGAATTAGTCAAGCAATTTGTGAACAAGTTCTACCCACCCAATAAGACTGCTAAACAAATTGATGAGATATTGAGTTTCAGGCAGAAACCAACAGAAATATTACAAGAAACATGGGAGAGGTTCAAGGGTATACTGGTTAGGTGCCCACATCATGGCATTCCGGAGCATATGTTGGGGCAGAGGTTTTATATGGGATTGTTAGAACGCTTAAAGGGCAATGTTGATGCTTCAACAGGTGGAACATTTTTGAGCAAAACATTCAGAGAAAGCAAGATCCTACTTGATAAGATGACCCAAAACTCAGGATGGATAATAAGAGACTCTACAATAACTCTTGTAGTTCATTTAGTGGCTTTGGACCTAAATAACTCCATAGCTAAAAATATGGCCACTCTAGTGACGCAAATGGGTATCCTCACCAAAGAGATAGATGAATCAGGCTAGAAGCAGCAGGTACACATAGTTGATACAACTAATGGGGGCTTATGTACACCATGCATTAACCAACCATATGTTTGCTCGTGGAGTACGGAAGGTGACAACCAACAATATCAGGAAAATATGAACTATGTGGCCAACTATGGGGGACAGTGGCGAGGTGGTCAAAATTGGGGACAATAGAATCAACAATATAGACCAGCATAGCTGCAGTACAACAACAACAACAATCCTGGAGCTATGCGACCACAGGGTCAAGTGGTGCCTTACCAAAGGCAACATGGTTACAACCAGCAAAATCAACAGTTGGATTATTAACAACCTCAACAACAATAGATTGTGAGACAAGATGATGGGTTTGCTGAACTTAAGGGAATGCTGAATAACAGCAACAAAATGCTGCAGCAACTGATTGGGACCACTGGAAAATTAACTGAGAGAGAAGACTCACATGAATCAACGATAAAGGGTATTGAGGTTCAATTAGGATAGATTTCGATGGCTTAAAATAATTGTCCCCAAGGGACATTACCTACAACCACACAAATTAATCCAAAAGAGTAGGGCCCAAAATAACTTATGGAAGTGAGTCTACGAAATGGTAGAGACCTAGATCTGGAGCGAGAAATGGCTCGTGAAAGCCAACCTACTGAAAAACTTGTGCCAGTACCCATTGAGATAGATGATTCAACAAGGTTAACTGAGGTGACGGTACAAAATGCACAAGAGTACACCAGCAAAGAAAAAGAGGTTGCAAAGGAGACTGAGGTAGCACAAGAAACGATAGTAGAAGAAGTGCCTGAGCAAGAAAAAAATCAAATCACAGGGAAGAAGTGACTTCTAGCACCATTCCCACAGAGATTGACCAAGTATCAGAAAGATGAGTAGTGCAAGAAATTCTTGGAGATGTTGAAGCAAATTCAGGTAAAAAGTCCATTGATTGACGCCTTAAAAGAAATGGCTGGTTATACAAAAATGATGAAGGACTTGATGTCTCGTAAGTTCTACTTTCAAGACTTGGCCACGGTTACACTAACTCAGACATGTAGTGCTGTTGTGACAAGAACCATAGCTGAGAAGCTATCTGACCCAGAGAGTTTCACAATCCTATGTACAATAGGCAACTATACGTTTGCTAAGGCACTTTGTGATTTGGGGGTAAGCATAATCCTGATTCCCCTGGATATCTACAAAAGGTTAGGCATTGGAATAGCTAGACACACGTCCATGTTACTATAGCTGGCTGACCGGACAGTGAAGAGGCCCTCTGGTATTCTTGATGATGTATTAGTACAGGTTGGAAAATTTGTGTTCCCAGCAGATTTTGTCATTCTTAACTATCAGGTTGACGAGGTATCAAGACCCCAGTTCGCGCTCTGTGAACTATTGTGACGGCACCTAGTCTCTATGACTAGTAAGCCTAACGAATTGTGGAAGAAGAAACAACAGAATAAAACTAGCCAAAAATTGCAGAAATAATATAATGAAGCGTTTAAGATACCGCTCGGCATATACAATACAAACTCTCAAATTGATACTACATTTTCCAAAACCCGAAATCTCATGAATCACAAGCTGTTGAATAACTAAGAGTGTCTAACTCCAGAATGTCTAAACAAAAGTAAATACAGCAGGGCTAATACTATAAGAGAGAATGGAAAGGGACTTCTCGGTCTGCGGACACGGCAGATATACCTCGAAGTCTCTAGAGAATCACCTCGCCTCAAGGGTAGTAGGGCTGAGTCGAAGTACCTAGATCTGCACATGAAAAACATGCGCAGAAAGGGCATGAGTACACCACATCGGTACTCAGTAAGTGCCAAGTCTAACCTCGGTCGAGTAGTGATGAGGAAGGTCAGGGCCCTATTGATTATAGCTGAAAAATGAGGTAAAACAATATACAATACGACAATATAATTAAATGCTAACAGTATGAAGTAACACATGATAATAAGAATAATAACAACTATAACAAAGACAAATAATCACAGAAGGAATACAACTCAACACAAAGATAACAACCGGGGATCTCCCAGGATACCGTCCTGTAGTCCCAAATATAAATATCCAGTGGATCTCCCGGGTGTCGTCCCGTAGTCCAACTCATAGTGCGCAAGGATCTCCCGGAATACTGATCCATAATCCTAAATGTAAATACCCAGTACTGGGGGAATCTACCAGGTGTAATCCCGTAGTTCCAATATAAAAGTGCAGGGGGATGTCCCGGAATACAAATTCGTAGTCCCAAAGTAAATATGTAGGGGGATCTCCCAGGATACCGTCACATAGTCCCAAAATAAACACACATCAGCAACACGAAGAATACTCAATTCAATTCAAATTTTATACCAAGGTAAAATAGGTATTTCTAACCTAGCATGCTGCACAGAATCCAAATAAGGCAGTTTGAGCAAGTAAGCAATTAAGTCAATTAGACATGCTTCCCTAAGCTAACAGTAGACTTAAATTGCAAGTAGTATAAACAGGAAAAAGAAACAATTATAGTTGATTAATGAAAAATAGGATTTTCAACAATTAGCACAAGTACGCACTCATCACCTCACGTACAAGGCATTTCAAATATCAACAATACTAAATCCTAAGGGGAGTTCCCCCACACAAGGTTAGGCAAGCCACTAACCTCGAACCGGCTCAAATAATCAACCCGAAACCACGCTCTTGCCACGAGTACTCGACTCCAAATGGCCCAAATCTATTCAAATCAATTGCATAATATAAATATAACTTTACGTAACTGATTCCGCTAATTAATTCTAAGCTAATACGCGAAATTAGGAAAAATGACCAAAACGCCCCTCGGGCCCACATCTCGGATTCAGGTAAAATTTACAAATTCGGAATGCTCACACTCTCACGAGTTCATTCATATCAAAATTACCAAAATTGGACCTCAAATGGTCCCTCAAATCACCACTCAAAGCTCTCCAATTTACCAAGCCCTAACCCCCAATTTACCATTGATTTCTCCCTTTAATTTCATGCTAACAGCGATAAAAATCACCATAATAACAAGCTTAGGAACCAAGGACCTTAGCTCAATGAATCCCTCTGAAAATCTCCCTTGAAATTGCTCCCAAAAGCTTCTTCCCATTTGAAATGTTATGAACAATAGCCCAAATTCGAGAAGGGCGAAATATATATGTTTTGACCCAGCAAAACTGCATATGCGGTCCAATTACCGCACATGTGGTCCCAGGTGCACATCTGCGGTTCTTCACTTATTCACCAGCCACCGCACATGTGATGACCTTCTTACACCTGCGCCTTCACAGATGCGCCAAAATATCCGCATTTGCGGCTCCAGCCTTTCTTCCTCTTGGCCGCATCTGCGGCTTCACTTTCGCTTCTGCGGGATCGCACCTATGGTCCCCAAGATGCAAGTGTGGTTATGACAACAAACTCAGCAGCTTCAGTTGCAAATTCCCAACTCCAAACTTCCCGTTAACCATCCGAAATCATCCCGAGACCCCCAAGACCTCAACCAAAAGCACGAACAAGTCATATACCACTATCCAAACTTATACCAATCCTCAAAAAATCTAAAACAACATCAAAACATTGAATTAACTATGGATTCAAGCCTAAGAACTCCAAAATACTCAAATTACGCTTTCGATCAAAAAGTCTATCAAACCTCGTCCAAATGACCTAAAGTTTTGCGCACACGTCACATTAAACATTACGGAGCTTCTCCAACTCTCAGAATTCCATTCCGACCCTTAGATCAAATTCTCACTATCGAATCGGAAACTTCAAAAATTCAACTTTCGGCATTTCAAGCCTAAATAAGCTATGGACCTCCAAAACACAATCTGAACATGCCCCTAAGCCTGAAATCACCCAACTGAGCTAACGGAACCAACAGAATTCCATTCTGAGGACGTCTTTATACTGTTCCAACTACGGTCCAAATTCTAAAACATAAACTCTCATTTAGGGACTAAGTGTCTCAAAGCTCTCCGAAATTCCAAATAAATCCTTCCGGCAACTCACAATAGCAGAAACAAACACGCGAAATGCAATTAATAGGGGATCAGGGCATTAATTCTTAAAACAATCGGCCGGCTCGTTACACGAGGAAATTCCTATAATTTTGGGAAGACAACTCTTGTCCACTGGGAGAGCTTTAATTGACTGTGAAATTGGAGAGCTCAAAATAAGATTAAATGATGAAGAAATAACATTCAACGTGCAGAAATCTATGCGGCGACCAAGTGACTTTGCTAACTACTCTCTAATATATGTCATGGATGTAATTTTGGAGGAGGAAGATGAGACATTGAACACTAAAGACCCTCTAGCAGCTTGTATCATGAACTTAGATGAAGCAAATAGAGAAGACTTGGCAGAGTGGGCACTTGCTCTTCAAGGCCAAGGTTTTTGGAGAAGGGAGCTCAAATTTGAGCCTTTGCACTTAGAGGAAAGGGAAACGCCTCTAGCTAAGCTATTGATAAAAGAGATGCCAAAGTTGGAACTGAAGCCACTACCACCTCATCTCAGGTATGCTTTCTTGGGACCTAACTCAACTTTACCAGTTATTATCTCATCTAGTTTGTTAGATGTGAAGGCAGAACAGCTTTTGCAGGTACTAATGGAGTGCAAGACTGCAATTGGTTGGACCATTATAGATATTAAAGGGAATCAACCCGACATTTTGTATGCATAAGATTCTACTGGAAGATGGGCGCAAACCATCCAGAGAACATCAAAGAAGGCTGAACCCCAACATGAAAGAAGTGGTGAATAAAGAAGTGATTAAGTGGTTAGATGCGGGAATCATAATCCCCATCTCTAACAGTAACTGGGTCAACCCAGTTTAGTGTGTGCCAAAAAGGGCGGTATGACGGTAGTGAAAAATGAGAAGAACGAGTTGATCTCAACACGAACAGTCACAGGTTGGCGAATCTGTATGGATTACAGAAAGTTGAACTTGGCTACCTGGAAATACCATTTTCCACTACCATTCATTGATTAGATGCTAGATAGATTGGTAGGGAGGTCTCAATTCTGCTTACTGGATGGGTACACGGGGTATAATTAGATCTCTATTACCCTGGAGGGTAGAGAGAAAACATCGTTCACCTGTACTGTATGGCATCTATGCCTTTCGTAGAATGTTGTTTGGCCTATGAAATGCACCCGCCACATTCCAAAAGTGCATGATATCCATCTTCACAGATATGGTAGAGGAAATAATGGAGGTTTTCATGGATGAGTTCTCAGTGGTGGGAGATTCATTCAATGATTGCCTTATGAACTTGAAAAGAGTATTGAAGAGGTGTATCGATACTAATCTGGTAGTCAATTGGGAAAAGTGTCATTTCATTGTACAAGAAGGTATAGTCTTGGGGCACCTAGTGTCGAGTAAAGGAATTGAGGTGGATCATGCAAAGGTTGATGTGATTGAAAAGCTTCCACCACCCATATTCGTCAAAGCAATAAGAAGCTTCCTCGGACATGCCGATTTCTATAGGAGATTCATAAAAGTTTTTTTCCAAAATTGCTAACCCGTTGTGTAAATTGCTTGAAAAAGATCACCCTTTTGTGTTTTTTGATGACTGAAGGGTAGCGTTTGAGGAATTGAAGAAGAGGCTGGTAACAACACCTATCATAGTTGCACATGACTGGGAGCAACCATTTGAGCTGATGTGTGATGCGAGTGACTATGTCGTGGGACCAGTTCTTGGGCAGCAAAAAGACAAAGTCATGCATCTAATATAATACGCAAGTAGAACTCTAAGTAGTGTCCCACTAAATTACACAATGACCGAGAAGGAGATGCTAGCAGTGATGTTTGCATTTGACAAATTCAGGTCATACCTGATAGGCTTAAATGTAATTGTTTATACTGACCATGCTGCTCTCAGTTACTTAATCGAGAAGAAGGAGTCAAAGCTGCACCTGATTCGCTGGGTGATACTGCTGTAAGAATTTGACTTGGAGATCCGTGATCGAAAGGAAACGGAGAACCAAGTGGCTGATCATTTGTCTAGGATGGAAGGAGCTGAGAAGAAGGTTGAGGTGGAAGAGATTGTGGAGACTTTCCCAGATGAACAACTATTAGCCATAAGTCTTGAGGTAGCGCCATGGTATGAAGACATTCCAAACTACCTGGCGAGCGGTATTGTTCCTTATGACCTTTCCTCTGTCCAAAAGAAAAAGTTCTTTTGTGATTGTTGCATGTATTATTGGGATGAGCCTTATCTGTTCAGGATTTGTATTGATAACATGATCTGGAGATTTATCATCGAGATATACCAGTCTTCTATTTTGTAGGTATGTCACGCGTCACCATATGGTGGCCATTTCGGGGGAGTAAGGACAATTACGAAAGTCTTAGAGTCGGGCTTCTACTGGCTGACACTGTTCAAAGATGCACACTTATGGGTGAAAGGTTATGATGAATGCCAACAAACTAGGAATATTTCCCGCCGACATGAGATGCCTATGAACCCAATTCAGGAGGTAGAAGTGTTTGATGTATGGGGAATCATATTCATGGGGCCTTTCGTCAACTCATATGGCAACAAGTACATACTTGTAGCTGTTGACTATGTGTCCAAATGGGTGGAGGCTGCAACGCTCCCTAAAAATGATGCAAAGGGAGTAATTGGTTTTTTGAGATAGAATATATTCACCCGATTTAGCACTCCAAGGGCAATAATCAGTGACAGAGGCACTCACTTTTATAATCGAGCCTTCACAAAGTTGTTAGAAAAGTATGATGTACGCCACAAGGTTACCACCCCGTATCATCTACAAATGAGTGGGCAAGTGAAAGTTTTGAATAGAGAGATAAAGAACGTGTTGACAAAGACTGTGAATGGTACAAGAACGGATTGGGCAAAAAAGTTAGATGATGTACTCTGGGCCTATCGAACTGCTTTCAAAACTCTGATTGGCATGTCGCCATATAAATTGGTGTTTGGAAAGGCGTGTCACCTAATAGTGGAGTTGGAGAATAGAGCTTTGTGAGCATTAAGGCAGCTTAATCTCGATATAGAAGTTGCGGTCACAAGTAGAGTCACAGAGTTGCACGAGCTTGATGAGTTTCACTACCACGCTTTTGATAACACAAGGCTATACGAAGAAAGAATAAATATTATGCATGACAAAAATATTCTTGAGCGGTGTTTTACACACGGAGATATGGTATTGCTTTACAATTCAAGATTGAGATTATTTCCGGGAAAATTAAAGTCAAGATGGCTAGGACCATTTCGTGTGGTAAAATTCACTCCACTGGTGCCGTAGAGATTGCTGCAGAAAATGACTCTCGCATGTTGAGAGTCAATGGACACAGGTTAAAACATTGTGTGGGCATGGAAGACGTGAAAGTGGTGTCAGTGACTCATTTGCTCGAGCCACCAATGTTGAGCGAGCCTTAAGTGCGATGACATGCGTCGTGCCGCGACGTTAAACCAGGATATTCATGGGAGGCAACCCATTGTAATGTTATATACATAAATATAAAAAAATAAAAAAATAAACCGAAGAAAAAAAAATTCAATGTGTGCGGCCGCGCATTGACCGCGCAGTTTTATAATTTTCTGCCACAGATGCGCGGCCGCGCACTGGGCGACGTTGTAAGGGGTTTAATTAGTATTTTACTTTTTAGTTTATATTTTTTCCCATCCCCCTACTGATCTATCTAAAAAACTCCCGTTCCCCCCCTTTTGCTAAACCTAAAACATAAATCCCCTCTCTTATTCTATCTAACTCCCTTCCCCAAACTCTCCTAATTTAAAAATTTAACAAGACCCCATTTCATCTCTTCTCTTCTATCATCTTCTCTCATCTAATTTCTCTCTTATTCTCCTCACCCAACGTCCTCACATGTCCATCAGGTAAGGGCGTTGGTTTAATTTTTTTTATGCCATTGTTTAGGATATTTGAATTTCTGTACATGTAGTAGATTTCCTCTTATATTGTAGTAGATTTCTTCTTGTATTGTATTCTAGTTACACTTGTTAGTATGTCAGGGTAATAGTCGAATTTCATCATGATGGGTTAGGTTGACATTGGTATATCTGTGGTTTAATTGGGGGTATCAAATTGTTGTTTGGGAGTTGGGGTGAATTGTGCCCTTCAGGTGTTTGTTTCAATGCCACAATGAGTTTAAGACTGTAATTTTATGCCCAAGTGTACTGGTGAAGTCTGAGTAACCGCCATTGGTTCACATAACATGCCTTTCGCTGATGGTGGTATTTATTTCAGGTAGTATAATGCCATCCAAGAAATGAAGAACCACAGGTGCATCCTCCAGTATCGCGCCTCCTTTTTCCTCACAGAGTCTAGGTTTCGACATTTTTGGGACAACTCCTTTCCATTTGGAATTGGGTAAGAGATTTGAAGAGTCTTCACCTAACAGATTAAGGTGCATTAGGGCACCTAAAGAAAATAACTCATGAAACCAATTTACATCACCAGAGATTGGGTAAGGGATCGAAATTACCTTGAGGGGAAGGTATTAGGCATTCCTCGAGGTCTACAAGGTGGGTCCCGGCCAAACTCAATTAAGCGAATTAGTCTTTAAAGGAAAGTTAAACAATTTAAAACAAATAGCTAATTACTTTAAAACAAGGATTAAAGGGGTCCTACGTTTTTAGCCTATAGGATCATTTTCATGCAGTACTTGGTAACTTTCCCCAAATTGGGGTGTTACGCATAACATTAGCGCACATGTCATCATCTCCTTTACTACCCCATTACTATCTTTCAGTTATTACCTAAGCATTCTAGTAGCTTCTAGTGCGTACCATATGCGTGCACTACCCGTCCCTTACTTATGATCCTAGAGGTATTTAGGATCTCTATTTTGGATAGTTCTATACTGACCTATATTGTTTAAAGTGAGAAACACTAGGCGACAAACAAAATTCAGATAGGACTATCATATAAGGAGCGAATAAGGGCTCATATTAACCTCCACAAGTAGATAACAAATGCACGCAGTCAAATCAGCAGGTTTCTTTAATTAAGGATCCTATAGACGGGATATCTAGATGAGCATAAAAAGAATACAGAATATCAATTTACTAAGGCGGGCATCTGGACCTATCAATTTTGCCGACTGATTTATTAATACTCTGTATCTGGGCACATTTTCAAACAACAAGAAATCACAATTTAGTCCCAGAATTCTTTAATTACGCTATCAGTTTGCCTAAGTGATAACTGGGCAGAATCTTATAAACATGGTATCTAAACTGTTAATTAGAGACTACAGTTTATAAATGGGTCACTGAGTTTAATAGGCAGATTTTATCTTTAGATCCTACAAGTATGCTTTCTAATTCCCAAAATTAATTACCCGTATAGGCATGATTTCTAAGTGCTGAAACCGATAGTTAGTGTTATTTCCTATAGATATGATATCTAAGTGAAAAACTGATTTTTATGTTTGTCTCCTATAGGCATGATATCTAAGTGCATAACTAATTTTATATTTGTCTCATATAGACATGATATCTAAGTGGGCAGAATTAATTAAGAACATTGCTAGAAAAATTATTATTCAAACAGATAGGATTTTATAGACATGGTTACTAATGCGTGTAAAATATGCATGGATCCTATGGGCATGATTTCTAATGCAAAGAATCTATGAACGAGATTTCTAGCATGCGAGTCAAGTACAGAACAAAACAATCAGAAAGTCCTATAGACATGATCTCTAATCAAGTAGTGACACTCACATAATCACCAATAAACCTATAGGCAGGATTTCTACCCGAGTTTCAAGCAAAGAGATAGAATAAAAAACCCCTAGCTTTTAGTAAAGATCCCCAGATTTGTTTATTACATAAATTATTACAGCCCAGAATGAATAAACCATATAACAATATCTATTACACTATAGGAAGCCTTAGCAGGCCCAATATAAACCTGAGAGCCAGGCCTTCAACACAATAGTCTTGAAATAGTAGCAGGGATCCACAATACCTTAAGCCAGGCTTCTAGTGTGTCAAAGTTCCCAAAGAGCCTCAAGGACCCCGGGAAATGCTCATACTGGATCCACACATTCAACACAGAATTCATAAGAGATTGAAAACCAGCTTCAATGTGTCAGAGTTCAAAGGAGTCTCAGGGACCCTAGGCAGTGCTCACACTGGAGGTGGTAGGAACCTAGATAGATAAGAGTAAAAGTTTGAAAAATAGTATATGTAAGGGGTAGGGGACAACTTTAGAAAAACAGTTTGGTTTTTAGGAACAAATAGGTTCAAATTACAAGACTACAAACAGAATAGAGTCCATATTTGGCAGATTGGTATTAGTTCAGACATGGATGATATGCCGGAATTAAAGCAATTACAACAAGGGCAGAAATATTTGAATTACAGACAGAAATGATCACACCTATTGGCAATGCCTAAACTTGTTCTGAATAGGGAACATACAACTGAATCCATCAAGGTTTCACATTACTAGAGGTTACTGAGTTTAATTATCACTAGGTGGGACCATATGAGTGTATATTGAACAGAAGCATGCTGAAGTTTGAAATAACTAATCAAACAAACACATAGCACAGGGTAGCAGGAGTTAAAGCATACTAATCTAGAAAGAAGTAAACAGAAATCATGGGCCAAACATGCTAAGGTAAACTAACCACACAAGCACATAGAACAGAGTACTTAACAGGAATTAAGGCATACTAGTTAGGAAGAATGCAAATAGGGAACATATGGCAAACAGAAGCATATCGAGGTTTGAAGTAAACTAATCATATAATCACATGTGACAGAATAGGATAACAAGAACTAAGGCATAACAGTGGAGAAAGAGATGGTCAGGAATCGTGCATCAAATAGAAGCAGGTTGAGGTCTGACTACATAAGCATATAGAATAGAACAAGATAACAAGAATTAGGGAATAACAGTTAGGGAGAAAGTAAACAGGAAGGTGAAGGCAATTGAAATCCAAGAGTCTAGCCTTGGCTTTCAGCCGGCTAGACAATGCAGCAAATCAGAGTAATACAAAGAACTTAAGTTGTGTGAGTGTAAGTGTGTAAGTGTAGGTGTGAGCTTGTGTGTGTCTGAGTCTGAGTGTGAGTATGAGTGTGAGTGTGTCTTTGGAAATTAGAACAATGAAGGGTTTTATAACATATAGTAGAGTAGAACCAAATAAGGTAGGAGAATCAATGGTACACAAATAAGGCAAAGAGATCAGTTAACCAGTCAATTAGGGTTAACATGAATCAATTAATAGGCAGAATCACGGAAGTATCAATTAAATTAACACGGAATAAATCAACAGTCAAGATTTAGGTCTAAATAAGGTAAGTATTAAGTCCATAGATCAATTAAAAGTTAGAACACAAAATCAGGCCAGTAGCACGGATAATTAATCACATAAATAAGGTAAAACAGGTAAAATCTTAATAAGGAAATGCGGGTACTAAATTCAAACCCTAATTTGGGTAATAAAATCAATTAACACTTAATTAATAGAATTAAAAGTAAATGAGCAAAAGACAGTATGATAAACAGTCAAATAATAAAAACCCTAAGAAATACAAAGACATATACATGGAGCTTGATTAAATCAAGTAAAAATCAGTTGAAAAGTGAATAAGAAAGTGAGAGATGAAAACATTTAAACGCTAAAACCTTTTTTGCAGAAATCCATCAGAAATCAAAACCCTAGCTTTTAGGGTAAATGAAATCAGTCAATAATAATAGTAAGAACAGAAAATATTAAGGGAGAAATACCAAACAAACACAAAATCATTTCAAATCTAAAGAGATCTAAACAGATTCAACCAAAAAATAGTTAGGTTCATAAAAATAGACAGAAGCAAATCAAATCTGGCTTAAACTAGAGATTTGGAACCCCAAATATATGAAGATACTCGTACTCATAGGTATCAGAGTGAACATAGATGGAATAATCGAGAAATAAGAGTCTTTGAGCCAGATTTGGTTCGAATATCTTTGAGATTCCATCAAGTATCATGAAAATCGAACAACCAACAAAGATTTGATGTCGGATAAGGCCTGAGGTTGAAGAAAGAACCCATGAATCAAAGAGGTTTTAGTGATGGCGGACTAGGGTTAAGAGGAAGGGGAAAGAGAGGAGAGGAGGAAGGGATTCAGAGGCGGCGAAATTTTGGAAATGAGGATGGGTTTGGGGGTTTTGGTATATTAAAAAAGGAAGGTAAATCCTGGACCATTGATCTTTTAAGATCAACGACCAGGATTGAACCTAGGATAGGGCAGGTATGGATCAGGGTTAAGGGTTATGGGTTAATTTAATTTAATTGGGCTGGGGTAAAAATTGGGCTAAGGTCCGAAAATTAAAAGAGGCTATATGTTAAATAGTCAATTAATTTGATAAAATAATTTATAAAAATAGCTAATAAATGATAAAAAATGCTATTTATGCATGAAAATAATTCAAAATAATCACTTAATATTATAAAAATATAAAAAATTATTTTTCGTGCAAATAATGTAATTATGCATATATGGGCTATTATTGCAAAGTTATTGCAATTATAGCCTAAAGATACAAATATAATTATGCATAAAATGATTAATATAAATGATAAAAACCAAGTAATAAATCATTATAAAATTATTTGTGATGCAATTAGTCATTATTTAGATAATAAAATGCTAGAATAAATTAATTAAAATCCTTTTAAAAATCATAGAAAATTATGAAAAAATACTGGTTGATGTTCATGCACTATTTTTAAAGTATATATGCATTTAAAATATATGAGGGAAAAATTGGGTATCAACAGCTGTCCCTCTTTACCCGGGAAGGATGAAAGAGTTGACGGGTAAAGAAATGATGACCGATTTTGACCGAATGCGGTGTTTTTAAAAATATAGGCCGCACCCTCGTGTTTGAGCTGCCTACATATCCCTGATTTTACAGGAATCAGTCCATGTATAGTTCTGGACCAAACGGTGAATGAAACCGATGGAATCGTTATAGGAATGATAGCATGTTTCAGAAAAGGTTCTTTCGTGAAAGGTGGTATCGGATGGGTTTGTGCAGAGTTATGAGGGAAAATCTGAATTGTAATGGACACATCACAGGGCAGGTATCTGAACGGTCATAGAGTAGAGGCGGGTAATTGACGGGAGTTGATTACGTTTGAAATAATGGCAAGGTATAAGTGGTACGAGCGGAAACTGGAGTGAAGGTTGCTCCTGTTTGAAGAACGGTTGCTTCCTGGATTACCTGCAAAACATAAAACATGATTCATGTAAGTATATAGATTATTGCGAAAATTTAAACATGATGCAAATTCCCTTTGGACCATGAAGGTTGTCTTTGGACAGTGAAGATGACGTCCTTAGACCATGATGTCCTGAGCCATGAATCATCAGATAAGGGATCGGAGACCATGAAATGATGTTCTCGGGCCATGAGAATGGTGCCTCTGAACCACGACGCCTTTGAATAATGATGTGCAGTATTGAGAGATCCTCAGGCCATGACATGGTATCTTCAGGCTATGAGGATGATGCCTTCGGACTATGACGCATTTGGACAAGTTGGCTATACATCAGCCCATGAAGTGCATAGACATGGTACCAAAGGTAATAACAAGACAAAGCTTAGTCTTGTACAAAGTTTGGGGGCAGAGCTTTAGCCCTGAGAGAAGAAGATAATGCAAAGTTTAGAATAGAGCAATACTTATGCAGAGGGAGACAAAGCTTATTCTCACGAGAAGGCAATGCTTAGCCTTATGCAAATAAGCAGGCAGGGCTTTGTCACGACCCAAAATCCACTAAGGGTCGTGATGGCGCTAGACTCCACTGTCAGGCAAGCCAACACCATTTAACTAGTAAATTCTCGTTTTAATATTTTTCAAAATCATTTATGCTAAACTTGAAACAATAAATAATAAATTTCACTGAATAAATAATGAAGTCTTTACAAAATTTATTTACTGAATAATCCCGAGATCATCCCAAAACCTGGTGTCACAAGTGTATGAGCAATTACTAGGAAATCTAATAAGGTACAATAGTTGTCCGGAATACAAACTTGGACAGAAAATAAATATAATACACTGAAAGAGACTCCGCTGGCTGCGAGTCATCTCGAGAGATGCAGCTCACCTAAGTCTCTGTATCATCCATGCTGATACGTCCATCGGGCCACTAAAGTACATGTTCATGTGCAACAAAAATGCACATCAAGTGTACCATGAGTACAAAAATAACATGTACTCAGTAAGTATCCCGCCTAACCTCGAAGAGGTAGAGACGAGAGGTCAACTGCGACACTTACTAGTGGTCCAATAATAATATACCAATTGTTGAGACCTCAGAAGCCACTCCAACAAATGGAAGATAGTACAAATGATTTGCTAAAGAAGTTGTTGCTTGACAATCAACAGCTCAGGACCGATTTCAGAAATCTTGAGAGACAAATGGGGCAGTTAGCAACAAATCAAAATACTAGACCTGCAGGCGCTCTCTCCAGTGATATAGAGAAGAACCCTCAAGTGAATGCAGTTACACTCAAAAACGGGAGGGAACTAGAGGAAGTGCAAAAGAAAAGAAAAGATAAACCCATACCTGAGGGGGAGCTGATTCCTAAGGCGACACACGAATCAAAGAAAAATGATGCAACTTCAGTGCCAGTGGAGGCTGCAAGGCCACCACCACCTTTCCCCTAGAGATTGCAGAAAAAGAATGATGATCGCATGTTCAACAAATTTCTCTCTATGTTGAGCCAGGTTCAATTAAATATTCCAATGGTGGATGTTCTTCATGAAATTCCAAAGTATGCTAAGTGCATAAAAGATATAGTGGCTCACAAAAGAAGACTGACTGAATTTGAGACAGTTGCACTTACTGAGGAGTGCACTTCAAGGGTCCAAAACAAGCTCCCTCAAAAGCTTAATGATCCTGGCAGCTTCACCATCCCTGTGCGAATTGGTAATATTGATATGGGTCATGCTCTTTGCGATTTGGGGGCAAACATAAATCTGATGCCCTTATCCTTGTTCAAGCAATTGGGTCTGGGAGCTCCAAGACCAACTACTGTGATGTTGCAGCTGGCTGATAGGTCGATAACACACCTTGAGGGGTTATTGAAGATGTGCTGCTGCAAATTGGGAAATTTATCTTCCATGCGGACTTCATTATCCTAGATTATGAGGCTGATGAACTGGTTCCAATCTTATTGGGGCGACCTCTCTTGGCTACTTGTGATGCAATTATTAAAGTGAGAGAGGGAAAAATAATTTTGAGGGTGGATGACGAGGAAGCACACTTTAATGTCTACAAAGCAATCCAACTTCCCCACGCCACTATGAGGAGCTCTCAATGATATCTATTGTTGAGGCGGATGAGAAAATTCTTGATACGAGTGTATATCTAGACGATTCTTTAAAGAAAGCACTTATTTTGTTCGATAGCCTGGAGGTTGATGATGAGATTGAGGAGATGATGCATATCCTAGATACATATTGTGCTTACATGTAGGGGATACACCCCTTTGAGCCCCTAAATAGGCCAGATGGGCCTCCTCCAAAGCCAACAATTGAGGAGGCTCCAAAATTCAAGCTAAAACCCCAGCCTCCTCACCTTCAATATGCTTATTTGGGTGATTTTGACACTTTACCTGTTATTGTTTCTTCTGACTTGTCTAAATTGCAGGAAGAGAAGCTGTTGAGAGTGCTACGTGAGCATAAGCGAGCACTTGGGTGGACAATGTCTGACATTAAGGTCATTAGTCCAGCTTTTTGCATGCATAAAATCCTCATGGAGGATGCACACAAGCCAAGTGTAGAGCAACAAAGCCGACTAAATCCAATCATGAAAACGAAAAGAAGTGATTAAGTGGCTTGATGCAGGTATTGTATTTCTAATCTCGGATAGCAAATGGGTAAGCCCCGTTCAATGTATACCTAATACAGGGGGGAGGACTATAGTTGTTAATGAAAATAATGACTTGATTCCAACAAGAATTGTCACTGGGTGGAGGATTTGCATAAATTATAGAAAATTGAATAATGCCACCCGAAAGGACCACTTCCCCCTCCCCTTTAGTGATCAAATTCTTGATAGATTAGTTGGCCAGGAATACTATTGTTTCTTAGATAGTTATTTGGGGTATAATCAGATTGCTATAGCCCTAGAGGACAAAGATAAAACCACATTTACGTGTCCATACGACATGCATGCGTTCAAGAGAATGCCCTTTGGTCTCTGTAATGCACCTGTGACTTTTTAAAGGTGTATGATGGCTATTTTTACTGACATGGTTGAAAGATTTGTAGAAGTGTTCATGGATGATTTTTCCGTGATTGGGTGCCCTTTTGATAACTGTTTAATGAATCTTGATAAAGTGCTTGCTAGATGTGAAGAGACAAACCTGGTGCTAAACTGGGAAAAGTGCCATTTCATGGTACATGAAGGTATAGTCTTGGGGAATAAGGTGTCCAAAAATGGTTTGCAGGTGGACAAAGCGAGGGTGGAGGCGATTGAAAAATTTCCCCCGCCGACATCAGTCAAAGGCATTCGCAGTTTCTTGGGCCGTGCAGGTTTTTTGTCGTCATTTCATTAAAGATTTTTCGAAAATTTCTTCTCCTTTGTGCAGGCTTCTTGAGAAAGATGTCCCCTTCAAGTTTGATGATGCCTATCTAAAAGCATTTGAGGAGCTGAAGGGAAGGTTAGCGACTGCACCAATTATCATTGCTCCGAATTGGGAGCAACCATTTGAGTTGATGTACGATGCGAGTGACATAGCTATTGGAGCTGTTTTGGGGCAAAGGAGAAATAAAATCTTTCACTCCATCTACTACGCGAGCAAAACTCTGAATCCAGCCCAGATGAACTACACAGTTACTAAAAAAGAGTTGCTTGCAGTGGTGTGGGCGTTTGACAAGTTCAAATCCAATCTAGTAGGGACCTTAGTCATCGTCTACACAGATCATTCAGCTACCAGATACTTGTTTGAGAAGAAAGACACCAAGCTAAGGCTGATTCGTTGGGTCCTCCTCTTGCAAGAGTTTGACTTAGAAATTCGAGATCGAAAAGGGCCAGAGAACCAAGTGGCTGATCACTTCTCTAGATTAGAAAATCGCAGTCATGTAGCTGAAGGAGGGTCAATCAAAGAAACATTTCCTGATAAGCAGTTATTGGCAATTACCTCAAGCGAAGCTCCGTGGTATGCAGATTATGTGAATTTTATTGCAAGTAGGGTGACACCACCATAATTGACACCCAATAATAGAAGAAGGTTCCTACATGATATGAGGCTCTACATGTGGGATGAGCCATTCTTATACAGGCTATGCGCAGATCAGCTGGTGCGAAGATGTATTCCTGAGGAAGAGATAAATGCAATATTGCATGACTGTCACGCTTCACCATACAAAGGACATCACGGTGGGGATAGAACTGCCCAGAAAGTTTTACAATCAGGTTTCTATTGGCCAAAATTATTTAAGAATGCACATGCCTTTGTTAAAAAGTGTGACAGATGCCAAAGAACCGGAACAATCACGAAGAAACACGAGATGCCTCTGCAGAATATTCTGGTAGTGGAGCTTTTTGATGTTTGGGGGATTGATTTCATGGGACCGTTCCCATACTCTAGTGGTCACAGGTACATCTTGGTGGCAGCTGACTATGTTTCTAAGTGGGTGGAGGCCGTTGCTTTTCCCACTAATGATGCAAAGGCTGTGGTAAACTTTGTAAAGAAGCACATCTTCACACGCTTTGGAACTCCTAGAGTGCTGATAAGAGACGGAGGAACTCACTTCTGCAATAAATTGCTGAATAATGTTCTTGCAAAGTATGGAGTTAAGCACAAGGTTTTCACTGCCTATCACCCCCAAACGAGTGGTCAAGTGGAAGTTTCAAACAGAGAGGAAAAGCAGATTCTGGAGAAAACAGTAAGTGGAAATAGAAAGGACTGGGCCGGGAAGCTAGACGACGCATTATGGGCATATCAAACTGCATACAAGACTCCCATAGGTACTTCTCCGTATAAATTAGTTTATGGGAAGGCGTGTCACTTGCCCATCGAGATGGAACACAAAGCCTATTGGCAATTAAAAATCTGAACATGGCTATTGACTTTTCTGGTGAGAAGAGGTTGCTACAACTCAACGAGCTTGATGAGTTTCAATTGCACACATATGAAAATGCCAAATTATATAAAGAAAAGACTAAGAGGTGGCATGACAAGCACATCCAACCTCGATAGTTTGATCCGGATCAGGAAGTTCTCTTGTTCAATTTGAGGTTGAAGCTTTTCCCCGGAAAGCTTAAGTCTCGTTGGGTAAGTCCTTTTATTGTGGTAAGTGTGAGGCCTCATGGAGTTGTGGAACTGCGTGATACGAGCTCAAGTGGTACCTTCTTGGTAAATGTCCAGAGAATAAAACATTATTGGGGTGGTGACATTGCACGTCACAAGACCTCGGTGAACTTGGTCGATGCTTAAAATGTGTTGAGTCGTGCCGCGATGTTAAATCAGACGCTCATTGAGAGGCAACCCAATTTTGGTGTTTTCCTAGTTTAACTTCTTAATTTTTCTTTTAGTTAGAGTAGATAGAGTTTTGCATTTTCTTTGTAGGTACAGAAATTTTAGATATAATGGTGTATGATATGTAAATTAGGTATATAAAAGGCTCGGGGGATCAAGATAAAAAAATAAATAATAATCGTGAAACAACGCCCAGGCCAGCACCCAGCGCTGCCTGGGGCGCTGGAAATAGAATCAACAAAACCCCAGCGCCAGGCAGGGTGCGAGGCGCCGGGCTGGGGGCGTCCAGGTATGTAATTTTTTTTTAATTTTTTCATCTTTATTTTTATTTTCTAATCCATATCCATTTAACCCAATCCAAATACCCATTTACACTAATACTATACCCCAATCTTAATACCCATACCCATTCCCAACCCAACATAACCATAAACCAAACCCACCCAAACACAAAACCAAACAAAGGCGTCTGCTTCTGCTTCTGTCGCGTCCGCTTCTTTTTCTTCTCCAAATGTTTTTTTTCAAAGTTTTGTTTCTCTTGCTCTCCTTCTACACTCTATAGGTAAGTTTTTCTTTCTTTTCCTCTCCTATTTCTCCTTATGTCTTAACTAGTAGATAAACATGCTTCCATCTCCAAGAGCCCTAATCCCCAATACTTTTCCCCATGTAGTTCATATGAAAAATTTATGGTGGGTGACTTGTGTTGGTCGAAAATTGTGTGGTTATTGTATACACGGAGTAGTAAACTAGAATTCCCTCTACTTCATTTAAAATTGGGAGGGCCACCATATTCCACCATTGTTGAATTAGAAGCACACACCTTATGCCCGCAATGTGTCTGTTATAATGCTTGAGTGAGGATTTTGGTGCACCGGTGAAGTTTAAGTAACCTGGTATATTTGTGTATGAATTTGGGCTAAGTGTGGGGTGTGTAGGGATGCTTATACATGCTAGGATGGTGTGGCTTTGATGCAATGCATGTTCCTACACTATTTATTTTAGATAATGTATGTTGTAGTATCTTGTAAATTTGACTAATTTAGTATAGTCTAGGAGTTGTGAAAGGTGCATACCATATGCCTCTTGCTTACCTTAATGGGAATTCGCATGGCCATGATCAATCCTTATTTTATGGCGTGGGGAAGTCTTGAGTATCCATAGCTTAAGGGTGCAACACATGTACACGTTGAATTCAAAATTGTGACATAGTGTACATTGTGCCTTCGGTTTTAAGTGTGGGGTCATTTCATGACTTGCACAACAACCTTAGGCATATTTCTTGCAGTGTTCTTACAGTTGTGCTTATTTGTGTTGCAGGATACTATGGCTCATGAGGTTTCTAGCAAAAGCAAAGGCATTGGAAAGTCCTCCACCACTTCTCATGCGCCCAAAAAGCGCAAGCAGGGAGAAAGTTCTTCACGGCAGTCCAAAGGAAAGCATGTCACCGAGGGATCTCAGCAGGCGCCATTGAGGCCAAGGCCTCGTTTGGATTTGGTCGATGCTACAGCTATTTCATGGCATAGGGACTTCGTGCCATCTGGTTGGTACATTTCTAAGATGTGGATTAACACCACAACCTTAGAAAGAAACTTCCTGGAGGTACTTAACAGGCTGCGAGCTCTAAAGATGCCCAAGTTCTTGGAATGCCCGGGGCCTGCAAACCTAAGCATGGTTCGAGAGCTGTATGCTAACTGGGATTATCAACGGAGCACTTCATGTGTAAGAGGGAAGGATATGCCGATAGATAGAGAGTCTTTGTGTGACTATTTGGGGGTTGAGAATGCTAACCCAAGGAGACTCCAACACTTTATCAGAAGCAAGAAATATGAGCTAATACGTCACACTCTTTGTGGCGTGGATTCAAATGCCAAATGGATAAGAAATCAAGGCAACATTCACCTCTCTATGGTGCGCTCCGACTTCAACAAAGCTGCCAAGGTGTGGCAGAATTTTGTGCAAGCGAGACTAATGCCGGCGGATCACAATAGTGACTGCACTCGAGCTAGAGTGTGTCTCATCTTCTTCTTGATGACCGGCCGACCCATTAGTGTGGTTGTGATTATGCTCGGTGAGATGGCCCGTACGAGATTTGGGCGACAAATTAGGCGGTTCTTCTTCGAAAACTTACTCACTCAGTATATGTTATTTCAAGGAGTGCCGGAGTACCCCGGGCATGATGAGGTGGTGAAGGCTTCGTCAGGGCTTATGGACATCACATCTCTGGTGGAGACATCGTCAAAACTCACCCCCGCAGCCCGGATGGAGCAAGAGGAGAACTTCAACAGGTACATTTATAACTCGTTGAACTTACTAATGAGTAGGGTTGGCATTACAGACGAGGAGTGTATGCATTTACGCAATTACTTGTCCAGCACGTCCAAGGAGATGTTAAGGATTGCACTTGGCATCCCCGTTCACTCGCCGGAGGACGTCAACTCTGTCAAAGGCTCAGACACTAAGGATGAGGATGGGAATGGTGCTACGGGACCCATGACTTTGGTGCCTCTAGGACCGGATGATGATGACCCCAGAGCTACTGGGGGAGGTGAACTCTGACCGACAAGGAGTTTTTCTTTTCACCCTACTCTGTTTTTCATGTTTACTTGCATCGAGGGCTATGCATAGTTTAAATGTGAGGTGGGAGGAATACTACCTGTGCTGTTGTTGTATATTTTGTATCAACTTGTTTTAATTTGTTTCTTTCAGTAGTTCTAGTGTAGTTAGTGTAGTGTAGTTTAGTTGCTATAAATTTAAAAAAAATACAAAAGAAAAAAAAATTGAAAAAGCTCAGACTTTTCCCGACGATGGATTTTTTGGACAATTTTCTTTAGGGATAAAAGTCCGATTTAAAAACACCAAATTTTTTTTTTAGAATAGCTAGGTAGTATTCCTTGGTTTTTCTTTGGGCACCGGTTCTTTTCCAAGGATGTAGCTCGAACCAGGTACTTTATTTTTTTTAGGAGTAGTTTAGGAAGAAACTGAGTCGCTCTGAGATACTCGTTGACATGGTTGATGCTGGCACATTAGGCTATGACATACATTCTATCTTCCCTTGTATTTGGTTTGACATGTGAAGCCTAAGTAAAGTAAATAGCCTATTTTGTAACGCCTTCTCTCAGTGTTTGACTCGTATGACACATAGTGCAATGTTGCTTAAATTTCTCATTTAATTGTGCTTGCTTGACTTAAGAGTTGAACAGAATCGTCTTGATTGAGTCATGTGCAACGTGTGTGTGAGGATTTGTGATTTTCTGTGCTATCCTGTGTAGTCTAGAACTTGCCCCGTGTGTTAATTGAAGCGAAATTGTAAGTTGCGCTAATCTAGGGGATGACATAGGCATTTTCTTGCTTGATCATGGATGTGCTTGTCACATAAAAAATAAAATTTTCCGTTGCTAGCCCCTTTGAGCCTATAGACCTTTCTTTTGGCACCCACATTACAAGTAATACCCCCATTTTGTTCTTAATTTGATATTGATTGAACCTTTACCTCCTAAGAAACTTAGTCGCTAAAAGAAGTTAGGTTAGAGATTGGGGAGTGTCTTTTGAGTGGAACCATGGAAGGGCCCGTTGGTGCACTAAAGTTGAAATCAAAGGTCACTAGCCGATGAACTTTAATGTATGGAGTGTGTAAAGAAAAAAAAATTGAAAGAAAAGAAAAATGATAGTGAAAGTATGTAGAACAATAAACACCTCCAGTTCTTATTGATAGTATCTCACTGTTAACTACTCAGCAAAATAATTAAAAACAAAATTAAATAAACAACCCAATATGATAAAATCAACTTCGTTAAATTAAACCTCAAACAACAACATTCATGTTTCACCCATGATCCTAGAACAATAGGTTTTTAGCAACTCATAATACTAGCAAACAATTGCATAAGTTTTGAATAATTGAAAAATACTAGAAAAGATGAAGAAATCTGAGATGTTGTTGCTCCCGGATGTTTCTTGTGTGTATTTCTCCTTCAAAGTGGCGTCCTCCCTCCAAAAATAGGCTTAGTCTTTCTTTTATACGTGTTGGATCAGTTTAGGGCTGAATAGACCAAGTCCCGGGAAAAATAGGACAAAAATCCCATCAACGGCGCCCAGCCCGGTGCCAGGAGCCCATCAAGGCGCTGCCCAAATTTTCAATTCTATTTCCAGCGCCACAGGTGGCGCTAGGCGCTGCCTGTGGCGCCCAATTGCCCATTTTCCCTATTTTGTTCGTTTTGGCTCAAATCTTGCGTGTTTTGCCCCCAAATGCTCCCGAATCATTTCTACAAGTAAAAACACTTCAAATTAATATAAATCATAGCATTTAACATCCCAAATTCACGAAGCAAAAGTAAAATATGAGGTAATATACATAAAAATATATATACTTTAAGCTAAAGATCACCAATAATATAGTAAATCAAGGATTTTTATAAACATGGCTGTAATTCAATAGAATGAAGCAAGTAAACAATTCTTTTATTCATTGAAAATTTCCAGATTCGTTTTCATCATTTATACATTTATTCTCAATCCGAGGAAAAACAGTAACCTCACTTATAATTATCAAGGCAAGCAATAGAAGCATGCGCAAATCATGCCGAGGACGTACGACCCGATCCAACAATATTTAAATTGTGCACTGCCAGAGGGTCGAATGGCGCGAACCATTAGATGCATATATTACCTGCTCGCGAATCATACATGCGACAAGGTCAAATATAAATAAACAATTACTCCGCTCACGAATCATACATGCGGCACAGGTACACATAAAAATACACATTCAAACAGTCAATTTAGACTTCATTAGGGAAGCAATTATTCAAGAAGGTGTCAATTTCTCTTTTACAAATCAAGAAACGATGCCAAGTCTTATAGAAATTCATTTACATATTCGATATGTTTTAAGCATTTTGAATTGACAACAAGATTTCAAATATTGCAAGTAAAGCATGCTTTTGGGTCCTAGACCACCCGGACTTAAGCATAATAGTAGCTACGCACGGACTCTCATCACCTTGTGCGTACGTAGCCCCTACAAATAAAAGCACGTATCCAGTTAATTCACCTATGGGGACAATTTCCTCTTACGAGGTTAAAAGGGAGACTCACCTCGCTTCGAAGCCTATTTCCCAATTCAAGAACACGCTCAAACCTCCAAATCGGAGCCGAACGATCCAAAACTATTCATATGAGGTAAGAACTAGTCATTACATGCTCAAAAATTCACATTACAACTATTAAGGTGATTACCCAACCCTAAATGTAAGATTCCTAAAATTCACTCCAGGGCCCACATGCTCGAATTTCAAAAACTTTCGAAGAAAATTGTTAACCATAACCTTATGAAGTCAAATATATGACTTTTTACCGAATTCCATAACTATTTTCATGGTGAAATCTCATTTTTATACAAAACCTAGATTTTCATCTAAACCCTTGATTTCACCAAATTTTTACATGTTAATCTATACATAATGTATGTATTAAACTCATGTTGTGAAGAAACTACTTACCTCAAAGTGCTAGGTAAAAACCCACTTCCAAAAGCTCCAAAAATCACCTAAGAAGATGAGGTGAAATGAAATAATGGCCTAAATCCCGCATTAAAAGAGCTAGACACAGCCCTCTGATGTCGCATTTGCGAAATACAACAAAAGCCTCACAAATGCGAAGCCTGGGCTCAACTGTTAGGATTGCAAATGCGACCACAGAGTCACAAATTAGACGTCTGCTAGGATCACAAATGCGGCCAAAGTGTTGCAAATGCGAACACTGCCTGGGTCGGGCTTCATCACAAATGTGAAGCTCTCATCGCAAATGCGAGGTTCACATTTGCGAGACCTACAACTGGTGCCAAGAACACCAGAAAATCTAGTGTGCTTCCAACTCTTCTCGCACGCCCAAAACTCACCCGAGGCCCCCGTGACTCCGTCCAATCACACAACTCAGTCCCATAACATGACAAGGACCTGCTCGAAGCCTCAAATCACATCAAACAATGCTAAAACCATGAATCGCACTCCAATTCAAGCATAAAGAACTTTAGAACTTCAAACTTCTACTTTCGATGTCTAAACCTATCAAATCATGTCCGATTGACCTCAAATTTTGCACGCAAGTCATATTTGACATTACAGACCTACTACTTTCGGAATCGGAATCCGACCACGATATCAAAAAGTCCACCTCCGGTCAAACTCTTCAAAAACCTTCAAATTTCTATCTTTAGCCAACTGACTCCAAATGACCCACGGATCTCCGAATTCACTTCTGATCGCGCTCCCAATACCAAAATCACCATACAGAGCTACCCCAGACTCAGAATCCCAAATGGCATCGATAGCATGGAAATGCACTTCAACCCAATTTTATGAAATTCTTCCAAAAATGCTAACTTCCACAATAGGCACCAAAATTCTCCGGGGTCACCCAAAACCCGATATGGGCATAAGCCCAAGTCCGAAATCATCATACAAACCTGTTGGAACCTTCAAATCCCAATTTTGAGGTCGTTTCCAAAATGGGAATTTTCTTTCCAAATCAATTCCAAACTTCCCGAAATTCAATTCCGACCATGCGTACAAGTCATAATACCTAAAGTGAAGCTGCTCATGGCCTCAAACTACCGAATGGCATGCTAGAGCTCAAAATGACCGGTCGGGTCATTACAGGCCCAGCCTCATGCGAGATTTGAGACAGGGCTTAGTCTTATGCAAAGAGAAGGCAGTGCTTAGCCTTATGCAAATATGGAGGCAAGGCTTAGCCTCATGCGAGAAATGGAGATAATGGTTAGTCTCATGCAAATATGGAGGCAGGGCTTAGCCTCATACAAGAGTTAAGACAGGGCTTAGTATCATGCAATATTTGAGACATGGCTTAGTCTCATGCAAAGAGAAGACAATACTTAGCCTTATGTAGTGAACAAGTAGCAGAGAGGAGTAGAATATTTCTTAGCTGGACATATATTTTCGTCTGGTGGCCTGATTGTTTTGAGGATATTGATTTTGATATGTGTATATTTGCGAATACTCTTGTTATGTTCACTATGCCTGAATCTAAAGAAAAATCGTGAGTTTTGTAGGGGGAGGTTGGTTCTTGCCCTTGTTTGCTTGTTTTGCTTTGCTTTTTTCTGGAGATCCTATTCAAGTTGCCCTAGGTAATATCTGGCTGCCATAGAAATAAAGTTTTCAAAAAATATGCACTTATTTGATGAAATAGAGTTATTTTAGAATACATAGTGGTATATAATATCAAGTAAATTAGATGAACTAATGACTGTAACGCTTTTATAGACATTGCGGCTTCCTTGTATTAGAATTTTCAGGGTCCTCCTCAAAATTCTGCCCCAGTTTGATCCTTCTGCCGTTTTGTGTGCAACGAAGTTTGTTGGATCTGCTCCGGAATTTTGTGAATCCTTCTCAAAATTCTACCCTAGTTACTTAACCGATTTCTGACTGTCTGGCATATGATGGCGTCGGCTGGACTTGTTCCGGAATTTTAGGGTCCTCCTTAAAATTCTGCCCAAGTTTCTAGTTCTAGGTAAATAAATATTTTATTACGATGTGACCGAACCCATAGGGCTACCTACGTATCCCGTCTTAAACGAGAGTGCTCTTCCTGTTAGCATCTGGTGAACCATGTAAGGACGTTTCCATTTGGGTGAAAATTTCTCTGTGGCTTCATCTTGAAGCGGGAAGATCCGCTTCAGCACCAGCTCCCCTAGTGTGAATTGTCTTGGTCTGACACTTTTGTTGAAAGCTCTGGACATTCTATTATGATAAAACTGACCATGACACACTACATTCATCCCTTTTCTATCTATAAGGGCTAGTTGCTCGTAACGGCTCCTTATCCATTCTGCATCACTGAGTTCGGCTTCTTGTATGATTTTCAAAGAAGAAATTTTTACCTCAAGTGGAATGACAACTTCGGTACCATAAACCAGTAAATAGGGATTGCGCCAGTTGATGTGCGGACTGTGGTGTGGTACCCTAATATGGCAAAGGTTAACTTCTTGTGCCATTGTTTGTGATTTTCTACCATCTTCCTCAGTATCTTCTTGATGTTCTTGTTGGCAGCTTCTATAGCTTTGTTCATTTGGCACGTATGCTATAAAGTTTTTGTGCTTGATTTTGAAGGTTTCACACATGGCTTTCATCATATCACTGTTGATATTGGCGGCATTATCATTGATAATGGACTCAGGAACCCTGAATCAACAAACAATACAATCCCTGACAAAATTTGTGATAACTTTCTTGGTTACAGCTTTGTAAGATGTAGCCTCTACCCATTTTGTGAAATATTCGATAGCCACTAAAATGAATCGGTGCTCGTTAGAAGCGGCAGGCTCGATCGGACCGATGACATACATTCCCCAGGTAGCAAAAGGCCAAGGTGCACTTGTTGCATTGAGCTTGTTTGGTAGTACCTTTATCATGTCTGCATGTACCTAGCATTGGTGGCATTTCTGGACGTGTACCTGATGCAATCCATTTCCATGGTCATCCAAAAATATCCAGCTCTAAGTATCTTTTTGGCTAGAACAAAACCGTTCATATGTGGTCCGCAAGTTCCGGCATGTATCTCCTCAAGCAATCTGGAAGCCTCTTTTGCGTCAACATACCTTAACAACCCCAGATCAGGAGTTCTTCTATACAGGGTCCCTCCGTTTTGGAAGAAGTGATTGGACAGCCTCCGTAGTGCGCATTTCTGAGTATAGTTCGCATGTTCTGGATATTCTCTTTTTGCCAAAAATTCTTTAATGTCGTGGAACCAAGGTTTTCCGTCCGTTTCTTCTTCAACATGAGCACAGTAAGCTGGTTGATTATGGATCCTCATGGGATGGGATCGATGAAATTCTTGTCTGGATGGTGTAATCATTGATGACAAGGTAGCCAGTGCGTCTGCAAATTCATTTTGAATTCTGGGAACATGTTTGAATTCTATCTTTGTGAACCTCTTCATTAATTCTTGCACATGATACAAGTATGGTAGTATCTTAGTGTTTTTGTAGCCCATTCTCCTTGAACTTGATGTATCAGAAGATCCGAATCACCAATTACAAGAAACTCTTGTATATTCATATCGATGGCAAAATTGAGCCCCATGATGCAAGCCTCATATTCTACCATATTGTTAGTGCACGAAAACCTAAGCTTTGCGGATTCTAGGTAATGTTGACCTATTTTTGATACCAAAACTGCTCCAATGCCTACTAATTTGAAGTTTGCAGCCCCATTGAAGAACATTCTCCAACTGTTGTAGGCTTCAACAATGTCCTCTCCTATGAATGATACTTTTTTATTAGGAAAATACATTTTTAATGGTTTGTATTCTCCTCCCACAGGATTTTTAGCAAGATGGTCTGCCAATGCTTGTCCTTTGACTGCCTTCTGAATTACGTAGATGATGTCAAACTCACTTAACAATATCTGCCACTTGGCTAACTTCCTGATTGGCATGGGCTTCTGAAAGATATACTTCAGAGGGTCCATCCTGGATATGATGTATGTGGTATAGGCACAGAAGTAATGCCTCAATTTCTGGGTTGTCCATGTCAAAGCACAGCAAGTGTGTTCCAGCAGAGAATACCGTGCTTCATAAGGTGTGAACTTCTTACTCAAGTAGTATATGGCTTGCTCCTTTCTTCCCGTCTCGTCATGTTGTCCCAAAACACATCCGAAAGCCCCATCTAATACGGATAGATAGAGTAGCAAAGGTCTCCCAGGTTCTGGAGGGACTAGGACTAGCGGTGTAGACATGTATTCCTTGATTTTTTCAAAAGCCTTCTAACAATCCTTGGTCCAACTGGTTTCAACATCCTTCCTCAACATTTTGAAGATGGGTTCACATATTATTGTGGACTGTGCTATGAAACGGTTGATGTAGTTGAGGCGTCCTAAGAAGCTCATCACGTCCTTTTTGCTCTTTGGTGGTGGTAACTCTTGTATAGCCTTAACTTTGGATGGGTCCAACTCGATTCCTCGGCGGCTGAAAATGAATCCCAACAGGTTTCCTGTGGGAACCCCGAATGCACATTTTGCAGGGTTCAGTTTTAGATTGTACCTCCTTAGCCTGTTAAAGAACTTTGTCAAGTCTACTATGTGATCTGCGGCCCTCTTGGATTTGATGATGACATCGTCAACCTACACCTCTATTTCTTTATGTATCATATCATGGAAGATGGACACCATGACTCTTATGTAGGTAGTCCCATCATTCTTTAGACCGAATGGCATCATTTTGTAGAAGTACACTCCTCACAATGTAATGAAGGTTGTTTTCTCTGCATCTTCTTCATCCATCCAGATCTAATGATAACCCGCGAAACAATCTACAAAGGATTGGAGCTCATGCTTTGCGCAATTGTCGATCAGGATATGTATATTTGGCAGTGGGAAATCATCTTTAAGAATTCCTCTATTTAAATCCCAATAGTCAATACACACCCTGACTTTCCCATCTTTCTTCGGAACCGATACAATGTTGGCTAGCCAGGTTGGGTACTCAACTACCCTGAGGACTTTGGCTTTGATCTGCTTAGTGACTTCCTCTTTGATTTTTAGGCTCATATCTGGTTTGAACTTTCTGAGTTTCTGCTTCACTGGCTGACACATTGGATTGGTGGGCAACTTATGAGCCACTATGGATGTGCTCATACCGGTCATATCATCATATATGCAAAAATATCCTCATATTCTTTCAGGAAACGAGTGTATTCTTCCTTCTCCGACGGTGATAAGTGAATGCTTATGCGAGTTTCTTTGATGGTTTCGGAATCTCCCAAATTGATTGCTTTGGTTTCATCCAGATTAGACTTAGGTTTGTTCTCAAAATTCTAAACTTCTCTGAGAACTTCCTCAGGTATTTCATCCTCTTCTTCCGAGTCACTATCCGTATGTTGCGTTGTCTCATTACATGTCACAGTTATCTGTTCATCAGGAAAAGTAATAATAACGCTGTAGAAGAAAAATGTGAAAGATAATAATGAATACTAAATGGCAATGCATTGATTTAAATTTGAAAATATCCAAAACATGTATGGCTCGATGACTCGAGCAATTATTTCGAAACAAAATGCGTCTTTAAAACAAAATACTGAAAATATCTTAAATGCCTAGAATGGCTATTAAAACAAGTCAGGCTAATCGCCAAGCTACCCGAGAACTCGGTGGGCCCTGGATGGTGTGGCAGTCCAATTGTTGAGGATAGCTCCCTTCTCCACAGTCTGAATGGTGAGGCCTTCTTTCTCCCTCTCCTCAACTATCACATTGCAATCCATATCCTCGTTTTCTAGAAACAATTTCCTTAGCCCAACCAATGCTTCCTCCTCCGCAGATCCCCATATTGTATCGGCCTGATTAAAGGTCTAACTCAGATGCAACACTGGTTGCTCGAGAGGGTAATAGGTACCATGCCATAGGGGCGACCAATCATTATATTCTTGCTAGGTGTATGAATATCCCAACCCGAAAATTGTACTGTGACCTTTCAACTGTATTGGTTTGGTAATGCCCTAGAGTTTCTTCCCAAGACCTTTGTCGTGTTCATACCCAGACCATGCCAGTATACTTTCTATTTTGTTACTCCACCACTTGTTCTTCTCATTGCGTTGACATGTTCAATGTGGTGATAAATTTCTCCACCCAGCCTTCTTCTATTCTCGATAACCGGGATAGTTTGACTGGTGTAAATGGGGTTACTTCCATCTCCGTGAATGATTACCTCTTGATGGTTCCATTCGAACTTCACGGCCTGGTGTAGCGTGGAAGCCACAACCCTAGTGACATGTATCCAAGGTTATCCCAATAGAAGATTGTATGTAGCTGATATGTCTAATACTTGGAACTCAACATCGAACCAAATTGGTCCCATCTGCAAACAAAGGTTAATCTCCCCAATCGTGGTCCTTTGAGACCCATCAAATGCTTTCACATTCATACTTCCTGCTCGTATCTCATGAAAATCTTTGCCCAACCTTTTTAGAGTAATCATTGGACAAATATTGAGGCTTGAACCCCCATCTATTAAAACCCTGGCGATAAATTTGTCCTCGAAATGTACTGTGATATGTAATGCCCTGTTATGACTTAATCCTTCAGGTGGTAGCTCATCCTCATGGAAGGTGATCTTGTGACTCTCCAGTACTTTCCCTACCAAGTTGGTCATCTCTCCACTGGTGATGTGGTTGGATACATAAGCTTCATTCAACATCTTCATCAGAGCACTCATGTGCGCCTCAGAATTTTGCAATAGTGACAAGATGGATATCTGGGCGGGAGTCTTATTTAAGTGATCGACGATATAGTATTCTCTCGCATGTACTTTCCTCCAAAGATCGTCTGGTCTAGTTTCAATGACAGGTTGTTTGGTAGCAGCCTCCTTGCTTGATCCTCCCAAATTTTTAGGTGTATAGATGTTGATACCCAATTTTTTCTCATATATTTTTTTAATACATATGTATACTTTCAAAATAGCACTTATGCAGTTATAAGCATGCATAAGCATTTTTATAATTTTTCTATAATTTTAAAAGCTCCAAATCAATTTATTTCTCCTCTTTTATTTATAAAATATCCAATAATTATCTTTCAAATTACTTTTGTTATGGTTTAGGCATTTAAATTAATTATTTATGCAATCATAATTGTTTAAATATATTTTGTGCATTTTGTATAATTTCATTTACATTTTTAGGCTAAATTACACATTTTTTGCAATAATAGCCCATGTTAACGTATAATTACATTATTTATGCATAAAATAGTCTTTTAAAATTTTAAAATGTTAAATATCTATTTTTAAATCATTTTAGTATACAAATATATTTTTTGGTACTCATTTATTATTTTTATAAATTATTTAGTTATTAAAATTAGCTATTTAAAATCTTGCCCTATTTTTTATTCAATTATGATCCTAATACCCCAGCCTAATTTTAAAACTTAGCCTATTAACTAGCCCCAAATTCCTTATAAACTAGCCCAGGCCCAATACTCCACCTGCCCCAACCCGATACCCGGCCAAATCCTGGTCGTTGATCATTTTGATCAACGGTCCAGGGTCCCCCTTTCCAAAATTAAACCAAACGACTCCCAAACCCTAGTCATTTCTCACATACGGCCTCCCTTGAATCCCCTCCTCTCTAGTTCTCTCTGAAACCTAACCCTAATCTTCAATCGCCGTCACCCAAAACCAAACCCTAATCCTTTAATCCTTGTCCGATTTATGACATCCTATGGTTGTACGAAGCCTCTACTTGTCTCATATCCCCTTGGTTGTTCGATTATGTGGTTTTGTGGAAGGAACTCAAAGAGATCTAGTCCAGATCTCGTTCAAATCTCTTCAAGGGTTCATCCATGGTTTGCAAGTGATTCCTACTGAAATCCCATGGTTCAAATCTCTGGTTCAAACCAGGTTTTCTTTACCCCTCCCTTTTCTCCTCAAAACCCTAATTTTTGGACATGAATCCATTAGATCTTTGTAGGTTTGAAAAGGCTCTGAGTTTGTCCATGACTTTGCTTTAAAGATATCTTGTTTCTTTAATGTCAACCGATTTTAACACTATATCTTGGTTTCTTTGCTATCTACTGTTTGAATCTCTGCATACTTGAAAATGTTTTTGAGTTCCTGTAGTTTTTCTTTAAGTTTCTCTTATTCCTCTATACTAACCAATATTAAGCACTATAATACTTCAAGTTTTTGACTTCTATGACTAGGGTTTCCCGAAATTTTCTTTCTCAAAAACGTTTAATGATTTTTGAGTTTTTAATCTTCTGTTTCTTATGTGTTTTGACCAATTTCATGAAGATTGCTTTAACCCTAATTTGTTTATGCTAAAAGCCCTAATTTTTCGACATTATTGTTTGGATTTTGAGTTTGCCTAGATTACTTGGGTACTGATTTTGTCCTATGCTTTGATTTCTGTGATTCTTCTTAGCTTAATTTGATGTCTTTTGATCCTAATGTGCCTCTACTGATGATCTTGGTTCGACTCTTTTACCAATTCTATTGTCTATGTTTAATTTTTTTACCTATTAATGGTAAACCTATACTTTTTTCCTTAAATCGGTAATTGACTTGGATTCTTGATTTATCAGTTTGTTTTGTTAAGACCTATTCCTGACTATTTTCTTATTTGCAATCCTGAGCCGCTTTCTTACCTTGTTTTAATAATTGTGATATTTACTTATTCTTTACCAATCATTTCCTTAATTAAAATTCTATTTACCCCTAATTACTCGTTTGATTTTCTTTCCTTAAATGTGTTCTGCCTTTCCCGTTGGTTGATTACCCTTAATTAAGGGAAAATTATACTAACTGATGCATAATTGATTTTGTGGCTTCCTTAATTGCTGAAGGGTTGATTCCCTTTACCTTAGTTTCTTTATCCTTAACTGCTATATATTCTCTCCTTACTTCTCACTTCTAGACAAGGGACAATATGCAGTCAACATGCCTTGATTACTGTATCGCATAGCATGTTTAAATCTGTTCTGTTAGAAGCTATAACTAGTACATTGTTTAGCATGCCAATACTGCTTTGGATAACTTGTTCACTAGTATGTCTAAGCTACATTTTGTGTTTATTGTCTCACCCAGCATGTCTAGATTCTACTTGTTTTGTATATGATTAGTATTTCTAAAGCCTTGAATGCTTCATGAAGTGTTTATCTAGTTTGTACATCTAAGTTTAACTTGTTCTGCTTCACCCATGAGATCATGTTTGTGTCTAAGACCTCTGTGTTCTCAACTTAACTTTGCAACTACAATATGTGTATTTGTTTACCATCACTAAGGTGTATTCTAGGTGTTCCCCCTACCCTTTCCCTTGTGTGAAGTCTATTCTGAAATTGTATGTTCTGTGACTTGCTCTCTGATCCCAACATGTTCTTCATGTTTTCTCAAAACTATTTTCCCCTCAAACCAGTACAGGTTTTCAGAAAATTCTTTTCTTAAGACATTCTTTATACTATTTACCTAACTCTTTTAAATCATTATGCACTCTCACCTTACTTTTAGATTGCTAAGTTCTGCCCCTCTAATATGTGTACTGCCTTGAGACCCTTGATATATCTCTAAACTCTGGCATATCAGGGTTGACACTTTCACACTGCACATAATCAGTCTTTGTTTGAGGAAAGTCTGGGTGTGAGCACTGCCCGGGATCCTTGAGATCATTAGGGAACTCTGACACACCTAGACATGAATTGGGCTATAGAACTTTGGGTATTTGAGATCAGTGAAGGCTTGGTACACCATGACTATTTTGGGCCTCCTTCAGGCTCCCTATAGCTTAGCTTCTATTTATTTATGTAATTTATATTTATTTCTTTGTTTGTAATAATTATTATAAACAAACATTGGGGTGATTAGTGAAAAAGGATGGGTAGTTGTGTATTATGGGTAAATTGGGTAGATAACATGCCTATAGGGTCTATTTTGATTCAAAATATGATCTGTTAGATAACATGCCTATAGGATCTGCTTTGGTTTAAAATAAATTCTGCATGCTTTACTTTCACACAATTAGAAACCATGTCTATATGATCTAAATGGCTTTAATAATAGAGATCATGCCTATAGGGTTAAAATCGGCTTTATAATTGGATATCATGCCTATAGAGTATAAAGTAATTGAAGTTCAGTTTTTGTTACAACATGTATTCACATTCGTCTCCTTAGAAATTATGCCTATAAGTTCAAAGCCAGCTTTTAATACTTAGATACCATGCCTATAGGAATTAAAATCACCTCTAATAGAAATCATGCCTATAGAACATAAAACCAGTTTAGTTAAATGAATCAGTTTAATTCACGTTTGTTTATTCTGAATTGGGTTAATCAATTAATCTGTCTCTTCTTTAATAAGTTTTCAAACGTTGTTTTAAATTACTTTTACTACAAAGCATGCCTATAGGATCTCGAGTTGTCGTTTAAAATCATTTTTACTGCATTCCTAATCAATATAGATATCATGATCATAGGACATCACTATTAGCCTAGGCAAGCCTATAGGGCGATTAAAACTCTGGGACTATAAAACTGTGCTTTAAAACTGCTCGTATTCATAGGTCTAAAATCAATAGGCCTTTGACACTTCGGTCCTAATTCAATGCTGTATACTTTCTGCTCACTTAGATATCATGTTTTAGGGTTTTCTCTTAAATACTTGATTGTGGAGGTAAAATGTGAGCCTTTATTTGTTCCTCCTTTAAGTGCAGTCCTAATTGTTATTGATTGACGCCTAGACTTTTATCCTTTAAAACTTTAGGATGATCTAGAACTACCTTAAATTAGAGGTCCTAAATACCTCCAGGGCCACGAGGAAGGGACGGGTAGTGTACGCATAGGATATCTTTCAAGGGTGCTAGAACGCTTTAGGCTATGACCAAGGGAGGGAATTGGGTAGTAAGGAAGATGATGAATATGCACTAATGTTACGTGTAGCCCCTCATTGAGGAGTGTTTACCGGGCATTGTGTTGATATGATCCTGTAGGCTAACCGACCTAGGACCCCTCTTTCCCATCTCCCGTCGTTTAAATTAATTTTACTTTCCTTTATATATGTGTCACTTGTTCAAGTCTTTTCCTTTCGTTAATTGAATCATGCATGTGCTTAAAAAATACCAAAACATGTCTTTATTTGCAAGTATGTGTTTAGACTATTTATTTGTTAAAAGGACTAATTCACATAAGTATAAGCTCGCCTGGGACCCACCATTGTGGACCAAGAGGGGTGCCTACCACCTTCCCCTCAAGGTTATTTCGAGCCCTTACCCTAAATCTCTAGCAATGCAAACTAGTCTAAATTGCTCTAGGTACCCTAACGCACCATAATCCGTTAAGTGGCGACTCTTCAAAATACCCTAATCCCAAAAGGAAATGAGTTATTACCCCCATGAATGTTGAAACCCGGACTTCTCTCCACAGAGGGAAAAAAGGGGGCGCGATAATAGATCCTTCCAGTTCTGGTCATTCCTTGTGCGGCACCAGATTCTTCCATTTTTGTTTTTCCTTTTCTCCTAGCTTTGGCAACATAATCCCAAGATATGGCGTTGGACTTGAAAGGAGGTGTGGTTGCTACTGTCACTGTGAAAGGTGTGGCCACTTCTACCTCAAATGGAACAGGTGTGGTTGCAGGTGGTGTTACTTCTACCTCAAATGGAATCGATGCGGTTACCTCAACCTCAACTGGAGGTTGTACCTGGACCATAATAGAATTGAGCTTGACTGCAGGATTCTTAGGATCATCACCCTTTTTGATAAGTCTAATTGATCCCTCAGGATTCCACTCCTCGTCAGTTTCTATCACATTGATTACTTCGCCCCTATGATCCGGAAGAGGATTGTTGCAGACGTTGGGTGCGACTTTCTTTGCCTGTATGACCTTATTATCAATCCAATCTGGATCTTATCTTTCGATGTCCGACACTCGTCAATAGTGTGCCATTTCATACCGGAATGATATGATAGGTTTTATTCGGGTTGACCTATTGAGATAAATTCTCCATTACCACAGCGGGAATAGGGGTGACATAACCAGCATCCTTCAACATTTTGTATAGCTGGTCGATGGGTTCAGCAATGGAGGTGTACTATTTGGGTGGCTTGCGATCAAAATTAGGTCGGGGTTTTTGATAGTTTTGACGGGTTGGAGGTGAATGATAGTAGGTTGGCTGGGTGTTATAAGTGTGATAGGCGGTAGCGGGTTTAGAATATTTGGGAGGTGAGGGTTGGTACGTAGGTGGAGGTCTTTGGTATGTAAGTGGAGATTTTGGGCCTTGGGCTACCATTACTGCCCCTACTTCTTTCATCTTTGATATACCCTCTGGCTGCAATAGTTTGTTCTTGGCCTGCAGTGCCTCAAAATTTGTCACCATCCCGCTTTTAATACCCTCTTCAATCCTTTCTCCGAGTTTGATGATATCGGAGAGCTTAAGATTCTCAATAACCATTAGCCTTTTATAATATTGTGGGTCTTGTTCCCTGAAAAAGAACTTGTTCATCTGTTCCTCATCTAATGTTGGTCTGACCTTGACTGCTTCCGACCTCCACCAAGTAGCATACTCGCGAAAAGTCTCAGTTGGCTTTTTTTTAAGTTCTGGATATAGAAGACATCAGGTGCATTCTCCGTATTAAACCTGAACTGGTCCATAAAGTCCAATGACATGCTCACCCAACTGGCCCATTTCTTATGATTCTGGCTTACATACCAGGATAGCGCATCTCCGGTAAGACTTCTCATGAAGAGCTTCATTCGTATCATTTCATCTTTTTTGAACCCCACGAGCTTGTCATAATAAGTTCTCATATGAAACTTGGGATCACCCATTCCATCAAACATTTCGAACTTGGGAGGTTTGTAACCCTCTGGCAATTCCACATCTGGTTGTATGCATAAATCATCATAGTTCAGACCTTCTATCCCTTTACCTCCTTCAACACCCTAAACTCGACTTATCAACTTCTTGAGCTCCTCGGCCATGTTCTTGATGAGCAGGTCTTTCTCGGCAAATTCTAGAGCGTATGATGTTGGTTGAGTAGAGTGAGGTAAGGTTTCCACGTATATGGGATTGTTTTGGTGGGTGCCAGGGGTTGGAGTGTAGTGGTGATCATTAGTTGAATTTTGTGTATCAGGGATAGGTTATGGTGTGTTTTCATGAGTGTGATAGGTAGTGGTTTGTGGGTAATGGGTTGGGTGATGATGGTGTTGTCGAGGAGTTGGTACCGGTAAAGAATTGGGTTTTGAGACGATGTGGCGTATTGATGGGGTGCGGGAGGATTTTATGGATGTTGGTTTGGTGTATTTTGGGGAAGTGCTGGGTTTTGAGCATTTTGTTGGTTAACGTCTAGGACGTTTAGGGTGAGGGAGAGTTTTGCCAAGTTGCATACCTGCTCAAGTTCTCCTTGTAACTCCAATATTTTCTGTTCCAATCGTAGGACCAAATCATTCTGGGCCAGGGTACTCCGACCGTCTGAAGTTTCGATATTCTCAGCATTTTCTTTTTGGATACCACTCAAATCATCCATCTTAGATTTTCCTCTGCTTTTCGGATTAACGAAGGAGGAGGAGGTGGAGGGCCTCGAGATCTGGTGTGATATGTTGATGATGTCAGTATGTACGAACCAGCCTTAGGGGATGGGAATAATAAAAATAAAGAAAAACAAAAGGTAAACAAGTCAGTAAAGATTCTGAAAAGTGTTTGCATGATTTAAACATGTATTGCGGAAACGTAAATTCACGTCCTAATTTGAGGAACCTCATTGTGCCCGAGGTAGGCCTAGCGACAAATAGAATTGTAGAATTTTAGTGCCAATAATTACCTCTTTTCATTAATGTAAAATAGATGAATCTCAAACGACACTAAATAAGATAAGTCACTGATGGCACTTGGCCTTATTACATTTGAAAAATTCAATAAACCTAATCTACTTGGTCATAGAAGGACCTCCTCCAAGCTTGATGTTTTTGGATTCGTCGATCAAATTCCCCAGTTCGTGCAGGTTCAACAATAGGTATGCCCTTGCTAAATGTCCTCCTTCGCTTCCTTCGGCGTTCTGGAAATCAGTGACTCTCTTCCTCATTTTTCCCTCCAATTCCATCAGATTGTACTCCGGATATTCCAACCTTTCGCTTGATCTAACAACCATCTCCCTCCACTCATTAATCAATTCCATATCGGTCTTGTGTAGCTCCAGATGCTCAGCCTCAGACTTGTGAACTCTTTTACGCAGTTTGTTATATTTCACTTGTGATTCGGTAACTTCAGCTATGACTCTATTTCCTTGACCAACCCTTGGCTCGAATATTCTTGCTATGTTATCTTCCAATCATGAGGGGTAGAAGTGCACATGCCCTGCGTGATGCTAGTCTGGTTTGATGGTATCCCTTCCTACAATGATATTCAAGTGCCACATATGCTGAGATTCACATTTGTATAGGACGTCGTCATCCTAAAAATCTGCCTTGTAGTGACTCATTTTAGAAACTCGCAGTATGACCTGCTTCATGCCTGCCTGTCTCATGACCCTGATGGGAGCATAAGGGTATATTCCCCTTAACTCGATTATTACCAAGTGCAAAACGTCCCTAGATTCGATGATGAACTAGTTGGTAGGGAACCATTCAAACATCCATTGAACCTGATCCTCGGTCAAATTGCTGAAAAACTGCGCCTATCCTATGGCATTCTCGGGTTGAGCATACTTGTTTGGGATATAGGTCATTCTCTTAGGATTATGGAAAGCTATGTGATCATTACATGGCCTTCGCTGAAGCTTTTGACAGTATTGGCCTCTTTGGAGATACTCTAACAACCAAATTTGTAGCAACAGATTACAACCTTCGAAGTATTTGTGCCCCTTCTGACAGCGCTCTAACGCCAGGTATATGTCTGCTATGATCATAGGGGCAGTGGTATATGACGCCCCTCGATCCCATCCATCAAGTGTTTGGTTACCATAGCCACTCTGGTGTGGATTCTATCCCCTTGGATCGGGAATACTATCATACCCAAGAAGTAGACGATGAACACAAAAACCCTGCGGTGAATCCAACCCAAGGAAGTGATGGAGAATTCGTCATGAAAAATATGATAAGCTCTGCTGCGACTGTATCGTTCATAGAGGAAGTCAAAATGTATGTAAGACTTCCTCAGGCACTCCAAGTCATCATTCTTTCTCAGACCCATCATCTTCAGAAACCCCCTAGTACTGTGGTTTTCTGGTACTAGTAAACCAAGACTATCCCAAGGTAGCCCAGCGAATCCTTCTATTTCTTCCAGGAGAGGGGTCATTTCTATGCTTCCAAAGCGAAACACGGATCTTTCTTTGTCCCAGAACATTGTGCCAGCTTCGATCAACATGTTGTTCGTTAGAGGTCCAATAGAGAAGGCAAACTTCCCAAGACCTTTTGCACATGATTTTTATCACTTGATGGAAGATCCTCCCACCAATCTAGCAATAGTGGTTCTATGTTACAGAACATGCCAAATCTGGGGACTTCGTACCTCATTTTCTGCGAAACAAATATGGTTAGACCCTTTTCCCCTCCAGATTCAACTATTTATACAACAATGATTAGCGTATTGGCATTTATTTCTCCAAAATTAATTCACAAAATCGTGGTTGCGTCCATTGGGATTATGGAAACCCCGGTGGACTTTTGGACGAGGCTTGTTTTAAAGGGTTAAAATTGGACAACATAACAACCCGACTAGGTTTGACCATGATGCATGTACAATTAATCAGAGTAAGGTTTCTATAGAGGTATAGACTGGTATCCTCAAGTGGACAACTTGAGGGGGAAAGGCACAAACCGTCAACTGCACCGCCGATCGACTAATTTTACAGCAAATAAGCCTTTCCGAATTTAAAGGGTGATATATAGGAAGGGCGCAAACACTCATCAAGTGTTGCTATAGGATTGATTGTGCATGAGTGGAATATGATGTTGAGCATAATTTATGCAATAATAAATAGCATGTTGTCACGTATTTGCATGTTAAAAATGATAAAATGCAATATTTAATAATTAAAAGACGTTTAAGAAAGAAAACAAGAAGACAAGTCAGTTTTTGTAATAAAGGAAATCATAAATTCTTGAAAATAGGCAATTAAATCCAGATAAAGGAGAAAGGGAAAGGGTGTGCACGTATTAACAGAATAAAGCATGCTTTAGACTAATTCACAAAAAACAAGTTTGTTATGGTAAGAGCCTAATTATCCCCAGCAGAGTCGTCATGCTGTCGCGCCCCCTTTTTTCCTTGCGGAGTCCGGGTTTTGATATTTTTGTGACAATTCCTTTCCTTTTGGAATTGGATAAGAGATTTGAAGAGTCGCCACCTAATAGATTAAGGTGCGTTAGGGCACCTAAAGCAAATAACTCATGAAACCAGTTTGCATCACTAGAGATTGGGTAAAGACTCGAAATTACCTTGAGGGGAAGGTATTAGGCACCCCTCGAGGTCCACAACGATGGGTCCCGACCAAACTCAATTAAACAAATTAGTCTTTAAAGGAAAGTTAAACAATTTAAAACAAATAGCTAATTACTTTAAATCAAGGATTAAAGGGGTCCTACGTTTTTTAGCCTATAAGATCATTTCCATGCAATACTTGGAAACTTTTCCCAAATTGGGGTGTTACCCATAGCATTAGCGCATAGGTCATCATCTCCTTCACTACCCCATCACTATCTTTCAGTTGTTACCTAAGCGTTCTAGTAGCTTCTAATGCGTACCTTATGCATGCACTACCAGTCCCTTACTTATGATCCTGGAGGTATTTAGGATCTCTATTTTGGATGGTTCTAGACTGACCTATATTGTTTAAAATGAGAAAAGCTAGGCAACAAACAAAATGCAGATAGGACTATCATATAACGAGCGAATAAGGGCTCATATTAACCTCCACAAGTAGACAACAAATGCATGCAGTCAAATCAACAGGTTTCTTTTATTAAGGATCCTATAGACGGGATATCTAGATGAGCATAAAAAGAATACAGAATATCAATTTACTAAGGCGGGCATCTGGACCTATCAATTTTGCCGACTGATTTATTAATACTCTGTATCTGGGCACATTTTCAAACAACAAGAAATCACAATTTAGTCCCAGAATTCTTTAATTACGCTATCAGTTTGCCTAAGTGATAACTGGGCAGAATTCTATAAACATGGTATCTAAACTGTTAATTAGAGACTACAGTTTATAAACGGGTCACTGATTTTAATAGGCAGATTTTATCTTTAGATCCTACAAGCATGCTTTCTAATTTCCAGAATTAATTACCCTTATAGGCATGATTTCTAAGTGCCGAAAGTGATAGTTAGTGTTATTTCCTATAAACATGATATCTAAGTGCGAAACTGATTTTCTGTTTGTCTCCTATAGGCATGATATCTAAGTGCAGAATTGATTTTATATTTATCTCCTATAGGCATGATATCTAAGTGGGCAGAATTCTTTAAGCACATTTCCAGAAAAATTATTATTCAAACAGATAGGATACTATAGACATGGTTTCTAATACGTGTAAAATGTGCATGGATCCTATGGACATGATTTCTACTGCAAAGAATCTATAAACGAGATTTCTAGCATGCGAGTGAAGTACAGAACAAAACAATCAGAAAGTCCTATAGACATAATCTCTAAACAAGTAGTGACGCTCACATAATCACCAATAAACCTATAGGCAGGATTTCTACCCGAGTTTCAAGCAAAGAGATAGAATAAAAAACCCCTAGCTTTTAGTAAAGATCCCCAGATTTGTTTATTACATAAATTATTACAGCCCAGAATGAATAAACCATATAACAATATCTATTACACTATAGGAAGCCTTAGCAGGACCAATATAAACCGGAGAGCTAGGCCTTCAACACAACAGCCTTGAAACAGTAGAAGGGATCCACAATAACTTAAGTCAGGCTTCTAGTGTGTCAAAGTTCCCAAAGAGCCTCAAGGACCCCGGACAATACTCACACTGGATCCACACATTCAACACAGAATTCATAAGATATTGGAAACCAGCTCCAATGTGTCATAGTTCAAAGGAGTCTCAGGGACCCTAGGCAGTGCTCACGCTGGAGGTGGTAAGAACCTAGATAACTAAGAGTAGAAGTTTGAAAAATAGTATATGTAAGGGGTAGGGGACAGCTTTAGAAAAACAGTTTGGTTTTTTAGGAACAAATAGGTTCGAATTACAAGACTACAAATAGAACAGAGTCCATATTTGGTAGACTGGTATTAGTTCAGACATGGATGATATACCGAAATTAAAGCAATCACAACAAGGGAAGAAATATTTGAATTACAGACAGAAATGACCACACCTATTGGCAATGCCTAAACCTGTTTTGAATAGTGAACATACAACTGAATCTATCAAGGTTTCACATTACTAGAGGTTACTGAGTTTAATTATCACTAGGTGGGACCATATGAGTGTATATTGAACAGAAGCATGCTGAAGTTTGAAATAACTAATCAAACAAACACATAGCACAGGGTAGCAGGAGTTAAAGCATACTAATCTAGAAAGAAGTAAACAGGATAAGATAAAAACATGCTAAGGTAAACTAATCATACCAGCACATAGAACAAGATGGGTTAACAGGAATTAAGGCATACTAGTCAGGAAGAATGCAAACAGGAAACATATGGCAAACAGAAGCATATCGAGGTTTGAAGTAAACAAATCATATAATCACATGGGACAGAACAAGATAACAAGAACTAAGGCATAACAGTTGAGAAAGAGATGGTCAGGAATCGTTCATCAAATAGAAGCAGGTTGAGGTCTAACTACATAAGCATATAGAAGAGAACAAGATAATAGGAATTAGGGCATACCAGTTAGGGAGAAAGTAAATAGGAAGGTGAAGTCAATTGGAATCCAAGAGTCTAGCCTTGGCTTTCAGTCGGCCAGACAATGCAGGAAATCAGAGTGATAGAAAGAACTTAAGCTTTGTGAGTGTAAGTGTGCCAGTGTATGTGTGAGCTTGTGTGTGTCTGAGTGTGAGTGTGAGTGTGAGTGTGTCTTTGAAAATCAAAACAATTAAGGGTTTTATAGCATATAGTAGAGTAAAACCAAATAAAGTAGGAGAATCAATCGTACACAAATAAGGCAAAGAGATCAGTTAACCAGTCAATTATGGCTAACATGAATCAATTAATAGGCAGAATCACAGAAGTATCACTTAAATTAACACAGAATAAATCAGCAGTCAAGATTGAGGTGTAAATAAGGTAAGTAGTAAGTCTAGAGATCAATTAAAAGTCAAAACACAAAATCAGGCCAGTAGCACAGATAATTAATCACATAAATACGGTAAAAACAGGTAATATATTAATACAGGTACTAAATTCAAAGCCTAATTTGGGTAATAAAATCAATTTACACTTAATTAACAGAATTAAAAGTAAACAGGCAAAAGGCAGTAAGATAAATAGTCAAATAATCAAAACCCTAAGAAATATAAAGATATATACATGGAGCTTGATTAAATCAAGTAAAAATCGGTTGAAAAGTGAATAAGAAAGTTAGAGATGAAAACATTTAAACGCTAAAACCTTTTTTGTAGAAATCCATCATAAATCAAAACCCTAGCTTTTAGGGTAAATGAAATCGGTCAATAATAATAGTAAGAACAGAAAATCTTAAGGGAGAAATACCAAACAAACACAAAATCTTTTCAGATCTAAAGAGATCTAAATGGATTCAACCAGAAAATAGTTAAGTTCATAAAAATAGACAGAAGCAAATCAAATCTGGCTTGGACTAGATATATGGAACCCCAAAAATACGAAGATACTCGTACTCACAGGTATCGGAGTGAACATAGACAGAATAATCGAGAAATGAGAGACTTTGAGCCAGATTTGGTTCGAATCTCTTTGAGATTCCATCAAGTATCATGAAAATCGAACAACCAGTAAAAATATGAGGCCGGATAAGGCCTGAGGTTGAAGAAAGAACCCATGAATCAAAGAGGTTTCAGTGACGGTGGGCTAGGGTAAAGAGGAGGGTGAGAGAGAGGAGAGGAGGAAGAGATTCAGGGGCGGTGTAATTTGGGAAATGAGATAGGGTTTGAGGGTTTTGGTATATTAAAAAAGTAAGGTAAATCTTGGACCGTTGATCTTTTGAGATCGACGGCCAGGATTGAACCTGGGTTGGGGCGGGTATGAATCAGGGTTATGGGTTAATTTAATTTAATTGGGCTAGGGTGAAAATTGGGCTAAGGTCCGAAAATTAAAAGAGGCTATATTTTAAATATCCAATTAATTTGATAAAATAATTTATAAAAATAGTTAATAAATGATAAAAATGCTATTTATGCATGAAAATAATTCAAAATAATCACTCAATATTATAAAAATATAAACTCATTTTCCGTGCAAATAATATAATTATGCATATATAGGCTATTATTGCAAAGTTATTGCAATTATAGCCTAAAGATACAAATATAATTATGCATAAAATGATTAAAGCTTAATATAAATATAAATGATAAAAATCAAGTAATAAATCATTATAAAATTATTTGTGATGCAATTAGTAATTATTTAGATAATAAAATGCTAGAATAAATTAATTAAAATCCTTTTAAAATCACGAAAAATTATGAAAAAATACTAGTTGATGTTCATGCACTATTTTGAAAGTATATATGTATTAAAAATATATGAGGAAAAAATTGGGTATCAACATCCAGTGGTGACGCTGGATCATCTAGGCCGCGAGCTTCCGCTAATGTTCGCCAGTATGATAGTAACGAGTTCATATCCAGCGCGGCTCAGGAACGTTTTTGTCAAAAGGCCTCCAAGAAACCCATACCGAAGAGGGAAATTGATATGGGTCCCTCCAAAATGACTGTCCCAATATGTATCGTGAATTGGTCCGGCGCAGGCTTGATATCTTGTTTGAAGAATCGGACGAAGCTAATTTAATAATTGTGCGGGAGTTTTATGTGAACTGCCCAAAACATGTGAACCACATCTGCATGGTGCGAAAAAATAATGTGGATGCCTCCATAGAGGCCATTTGGAGGGCTTACCGGTTGCCAATGTTTGGGGAAGATCCTGATGCGGAGGACTACTATGACACCCATGGCAACAAAGAATTAGTGTGGATTACACTGCGGAAGAAGTTTCATTCGGCTTCGCTCACCTTTGAAGGGAAGTGTTGGCTCTACGTCATCAATAGCCGCCTAATGCCTTCTTCCAATACCACTAAGGTGAATGGTCCCCGCGCTGCACTGATCTGGTGTTTCATCACTAGCCACAATTTTGATGTGGCTAAGGTTATTCGTGACGAAATGTTCATTCATTGTCCGATGCAAAGGTATGGTTTCTTCTTTCCTTCCTTAATCACTAGATTGTGTCGTGCGGCACGTGTACCAGAAAACAGAGACTTGGATGGGAAAGTAAAAAAGGAACAGAAGTTCCGGGCTGATAAAGTGGTAATTGGGAAGGATTCTGTTGCACCTGTTTAGTCAAGTAGCGATGAGTCTGATGCTCCTGACGAGGGTACTAAAGGGCAAGCTGAGGCTGTGGCGGTGTAAGCACGTGATTTTTGCCCTATATGAGAATTACTCCCAAAAAAATTCAAAAAAGTAAAATAATTTTCCTTGGTGTGCAATTTTGTGATATTTTATGATATTTTCAATAATTATTTGTATTTGTCTGTGCATGTTTATTTGCTAAATTAATAAAAAATACAAAAATATATCGCATTTTGCATGTAGGATTTAATTCTACAATTTGTTAGTAATTAAGTTTGTTTACAAAAAAATAAAAATTTACAAAAATATGCATCGTTTGCATTTTTAGCATTTAATGTCCAAATATACAATTTTATGCTTAATTATTACTTAATTGTGCGTTAATTGTTATTGGGAGTTAATTTGCGCTTTTATAACTTAATTTAGTTCTTAATAATAAGTTAAGTATTTTTATAATTTAGTTTTAGAAAAATAAAAGAAGAAAAGAGAGCAAAAAATAAAGAAAGTCGGAATTGGGCCTCTTCTTCTAATTCAAGCCACAGGCCCAAAAAATGGCCCAATCTTCCCAAACGACCCAGTCCATTTCAAACCGGGTCGACCCAATCCATACCCAAAGACCCAACACCCCTAATATCTTACATTTTTACAAAACAAAACAAAAGAAAACCCTAAAAAAGATCAAAACCATCCGCGCCCCCCCCATTTTCCTTCTTCTTCCTCAAGCTCCCCTCCCTAGCATCAATGGCTACCCTCCTCTTCATCACGCAGCCATGGATTGCCCGCTGCCTCCGTCTCCGACCAAACGACCACCATCACGGCTTCATCTTCGTCGTTCGACGTCAAGCTCGAGTTTGAGCTCGACATCCATGGTTGCCTTCAACCTTAAGTCCAAACGACCAGCTGCTACATCCAATCATCGACGACGAATGGTTCGTCGACCTCCAGCTCCTCCGTGCTTCCGTTTCTGCTTCGCCGCTGCTACTGTTCTGCTTCCTTCTCCAACTGCTTCCCACGGCTTCTACATGAAAATTCCTACTGTATCTTCTCCTCTTATTCCTATTCCTTTTTTGTTAATTATCTTTATTTGGTCGAGAATTAAAAATCTAAGATGATGATATTGTCCCTTTTTCGTTGATGTCTGACAAGTCGTATGGATAATATTTTAGCTTCGGATTGTTGATCATTTGATTTATTTGCAACTAGTTATTTTTATCTTCAGCCATGAAAGCCAAAATGTAAGTAAGCTTCGCAAGTTAAGCTTGGATTCAGGAAAGGCATAGTTGGTTTTGAGTTTTATTTTTGTCCATATTTTGTTTTTATATTTCTCGAAGTAAAAAATCGATAAATGTTCGATCCTTGTTTTGTTCATGTCTATCGTTTGAATTAATTTTTAGTTTGTTCATGTGTTTTGTTAATTTAATTTTCAGATTCAAATGGGAAATTAATTAGTTGTTTTTCATGTTTATTTCATGTTAATTTTATTCATTTTTGTAAAAAAGGGATTGTTAGTTTAATGTTTGTTAGATTCAAATTGAAGTTTTAATTGATTATTTCTTCAATTTGTTTCATGTTGTTATGTATTTTCCAGAAATTATTAATGTTGTTTGAGTCATTTAATCCGTCATGTTTGTTGTTTTAAAAAATAGATTCATTCATGTTCATACTTTGTTTGGTTGATCTTGAATCCGAAATTTGTATAGTTTGATTTCTTGTTTATCACTTATGATTATTTCTTGAATTTGTCTCATAATCTTATTTAAAGTTTAATATAGGAATTGTTTGTTGTAATGTTGTTAGAGTTGATTTTAAGTTCAATATTATTGAATTTAGAAATCTGAATATACTTGTTTGTTATTGTTGTTGTTGAATCTGAAAATAGGATTGTTTGTTGCTAAAAAAATATTGTTCAATCAAATTTTAGTTGTTCTTTGTTGTTCAATTTGTGTTCATGTGATTTGTTGTTGAAATGTTGAAGAAATCATGTTCATGTGATTTGTTGTTTAAATTTGTGTAGAAATTGGTCATATTGGCTATATTTTGGTTGAGTGTGATTAATTGATTTGTTATAGCTGATGGGGTAGTTTGGTAATTTGCAGTACGTTCAGGGGTAGTTTGATAATTTCAGTAAGGTCGGAGGGGTAGTTTAGGAATTGTACATTTTTGTAATTTTTTTATGTGAAGCATGAGGGACAAAATGTAATGGGGTGGGTTGTGATATAATTGTTTAATATAAAGGGGGGACAAGACAAAATTTAGTGAGGATGAATCTTGTATTTGTTTAGTGAAGCATGGGGAACAAAATATAATGGGGTGGGGTTGATATATTTATTTAATGTAATGGGGATGAGTGGGAAGATAATGGTTTTGGTAGGAGAAATTGATTGATTTTAATTGATTAAAGGGTTGGGGTTATATATAGAGGTCTTGAAGAAGATTAAAGAGACAGATACAAAAGAGGGAGGAGAATAAAAAAGAAAATAAGAGAGAGAAAAAGGGCTGAACATTTAAGAGAGAGAAAATTCCAAAAAATATTTAAAACTTTCAAAAAATATAAAAAAAAAAACTAAAAAAAAATCTTCTAATTTCTTTCATTGTTTGAAATTAGCATTAATTTTTGTTGTGTCATCAAAGCTTGAAGCTTTTGTTTTGGGATTAATACTCCACCGGTTTGCAAACTCTGTTCCTGGGTTGTTACTGCTGTTGGACTATTGTTGTTGTGCTATATTGTTATTACTGCTGCTGATTCTCATCTTCATTTTCTTTTGCTTCCAATATCAGGTACACAACTGACACGCTGGTTATTGTAATCCGAAATATGAAGCATGAATACGAAAAATGAAGAGTTTAAATTCTAAATTTGTTTTAATTATATTCTGAATTTTATTTGTATGTACAAATTATTTAGCTTGCAAAAAATCAGAATCATGTAGTTAGCAAATGGTGTAGCAACTCCGTTGAGTCATCAAATGAATAGGCCATCTAGTAGGAACTGGGTAGTAATATTGTTTAGTTAAATAATATTGGTTAATTTCAGCATGTAAATGGTTTAGGATTAAAATTAGATTGCTAAGTTTTTTTTTAATTTGACAAACTGAGAACATGCCTCGTATAATGTAACTAGGTAGCAACATGTGAATAAGACGGCTCAGGTCTAGTTTTAAGTCATACACGTTAGGCCTGGGCCCGCAGTGGCAACAGACTGTCCGGTTTGCATCAATTTCAGATTTATGAATCATATTCAAAATCCATCTATAAAGTATGTAAATAATTTAAGATATTTTCTCTTTTATTTTGTAGAGACAAATTTAATAAGAGAAAAATGTAGGCATTTTAGGATTGTCCTTTAAAAATAAAATGAGATGAGCCTCGCCCAATAAAATGCACCAATTGCGGGGCCCTCGATAAATGTTTAATTGAGTATTTAGAATTCGGGATGGACTGTTTAGTGAATTCCACGGTGTTACCCATAAATAATAATACGTTAATCGCTTTAGGCACGATGTTAATAATAATAATACATTCTTAAACGCGGGTGCGCATTTTTGCGACCCAAATCCAAATCCCAAAACAGTGAATAAAATGTGTTCCGGATTGCGGGTGCATTTCATGTGACGTAATCCAAAGACATGTTTTAAACAATGTTCACATTCTTGTAAAAATAATAATAATAACAATAAAAGCGGTTAAAAGTTAAAATTGCACTATAGTTTTTGAACATGTATTAAAATCAGATATTTTAGCCATTACAATAGTTTAAGCGACTGTGCTAGAACCACGGGATTCGGGGGTGCCTAACACCTTCCCTCGGGTCAACAGAATTCCTTACTTAGAATTTCTGGTTCGCAGACTTCATTTGGAAAGTCGAATATTTTCCTCGATTCGGGATTAAATTGGTGACTTGGGTCACCCTAAATTTCCCAAGTGGCGACTCTGAAATAAATAAACAAATCCCGTTTCGATTGTCCTTTAATTGGAAAAACTCCCTACGCCCTCCGCGGGGGCGGAAAAAGGAGGTGTGACAGCTCTGGCGACTCTGCTGGGGAGTTTTTTTTGAACCCAGAACCACTGGTTCAGGGTTAGAAATTCGAGCTTAGATAAATTGTTATATTTGGCTTTATCTGATTTTTACATGTTTGAGACTAATGTGCTAAATGCTGCTTTTACCGCTTTGATATTATTTGACTGTATATATAAACTGTGCCGAATCCTTCTCTCTTCACCTCCGGGGATGTGCTTACTGGTTGAGACTCCCTATTCTGTTAGTGTCATACCCTGAAATAAAAAAGAGGCTCGGACAAGTTACGAAGCCGGATGGCCTTTTGGTTCCCGGTAAGTTGCCCCCTCCTCGACTTGAGTTGTCCGCTCGGGTACACAGTCTAGAACACCGACTCAGGTTTTGAACATAAAATAACATGACTTCATGCCGGATCCCTAGTAGGAACGATTATTTGCATCATGTTGCATTTGACTTAGGGGACTCAACACAGGGGTTGGGTCTGTCTAGGGCTAGCAACCTGAAATGAAAAAGACCATCTTGATGCATCCTATGTGCTACATATTGCATTCCTTCAAGGGTAAAAGGGTCATTTGGCGGACCAGTGATAATTGAGAGTGAATGAAAAGGAAAAAAGGAAAAAAGAGAGGGTGAAGTGCGAAGATAAAGCAAATAGGGCCCGGTTATGTTTTGTTATATTTTTATTTAAAAAAACAATTTAAAAAAAATGAAAAATTCAAAAAAAAAATTCTTTGCACTTTTTATCATTTTTGAAAAATCAAAAATAAAAAAAGGGAAAAAGAAAATCCAAAAGATTTTACATGTTTCATCACCTTTTAAGTAAAAGCAAAAGAAAAAAAAGATATGTTTTCTCTGAATTAGTTATTTTTTTTATTCTCACCCGTATCCAATCTGCCCGAACTACGCGGGTTTGATTCTCACCGGATGTGAGATAGGCAACCCCCATCAGGTCCAACCCCACCTTTTGCTAAAATAGCCAAAAACAAATAAATAAACAAAAAAAATATGTCAAGATTTTTAATTTTGTCATAAATAAGTCGGGTGATGTCCAACTTCCCCTTTTACAAAAAAAAAATAGCAAAAATATATATGTCAAATTTCTAAGAAGTCGGGTGACGCTGTTTTATCAAGACATAGTCGAATGTTCCCGAAAGGGATGCCGGAAGGCTGACTTTGCATAAACGGCCACTTTTGGGTCAGGTTAAGATTTGGTTCAGTTGACCCACACAGCCTTAAAAATCTTCGTCCCCGAGGCGTTGAAAGGCCGTGTTTGCAATGTTGAGTTTTCTATTTTTTAAAAATGATAAAAAGAGTCATAAATAAGTCAGGGTGATTCTGTTTTTGTCAAAAATAGCCGAATGTTCCAGAAAGGGACGCCGGAAGGCTTACTTTGCATAAACAGCCACCTTTTGGGTCATGTTTAGGAGTTTGGTCCAGTTGACCCACACAGCCTTAAAAATCTTCGTCCCCGAGGCGCTGAAGGGCCGTGTTTGCAACACCACGTTTTCACTGTAATTTGAAAAAAAAACAAAGAGTCAGCGGTCAGATGAATACCGTTTGAATTTTTTTAGTCAAAAATAAGCCGAGACAACTTCGGCAGTGTCTTAAACCGTTCTTGTCGAAATAGCCTTAGAGTATCTTTCAATTGTCAAAAGGTTATTTTCGTAAAAGAACGGACAAGTTTGTAAAAGTGTCATAAAATAATCCTCCCCGACCTCAAAATTCATGTGGAATTTGGAAGGGGCCACGTTTGCAAAAATAACCGTTCGGTTGCATTTGTCAAACGGAGAAAGGAAGCTGGCCATTTGCTTTGGAGTTTGTAAATCTTTTAATTAGAATACGTGGGTTGTTTGATTTTCGAGTTTGTAGGTCATCTTCAAACCTTTGAAACCCAGTTTGTTTTAATATGAAAATTAAAAAAAAATGTTGAGTATTGTTTATCTTTTATTGGTCCGAACTACGCAAGGTCTGATTCATGCGGGGTCATGATACGTACGCAATCTCCATAAGATTCGACCACAACAAAAAAATGAAAAAAAAAAGAAAGAAAAAAGAAAGAAAAAAGAAATCGAAAAAAAAAATCAAGAAAAAAAAAGAAAAATGAAAAAAGAAAAGAAAAGATGTTGTTAATAATGAGGACCGACTGAGTCCATTTTAACCTATTTTGTTTTGAATCACAAAGAAAGTTAAGGTGGTTGGTTTGTGGTAAGCCGGACAATGACACCCAGAATATCGCGCGGAATCTTTTACCTGCACATCATGATATACACTTTGCGGGGATCAGGCCTGATGACAGAAGCACTCGAATCCTATTGGGAAATTGTTGACTAAGGTTGATGATATCGAAGTTGACAATAGTCTGGACAATACTGATGCTAAGCTCAGTGGCTAAGATGCCAATTTTGATAAAGTGGGAGGACGCTCCGTTCCTTGGTTAGCAAGAGAGAAGCTTGTGGTGGCTTATTTTGTTGTCATTTCTGTTGTTCGGATTATTAGGGTTGTAATTCGGATATTGTCTCGTGTCAAACTGTCTTATCTTTCCGTTTTGTCATAGCGGTTTGTTTAAGTTTGTCCAGGTTGTTTTAGGATTTTATTCTGGTTTGTTTTTGTTATTCAAACCATTTCACCGGTAGTCTAATGCAAAATCCGGTCTTCTATTATTTCCAGTCATCTTTTGTTTAGTCCTTTTATCATTTTGGTCAGCGCCGATTCTAGTAACATGACATGCGCACACAGTTTGGGCCTAGTCTTTAAAGTTAATCATAAAACCCCGGAAAGGCAATCAGAACATTTAAAGGAAATAAGAACGGTTTGAGATTATTTGAAGCCCGAGTCATGTGGAACTGGGGCAAGTAAAACATAAAGAAAATCGTTAAATGCAAGATTCGCCAAATTGGCATGAGGGTCGTTCATGAGAGTGAGAGTGTCGCCCAACGGTGCTTTAAAAATGACAAATGAAAAAGCAAGTGTTTAACATAATTGTCAAGTCCAGCACCATCGGAAGAGACTATAAATCTATGATCAATTGTGTTGTTTGCACTTGGCATGTTTTGAAGACTGGAATGATGAAGGCATTTTGTTCTGCTATCTAAACACTTTATCCTTCGTTACCCCCTTTTGGGCCTTATTTATTTTCTTTCATACCCCTCGTTCGGAATCAATAGCAACGACTAGGAAATACGAGCCTGGAAGGTAAAGAAAAAAAATAAAAAATAAAAACGAAAAAAAAAGAAGAAGAGAAAAATGATAACAAAAAAAAAAGTTAAATGAAAACAGAGGAATTGGGAACTATGTTTGACCTGATTCCTCAAAGATGATACGTAGGCGCTTCACGGCAAGGTCATAGGGTGCATAATGGCCACAATGGTCACAGTGTACATGGTGTAATAATAAAAAAAATATAATAATTAATAATCCCCAAGCAAGAAACTGGGGCAAGGGTTGCGCTTATGGTAAGCAAAATTGGTTCCGAAGGTTGTAATTTTAAACCCCAAATTTATTTTGTTTTTGAGCCTTTAATACCCTTTCTTTCTAGCCTATCCAAAAACCCACATTACGGTCCAAAGAAAGACCTTCTGACCAGTCTGCAAAAGATGCCAAGTCAGACAAATGAGAGTCTTACCGGCGAACATAACATTCTGTTCCACAGCAGAAAGGACTCTAATCTCCAGCAGAGAGAGTCATACTGGCAACACTCCAAATCTCCAGCTGGAAAGTGATACAAATGAGAGAGTCTTATCGGTGAAAATCTTCACGGACACCATAAGGCGATGAAAGCTGAGAGAAAACCCAAAATGAGAGAGGCTTGATAGTGAAAACCCTTCGGGCACTACAAGTCGAATAAGATTGAGAATCAGATGGGGAATTGCCAATTGAAGATCTTGAAAGATGATTGGCGGTAGAGGATAGGCCACATGCGCATGTCATGACCATTAGAGTCGGTATCTGCATTTGATAGATTTTTATTCTTTTTTAAAGAGTCATTTTTTCCTTTGTCTTTTTATTCTGTTCCCTTTTATCTTTTTTCTTTCACAGAAAAATCCCCAATAGAGTCTGTTTGGTCAGAACAAGTGTGAATTGACTTCAAAATATGCCATCAGCTTTCCAAATATGCAAGATGAGATCTGACTAGTACATCCAGGTGGTATAGTCAGCAAGGAACAAGCGCGAGGCCAGTGTCAAAAAAGATATCCCCAGCAAAAGGGAATTGACAAAAGGATTGACGAGTGTCAAGAGGGATATCCTTGCCAAAACCAAGGTTATAAACCTCAAGGCCAAGGCCCATGAACAAAGCAAGGAAAGCAGTGAGCATGATTTGGAGAAATTCATGCGAGACTAAAAGGTCGGAAAAATGCAAGTTTCCGAGCTATGCCACAAAAGAAGAGGGATATCCCCAGCAGAAAGGGATTATCCCCAGCAAATAATATCATCCCCAACAAGTTGTGGAGCGCAGAGCAAGGAAGGAGAAAAGGAAAAGCCATCCCAGTAGGAGTATCACAACCAACCACCACGTTTTAAACTAACAAGTTTTGTTTGATTTGAAACAGGTAAAGGAAATGGCATTGATGACAGAAATGCATGCCATAAGGGAGACTGTCAAACTGGGGCAGAAAATTTTCCTTTCATTTGGAAAATTTTCTGGAAGACAGGTACCCATTCGAGGAAGAATAAAGATAGCACCAGTCTCAAGGGAAGGGGTGTTTGAACCAGTGTTGCCCCAACATAATAAGTTTCAATGGAGGAAGTATTCCCCAGCAGACAGAATAAAGGGATGACACTTGTGCTCAGAAAAGCAAAAAGCCATTATCATCCCCAGCAGCTTCCAGAAGAATGAAGCATCGATTTGAAGGGATAAAATTCCCCAGCAGCGTTATCCTCAACAACGTTATACTGAGAAGATAACACTTTTATCCCCAGCAGTGTTGAAAAAACAAAACAAAAAAAAATTGAATTTGAAGGAGGGGAAGAAAGGAGACTACCCCAGTAGTATTATCCCCAGCAATCAGGCGTCCACCTGGAAAACAAGGAAGAGCAGTTGAAGTATCAGCAATCAGGAGCCCACCTGGAGAATAAGGGAATACAATGGAAGTATCAGCAATCAGGAGCCCACCTGGAGAATAAGGGAATACAATTCAAATTTTAAGTAATCAGGAGCCCCCTTAAAGAACAGAATGACAATTTATTTTTGACATTGCTGGTTGAAGTCAGGAGCCCCCTGAAGAACAGAATGGCGATTTGTTGGTTGAAGTTGGGAGCCCGCCCATATAACAGAGGAATACATTCAGTCTTTTCATTTAAAAAAACGAAAAAAAAAAGAAAAAGGGGGAAGTAGTTTGCAGAGGAATGAAACATCCTACTCAAAAAGAAGTAATTTTGGAAGGAGTAAGATAACATATTTACTCAGCAGAGTTATCCACAGCAGTGTTATCCCCAGTGGATCATCGAGATGTAGAAGCATCCTCGACCAAGTTTCAAGAGGGTCGGACAACCCAGAGTGGGTAAGGAAGAAAAGTAAAATTCATCCTCAGCAAAATAATTCCCAGCAGTTTCGAGGGAAGACAACACAGGTAAGTAAATAATTCAGGAAGAAGGAAATAGTTCACCCATAGGAGAGACATTTCCTCATAAGTTTAGTTTCACCCATAGGAGATGCATTTGCTCCTAAGTTTAATTTTACCCATAGGAGAGGCATTTCCTCCTAAGTTTAGTTTCACCCATAGGAGAGGCATTTCCTCCTAAGTTTGTTTTTACCCATAGGAGACGCATTTCCTCCTACGTTTAGTTTTACCCATAGGAGACGCATTTCCTCCTACGTTTAGTTTTACCCGTAGGAGATGCATTTCCTCCTAAGTTTGTTTTAGTTTCACCCATAGGAGATGCATTTCCTCCTAAGTTTGTTTTAGTTTCACCCCATAGGAGATGCATTTCCTCCTAAGTTTAATCTTACCCATAGGAGAGGCATTTCCTCCTAAGTTTATTTTACCCATAGGAGAGGCATTTTCTCCTAAGTTGTTGTTGAAGTCAGGAGTACGCCTGGAGAATAGAGACATTCAATTTCAAATTTAGCAATCAGGAGTCCGCCTGGAGAACAGAGACGTACTTTTCAAGTTTGACGTCAGGAGTCCGCCTGAAGAACGGAGACATACAGCTTAAAATTTAAAAGTCAGGAGTCCGCCTGGAGAATAGAGACATTCAATTTCAAATTTAGCAATCAGGAGTCCGCCTGGAGAACAGAGACATACTTTTCAAGTTTGACGTCAGGAGCCCGCCCATACAGTTTAAATTTCAAAAGTCAGGAGTCTGCCTGGAGAATAGAGACATTCAATTTTAAATTTAGCAATCAGGAGTCCGCCTGGAGAACAGAGACATACTTTTCAAATCTGATGTCAGGAGTCCGCCTGAAGAACGGAGACACACAGTTCAAGTATTGGTTGAAGTCAGGAGCCCCCTGAATAACAGAATGGTGATTTATTGGTTGAAGTCAGGAGCCCGCCTGAAGAGAGGAATGACGTTTATTTTTAAGGTTGTTGTTGAAGTTGGGAGCCCGCCCATAGAACAGAGGCATACATTTCAGTCTTTACATTTCAAGCATTGAAGTTGGGAGCCCGCCCAGATAACAGAGGCATACATTTCAGTCTTTAATTTTCAAATATTGAAGTTGGGAGCCCGCCCATACAACAGAGGCATACATTTCAGGATCAAGTCAGAGGACAATAAAACAGAGGGTTACAATAGGAATCCCCAGTAGGAAACAATAAAAATCCCCAGCACCGGGAAGCAGAAGGTTGCAACAAGAGGTACCAGCACAAACTCGAGTGCATGTGGCAAAAGGAAGAAAAGCATCGGAAGAAAAGCACCGGAAGAAACGCAAGCAGACAAGGAAGCAAGGCAACAAGAACAAATTGCAGTCTAGCCTAGCTTCTTGTTTTCTTTTAAGCATGGTGTAACAAGGAGATCGGTAAGCAGTGGTAATAGCATGCAACAACAGTAACATTGCAGTCTCACGGTAGTCCCAGCTACCAAAACTTCCCGAACTACATTGACCTGATTCCTGTTTAGCCCAGGATATGTAGGAAACCTTTGAAGCAAAGGTTCGGTCAAATCTTTTTCAAAAAAAAAATGCTTCACACGGAGTACTCAGATGGGCAAAAATCGCTCGCTTTATCTTTGCACGAAAACCCTTCGTGTCTTCGGTCAAAGAGGGGCAGCTGTAAGCACGTGATTTTTGCCCTATATGAGAATTACTCCCAAAAAAATTCAAAAAAATAAAATAATTTTCCTTGGTGTGCAATTTTGTGATATTTTGTGATATTTTCAATAATTATTTGTATTTGTCTGTGCATGTTTATTTGCTAAATTAATAAAAAATACAAAAATATGTCGCATTTTGCATGTAGGATTTAATTCTACAATTTGTTAGTAATTAAGTTTGTTTACAAAAAAATAAAAATTTACAAAAATAGGCATCGTTTGCATTTTTAGCATTTAATGTCCAAATATACAATTTTATGCTTAATTATTACTTAATTGTGCGTTAATTGTTATTGGGAGTTAATTTGCGCTTTTATAACTTAATTTAGTTCTTAATAATAAGTTAAGTATTTTTATAATTTAGTTTTAGAAAAATAAAAGAAGAAAAGAGAGCAAAAAATAAAGAAAGTCGGAATTGGGGCTCTTCTTCTAATTCAAGCCACAGGCCCAAAAAATGGCCCAATCTTCCCAAACGACCCAGTCTATTTCAAACCGGGTCGACCCAATCCATACCCAAAGACCCAACACCCCTAATATCTTACATTTTTACAAAACAAAACAAAAGAAAACCCTAAAAAAGATCTAAACCATCCGCCCCCCCTCATTTTCCTTCTTCTTCCTCAAGCTCCCCTTCCTAGCATCAATGGCTACCCTCCTCTTCATCAGGCAGCCATGGATTGCCCGCTACCTCCGTCTCCGACCAAACGACCACCATCACGGCTTCATCTTCGTCGTTCGACGTCAAGCTCGAGTTTGAGCTCGACATCCATGGTTGCCTTCAACCTTAAGTCCAAACGACCAGCTGCTACATCCAGTCATCGACGACGAATGGTTCGTCGACCTCCAGCTCCTCCGTGCTTCCGTTTCTGCTTCGCCGCTGCTACTGTTCTGCTTCCTTCTCCAACTACTTCCCACGGCTTCTACATGAAAATTCCTACTGTATCTTCTCCTCTTATTCCTATTCCTTTTTTGTTAATTATCTTTATTTGGTCGAGAATTAAAAATCTAAGATGATGATATTGTCCCTTTTTCGTTGATGTCTGACAAGTTGTATGGATAATATTTTAGCTTCGGATTGTTGATCATTTGATTTATTTGCAACTAGTTATTTTTATCTTCAGCCATGAAAGCCAAAATGTAAGTAAGCTTCGCAAGTTAAGCTTGGATTCAGGAAAGGCATAGTTGGTTTTGAGTTTTATTTTTGTCCATATTTTGTTTTTATATTTCTCGAAGTAAAAAATCGATAAATGTTCGATCCTTGTTTTGTTCATGTCTATCGTTTGAATTAATTTTTAGTTTGTTCATGTGTTTTGTTAATTTAATTTTCAGATTCAAATGGGAAATTAATTAGTTGTTTTTCATGTTTATTTCATGTTAATTTTATTCATTTTTGTAAAAAAGGGATTGTTAGTTTAATGTTTGTTAGATTCAAATTGAAATTTTAATTGATTATTTCTTCAATTTGTTTCATGTTGTTATGTATTTTCCAGAAATTATTAATGTTGTTTGAGTCATTTAATCCGTCATGTTTGTTGTTTTAAAAAATAGATTCATTCATGTTCATACTTTGTTTGGTTGATCTTGAATCCGAAATTTGTATAGTTTGATTTCTTGTTTATCACTTATGATTATTTCTTGAATTTGTCTCATAATCTTATTTAAAGTTTAATATAGGAATTGTTTGTTGTAATGTTGTTAGAGTTGATTTTAAGTTCAATATTATTGAATTTAGAAATCTGAATATACTTGTTTGTTATTGTTGTTGTTGAATCTGAAAATAGGATTGTTTGTTGCTAAAAAATATTGTTCAATCAAATTTTAGTTGTTCTTTGTTGTTCAATTTGTGTTCATGTGATTTGTTGTTGAAATGTTGAAGAAATCATGTTCATGTGATTTGTTGTTTAAATTTGTGTAGAAATTGGTCATATTGGCTATATTTTGGTTGAGTGTGATTAATTGATTTGTTATAGCTGATGGGGTAGTTTGGTAATTTGCAGTACGTTCAGGGGTAGTTTGATAATTTCAGTAAGGTCGAAGGGGTAGTTTAGGAATTGTACATTTTTGTAATTTTTTTATGTGAAGCATGAGGGACAAAATGTAATGGGGTGGGTTGTGATATAATTGTTTAATATAAAGGGGGGACAAGACAAAATTTAGTGGGAATGAATCTTGTATTTGTTTAGTGAAGCATGGGGAACAAAATATAATGGGGTGGGGTTGATATATTTATTTAATGTAATGGGGATGAGTGGGAAGATAATGGTTTTGGTAGGAGAAATTGATTGATTTTAATTGATTAAAGGGTTGGGGTTATATATAGAGGTCTTGAAGAAGATTAAAGAGACAGATACAAAAGAGGGAGGAGAATAAAAAAGAAAATAAGAGAGAAAAAAAGGGCTGAACATTTAAGAGAGAGAAAATTCCGAAAAATATTTAAACTTTCAAAAAATATATAAAAAAAAACTAAAAAAAAATCTTCTGTTTTCTTTCATTGTTTGAAATTAGCATTAATTTTTGTTGTGTCATCAAAGCTTGAAGCTTTTGTTTTGGGATTAATACTCCACCGGTTTGCAAACTCTGTTCCTGGGTTGTTACTGCTGCTGACTATTGTTGCTGTGCTATATTGTTATTACTGCTGCTGATTCTCATCTTCATTTTCTTTTGCTTCCAATATCAGGTGCACAACTGACACGCTGGTTATTGTAATCCGAAATATGAAGCATGAATACGAAAAATGAAGAGTTTAAATTCTAAATTTGTTTTAATTATATTCTGAATTTTATTTGTATGTACAAATTATTTAGCTTGCAAAAAATCAGAATCATGTAGTTAGCAAATGGTGTAGCAACTCCGTTGAGTCATCAAACGAATAGGCCATCTAGTAGGAACTGGGTAGTAATATTGTTTAGTTAAATAATATTGGTTAATTTCAGCATGTAAATGGTTTAGGATTAAAATTAGATTGCTAAGTTTTTTTTTAATTTGACAAACTGAGAACATGCCTCGTATAATGTAACTAGGTAGCAACATGTGAATAAGACGGCTCAGGTCTAGTTTTAAGTCATACACGTTAGGCCTGGGCCCGCAGTGGCAACAGACTGTCCGGTTTGCATCAATTTCAGATTTATGAATCATATTCAAAATCCATCTATAAAGTATGTAAATAATTTAAGATATTTTCTCTTTTATTTTGTAGAGACAAATTTAATAAGAGAAAAATGTAGGCATTTTAGGATTGTCCTTTAAAAATAAAATGAGATGAGCCTCGCCCAATAAAATGCACCAATTTCGGGGCCCTCGATAAATGTTTAATTGAGTATTTAGAATTCGGGATGGACTGTTTAGTGAATTCCACGGTGTTACCCATAAATAATAATACGTTAATCTCTTTAGGCACGATGTTAATAATAATAATACATTCTTAAACGCGGGTGCGCATTTTTGCGACCCAAATCCAAATCCCAAAACAGTGAATAAAATGTGTTCCGGATTGCGGGTGCATTTCATGTGACGTAATCCAAAGACATGTTTTAAACAATGTTCACATTCTTGTAAAAATAATAATAATAACAATAAAAGCGGTTAAAAGTTAAAATTGCACTATAGTTTTTGAACATGTATTAAAATCAGATATTTTAGCCATTACAACAGTTTAAGCGACCGTGCTAGAACCACGGGATTCGGGGGTGCCTAACACCTTCCCGAGGGTCAACAGAATTCCTTACTTAGAATTTTTGGTTCGCAGACTTCATTTGGAAAGTCGAATATTTTCCTCGATTCGGGATTAAATTGGTGACTTGGGACACCCTAAATTTCCCAAGTGGCGACTCTGAAATAAATAAACAAATCCCGTTTCGATTGTCCTTTAATTGGAAAAACTCCCTACGCCCCCCGCGGGGGCGGAAAAAGGAGGTGTGACAGGCGGTCTCACCTCTGCACGAGCAGGTTGTGGAGGGTACCTCAGTGGTCAGATGCAACACGAGAATGACAGCCTTAGAGTAGGAAATGGCAGGGTTGCGTACTTCTGACACGGACTTGGGCACTCGAGTGGATACCCTTGCTACCCAAAATGCTAAATCTGAGATGAAGATTATGGCTTGGCTGCGTGCGCTTGGCAGGGCTTGCCATCTCGATCCCAGCACTGTCTCCGACCAGGACTGACTCTATCAGGGAAGTTTCCTTTACCTTACATTTTTCTTTGTGTGACATGGGAACATGCCATCATTTAAAGTGTAGGGTGGCAGATATGTTGTATTTATGTTGTATATATATAGTAAGGTAGATTAGTCTTAGATTCTTTGTTTAGTTTGAGCAGTATCTAAAAAAAAACTCAATAGTTTCGACTTTTTCCAACGATGGATATCATTCGACGGGTTTCATGAGGGATCAAAGTCGAAAGAAAAAGAAAAAAAATTCTTTGTATGTAGTGTTGTAATTCCCCCTTGGTTTTTCTTTGTTCTGCGGTTCTTTTCCAAGGTTTCGTTTGAATTGGGTATAGTTAGTTTTATCTTTTTTAGAAGTATGAACCCTTGGGCTATGAGCTAAAATAAAAACAAAGTCTCTTAACTTCGTTATTCCTTGAGAATAGTGAGTGATTTACTGTGACGCTTAGGCTTAGTTGTTGACTCTTATACAAGTCCCTTAAATTGTATGTTCTTAACTTGGCTTAAGTGCTTTGACTCGAGCGTTGTTGATGATCCAATCTTGAGTGAGTCATGCGCCATGTGCGCGCGAGTTTTGTTGTATTATGTGCATTACATATGATGTCTAGAACTTGCCCGATGTGTTTGCGAAGCGAAATAGTAGTTTTGTTCAGTCTTGGAAGTGATATAGGTGTTTCTTTGTTGAGCTAGTGATATAATTTTACCACCTAATTGTTATGTATCTTAGTTAACCCCTTTGAGCTTGTAATCCCGTTTCCTTGGCAATCACATTACAAGCCTTATCCATTTGTTTAAATTAACCATCTATTTAAACCTTTTCACCTCTCATGAGCACTTGAATTGTTATGAACTTTATAAAAGTTAAAGTGTGGGGTGGTTGATTGGATTTTGAGTGGAACTAATGAAATAAGGAGAAAGGTGCACCGTTTTGAAAAAAATAAGTAAGAGCCATTTGAATTGAAAAAAATAAGTAAGAGCCATTTGAATTGAAAAAAAATAAAATATAATTGTATTGCTGTGAAAATAAATTATTCCTTGATAAGTGGTGACTCTTGATGAAAAGGTGCTTAAATAATTGGGAGTTAATGTATATTAATTAGAAGGTGGAGTGTGATTTGACATAAGTGTGGGGTTCCAATTGCTAAAGTGTATGTATTAAAGTGCTTAGGGAGGTGTAGTCACTCTTATATCTAAATGTATCATACCCGTCACGCACCCTACATTATAACCAGTTAAAAGTCCTACTTGATACTTGACTGAATGAACTCAATTATTAGAGTAGTACACTAAGGGCAAGCCTATGGTACATTTCTTGTGGCACATGAATGTCGTTTCTAAGAGTGAGTGAATTCTTTCTATGTTGAGTTCCTAATTATTCTTAAATTGTATTGTGTATGGAACTACTCTCTTTTGTTGTGTGAGGGCACTTAATTCATGAAGGAAAGGTGATTCTAGACCTCAGTGTAAAGTAAGTGTGTAAGTTGTGGATAATGCGTGGTGCTTGTAAGTCAATGCTTGAGGTGAAGATGTTACACTACTGTATTTAGACTATTTGAGTTAGGAAAGTCGCTTAGTGAGGTAGTGTCTATGTAAGGTGTAGTTTGATTGCTCGAGGATGAGCAATGGTTTAACTGTGGGGTATAGATAGTAGGCTATAACTATGTATTTTGGCCAGTATTAGCACTTTAAATTGGATGCACTTTACTAATATTTGAGCGTTAAATGGTAGTAAATTGCTCTGATTGAGTATTTTATGCTTTGCAGGAGCAATTCTGGGCTACAATAAGGTTAAGGAGCATTTTGAGCTAATATGGAGCGTTGAAGGCCAAGTAAAAGCTTATGGATTAAATTGGGAGTTCGTTAGAGGATCGAAGGAGGTTAGAGCACTTGAAAAGAAGAATGAAGAAGAGTGCAGAAAATGTCCCAGGTGCGCGTCCGCGCACTGGGCCATGCAAGTCAGGCAGAAATTTCACAAAGTGCAGGGCTAGATGTGCGGTCACCTGCCCAGAAGAGGAAAGAAGCAAGACAGAAGATTCGGCAACGAGTTTTTTTTATCTTTCTTCCTCTTGTTTTTATCATTAATGATGAATTCTATTGTTATGATTGTGAAAACAATTATGAGTAGCTAAACTCATAATCTAGGGTTTTGATGGAACATATTGGAGGATGATTTTCCTATTACATTAATATAGATTTGCCGTAGTATTCTCTCTATTTGTTCAACTATATTATTATTGTTGTTGATTGAAGGGACCGCAATTAACTGTGCATATTTTAGTCGAGAGAGAGTGCATATTTAGGTAGTTGTTGAACAACATCACTCCTAAAGTATATGAGGGATCAATACGAAGGGTTTAAAAGTGGGATTAGGGATAACGAAACCTTGGTGCGATCTGAGTGAGTTGTACTTAATGCCAGCTAGTGTAATTCGGGAGAATATGTCTAGTATATTATGGTAATTACTCGGGAGAGAGTTACAACAGTCAGAGTGCTCATGATTGGTAGAGAAGACTTAGGCAAATTTATAGAAAACGTAGCGGAAAAGATTCTGATAATAGGGGAAATCATAATCCTAGATCATTTCAATTCTTGTCTACAACCCGTTCATAGTTAGTTAGAATTTATTGCATTTTCATTACATATAATTTAGTTAGTAAACATCCAATTTATTACTTAAATATTTCTGAAGATTAATTACGTAAATTTCTGTGAGTCCAATAGCTGTGTTTAATAGGCTAATTTCCTGTGGGATTCGACTCCGAACTTGTTAACCGGAATATATTTGCAACGACCACTTAGTCCTTTTTATAAGGCATAGTTGGGCGTGATCAAGAATAATAAGGATTCTCAAAATAATCCTTCAAACTGTGAAAGTAATGTTTGTCATCGATTTCACATGAGATTTTGTAAAGCACGTATAGATGATTATGGTCCATTCATGATATTATGTGACAACATCTGATTTATGAATACATATTCATTCTTGGAAGAATATGAATGTGCTAGTGGTAGTGAATATTTCACACTTACCTCTAGAAAGAAGTTTGAGATGAAATAAGAAAATAATTTCATTATTATGGCGTGAATGGTCATTGACCACGTACCTATTGTGATTATGCCAAATATTATGGCAATGTGATTATTAAAAGACAACAGTAATGCAAGAAACAAATCTTGCATATAATTCTGATCATAACCATAATAGTATAACTTTCTCTTTAAAAGAGATATTCACCATATGGATGTTGATGAATATGTGATAGTACCAAATTGATTGAGAGCTCTCGAAGAGCCAATTATTACTATTTTGGAGAAATAAAATTGATTATCAATAAGGTATGGTATCGTAGTAAGTCTCAAATAAACTTATTGAGTTTCTAAAGTATACGCGAAAGCGATTGGTTATATATATTGAGACTATAAATAAAAGAAAGATTTAATATATTTTATTACTACAACTTATAGTAGGGTAATATGTATGAGAAAAGTTACCCCCTTTACTCTCCAGTTTGTACTACACAAATAAAAGAATACCACAATAAAGTGGATGTCTATTGATACAAAAACCCATATCATAATAAAATTGGAGTTTATTGATAATTGCACATGTCATGGTGTAAATATGAACTTTATCAATGTTGATAATTTATTCAGTTGGCATAATTGGTTTAGCCATTAATTTAAGTATGATGTGCAAAATAAAAGAGAATTCACATGGGTAAATATTAAAGAACTAGAAAGTTCTTTACGAATTCTCTTATGTTGTTTGTTCTCATTAATTAATAGACCAACTAAAATTGGGATTGAATCCCATGAATGCTGGAAATATCAAAGGTGAATATGGGCCCGTTCACCTTCCATGTATACCACATAAGATGCATCTATGAGATGGTTACATGTGAGATTATTATTTACCCGCAACTTGATATTTGCGAGGTAACTTGCTTAATAATTTAATTTAAAGCATAATTTCTAGATTTTTATTCAAGACAGTTTATCATGATAAGTTGGTTTACATCACAGTTAATTTAGCAAAATAATTTACTGAGTATCTCCACTTAATAGCTAAATTGTTGCTTATAAGAACAAAATTATCTATATCAATTTGATATAGGTTATATACGAAAATATATTACATTCTCCCCTTATAAGTGATTTATGGTCGGGAACCAAATAATTCCATCTTAATATTATTATTTATGTGCGGTGTATATTTTGATCAACACCATAATACACAAAGGTGAGTTTCCAAACTTGAGGAAGCAAGTTAGTTTTTCTAACATGAGGGGGGGATAAGATAAACAATTGAGAAAACGTTATATGAAATGAATTATCATTTGTAAATCTAGATCCTCTAATAAAATAATATGAACTTGAAGTTCATAAACAGATAATTCATCTTCAATATATTACAAAATATGTCAGACGCATTTGCTGACCTAAAGAAAGTAACTATATTCTCAATGCAAATGCTCCTATTTGAATAAGTCCTAGAAGGACAAAGTCTGTGGTACGCTTAAGGCGTATAGACAAATCGGTTTCAAATAAACTTCTTGATAAAGAAGATGAGCAAATGATCATAATAAGGAGGTAAGTGATCTAGAAGATCACATGACATAACACTTTATAAAATCTCAGGAGACGTTCAAGTACCTGAAATGATGAAGAGATCTCAATGTTATGTCTTTATGAAAAAATATTGGAACCGATATAAAATGTTCGTCGACTAAATCTATGATAGCTCTAAGTATAGATGATGATTTTAAGTTTGTCGAATACATACACAAAAATATTGGCCAAATAGAAGAGACAAAATTCAAATAGAATTGGTTTCATATGAAAGACATGTAGTTTTGGACATATAGTTCAAACACTTAAAAGTATAAATTCAATGGTATGTGCAATCAGTTTTCGATATCTTATTTGTCTAGCATGACATAAAAACTTGATATGCATCTAAAGTCTATTTATATGACAATCCTTGAAGGATTTAAATCACTTAAAGCATATACAATTCTTGGTCTTGAAGTACCACATCCTAAGTGCAATTTGTGCACATACGTATCTTGCTATAACTATAAGCATGATAATGTGATAGCGAGAATACCTCTATGGAGATATTGAAAAGGCTATTCCACGACATTATATGAAGACATTACTTATCTATCAAGAATGATAATTTCAAGGTTCAACATATTCACTCAAGTTAATATGGCCGATTTGTTTATCAAATCTCTACCAATGATATTTTAAAGATGGTGCACAAGATTGGAATGCAAAGGCTTAAAGATGTGAATTGATGTGCTCATCAGGGGAGTTAATACGCATTGTACTCTATTTTATGTCACGACCCGGATTTCCCACCCTCGGGAGTTGGCGCCTACTAGTGAAAGCTAGGCAAGCCACTATTTCGATTAACTTACCCTTTTCATTTTTAATTTCTTACAATTTCAAGTAAACATATAATAAATAGTGAAAATAATAAAGCGGAAGAATGAAATTTAACGATTAAGCTAATACCATTACGAATTCATAAACATAAACCACCCATAACTGGTGTCACAATCTCACGGACTATTTAAGAATACTACAAATAGTGTCTGAACGAAATAAATACATGTCTGTCTCTGGGATAGTAAAGAACAGAAAGAAACTAGATAGGGAGGGGACGCAAAGGCCTGCGGATGCCTGCAGGACTACCTCGGGTCTCTTGATGGACTGAAGGCAACAACCCCTAGCTAAGGTCCGTATGCTCCAGTACTGGGATCTGTACAAAAGAGTGCAGAGTGTAGAATCAGTACAACCGACCCCATGTACTGAGTAAGTGTCGCGCCTAACCTCGGCAAAGTAGTGACGAGGCTAAGACACAACAAACAAATAACCTGTAATTTAATAGTATCTAGCAGCATGACAGTAATAAAAGTAAATCAAAAGTAATGGGGGAAGGGTAACATACTTTGGGGAAAGTACCAACATAAAGAATCGATGTAACAAAGGAATAAAGCAATTAAAGTATTGGAACCGTAAACAGCAAGAAATCATGTCAAACAGGCAATTAGTGCACGACATCACCCTTCGTTCTTTTACTCTCAAGCCTCACCAATGCAATCAAGTAATGAAAACGTGCACGGCATCACTCTTCGTGCTTTTACTCTCATCCTCACCATATAAATTAAAGAAATGGCACGACATCACCCTTCGTACTTTTACTCTCAATAATAAGGCACGGAATCACCCTTCGTGCATTAACACTCACAATATCGTCACGGCATCACCCTTCGTGCATTAACACTCACAATATCGGCACGGCATCACCCTGCATGCATTAACACTCTCTCACAATATCATGCACGGCATCACCCTTCATGCTTTACACTCTTTTCTGACCATATGCATAAGTATGAATGTGCACGACATCACCCTTCATGATTTATTTCTCTTTCCTCACACAAACAATAGCAACAACAACATCCCGGCAAAGGAATCAACAATAAGAATAAGTACATCCCGGCAAAGGAGTCAACAATAAGAGTGAATACGTCCCGGCAAGGGAACCAGCTATAACCATACTTGTACCAGCAATTAACTTCACAACTTAACCTCAACTGGAGCCAATGCTCAACAATAAACAAATATCAAGAAGATAATCATAAGTCTTGCTCAACATGGATAATCAACATTGTAGGCATTTGTGGTACTTATTAAGAAACACAACGATCACAATTTAAGACTCACGGGCATGCTTAACACCAACGTATAGATACTCGTCACCACACCTATACGTCATACACTACACTATCATATAGCAAATAAGGCACAATACCTATTCCCTCAAGCCAAGGTTAGACCAAACACTTACCTCAATGCCACGAACACAATCAAGCCTCAATTACCGCTTTACCTCTCAATTCCACTTCCAATTCGCTCGTATCTAGTCACAATTTACTTAATAACATTAATAAATACTAAATAAACCAATCCTAATGCATGAAAATAGGTTTTCTAGTGTTTTCCCCAAAAAGTCAAAAATCGACCCTGGTCCTGCTTGGTCCAAACCCGAAATTCGAACCAAAACCCGATTACCCATTCACCCCCGAGCCCGGATATACAATTGGTTTTAGAATTCGACTTCAATTTGAGGTCTAAATTCCCAAATTTCAATATTCCTAAGTTCTACCCAAAATTCCCAATTCCACCATGAAAACCCTAGATTCTGGGATGAAATCTTGTAAAAGAAGTTAAGGAGTGAAAGAAATGAGTTAAAAATCACTTACTTGTGTTTTGGGGAAGGAAGTGTGTCTTGAAAAATTGCCTCTAATGTTTTAGGGTTTTGAAAAATGAAAAATGGCTAAAAAGTCTCGTTTATATATGCCCCTCTCAAACTCTCACCGCTGACCGCATAAAAAGGACCGCGGCCGCGGAATCCACCGTGGACCGCGAAATATCGAGCGCGGCCGCAAAAACATGCCTTGCCCACCACTAACCCCGAAGACCCCACCACAGTCGCGAGAAACCACCGCGGACCGAGAAGTCCGGTTCAGAGACCTGCAACTTCTCTGAACCTGCAATAGTTGTTTTCTAAGTCTAAATTCACTCTGTGGCCTATCCAAGACTCACCTAAGCCCTCGGAGCTCCAAACTAATCATGCACGCAAGTCAAAAAATATCATACGGACTTGCTCGTACGATCAAATGTTCAAAATGACATCAACAACTACGGATTCATTCTCAAATTCATAAAATTACTCAAGAACATTGAAAAATTTCATTTTCTCAACTATCGGTCCGTTTTATACCAAATAAATTTCGATCTTTACCAAATTTCACAGATTCAACTAAATTATTATTTTAAACGCGTATCGAGCTCCAAAACCAAGATATGGGCCCGATACCATCATGAATTTCATCAATTCACTTCTAAAAATCTTATATTTTCCAGCAAACAATTTTCTTTATAAATTCTTTTCTCGGGCTTGGGACCTCGAAATTCGATTCCGGGCATATGCCCAAGTCGCATATTTTACTATGGACCCTACGGGACTGTTGGATCACGGGTCTGGGTCCGTTTACCAAGAATGTTGACCACAGTCAATTTTAACCAAATTTTAAAGGGCAAATTCATAATATTTCTTATTTTTCACATAAAAGCTTTCCGGAAACGCGCCCCGACTACGCACGCAATACGAGGTAAGACAAAAAGAGGTTTTCAAGACCTCAGAACGCAGAATTTATTTTTTTAAAACAAGTGATTACCTTTCGGGTCATCACATTCTCCACCTCTAAAACAACCTTTTGTCCTCGAACGGACATAGAAAAGAAGTACCTGAGTCAGGGAAAAGATGGGGATAATGGCTCCGCATATCAGACTCGGACTCCCAGGTTGTTGCCTCAACAGGCTGACCCTTCCACTGAATACAAATTGAAGGGAAACTCTTCGACCTCAACTGACGAGCATGCCCGTCTAGAATGGATACCGGCTCCTCCTCATAGGACACGTCCTTGTCCAACTAGACAGTACTGAAGTCTAACATATAGGATGGATCGCCGTGATACTTTCGAAGCATGGACACATGAAACACTGGATGCACAGCTGATAAACCTGGCGGCAACACAAGCTCGTAAGCCACTTCTCCCACTCTCCGAAGAATCTCGAAAGGGCTAATGAATCTAGGGCTTAGCTTGCCCTTCTTCCAAACCTCATCACACCCTTCATGGGCGACACCCAAAGCAACACTCGCTCTCCGACCATGAATGCCACATCACGAACCCCTCGGTCAGCATAACTCTTCTGCCTGGACTGAGCTGTACGAAGCCTATCTTGAATGATCTTAGCCTTATCCAAGGCATCCTGGACTAAATTTGTACCCAACAACCGAGCCTCTCCCGGCTCAAACCACCCAACCGGAGACAGACACCGCCTACCATATAATGCCTCATAGGGAGCCATCTGAATGCTCGACTAATAACTGTTGTTGTAGGCAAACTCTGCTAATGGCAAGAACTGATCTCAAGAACCTCCAAAGTCAATAACACAAGCTCGAAGCATAGCCTCCAAAATCTGAATGGTACGCTTGGACTGTCTATCCGTCTGAGGATGAAATGTTGTACTCAACTCGACCCGCGTACCCAAATTACGTTGTACTGCCCTCTAGAAATACGAGGTAAACTACATACCTCGGTCAGAAATGATAGACATGGGAACACCATGAAGACGAACAATCTCCCAAATATAGATCTCATCCAACCGCTCCGAAGAATAGGAAACGGCCACATGAATGAAATATGTTGACTTGGTCAGCCTATCAACAATAACCCATACTGCATCGAACTTCTTCTGAGTTTGTGGGAGTCTAACAACAAAATCCATAGTGATTATCTCCCACTTCCACTCAGGAATCTCAATCTTCTGAAACAAACCACCAGGTCTCTGATGCCCGTACTTTACCTACTGGCAATTCAAACACCGAGCTACATACGCAATAATATCCTTTTTCATCCTTCTCCACAAATAATGCTACCGTAAATACTGATACATCTTGGCGGTGCCTAGATGAATAGAGTACTGGGAACTATGGGCCTCCTCTAGAATCAACTCACGAAGTCCATCCACATTAGGCACACAAATACGACCCTACATCCTCAGAACTGCATCATCTCCAACTGTAACATACTTGGCACCCCCGTGCCGCACCGTGTCCCTAAGGACAAGCAGATGAAGATCATCATACTACAGATCTCGGATATGCTCAAATAATGAAGAACAAGTGATTGTGCAAGCTAGCACACGGCAGGGCTCAGAAACAACCAACCTCACGAACTGATTGGCCAAAGCATGAACATCCAAAGTAAGCGGTCTCTCACCGACTGGAATATATGAAAGGTTGACCATAGACTTCCTACTCAAAGCATCATCCACTACATTGGCCTTCCTCGGATGATACAAAATGGTAATATCATAGTCTTTCAACAGCTCCAACCACCTCCCCTGCCTCAAATTTAGCTCCTTCTGCTTGAACAAGTATTGCAAACTCTTGTGATCTGTGAACACCTCACACAACACGCCATATAAATAATGCCTCCAAATCTTCAGCGTGTGAACAATGCCTGCTAACTCCAAATCATGAACTGGATAATTCTTCTCGAAGATCTTCGACTGTCATGAAGCATATGCAATAACCTTGCCATTTTGCATCAACACCGCACTAAGTCCAACATGTGATGCATCACAATACATTGTATGTGGCACTGCCCCTATGGGCAATACCAACATTGGCGCCGTAGTCAAAGCTATCTTGAGCTTCTGAAAGCTCGCCTCACACTCGCCCGACCACCTGAACTAGGCACCCTTCTGGGTCAACCTAGTCATCGAGGCTGCAACAGATGAAAACCCCTCCACAAACCGATGGTAATAGCCCGTCAAACCCAAGAAACTCCGGATCTCTGTAGTTGATGTGGATCTAGACCAATCCTTGACTATCGTAATCTTCTTAGGATCCACTTGAATACCCTCTGCTGATACAACATGACCCAAGAATGCAACCTAACTCAACCAAAACTCACACTTCGAAAACATAGCATACAATTGACTATCCCTCAGAGTCTGAAGAACAACTCAAAGATGCTACTCGTACTCCTCCCGGCTGCGGGAATAGATCAAAATATCATCAATGAGACAATCATGAAGGAATCCAAATAAGGCTTGAACACTCGGTTCATCAAATCCATGAAAGTTGCTGGGGCATTTGTCAACCTGAATGATATCACTAAGAACTTATAATGCTCGTACCGAGTGCGAAAAGCTATCTTAGGGACATCGGATGCCCTAATCCTCAACTGATGGTAGCCAGACCTCAAATCAATCTTCGAAAACACTTTGGCACCCTGAAGCTGGTCAAATAAATCATCAATCCTCGGCAATTTATACTTGTTCTTGATGGTGACTTTGTTCAACTGCCGATAATCTATGCAAATCCTCATCGATCCATCTTTCTTCTTAACAAACAACACCAGCACACCCCAAGGCGAGACACTAGGTTTGATGAAGCCTTTATCAAGCAAGTCTGTTCTTTCAATTCTTCCAACTCTAGCGGAGCCATGCGATACGGTGGAATAGAAATGGGCTGAGTGTCCGGTGCCAAATCAATGCAAAAGTCAATATCCCTGTCGGGTGGCATACCCGGTAAGTCTACGGGAAATACCTCTGGAAACTCACGAACAACGGGCACAGAATCCATAGAAGGAACCTCAGCACTAGAATCACGAACATATGCCAAATAGGTCAAGCGTCCCTTATCAACCATACGTCGAGCCTTCATATATAAGATAACCCTACTGGTAGAATGATCAGGGGTCCCTCTCCACTCCAAACGAGGCAACCTCGGAAATGCTAAGGTCAAGGTTTTGGCATGACAGTCCAAGATAGCATGATAAGGGGATAACCAATCCATCCCCAGAATGACATCAAAATCCACCATATCGAGAAGTAGTAGATCTACTTGGGTCTCAAGACCCCCAATAATGACCATGCAAGCACGATAAACACCATCTACCACAATAGAATCACCCACTTGTGTAGACATATATACAGGAGCACTCAAAGAATCATGTGGCACAACCATATAAGGGGCAAAATAAGATGATACATAAGAATATGTGGACCCTAGATAAAATAGATTTGAGGCATCTCTACTGCACACTGAAACCGTACTGTGATAACTGCATCGGAGGCCTTAGCCTCAGGTCTGGCTGGAATAGCATAATATCGGGGTTGGGCCCCACCACTCTGAACTACATCTCGAGGATGGCCTCCTGCTGGCTGGTCTCCGCCTCTAGCTTCCTGGCATCTACCTCTAACGACCTGGCCTCCACCTCTAACACCTCGACCCTTACCTCTAGCTGGCTGAGTGGGCGGTGGAAAACCTGGTGCTGGAACCATAGCACGACAACCCTGATGTTGAGAACTGCTCGAGGCTCGAGGGCAATACCTAGCAATGTGCCCCAGATCACCATATGTATAACAAGACTTTGGCTGCTGATGCTGCTGACCCTGAAACTGACCCTGACGACTTGAGTAACCACCATGATAACTCTAGAGTGGGGGTGCACTTATAGGAGCTGATGGTGCACGGTAGGACTACAGATCAGAATACTGCACATAAGAACCACGGCCACCTAGAGCACCCTGAAAAGTCTGAAGTGCTGAATGAAACGGCCTGGGAGGATGGCCCCTACCGAAAGAATCCCTGCCTCCAGATGAGGCACCACCGAACCTGCCCGAATGACGGGACCTCTTGTCAGACCCCTTACCACTCCCCTGCAATAGAACCATCTCGGCTCTCCTGGCCACATTGGCCATATCTTGGAAAGAAATCTCGCTCCCAGTCTCGTTAGCCATCTACAATAGAATCGGCTGAGCGAGTCTCTCAATAAACCTCATCACCCTCTCTCTCTCTCTCTCTCTCTCTCTCTCTCGATGGGTAGTATATAAGAGCATGACGGGCTAAAGCAATTAATCTGGTCTCATACTGAGTTACAGTCATAAAACCCTGCTGGAGACGGTCAAACTGCCTCCGATAGTCCTCCTTCTGAGTGATAGGAAGAAACTTCTCCAGAAATAGCTGAGAGAACTGATCCCAAGTCATAGAAGGTGACCTAGATGGCCTAGCCAAACAATAATCCCTCCACCAAGTCTTGGCGGAACCTGACAGACGGAAACCAGCAAAGTCGACCCCATTGGTCTCCACTATCCCCATGTTCTGAAGAACCTCATGACAATTGTCTAAGTAATCTTGGGGATCCTCTGAAGATGTACTACCATAAGTAGTAGTGAACATCTTGGTGAACCTGTCTAATCTCCACAAAGCATCGACAGACATAGCTGCCCCATCACCAGCTTGAGCTACTACACCCGGCTGAACTGCTACAATTAGCTGAGCGGCTGGAGTCTGAAACCGGGGAGTCATCTGCTCTGGAGTGCGGGTAGTGGGAGTCTGTGCTCCTCCCCCAGCTTGAGAGACGACTGGTGCTACAGGAAGTAAGCCTGCCTGAGTGACACTCTCCATAAGGTCCACTAGACGGATTAGAGCATTCTGGAGTACTGGGGTAGTAATGAACCCCTCTGGGACCTGAACTGGGCCGACCGGAATTGTCTGGGTCAGAACCTCATCATCAAACTCAACTTGAGGCTCCACCGTTGGTGTTGCTATTCTAGGCTAAGCTCTACCCCTACCTCGGCCTCATCCTCTGCCCCTCGTGGGAGCTTCTGCTCGGGGCTCGGGCTGCTGATCGGTGGATGAAGAAGCACGTGTTCTCACCATCTGCGAAAGAACAAAGTAGAAGTTCAATTAGCATTGGGTAACCAAATCACACGACAGAGAAGAATAGAAGTGAAACTGTTCCTAACTCTATAGCCTCTGGGGGATAAGATCATACGTCTCCGTACCGATCCCTCAGACTCTACCAAACTTGTCTGTGAATTGTGAGACCTAAGCAACCTAGAGCTCTGATACCAACTTGTCACGACCCGGATGTCCTACCCTCGGGAGTCATGATGGAGCCTACTACTGAAAGCTAGGCAAGCCACTATTCCGATTAATTTTCCCTTTTTATTTTTAGTTTCTTACAATTTCAAGTTAACATATAACAAACAACGGAAATAATAAAGCGGAAGAATGAAATTTAACGAATAAGCTAATACCATTACGAATTCATAAACATAAACCACCCAGAACTGGTGTCACAATCTCACGGACTATCTAAGAATACTACAAATAGGGTCTAAACGAAATAAATACATGTATGTCTCTGGGATAGTAAAGAACAGAAAGAAACTAGATAGGGAGGGGACGCCAAGGCCTGCAGAAGCCTGCAGGACTACCTCGGGTCTCCTGATGGACTAAAGGCAGCAACCCCTAGCTAAGGTCTGTATGCTCCAGTACCGGGATCTGCACAAAAGAGTGTAGAATGTAGCATCAGTACAACCGACCTCATGTACTGAATAAGTTTCGAATCTAACCTTGACGAAGTAGTGACGAGGCTAGGACAAAACAAACAAATAACCTGCAATTTAACAGTATCTAGCAGCATGACAGTAATAAAAGTAATTCAAAAGTAACGGGGGAGGGGTAACATGTTATGGGGAAAGTACCAACATAAAGAATCGCTATAACAAAGGAATAAAGCTATTAAAGTATTGGAACCGTAAACAACAAGAAATCATGTCAAACAGGAAATTAGTGCACGGCATCACCCTTCGTGTTTTTACTCTCAAGCCTCACCAATGCAATCAAGTAATGAAAATGTGCACGGTATCACCCTTCGTGTTTTTACTCTCATCATCACCATATAAATTAAAGAAACGGTACGACGTCACCCTTCGTGCTTTTACTCTCAATAATATGGCACGGTATCACCCTTTATGCATTAATACTCACAATATCGGCAAGGCATCACCCTTCGTGCATTAACAATCTCTCACAATATCATGCACGACATCACCATTCGTGCTTTACACTCTTTCCTCACCATATGCATAAGTATGAATGTGTATGGCATCACCCTTCGTGCTTTATCTCTCTTTCCTCACCCAAACAATAGCAACAACAACATCCTGGCAAGGGAATCAACAATAAGAATAAGTACATCCCGGCAAGGGAGTCAACAATAAGAGTGAATACATCCTGGCAAGGAAACCAGCTATAACCAAACTTGTACTAGCAATTAACTTTACAATTTAACCTCAACTGGAGCCAATGCTCAACAATAAACAAATATCAAGAAGATAATCATAAGTCTTGCTCAACATGGATAATCAACAATGTAGGCATTTGTGGTACTTATTAAGAAACACAACGATCACAATTTAAGACTCACGGGCATGCTTAACACCAACGTATAGATACTCGTCACCACACCTATACGTCATACACTACACTATCATATAGCAAATAAGGCACAATACGTATTCCCTCAAGCCAAGGTTAGACCAAACACTTACCTCAATGCCACGAATACAATCAAGCCTCAATTACCGCTTTACCTCTCGATTCCACTTCCAATTCGCTCATATCTAGTCACAATTTACTTAATAATATTAAAACTACTAAATAAACCAATCCTAATGCATGAAAATAGGTTTTCTAGTATTTTTTCCAAAAAGTCAAAAATCGACCTCGGGCCCGCTTGGTCCAAACCCGAAATTCGGACCAAAACCCGATTACTCATTCACCCCCGAGCCCGGATATACAATTGGTTTTGGAATCCGACCTCAATTTGAGGTCTAAATTCCCAAATTTTGATTTTCCTAAGTTCTACCCAAAATTCTCAATTCCACCATGAAAACCCTAGATTCTAGGATTAAATTTTGTAAAAAGAAGTTAAGGAGTGAAACAAATGAGTTAAAAATCACTAACTTGTGTTTTGGGGAAGGAAGTGTGTCTTGAAAAATCGTCTCTTATGTTTTCGGGTTTTGAAAAATAAAAAATGGCTGAAAAGTCTCGTTTATATATGCCCATCTCAGACCCTCACCGCTGACCGCATAAAAAGGATTGTGGCCGCGGAGTTCACCGCGGATCGCGAAATATCGAGCGCGGCCGCGAAGACATGGCCTTGCCCACCGCTGACCACAAAAACCCCACCGCGGTTGCGAGAAACCACCGCGGACCGCGAAGCCTGGTTTAGAGACCTGGAACTTCTCTGAACTTGCAACAGTTGTTTTCTAAGTCTAAATTCACTCTGTGGCCTATCCAAAACTCACCCGAGTACTCAGGGCTCCAAACTAATCATGCACGTAAGTCTAAAAATATCATACGGACTTGCTCGTGCGATCAAATCATCAAAATGACATCAACAACTACGGATTCAACCTCAAATTCGTAAAATTACTCAAGAACATTGAAAATTTCCATTTTCTCAACTCTCGGTCCGTTTTATACCAAATAAATTCCGATCTTTACCAAAATTCACAGATCAACTAAATTATTATTTTAAACTTGTGTCGGGCTCCGAAAATAAGATACGGGCTCGATACCATCAAGAATTTCATCAATTCACTTCTAAAAATCTTTATATTTTCCAGCAAATTTTTTTTTTCTCGGCCTTGGGACTTCGGAATTCGATTCCGGACATACGCCCAAGTCCCATATTTTTTTACGGGCCCTGTGGGACCATCGGATCACGGGTCCGGGTCCGTTTACCAAGAACGTTAACCACAGTCAACTTTAACCAAATTTTAAAGGCCAAATTCATAATTTTTCTTATTTTTCACATAAAAGCTTTCCAGAAACGCGCCCAGATTGCACACGCAATACGAGGTGAGACAAAAAGAGGTTTTCAAGAACTCGGAACGCATAATTTATTTTTTTAAAATAAGTGATGACCTTTCGGTTCAACACATTTTGTCCACTGGGTTTTCCTTGCAAGGTTTCTAATGAGGCAGCCAAAAGGCGTATTTCTAAACATGTGTATTCTTTTTCCTTCTCTAGAATTTTTTTTCTATTAGGTTTTATTTTAGTTAAGATTTTAACGAGGCACATTATCTGTTGGATAGACATTCAAGGGGGAGTGTTATAAATAATATTTTATTTATGGTGAATGTCTATATTTTAGAGATATTTTAGGATTTATTACTTGGTGACTAAGTCACTTTTTCCTATAAATAGAAGAGTAATATTCCATTGTAATTCATCCCAAAAATAATAAGAATTCTCTCTTTCTACTTTTCTCTGCAATGCTCTTCTTCTTTTATTAATTCATAACACATGTAAACTTAGAGAAATTTTCCGGCAAAACAGTGTTACATAATAACACTGGAGATATAATAACACTGGAGATTGAACTTTAGTTAAATTCTTGTACGGATCATATTCAATAAAAAAAAATATTTGATCATAACCTACAAGAATATAATTATGAGATAATCATAATCTCTTCTAATAGTAAGACAAATGTGTTTAAGTACTAAAGAGATCAGGATCACAGAATATCAACAATAGAATTGAATTAAAACACATGTGGTGACCACTTACATAATTTCGGCTTGCACAATTGAACTATATTATTAAGCAAAAAACTAATCCAAATGGACATCTAATCTTCATTATTGGTCATTGCATCGCAACTGGTGGCCTACCACCATAAGAATAATGTCCGTTTAATTTTTCTTTATTGTTATTTAAATATTACTCCCTTCGATCCAAAATAAGTGATTTTTTAGTTGTTTTCATACAAATTATGAAATTCACCTTTTAACATTAATTAGCAATGAAATTGATCATATTAACATTTACTATCTTTTCACATAAATACTTCTAACACATACTCCAACACTATTTACTCCAAGGGCAATGTAGGAAAAAAATAATTAATTCATTTTTAAAATCTAGAAAAAATACTTATTTTGGACTACAAAAAAAGTAAAAAAATCGCTTATTGGACCGGAGGAAGTAATTAATAAAACCAAAAAAGAAGATTATTTCCAATCATTTGTATGCTAAATCAACTAAAGGTTCTCCAATAAATTGCATTCATAGTGTAATGCACATTTACTTGAACTTATTTGCACAGTTGTAGTAGGTTAGCAATGTATACATATTTGTTTTTCCTAAAATACCCTTATTATTATTGCCACCATATTAAGGCTTAAGGATTTTTATGTCCATTCACCAAAATTTCACCAGTAAACCTAAAAGCCAAATCCAAACTTATTTAGGTTTCACTCTCGTTCGTAGCTCTACCTCTTTTCTCTGTTCAAATCGATGCCTAAGTTGCAGAGAATAGTTTTTGATAATTTGAGTTTCATCTTCTATTTTCAAGATCAATTTTGTAACCAAAATCTAAATCATCCATGAATTTCACCTAAATTCCTTCAATTTCTTCCTTTTCCTTTCAACCAAATGTTAAAATTTTATTTTCCAAGTGTCCATATATGTTCACCCATGTTGCCAGATTTTTGTAATTATACAAGTAAAAATGATGAGAAAAGAAGGCAGTAGTATCTACGCTGGTGGTGGGTCTTACTCGCCGCAAGCACCGCCCAGATCGGTAAAAGCAAAATTGGCACAATAGTCTGATCAAAGAAAGAAGAGACATTGGAAGACTGAACTTCTACTTTCATTATAGTACTTTCCGAGGTGCAAAGAGAAAAGATATTGAAAAAAATTAGATTTTGAGAAGAACCATGGTTGGAGATGGAAAATGAGGTCTGTGATATTTGTTTCCCGCCGGAATATTGCAGAGTAGGAAATGGGGGATGAACGGGTGAAATTTTAGTGAATGGACATAAAAATCCTTAAGCCTTAATATGGTAACAATAAATAATAAGGGTATCTTAGGAAAAGTAAATATGTTTACCTATATATATATATACTAAATATTTTTCCTTTTTCATTATGATTCATGTGGTATTATTGTGAGGAATGTCTCGTCTAAAACTTTCAAAGGAGTACACTTGAGAGAAGAGAAAATCAATATAAAAAATTGAGCAACACAGATAGGCAGCGTGAATGGGAAGAGCAAGGTGTAATTATTTAAATGTTATCCGATTTAAATACATAAAATAATTTGGATCATATTAAATTCTAGACATTAGTCCAAACAAATATTGTGGCTAGTAAATTGGGCAAATTATTTAAATCCAATATATATGTGTTGGGCTATTACCCATCTTAAAGTCCAGGCTCATACCACGTGTCAACTGATGTGGCAATTCAAGTCAAAAGAATGAGCCAATAAAATAATATCACGTATCAAGTGATGTGGCAATCCAAGCCAAATAAATGAGCCAATAAAATCATGTCATGTGTCAAAAAAAGTGTGGTATACCAAGTCAAATCAACAACTAATAGAGTTGCGCCAAGTGTCTAGATGGTATTGGTCAGTTCAAATAGACAAATCAAGTCACAGAGCCACATCATTCCCTACAACTATAAATAGATGTTTTTTTAAAGCTATAAGACATCAAAATTGAGAATAAGAAGCAAGCAGAGAGTTCGTGGATCAAAGGCTGCAATTTTCTCTATAAGCTACAGGTTCAAACACTTAAGCTACAAGTTCAAGTTCAAGATCAAGAACGAAGGCACCAAGACGTTCAAGATTAAATTACTTGTTCATGGTCAAATCCAAATTCAAGTTCAAGAAGAAGATTCAAGACCAAGCTTTACAAGCCCTAGAATCAAATTAAATCAAGCTCATTAAGATACTTTATATTCTTGAAGAATCAAAGGAATACTATAGGGATTGTAACGCTCATCATTTATTGAAATCAAATACTATACTACATTTGTTACGCAATTTTCATGTTTTCATTATTATTTTTCTCGATGCAAAAATTTATTGTGGCACGCTTAGTAGGTCTATTTCTACATCTCTTCTCTTCAATTACTAAATTTCAAGAATACTATATTGGCTCCTAAAAAGAATAATTTCAAATCCACTGCTGCTAAGACTACGGATTCCAAGTTTTTCTCTGATGTGGAAAATTTACTGGATGCTACTATGGAAAGCTTAGGACCCAAAGGCAGATCTAGGACTTGAGCACGATCGGAGCACCATTATATGCTAATACTAACGATAAAATTTGGCGTGTAGCTAATTAAAAACTTAATGATTACGATGACTTATCATCCAAGTATTAATAAAAAAAGTAAATAAAAGAAGCACCAAAAAATAATAAGATACCATTATATATTAGTACTAAATTATAATTGAATTCAAAAAAATAAGATAAAATAAAAAATAAAGCAATTTGTTATTAAATATAAAATAAAAATAGAAAGGAGGAAAAAAAAGAAGCTAAAGGGCCAAAGGGGGTTTTGAACATACGTCTCCAGCAAAGTTGGGAATTTAAGGCCCCAAAGCAACCACTTCTCCCATCCGCCTCTTTGTTTTTGGGGGCACACTTAAAATATATATATATATATATATATATATATATATATATATATATATATATATATATATATATATATATATATATATATATACACACACACACACACACACACACACACACACACACACACACACACACCAACCCACAATGTACGTCCGCCTTTGTTAGGACCTACCACTAGGAACAAAGCAAACTTGTTGGGACAACAAGCATTCAACTGACGTTGCATCGATTCCTATCTTTGATTTCAATCCTCAAAATAAAGATCCTCTTTAACTGAATTGGAAGAAGGAGCGAACATTGATGAAATCGTTGAAAGACATTGTCCCTACTTAGCCCTTCTAGATCTAAGAATCTCATCACACAAAATGATGATGCCTTGATCACTGGATCTGCTCCATCACTCCACGTGAGTTGTTCCACGTATGAGAAAATCCATGCTTTGCTTCACCATCCACAACGGTTATCCAAGCAATGTTGACTAACACTTCAATTATTGAAGAACAACTTGCAAATTTCACAAAGGCAATTGAAGGGTTAACGAAGCATATTCAAGATCAGGATAATCAAATTATCAAGCTGACAGATATAGCTGAAAGCATAACTTAAGGAGATTCAGGTCATGCACCTGGGAAGCTATGATGCAAGATAAATGAGACTCATCTGTAAGGCAAACAATGACCCCTAAGGAACTTCAGATTTTACCTGATGGGGTAATTCCCATCGACCAGTTGAAAGACTTCATTATGGGAACCACCAACGATAAGTACGACGTTACTTCTAAATTTTCTCTCGCATATGCGAACACATACAATTCGAGAATTAATAGTTTAAAGATGCATGCGGGTTACCAACCTCCAAAATTTCAACAACTTGATGGCAAAGGAAATCCAAAGAACCACGTTGCATACTTTGTCGAAACTTGTAATACTGCTGGAACATATAGAGATTATCTTGTCAAGTAGTTCGTTCGCTCCTTAAAAGGAAATACTTTTGATTGGTACACTAATCTCGGGGCTGGTTCCATCGATAGCTAGGAGCAACTTGAACATGAGTTTTAGCACAAAGTTCACTGTAAGTATGGTTAAACTCACAAACACGTGTCAATGGAAGGATGAACCGGTTGTTGATTTCATCAATCGATGGAGAAATGTAAGCCTCAACTGCAAAGACAGACTTAGTGAAGCTTCTGGAATAGAAATGTGTATCCAAGAAATGCATTGGGACTTCATTACATCCTACAGGATATCAAACCTAAGTCTTTTGAAAAATCAGCTTCACGTGCTCATGACATGGAGTTAAGCATGTCTTTAAGTGGAAATCAAGGACCACCTATTTATGGACTTCGCAAAGGGAAGGATAAATAAGAAACAAAGAAAGGAGGCAAATTTGTGCCAAAGTGTGAGAGCAAGGAATCAATGAATGTTAATGCCTCATCATTAAATATCACTACAAAAGTGAGTAAGAAGTAAAGTGTGAAGAAAATGTCCTTACAGGATTAAGCCGGCCGAAATTTAACTTTGAAGGAAATTCAAACAAAGGAGTATCCATTCTTGGACTCTAATGTTTCAACAATTTTTGAGAACTCATTGAGTTGAAACTCATTGTAACGGCCAGCTTGTCGTTTTGTGAATTTGAGCCCCATTTTCTCTTTTGATATTCACGCATATGTATTTTTGGTTTTATAACTTGCAGAGTTGGTTAGTTTCGTTCAGGGAAGGTTTTGGATTGATTTGGACCATTTGGTTCTTGGTTTAGAAGCCTAAGTTGACAATATTGACCGAAATTTGACTTCCGTGAAAATGACCCCAGAATAGTATTTTGATGTATTTGAAAGGTTCGTATTGTGATTTTGGACTTGGGCGTATGCCCGAAATCAAATTCGGAGGTCCCTAGGTTGATTTGACTTGTCTTGCCGAAAGTTGGCAATTTGAGGTTTATAAGTATTTTCAAGTTTGACCGTTGGTTGACTTTGTGGCTTCAGTTTCAAATTTAGTTTTGGGACTTGGAATAGGTTCGTGTTGCTATTTGAAACTTGTCTGCAAATTTTGTGTAACGACCCGGCTGTTCGTTTTGAGAGTGTCACACCTCTTTTTTACCTACACCCAGAAGGGAGTATAAGGGAGTTTTTTCCAACTTAAGTGACAATCGAAATGGGATTATTTATTTATTAAATTCAAAGTCGCCACTTTGTATAATTTTATGGTGTCCCAATTCACTGATTCAAATCCCGACTCGAGGAAAAGATTGTCTCTGTACTACAGTCGCGAACACAGAAATCTGGGTAAGGAATTTTGTTAACCCGGGAGAAGGTGTTAGGCATTCCCGGATTCCATGGTTCTAGCACGGTTGCTCAACTGTTATAATCGGCCTATTATCTAATTTTAATACATGTTTTATCATATTGTGCAATTTTAAACTTTATAACCGCTTTTAATTATTTTTAAGGAAAAATTGTAACGTCATTTAAAATACGTCTTGAACCACGTCACATAAATGCACCCGCGGCTCTCGACATATTTTATCTAACATTGTTGAGATTTAGATTTTGGTCACATAAATGCGCACCCGAGTTTAGGAAGGTAAATTATTAAAACAACGCGCCTAAAGAAACTACGCGTTTTTAGCTTTGCGAGGGCCACGAAAATTTCACTAAGTGGCACGCCTCGAATTCTAAGGATTAAAACAAACTTAATTAAAACGAGGGCCAAGCGGTTGTCATTTTTGTTGGGCATGGCGCCTCGAAGTATTCTAACCAAGTTGCTAAATTAACTCATGAGGGCCATAAATTGTTATATATTATAATATGGCTTGCCCCAATTAATCCAAGAGGCTCGATTAATTGATTAAAGGACATGGGAACTTCTTGAATCATTGTTTTAGGAATCAGATCTGATCGAGTGTCGGCCCAACAAGAAAATAACATATGGCAAGCACTTCCATTTCCAGCGGCTGAACTTCAAAGCCTTGGGCCCACGTTGAGCCCAAGTTTGACAAACGAAGGGACCTTAATGTGCGATCTTAGGTCGAGTCCCTGCAAGCCCAACTCAATCCCATAATAGAAATTAAGCCCCAAATGACCACAATGAATTCGAAATCCCCAATACAATCACTGATATTCAATGTTAAGCCCAAACAGACCATTAAGCATTCAAAATATCTCATATTCAACATCATCCAACCGAGTTTTCAAGCTGTGATTACACGTTCTTATTTACAAGCAATTTATCCACTAATCTATTTACTAACATGGCTTTTAGATTCAGTATGCAAATATCAATATATTCTTTACATTTCTCACTTTAGATCCCCCTATTCTACATGTATTCTAATCAAATAATTGATAAACAAAACAATGAGAAACTTAACGAAACATGTTTATCCCAACATGCTAAATGCAGAACCCAGCCATAGGTTATTCACCATAACAGATTCTAAGATGGACTCATGCAAATCAGGGAGTATCTCCTAACTTACCTCACTAATACAGCCTCCAACTTCGAAGACAAAACAAGAGGAACACACAGGGTAAAGCCAAGCTGATTATAGAATCCGGCAACAAAATCATAAAAAGATCATATATACTAAGCTAGTATAATCTAGACTTCAATTACAACCCCTATGGTGATAAATACATCAATCAAAAATCCAAATAGGGTATGCTGATTACAAAAACTGAAGGAACAGAGATGACTTTCAATGAATCAGCACCACACTTCATCTTATTTTCAATCCAAGCTTTGCATTACACATTAGGTGATGTCCATAAGGCTGCGTAATACCTGGAAATGAGAATAAAAGGGGGGGGGGGTGGTAAGGTTCAACAGTAGCGACAACAGGATCCAGCAGCAGAAATAAACCAAGGAAAACAGCTTTAAACCAAAAATTGATGCTCAACAATCAAAATCCAAAACCCAAACTTCAAAACAAGCTTCCAAAACACCAGATCCCAGAAAAACTCAATGAAACAGGAACTTTAGCAAACTCCTAACCAAAAACCCCTTCTAAAACACATAAAATAACACCAAGTTCAATCCATTTCAATCCTCAAGCTATTCAGAAGTTGTTTCAGAAGTTGAAGGCTTCGGAAATCAAGGGAAAGAAAAAAACTCAATGAAACAGTAGAAATTATTTTTTTGCCTTTTGTGTTTCTGGAATTCTATCGCTGAAGTTCTGCCTTGAAAGGCAAGAGAACATGCCTTTATAGGCAAGAAAGTAGGGCAGCCTAGAAAAGTTCAGCTTTGCAATTAGGCCCTTTTCCAATTTTTGTTTTTTCTTAGATAGCCTTAGTTAAAAATCTAAAAATCAACTTAAACCCCCTATCTAGCTTCCTAGAAGCTTCTCAATCAGTTACCAAAAGATTCCCTAACCACAGTCCCAAATTACCCTTCAATGACTCTGAAATTTACCCTTGAGTCTCAGGTGAGTTATGGGTCAAGTTGACCCTGGGATGACCCATCAGACAACCAGCCCAATACTGAACCTCAAACCAAAATACAAGTAGACCGAATTTTATGAGTCAAAATGAAATAGGCAGAAAACAGAAATGATTCGAGTAATTTTGAAAGTTCAACTAATGAACAAACAACTAATGAAAGTGAAACTAATAATAATAGACTGTTTATACTAATCAAATAAAAGAAAATTTCTTACCAACTAACATGCATGTAAATGACACTCTAAAACCGGGAAATCAAGAGAGTTCAAAAGAAGGGGGAAAAGCAGATGCATAGAAGAAAAATATAAACAAATAGACCAAATGAACACAAATAATACCTAAAAACCGAGCTAAGAGCCAATTCGCCCAATTTTTGAAGGGCTTCCAAATTCTAGACCAGAATAAGCTTTAATCGTGTGTTTTCATATGAAAACACACGAATAAGGGTCACTACAATCTAAAATCCTCCACAGACTCGACGATTTGGACTTTTAGGGTTGTCCCTTCAAATTCAAATTTGAGGAGCTTCACTACAATTCGAGGGAAACGAAGTCGATTTCTGGAATGAGGGTGAGACGGGGGTTCAGGGGTGTTATTTTGGTGGTGAATAGAGTAGCCGCTGCCACCAACGACGGTGGGAATTTACGGGCGGCGGGCTAGGGTTCTGTCTCTAATAGAGGTGGGTTTCTGAGAGATGATGAGAGGAGGGGGGTCAACGGGTTAGGACAGATTTATATTAAGTAGAACCCACTTCAGGGCTGTTGGATCTCCTTACCTCGACGGTCCTGATTACCTTGGATGAAACGACGTTGTGTGGGGTAGAGGGATCCGGACCGGGTTTTGAGGAGACTGGGCTAGCTTGGAATGGGTAAACTTGGGCGGGATTGGGCTTGGGGAAGCTGATTTGAAGTGGCCCAATTTTATTCTCATTTTAAATCCCTTCTCCTTTCATTTCTTGTCACAAATTCTTTTTTGTTGTTTTCTTTTTTCCAAAATAAAAAACAAATCTAAATTAATTCCTAGACCCTAATTGACCTAAATACACTAATTAAGCCTAAATGATAATTATCAAAATTAATTAACCAACCAATTAAAAGGAAAACTACTCCAAATTGAAGTTTAGAATAAAAGTGCAAATTAAACTATTTTTGTGATTTCCTTTTACATAAAATAACTTAATTACTAATTAATTCTTAAAAATGCAAAGTCAAACCCTAAATGCAAATGCAACATATTTTTTGTATTTTTTTTCACTAATTAAAATGCACAAACAAAAATGAAAGCAATTATCAGAAAATGCCACGAAAATCCACAAAATTGCAAACACTGAAAGAAATTATTTTGTTTTGAATTTATGGGAGTAATTCATATAGGGCAAAAATCACGTGCTCACAGAGAGTATTAGCCCCGATCCCTTTTTTATTTCTCCCTCTATCTCATTTTGTGGTTACTTGACTTGTTGTGATTCTTGGTGTCGGGTTAGGGAGACTTTCAAAGTGGAATGGGACACATAGTCCATAAATTGAAAGTTAAAGTCGTAGGAGTTGGTCGTAGTTTGACTTGTGTGAAGATGACTCTAGAATAGAGTTTCGTCGGTTACAATAGCTCCGTATAGTGATTTTGTTCTTATGAGCATGTCCAGATGTTAATTTAGAGGCCCGTAAGTCATTTCGGCGTTAATTGGAGAAAGTTGGAAAGTTAAATTTTTTTTGGAAAGTTTGACCGGGAGTAGACTTTTTGGTATTAGGGTTGGATTCCGATTCCGAAAAATGGAGTAAGTCCGTAATGTCAAATATGACTTGAGTGCAAAATTTTAGGTCAATCAGACGTGATTTGATAGGTTTCGGCATCGGAGATGGAAGTTAGAAGTTCAAAAGTTCATTTGGCTTGAACCGATGCGCAATTCGTGGTTATTACATTGTTTGACGTGATTTGAAGGCTCAACTAAGTTCGTATGATGCTTTAGGACTTGTGGTTATAATTGGTTGAGGTCCCGGAGGCTTCAGGTGTGATTCGAACCATGTTCGGCGCATTTCGGATCATTGACGAGTTGCTGAAATCTGGTGTTGTACTATGCGATCACGATTGGGCTAACGCGATCGCGAAGGGCAGTTTGGAATTAGGGAGAAATTGTTCTATGCATTCACTTGATGTGAGCTGCGATCGCAGAAGGCTGGGCTCCAGTGAAATCGCAAACGCGTGCAGGTGGTCGCATTCGCGTAGAAGAATTGAGGGTCTGTAGGTCAAGCATGTTTTTCATTGATGTCGCATGGGGTTTTATGCAATCGCGTAGCTTGGCAAAGGGCAGTAGTACGCGTTCACATAAGGGTTTCCTCTTTCGCGTAGAAGGCTTTTTGAACTGATGGTAATTTTGTTCTACGCGTTCGCATGAGAATTTTTGCGATCGCGTAGTGTAAACACCTGGGCAGCTGATTAAAATTCCAAAATCGAGGGTTTATGTCTCTTTTCACCATTTGGACTTAAGATCTTGGATTTAGGCAATATTTTGGGAGACTTTTAGAGGGATTATTGGGATAAGAGTTCATAACTCATTTTTTATTTGTTTCCACTAATCTATCTTCGATTTTTTCATCTATTTAAGGATTTGGGTTGAAAAACTGAGGGGAAAAGGTGTAAAGTTCTTAGACCGAATTCTCGAGTTTTGAAAGACGAAATGAGGTCGGATTTGGATAATTCTTGTATGGTTGGACTCGATATCGAATCGGTGTTCTGTAAGGCCCCATAAAACAATTTCACCTAGAACCCAAAGTTTGGTGGTGTCAAAGTAGGCTAAAGCTGCGGTACGAACTTTTTGGGATGTTCAGTACATCCGGGAGTTGAAGGAATCGTGTTTTGGACAATGGCATTTTTGCGGTCCACTATGCGACCGCAGAATCGCTGCAGAGTGAAGCAGAAAATTGGGTGAATTTTGGATGACATTTTGTGGTCAATTATGTGATTGCAAAATCGTTTTGCGGGCCGTATACCAATCGCAGAACCAACATGGATATTTTTTAGAGGGAAGTTCTGTGGTGCCTTATGCGACCGCAGAACAGCTCTGTGGTGTATTATGCGACTGCATAACCAGTCTGTGGGTTGCAGAACTGCTGCATACCTGTTCTGCGGTCACTCTACAATCGCAGACTTGGAATCAGAGGGTTCATTTTCTGTTTTTATAAACCTGAACCCATTCTTATAAAACAATCTTATGGGTCATTTTAGAAGGTTCAAACTTGTGCTTTGAGGATGGGGATGTGATCTAGAGTGTGAGAGGATCCCTCAACTAATTGTCCCTCAATTCTTGCTCAAATCTTGGAAAATTAACAAGGAAAACTCACTAGGTCTTCATCCTAGAGGTAAGATTCCACATCATGACCCTCAATTTCGAAATTTAACTAAAATAGGTAATTAGTAAGGCAATTCTTGGGAGTAGGAGTTGTTCATTTTGCATGCATGTTCTATTAAGAGTTGTAGGAAGTTTTTTGAGCTAAAAATGGTAGATATTGGATTGTGGAATGATAGAATCCACCATTGGAGAACCTTGAAACCTTAATTCACACCTACTATTTCATAAAATGCTCAAATGAGCTGGAACCGTGATCATCTTCCTAATTTTTGGTTCAATTTGTTATATTTCTAAAATAGATCGAAGTTGCTAAGATTTTCGGAACATTTTAGAGTTTAAGGAAGATCAAGTGAGGTATGTTGGCTAACCCTTCTCTTAGAATTGAACCCCACAATACCCGTGTAAGTCTCGAGTGGTTTATCAAAAATCGATTAGTCCGAATAAGCTTTGTGACAAAAGATATATGTTCAATACGTGTCCCAAATGTTCTTATTATGTTAAGTTGCTATTTAAGAATGTATTCAAGGTATGGATTGCACATCTAAATGTCATGACTTCACATCGTGTTTCAAATGAAAGCTATTATGCCAAATTATGTAGAGACTGTGAATGAGGATTACACCTCCACCCGCATACATTGGGGGTGAGGCGGTAGGGTGCTTTGTGTAGAGTTGTGCTATTGTGGTTACACCTTCACTCGGATACATTGGGGTGAGTCAGCGGGGCCATTTTATGTAGAGTTGTGATATTGTGGTTACACCTACACTCGCATATATTGGGGTGAGGCGACAGGGCCACTTTGTGTAGAGTTATTGTATTGTGGTTACACCTCCACCAGCATACATTGGAGTGAGGCGACATGGCCGTTTGTGTAGAGTTTGTGTTATTGTGGACATACCTCCACCCGCACACATTGGGGTGAGGCGGCAAGGCCACTTGTGTAGAGTTTTTGGTATTGTGGATACACCTCCACCCTTATACATTGGGGGTGAGGCGGCAGGACCACTCGTGCAAACTTTGTGGTATTCTGATTGCACCTCCACCCACATACATTGGGGTGAGGCGGCGGGGACGCTTTGTGTAAAGGTGGTTATAGAGGATCTCGACTTAAAATTTGTAAATGTTATTGAAAGATCTTGATAAATTTGCTTTGGCTTTACCATCTAACTATGCCATTCTATTGTTACCATGGTTCATCATATTCATGTTGTGTTTTCAAGTCCTTCATTTCGGGGTCGTGCATCTCATTTACAATAATATGAACAATAATATTCATATTGTTACCATGGTTCATCACATTTACATTTAAAATTTGTAAATGTTATTGAGCCCCACCTCATTCCGGGGTCGTGCATCTTTTGTTCCGTGTGTATTATTATGTTTTGAGGTATAGCCGGAGCCTTGTTGCCGGCACTATCATTGTACTATTTTGTATCTACTAGAGGCTCTGTAGACATAGTGTGGGTTGTGTATTTGTGTGGGAAAGTTAAACTAAAGATGTTGCAATTGTATCACATACTTCCGCTGTTAACTAGGGTTGTGAAATGTATTGTCTTGGAGACTTATAAATGATGCAACTAATAGTACTGAACTGGAGTGGTTCACATGACTATCTCATTAACTAATTAATGAAATGTATCCATTCTTTATTTATGGGTGAGTTTGGTAGAAGGAAGTCTGGCAGGCTTGCTCGGTCGAGTTATCTCGGTTGAGCGCCGGTCTCACTCCCCGAGGTTGGGCCGTGACAAACTTGGTATTAGAGCCTAAGATTTCAAAAGGTCCTAGGATGTTGTGGAGTCATGTCTAGTAGAGTCCTTATCGGTATGTTATCGACCACATCTATAATTAGGAAGCTACTTGGACATTTAGGAATAATATCCTTCTTTGATGTTCTCGATCGTGCGATAAAGCTGATTGTAAGATTTTTCCTCCTTTAGCTCATGCATTGCTCTAACTTTCAGTACATGGAACCTAGGAAGAAGGAAAGAACTGGACAAGGAGCCAATGCCACCCCAGGAGTGACAGTTAATTCTATATTTGACGATGTGGACAAGCACCCAGGGGGTGGGGATATGACCCCAACTACTACACCACCTGATTCTACCATTCCTGCTCAGACTGGACTAGTTCCTACACCTGTTGAGGGTGCAACGGTTCCTCCAACTGATATTCTAGATCCATATTCAGCCTCAGCTTCTGGTCCTGGTTTTCTAATAGGGACCTTAGGGGATCCATACAGATATTGGCTCAGATAGTGGCTTCTCAGGCCCAAATATCGAATGTTGTGCCTACTTCTTCCGGTCAGTCAGGGGAATCTGCTAGTTCCAGGGTGAACAAGTTTCTTCAGTTAGATCCTCTAGTATTCATGGGTACTAATCTGTACGAGGACCCCCAGGATTTCATTGATGAGATGCATAAGACTCTCCGAGTTATGCATGCTACTGAGATGGAGGGAGTGGAGTTGGCCTCCTACCGCCTAAAAGGGGTGGCCTATTCTTGGTTTGAGTTGTGGGAGGAGTCCCATGAGGAGGGGAGCCCTCCGGTGAGGTGGAGTGAGTTCACCAATGACTTTATGGATCATTTCTTGCCTATCGAGACCAAGGCGGCCCGTGCCGCTGATTTTGAGAGGCTGAAGTAGGGTAGCATGAGTGTGTGGGAGTACCACATGGAGTTCGCGCACATGTCCAAGTATGCTATTCACATGTTGTCCACTATGGAGGCTAGAGTGCACCGCTTTGTACAGGGTCTTAGCCCCTTGGTTATTAACGAGGTTGCGACAACTACATTGAATTCTTAAATGAACTATGGGAAGATGATGGTGTTTGCTCAAGCTACAGAGAACCGTAAATTGAAAAATAGAATGGAGCGTGAGGGTAACAGCAAGGCCCGGTCCATGGGAAACTTTGGTGGTTCTTCCGGTGGTGGTGGTAGGTCGGCATTTAAGGGAGGTTCATCATGGCCATCTAAGTCTTCCACCCAGTCTTTGATGAGTGCACATCCATCAGGGCTAGTCAGCACCAGTGGAGTCGTTTCAAGCCCAGTCAGGGCAACAAGGGACCCCACTAGCAGGGTTGGTCTAGAGGGATATTCCAGTAGCAGCGGAAGCCCCCATGCCCCAAGTGTGGGAGGATACACTTTGGGGTCTGCTTCATGGACCTACCTACATGCTACGAGTGTCGTATGAGGGGTAACATTCAGAGGGATTGTCGCTCATCCCGGCGGATCATGGGAAGGGGTGCGACACAGCCAGCTAGTTCTGCAGCTACTACATCCATATTGCCTCTTCCATCTCGAGGCATTCCAACACCCCCCGGGGCATGGTGCAGCTAGGGGTGGTACCCATAACTCGGGAGGGCCCAACAGATTTTATGCTATGCAGAGGCGTCGGGATTCAGAGGCTTCTCTAGATGTTGTCACAGATATATTGACTGTGTAATCTCATGATGTGTATGCTCTTATTGATCCTGGTTCCACTTTGTCATATGTCACTCATTACGTTGCTATGGAATTTGGTATAGAACCGGAACAACTTCATGATTCGTTCTCTGTATCGACTCTGGTTGGTGAGTCTATTGTGGATGCGCGGGTTTAAAGGGATTGTGTTATCACGATGTGTGGTTGGGACACCTTGGTGATCTCATCACATCAAAGGGGAGAGAAGATGATAGCCTGCACCAGCTAAGCGTTGAATTGGGGATGGTTGATTTTGATGTAATAATGGGGATGGACTGGCTTTATTCATGTTTCGCTAAGCTTGATTGTTGGACTAGAACCGTTAGATTTGAATTTCCAAATAAGTCAGTGATTGAATGGAAGAGGGATAATGTGGTGCCGAATAGTAGGTTTATTTCCTACCTTAAGGCCACGAAGATGATCAACAAGGGGTGTATTTACCATTTGGTCCGGGTTATAGACACCGATGCTGAGGCACCTACACTTGAGTCTGTGCCATTCTTGAATGAATTTCCGGATGTCTTTCCAGATAAGCTCACTGGGATCCTACCAGACAAGGAGATTGATTTTGGGATTGATGTGATGTCGGGCACGCATCCTATATCCATTCCACCTTACAGAATGGCACCGGCAGAATTGAATGAGCTAAAGGAATAATTAAAGGATTTTTTTAGAGAAGGGTTTCATCCGACCGAGTGTCACACCTCCTTTTTCTAGCCCGAAAAGGGTATAGGGGAGTTTTTCCAATTAGAGTAACAATAACCGAAACGGGATAATTTATTCAGATTCAGAGTTGCCATTTGGGATAATTTATGGTGTCCCAAGTCACCAGTTTAAAATTCTGAATCGAGGAAGTTTGACTCTGTTTTACAGTCCGCGAAACACAGAAATCCGGGTAAGGAATTATGTTAACCCGGGAGAAGATCTTAGGCATTCCCAGATTCTGTGGTTTTAGCACGGTCGCTCAACTATTAATATTTGGCCTAATTATCTGATTTATTACATAATTTAAACCTATGTGCATTTTTAACTTTCAACCCATTTTTATTTGTTATGGGATTATTCTGGAACAAGTTACAATTGTCGTACACACGTTTGTTTGATACACATTGCGATTCATATCACAAAAATCGTACCCATAATTTACAACATGTTTAAATTATTAGCATTATTAGTTGTTACGGCCAGGTCACATAAATGTACCCCCGGATTTGGAAATTACGTATTACAACTACGTCACGGGAACCGTACCCTTAGCTATGATAATTTATTCTAAATGCGCCTAAAGCAAACTACGAATGTTCAAAATGTTTTCTACACTAGTTATGAATGTTCCAAGTCTTTTCCACACTTGTTTTGGTATAAATGCGAGGGCCATAGATTATGGGGTTCATTTATGAACGGCACGCCTCAATTTACTTCAAAAAAATTGTATTCAACTAAAGAGAACTACGAGTGTTCATTTTTAAAATTAATTAGGTATCACAACTATGTCACGAGAACCGTATCTGTAACTGTGATGATTTAATTGCATGCCTAAAGCAAACTACGGGGATCATGTTTAGACTAAGTCAAAGTTCAATCTAAGCCGTTAATGGTGAATATGCTTTGGATAATATGCTAAGCTTTTAATTATCTTGAGAGGAAATGGGCCAGCAACAGGCCCAATTTGTTATATACAAAAAGTCTTTAAGAGAAGAATATAAATTGGGCTCGAAAGTGAGACCAGTAGTGAGGATAAAAAGCAGGCAGTCTCAACGACTTTGACTGGGCCAATAACAGGCCCAACTTTGTACAACTGTGCCTTCGGTACCAGAAATTTATTTTTTATAGCAATAGGCAGAAAGTTTAATAAACTATTTGATCATATTTTTAGAAAACAAAATAAATGCTGGCATTATTTGGACCCTGAAGTTGGGCCCAGCACATGAGGAAGGGGTCCAGAACCCACCAGGGGTGATCCTGACGAGGCCACTCATTTAGGCCTACACTTGGCCCAATCGCTACTAAGGCTGACTGACCCTATTGAAATTACTTGATAACAATTACATAAATCATGAAAATCAAATACTAACTAATCAATAACCAAGAGTAATTAAATTAAGTTATACAAATGGGATAATTAGAAATAAATTTACAAGACTCTAATAATAACCCAGCAGTCCTAGTGTCTAACTAACTATCATTGAAGGATTCACAAAACATTCCCATCTTCTGCTAGGACAAATGACTCTAGCCTATGTGACTTGGTAATTCAAAAAAAAAAAACTTGTATTTGCAAAGATAGTTACAGAGCTAGCTTACAAATCTGCATACAACTTGTCACAATTGAGAACACATGAAACAAACAGTCGGGACTATTATGGTCTTTCATGACTTCAACACATGAGGAAAAATCATAGGAAAGACATGCTAATAACTTCTTTCAATTGTTATTTCAAAGAACTAAATCCTGAATCTATAGTGACAAGCATCAAGAGCCCACAGCCATTCAAAACATCAAAGTTAAGTCATATTGTATGCTTGCAAGCTTGAATCAAGCTCTACTACCATTTGAATTACTACAAAACTTCAATTCAAGATTTACATAACCAAAAATTAAAACCATCTTATGAACCAGTAATGAAACTTGAAATAAATGTGTGGAGACTTGAAATAATATTTCATGATAAACAAGGAACAAACAAAACACTAAAACTACTTGAATCTCACATTGCAAATCAGACCAGAAACTAGAATCATTTTTGACAATAAAAACATGCTAATCTTAGTAACCCAACACAAATATTATATAGAGAACATCATCTTTTCATTGCATGAACTTAGCATAGAATAAGATAGGTAGGGTTTGCATACCTAAATGCAGAAATAAAAGCAAAAGACCAAGCAAAAGCAATGCAAACACAAAACTGAAATCAACTTCTAGGTACAGTAGTGAAGTGCAACAACAATACTCAACACAACTTCATTGTCAAACCATGCTCAACTCAAAGACCCAAAAATTTAGAGAAAACCTTTTCCAAACGTTTATAGCAGAAAGGAAAACAAATCCAAAAAAGAGAAAGCTGGACCTCTTAGAAGATTTTTTGGGACTGTTTTTTCTTGTCTAAGGAGTGAGGGAATGGTTCCATTTATAGGTCACTAAAATGCCATGTGCTGAAAACAGAAACTAGGAAATTATTCCCTCACATAGCCCCTAAAAGCATCTTTCTAATAGAATTGGGACAGCTGACAGCCTCTAATTGGTTTCAGCATTTTGTGCTGGCCAAATAGAGCCAGCTGCCCTAAATTCTAGAAGCTTCTATCTAAATTTCTGTTTGCATACCCCTCCCATGACCACCTTAAGTTTTTTTATTATTCAATTAACCCCCTATAAATTCCTGTCTATTCCCAAATTAGGACCAACAACACAAGACTAGAATCAACATGAAACAAAGATCAAAGGAACAAATCATTATGCAATTAAACCTTTAGACTAACCCTAAATTCATTAAACCTTTAGACTAACCCTAAATTCATTTAACATGAACCAAATTAGAAATCATAAACATTCTATCACCAAAACGAGTCTCAAAACTTATTAAATAGACTACTGAGATGAAAACTTAACAAATTCTAGTAAACATGAACACAAACACTGAGATTAATTTAAAGCTGAAACCATGCAAGCTAAACGGGAAGACAATGATGAAGGAAAAACAGAAAGAGACCTTACCCCAACTTAACCCAAAAGAAATAACGAGATGAACTCCGGTGGACGGATAGAACCAATGAATTTTGACCAGCATCCGGTGAGTCTGCCTAAATCTATTGATCTCGGAATGACTTAAAACTATCGTCAATCGATTGATCTTGTCGAGAGCAATCTATTAACGTAATATTTCAGTCAAAGCGAGTCGTATTTTGTGAGAAAATAGGGAAAAAAATTAGGGTTTTTTTCTGGATTTCCTAGATTTGAAATTGGAAGCAATCTGTTTGTTTTTTTAGGAGATTAACGATGGCTTAGTGGCGAGGTGGATGTGAGCAGTATGGGGTATGGATTTGGGTGGATTTGGAGGTTGTTTGGTGGTGTTAAGGTAGTGGTCGTGGTTGAGGGAGATGAGGGAATTTTAGGGCAGCTAGGTTAAGATGTTGAGAGAGATGAGAGGAATGAGGGTACCGTTAGGGTTTGGGGATAATGTTCCGACACTTATATGGGAGGGGATAATCAGTTCCAAACCGTCCAATATAATGAGATCAATGGCTCAGATCCAAACTCAATGTAACGACGCCGTTTGGGTTATGGATGGAACCTGGACCGGGTATAAAGGGTTGGGCTAGGGCGGAACATGGGTTAAAATGGCTTTGGACCACCAAGTTGGGTCTTTTGGGTGGCCCAAATCGAAACAGTCTTTTTTTCTTTTGTTTCTTTAATTAATTTAAAAATCCTATATTAAACCCTAAATTAGTTTAATTAAAAAATTAAGCTCATTATCTAATTATAAAAATTGCAAAATTAACTGATCCTAAATTAAAGGAAATAAAATTCCTAACTTAATATTAAATGCAAAAATAGAAAATATAAAATGAAAAGATGTGTATACATATTTTTTTTATTCATTTTAATAACAATTAACTAACTAAATTAATCCTAAAATAAGAACACACATCCTAATATGCAATGCATGGAATTTTGATATATTTTTAGGGTATTTTCTATGCTTTAATGCATGCAAAAATGCAGAATAAAATGCAAACACTTGAACAAATATTTCTAAAACTTTTATAAAAATCAAAATTCCTAGTAAAATCTATTGTGTGATTTTATAGGAGTATTTTAGGTCAGGAAAAAATCATGTGCTCACAGCTGCCCCACTTTGCTCGGAAACACGAAGAGTTTTCGGGCAAAGATAAAGTGAGCAAATATGAGTGATTTTTGCCCGTTTGGATACTCCATAGGAATCACTTTTGAAAAGTCTAACCGAACCTTACTTCCGAGGTTGCCTACATATCCTTGGCTGTAAAGAAATCAGGTCAGTGTAGTTCTGAAAGTTTTGGTATCGGGAAGCTCTAATTTCACTGCTTGTTGCTGTTGTTACTTCTTGTTGAACTCCTTATTACACCGAAACAAAATGAAAATAAGCTAGGATAAACTATGATCTATGAGTTACAAGAATCTTATCTATATATCTTCAAACTTGATCTTGAAACTTCTGCGGTTCTGCCGTGCATCTTGAACTGTTGACTCACACTCTTGAGGTGAGATGCTGTTATTGCGGACATGAATTGACCCATTCTTCAGGAAGGTGCTTGCTGCTTGACCTGGTACTTGAAGTGACTTCCCTTATTTTCCAGGTGGGTGCCTGCAAACTTAGACTTGAAATGAATTCCCTTGTTCTCCAGGTAGGCGCTGTCGGACCTCCTTTTCACCGCGCCCGCGGGGGCGCGTGGGGAGTTTTCTCCAATTGAAGGACAGTCGAAACGGGATTTATTTAATTATTTAAGAGTCGCCACCTGGGATTTTTAAGGCGTCCCAAGTCACCAATTTCAATCCCTGAATCGAGGAGAATATGACTCTGTTTATTATTCTGCGAACCAGAAATCCTGAGTAAGGAATTCTGTTAATCCGGAAGAAGGTGTTAGGCATTTCCGAATTCCGTGGTTCTAGCACGGTCGCTTAACTGTTTTTATTATTGGCTTAATTATCTTGATTTTATTAAATATATTGATGTTACATGATTTTTGCTACCGCTTATACTTACTGTGATTGAGGACCCTTCTTTGAATCGAATTACGCGTACGTATATTCGTGTTTAAAAAAAATGCGGACTTGTGTCACGCGTACGTGTACACAATAACTTTTGATAATATATTTATTAAGCAATCATTTTTCGAGATTGTGTTGAATCAAGAATATTTGTTTTTTTTTCTTAAATATTGAACCGCACATCGTGGGTTTTTTATGAAATTGATTTAACGCCTTTGAAAAAATCCTTTTATTAAATATTCGCTCGAAATTGCGAGTACGCATAATCCGAATTTTTGCTTTTAAAAATATAATCAGGGTACGCGAACGTATCCCTAATTGTGCAAAATATTTGCAATGGTATTAGAGATTTTTCCACAAATTGTTTGTTGTATCTATACATTTTATATGAAACTACTGAGAAATTCATATTCAAGTGGTGTCTTTAAATTCTTAAAAGAATTCACAATTTGTTGAATGTTGCCCGTTGATTATAATTTCCGCATATAACATGTTCATCCAAGACTATTCAAATTCTAAATAAAGAATAAAACATGATTAATACTATTCTTCACAAATACAACATATATATCTACATGCCCAATAATGAATTGTATATGAAACTAAAAATGATTTATGATGGGAAAGAAGTATAATTTTTTTTTACAGAGATCTATTTATATTATTTGATTTGTGCAAATCCTATTTCTAGTTGTCATTGATATAAAGTATAGCAATTTGTATATTTCCTCTTATTCTCATATTATTTATTTTTATCCAGAATTATAATTGCTCAGTTTATTTATAACGATAAATAATCAAATTGATTCAATTCGAATTGTATTACATACAACATAGTTGTACGCCTAAACATTCATAATATTCTTAACATCATGACGAGATATACCCAACTTACTTTACTCATATGATTATACCTGTCATCATACCATATAATAACTTATACCAATCTAAACAAAATCATATTTGTTACAAGATATTCTACTAATGTAACTTCTTAATCTTTACATTTAGCCAATGGTATTATGGGATGTAATCAATGGCCCATTTTTATGCCTTACTCCCTGTTTTGACAACTCACATATACCTATACCAATGAGATTTCGGAATGGATAACATTATTACAAAGTTTTATATGAATTTCAAAATAAGACAATTTAACTCATAGCTATCAAATTGAATTCACTACTAGTTAACTAACATAAAAATGAAATTAAAACTAATGAACTTGGACAATTGGAAAATAGCATTTCAATTCAAGCTTCATTGATGAGTCATGTTGAATCTCTTTCCAACTTAAAATTTAAAAGACATGTACCTGAAAATGAAGGTAGGAGGAGTAAATTTCAGCAGTAGCAGCAGTAACAAATTCAGCAGAATAGCAGTATTTCCACAGATTCAAGTTGAACAGTGGAATCACATAAAGTTGAACAGATTCAACAAAAGAACAACATTTCAGATTTCAATTTCTTTTCAGTTTCAAATTCCCCATTTTTTCTGATTTTTCTGTTTCTGCTGCTGTATATCTGTGTGTGTGTGTGACTGTTCTTTTTGTTCCTTTTCTGTTTCTTCTTCCTCTCCTAAAATCTCTCAAACTCTCTTCTTCTGAAAATGATCCCTATCTCTGAAAACTGACCTCCCTCTCTCTGAAAAACTGATCTTTTCTTCTCCTCTTAAAATCTGTTTTTTAAACTCTCTCTAAGCTCTTTTTTTATTCTGGAAAACTCCTTTTTCCCCTCTTAAAAACTCTTCCTTTCTGTCTGTCCAGCTCCTGTATTTATACAGGGCTGGTTGCACCCTTTTAATGCTGGATGGACCCTTTATCCCTTTAAAAATTAGAAAGTTTCTATTAAAAACTACTTTTTTAATACTTTATATGATCCTAACCTGATTTTCAGCAGCCCCATTATCCCTTGTTCCCCATTATTATCTTAAACTATAGCCACTAACATTACATTATAATACACTAGCACTAACACCCTGTTTTTACTGTTTCATTCCCAGAAATGCCCCTGAAATCCTGATGTTATTACTGAAAAATCAGAACCTACTGCAAAACAGATTCTAAAATCTGTATAAACTTAATTATCTTTCTGATTTACAGCTATAACCAATCCTATTAACCTCCTAACACAATTATATTTGACCAACTTTTGTAAACTTGAATTCAAACTTGACATTACAGCAATATTACACTGAATTCAGAACTAACATCATAACAACATATTACTGAAATTATCATAACAATTCAGACTGGATTTAACATTGAACCAAAATCAAACACACACAGGATCATTGTCAATACTGACAATGCCCTGAAACTTTAATGTTCAGACAATAACATATATACAACACTTATTTTGACAGATTCATATAAACCAGGATGATTTAACTGACGAGTATTAGTTAAAAATGATTATCTACAATATCTGTCAACAAACAGTACATAATAATAGAAACAGATTGTTTCAATCAGTATTATTATGAATGAGAATTCGTAATATAACTAATCGACGAACTTAATCGAGTCGATTGCTTACATTATAAATAGTCATAACCAACAGAAATAATTTCATATTTGACCATATAGACGGGCATGAGACAAAGATGACAGAATTAATCAAATAAAATCATGAAAATTTAACAAGCTATTAAGACAAACAACAATACACATAGAATACACAAAAGAAAAATAGAAAAAAATACCTCTGACCCTTCAAATGTATTCCGACTTGGACTCAACTTGGATTCGGACTTTGTTTGAAATCAAACAGACCTTAGTCGAAGTATTTTCCACTGAAAATACTTCGACTAAGGTCGATTAAACTTCAATCTTTTAATCAATTTGGACAAAAATCCAGAAGTTTGGTATTTCTAGGTTTCCTGAAGGTTCGATTTGGGACCTAATCATTTCTGGTTAGATTCGAGGGAAACCAAGTACGACACAAGGGTAAGGGAAGCCTAGGGGTCATTCGGTGTCATTTTAAAACAGATATGGGTAAGTTCTTGTTTGGATCGAATCTTCAAAAGAAGATTCGAGAAGCTCGGAACTGATTCGAGCCAAACAAACAACAGATCCATACTCAGGATGACTAGGGGAAGCTATGGTGTCGATTTGGGACTGTTAGGTTTAGATCAGGTTTTCAGGCCAACCTTCGATTTAAGATTCGAAGGGTTGGGGCCTGATTCGAAGGAATCTAAGGTCATATTCGTGTAGAGGATGTTCAGGGGATCTTAGGGTGTTATTTTGGTGACCGGCGGCGTTGATGCCGCCGGGTTTCAGGCTTTGGGGTCTTAGGGCGGCTAGGGTTAGGTGGGAGGGTCTGAGGAAGATGGTGAACAGTGAGAGGAGGGGGGGGGGTGTTTAGTTAGGGGGCCGGGGTAAGGGTTATGGGTTTATATAGGGGAATGGTGGGTGGATATTGACCGTTGGATTAGGCAGGATGGACGACTGAGATCTATTCACTTAACCAAACGGTGTCGTTTGGTTTAAGTTAGGGGGACGGGTTGAACCGGGTGTTGGATCGGGTAAAGGTCTCGGGTTAGGGTGATGAAATCTTGGCCGTTGGATGGACTTAATCCAACGGCCCTTGACGAGAGGTGACCAAACGTCGTCGTTTGGTTCTGGCTTTGAATTGGACCGGACAAGCTGTTTTGGATTGGGCTGGGGTGGATAAATTGATTTGGGCCTGGATTTTAATCCAGGTCCAAATCTTACAACTTGTATACATTTTTTATTTTCTGATTTTATTAATTAATAAAATCCTAATTAAAAATAAAAACAAAATTATCATTACAATAATATTAACTATAATATAATTTTAACTTCACAAAAATATATTAATTACTCTATAACAATTATTTAACACATAGACAAAACATCAATCACACAGTGAAACATTTGAAATAGAACCAATGCATATTTTTGTGATTTTATTTAAATTATCTTTTAAATGCATAATTAAATCCTATATGCATGCAATATGTATTTTATTTTATTTTCATTTTATTAAAACATAGTAAACATTTACGGATATAACACAATTATTTAGCATCATGCAAAATTCAAAAATTACACAGTAAAAGAAATTTATTTTATTTTTTGATTTATTTTGGAGTAGTTTTCGTAAAGCAAAAATCACGTGCTCACAGCTGCCCCTCTTTGTGCGGAAACTCGAAGAGTTTTCGTGCAAAAGATAAAGTGAGCGGATACGAGCGATTTTTGCCCGTTCAAATACTCCGTGGGAAGCATTTTTAGAAAGATTTGACCGAACCTCTGCTTCAAAGGTTTCCTACATATCCTTGGCTATAAAGGAATCAGGTCAATGTAGTTCGGGAATTTTGGGTAGCTGGGACTACCGTGGGACTGTGATGTTACTGCTGCTTCGTGCTGTTTTTACAGCTTGCTGACCTCCTTATTACACCTTACTTTAAAGGAAATACAAAAATTAAACTAGACTATGGTACATGAATTATAAAAATCTTATCTAGATCATGCCCTTGCGTTTCTTGTTGTCTTGATATCCTGGTGACTCTTGGGCATTTGGCTTATTCCGTATTCCTTTTGGAACTCCTGTTGTTTCTTGCTGGGGATTCTGTTGGACTCCTCTGCTTTATTGATTCTAAGTGTGCTCCTTTTTCATGTGAGCGGGCTTTTGATTTCAACATTTCAATTTCATTCCCTCGTTCTTCAGGTGGGTGCCTTGACTGCTTCTTTTCTTTCTTCATCCTCATTCTCCAGGTGGACGCCTGACTTCTTTAATTCTCATCCTCATTCTCCAGGTGGACGCCTGACTTTTTCTCATCCTCATTCTCCAGGTGGACGCCTGACTTCTTCAATTTCTTCATCCTCATTCTCCAGGTGGACGCCTGACTTCTTTAATTCTCATCCTCATTCTCCAGGTGGACGCCTGACTTCTTTAATTCTCATCCTCATTCTCCAGGTGGACGCCTGACTTCTTTTTCTCATCCTCATTCTCCAGGTGGACGCCTGACTTCTTCAATTTCTCATCTTCATTCTCCAGGTGGACGCCTGACTTCTTTAATTTCTTTATCCTCATTCTCCAGGTGGACGCCTGACTTCTTTTTAATTTCTTTATCCTCATTCTCCAGGTGGACGCCTGACTTCTTTTTAACTTCTTCATCCTCATTCTCCAGGTGGACGCCTGACTTCTTTTTAACTTCTTCATCCTCATTCTCCAGGTGGACGCCTGACTTCTTCAATTTTTCATCCTCATTCTCCAGGTGGACGCCTGACTTCTTCAATTTTTCATCCTCATTCTCCAGGTGGACGCCTGACTTCTTCTTTTCTCATCCTCATTCTCCAGGTGGACGCCTGACTTCTTTAATTCTCTTTACCAGGTATTTTCTGACACAAATATTATACTTGCCCCTGTTTTAAATCAAAGATCTTCAATTTCTTTATCCTCATTCTCCAGGTGGATGCCTGACTTCTTTTTAATTTCTTTATCCTCATTCTCCAGGTGGACGCCTGACTTCTTTTTAACTTCTTCATCCTCATTCTCCAGGTGGACGCCTTTTCGCCTTATGGTGCCTACGAAGGTTTTCACCAATAAGACTCTCTCATTTTACTTTTCTCTCAACTTCCGTCGCCTTATGGTGCCCGTGTGGGTTTTCACCTATAAGACTCTCTCGTTTTTACTTTCTTTTCTCGTTTGTACCAGAGTATTATGAACCATCTTCATTTGCTTGTCTCAGCATTTTTTCTAAGATTGGTCGAAAGGTCTTTCTGGTATGGGGTTAGAAATGGAAAAGCTAAACAATTTTGGTATGTGTTTAAAATTACAACTCTTGGAATCTTTTTCTTATTTCTAATACAATTCTTGCCCCAGTTCCTTGATTGGGGTCGCTTGATGTTTCTTTTTGTGCATATTTTATGTATATTGTGCACCCTATGACCGAGCCGTGAAGCGCCTACGTATCCTTCTTTGAGGAATCAGGTCAAACGTAGTTCACCAAATAATAGTGATGATTTTTTCAAAAAAAAAAAATTCAATTCATTATTTCTTTTTTCTTTATTTCATACTTGATTTTCATTGATTCCAAGAGAGGGTAGGAAAGAAACAAGTATGGCTCAAAGGGGAAACAAAGGGTATAGTGTTTCGGATAGCAGAATAAATTGCCTTTGTCATTCCAATCTTGCTAAATACAAACATTCAAAAATTCATGCATAATATCTCTTTACCGCGTCAGAATTGATCGCGATGTCTATGCACTTGCCTTCAATGTCTGTTAAGCATAGTGCACCATTCGATAATACTCTGGTCACAATGAATGGTCCTTGCCAATTCGGGGCAAATTTGCCTTTTGCTTCAACCTGATGTGGAAGAATACGTTTCAGCACATGCTGACCTACTTCAAATTTCCGGGGACGCACCCTTTTGTTGTATGCTCTTTCTATTCTTCTTTGATATAATTGACCATGGCATACTGCGGCCAATCTTTTTTCATCAATCAAATTTAACTGTTCTAGACGGGTTTTGACCCATTCATCATCATCAATCTTTGCTTCGGCGATGATCCGAAGGGAAGGAATCTCAACTTATGCAGGAATTACTGCTTCAGTGCCATATACCAATAAATAAGGAGTGGCTCCTACTGAAGTGCGAACAGTAGTGCGGTATCCCAATAATGCAAATGGTAATTTTTCATGCCATTGTTTTGATCCTTCTATCATTTTCCGAAGTATCTTCTTTATGTTTTTGTTGGCTGCTTCTACTGCTCCATTTGCCTTGGGCCGATATGGGGTAGAATTACGATGTGTAATCTTAAACTGTTGACATACTTCTTTCATTAAGTTGCTGTTAAGATTAGCACCGTTATCTGTGATGATTACCTTCGGGATTCCGAATCGACATATGATATTTGAGTGGACAAAATCGACCACAACTTTCTTGGTCACTGATTTGAATGTCTTGGCCTCAACCCATTTGGTAAAATAATCAATAGCTACCAGAATGAACTTGTGCCCATTGGATGCTGCCGGCTCAATTGGTCCAATCACATCCATGCCCCAGGCAACGATTGGCCATGGTGCCGACATTGTGTGCAACTCGGATGGTGGAGAATGAATCAAATCTCCGTGTATTTGGCATTGATGACACTTGCGCACAAAACTGATACAATCTCGCTCCATGGTAAGCCAATAGTAACCAGCTCGGAGGATTTTCTTTGCCAACACATATCCACTCATGTGGGGTCCGCAAACTCCTGAATGTACTTCAGACATGCCAGCTGTAGCTTGTCTGGCATCTATGCATCTTAATAATCCAAGATCTGGTGTTCTTTTATACAAAACTCCTCCGCTTAAGAAGAATCCATTTGCTAATCGCCTAATGGTCCTCTTTTGATCTCCTGTGGCTTGTGCGGGATATATCCCCATTCTGATATACTCCTTGATGACGTGGAACCATGGTTCACCATCAAATTCTTCTTCAACCATATTGCAATAAGCGTGTTGATCGTGGACTTGAATATGTATCGGATCTACATAAGCTTTGTCCGGATGGTGCAACATTGATGCCAGGGTAGCCAATGCATCGGCCACCTCATTATGGAGTCTTGGAATATGTTGGAATTCCACTGATTGAAACCGCTGACAAAGATCATGTAGACATTGTCGGTATGGTATGAGCTTCAAGTCTCGGGTTTCCCATTCTCCTTGAATTTGATGTACCAAAAGATCCGAATCTCCCATGACTAAGATTTCTCGGATACCCATGTCTGCAGCTAGCCTTAACCCCAAAATGCAAGCTTCGTATTCAGCCATATTATTGGTGCAATAAAATCGCAATTGAGCTGTAACAGGATAGTGATTCCCTGTTTCAGAAATAATTACAGCTCCTATTCCGACTCCTTTCATGTTAGCGGCTCCATCAAAGAAAAGTTTCCAGCCAGGTTTTTCAATTTGTTCCACCTCGTCGATATGCATTGTTTCTTCGTCAGGAAAATAAGTCTTCAACGGCTCATATTCCTCATCGACCGGGTTTTCGGCTAAATGATCGGCCAGTGCTTGAGCCTTCATTGCAGTTCGAGTCACATAGATGATGTCGAATTCTGTGAGCAATATCTGCCACTTTGCAAGTCTTCCCGTTGGCATAGGCTTTTGAAAAATGTATTTCAATGGATCCAAACGAGAAATGAGGTAAGTAGTGTAGGATGACAAATAGTGTTTCAATTTTTGAGCTACCCATGTTAGGGCGCAACATGTCTTTTCCAGATGAGTATACTTAATCTCATAAGCTGTGAACTTCTTGCTAAGGTAGTAGATGGCCTGTTCTTTTCTGCCAGTGAGGTCATGTTGCCCCAATACGCAACCAAATGAATTTTCCAAAACTGTTAAGTAAAGAATCAAAGGTCTTCCTGGCTCTGGCGGGACCAACACGGGTGGGTTTGACAAGTACCCTTTTATTTTATCGAACGCTTCTTGACACTCATTGGTCCATTTGACTGCAGCATCCTTTTTTAACAATTTGAAAATTGGCTCACAGGTTGATGTGAGCTGAGCAATAAACCTGCTGATATAATTTAACCTCCCCAACAAACTCATTACTTCAGTTTTGTTTTTTGGAGGTGGCAGTTCTTGGATGGCTTTAATCTTTGACGGATCTAGCTCGATGCCTCGTCGACTGACTATAAATCCCAGCAACTTTCCGGATGGAACTCCAAATGCGCATTTGGCAGGGTTAAGCTTGAGGTTGTACCTGCGAAGTCTTAAGAAGAACTTCCTCAAATCCCCAACGTGGTTGGCCTGATGTTTTGATTTTATGATCACATCATCCACGTACACCTCAATTTCCTTGTGTATCATATCATGAAACACTGTGGTCATTGCTCTCATATAGGTTGCTCCGGCGTTCTTCAGACCGAATGGCATTACCCGGTAGCAATAAGTTCCCCATGGTGTGATGAATGCTGTCTTTTCTGTATCTTCTTCATCCATTAGAATTTGATGATACCCGGCATAACAATCCACGAAAGACCCTATATCACGCTTGGCACAATTGTCGATCAAAATATGGATATTGGGTAACGGGAAATTATCCTTTGGACTTGCTTTGTTAAGATTGCGATAGTCGACGCATACTCTAATTTTGCCATCTTTCTTTGGTACAGGAACGACATTAGCCAACCAAACAGGATATCGAGTGACTCGAATGACCTTTGCTTCCAATTGTTTGGTGATTTCTTCCTTAATTCTCATACTCATATCAGGCTTGAATTTTCTCAACCTCTGCTTGACAGGAAGCACCGTTGGATCGGTGGGCAATTTGTGGACCACTAAATCAGTGCTCAAGCCCGGCATGTCGTCATACGACCATGCAAAAACATCTTTGAATTCTATGAGTGCTTTAATCAACTCTTCTCGGATCTTTGGTTCGAGATGGACACTTATTTTAGTTTCCCGGACATTACTCGTGTCCCCTATATTGACGTCCTCGGTATCACTCAAGTTAGGTTTGATTTTTTCCTCAAAGTGAATTAACTCTTTACTAATTTCTTCAAAAACCTCATCTTCATCATATTCTGATTCATAATCACAATATATTTCTTGAATTAATATTTCGGAACCAGATTGATTTTTAAGACTGGGCTGAGGATTCCTCATGCATGCCATATCACTAGAGCTAGCGTAAAAGGAACTGTACAGAAAAGAAGAAAAAGAAAAGAAAGCTATTAGGAATGATAATAAAAAAGGAAACTGCTTTTTATTGGATGATGAAAGATAACAAGGTTTTGCACACTTCAAACCAACTGTAAGATAAACTTTGGGATTACAACCTTGAAATAACCCAAACAAACTTAAAGAAAATCAAAATAAACTACCAAGACTCCTTTCGAATTGGGAGAGGAGTGGCTTTCCAATTATTGAGCTTTGTTTTCGGTCCAACGAATTGAACTTCTGCGTTGCTACACCCTTCTCCGCTTTCCAACATATTCACATCACTAAACAATTTCTCGAACCTTTCAATTAATTCCTTCTCAGGATTGACCCGGGATTTAGGAATTGTTGTTATCGGGCGATTTTTAGCGCCGGTCTTGACAAAAGACTTTGACAGATGTGGGACTGGTTTTGGAAGAACCCATGTTTGGTGTTTCAACTTCCTAGCCCTTGTCACGTCATTGGCAGTGGGTATGAACCCTAAACCGAATGTTCCCCAGTTCTCGGGGAGAGATACTGGTTGTACAATTCCTTGCAGAGATAAGCCCAGACCTTTGCCGGGTATAAAGCCATTCTTTAACATTTCATAAGCTACCATGACTGATGCAGAGGATATCCTTGGATTCGGAAGGTATTTCCCTTCTGGAATTTTCTCTACTGACACCGTGTCGGACACTTGGTATACCCATGGTCCTTGGTCAATTTCTGTTCCCTCGACCGGTACAATGGTACTGTTGTGAGCATTTAAACTTTCTTCTCCATGCACGACTATTTCTTGATGATCCCATTCGAACTTGACAGCCTGATGTAGTGTTGACGGGACTGCTTTAGCAGCATGGATCCATGGTCGACCCAACAACAAGTTGTAAGAAACAGTTATGTCCAACACTTGGAATTCCATTGTGAATTCAACTGGCCCTATTGTCAGTTCCAACACTATGTCGCCAAATGAATCTCTGCTTCCACCGTCAAATCCTCGTACGCAGATACTATTCTTCTGGATCCTCTCCTCTTTAATCTTTAATTTGTTTAAAGTGGAGAGAGGGCATATGTTTGCACTGGACCCATTGTCAACCAATACCCGGGTTACTACGGAATTTTTACATTTCACGGTGAGGTAAAGAGCTCTGTTGTGCTCGGTACCTTCCACAGGTAATTCATCATCAGCAAATGTAATTCTGTTTGTCTCAAAGATTCTGTTGGCTATTTTTCCCAAATGATTTACAGAGATCTTTTCAGGAACATGAGCTTCATTCAGGATTTTCATCAAAGCCAGGCGGTGCTCCTCTAAATGGATCAGTAATGACAACAATGAAATTTGAGCGGGGGTCTTCTTTAATTGATCCACAACAGAATAATCATGGAGTTTCATTTTTCTTAAAAACTCTTCCGCCTCTTCTTCCGTCACAGCTCTCTTTGTTGGCGTTGGATTGCTTTTAGTTTTTCTCAACTCTTCGGGAGTAAAACATCTTCCCGAACGTGTCAAGCCTTGCACCTCACACACTTCTTCCTTGATTTCTTTGCCCTTGTACATTACAGTCACCCGTTCATAGTTCCATGGGATGGCTTTGTTGTTGATGATCGGCAGCTGGATTACAGGTGCAATAATAACCCGATCTGTACGTGCTCCTTCCACGAATATAATGGGTTTGTTAGCAACCCCTGGCACTACCACTTTCGGCCTTTCTTGTTTTGCGGCAACTTTGCTCGATGATGCCTCATCGACTATTATAGACGGTTCATCACCATTTTTGTTCTGCTTAGACACCGGCTTCTCCTCCATTAACTGCTTATCTGGCTTGGTTTCATGAGTCTTGATCATCATGACAGTTTGTGAAGGCTTCTTTGTCTCTCCATCAGCTTGTATGATTTCTATCATGTTAGCCTCTTGATGGGTTGGCATTGGATTTCTATTGATATTTGGGGATTCGGGGGTTTCAACCTCGATTTTATTAGTATCAATCAGCTCTTGTATTGCATTTTTCAAATGCCAACATTTCTTCGTATCATGGCCTGGTGCACCGGAGCAATATTCACAGCTAATGATGTAATCCAGATTCTTTGGAGGAGGATTGGGTAGCTTGGATTGTACTGGTCTCAACATGTCTAGCTGTCTCAGCCTGTGGAACAGACTAGTGTAAGATTCTCCCAATGGAGTGTAAGTTTTCTTTTTCTGTTCCCTTTCTCCCCTGAATGCTGGCCTAGGCCTGAAACCTGGTCTGGGATAGGCTCGTGGGTAAGTATTTGGTGTGACAGGAGCACGCCAATTGGTGTGAACAGGTGGCTGATTGTATGCTTGAGCATGGTTAACGGCAAAATGAGGCTCTGAAGGGTGATAGTAGTGTTGGGACGAATCATGGTGGTAAGCTGATTGGCGAGGTCGCTGTTGATTATAGTAAAGCGGTGAACCTCTAGGTCCCGGCCAAATTCCTGAATCAACTACGGCTGCTTCCTCCCTCTTCTTTCTTCCGATTCCTCCTACCCCGCCTTGGATAGCTTGAGTAGTTGCCTTAATTGTTGAATAGCTCATGATTTTATTTGTCTTGAGGCCTTCTTCCACCATACCTCCCATCTTCACTACCTCGTTGAATGATTTTCCAACCGCTGAAACCAAGTGGGCATAGTAAGTTGGTTCCAAGGCTTGGAGAAAGTAGTCTACCATTTCGCTCTCCTTCATAGGAGGATACACTCTTGCTGTCTGTTCTCTCCACCGAAAACCATACTCTCTAAAACTTTCATTGTGTTTCTTCTCAAATTTGGTCAAAGATAATCGATCTGGGATGATTTCCAGATTGTATTGGAAATGGTATGCGAATGCCTGTGCCAGGTCATCCCAGGTGTACCATCTTCCATGGTCCTGGCGTGTATACCACTCCAAAGCTGATCCGCTTAGACTTTGACTGAAGTAAGCCATTAATAATTCATCCTTTCCCCCAGCTCCTCGCATCTTGCTACAGAAACCCCTTAAATGGGCTACTGGGTCGCCGTGCCCGCTGTATAGGTCAAATTTGGGCATCTTGAAGCCAACTGGCAATTGTACATTAGGGAATAAGCATAAATCTTTGTATGCTACACTGACTTGCCCACCTAATCCCCGCATGTCTCGGATCGATTGTTCTAGACTTTTGACTTTCCTGAACATCTTTTCTTGTTCAGCATTTTTGGCTGGCTTGTCAATTTCGGTTGGGAGATCAAACCGAGGAGCAGTTGAGTTGATTTCGGAGGCTTTGAGGGTGGGCTCCGGGGGGTAATATTGGTTGTCTTGGGCCTGAAATGTAGGCTCACTAGGAGATTTGTGGAATGTAACAGGGGGAGGTGCTACGAAAACAGGAGTCATAGGTGGAGGAAAGTACGGAATTGGTTTTGGAGGTGGAGACTGTGGTGTCTGAGAGGTGGTGCCTCGGTAGTGCTGATAAATGGGGAAACTTGGGGATAATTCAGTGGTGATATTATCCTGAGTTTGGGTCATTGATGGAGCAGGGTTATTTGGGTAAGATGGGGGTAACTGTCCTGTAGACCAAGCTTGGTACATCTCAGCCATTTGCTGCTTGAGCTTAAACATCTCTTCTTTCATTTTTCCGACATCCATCTCTTCTGTCTCCATACCTGTGTCAACATCTGGGATAGACATACTTTCGGGTATTGGTCCTTTTGATCTTGTGTGATAGTGATAATATGCCAGTATACTCTTTAGAGAAACTAACTGCTTGAATTCTGAAAATGAACAAACTTGTTAGTTGTGAGAGTTTAACACATATATAATCGCACGTTGAGATGCAATCCTCTTAGACAAATAATCCCTTTCTATTATGCATTTGCTCGGCTGCTTGTGTCGTCCCAGCTTTCTTGAAATTGAAAATTGTCATTCACTTTTATTTACTATATATATCTTTTATCGTAGTGGTCGAATCTTAAAGATTGCCTACGTATCATGCCTTACATGAATCAGATATTGTGTAGTTCGGACCAAAGGCAATCACTTTTATTCATTACACAAAGATGGAATTACATTTGAAAACTTTAAGAAAATGGCTTGAAAACACACACACTTAAATCAAAATAAAGATACAATTCTTAACATCTCACAATGTGCCCCACTTTCCACTTTTGTTGTCAAATATTGGGTTATCTGCTCAATGTGGTGCTTGACCCGGATGGCCTCCCAGCGTTCGATACATCCTTTCCAACTCCATTGCTAGATGACGAGCAAAAGTGGGCACATGCTCTGTAAATGCTTCATAATCCATTCCTTGGCAGTTTACATAACTTTGAGATGTGAAGACTGCCAGGTCGTGGATTTGTGCCCTGAAACCTTGGAGACGTTGGTCTTGGTCTTGCAATTGCTGCTGACGAGTGGTGGCTATATCTCTGACATGGTTTTCACGATCCAGAGCTGATTCTAACAGAGCTCGGAGTCTGGCCTGCTCTAATCTTGCTTGCGATCTTTCCCTGTCGATGTCTGCTTGTTGATGTTCTCTGTTGCATCTTTTTGCCTCTTCTAGTTGTGCACGAAGCTGGTCTTCTGATCGCATCCAATAGTCTTTTTCCTTCTTGAATTGTGCCTTGTCTTTTTCGGATTGCCTATCTTGGCGTTCCTTGTTAGATCTGGCTTCTTCGTTTAATTGTTGGATCCTTTCTTTTGCCTTGCTCAATGCCCTTTCGTTTTCCGCAAGAATGGAATCATAATCTTGCATTCTTTCAAAGAGATTGGCGATGGTTTTTTGATCCTTCCATTTCCTCTTTGGCATTTCAGAAATTCTTTTCATTTTTTTTGGAATTGAGCATGAAGATTTTCATTCTCACAAGCTAGACTCTTCTTCTCGCCTTCGGCTTCTTGTGCTTGTAAATCTTTTTCCAAACTGAGGCTTCTCAGATTTTCTTTTAGGGCATGGATAGTTGCTTTGTACCCTTTTTCCTTTTCTCCCCAGATCAACCGTTCTTGGATTTTATCATTGAAGTTTTGAACATGGGGTCTTTTTGTTGGCCTTTTTAGCTCAGGTTCTGGTACATCATCCACGCGAGACCGTTTTTCGAACCACCTTGCATATCCAGGATTTATCTCACCCTTTGTAGCGTCTAGGACTTGAGTATCACTTTTCAAGTATCGGCACCCATTCCACATCTGTTGAAGTAGAGCTTCGGGAATAGTGGCTTCTGGGTGTAATTCGATTACTTGCATACTCAAATCTTCATCATCAGGAACTATTTGATATCTCCCTAGTTGCCTTAGGACTCTTAGTGGTGCATACGGCTGAATGCTTCTCAATCCCAATAGCAGTAGATAACTATTTGAGGTTGACATATGTATTGCTTCCCTCATCGGGAGCCATCCCAGAGTCCATTCAATTTGATTTGCCGTTAAAGCCTTTAGATGAGATACCCATGCGTCTATCCCTTCTGGAGCTTGATAATTTTTTGTTCTTTCCTCATAGCTCTCGATGCAATTAGCTTTGTTTGACCCATACTGTATGATTTTGGGCTGTTGTTGGAGATGTTCAATCACCCACATTTGCAACAAAATTTTGCATCCTTTGAAGACTTTTGCTCCTGATTTACATAAAGTCAAAGCTCGATAAATATCTGATAGAATGATGGGGACAAGGGTGTGATTTTCTTTAATGGTGAGGATTTGCACAACTTTTGCGGTGCGAATATCAATTGTTCGCTATTTATTTGGGAAGACCATGACTCCTAGAAAAGCCACCATGAAAGCAAATCGACGGTGCATCTGCCAAGTGTCTTTGTTTTGCTTATTAGTAAGGCCTTTCTCATGAATTTCGAACCCATCTGATTTTCCGAACCTTGAATACAAAAAGTTGAAGGAACAACATCCATTGATGACATTGCTTTTCCTGATTTGACTGCTGATGTTCAGAAGACCGAAGAATCGATGTACCGAAGGAGACTTTGTGAATATCAAGCTTTGATTTCTTAAACTTCCGTCAAAACTAGCATATCCAGCTATCTCCTCTAATGTAGGAGTAAGCTCGAAGTCAGAGAAACGAAAAACATTGTGAGCAGGGTCCCAAAAAGTTACTAACGCCGCAATCAGATCATCACGGGGTTTAACTTTCATAATGTCCATGAGATTTCCCAAATGCTTGACGACCCATTTTTGACCGTCTTTGCCTAAATCATACCACCACATTTGAAGATGACATAGAAATTCTTCCGTACTTGTGGATGAGGGGCTTTGTGTGGTGCTCATTTTGTATCTGAAATTTAATTTTGATAAAGTCAAAATTCATTTCTTGAAAATTTATACTAAAAAAAAATCATTTTCGATTTTTTTTATTATTAAATACCTTTATTTCAAAATTTAAAACTATTTTTTTTCGAAATTTTTTTTTTTAAAAAAAAAAACAACCCATTTTATTCCCTTCTTCTCACCATGATTTTATTTAAGCTGGTCAACAAGCATGTTCGAGGCAAATGAATGCACAAGTAACAAGTAGGATGCATCATGATGGTCTTTTTATTTTTGGGTTCACCTGTCCTAGACAGACCCAACCCCTGTGTTGAGTCTCCAAGGCCAAATGTGTATGATGCAAATAGACGTTCCTACTAGGGATCCGGTACATGACTGAGTTATTCTAAGTGTAAAACCTTAGGTTGATTGTTCTAAACCTGGCTTACCCAAATGGACAGTTTGAGCCGAAGCGGGGGCAACGTACCGGGAGCACGAAAGTCTGCCCGGCCTAGTTACTTGTCCCAACTCCGTCTTATTTGGTATGACTTTAACAGAAAGGTGGGTCACGCGCACGTGTACACCATAAATTCAGAAGACTCAGAAAGAAGGGGGTTTCGTAGCAGTTGTATATATTCACAATTCAAATAATATTAAAGCGGTAAAAAAAATATTTAGCATATTAGCATGTAAACAGTTGAAAATCATAAAGCCAATTAACACAGATATTTTAAGCTCGAATTCTTTAAACCCTGAACCAATGGTTCTGGGTTACAATAACACTGGTTTTTTTTTTTTAAAAATTCCCCAGTAGAGTCGCCAGAGCTGTCGCACCTCCTTTTCACCGCGCCCGCGGGGGCGCGTGGGGAGTTTTCTCCAATTGAAGGACAGTCAAAACGGGATTTATTTAATTATTTAAGAGTCGCCACCTGGGATTTTTAAGGCGTCCCAAGTCACCAATTTCAATCCCTGAATCGAGGAGAATATGACTCTGTTTATTATTCTGCGAACCAGAAATCCTGAGTAAGGAATTCTGTTAATCCGGAAGAAGGTGTTAGGCATTTCCGAATTCCGTGGTTCTTTCACGGTCGCTTAACTATTTTTATTATTGGCTTAATTATCTTGATTTTATTAAATATATTGATGTTACATGATTTTTGCTACCGCTTATACTTACTGTGATTGAGGACCCTTCTTTGAATCGAATTACGCGTACGTATATTCGTGTTTAAAAAAATTGCGGACTTGTGTCACGCGTACGTGTACACAATAACTTTTGATAATATATTTATTAAGCAATCATTTTTCGAGATTGTGTTGAATCAAGAATATTTGTTTTTTTTTCTTAAATATTGAACCGCACATCGTGGGTTTTTTATGAAATTGATTTAACGCCTTTGAAAAAATCCTTTTATTAAATATTCGCTCGAAATTGCGCGTACGCATAATCCGAATTTTTGCTTTTAAAAATATAATCAGGGTACGCGAACGTATCCCTAATTGTGCAAAATATTTGCAATGGTATTAAAGATTTTTCCACAAATTGTTTGTTGTATCTATACATTTTATATGAAACTACTGAGAAATTCATATTCAAGGGGTGTCTTTAAATTCTTAAAAGAATTCACAATTTGTTGAATGTTGCCCGTTGATTATAATTTCCGCATATAACATGTTCATCCAAGACTATTCAAATTCTAAATAAAGAATAAAACATGATTAACACTATTCTTCACAAATACAACATATATATCTACATGCCCAATAATGAATTGTATATGAAACTAAAAATGATTTATGATGGGAAAGAAGTATATTTTTTTTACAGAGATCTATTTATATTATTTGATTTGTGCAAATCCTATTTCTAGTTGTCATTGAGATAAAGTATAGCAATTTGTATATTTCCTCTTATTCTCATATTATTTATTTTTATCCAGAATTATAATTGCTCAGTTTATTTATAACGATAAATAATCAAATTGATGAGAAAAGAGTTATTATTCAAATTGATTCAATTCGAATTGTATTACATACAACATAGTTGTACGCCTAAACATTCATAATATTCTTAATATCATGACGAGATATACCCAACTTACTTTACTCATATGATTATACCTGTCATCATACCATATAATAACTTATACCAATCTAAACAAAATCATATTTGTTACAAGATATTCTACTAATGTAACTTCTTAATCTTTACATTTAGCCAATGGTATTATGGGATGTAATCAATGGCCCATTTTTATGCCTTACTCCCTGTTTTGACAACTCACATATACCTATACCAATGAGATTTCGGAATGGATAACATTATTACAAACCTTTATATGAATTTCAAAATAAGACAATTTAACTCATAGCTATCAAATTGAATTCACTACTAGTTAACTAACATAAAAATGAAATTAAAACTAATGAACTTGGACAATTGGAAAATAGCATTTCAATTCAAGCTTCATTGATGAGTCATGTTGAATCTCTTTCCAACTTAAAATTTAAAAGACATGTACCTGAAAATGAAGGTAGGATGAGTAAATTTCAGCAGTAGCAGCAGTAACAAATTCAGCAGAATAGTAGTATTTCCACAGATTTGAGCGATAATACGACCCGAGGAAACCAGATGCACAATACAGTATTTTAAAAGACACTTCAGATTTTAACGGAACAGTGGAATCACATAAAGTTGAACAGATTCAACAAAAGAACAACATTTCAGATTTCAATTTCTTTTCAGTTTCAAATTCCCATTTTTTTCTGATTTTTCTGTTTCTGCTGCTGTATATCTGTGTGTGTGTGTGTGACTGTTCTTTTTGTTCCTTTTCTGTTTCTTCTTCCTCTCCTAAAATCTCTCAAACTCTCTTCTTCTGAAAATGATCCCTATCTCTGAAAACTGACCTCCCTCTCTCTGAAAAACTGATCTTTTCTTCTCCTCTTAAAATTTGTTTTTTAAACTCTCTCTAAGCTCTTTTTTTCTTCTTCTGGAAAACTCCCTTTTCCCCTCTTAAAAACTCTTCCTTTCTGTCTGTCCAGCTCCTGTATTTATACAGGGCTGGTTGCACCCTTTTAATGCTGGATGGACCTTTTATCCCTTTAAAAATTAGAAAGTTTCCATTAAAAACTACTTTTTTAATACTTTATATGATCCTAACCTGATTTTCAGCAGCCCCATTATCCCTTGTTCCCCATTATTATCTTAAACTATAGCCACTAACATTACATTATAATACACTAGCACTAACACCCTGTTTTTACTGTTTCATTCCCAGAAATGCCCCTGAAATCCTGATGTTATTATTGAAAAATCAGATCCTACTGCAAAACAGATTCTAAAATCTGTATAAACTTAATTATCTTTCTGATTTACAGCTATAACCAATCCTATTAACCTCCTAACACAATTGTATTTGACCAACTTTTGTAAACTTGAATTCAAACTTGACATTACAGCAATATTACACTGAATTCAGAACTAACATCATAACAACATATTACTGAAATTATCATAACAATTCAGACTGGATTTAACATTGAACCAAAATCAAACACACACAGGATCATTGTCAATACTGACAATGCCCTGAAACTTTAATGTTCAGACAATAACATATATACAACACTTATTTTGACAGATTCATATAAACCATGATGACTTAACTGACGAGTATTAGTTAAAAATGATTATCTACAATATCTGTCAACAAACAGTACATAATAATAGAAACAGATTGTTTCAATCAGTATTATTATGAATGAGAATTCGTAATATAACTAATCGACGAACTTAATCGAGTCGATTGCTTACATTATAAATAGTCATAACCAACAGAAATAATTTCATATTTGACCATATAGACGGGCATGAGACAAAGATGACAGAATTAATAAAATAAAATCATGAAAATTTAACAAGCTATTAAGACAAACAACAATACACGTAGAATACACAAAAGAAAAATAGAAAAAAATACCTCTGACCCTTCAAATGTATTCCGACTTGGACTCAACTTGGATTCGGACTTTGTTTGAAATCAAACAGACCTTAGTCGAAGTATTTTCCACTGAAAATACTTCGACTAAGGTCGATTAAACTTCAATCTTTTAATCAATTTGGACAAAAATTCAGAAGTTTGGTATTTCTAGGTTTCCTGAAGGTTCGATTTGGGACCTAATCATTTCTGGTTAGATTCGAGGGAAACCAAGTACGACACAAGGGTGAGGGAAGCCTAGGGGTCATTCGGTGTCATTTTAAAACAGATCTGGGTAAGTTCTTGTTTGGCTCGAATCTTCAAAAGAAGATTCGAGAAGCTCGGAACTGATTCGAGCCAAACAAACAACAGATCCATACTCAGGATGACTAGGGGAAGCTATGGTGTCGATTTGGGACTGTTAGGTTTAGATCAGGTTTTCAGGCCAACCTTCGATTTAAGATTCGAAGGGTTGGGGCCTGATTCGAAGGAATCTAAGGTCATATTCGTGTAGAGGATGTTCAGGGGATCTTAGGGTGTTATTTTGGTGACCGGCGGCGTTGATGCCGCCGGGTTTCAGGCTTTGGGGTCTTAGGGCGGCTAGGGTTAGGTGGGAGGGTCTGAGGAAGATGGTGAACAGGAGCGGAGGGGGGGTGTTTAGTTAGGGGGCCGGGGTAAGGGTTATGGGTTTATATAGGGGAATGGTGGGTGGATATTGACCGTTGGATTAGGCAGGATGGACGACTGAGATCTATTCACTTAACCAAACGGTGTCGTTTGGTTTAAGTTAGGGGGACGGGTTGAACCGGGTGTTGGATCGGGTAAAGGTCTCGGGTTAGGGTGATGAAATCTTGGCCGTTGGATGGACTTAATCCAACGGCCCTTGACGAGAGGTGACCAAACGTCGTCGTTTGGTTCTGGCTTTGAATTGGACCGGACAGGCTGTTTTGGATTGGGCTGGGGTGGATAAATTGATTTGGGCCTGGATTTTAATCCAGGTCCAAATCTTACAACTTGTATACATTTTTTATTTTCTGATTTTATTAATTAATAAAATCCTAATTAAAAATAAAAACAAAATTATCATTACAATAATATTAACTATAATATAATTTTAACTTCACAAAAATATATTAATTACTCTATAACAATTATTTAACACATAGACAAAACATCAATCACACAGTGAAACATTTGAAATAGAACCAATGCATATTTTTGTGATTTTATTTAAATTATCTTTTAAATGCATGATTAAATCCTATATGCATGCAATATGTATTTTATTTTATTTTTATTTTATTAAAACATAGTAAACATTTATGGATATAACACAATTATTTAGCATCACACAAAATTCAAAAATTACACAGTAAAAGAAATTTATTTTATTTTTTGATTTATTTTGGAGTAGTTTTCGTAAAGCAAAAATCACGTGCTCACAGGCGCCTGCATCTTAGACTTGAATCGAATTCCCTTGTTCTCCAGGTAGGTGCCTACAACTTGAATTTGAAATGAATTCCCTTGTTCTCCAGGTGGGCGCCCGATGCTGACTTAAGATTCGAAATAAATTTCATTGTTCTCCAAGTGGGCACCTACAACTTAAGCTTGAAATGAATTCCCTTGTTCTCCAGGTGGGCGCCTGATGCTGACTTAAAATTTGAAATAAATTCCCTTGTTCTCCAGGTGGGCACCTGTAACATAAGCTTGTAATGTATTCCCTTGTTTTCCAGGTGGGCGCTTGATGCCAAAACTTGAAATGTATTCCCTTGTTTTCTAGGTGGGCGCCTGATGCCAAAACTTGAAATGTATTCCCTTATTTTCCAGGTGGGCGCCTGATGCCAAAACTTGAAATGTATTCCCTTATTCTCCAAGTGGGCGCCTGATGCCATAACTTGAAATGTATTCCCTTATTTTCCAGGTGGGCGCATGATGCCAAAACTTAAAATGTATTCACTTGTTTTCCGGGTGGGCGCCTGATGCCAAAACTTGAAATGTATTACCTTTTTTTCTAGGTGGGCGCCTGATGCAAAAACTTGAAATGTATTCCCTTGTTTTCCAGGTGGGCGCCTGATACCAAAACTTGAAATGTATTCCTTTGTTTTCCAGGTGGGCGCCTGATGCCAAAACTTGAAATGTATTCCCTTATTCTCTAGGTGGGCGCTTGATGCCAAAACTTGAAATGTATTCCCATGTTTTCCAGGTGGGTGCCTGATGCCAAAACTTGAAATGCATTCCCTTATTTTCCAGGTGGGCGCCTGATGCCAAAAATTAAAATTTATTCCCTTATTCTCCAGGTGGGCGCATGATGCCAAAACATGAAATGTATTCCCTTGTTTTCCAGGTGAGCGCCTAATGCCAAAACTTGAAATATATTCCCTTGTTTTCCATGTAGGCGCCTGAAGCCAAAACTTGAAATGTATTTCCTTGTTTTCTAGGTGGGCGCCTGATGCCAAAACTTGAAATGTATTCCCTTATTCTCCAGGTGGGCACCTGATGCCAAAACTTGAAATGTATTCCCTTATTCTTCAGGTGGGCACCTTCCATTACAACAAAACAGACCAAACAAAAGAAACTTTTCTGCCCCAGCTTGGTACTAGGAACATCTGTGAATGTTAATCGAATCATGTTATCCAAAAGAGCTCTAAGAATTTAAAAGCTAAATCCCATTATCCAAGAGAGACCTGAAAATTTTAAAAATTAAATCTCATCTTAAGAGTGAAAACTTCATAGCTATATTTTATTTCCTAGAGGTAAAATTTAAGCTAAACCTTATTTTCTATGCAGGTCTTAAAAAAACATAAAACTAAATCCCATTATCCAGGAGGGTCCTGAGAAACTAAAAAATACATCCCATTATCCAGGAGGGTCCTAAAAACTTGAAATTAAATCTCATCTTAATAGTGAAAACTTCAAAGCTAGATTCTACTTCTTAAAGATAAAACTTATGCTGAATCTCATGATATATGAAGGTCCTAACACTTAAACTAAATCTCATTATCTCGGAGGGTCCTGATAACCTAAAACTACATCCTATTATCTAGGAGGGTCCTAAAAATTTGAAATTAAATCCCATTATCCAGGAGGGTCCTGATAACTTACGGTCGAGCCTGTCTGGCACACGCTTTCCTCACTGAGGGTTCTTCCAGAACACAAAATTTCCTGCCTCTGTTTCAATCAAAGAAAAACTTATCAGTTTGAAAATGTGGTGGTTAGTTTGCGGCATTCTTGCTGAGGGTGGCCTTTCCACTGCCATGCTTTATTCTGATTAGTTGCCTTGGGCTGGCAAAGAATTGTTTGACCTTCTAATCAAATCTCAACCACAGAACCCTGAATGACCCGAGTGCCCCACACTCATCTTGCTGTTTTACATTTTTGTCCTTCCAATTTGAACCTTTGTATCTCTTCAAAGTTCATGAAATCACTTGACCACTTGAACTCTCACTAACACCTTATTTCTCATTTTGAAGCATGCTATTTCTTGTATGCTTCGGCCACACTTTGCTTTGTTCAATTGAAAGTTGGTAATAAGCTTTGAAATCTTTTCTTGCTTTCTTAAACAAGGCTAACATTGAAAAAGACTCAGAGAAGTAAACCCAAAAGAAAATGAAGCAAAGTGACTTCGAGAAACAAAGACAGAGAGGGAATTTTAGACAGAGATGACTATTTGAGGAAGAGTGGAAAAGAGACTTACCTGAGCGAGGCAACTGGCTCCAATGATCATGACATGCATTTCGGATTAATCAGCCCAAATCATTCCCCTAATCATATTTCATTTTGTGCTCCGTCTTCGTACTTCGCAACCAGGATTTTCCATGATCCAAACTCTCGACAAAGTCAACTGTAGTGCCCTGACGGGTTTTCACCAACAAACCACTTTCATTTGTTCATCTTTCAACTTACTGTCACCTTACGGTGCCCGTGAGGGTTTTCACCAATAAGACTCTCTCATTTATTCATTTTTCCTTGTGTAGAACGGAGTGTTGCCCATGATGTTAATCATACCTCTATCTCGCTTGACTTGGCATTCCTCAAAGATTGATCGGAAGGTCTTTCTTTGGACTGTCGTGTAGGCTTTTGGATAGGGTTAGAAAGAAAGGGTATCATAAATGCTCAAAGCAGCTTGAAAGGGCTCAAAATTACAACATTTGGAATCAGATCTCTTACGAAAAACACAACTTCTGCCCCAGTTTCTTTGCCTGGGGAACTTTGAATTTTATTTTGATGGGATAGAACCATGAGGCTACCTACGTATCCTTAAAAGGAATCAGGTCGAACGTAGTTCAAGACATAGGAATTGCTTTGTTTTTGTTACTTTTCTTTTCTTTTTCTTTTCTTTCTTTTGCTCTAACTTTTTTTTCATTTTTCTTTTTTCTCTTTTTCCCTTATTTTTTTTCTTTTCTCTTTTTATTCATATTTTATGTATCTATATTTCTAAACTCTGCTTCTGATTCTAAAAGAGGGGTATGAAAGAAAATCAATAAGGCTAAAAAGGGGTAACAAAGGATAGAGTGTTTAGATAGCAGAATAAAATTCCTTCATCATTCCAATCTTCAAAACATACCAAGTACAAACAACACAATTAGACAAACCAAAGAAATTATACATAATATCTTTTGACAACATCAGAATTAATAGTCATATCTACACATTTGCCTTCTATATCTATTAAATACAAAGCACCATTGGACAACACTCTTGTTACAACGAACAACCCCTGCCAATTTGGGGCAAACTTACCTTTAGCTTCAGCCTGATGTGGAAGGATACATTTTAGTACTTGCTGACCCACTTCAAATTTCCGGGAACACACCTTCTTGTTATATGCTCTTGCCATTCTCTTCTGATATAATTGACCATGACACACTGCCGCCAGTTTTTTCTCGTCAATCATACTTAATTGCTCCAATTGGATTTTGACTCATTCATCATCATCAATTTCAGCTTCAGCAACAATTTAAAGGGATAGAATTTCGACCTCCGCTGGTATAACTGCTTCAGTACCATATACCAACAAATAAGGAGTTTCATCTACTAAAGTGCAAACAGTAGTGTGGTAACCCAGCAAAGCAAAAGTCAACTTTTCATGCCATTGCCTAGAACCTTGCACCATCTTCTGAAGTATCTTCTTTATGTTCTTGTTAGCCGCCTCAACAACTCCATTTGCCTTGGGGTTATACAGGGTGAAATTTCGATGCGTAATCTTGAATTGTTGGCATACTTCTTTCATCAAATGGTTGTTAATGGGGTTATACAGGGTGAAATTTCGATGCGTAATCTTGAATTGTTGGCATACTTCTTTCATCAAATGGTTGTTAAGATTAGCACCATTGTCCGTGATGATTACCTTGGGGATTTCGAACCGACAAATGATGTTTGAATGAACAAAATCGACCACTGCCTTCTTTGTCACAGATTTGAAAGTCATAGCTTCAACCCACTTAGTGAAATAGTCGATGACCACCAGAATAAACCTGTGCCCATTTGACGCCGCTAGCTCAATTGGTCCAATGACATCCTTGCCCCAAGCAACAAAAGGCCAAGGTGCAGACACTGTATGCAACTCAGAGGCGGAGAATGAATCAAATCACCGTGTACCTGCCATTGATGACACTTGCGCACAAAGCTGATGCAATCTCGTTCCATGGTGAGCCAATAATACCCTGCCCAAAGAATTTTCTTTGCCAAAATATACCCACTCATATGCGGTCTGCAAACTCTGGAATGCACTGCGATCATGATAGTCATGGCTTGTTTAGCTTCTATGCACCTTAGCAGTCCAAGATCTGGAGTTCTCTTGTACAAAATTCCCCCGCTCAAGAAAAATCCACTAGCCAAACGTCGAATTGTTCTCTTTTGATCATCGGTGGCCTGTATCGGATACACCCCCATCTTGATGTATTCCTGAATATCATGGAACCATGGTTTACCATCAAGTTCCTTTACAACCATATTACGGTAAGTAAGCTGATCACGAACTTGAATATGCAGAGGGTCAACATAAGCCTTATCTGGATGGTATAACATTGACGTCAAGGTAGTCAAGGCATCGGCAACACCATTATGGATCCTAGGAATATGCATGTACTCTACTGATCTGAATCGTTGACAAAGATCATGTAAACATTGTCGATACGGTATGAGCTTTAAATCCCTAGTCTCCTATTCTCCCTGAATCTGGTGCACCAACAGATCCGAATCTTCAAAACCAATAATTCCTGGACTCCCATGTCTATAGCTAGCCTCAAACCCAAAATACATGCCTCGTACTCAACCATGTTGTGGGTACAATAAAAATGAAGTTAGGCCGTAACAGGGTAGTGATGCTCTATTTTAGAAATGAGCATAGCCCCTATTCCGACACCTTTCATATTAGCAGCTCCATCAAAGAAATTTTCCAATCTGGCTTCTCATCCTGCTCCACCTTGTCAATATGCATTATCTCTTCATCAGGAAAATAGGTTTTCAATGGCTCATACTCTTGATCCACCGGGTTCTTGGCCAAATGATTGGCCAATGCTTGGGCTTTCATCACGGTTCGAGTCATATAAATAATGTCGAACTCTGTGAGCAAAATATGTCACTTTGCAACTCTTCTTGTGGGCATATGCTTCTGAAAGATATACTTCAAAAGATCCAGGTGAGAAATGATGTAAGTAGTGTAGGACGGCAGATAATGCTTCAACTTTTGTGCTACCCAAGTCAGGGCGCAACATGTCCTTTCAAGGGGAGTATATTTAACCTCATAGGATGTAAACTTCTTGATGAGATAATAAATGGCTTGCTCCTTCCTGCCAGTGATGTCATGTTGACCCAACACACAACCGAATGAATTATCTAGGACTGTCAAATAGAGAATTAAAGGTCTCTCGGGTTCCGACGGGACCATCAAAAATGGGTTTGACAAGTACCCCTTGATCTTATCAAATACCTCCTGGCACTCATCAGTCCATTTGACCGCAACATCCTTTTTCATCAACTTAAAGATGGGCTCATAGGTTGTTGTGAGTTGAGCGATAAACCTGCTGATGTAGTTTAAACGCCCGAGCAAACTCATCACCTTAGTCTTATTCCTTGGCGGTGGTAATTCTTGGATAGCTTTGATCTTTGACGGATCCAACTCAATGCCTCGCTGACTGACTATGAACCCCAACAGTTTCCCTGGTGAAACACCAAAGTACACTTTGCAGGGTTGAGCTTAAGATTGTACCTGCGGAGCCTCTAGAAAAGCTTCCTCAAGTCTCTAACATGGTCGGACTGCTACTTTGACTTTATGATCACATCATCTACATAAACCTCAATCTTCTTGTGTATAATGTCATGAAATACGGTAGTCATTGCCCTCATGTAAGTTTCCCCAACGTTTTTCAAACCAAATGGCATTACCCGGTAGCAATATGTTCCCCATGGTGTGATGAACACTATCTTTTCTGCATCTTCCTCATCCATCAAGATCTGGTGGTACCTCACATAGCAATCCACAAAAAACCCAATCTCATGCTTAACACAGTTATCAATCAAAATGTGGATATTTGGAAATGGAAAATTATCCATTGGACTTGCTTTGTTGAGATTGCGGTAATCAACGCACACCCTGGTCTTACCATCCTTCTTTGGCACTGGCACAATATTAGCTAAAGAAGTGGGGTATCGCGTGACTCGAATGACCTTTGCATCCAACTATTTTGTGATTTCTTCCTTGATCTTCACACTCATGTCAATATTGAACTTCCTTAACTTCTGCTTAACGGAAGGGAATTCCAGATCAATTGGCAATTTGTGAACTACCAAGTCAGTACTCAAACCCGGCATGTCGTCGTATGACCATGCAAAAATGTATTTATATTCAAACAGTGCTTTGATTATTTCTTCCTTGATTTGTGGTTACAAGTTTACACTTATCTTGGTTTACCTGATATTATATGGATCCCCTAAATTGATTGCTTTAGTTTCATTCAAATTAGGCATGGGTTTCTCTTCAAAATGATTTAGTTCTTTACTAATTTCCTCAAATGCTTCCTCTTTATCATATTCTATTTCATCATAACACTCTATTTCTTGTATTATTATTTTAGAGTTAGATTGGCTTTTAAGATTTGGCCGAAGATTCCTCATGCATGTCATGTCATTAAAACCAGCATAAAAAGAACTGTACAAAGAAAGACAAAAAGGACACTATCAGGAGTAATGGAAAAAGGGAAATTGCATTTCATTGAAAATAAAGGATAAGAGGGTTTGTACATCAAACAAGCAAAAAAATAAAATCTGGATTACAACCCTAGAATAATCCAGATAACAGAAAGGAAAACAAAGCAAACTACCAAGACTCCTTCCGAGTAGGGAGAAGAGTAGAATTCCAATTGTTAAGCTTCACTTTTGGCCCTATAAACTGCACGTCTGCTTTGCTGGAACCTTCCCCAATTTCTACCATGTTCACCTCATCAAATAGACTCTGGAACCTTTTACTCAACTCTTCATTAAAGTCAACCACATGCTTTGGAACTGCAGACACCGGACGCTTCACTACCCCTGACTGGACGAAAGACCTAGAGAGACGTGGGATAGGCTTAGGGAGCGACCATGCCTTCTTTTTAAACTTTTTAGCCTTCTTCACATCATCCCCTGTGGGCTTGAACTCCAGACCAAATGTACCTAGATTTTCACGTAGAGACACTGGTTGCACGATACCATGCAAAGATGTGCCCAGACCCTTGCCCGTCAAAAAGCCATTCTTTAGCATTTCGTTTGCTACCATGACGGTCGCAGAAGCTAGCTTTGGACCTGGAATGTATTCCCCTTCCGGAACCTTCTCAACTGACACTGTTTCAGAAACTTGGTAAACCCAAGGCCCCTTAACATCTTCAACCTCAATAAACGGGACGGATGTATCATTGTAAGCACATAAGTTCTCATTACCATGCACATCGATTTCCCATTTATCCCACTCGAACTTTACCATATGGTGCAAAGAAGACGGGACTGCTTTGGAAACATGTATCTAGGGCCTACCCAACAGCAAATTGTAAAAGACAGCCACATCCAGTACTCGGAACTCTATGGTAAATTCAACTGGTCCTATTGCCAGTTCGAGCATGATATTGCCAATAGAATCTTTTCCCTCTCCGTCAAAACCTCGGACACATATACTATTCTGGTGGATCCTCTCAACATCAATTTTCAACTTGTATAGAGTGGAAAGAGGGCAAATGTTTGCATGGAACCATTGTCAACTAACACCCTTGTGACCACAAAATCTTCGCATTTCACTATGATATAAAGAGCCCGATTGTGTTCCGTACCCTCCAAAGGTAGCTCATCATCCGAGAAGGTGATCCTGATTGCCTCGAATATCTTATTGGCAATCTTCTCGAAATGGTTCACTGTGATCTTGTCAGGGACATGAGCTTCATTCGGAATCTTCATGATGGCTCGGTGGTGCTCGTCTGAATGTATCAACAATAATAGAAGAGAAATTTGAGCGGGGGTCTTTCTCAATTGTTCCACTATAGAGTAATCATGCACCTTCATTTTTCTCAAAAATTCTTCCCCCTCCTCTTCAGTGACTGGTTTCTTCACTAGAATTGGGTTATCTTTCAGTGACTTAGCTTTCCTTAATTCCTCTAGGGTAAAGCATCTCCCCGAACGAGTCAAACCTTGGGTTTCATTAACTTCCTCTTCCACTTCTTTCCATTTATAAGTTACTATCACTCGCTTGTAATTCCATGGAACAACCTTGGTGTTATCTGTCGGCAACTGGGTCACAGGTTTAATAATAACAGGGGCAACGCAAGCCCCTTCCACAACAATGACAGGCTTACTTGCTACCCCCATCACGACCACTTTTGGCTTTCCTTGCTTTGTTTCAACATCATATAGGAACCCCTTCGTGACTACCATAGGTTGCTTATCATTGGGCGTGCTCAGACTTTGAAGGCTTCTTGGGCTCCCCATCCTTATGCACTATCTCAATCATGTGCGTTTTGGGATGGGCTGGCAATGGATTTTGATTAATGTTCGGAGTTTTTGGACTCTAGACCACAATTTGGTTTGTATCGATGAGCTCCTGGATGGCGTTCTTCAAATGCCAACATTTTTCAGTGTTGTGCCTCGGAGCATTAGAAGAATATGCACATCTGAGGGAATAATCCAGCTTCTTTGGAGGGGGGTTTGGTAATTTTGACTGAATTGACCTCAGAATATCCAAACGGCCTCAACCTCTGAAATAAGTTGGTATAAGACTCCCCAAACGGGGTGAAATTTTTCTTCCGCTGCAGCCTTTTATTTCTATACTTTGGCCTGGATCGAAAGCTTGGACCAGTAGGGTTTCAGTATATTTGTGGAGGGGGTAAGTGTTTTGTGGAGCCGGGGCACGCCATTGCGGGGAGGGAGGGGGTTGAGCATACGACTGTGCGTGGTGGACATGGTATTGGGGTGGCCTGACTCAACACTGATGTTCTGGTGGTGGGAAGTAGTGTTGGGGTGGATTATATGGAGTTTGGGTATATGTCTGAGGCTGGGGTCGAGGCTGGGTGTAATGGTGAGGGGAGCCCCTTGGGCCATGCCACAATCCTGAGACAACCATAACAACATCTTCTTTCTTCTTTTTCCCTAACACACCCCCAGTGCCATTCTAGATCGCTTGTGCAGTTGCTTTGATGGTAGAGTAACTCATGATCTTGCTTTATTTGAGTCTTTCCTCTACCATTCCTCCCATTTTTACCACTTTATTGAAATACTTACCTATGGTCGAGATCAGATGACCAAAGTAAGTAGGCTCCAAGGCTTGGAGAAAGTATTCTACCAATTCATCTTCCTCCATTGGAGGGTTGACTCATGCCGCCTGTTCTCTCCATCGGAAGCCATACTCCATGAAACTCTCACTGGGATTTTTCTCTACATAGTCAAAGACAAGCGATCTGGTACAATCTCTATGTTGTACTAGAAATGTCGAGCAAAATCCTGGGCCAGATCATCCCAAGTGTACCACCTACTGTTGTCCTGGCGGGTGTACCACTTCAATGCTGCACCACTCAGACTTTGGCTAAAATATGCCATCAATAGTTCATTTTTCCCACCGACGCCCCTCATTTTTCTGTAAAATCCTCTCAAGTGGGCCACGGGGTCTTCGTGCCTGTCATACAAGTCAAACATGGGCATTTTGAATCCGATAGGCAGTTGGACATCAGGAAATAAGCATAAATCCTTATAAACCACGCTCACTTGGTCCCCTAACCCTTGCATATTTTTCAGTGATTGCTCCAAGCTTTTTACTTTCCTATATATCTCCTAGTGCTCCGTGTTTTTGTGTGGCTTCTCAGTTTTGACAGGAATATCGAAGTGGGGAGTGTAGGAGTAGTGATCTAGGACTTTGAAGGTGGGCTCTAGGGCATAGTACTGGTTATCTTGGGCTTGAAACACCGGCTCACTAGAAGATGGATGTAGTGTAGCTGGTAGAGGTGCTATGAAGACAGAGGTAGCTAGCGGAGGGGGGTATGTGGTTGTTTTGGCTGGTGGAGCTTGGATGGTTTGGGAAGTGGTGCCATGATAGTGGTGGTAAGGGGTAAAGCTTGGTGCGTGTTGTGGGGATAAATCAATAATGGGGGGATTTTGAGATTGGGCCAGTGGTGGGACGAAAGCAGGGTTGGCGGGGTATGATGGTAGAGGATGCCTATCCATGCCTGGTACATTTCGGCCATTTGGTGTTTCAGCTTATGTAACTCTTCTTTCAAACTATGCTCAGATTTCTCCTCCTCTCTCGGTGGGTCAATAACACTCGCGTTCAATTCTTTGCCAGCCATGATTTCCTTGTGTTTAGACCTGGTATTGTATGGGTGGGTTGCCAGAATGCCAAAAAATCTAACCACCTTCCTATGCTCAATGACAATAGCAAACTTGTTAGTGTTCAAGATTTTAACAGATAGGCAACCGCACGTTTGGGATGCAATGCACTTGAACAATTAAAAGTTTCTCTTCTCTCTTTTCTTTTCTTTTCACTCCTGCCCTTCTTTAGTCACTATTGACTTTTCCCACTTGGTTTTTGTCACTCCCCTTTTATTTTTGCACTTGTTTTTGTTCTCTCGTTTTGTCATTCTTTCTTTTTTATTTTATGGTTATGATCGAATCTTATGGGATTGCCTACGTATCACGACGCTGCATGAATCAGATCATTGCATAGTTCAGGAGATAAGTGTGAAAAAAAAATATTTTTGGGTTTTCAAATTTTCATAAAATAAAAATATTTTGATTTTCCTCTATTACAACGACTCCGTCCTACAGACTTTAACATAAAAAACTAACAGACTCTAAAAGAAACTGCAATGCAGACTCGAAAGTAGGCTAACAGACTCCGAAAGAAACTGAAAATATAAACTCAAAAGTGGACTAACAGACTCCAAAAGAAACTAAAAATACAGACTCAAAAAATAAAATTAGAAATACATAAGTACCTCAATTATTGCTCCAGGGGCCCATGGGACATCAGTCGGTCTCGCCGCGGGCCTACGTGCCATATCTTCTTGGAGGTGATATAGGTCGTCCATTATCTGATGGACAAAAATCATAACTGCAGCGAAGAACATGGACCTGGTCATGTCCTCGCATTCATTTCACTTCATCATAATATAGTCAGTAATCCTTCTAATCCTCTCCCTGATGACGCCCTTCTCTTGTAGCAGACGTCCAATTTGAGATCTAGCCTCCAAAATCTGTATGGCCGTATGATTTTGCTCTTGCAATTGTTGCAGGTCTTCTTCTAGTTGCAACATCAAGGCGTAGCAGTGTTCTCTTTCTTCTTTGAAGTTCTTTGCTTGCTTGGTCATTTCACTCTCAAGGGTATTGATCTTTTTCTTCAGACCCATGATTCCTTTGTCGTACTTTTCCTTCAACTGTTGAACGAAACTTGCTTGTTCCTTCGCATTTTTGGCTAACTTTGCTTGCGCCTTTGCTAGTTCACCTTCAGTCTTTTCCAAATCAGATCCATAGCCACATACTTTCTGCCTAAGATTGTTTATGAGTTTCTCATCATTTCCACTTCTGGCAAGGTTCTCAGCTGCTATTTTCATCTTCTGGATTTGGGCTCGGAGGTCTTCATTTTCTTGGGCTAACCTTTTCTTTTCACCCTCGTCTGTAGAGGCTTTCAAACTCCTCTCAAATTGAAAATCTCTGACTTGCTTTTCCAACTTGCTTATGATGGCCCTATACTAATTTTCTTTGGTCAACCAGGCCCATTGTTCTTGCGACGCTTCAACAAATTCCTGGATGTGAGGCTATTTGGTGGCCTTTCAGGTTTGGCCCTTGCAGTGACCTTCTTTCTATGCCAAGCAAGATAACCAGGCGAGACCTCGCCGTTGGACAAGTCACGGACTCGAGTGTTTGCTATCAAATACTAGCACTCATTCCAAATATGACGAACTACTTCTTCATGAAATTGGCCATCAGAGCGGATTTCAACTGCATGAACACTAAGATCCTCATCCGGGGGCACTACCTGGCATCTTCCCAACTGTATCAACACTCGATATGGGGAATAAGGCTGGATGACTCGAAGGCCCCTTAGGAGGATGTAAGGACTGATGGAAGGCATATACACAATTGTAGTTATGGAACGAAGGCGGGATATCCAATCTCCAACCCCTTCTGGCAGTTTGAACCCTGAGACCCTTGTGTCAAACTCTTCAATGCAGTCTTTCCCTGTAGATCCGTAATTCATATATCGAGGGCAGTGACACAGATGCTCAATCATCCACATTTGTAGTAATAAATTGCACCCTTCGAAAAAATCTGCTCCGGCTTTGCAGGCCGTGAGAGCTAGGAATATCTCAGATACTATCATAGGGGCGAGTGTGCTCTTGGCATTGGTAATCAAAACATTGACGACTCCAGCTACCTGTAGATCAATATTCTCATCTTTCCAGGGGAACACTAGAAGACCCAAGAATGCCACCATGAAAGCAAAGCACTTATGCTCTTCCTACTTTGATCGGTTCCATTTGCTACAGATTCCACTTTACGGGTTGTCAAATCCTCTTACATGCTTGTACCGCTGGTATATGAAGTGTAGAGTGGAAAACCCGGCCGCCAAATCCGCATATTGGACTTGCCTGGTTGTTTTTAGCAAATCCAGAAACTTGTGAGGGGTGACGGCCCTTGGAGTGACCAGGTATTTATGTCTTAGACCCTCGGTACTCCCAACATAACCCGCTATCTCCTCCAAAGTGAGTGTGTGGTCGAAGTCCGAGAAATGCAGAACGTTGTGAGTTAGGTCCCAAAATATCACCAGTGCCTTTATTATGTTTCCCCTAGTCCTGATCTTTAGTAACCCAGTGAGTATCCCCAAGTAATGGTTGACCATGTCTCGTCCTTGCTTACCCAAATCTTCCCACCACATATGTAGTTCCAATGGAATCTTGGACATGAACTTCATTGGTAAATTTTAACTCATGCTCATTCTGCATATTTAGATTAAGGTGATTGGTTTAAAACAACGTGAGTTTTTATTCAAAAGCTAAATAAAATAAAAATAAAAAAAATCTCTTTGCAAAAATTCAAAAAATAATCAAGGCTACTTTTGCACATACGGCCCTTCAGCACTTCGAAATGGAAGCTTTTAGGGATGTGTTTGCTAAGTGGCTAAAAACTGTCAAAGAAACCGTCGATGGCTATTCTTGCAAAAACGGCCTTCCGGCGTCCCGTTGGGACACTTGGCTATTTAGACAAGAACGGCATCACCCACTTTTATTTATAACAAAAATAATGATACTTCACATTTTTTCAAAAGCGGGGTTGGACCGATGAGGATTGCCTACATATCCCACATCCGGTGAGAATCAAACCTGCGTAGTTCGGCCAGTTTTGACGTGATGAGAAAAACATAAACCACTTTGTACTAACCCCTTTTTTCTTATTTATTTCAAAAATCTCTTTTTCTTCTTTTTTTTCAAAATTTCAGCAGAGTTTCGGGATATTTTAAACACCAGGTTTTTGGAAAACGGGTGAAATCCTCTCTCATACCTCAAACTTGGTTTTTCTTTGATTTTTCCTACCTAATCCAGAATCCGGTCAACATGCAAGCCAAAACAAATGAATGCACCGGTAGCACGTAAAAAAAGCATCAGGTTGGTCTTTTTATTTTTGGGTACACCTATCCTAGACGGACCCAACCCCTGTGTTGAGCCCCCAAAGTCAAATGCACATTACGCGAACAAATGTTTCCACTAGGGATCCGGAATGAGGCTTTGTTATTCTATGTTTAAAACCTGGGTGTATTGTTCTAGACCTGGCTTACTCGAGCGGACAACTCGAGCAGAGGGGGGCAGCGTACCGGTAACCAAAAGATCATCCGGCTTTGCAACTTGTCCGAACCTCGTTCTAAATTAGGGTATGACACTAACAGAAAAGAAGTAACGCCAGCGTGCACTTCCCAGAAGTTTAGAAGAGAAGGGTTTCGTAGTAGTTTATATATAGTTCAAATAATATCAAAGCGATAAAAAGCGACATTTAGCACATTAGGCCCGAGCATGTAATAAAATCAGATAATAAATAAAATCCAGATATAACAATTATTCTAAGCTCGAATTCTTGAACCCTGAACCAGAGATTCTGGGTTTGATCCCCAGCAAAGTCGTCAGAGTTGTCACACCTTCTTTTTCTACCCCGAAAGGGGTATAGGGGAGTTTTTTCAATTAAAGTGACAATAATCGAAACAGGATTATTTATTCAAATTCAGAGTCGCCACTTGGGATAATTTATGGTGTCCCAAGTCACCAATTTAAAATCCCGAATCAAGGCCTAATTATCTGATTTATTACATAATTTAAACCTATGTGCATTTTTAAATTTCAAACATAATTTATTACATAACCGCTTTTATTGGTTATGGGATTAATCTGGAACAAGTTACGATTGTCGTACACTTGTTTGTTTGATACACACTGCGACTCATGTCACGAGAATCGTACCCACAATTTACAACATGTTTAAATTATTAGCATTATTAGTTGTTACGGCCAGGTCACATAAATGTACCCCCGAATTTGGAAATTACGTATCACAACTACGTCACGGGAACCGTACCCGTAGCTATGATAATTTATTATAAATGCGCCTAAAGCAAACTACGAATGTTCAAAATATTTTCTACACTAGTTATGAATGTTCCAAGTCTTTTCCACACTTATTTTTGTATTAATGTGAGGGCCATAGATTATGGGGTTCATTTGTGAATGGCACGCCTCAATATACTTCAAAAAAAATTTCATTCAACTAAATCAAACTATGAGTGTTCATTTTTAAAACTAATTAGGTATCACAACTACGCTACGGGAACCGTATCCGTAATTGTAATGATTTAATTGCATGCCTAAAGCAAACTACGGGGATCATGTTTAGACTAAGTTAAAGTTCAATCCAAGCCGCTAATGGTGAATATGTTTTGGATAATATGCTAAGCTTTTAATAGTCTTGAGAGGAAATGGGCCAGCAGCAGGCCCAATTTGTTATATACAAAAAGTCTTTAAGAGAAGAATAGAAATTGCGCTCGAAATTGAGCCCAGAAGTGAGGACAAAAAGTAGGCGGTCTCAATGACTTTGATGGGCCAATAACAGGCCCAACTTTGTACAACTATGCCTTCAGTACCAAAAATTCATTTTTTACAGCATTAGGAAGAACGTTTAATAAACCACTTGATCACATTTTTAGAAAACAAAATAAATGTTGGTATTGTTTGGACCCTGAAGTTGGGCCCAGCACATGAGGAAAGGGTCCAGAACCCACCAGGGGTGATCCTGACCAAGCCACCCATTTAGGCCCACACTTGGCCCAATCGCTACTAAGGTTGACTGACCCTATTAAAATTACTTGATAATAATTACATAAATTATGAAAATTAAATATTAACTAATCAATAACCAAGAGTAATTAAATTAAGTTATACAAATGGGATAATTAGAAATAAATTTACAAGACTCTAATAATAACCCAGCAGTCCTAGTGTCTAACTAACTATCATTGAAAGCTTCACAAAACATTCCCATCTTCTGTTAAGGTAAATGATTCCAACCTATGTGACTTGGTAATTCAAAAAAACAGCACTTCTATTTGCAAAGATAGCTACAGAGTTAGCTTGCAAATCTGCATCCAACTTGTCACAATTGAGAACACATGAAACAAACAGTCAGGACTATTATGGCCTTTCATGACTTCAACACATGAGGAAAAATCAAAGGAAAGACATGCTAATAATTTCTTTCAATTGTTATTTCAAAGAACTGAATCCCGAATATACAGTGACAAGCATCAAGAGCCAACAGCCATTCAAAACATCAAATTTAAGTCACATTATATGCTTGCAAGCTTGAATCAAGCTATACTACCATTTGAATTACTACAAAACATCAATTCAAGATTTACATAACCAAAAATTAAAACCATCTTATGAACCAGTAATGAAACTTGAAATAACTGTATAGAGACTTGAAATAACATTTCATGACAAACAAGGAACAAGCAACAAACAAAACACTAAAACTAAAGGTAGGGTCATCTTTTCATTGCATGAACTTAGCATAGAATAAGAAAGGTAAGGTTTACATACCTAAATGCAGAAATAACAGCAAAAGACCAAGCAGAAGCAATGCAAACACAAAACTGAAATCAACTTCTAGGTATAACAGTGAAGTACAGCAGGAATACTCAACACAACTTCATTGTCAAACCATGCTCAGCTCAAAGACCTAGAAAATTAGAGAAAACCTTTTCCAAACTTTTTTAGTAAATAGGAAAAAAAATCCGAAAAAGAGAAAGCTGAACCTCTTAGAAGATTTTTTGGGACTGTTTATTTGTGTCTAAGGAGTGAGGGAATAGTTCCATTTATAGGCCACTGAAATGCCATGTGCTGAAAATAGAAACTACGGAATTATTCTCTCACACAGCCCCTAAAAGTATCTTTCTAACATAATTGGGACAGCTGGTAGCCTTTAATTGGTTTCAGCATTTTGTGCTGGCCAAATAGAGCCAGCTGGCCTAAATTCTAGAAGCTTCTATCTAAATTTATGTTTGCATACCCCTCCCATGACCCCCTTAACTTTTTTTATTGTTCAATTAGCCCCCTATAAGTTCCTGTCTATTCCCAAATCAGGACCAACAACACAAGAGCAGAATCAACACGAAACAAAGATCAAAGGAACAAATCATTATGCAATTAAACCTTTAGACTAACCCTAAATTCATTTAACATGAACCAAATCAAAAATCATCAACAAATCTATCACCAAAACGAGTCTCAAAACTTATTAAATAGACTACTAAGATGAGAACTTAACAAATTCTCGTAAACATGAACACAAACACTAAGATTAATTTAAAGCTGAAATTGTGCAAGCTAAACGGAAAGACAATGATGAAGGAAAAATAGAAAGAGACCTTACCCCAACTTAAACCAAAAGAAATAACGAGATGAATTCCGGTGGACGGATAGAACCGATGAATTTTGACAAGAATCTGGCGAGTCTGCCTAAATTTGTTGATCTCAGAATGACTTAAAACTATCGTCAATCGATTGCTCTTGTCGAGAGCAATCTATTAACGTAAGATTTCAGTCAAAGCGAGTCGTATTTTGTGAGAAAATCGGGAAAAAAATTAGGGCTCTTTTTTGGATTTCCTAGATTTGAAATTGGACACAATCTATTTGGTTTTTTAGGAGATTAACGGTGGCTTAGTGGCGAGGTGGATGTGAGCAGTATGGGTTGTGGATTTGGGTGGATTTGGAGGTCGTTTGGTGGTGTTAAGGTAGTAGCCGTGGTTGAGGGAGATGAGGGAATTTTAGGGCGGCTAGGTTAAGATGTTGAGAGAGATGAGAGGAATGAGGGTACCGTTAGGGTTTGGGGGTAATGTTCCGACACTTATATGGGAGGGGATAATCAGTTCCAAACCGTCCGATATAATAAGATCAACGGCTCAAATCCAAACTCAATGGAACGACGCCGTTTGGGTTATGGATAGAACCTAGACCGGGTAAAAAGGGTTGGGCTAGGGCGGAACATGGGTTAAAACGGTTTTGGGACACTAAGTTGGGTCTTTTGGGTGGCCCAAATCGAAACAGTCCTTTTTTCTTTTGTTTTTCTTTTGCTTCTTTAATTAATTTAAAAATCCTAGATTAAACCCTAAATTAATTTAATTACAAAATTAAGCGCATTATATAATTATAAAAATTACAAAATTAACTGATCCTAAATTAAAGGAAAGAAAATTCCTAACTTAATATTAAGTGCAAAAATATAAAATATAAAATGAAAAGATTTGTATATATATTTTTTGATTTTCATTTTAATAACAATTAACTAACCAAATTAATCCTAAAATAAGAACACACATCCTAATATGCAATGCATGGAATTTTGATATATTTTTTAGGGTATTTTCTATGCTTTAATGCATGAAAAAATGCAGAATAAAATGCAAACACTTGAACAAATATTTCTAAAAATTCTATAAAAATCAAAATACCTAGGAAAATCTATTGTGTGATTTTATAGGAGTATTTTAGGTCAGGAAAAAATTATGTGCTCACCGTTGTCCCTCTTTGCTCGAGAACACGAAGAGTTTTCGGGCAAAGATAAAGTGAGCAAATATGAGTTATTTTTGCCCGTTTGGATACTCCATGGGAAGCACTTTTGAAAAGTCTAACCGAACCAGGCTTCCGAGGTTGCCTACATTTTCTTGGCTGTAAAGGAATCAGGTTAGTGTAGTTCTGGAAGTTTTGGTAGTTGGGACTACCGCGAAGCTGTGATTTCACTGCTTGCTGCTGCTGTTACTTCTTGTTGAACTCATTATTACCCCGAATTAAATGAAAAGAAGCTAGGATAAACTATGATCTATGAGTTACAAGAATCCTATCTATATATCTTCAAACTTGATCTTGAAACTTCTGCGGTTCTGTCGTGCATCTTGAACTGTTGGCTCGCACTCTTGAGGTGAGCTGCTGTTATTTCTGACTTGAATTGACCCATTCTTCAGGCGGGTGCCTGCTGCATGACCTGATACTTGAAGTGACTTTCCTTATTTTCCAGGTGGGCACCTGCAAACTTAGACTTGAAATGAATTCTCTTGTTCTCCAGGTGGGCGCCTGCATCTTAGACTTGAACCGAATTCCCTTGTTCTCCAGGTGGGTGCCTGCAACTTGAATTTGAAATGAATTTCCTTGTTCTCCAGGTGGGTGCCTGATGCTAACTTAAGATTCGAAATAAATTCCATTGTTCTCCAGGTGGGTGCATGCAACTTAATCTTGAAATGAATTCCCTTGTTCTCCAGGTGGGCGCCTGATGCTGACCTAAAATTTGAAATAAATTCCGTTGTTCTCCAGGTGGGCACCTCCAACTTAAGCTTGAAATGTTTTCCCTTGTTTTCCAGGTGGGCGCCTGATGCCAAAACTTGAAATGTATTCCCTTATTTTCCAGGTGGGTGCCTGATGCCAAAACTTGAAATGTATTCCCTTATTTTCCAGGTGGGCGCCTGATGCCAAAACTTGAAATGTATTCCCTTATTCTCCAGGTGGGTGCCTGATGCCAAAACTTGAAATGTATTCTCTTGTTTTCCAGGTGGGCGCCCGATGCCAAAACTTAAAATGTATTCCCTTATTCTCCAGGTGGGCGCCTGATGCCAAAACTTGAAATGTATTCCCTTGTTTTCCAGGTAGGCGCCTGATGCCAAAACTTGAAATGTATTCCCTTGTTTTCCAGGTGGGCGCCTGATGCCAAAACTTGAAATGTATTCCCTTGTTTTCCAGGTGGGCGCCTGATGCAAAAACTTGAAATGTATTCCTTTATTCTCTAGGTGGGCGCTTGATGCCAAAACTTGAAATGTATTCCCTTGTTTTCCAGGTGGTCGTCTGATGCCAAAACATGGGCGCCTGATGCCAAAATTTGAAATGTATTCCCTTGTTTTCTAGGTGGGCGCCAGATGCCAAAACTTGAAATGTTTTTCCATATGGGCGCCTGATGCCAAAACTTGAAATGTATTCCCTTGTTTTCCAGGTGGGCGCCTGATGCCAAAACTTGAAATGTATTCCCTTATTCTCCAGGTGGGCACCTGATGCCAAAACTTGAAATGTATTCCCTTATTCTCTAGGTGGGCGCCTGCCATTACAACAAAACAAACAAAACAAAAGAAACTTTTCTACCCCAGTTTGGTACTAGGAACATCCGTGAATGTTAATCGAATCATGTTATCCAGAAGAGCTCTAAGAATTTAAAAGCTAAATCTCATTATCCAGGAGGGCCCTGAAAATTTTAAAAATTAAATCTCATCTTAAGAGTGAAAACTTCACAACTATATTCTATTTCCTAGAGGTAAAACCTACGCTAAACCTTATTTTCTATGCAGGTCTTAAAAAAACTTAAAACTAAATCCCATTATCCAGGAGGGTCTTGAGAAATTTTAAAATACATCCCATTATCCAGGAGGGTCCTGAAAACTTGAAATTAAATCTCATCTTAATAGTGAAAACTTCAAAGCTAGATTCTACTTCTTAAAGGTAAAACTTACGTTGAATCTCATGATCTATAAAGGTCCTAACACTTAAACTAAATCCCATTATCTAGGAGGGTCCTGATAACTTACAGTCGAACCTGTCTGGCGCATGCTTTCCTCATGGAGCGTTCTTCCAGAACACAAAATTTTCTGCCTCTGTTTCAATTAAAGAAAAACTTATCAGTTTGAAAATGTTGTGGTTAGTTTGCAGCATTCTTGCTAAGGGTGGCCTTTCCACTGCCATGCTTTATTCCGATTAGCTACCTTGGGCTGGCAAAGAATTGTTTGACCTTCTAATCGAATCTCAACCACAGAACCCTGAATGACCCGAGTGCCCCACACTCATATTGTTGTTTTACATTTCTGTCCTTCCAATTTGAACCTTTGTATCTATTCAAAGTTCATGAAATCACTTGACCACTTGAACTCTCACTAACACCTTATTTCTCATTTTGAAGCATGCTATTTCTGGTATGTTTCGGTCAAACTTTGCTTTGTGCAATTGAAAGTTGGTAATAAGCTTTGAAATCCTTTCTTGCTTTCTTAAACAAGGCTAACATTGAAAAAGACTCAGAGAAGTAAACCCAAAAGAAAATAAAGCAAAGTGACTTCGAGAAACAAAGACAGAGAGGGAATTTTAGACAGAGATGACTATTTGAGGAAGAGTGGAAAAGAGACTCACCTGAGCGAGGCGACTGGATCCAATGATCATGACATGCATTTCGGATTAATCAGCCCAAATCATTCACCTAATCATATTTCATTTTGTGCTCCGTCTTCGTACTTCGCAACCGGGATTTTCCATGATCCAAACTCTCTACAAAGTCAGTTGTAGTGCCCTAATGGGTTTTCACCAACAAACCTCTCTCATTTGTTCATCTCTCAACTTACTGTCGCCTTACGGTGCCCGCGGAGGTTTTCACCCATAAGACTCTCTCATTTTAGCTTTCTCTCGGCTTTTCGTCGACTTACGGTGCCCGTGAGGATTTTCACCAATAAGACTCTCTCATTTATTCATTTTTCCTTATGTAGAACGGAGTGTTGCCCATGATCTTAACCATACCTCTATCTCGCTTGACTCGGCATTCCTCAAAGATTGATCGGAAGGTCTTTCTTTGGACCGTCGTGTAGGCTTTTGGATAGGGTTAAAAAGAAAGGGTATCATAAAGGCTCAAAGCAGCTTGAAAGGGCTTAGAATTACAACTTTTGGAATCAGATCTCTTACGAAAAACACAACTTCTGCCCCAGTTTCTTTGCCTGGGGAACTTTGAATTTTATTTTGATGGGACCGAACCATGAGGCTGCCTACGTATCCTTAAAAGGAATTAGGTCGAACATAGTTCAAGACATAGGAATTGCTTTGTTTTTGTTACTTTTCTTTCTTTTCTTTTCTTTCTTTTCTTTTCTTTCTTTTGCTCTAACTTTTTTTTTCTTTTTTCTCTTTTTTTCTTTTCTCTTTTTATTCATATTTTATGTATCTGTATTTCTAAACTCTGCTTCTGATTCCAAAATAGGGTTATGAAAGAAAATCAATAAGGCTAAAATGGGGTAACAAAGGATAGAGTGTTTAGATAGCAGAATAAAATGTCTTCATCATTCCAATCTTCAAAATATGCCAAGTACAAACAACACAATTAGACAAACCAACGAAATTATACATAATATCCAGCATCAGAATTGATAGCCATATCTATACATTTGCCTTCTATATCTATTAAATACAAAACACCATTAGACAACACTCTTGTTACAATGAACAGCCCCTGCCAATTTGGGGCAAACTTGTCTTTAGCTTTAGCCTGATGTGGAAGGATACGTTTTAGTACTTGCTGACCCACTTCAAATTTCCGGGGACGCACCTTCTTGTTGTATGCTCTTGTCATTCTCTTCTGATACAATTGACCATGACACACTGCCGCCAATTTTTTCTCGTCAATCATACTTAATTGCTCCAATCGGATTTTGACCCATTCATCATCATCAATTTCAGCTTCAGCAACAATTTGAAGGGATAGAATTTCGAGCTCCGCGGGTATAACTGCTTCAGTACCATATAGCAACAAATAAGGAATTGCACCTACTAAAGTGCGAACAGTAGTGCGGTAACCAAGCAAAGCAAAAGGCAACTTTTCATGCCATTGCCTAGAACCTTGCAACATCTTCCGAAGTATCTTCTTTATGTTCTTGTTAGCCCCCTCAACAGCTCCATTTGCCTTGGGGTGATACGGGATGGAATTTCGATGCATAATCTTGAACTGTTGGCATACTTCTTTCATCAAATGGCTATTACGATTAGCACCATTGTCTGTGATGATTACCTTGGGGATTTCGAACCGACAAATGATGTTTGAATGAACAAAATCGACCACTGCGTTCTTTGTCACAAATTTGAAAGTCATAGCTTCAACCCACTTAGTGAAATAGTCGATGGCCACCAGAATAAACCTGTGCCCATTTGACGTCGCTGGCTCAATTGGTCCAATGACATCCATGCCCCAAGCAATAAAATGCCAAGGTGAAGACATTGTATGCAACTCAGAGGTGGAGAATGAATCAAATCACCGTGTACCTAGCATTGATGACACTTGCGCACAAAGCTGATGCAATCTCGTTCCATGGTGAGCTAATAATACCCTGCTCGAAGAATTTTCTTTGCCAAAACATACCCACTCATATGCGGTCCGTAAACTCTGGAATTCACTTCGGTCATGATAGTTGTGGCTTGTTTAGCATCTATGCACCTCAACAGTACAAGATCTGGAGTTCTCTTATATGAAATTCGGCCGCTCAAGAAAATTCCACTAGCCAAACGTCGAATTGTTCTCTCTTGATTACCTGTGGCCTATACCGGATACACCCCCATCTTGATGTATTCCTGAATATCATGGAACCACGGTTCACCATCAAGTTCCTCTTCAACCACATTAGGATAAGCATGCTGATCACGAACTTGAATATGTAGAGGGTCAACATAAGCCTTATCCGGATGGTGTAACATTGATTCCAAGGTAGCCAAGGAATCGACAACCTTATTATGAATCCTAGGAATATGCTTGAACTCTACTGATCTGAATCGTTGACAAAGATCATGCAAACATTGTCGATACGGTATGACCTTTAAATCCTGAGTCTCCCATTCTCCCTGAATCTGGTGCACCAACAGATCCAAATCTTCCAAAATCAATACTTCCTGGACTCCCATGTCTACAGCTAGCCTCAAACCCAAAATACATGCCTCGTACTCAGCCATATTGTTGGTACAATAAAAACGAAGTTGGGCTGTAATAGGGTAGTGATGCCCTATTTCAGAAATGAGCATAGCCCCTATTCCGACACCTTTCATGTTAGCAGCTCCATCAAAGAAAATTTTCCAATCTGGCTTCTCATCCTGCTCCACCTTGTCAATATGCATTACCTCTTCATCAGGAAAATAAGTTCTCAATGGCTCATACTCTTCATCCACCGGGTTCTCGGCCAAATAAACGGCCAATGCTTGGGCTTTCATCGCAGTTCGAGTCACATAAATAATGTCGAACACTGTGTGCAAAATCTGCCACTTTGCAACTCTTCATGTGGGCATAGGATTCTGAAAGATATACTTCAGAGGATCCAGGCGAGAAATGAGGTAAGTAGTGTAGGACGACAGATAATGCTTCAACTTTTGTGCTACCCAAGTCAAGGCGCAACATGTCCTTTCAAGGGGAGTATACTTAACCTCATAAGATGTAAATTTCTTGCTGAGATAATAAATGGCTTGCTCATTCCTGCCAATGATGTCATGTTCACCCAATACACAACCGAATGAATTATCCAGGACTGTCAAATAGAGAATTAAAGGTCTCTCGGGTTCTGACAAGACCAACACAAATGGGTTTGACAAGTACCCCTTGATCTTATCAAATGACTCCTAGCACTTATCAGTCCATTTGACCGGAGCATCCTTTTTCATCAACTTAAAAATAGGCTCATAGGTTGTCGTGAGTTGAGCGATAAACCTGCTGATGTAGTTTAAACGCCCGAGCAAACTCATCACCTCAGTCTTATTCCTTGGCGGTGGTAATTCTTGGATAGCTTTGATCTTTGACGGATCCAACTCAATGCCTCGCCGACTGACTATGAACCCCAATAGTTTCCCTGGCGGAACACCAAATGCACACTTTTGTAGAGTTGATCTTAAGATTGTACCTACGGAGCCTCTGGAAAAACTTCCTCAAGTCTCCGACATGGTCAGACTGCTGCTTTGACTTTATGATCACATCATCTACATAAACCTCAATCTCCTTGTGTATCATGTCATGAAATACGATAGTCATTACCCTCATGTAAGTTGCCCAAGCGTTTTTCAAACCAAATGGCATTACCCGATAGCAATATGTTCCCCATGGTGTGATGAACATTGTCTTTTCTGCATCTTCCTCATCCATCAAGATCTGGTGGTACCCCACATAGCAATTTACAAAAGACCCGATCTCATGCTTAGCACAGTTATCAATCAAAATGTGGATATTTGGTAATGGAAAATTATCCTTTGGACTTGCTTTGTTGAGATCGCGGTAATCAACGTACACCCTAGTCTTACCATCCTTCTTTGGCACTGGCACAACACTAGCTAACCAAGTGGGGTATCACGTGACTCGAATAACCTTTGCATCCAACTATTTTATGATTTCTTCCTTGATCTTCACACTCATATCTATCTTGAACTTCCTTAACTTCTGCTTGATGGAAGGGAATGTCGGATCAGTTGGCAATTTGTGAACTACCAAGTCAGTACTCAAACCCGGCATGTCGTCGAATGACCATGCAAAAATGTCTTTATATTCAAACAGTGCTTTGATTATTTCTTCCTTGATTTGTGGTTCCAAGTGTACACTTATCTTGGTTTCCCTAATATTATCTGGATCCTCTAAATTGATTGCTTCAAATTCATTCAAATTAGGCATGGGTTTCTCTTCAAAATGATTTAGTTCTTTACTAATTTCCTCAAATGCCTCCTTTTCATCATATTTTGTTTCATCATAACACTCTATTTCTTGGATTATTATTTCAGAGTTAGATTGGCTATTAAGACTTGGCCGAAGATTCCTCATGCATGTCATGTTATTGAAACCAGCATAAAAAGAACTGCACAAAGAAAGACAAAAATGACACTATCAGGAGTAATGGAAAAAGGGAAATTGCATTTCATTGAAAATAAAGGATAGGAGGGTTTGTACATCAAAACAAGCAAAAAATAAAAAACTGGATTACAACCCTAGAATAATCCAGATAACAGAAAGGAAAACAAAGCAAACTACCAAGACTCATTCCGAGTAGGGAGAGGAGTAGAATTCCAATTGCTAAGCTTCAGTTTTGGCCCTATAAACTGCACGTCTGCTTTGCTGGAACCTTCCCCAATTTCTACCATGTTCACCTCATCAAAAAAACTCTGGAACCTTTCAATCAACTCTTCATCGAAGTCAACCACATGGTTTGGAACTGCGGCCACCGGACGCTTTACTACCCCTGACTGGACGAAAGACCTGGAGAGACGTGAGATAGGCTTAGGGAGCGACCATGCCTTCTTTTTCAACTTTTTAGCCTTCTTCACATCATCCCTTGTGGGCTTGAACCCCAGACCAAATGTACCTAGATTTTCACGTACAGACACTGGTTGCACGATACCATGCAAAGATGCACCCAAACCCTTACCCGGCACAAAGCCATTCGTTAGCATTTCGTTTGCTACCATGATGGTTGCAGAAGCTAGCTTTGGACCTGGAATGTATTCCTCTTCCGGAACCTTCTCAATTGATACTGTTTCGGAAACTTGGTAAACCCAAGGCCCCTTATCATCTTCAACCTCAATAAACGGGACGGATGTATCATTGTAAGCACATAAGTTCCCATCACCATGCACATCGATTTCCTATTTGTCCCACTTGAACTTTACCATCTGGTGCAAAGAAGGCGGGACTGCTTTGGCAACATGTATCCAGGGCTTACCCAACAGCAAATTGTAAGAGACGGCCACATCCAATACTCAAAACTCCATGGTAAATTCAACTGGTCCTATTGTCAGTTTGAGCATGATATCGCCAACAGAATCTTTTCCCCCTCTGTCAAAAAATCGGACACATATATTGTTCTTATGGATCCTCTCAGCATTAATTTTCAACTTGTGTAGAGTGGAAAGAGGGCAAATGTTTGCACTGGAACCATTGTCAACTAACACCCTTGTGACCACAGAATCTTCATATTTCACTGTGAGATAAAAAGCCCGATTGTGTTCCGTACCCTCCAAAGGTAGCTCATCATCCGAGAAGGTGATCCTGTTCGCCTCGAATATCTTATTGGAAATCTTTTCCAAATGGTTAACTGTGATCTTGTCAGGGACATGAGCTTCATTCAAAATCTTCATGAGGGCCCGACGGTGCTCGTCTGAATGTATCAACAATGATAGAAGAGAAATATGAGCAGGGGTCTTTCTCAACTATTCCACTATAGATTAATCCTGCACCTTCATTTTTCTCAAAAATTCTTTCGCCTCCTCTTCAGTGACTGGTTTCTTCACTAGAATTGGGCTATCTTTCAGTGGCTTAGCTTTCATTAATTCCTCTAGGGAAAAGCATCTCCCCAAACGAGTAAAACCTTGGGTTTCATTAACTTCCTCTTCCACTTCTTTCCATTTATAAGTTACTATCACTCGCTTGTAATTCCATGGAACAACCTTGGTGTTATCTATCGGAAACTGGGTCACAGGTTTAATAATAACAGGGGCAGCGCGAGCCCCTTCCACAACAATGACAGGCTTACTTGCTACCCCCAGCACGACCACTTTTGGCTTTCCTTGATTTGTTTCAACATCATCTAGGAACCCTTTTGTGACTACCATAGTCTTCTTATCATTGGGCATGCTCAGCTTGTCTGTCATCCCTTCAGGTATCGAAAATGTATCCTTTGTAATATTTGGAGTTTTGACTGGCTTACTTTCATTGGCATGGATCATCATAACAGATTTTGAAGGCTTCTTGGGCTCCCATCCTTATGTACTATCTCAATCATGTGTGTTTTGGCATGGGCTGGCAATGGATTTTGATTGATGTTCGGAGTTTTCGGACTCTAGACCACAATTTGGTTTGTATCGATGAGCTCCTGGATGGCGTTCTTCAAATGCCAACATTTTTCTGTGTCGTGCCCCGGAGCATCAGAACAATATGAACATCTGAGGGAATAATCCAGGTTCTTTGGAGGGGGTTTGGTAATTTTGACTCGATTGACCTCATAATATCCAAACTGCCTCAACCTCTGAAATAAACTGGTATAAGACTCCCCAAGCGGGGTGAAATTTTTCTTCCGCTGCAGCTTTTTATTTTTATACTCTAGCCTAGATCGAAAGCTTGGACCAGTAGGGTTTTGGTATGTTTTTGGATGGGGGTAAGGGTTTTGTGGAGCTGGGGCACGCCATTGCGGGTAAGGAGGGGGTTGAGCATACGACTGTGCGTGATGGACATGGTATTAGGGTGGCCTAACTGAATACTGATGTTCTGGTGGTGGGAAGTAGATTTAGGGTGGATTATATGGAGTTTGGGTATAGGTTAGAGGCTGGGGTCAAGGCTGGGTGTAATGGTGAGGGGAGCCCCTTGGGCCATGCCATGATCCTGAGACGACCATAGCAACATCTTCTTTCTTCTTTTTCCCTAACACACCCCCGATGCCATTCTAGATCGCTTGTGTAGTTTCTTTGATGGCAGAGTAACTCATGATCTTGCTTTATTTGAGTCTTTCCTCTACCATTCCTCCCATTTTTACCACTTCATTGAAAGACTTACCTATGGCCGAGATCAGATGACCAAAGTAAGTAGGCTCCAAGGCCTGGAGAAAGTATTCTACCATTTCATCTTCCTCTATTGGAGGGTTGACTCGTGCAACTGTTCTCTCCATCGGAAGCCATACTCCCTGAAACTCTCACTGGGCTTTTTCTCTACATAGTTAAAGACAAGAGATCTGGGACAATCTCTACGTTGTACTGGAAATGTCGAGCAAAAGCCTGGGCCAGATCATCCCAAGTGTACCACCTGTTGTTGTCCTGGCGGGTGTACCACTTCAATGCTGCACCACTCAGACTTTGGCTAAAATATGCCATCAACAGTTCATCTTTCCCACCGACTCCCCTCATTTTGCTACAAAATCCTCTCAAGTGGGCCACGGGGTCTCTGTGCCTGTCATACAAGTCAAACTTGGGCATTTTGAATCCGACAGATAGCTGGACATTAGGAAATAAGCATAAATCCTTATAAGCCACGCTCACGTGGCCCCCTAACCCTTGTATATTTCTCAGTGATTGCTCCAAGGTCTTTACCTTCCTAAATATCTCCTCGTGCTCCGTGTTTTTGTGTGGCTTCTCATTTTCGACAGGAAGCTTGAAGTGGGGAGTGTAGGAGTAGTGATCTAGGACTTTGAAGGTGGGATCTAGGGCATAGTACTGGTTATCTTGGGCTTGAAACACCGGCTCACTAGAAGATGGATGGAGTGTAGCTAGTAGAGGTGCTATGAAGACAGAGGTAGTTGGCAGAGGGGGGTATGTGGTTATTTTGGCTGGTGGAGCTTGGATGATTTGAGAAGTGGTGCCATGATAGTGGTCGTAAGGGGTGAAGCTTGGTGCGTGTTGTGGGGATAGATCAACAATGGGGGGATCTTGAGATTGGGCCAGTAGTGGGACAAAAGCAGGTTGGCGGGGTATGATGGTGGAGGATGCCCTTTTATCCATGCCTGGTACATTTCGGCCATTTGGTGTTTCACTTTATGTAACTCCTCTTTCAAACCAGGCTCAAATTCCTCCTACTCTCTCGGTGGTTCAATAACACTCGCATCCAATTCTTTGCTAGCCATGATTTCTTTATGTTTAGACCTGGTATTGTATGGGTGGGTTTCCAGAATGCCAAACAATCTAACTACCTTCCTATGCTCAATGACAATAGCAAACTTGTTAGTGTTCAAGATTTTAACAGATAGGCAACCGCATGTTTGGGATGCAATGCACCTAAACAATTAAAAGTTTCTATTATGTGTTTGAACGGTTGCATTTTTCATCCCGACTTTTAACTAACTCTTTTCACATTGAACTTTCTCTTCTCTCTTTTCTTTTCTTTTCACTCTTGCCCTTCTTTAGTCACTATTGACTTTTCCCACTTGGTTCTTGTCACTCCCCTTTTATTTTTGCACTTGTTTTTGTTCTCTCGTTTTGCCATTCTTTCTTTTTTATTTTATGGTTATGATCGAATTCTATGGGGATTGCCTACATATCATGATGTCGCAAGAATCAGATCATTACGTAGTTCAGGAGATAAGTGCGAAAAAAAATATTTTTGGGTTTTCAAATTTTCATAAAATAAAAATATTTTGATTTTCCTCTATTACAACGACTCCGTCCTATAGACTTAAACATAAAAAACTAATAGACTCTAAAAGAAACCGCAATATAGACTTGAAAGTAGGCTAACAGACTCCAAAAGAAACTGAAAATACAAACTCGAAAGTGGACTAACAGACTCCAAAAGAAACTAAAAATACAGACTCGAAAAATAAAATTAGAAATACATAAGTGCCTCAACTACTGCTCCAGGGGTCCATGGGACATCAGTCGGTCTCTCCGCGGGCCTACATGCCATATATTCTTGGAAGTGATATAGGTCGTCCATTATCTGATGGACAAAAATCATAACTGCAGTGAAGAACATGGACCTGGTCATGTCCTCTTATTCGTTTCACTTCATCACAATATAGTCAGCAATCCTTCTAATCCTCGCCCTGATGACGCCCTTCTCTTGTAGTAGACGTCCAATTTGTTGAGATATGGCCTCCAAAATCTGTATGGCCGTATGATTTTGCTCTTGCAATTTTTACAGGTCCTCTTCTAGTTGCGACATCAAGGCATAGCAGTGTTATCTTCCTTCTTTGAAGTTCTTTGCTTGTTTGGTTATTTCACTCTCAAGGGTATTGATCTTTTTCTTCAGACCCGTGATTCCTTTGTCATACTTTTCCTTCAACTGTTGAACAAAACTTGCCCGTTCCTTCGCATTTTTGGCTAACTTTCGCGCCTTTGCTAGTTCACCTTCAGTCTTTTCCAAATCAGATCCATAGCCACATACTTTCTGCCTTAGGTTGTTTATGAGTTTCTCATCTTTTCCACTTCTGGCAAGGTTCTTAACTGCTATTTTCATCTTCTGGATTTGGGCTCGGAGGGCTTCATTTTCTAGGGCTAACCTTTTCTTTTCACCCTCGTCTGTAGCGGCTTGCAAACCCCTATCAAATTGAAAATCTCTAACTTGCTTTTCCAACTTGCTTATGATGGCCCTATACTCATTTTCTTTGGTCAACCAGGCCCATTGTTCTTGCGACGCTTCAACAAATTCCTAGATGTGAGGCCATTTGGTCGGCCTTTCATGTTCGGCCCTTGCAGTGACCTTCTTTCTATACCAAGCAAGATAACCAGGCAAGACCTCGCCTTTGGACAAGTCACGCACTCGGGTGTTTGCTGTCAAATACTAGCACTCATTCCAAATATGATGAACTACTTCTTCATGAAATTGGCCATCAGAGCGGATTTCAACTGCATGAACACTAAGATCCTCATCTGGGGGAACTACCTGGCATCTTCCTAACTGTCTCAACACCGGATATGGGGAATAAGGTTGGAAGCCTCGAAGGCCCATTAGGAGGAAGTAAGGATCGGTGGCAGGAATATACATAATTTCTTCAACAGGAAGCCAACCCAGTGTCCACTTTATTTGCCCTGTAGTTATGGAACGAAGGCGGGATATACAATCTCCACCCCCTTCTGGCAGTTTGAACCTTGAGGCCCTTGTGTCGAACTCTTCAATGCAGCTTTTCCCTGTAGATACATAATTCATATATCGAGGGCACTGACACAGATGCTCAATCATCCACATTTGTAGTAACAAATTGCACCCTTCGAAAAAATCTTCTCCGGCTTTGCAGGCCGTGAGAGCTCGGAATATCTCAGATACTATCATAGGAGCGACGGTGCTCTTAGCGTTGGTAATCAAAACATTGACGACTCCAGCTACCCATAGATCAATATTCCCATCTTTCCGTGGGAACACTAGAAGACCCAAGAATGCCACCATGAAAGCAAAGAACCTATGCTCTTCCCACTTTGATCGGTTCCTTTTGCTACAGATTCCACTTTACGAGTTATCAAATCCTCTTACATGCCCGTACCGCTGGTATATGAAGTGTAGAGTGGAAAACTCGGCCGCCAAATCCGCATACTGGACATGCCTGCTTATTTTTAGCAAATCTAGAAACTTGTGAGGGGTGATGGCCCTTGGAGCGACCAGGTATTTATGTCTTAGACCCTCGGTACTCCCAGCATAACCCGTTATCTCCTCTAAAGTGAGTGTGAGTTCGAAGTCCGAGAAATGCAGAACGTTGTGAGCTGGGTCCCAAAATGTCACCAGTGCCTTTATTATTTCTCCCCTAGGCCTGATCTTTAGTAACCCAGTGAGTGCCCACAAGTAATGGTTGACCATGTCTCGTCCTTGCTTACCCAAATCTTCCCACCACATGTGTAGTTCCAACGGAATCTTGGACATGACCTTCATTGGTAAATTTTAACTCGTGCTCATTCTGCATATTTAGATTAAGGTGATTGGTTTAAAACAAAGTGAGTTTTTATTCAAAAGCTAAATAAAATAAAAATAAAAAAATTCTCTTTGCAAAAATTCGAAAAAAATCAAGGCTACTTTTGCAAATACGGCCCTTCAGCACTTCGAAATGGAAACTTTTAGGGCTGTGTTTGCTAAGTGGCTAAAAACTGTCAAAGAAACCGTCGATGGCTATTCTTGCAAAAACGTCCTTTCGGCGTCCCGTTGAGACACTTGGCTATTTAGACAAGAGCGGCAGCACCCACTTTTATTTATGACAAAAATGATGATACTTCACATTTTTTCAAAAAATTTCAAAAGCGGGGCTGGATCGATGAGGGTTGCCTATATATCCCACATCCGGTGAGAATCAAACCTGCGTAGTTCGGCCAGTATTGACACAATGAGAAAAATATAAACCATTTCGGACTAACCCTTTTTTTTCTTCTTTACTTCAAAAATCTCTTTTTCTTTTTTTTCCAAAATTTCGGCAGAGTTTCGGGATATTTTGAACACCAGGTTTTTGGAAAACGGGTGAAATCCTCTCTCATACCTCAAACTTGGTTTTTCTTTGATTTTGGACTAACCCTTTTTTTTCTTCTTTAAAACCTGGGTGTATTGTTCTAGATCTGGCTTACCCGAGAGGATAACTTGAGCAGAGGGGGCAGCGTACCGGTAACCAAAAGATCATCCGGTTTTGCAACTTGTTCGAACCTCATTTTAAATTAGGGTATGACACTAACAGAAAAGAATTAATGCCAGCATGCACTTCCCAGAAGTTTAGAAGAGAGGGGTTTCGTAGTAGTTTATATACCGTTAAAATAATATCAAAGCGGTCAAAAGCGACATTTAGCACATTAGGCTCGAGCATGTAATAAAATCAGATAATAAATAAAAGTCATATATAACAATTATTCTAAGCTCGAATTCTTGAACCCTGAACCAGATATTCTGGGTTCGATCCCCAATAAAGTCATTAGAGTTGTCACACCTCCTTTTTCTACCCCGAAAGGGGTATAGGGGAGTTTTTTCAATTAAAGTGACAATAACCGAAACATGATTATTTATTCAAATTCAGAGTCGCCACTTGGGATAATTTATGGTGTCACAAGTCACCGATTTAAAATCCTGAATCGAGGAAGTTTGACTCTGTTTTACAGTCCGCGAAACACAAAAATTCGGGTAAGAAATTCTGTTAATCCGGGAGAAGGTGCTAGGCATTCGCGGATTCGATGGTTTTAGCACGGTTGCTCAACTATTAATATTTGGCCTAATTATCTGATTTATTACACAATTTAAACCTATGTGCATTTTTAACTTTCAAACCGCTTTTATTGGTTATGGGATTATTCTGGAACAAGTTACGATTGTCGTACACTTGTTTGTTTGATACACATTGTGACTCATGTCACGAGAATCGTACCCACGATTTACAACATGTTTAAATTATTAGCATTATTAGTTGTTACGGCCGGGTCACATAAATGTACCCCCAAATTTGAAAATTACGTATCACAACTACGTCACGGAAACCGTACCCGTAGCTATGATAATTTATTATAAATGCGCCTAAAGCAAACTACGAATGTTCAAAATATTTTCTACACTAGTTATGAATGTTCCAAGTCTTTTCCACACTTGTTTTTATATTAATGTGAGGGCCATAGATTATGGGGTTCATTTGTGAATGGAACGCCTCAATTTACTTCAAAAAAAATTTCATTCAACTAAATCAAACTATGAGTGTTCATTTTTAAAACTAATTAGGTATCACAACTACGCTACGGGAACCGTATCCGTAATTGTAATGATTTAATTGCATGCCTAAAGCAAACTACGGGGATCATGTTTAGACTAAGTTAAAGTTCAATCCAAGCCGCTAATGGTGAATATGTTTTGGATAATATGCTAAGCTTTTAATAGTCTTGAGAGGAAATGGGCCAGCAGCAGGCCCAATTTGTTATATACAAAAAGTCTTTAAGAGAAGAATAGAAATTGCGCTCGAAATTGAGCCCAGAAGTGAGGACAAAAAGTAGGCGGTCTCAATGACTTTGATGGGCCAATAACAGGCCCAACTTTGTACAACTATGCCTTCAGTACCAAAAATTCATTTTTTACAACATTAGGCAGAACGTTTAATAAACCACTTGATCACATTTTTAGAAAACAAAATAAATGTTGGTATTGTTTGGACCCTGAAGTTGGGCCCAGCACATGAGGAAAGGGTCCAGAACCCACCAGGGGTGATCCTGACCAAGCCACCCATTTAGGCCCACACTTGGCCCAATCGCTACTAAGGCTGACTGACCCTATTAAAATTACTTGATAATAATTACATAAATTATGAAAATTAAATATTAACTAATCAATAACCAGGAGTGATTAAATTAAGTTATACAAATGGGATAATTAGAAATAAATTTACAAGACTCTAATAATAACTCAGCAGTCCTAGTGTCTAACTAACTATCATTGAAAGCTTCACAAAACATTTCCATCTTCTGTTAAGGTAAATGATTCCAACCTATGTGACTTGGTAATTCAAAAAAAACAGCACTTCTAATTGCAAAGATAGCTACAGAGTTAGCTTGCAAATCTGCATCCAACTTGTCACAGTTGAGAACACATGAAACAAACAGTCAGGACTATTATGTCCTTTCATGACTTCAACACATGAGGAAAAATCAGAGGAAAGACATGCTAATAATTTCTTTCAATTGTTATTTTAAAGAACTGAATCCCGAATATACAGTGACAAGCATCAAGAGCCAACAGTCATTCAAAACATCAAATTTAAGTCACATTGTATGCTTGCAAGCTTAAATCAAGCTATACTACCATTTGAATTACTACAAAACTTCAATTCAAAATTTACATAACCAAAAATTAAAACCATCTTATGAAACAGTAATGAAACTTGAAATAACTGTGTGGAGACTTGAAATAACATTTCATAACAAACAAGGAACAAACAACAAACAAAACACTGAAACTACTTGAATCTCACATTGCAGATCAGACCAGAAACTAGAATCATTTTTGACAATAAAAACATACAAATCTCAGTAACCCAACACAAATATTATATAAAGAACATCATCTTTTCATTTCATGAACTTAGCATAGAATAAGATAGATAGGGTTTACATACCTAAATATAGAAATAACAGCAAAAGACCAAGCAAAAGCAATGCAAACACAAAACTGAAATTAACTTCTAGGTACAACAGTGAAGTACAGCAGCAATATTCAACACAACTTCATTATCAATCCATGCTCAACTCAAAGACCCAAAAATTTAGAGAAAACCTTTTCCAAACTTTTTTAGCAAAAAGGAAAAAATCCGAAAAAGAGAAAGCTGAACCTCTCAGAAGATTTTTTTGGGACTGTTTATTCGTGTCTAAGGAGTGTTGGAATGGTTCCATTTATAGGCCACTGAAATGCCATGTGTTGAAAACAGAAACTAGGGAATTATTCCCTCACACAGCTCCTAAAAGCATCTTTCTAACATAATTAGGACAGCTGGAAGCCTCTAATTAGTTTCAGCATTTTGTGCTGGCCAAATAAAGCCAGTTGCCCCAAATTCTAGAAGCTTCTATCTAAATTTCTGTTTGCATACCCCTCCCATGACTCCCTTAACTTTTTTTATTGTTCAATTAACCCCCTATATGTTCCTGTCTATTCCCAAATCAGGACCAACAACACAAGACCAGAATCAACACGAACAAAGATCAAAGGAACAAATCATTATGCAATTAAACCTTTAGACTAACCTTAAATTCATTTAACATGAACCAAATCAGAAATCATCAACAAATCTATCACCAAAACGAGTCTCAAAACTTATTAAATAGACTACTGAGATGAGAACTTAACAAATTCTAGTAAACATGAACACAAACACTAAGATTAATTTAAAATTAAAATCATGCAAGCTAAATGGGAAGACAATGATGAAGAAAAAACAGAAAGAGACATTACCCCAACTTAACCCAGAAGAAATAACGAGATAAACTTTGGTGGACGGATAGAAGCGATGAATTTTGATCGGAATCCGGTGAGTCTGCCCAAATTCGATGATCTCAGAATGACTTAAAACTATCGTCAATCGATTGCTCATGTTGAGAGAAATCTATTAACGTAAGATTTCAGTCAAAGCGAGTCGGATTTTATGAGAAAATCGGAAAAGAAAAATTAGGGCTTTTTTGGAATTTCTAGATTTTAAATTGGAAGCAATATGTTTGGTTTTTTGGGAGATTAATAGTGGCTTAGTGACAAGGTGGATATGAGCAGTATGGGGTTTGGATTTGGGTAGATTTGGAGGTCGTTTGGTGGTGTTAAGGTAGTGGTCGTGGATGAGGGAGATGAGGGAATTTTGGGGTGGCTAGGTTAAGATGTTGAGAGAGATGAGAGGAATGAGGGTACCGTTAGGGTTTGGGGGTAATGTTTCGACACTTATATGGGAGAGGATAATATGTTCCAAACTGTCCGATATAATGAGATCAACGTCTCAAATCCAAATGCAATGGAACGACGTCGTTTGGGTTAAGGATGGAACCTGGGCCGGGTAAAAAAGGTTGGGCTGGGGCGGAACAAGGGTTTAAACGGTTTTGGGCCACCAGGTTGGGTCTTTTGGGTGGCCCAAATCGAAACAGCCCTTTTCTTTTATTTTTCTTTTGTTTCTTTAATTAATTTAAAGTCCTAGATTAAATCCTAAATTAATTTAATTAAAAAATTAAGCTCATTATCTAATTATAAAAATTACGAAATTAACCGAACCTAAATTAAAGGAAAGAAAATTACTAACTTAATATTAAACGAAAAAATATAAAATATAAAAGGAAAAGATGTGTATATATATAATTTTTGATTTTTATTTTAATAACAATTAACTAACCAAATTAATTCTAAAATAAGAACACACATCCTAATATGCAATGCATGAAATTTTAATATATTTTTAGGGTATTTTCTATGCTTTAATGCATGCAAAAATGCATAATAAAATGCAAACACTTGAACAAATATTTCTAAAAATTCTATAAAAATCAAAATGACTAGGAAAATCTATTGTGTGATTTTGTAGGAGTATTTTAGGTCAGGAAATAAACAGGTGCTCACACCGAGTATGTCGCCTTGAGGTGCACCGGTTCTCTTTGTAAGGAAGAAATATGGTCACTAAGGATGTGTATTGACTATCGGCAGCTCAACAAGGTCACGATCAAGAATAAGTACCCACTGCCAAGAATAGATGACATGTTTGATCAATTGTAGGGTGTTAAGTATTTCTCTAAAATTGATTTGAGGTCCGGGTACCATCAATTGAAGATCAGGAAGCAGGATATCCCGAAAATAGCTTTCAGAACCCGATATGGGCACTTTGAATTTTTGGTAATGTCTTTTGGGCTAACAAATGCCCTAGAAGCTTTCATGGATCTTATGAATCGAGTTTTCAAGCCGTTCCTCAAATCTTTTGTGATAATGTTAATTGACAATATCCTTGTATATTCACAAAGTCGAGAGGACCATGCCGATCACCTCAGGGCAGCTCTACAGTCTCTACGTCAGCACCAGTTGTATGCAAAGTTTTCGAAACGTGAATTTTGGCTGGAATTTGTTGCATTTTTGGGTCATGTTGTTGCAGAGAAGGAATTAAGGTTGACCCTCAGAAGATTTCAGCTGTGAAGAATTGGCCTAGGCCTACAATTCCAACAGAGATTCGCAGTTTCTTGGGCTTAGCAGGGTATTACAAAAAATTCGTGGAGGGGTTTTCCACTCTTGCCTCTCCGTTGAATAAATTGGCATAAAAGGCGATTAAGTTCCAATAGTTAGATGCTTGTGAAAAGAGCTTCCAAGAGTTGAAATCAAGATTGACTACGACGCCGGTGTTTACCCTACCAGAGGGTACAAAATGGTTTGTGGTGTATTATGATGCTTAAAGGATCGGGCTTGGGTATGTATTAATGCAATATGGAAAGGTGATAGCTTATGCTTCTGAAGGGAGGGAGATTAGTCCCACTGCTTCTACTCAACATATTCAAACTACCAACAAGTTTGCTGCTCTAGAGAATGATGAAGGGGAGACAATTGAGAATAATCATCTAGCATTAATGGATACCAACAATGTTATAAAAAGTCCAAATCCTAATACTAATAGCAATGTGAGAGGTTTAAACCCTGCAGCACCTATGTTCACTCCTAGTTCATCTGTTACTAATGCAGTATAAGAGGCTAATGTTACAAAGGAAAGCAATTCTAATGTGGGGAATGAAAAGGAAACAAGGAAAGAAACCACAGCTCAATAGGTATCCAGAGCTTTTGCAGGCAATAATGTCACTATGAATCAGTCATGTTAAGAAATACCATCATAGGCAACTAATCCAAAAGCACTTGCTCAGCAAGAACTTTTGAAACAAAAAATAAATTGATCAGGTGGAAGGTTATGGTGTGATTAGACAAAGGAAGATTCAGATGAAGGTGATCTATCTGAAGGGTATGAGGAGGAAGATAATGTAACAATAGAATCTGATGATGAGGCACAAGGTGAAGAAATCAATGGTAAAGGGAGGAATAACAAAGATGATGTGCAGACAGGTGAGAAGGCAACAAAATAAACTGAAGGTTCAGTTGAGATTGGAGGTTCAAATACTAAAATCCAAATTCTAGCCACTAGCCCCAAGTCAATCAATGATCCTACCCCTAATCCTGTCATTAATATTAACACTTCTTCTATTCTTAAAACAACTGTTGTTGAACTAACTGTTGGTGAACCAATTGATCCCGACGATCCTGGTGGAGGAGAGAAGCAGAAAAGTGCAGCTAAGGTGATTGAAAATCTAGCTCATGATAGTTTGGAAATAATGAAAAATACTGAAGGCATTACAACTACAAAGAATGTTGAACAAATGATTAAGGTAACTGCAGACAAAAATATGATTACTAAGCTAGCTAAAAATCAGATTATAGCACCTGGCTAGCATAAGGAAATGGAGGATGATACAACAGGAAAAGGAACAGATTTAGATATAAAATTTACCTGTCAAAACTTCAGAAATGTTGCTAGACAAGGGGACATATCTCCTAGGTTTATGGAGAAGGGTAAATCAGCTGGTAGAGGTAGGAAAAAGCAAGTGAAGGAATTCCCTAGTATCCAGCCAGCTGGGGTCCAAACAAGGAGGACTGTGTCTAAATCCATTAATTAGAGATGCATGCTCTAATATGGAACATTAGATCAGTTAATACTCAAAGAGCCTTTGAAAGGCTCATCACAATGCATAGAAAATACCATTTTGAGTTTATTGGAGTAATCTAGTCAATGCAGCAATCAAGAAAATTAGAAAGGTATAGGAGGCAGATTGGATTTGAACAAGCATTTGTGAACACTTATAATAAGATCTAGGCTTTCATTGATGGAAAATATGATGTAACAGTGGAGATAAATTCAGTGCAGCAACTAACTCTAAGGCTATTTGATACATAAGAGCAGAAAGAATTCATGCTTACACTTGTTTATGCTAAGTGTGATGCAATAGAGAGAATCGAGCTATGAGATTCTTTGTATTATCTAGAAACTGACATGACTATACCATGGATGGTAGGGGGGATTTCAATATTATATGGGATGAAGAAAAAAATATTTGGAGGACTACCAGTTTCATTGAATGAGGTGGATGACTTTAGACATTGTATGAATACCTGCAACCTAACTGATCTTGGGTTTAAAGGGAGTATTTATACCTAGTGGAATGGAAGAGCTGAAGAAGACTGTATTTTCAAGAGATTGGACAGGTGCTTTGCCAATTTTGAACTGCAACAGATATGGACAAGAGTAGAAGTTGAACACCTATCAAAGATTGGGTTTTATCACTGTCCTTTACTGATAACATGTAATCCAGATGTTGTCCAAATAAAAAAGAGCTTCAGATTTCTATCTTTCTAGACCAAACATGAATCATTCAAGACTGTGGTAAAGAGGAATTGGCAAGCAAATTTCTATGCTAATCCTTTTGTTCTTTTTAATCACAAACTTAAGAACTTGAAGAAGGCTTTGACAACATAGAGTAGGACAACATATGGAGACATATTCCAAAATATTTCAAGTCTAGAAGAGGTGATAAGAGTTCATGAGGCACAATTTGAGCTCAGTCCTACTTTGCAAAATAGAGAAAGATTGCAGAAAGTGCAAGTAAAACTGTTCAAATATTTAGCTTTAGAAGAGCAAGTTTGGAAACAAAAATCTGGCATGACTTGGTTTAAGGAGGGGGACAGGAGTACCAAATTTTTCCATGTACATGTCAATGGGAAAAAGAAGAGATTACAATTGAAAAGAATTCAAAATAGTGAGGGAAGTTGGATTGAAGATACTGTAAATATATATATATATATATATATATATATATATATATATATATATATATATATATATATATATATATATATATATGTGTGTGTGTGTGTGTGTGTGTGTGTGTGTGTGTGTGTGTGTGTAGGTTTTAAGAGTTTTTATTATGATTTAATTAAGGAAAAAGAGCTTGGGCTAGTTTCATTTTAAACTGAAATGGGCTAAAAATTCGGACCAAATCAGTGGCCCAATTGCATTGACCCGGTCTGGATAAGGCTGGCCAAGGAGGCAAGCAAAACGGCGTAGTTTCAGGGTGAAACTACGTCGTTTTAGCTAAAGAATCAGAGATTAAATCTCATCCATCCATAGCCCTTTGATCCAATGGCCCTAATTTAATCTTAACTTATGCTATTTAAAGCTTAAAAAGGCTGAAAAATACCCCAATTTATTCCCCTCTTCTTCCTCTCTCTTCTCACCCTCTCTCACTCTCTAGCCCATGTCCCTCGCGTTGCCCAGCGCCGCCCGCCAGAATTCACCACCGGCGACGGCCAACCTCCAATCCACCCCAAATTTTCACCACTTCTTCCGCTCAACCTCCTCTCCATGAATCCAAACCCCAAAATCCCATAACCCTTCTCAATCTCCATAAATCTAAGTTTAACCGAAACCTTAGTCGCCGCCCACCACCCCAAACTTCAAAAATTTTACACCACCTGCCTCCTCTCACCCTCCTCTTCTCCATTCCCCGCCCCAAAACCTTCCAAACCCTTCCAAAATCCGACAAGTTTCGGCCAGCCACCGTCGACCCCCGTACTGCCGTCGCTTCTGTCGCCGCCCAGCCTCCGTCTAGCAAAATACGACCCCTTAGTCTCTCTTTCTCTTTGACATAGTATTGGACTCAACTTGGTTCGCCATAGTTTGTGTTTTTTCAGCATTTGTCGTCGAGAAAAAGAGGCATGGAGGTCTATTCTCCATCTAGTTGTGTTGTACTACTAATTTGGAGCTCGAGCGTTTAGGTAAAATACTAATCCCTTGATCATAAATTTTAGTTTCTCTTTTATTGACTGATTTTTAGATTTTTAGTTAGTTTAAGTTCTGTTTTTTTTTTTTAATTAATGATTAGTCATCTTTTGTTGATTTTAGAAACTCTGTTGTTGTTTATTCGTTTAGGCTATTGCTTCAATTCTTTCCCTCTTTTTATAAATTTTGTTTATTTTCCATTTAAGTTTAAGATTTGGTTTAATTTTCTATTTTGAATCGATTGTTAATCCGTGATAGTTAGTTCGTATTTACTTTCATTAACTTTCTTCAATGTTGGTCGTTTCTTAGTACTTTCAAATCACGTATAAGTTAGTCCTTTAATCTGTCATTATATTTTTGTTTAGTCAATCGGTTTTGATAATCACTTGTGAAATCCGATTAACTATTTGTAATTGGCGAAGCTCATTAATCTTCTGGTTTACGATTGATTTTGGTGTTTTGCCTTAGTTCGAAATTTGTTAGTGATCGTTAGTTCGTGTTTAGTCTCGTTTTTTATTCGTGTTTCAGTTTCCCTATCATTCGTATTCTGTGTTGCCTTTAAGTTGTTAAGTTCTAATTTCATATTTATTATTTCTAGTTTTGTCTATGTTTAAGCTAATTAGTTTAAGGCCTTAACTATATGTTTTTGTTTGTTTGTATTCATTAGGTTCTTTTGTTAGTTTAATGGTTCAAGTCTAGTTATCTGATTTTGTACACTCTAGTTTGAAGCAATAGTTTAGTTGGATATTGGTTTGAAAGAAAAGAGAATACTCGAGTGTAGAGTCCTTTGTTTGGTTGCTTTTACTGTTGCTGACTATTTTGGAGTATAATACTCCAAAATTCTGTCCACAATTGATAAGAAAAACTGTTCATTGACTAAAATTCTGGTTTTGGATAGATTTTTGGTCCAAAATTCATCATTTTGGACAGATTTTGGGCAAAATAAAATCTGTCCCAAATTCCTTTCTCCTCCTATCTACACACTCTAACGCACTTAGCCATCATCTTCTACACCTTAAAAAAGCACAAAAACTTCAGAAAAGATCAGCTGAGCATACTGAATAGTGAGCTGAAAATTCTGAAATTCGTGAGTATTTCTTAGAGTGTAAAACTTGTAAGAAAATAGAGGAATCCTAGGTGATTGCTTGGGGAAGTAGCTACTGACTTCAAATACTTTCTTGCTGGACTTTCCTGGGCTGTTTCTCAAGTCATAAGTTGTTGATTTTGCTGCTGTTGCATTGCTGAAATTCAGTCCCTCCCTTGCTAATATTTTTCTTTGTTGATCAGGTAATTTCCTCAATTGTTGTACTACTTTTGGGTTAAGAATGAATGGAAAGGAAGTATTTTGAATCCCTTTAGGGTATTCTATACCTTGAAAGTAATATGTTTGTGTATAATCTGGTTCCCTTTTAAGTATCAAGCATGTACAAGAGTTTTAGCTAAACTTTTTCTTTTGTGTTAGTCAATGACTTGTTTAGATGATGTTCTAATTGCTGATTTTTCTGTGTTAGACATTCCTTTCTACCTTCAATAGTGTAGATCTTGAATGGAGTTTATGGAAAGTTAGGTAATTTTGCTAGGCCCATTTTATTATGAACCAAGTCCATAAGCATATAAGGTGGCCTAATGCCTTGAAAAGCTAATAAGCGAAAATGACCCAAATCCTCAAATGCCGATTCCTTTACTAACTCCAATGACAATAGATTTTCTTAATAATTAAAATAATTTAATAATTTAATCACTCATAATTTTCTCATTTTAACAATATCAAACGCTAGGCAATTAGTAGGCACTTTAACTCACAGAATCGCTTGCGTAGCATGATGCTTAACATTCAATAAATTTATTCAACAATCTCATACCATATCTATTAGTTTTAGTTAATTTTTAATTTAATCAATCCTTGGCTAAAATTGCGGATTCACTTGTATGGCGCGATAGCTAACCTTTCCTTTGATAATCTTCAAGAATTAATTTTCTCAAATGTAATAATTTCTAAAACGTACTACAAATAATTGATTGTTAAGATCTCGGATATGCTTGCGAGGCGCAATTATGATAAGTTAATTAATTTTGTTATTCGATCATGCATTCGCTTGCGTAGCATGGTTATGACAACGTAATATTATCCAAATCAGTTTTTTAATAATTCCAATAATCAAGAAATAAAAGCGGATAGGTAAAACATAGAAATCCAATAAAGCATAGTTTATCCAAAATTAATTTAAGCCAAGTTTTAAGTCAATAAAGCGACCGTGCTAGAACCACGGGACTCGGGGAATGCCTTACACCTTCTCCCCGGTCAACAGAATTCCTTACCTGAACTTTGTTGTCGCGGACCGATATAAAAGAGTCAAATCTTCCTTTGAATAGGAATTCAAATAAAAGGTGACTTGAAACACCCAAAACATCAATTCCAAGTGGCGACTCTGTAAACAAAACAATTCATATTTCAAAATTGTCACTTTAATTGTAAAAACTCTTTAACCCACAAATCCATAACACATATAATCTTTTCTCGTGGGTAGAAAGGGGTGGTGACAGCTCTGGCGACTCTGCTGGGGAAAACCAGAATTCGAGCTTGTACATGTTGACTTTTATTAATTTTGTATATACTGTGATTTATTTGGGTATAATGTGCTACTTGTTTGCTTTTTACCGCTTTGATATTTTTGAACGGTACATATAAACTGTCTTCTCACGCACCCCCTCCGAGTCTTCTTGAATTAAAATTGGGCATTTGCTTGACATAGCCCGCTTTCTTTGAGATAGCCGAGGTGTTTGTCACCCGGTGAAGGATTTTAGTCACACATATTTTAGGCGGGGAGCACCACCAGTTAAGCCGGAAAGCAATGCTACCGGTACACTGACTCTCCTCGGCTCGAGTTGTCCGCTCGAGTAAGACAGTCTAGATACCTTCTCCACTAGGGTTTAAACCTAGAAGAACAAACCTCATGTCGGATATCCCTAGTAGGTTCGTTTTATGTGCATCACGTGCATTTGACTTAGCGAAACTCGGCACAGGGGCCAGGTCTGTATAAGATAGATATCCTCTTTGAGACCATCATGTTCATGCATGTGCTACTTGATACATCATTTGGAAGGCTTACTTGCATTGTCGATTGGCTTTTTAAAAAAAAAATAGTGTAAGTATTAAAAATGAAAAAAAAAATGAATAATTCTCTTTAGTTTAGTGCAAATAAACCTTTTTTAAAAAAAAGATTTTGTAGTAGTCTAGTGTGAGTTGTAAAGATTAATTTTCATTAAAAAGAAGGAAAAAATACCTAGTTTTACCGAACTACGCGGGTTTGATTCTCACCGGATGTGAGATATGTAGGCAACCTCCATCGGGTTTAGCCCACAATTTTCAAAAAAGGGAGCATAAAATTCTGCATGTGCATAAAATTTTCGGAAAAAAAAATGTTATTTTGATCACCTTTTTACTGTCTTGCCCTCATGTTCCGGCTGTTTTGTCAAGACAGCCTTAAAATCTTCCTGGGAAGTGCTGAAGGGTCGTTTTTTGTAAAAATAGCTACTTTATCCTTCTTTTTTCACCTTTTACCATTTTGTCCTTATGTCCGGCCATTTTTGCCAGGCAGCCTTAAACCTTCCACGGAAGTACTGAAGGGTTGTGTTTCATAAAAATGGCCATTCTATCTAGTTTTGTCTGGTCATATTTGCCGAAACAGTTTTCGAACTTCTCCTCGGAGTAGCAAAGGGTCATTTTCGTAAAAATAATTTTTTTAAAAATTTATTTATTATTTTGTCTATTTTTTATCATTTTGTTCCTGTGTTTGGCTGTTTTTGCCGAGACATCCATTATGCCTTCTATGGAAGTATCAAAGGGTCGTCTTTGTAATAATAGCCATTTTTCCTGCTTTTGTCATCTCAACTTTTGTGTCCGGTAATTTCAAAAAAATAGATCGAGTCCTAACCCTTTTTATCTTATTCTTAGGATCACCATGAGTTCTCCACAAAGAAGCAGTTAGAAAAGGGTAAGGGACGAGGCACCTCCTATGTTCTTGATCAAAGATAAGACCCCGAGTAGTCTCTGTAATTGGTGGGCTAGTTTTGCTACATGGGAACATAATTAAGTATTTAAGCACCTCAAGTTCCTCACAAACATCATGGGAATTAAGCCTAATCGAGATTTAATCAAGGCTCTAGTGGGTTTTTGGGACCCCGTGTACAATGTCTTCAGGTTTAAAGATTGTGAAATGATGCCTACATTGGAAGAATTAGGTGGGTTCACCGAATTGGGGAGAGACCTTCGTGAGAAAAAGCTTGTTGCTCTAAGAAAAGTTGGTGTGAATAACTTTTTAAAGAAGTTATGCCTCCGTCGAATTCCAATGGTTTGCTTAAACGAAGGTTGGGTTCCGTTGGAATATCTTTATGACAGGTTTGGGGACGAGAAAGGGTTTGAAAATTTCTCGGGCATAGAATTCGTCAACTAGTTGAGTTACGACGCTTGGAGGGAGTTGAGAATCTCCGCATTCATGATATCATTTCTAGGGATCATAGTCTTTCCAGAGCGTGGTGGGCGCATCAAAATTCTATTGGTTGTGGTAGTCTCGTATTTGCAAAGTAGCGAGGATCATACCATTCTTCCCATGATTTTGGGAGATATTTTTCGAGCTTTGACCTGTTGCCAAGAAGGTGAAGATTACTTTGAGGGATGCAATATCCTGCTGCAGATGTGGTTCATAGAGCACCTTTATCATCATCCAATAGTAGTAAAATTCAATGATAATTGGCTGAATTACATTGGATGTCACCCAGACAGAGCTGCGAGTTATAATCTTCCAGAAGGGGTGAGGGCCTGGCGGACATTACTTGGTTCATTGATTGCTGATAGAATCACTTGGAACTATTATTGGTTCCCTTATGCTAGGGTCATGCATATGTCAACGTATTGCATGTTCTTCATACCCATGGGTTTCAGAGGTTTCCAACCCTACGCGCCATGCGCCAGCTAGGGAGAGAGCAAAAGAGGCCTTCGATTGAGGACATGCGTCCGTTTGTGTGGGAATTCAAGGGAGAGGAACCTCCAAGGGAGTCATATGCACAAAAGGTTTGGTTTGGTGGTCGATTTTCTGATTTGGACGAGATGGTAGATGATCGTGAACAGGGGGAGGTAAGCTTGGCATACCTTGAGTGGTTTCATAACCAGGCTATCTCCGAGCAAAGGTCAGAAAGATCCATACGGCATGCAGATGATTGGGAGGAGGAAATCGAGGCCAGAGTTAGAGAAACCAGAAAGGAAGTGGCACAAGAGTTCCAATCTCGTATTGACATTTTACAAGAAGATAAGGGCATTCTGGAGGCAGCCATGGACATACAATAGGCTGATTTTGAGCGGGAAAAGGCTTAGTGGGCACAAGAGAGGCGAGAACTCAAAGCTCAAATTAGGCAGAAAAAAGTGATCATTATCGCTCAACAACAAGAAGAAAGAGAAGCCCAGTTCAAGGTGGTCCGTGATCATGAGCGTAGAGGTTTTGCCCCATTAATCCAAGGTCTGAGGGTGCAAATATGGGGAGTTGAGTCAAGCAAGAAGAGCTAGATCGCGGGGTTTGAAGTAGAAAAACATCACTACCAAAGTATGATCAATCGGTTGGAGGGGGGAGTTACTAGAAAATCGGCGCCAGAAAGATATGGCCTTGGACCGCGAGCATGATGCGTTGGATCTAGGTGAGACTCGTGGTCAGCAAAATCAAGAGTTGTATGTGGCTCAGGATTACATTAAGGGAAAGATCCTCTAGGTAGCCACAAATACCTCAAGAGCATGCAGGAGTTGCCAGGGAATGACGCCCGAGCGGTTTGCAAAAGTATCATTGAACGTTGCTCGTCATATATCTGCAGACTTGGAGAGGATATACCGCAATGTTGGGGGTCAGCCGCAGGAACAAGCGCCTTGATTACAGTGATGCTGGTGGATTCTACTGCAGATATCAAAGTCTTCTTTTAGCTATCAGCCCTTTTTTCATTATTCTTTTGTTGTTTTTGAGTCTGTAAGAGTCTTTTGGTGTTTTGAGTGTTGTTGTTTTGCCTTTTATCCCTAAAAATTCTATTTGAGCCAGGTCTGGTCTTGTTTATCTTTATGTAATTCTTGCTTTTTAAGTCTTATATCAAAAAAAATTATTATATATATTGAAAATCAATGAAAAGATTTTGTTTAGAAAAATTCAAAAATGAATCAAAAAGATGTTTGTTTGTAAAAAAAATGGTCATGTACCTGAACTACATAATGATCTGATTCATGCGGCGACATAATACGTAGGCAACCCACAAAAGGTTCGATCAAATATTTTTAATGGCTCTAAAGTAAGGGTCAAAATAAGGCGAGTGAAAGGAAAAAAATGAAAAAAAGAGATAGCAGTGTCAATAAGCAACAAGCTGATAAGCCGGAATGAAACATAAAGCCTTCCAAAAATCATGTTAGAGATGGTGATATTTTAGGAGCATAGCATATCTACGTGTGATTCCTATCTGTAAAATGCTTAACCCTAACACATTTGTTGCCTCTTATATAGTAAGTTTAAGGTCGTTGGTTTGTGGTGAAACTGGTAACACATCATTACTTCACAAGATCTAAGGGAGCGGTGGTAATGGATAACAGTGATGAAATTGAGTTGGTCAGTGACAATCCGCAGGGTCAGTCAGTTAGGCAAGAGTCGGAGGAAATAAGAAAATTGACACAACAACTGTTAGATATATATCAAGCTTGGGTTTCCGGTAGACCTCCACCCTAGGGTCCTTCAGAGGGAACTTCCACCATACCCCAGGCTACTCAAACACCGCTCCATGCAATGAGCGATCACATTCTACCACCAGGGTATGTACCAAACTACAGCCTCCATGCTTCCCCCGATACCTCTAACATGCGACCTCCAGTCGCACCAGTCAGGAATACCCCTCTCGTCGTGTCTGGCGCACCGGTATATACAATCCCGCCACCACCTCCTGTGATGAGGCCAAACAATGAGCCACCATCTCATGCTTATGATGACCAATACTATTCTCCAAATATGGCTTCCGGGGTCTCGGATCCATACAATCAGATTCCTCAGTACGAGTCACCAGTGGAAAATGAAAAGCTTGCCACGACGGTTGAGCCAGATGAGATAGCCAGGAAAATGAAAAGTCTTGAACAGAATATAAAGAATATATAGGGATTAGGTGGTCACAAAAGTGTTTCATTCAGTGATCTATGCATGTTCCCTCACATCCATTGCCACGAGGGTTCAAGACCCCAAAATTTGAGAAATATGATGGACACGGCGACCCTATCGCCCACTTGAAAAGGTACTGCAACCAGCTGAGGGGTGTAGGAGGAAAGGAAGAGCTGTTGATGGCTTACTTTGGGGAAAGCCTTATGGGGGTAGCTTTCGAATGATTCATTGACCAAGATATCTCTCACTGACATGTTTGGGATGACATGGTCCAAGCTTTCGTCAAACAATATTAGTACAACATTGATATTGCGCCGGATCGTAATTCCTTGTCCAATATGAAGAAAAAGCCGACCAGAAGTTTTAGGGAGTACGCCAACAAGTGGAGGGAGCAAGCAACTAGAGTTAAGCCACCCATGGATAACCACGAGTTGATCACTATTTTTTTGGAGGCTCAAGAGCCTGATTACTTTCAGAACATGATGTCTGCGATGGGTATACCTTTTGCAGAAGCAATCAAAATAGGGAAGATGGTCGAAAATGGCCTCAATACTGGCAGAATTGTAAGTCAAGCTGCTCTCAAGGCCACCACCCAAGCCATCCAAAATGGGTCGGGAGGTTTGGCAAATAGAAAGAAGAGAGATGAAGGGTCCATGATGGTTTCGGGATCTAGGGAAGTTTAAAGAGGGGCATCGCACCCTTATTTGCAAGTTCAGCAGGGGCAATCCATCCACCCTCAACATTACTGTCCCTCGCCAATTCCTCAATACTTTGAGGTCCCACCACAATATACAGTGTTCAATGCTCAGTCATATGCTCGGCCTCCTAATCAGCAGGTACAGGCACCAGCTCCAAGGCCCCCCGACCTCAGCAGCAAAATTTTTGGGCACCCTACAATGCTCGTCCTAGGCGGGATTATGGTCGAGAGCAGAGGCCAACAGAAAAATTCACTTCATTGACCGAATCATACTCTAGTCTATTCTAGAAACTAAAGCAAATGGGTGTGATTGGACCCATCGCTCCCTACCATATGCATCCTGATTCACATAGATTTCAAGCAAATGTTAGATATGAATATCATTCAAGTGCCCCGGGGCATAGCACCGATGACTATTAGACTCTGAAAAGAGCCATAAAAAGACTTATTTATGAAAAGTTGATTGTAGTGGCGAATGGCGAGGACCCTTCTAATGTGACAAACAACCCATTGCCAGTACACAATGATGTTCATTTTGTGGGAATGATTGGCCAAGATCAAGAATACAAGTCGGTCGGTCAAACAGAAATGAGAGTGGGAGCAATTAAAGAAGGAACAAGTCTGGAACTAAGTCCAAGCCGAGATGTGTCGTTGATTGTGAAAGGTGCCCTGAGCTCAGAAAAGGTAACTTTATTTGTGCCCAAGGTCTTGAGGTTGGAGGTTCTCTCCAATGTTCCTAGCCCAAGGTTGTATGTCCTTGGAGGCCACCCCATCACAAGGCAGAATCAGGGTGGTATGAATGGCATAACAGAGCCGATCATAATCAAACCTGCCGTGCAACCCCCTATGACAAACACGAAAACCATTCCTTGGAACTACAACAAAACTGTGATGACCTACAAAGGTAAGGAAATCATAGAGGAAGTAGGGGAAACTGAAGGTTTGACTCGATCGGGGAGGTGTTACTCTCCAGAAGAGTTGAGGAAGGCCAAGCAAATCAGAGAAGGCCAATTTCCAATAAAGAAACCAGTCACTGAAGCAGAGGCGGAAGAGTTTTTGAAAAAGATGAAAGTTTAGGATTACTCAATCATTGACCAACTAAGAAAGACTCCTGCCCAAATCTCTCTACTATCTCTGCTCATACATTCCAAAGAGCATGCCCGTGTACTAATCAAGGTCCTGAACGAGGCACATATCTCAGACGAGACCACAGTGAATCAGTTAGAGAAGATGGCCAACAGATTTTTTTGAGGTGAACAGAATCTCCTTTACTGATGATGAACTTCCAGATGAGGGAGCCGGGCACAATAGGTCTTTGAACTTGATGGTCAAATGTAAGGGGCATTATGTAAAGCGAGTTATGGTTGATGGAGGCTCAAGTGTAGATATATGCCCTCTCTCTACCTTGCAAAGCATGAAGATCAATACAGACAGAATCCGACCCAACAATGTTTGCATCCGGGATTTTGATGGTTCAGCAAGAGATACCATTGGGGAGATCAACCTTACCATGACGATTGGGCCGGTTGACTTTGAGATTGTTTTCCAAGTAGTGGACATGGTCACTTCTTATAACTTTCTTCTTGGAATGCCATGGATCCATCGGCCTGAGCTATGCCATCCACCTTGCACCAAATGCTCAAATTTGAACATGACAGGCAAGAAATTATTGTTCACGGGGAAGACGAGTCTTCCATTCATAAAGACCCGTTAATCCCATGTATTGAGGCCAAGGAAGGGTGTGAGTCCATCGTCTATCAGGCTTTTGAAGTGGTTGTTGTGGACCATGTTGAGGAAGGAAAGCCCATTATGTATCCTCGTCTTTCCGCCACATCTGTAATGGTGGCTGCAGTTATTTTGAGACAAGGTTATGAGCCAGGAAAGGCTTGGGGGCATTACTTCAAGGAATTTTGGAGCCTATTTCTCCGTTCAGTAACCAGGGTACTTTTGGCTTTGGCTTCAGGCCAACACAAGCAGACAAAAACAGAGCCAAACAGAGCCAAAAGCATGGATGGGTCTTGCAACAACCTATCCCTCACATTTTCTACACTTTTGTCAAGCCACGACTCCAAGAGGGTCAAAATTCCTCGGCGTATTCAAACGTTAATGAAATTTTCCATGGACTCAGCCAGATATTTTCTGAAGTGAATATGATCCATGCTGGTGAAGGAACTAGTCGTGCCGATATGCAACTAATTGACCCAGACACCATGCTAACCAACTGGGAAGCAACTCCTCTCCCCACAAGGAAGGAGTCTTGGTAGTTTTCTTTTGCAGTTTCCTCTTTGTATTTTGGGTTACTTTCAGGGTTGTAATCCAAACATCTCAGTATGATTATTTTGTTTTAATGTTAACCCTTCTATCCTTTCGAATTCAATGAAATGCAGTTTAGTCTCCTATTAAGTTTTGTATCTTTTCCTTTTTCTAACTCCTATCATTTTATTTCCATTTCAGTTTTGTTAATGCCGGCTTTAATAACATGACATGCATGTGGAATTCACGCCCAGATCTTAAAAAGTTGTCTAATATCGAAATAATGCATCAAGAGGTTGAATATGATGAAGATGAGGTTGTTGAGGAAATAAAAAAAGAGTTGGAAAAATTTGAAAACAAGCCTAAGCCTAACCTCAATGAAACTGAGCCGATTAATATCGGAAGTCATGAAGAAGTCAGAGAAACGAAGATAAGCAATCACACTGAACAAAAAACCATAGATGCCTTAATTTAGCTTTTATTTGAATACCGAGATGTGTTTGCTTGGTCTTACGATGATATGCCGGGTTTAAGTGTTGATCTAGTGGTTCATAAGCTTCCTATGTGTACTGATTTTCCACCAGTCCAACAAAAGCAATGAAAATTTAAAACAGATGTGAGTGACAAAATCAAAGAGGAAATAATGAAGCAATTGAGTGCCAATGTGGTCAGAGCTGTCCGATATACCACCTAGGTGGCAAATGTTGTGCATGTGTCGAAGAAGGATGGAAAGACCAGAGTCTGTGTTGACTATAGGGACCTGAACAAAGCAAGTCCAAAGGATAATTTTCCTATACCAAATATCCACTTTCTTGTAGATAATTGCGCAAAGCATGAGATACAATCGTTCGTAGATTGCTATGCTGGGTACCACCAAATTTTAATGGACGAGGATGATGTAGAAAAGACCGTTTTCACCACTTTATGGGGTACTTATTGTTACAGGGTCATGCCAATTGGATTAAAGAATGCAGGGGAAACTTACATGAGGGCCATGGCCACTATTTTTCATGACATGATGCACAAAGAGATTGAAGTATATGTCGATGATGTCATCATAAAATCAAAGACACAGGCTGATCACGTGTGCGATTTGAAAAAGTTCTTCGAACGGCTTCGAAGGTATGACCTTAAGCTTAATCCAACCAAGTGTGCATTTGGGGTTCCATATGGGAAACTCCTCGATTTTATAGTTAGCCGAAGAGGCATTGAACTGGATCCATCTAAGATAAAGTCCATTCGAGATCTGCCACCCCCGAAGAACAAAAAGGAAGTCATGAGTTTGCTCGGGAGGTTAACTATATAAATAGATTCATTGCTCAGCTCACAACCACGTGCGAGCCCATCTTTAAGTTGCTGAAAAAGGATGACGCTATCAAGTGGATGGATGATTGCCAAAAAGCTTTTGACAGGATCAAAGATTATCTGTCAAAACCCCCTGTACTGGTCCCACCTGAACCTGGTAGGCCTTTGTTTTTATATCTATCGGTGATGGATAATTCCTTTGTATGCGTTCTGGGAAAACATGATGCAACAGGCAAAAAGGAACAGCAATCTATTATTTGAGCAAGAAGTTCACCAATTATGAGGTTAAGTACACCTTTTTAGAAATGACATGTTGTGCCTTGACTTGGGTTGCTCAGAAGCTAAGACATTATCTTTTGGCCTACACTACTTACTTCATATCCAGAATGGATCCTTTGAAGTACATCTTCCAAAAGCCAATGCCCATTGGCAGGCTCGCAAAATGGCAAATCCTGCTCACAAAGTTCGACATCGTCTATGTCACTCGCACCGCAATGAAAGCACAGGCTTTGGCAGATCATTTGGCAGAAAATCCAGTTGATGATGAGTACATGCCACTTAGCACATAGTTCCTAGATGAAGAGGTCAACTCAATAGAGGAAGTAGTTCCTTTCGCCTAGGGGGATCCAGCTCATATTCCGGGTAGAAGTACTCTTCGTTCAGGGTGTTTTACGTAGCTTAACTCAGGTAGAATCCTTTCGCCTAGGGGAATCCAGCTCATATTTTCGGGTAGAAGTATTCTTTGCTCAGGCTGTTTTACGCAACTTAACTCAGGTAGAATCCTTTCGCCAAGAGGGATCCAGCTCATAGTTCCGGGCGGAAGTATTCTTCGCTCAGGTTGTTTTACGTAGTTCAACTTAGGTAGAACCTTTTCACCTAGAGGGTGTCAACACGTTATCAATAATACATGGTGCTAACTTCTAATTCTTTTCCTTCCAGTAAGATAGGGTACCAACCCCTGGTTACATTTCCTTTCAGTAGTACAGGGTATCGATCCCTGGTTACACAATTATTTGTTACCAAATTTTATCTCTTTTAGCTAGTTTGTACTACTGTTTCTGTCTGCCTTTCAATAAATTAGATAGTTTATAGCTTTCGCTGATAACTCATAAAATTTTCCTCGTCCAAATTGGGGAAGAAAATTTTGTTCGTTTTGTTCGTCTTTGATGGCTTTGCAGGCCTCGACGCAGAGTACAGGTTGTGATGATCGAAGCTTGCAGTTTTTAGTTATCATCAGAAGGACGATCACATGATAATTGGAGTTAACTTTGACAACGTGTCGGTAATACAACTTCTCAAGTTTCATCTTCTCAAATTCTGATCCAGAAAGCAAGCAATCGAGATTGAGTAATAATCTTTTCTTGAAAGAGAATCAATATCCAATCTAAGGTCAACACAAACAAGCAGGTCAAGAATCAAGATTTGACTCCAGAAGACACATAGATAGGAACTTTGTACTCTTAGTTTGCAAACATATATAATGCTCTTCTTTTTTTCTTTTGATGTAAGAAGCGAGTAACAGCAATAGCAGCAACAGTCTTAACTCTAGTGTCCGGTAGTCCTAGCTACCAAATTTTCCCAGAACTACACTGACCTGATTCCTTTATAGCCAAGAATATGTAGGCAACCTCAGAAGTAAGGTACAGTCACCATTTTTCAAAATTGCTTCCCTTGGAGTGATATATGAGCAAAAATTAGCTATGGCATTCATTTGTCTTTGCACGAAAGCTCTTCATGTTCTCGAGCAAAGAGGAGCAGTTGTAAATGCCTAATTTTTGCCTTGTCTTTGTCTTCAGTACATTATATATATATATATATATATATATATATATATATATATGTGTGTGTGTGTGTGTGTGTGTGTGTGTGTGTGTGTGTGTGTGTGTGTGTGTGTGTGTGTGTGTGTGTGTGTGTGTGTGTGTGTGTTTATTATGATTTAATTAAGAAAGGAACAAGAGCTTGGGCTAGTTTCATTTTAAACTAAAATGGGCTAAAAATTCGGACCAAATCAATGGGCTAATTGCACTGACCCGGTCCAGATAAGGTTGGCCAAGGAGGCAAGCAAAACGGCGTAGTTTCAGGGCAAAACTATGTCATTTTAGCTAAAGAATCAGAGATTAAATCTCATCAATCCATAGCCCTTTGATCCAACGGCCCTAATTTAATAATTTAAAGCCTAAAAAGGCTGAAAAATGCCCCCATTTATTCCCCTCTTCTTTCTCTCTATTCTCACCCTCTTTCTCACTCTCTAACCCATGTCCCCCGCGCCGCCCAGTGCCGCCTGCCGGAATGCGCCACCGGCGGCGGTCAACCTCCAATCCACCCCAAAATTTCACGACTTCTTCCGCTCAACCTCCTCTCCATAAATCCGAACCCCAAAATCCCATAACTCTTCTCAATCTCCGCAAATCTAAGCTTAACCGAAACCCTAGCCGCCGCCCACCACCCTAAACTCCGAAAATTTTACACCACTGGCCTCGTTGTCACCCTCCTCTTCTCTATTCCCCGCCCGAAAACCTTCCAAAACCCTCCAGAATCCGACAAGTTTCGGCCAGACACAGTCGACCCCCCTACTGCTGTCACTTCTGCCGCCGCCCAACCTCCGTCTAGCAAATTACGACCCCTTAGTCTCTCTTTCTCTTTGAAATAGTGCTGGACTCAACTTGGTTCCCCATAGTTTATATTTTTTCAGCATTTGTCGTCGAGAAAAAGAGGCGTGGAGGTCGATTCACCATCTAGTTGTGTTGTACTACTGATTTGCAGCCCGAGCATTTAGGTAAAATATTAATCCCTTGCTCATCGGTTTTAGTTTCTCCTTTATTGACTGATTTTTAGTTTAGTTTAAGTTCTGTTTTTTTTCGTAATTAGTGATTAGTCGTCTTTTGTTGATTTTAGAAATTCTGTTGTTGTTTATTCGTTTAGGCCATTGCTTCAGTTCTTTCCCTCTTTTTATAACTTCTGTTTTTTTCCCATTTAAGTTTAAGTTTTGGTTTAATTTTCTGTTGTGAATCGATTGTTAATCCGTGATAGTTAGTTCGTATTTACTTTCATTAACTTTCTTCAATGTTGGTCGTTGCTTAATACTTTCGAATCACGTATTAGTTAGTCCTTTAATCTATCATTATGTTTATGTTTAGTCAATCAGTTTTGATAATCACTTGTGAAATCCGATTAACTATTTGTAATTGGCGAAGCTCATTGATCTTCTGGTTTCGCGATTAATTTTGGTATTTTACCTTAGTTCGAAATCTGTTAGTGATCATTAGTTCGTGTTTAGTCTCGTTTTTGATTTCGTGTTTCAATCGACTCGATAGTTGTTTCACTATCATTCATATTCTGTGTTGCCTTTAAGTTGTTAAGTTCTAATTTCATATTTAATATTTCTAGTTTTGTCTATGTTTAAGCTAATTAGTTTTAGGCCTTAACTATACATTTTTGTTTGTTTGTATTCATTAGGTTCTTTTGCTAGTTTAATGGTTCAAGTCTAGTTATCTAATTTTGCACTCTCTAGTTTGAAGCAATAGTTTAGTTGGATATTGGTTTGTGAGGGTAGTAGAAGGTATTTGAGTGTAGGGCCTTTGTTTGGGTGCTTTTACTGTTCAGGGACTATTTGGAGTACAATAATCCAAAAATTTTGTCCACAATTGGTAAGAAAAACTGTTCATTGACCAAAATTCTGGTTTTTGGACAGATTTTCTGTCAAAAAGCTATCATTTTGGACAGATTTTTGGTAAACCCAGCCCTTCCTCTCCTATATAAAGAGGAGTTCTTTTCTCACTTGAGGCTCTCTACACATTCTAACACACTTAGCCATCACTTTCTACACCTTAAAAAAGCACAAAAACTTCAGAAAGATCAGCTGAACTTACTGAATAGTGAATTGAAAATTCTGAACTTCGTGAGTGTTTCTTAGAGTGTAAAACTTGTAAGAAAATAGAGGAATCCTAGGTGATTGCTTGGGGAAGTAGCTACTAACTTCAAATACTTACTTGCTAGACTTTTCTGGGTTGTTTCTCAGGTCATAAGTTGTTGATTTTGCTGCTGTTGCATTGTTATTTTGTTGCTAAAATTCAGTCCCTCCCTTGCTAATATTGTTTCTCTGTTGATCAAGTAATTTCCTCAACTGTTGTACTACTTTTGGGTCAAGAATGAATGGAAAGGAAGTGTTTTGAATCACTTTAGAGTATTCTATACCTTGAAAGTATTAAGTTTGTGTATAATCTGGTTCTCTTTTAAGTATCAAGCATGTACAAGAGTTTTAGCTAAACTTTTTTTTTTGTGTTAGTCAATGACTTGTTTAGATGATGTTCTAATTGCTGATTTTTCTGTGTTAGACATTCCTTTCTACCTTCAATAGTGTAGATCTTGAATGGAGTTTATGGAAATTCCTTTCAATATAATGCTTATGTTGTTTAGAATGTTGTAGTTAAAGTTCATGTTGGTCTCCTAATGAAAATGTTCTTAGTGACCAAATCTTGAAGCATGTTAGTGTCATTATAATCCCATCTTTCTCTTTTCTTAGTTATGAGTTCATATAACCGTTCTTAGAGGTTTTGCACAATTATTACATGAGTTGATGGTTTGTCCTTGTTTACTGATGGTTTCAAGCTTAGTTCGAACTGAATGTCATATGGGTATACGGGTTAAAAGAAAAACTCAAGATGTTCAAAATAGAAATATACTTGAATTATAGAAATTGAGTTTTGTTCTCTATTTAAAGGAGATATGTGATAGGAAATTAATTTTTTTTAATAGTTAGATTGCCAAATTTATTTTAAAATAATTACTAAATGATCCAATGTGGTGTAAATTTAGGCAATTTTGCTAGGCCCATTTTATTGTGAATCAAGTCCATAAGCATATAAGGTGGCCTAATGCCTTGAAAAGCTAATAAGCAAAAATGACCCAAGCCTTCAAATGCCTATTCCTTTACTAACTCCAATAACAATAGATTTTCTTAATAGTTAAAATAATTTAATAATTTAATCACTCATAATTTTCTCATTTTAATAATATCAAACGCTAGGCAATTAGTAGGCGCGCCTTAACTCACGGAATCGCTTGCGTAGCGTGATGCTTAACATTCAATAAATTATTCAACAATCTCATACCATATCCAATAGTTTTAGTTAATTTTTAATTTAATCAATCCTTGGCTAAAATCGCGGATTCGCTTGCGTGGCGCGATAGCTAACCTTTCTTTTAATAATCTTCAAGAATTAATTTTCTCAAATGTAGTAATTTCTAAAAAGTACTACAAATAATTGATTGTTATGATCTTGGATTCTCTTGCGAGGCGCAATAATGATAAGTTAATTAATTTTGTTATTCGATCACGCATTCACTTGCGTAGCGTGGTTATGACAACGTAATATTATCCAAATTATTTTTTTTAATAATTCCAATAATCAAGAAATAAAAGCGGATAGGTAAAACATAGAAATCCAATAAAGCATAGTTTATCCAAAATTAATTGGGATAATGCATAAAATCTTTTCCGACCTATGATCATATTACCAACTACACACCTTTTCTTTTTGGGGGTCCTATTACCCCCCTGAACTTTTTTTAAATAATATTATTTACCCCTTAAAAAGCAACAACTAGATGTGTGCAAGGTGGTGAAATACACGCACCCAAAATGTGTATTTCTTACTTAAAAACTTTTTTTCACCGTTTTATCCTTCTTCCTTATTTTCCTATTTGCAGGCCTTCATTATCATATCCGGCCAAAAGGCAAAAACCTCATTTAATGGGTTTTATATAATACTTGTTTGATATTGTCAGATTTGCCGGAGAACGAAACTCCGACGAAGACCCTTGCTCCAACGAAACTCCGGTGAACGAAACCATTTTGACGGTTTGTAGGTTCTTACTGAATCATGCTCGTTGCTCCCTCTAGTTGTAGCTCTGTTTCTATTATTAAACATATTTGCTTTTAATTTCTGGGTTGATTTTGTATTGTATTGGATTTTTGCTCCGGCATTTCACCGTTGAAATGATGTCCCCCTTGTTCGTGCAAGAAGAGGTTTAGAAGCGAAGGAGACTATTAATTTGATGTAATCAATTCTGTAATATCTCATCAAAAGATGACACTTGTACTTGTTAATCAATTTTAAAATTATTTTTGTAACTTCCACTTGCCTTTAAGAGAGTGTGCACACTCTCTACGCCATGTCAGCACTTAAGGTGGTATTTATTACACTTTAAAATAGTTCAGGGGGGTAATAGGCCCCCCGAAAAGAAAAGGTGTGTAGTTAGTAATATGGTCATAGGTCGGGGAGGATTTTATGCATTATCCCAAATTAAATTAAGCTAAGTTTTAAGTCAATAAAGCGACCGTGCTAGAACCACAGGACTCGGAGAATGCCTTACACCTTCTCCCCGGTCAACAGAATTCCTTACCCGAACTTTATTTTCGCGGATCGATATAAAAGAGTCAAATCTTCCTTTGAATAAGGATTCAAATAAAAGATGACTTGTAACACCCAAAACATCAATTCCAAATGGCGACTATGTAAACAAAATAATCCCTATTTCAAAATTGTCACTTTAATTGGAAAAACTCTTTAACCCAAAAATCCATAACACATATAAACTTTTCTCATGGGTAGAAAAGGGGTGTGACAGATACTGCAGGAATGATGCAGGAATGGTAGAGGAAGCAGTGAATTTTTTTCAAAATCAACTCCATGAAGACAAGGTTCCTACTGATTTTGGAATAATTAATCATGTACCTCACATGATCAGCACAGAGCAGAACCAGAGCTTAACAAGACTACCTACAGGTGAAGAAGTAAAGCAAGAAGTGTTTGGACTTAATACTGACAGTGCTGGTGGTCTAGATGGATTCAATGGCCATTTTTTTCATACATGTTGGGATATAGTTGGTGCAGATGTGGTAGAAATGGTGAAGGCATTCTTTTCTGGGCAGGAACTTCCTAGGTTCATTACACATACTAACCTAGTATCGTTACCTAAGAAGAAGGAGATTAAAACTTTCTTAGATATGCGACCAATAAGCCTCAGCAACTTCATAAATAAGGTCCTCTCTCGAGTCATTCATGAAAGACTGGTTAGTTTGCTTCCCAACCTCATTTCAGATGAACAAGCAGGATTTGTCAAAGGTTGACATTAGGTTGATAACTAAGGCAGGTCCTAATGTAATTATCAAGTTGGATATGAAAAAGGCATATGATCAACTATCATGTCTATTCTTGACAAAAGTACGGAGAAGGATGGGCTTTGATGAGAGATTCATTAGTTTAGTATTTGGGACAATATCGAATAATTGGTATTTTTTACTTTTAAATGGGCAACCTTATGGGTTTTTCAAGTCGACAAGGGGAGTTAAGCAGGGTGATCCACTATCACCTGCATTATTCATTATTGAAGTAGAGGCATTGTCAAGAGGATTGAGTGATCTTCATTTGAATCTACACTTTCGTGGTTATGGTTTACAAAAATGGAGCCCAAAGATCAATCATTTGACTTATGCAGATGATACGATCATATTTTCTTCCTCAGATGAAACTTTATTACGCTTGATAATGGAAGTCTTGACAGCTTATTAAATAGCATATGGACTGTTACAACCCATATCCACATGTGTTAGTTCATGCCATATATTAGTTAACATAAATCCAAGAAGGAATTATCTTTGAGATGATAAGAAGTCAATCCTATTGGTCTTAAGTGATACAAGAGTGTATAAGGGTGATTAACCAATATTAGAAGTTAAACGAATCAAGGATGTTGTAACTCGTATTTTCAGGTAATCTAGCGGTGCTTAATACACTCAAGAGGTCATTTATTAAGGTATTTTAATCATATAATATCCGTATCATAAGTCTTGAAGTCAAACGAGTTATGAAACAAAAGTCGACAAAAGTTGTCGCAACTTAGGTTCATAATTTTACTTAAACATTAGGTCAAATGTTTCTAATCTTTTCTCATAATTTACAAGGAATTACGGGGTGATCTACCCACCAAATTAAAGATCTATGAGTCTAGTTTCCAACTCATTAAACCGTTCATCGATACGATCTCGGAGTAGAGAGATATTCGCGTTTTCGCGAGACTGCGCCAAGCACCTCTCTATGGGGCCCACTAAGTCGGTTTAAGATATTTGGACTTATATAGGATGACCACAACCCGTTTTTAGTCATTTCTTTTCACTATTTTCAGAACTTAGAACCCTAGGAACATCCTCTCAAGGTTCTCTCAAGATTCAAGACCCAAAAAAGGGCAAACAACACAAATCAAGTGTCGGGAATTCCGTGGCGCTAGTAAGTCTCTTGTTCTTCTTGTTGTTGCTCATTTTTGTGTCGTTCCAGCTCGTGTGGGAGGTTGTTTTAAAGGGTATATGTTCTGTAAATACTCCCTAATGCTCTTAATATTAATCCTAGGTGATTTCAAGCCTTCTAAAGTGATTCTAGTGCCGAAAAACACTAATTGATTGCTAGTTTCATTTTTTTGTTGTTGTGGCAGCATTGGAGGGATATTTCTTGGAAATTTAAGGTCAAATTGGAGTTGTTCTTTCTGTATAAAGGTAAGGAACCTCTTACTCTATATGTATTTAAGATTATCCAAGTTGCGGCTAAGCCATTGAAGCTAGAACTTGTGAGATATATATCGAAAGGTTTGGTAGTAGTGTTATTGTTTTGTGGACTGTTTTGCGTTGTTGTTGGGCTGCGTATTTTACTACTATCTTGTGGAGTTTTGGAGGAGGAAGGGTGTGGAGAAACACCATATATATGTAGGTTTATGGGCTGATAGTTATTCGTAACATTTCCAGGTTGTTTGACACGACTACGGTGGTCGTCGTATGTATGGAGTGATTAGGCTGTGTGTGGACTATTTCGGGAGGCTCAATATGTTTATTATTGATGATGTTTGGGCTGTTTGGTGATTTTTTTGAATGGTGTGAGGTCATATATATAGGGGAGGTACTGTCCGTTTCATCGTAAAATAGGTTGTGGTCGATACATAATAGTTATGACGCTTAAATGATAACGATAGTATCGTTTCTCTTATTGTAGACTAAGGAGTTTTGACAATTGCATAGCTTGAGATTGGGGCAGTATATACAAGGTATGTGAGGCTATCCCTTTCCTTCTTTTGCACGACTCCGATTGTACATAATGTAATGAACGAGCTTCCAAAGATACTCTACTCTTAGAAGCTAGCAGTACTTACATTGTTTTCCCTCTTATAGAACGATTGATGTTAATGTTGCTTCTCTTATTCTTATGTTATCAATGTTATTGGTACTTCCTGATTCTTATAAGGTTCATAGTGAAGAGTTAGTCCTAATAATGTGTACAGAGGATACCGACCTTACGTCACTCCGAAAGGTTTAGAATGTGATTCCATGAGTCGAGCATGCATTATATATATGTATCTATTTTACTCTACCGAGCCACGCTATAGTTGGCCGGGTACGGCACCTATTGTGCAACCACTGATCAGTTGGGTTTTACCGAGCTCCACGTGGCCGGGTACGATTCTACCGAGCCTATTATGGCCGGGTACGATATGATGATGATGATGATGCCCACAGAGGCGAATGCTTTAAAGGTTTATGTATTTATACATATGTATCATGCATTTCATGTAAGTAGCCCTCAGAGGTACTAAGATGTTACAGGTTGTATATTCTCTATCCTTGCTTACATTACTGATCGTATTTATGGTTCCTTGCCTTACATACTCAGTACTTTATTCGTACTGACGTCCTTTTATTTGTGGACACTGCATGTCGTGCTGCAGGTCCTGATAGACAGGCAGGTACAGCTCCCCCACCACAGTAGATCAGCGGTGATTGGCGAGATCCCTTCTCAGGACTTGCCTTGGTCTTGGTATGCAATTTTTGTTATAGACATTATGGGTATGTCGGGGCCCTGTTCCGGCTATGTTGCAACACTTATGTTCTTTTAGAGGCTCATAGACAGGTGTCGGCTCATGTATAGTTTGGTATGCCTTGTCGGCTAGTTTTTGTTGTATAGTCTTTCATAGTAGCGTGGTAGCTCATACCTTATATGTAGTTTCTTGATTGTCTGGTCATCCCCTGCTATGTATATGCATGCCATCATATTTTATTGCTGGTTGTCCATGATCTAGGTCTACCATTTATATTGATCTCGTCAGCCTTAAAAGATAATAATGAAGGTTAGATGAAATGTACGTTGGTGCTCGGCAAGTGTGGTCGGGTGCTAGTCATGGCCCTTCAGTTTGGGTCGTGACAAACTTGGTATCAGAGCAAGTCTGTCCTAGGGGTTGTCTATGAGCCGTGTCTAGTAGAGTCTTGATTATGGATGTGTAGCGCGCCACATTTATAATCAGGAGGCTACATGACATCTAGGGTTGTTACCTTCTTCCTGAATCTAGATCGTGCGTAGAGTTGAGTCGTAAGTGTTTGTCTCTAATATTCACCTTGTTTTTTTTCAGTGATGCCTTCGACTAGGAAGCAAACGATTAGTAGGCGGCTTGATACAGCAGCGGGAGAGGGTACCAGTCAGGTGCCCCAAGTCAGAGCAGGACAAAGTGAGGCTCAAAGTGAGATGCCCTCTCATACCTCATCTACTCCATCTCCTCCAGAGGATATTAGAAGGCACCCAGCGCCTCCAGTTCCTTCGTCTGACACTCCAGACCAGGATATGCGGAGTGCTTTGCAGTTATTGACTAGCTTGGTAGCTGCTCAGGCTCAGAGGCAGAATACAGGTGCTGCTGAGAAACCAGTTAGTACAAGAGTTCGTGATTTTATTAATTTAGACCCTCCAGTGTTTACCGGATCAGACCCCAAGGAGGACCCACAGACGTTTATTGACCAGGTTCATCGTACACTTTGTGTTATGCATGTTAGTGATACAGAGACAGTAGAGTTGGCTTCTTATCGGCTACGGGATTTAGCGGTTCTCTGGTATGATAGTTGGGAGAGATCCAGGGGTCCGAACCCTCCTCCAGCTGTGTGGAAGGAATTTTCTGAGGCCTTTCTTCGTCACTACTTGCCAGTTAAGATACGACGAGCTAGAGCTGATAAGTTCTTGAACCTTAGACAAGGTAATATGAGTGTACGAGAGTACAGTATGCAGTTTGATTCTTTGGCAAGGTATGCTCCCCATATGGTGGCCGAGATGAGTGATAGGGTGCATATGTTCGTGAATGGGTTGGGACCACATCTGATAAATGAGTGTACGACAGCCTCCTTGGTGGAGGGCATGGATATTTCCCGTATTCAAGCTTATGCCCAGACCCTAGAGGATCGTAAGCGCCAGCAGAGGGCAGTTAGGGAGCAGGATAGAGGCCAGCATAAGAGGGCGAGATTTGCAGGGTATTCTGATGACTTCAGAGGCCGCATCAGGCCACAGTTTTCGAGGAGTTCGGCGCCACCTGTAGCTAGTGCTCCTCCACAGTTTCAGAGGCCTCGATATGATCGATCCTATTCTGGTCCAGGTCAGAGTTCGCGGGCATCTGGCTCGCAACATCACAGGGATACTAGTCAGATGAGACCCCCAACACCACATTGTGATCAGTGCGGCAAGGCCCTCTTTGGACTGTGTCGTCGAGGTTCTGATGCATGCTATTCGTGCGGGCAGCCTGGCCATATGATGCGGGATTGTCCTAATAGAGGAGGTGATGGTATGGCTCAGCCGACTGGATCTGTGTCTGGTTCTTCCTCATCAGTTCGACCTCCAGCACGGGGTTTTCAGCAGTCGACAGGTCGTGGTAGGGGTAGAGGTGCAGTGCCGAGTTCGAGTGGTGCTCAAAATCGAACCTATGCTCTAGTAGGTCGACAGGATCTCGAGTCATCTCCAGATGTTGTTACAGGTATTATATCTGTGTTTTCTTATGATGTATATGCGTTGATTGATCCGGGATCTACATTATCATATGTTACACCCTTTGTGGCTAATAAGTTTGGCATTGAACCTGAATTGATAAGTAAACCCCTCGTGGTATCTACTCCGATAGGAGATTCTGTGATTGCTAGAAGGGTATATAGAGGTTGCACTGTGATGATTTGTAGTCGTCAAACCTCGGCAAATTTATTTGAGTTAGAAATGGTTGATTTTGATGTGATAATGGGAATGGACTGGTTGGCCTCATGCTATGCAAATGTTGACTGTCGTACGAAGATGGTTAGGTTCCAATTTCCGGGTGAACCCGTCATTGAATGGAAAGGGAACATTGCTACACCGAAAGGTAGGTTTATTTCCTATCTGAAGGCAAGGAAAATGATCTCAAAAGGTTACATTTATCATCTCGTTCGCGTTAGGGATGTGGAGGCGAAACCGCCTACTTTACAATCAATCCCTGTGGTCAACGAATTCCCAGATGTTTTCCCAGATGAACTCCCAGGCCTTCCTCCTGAAAGGGAGATTGAGTTTAGCATTGATGTGTTACCTGACACTCAACCGATCTCTATTCCTCCATATAGAATGGCCCCGGCAGAGTTGCGAGAGTTGAAGGTGCAGTTGAAGGACTTGCTGGATAAGGGCTTTATTAGGCCTAGCACTTCACCTTGGGGTGCACCAGTCCTATTCGTGCGGAAGAAAGACGGGTCGTTACGGATGTGTATCGACTATCGACAGTTGAATAAGTCTACTATAAAGAACAAGTATCCACTTCCAAGAATTGATGACCTGTTTGACCAACTCCAGGGTGCCAAGTATTTCTCCAAGATTGATTTACGTTCAGGGTATCATCAGGTAAGGGTTAGGGAGAAAGATATTCCAAAGACGGCCTTCCGGACAAGATATGGGCACTTTGAGTTCTTGGTGATGTCGTTCGGGCTAACAAATGCCCCAGCAGCTTTTATGGATCTCATGAATACTATATTCAGGCCCTATCTTGATGTGTTCGTGATTGTATTCATTGATGACATTCTAGTGTATTCTCGTTCGGAGGCGGAACACGCGGGCCACTTGCGGATAGTATTACAGACGCTTCAGGATCGTAAGTTATATGCTAAGCTCTCCAAATGTGAATTCTGGTTGAACTCAGTAGCATTCCTTGGCCATGTGATATCTGATGAGGGTATTAGTGTCGACACTCAGAAGATCGATGCAGTAAAGAATTGGCCGAGACCTACAACACCATCAGAAGTCCGCAGCTTCCTAGGACTAGCAGGATATTATAGGCGGTTTGTAGAAGGATTTTCCTCTATATCATCACCATTGACTAAGTTAACACAAAAAGCTACCAAATTCCAATGGTCTGACACTTGTGAACGTAGTTTTCAGGAGCTGAAGAATCGATTGACATCTGCACCAGTGCTCACTCTTCCTGAAGGAACAGAAGATTATGTGGTATATTGTGATGCCTCAGGTATAGGTTTGGGGTGCGTATTGATGCAGCGTGGGAATGTGATTGCTTATGCATCAAGACAATTGAAGAAGCATGAAAAGAATTATCCAACCCATGATTTGGAATTGGCTGCAGTAATATATGCTTTGAAGATATGGCGGCACTACTTATACGGCGTCCATGTTGACATCTACACAGATCACAAGAGTTTACAATACATCTTCAAGCAGAAAGAGTTGAATTTGAGGCAGCGTAGGTGGCTTGAATTATTGAAAGACTACGACGTCGAGATATTGTATCATCCCGGTAAAGCCAATGTTGTGGCAGATGCTCTCAGCCGTAAATCAATGGGAAGCTTAGTACATATTGAGGCGGGTAGATGGGGGTTGATTAAAGAGCTTCATCAGCTAGCCAATATGAGAATCAGATTGTTAGACTCTGATGACGGAGGTGTTACTGTACAGAATACATCAGAATCATCTTTGGTAGCCGAGGTAAAAGCACGACAATATGAAGATCCTATCTTAGTACGATTAAGAGAAAGCATTCAACAGTGTAAAAGTATGGCTTTTGGGATCGGAAAAGATGGGGCACTGAGATACCAGAGCCGATTGTGTGTGCCTAATGTGGCAGGGTTGCGAGAGAAGATTATGAATGAGATTCATCAATCCCGATATTCCATCCATCCCGGCTCGACAAAGATGTATCATGATGTCAAGGAGCAGTATTGGTGGGATAATATGAAGAAGTCTATTGCAGAATTTGTGGCCCAGTGTCCCAATTGTCAACAAGTAAAGATAGAACATCAGAAACCCGGTGGATTGCTTCAAAATATAGAGATTCCGACCTGGAAGTGGGAGGTTATTAATATGGACTTCATTATTGGATTACCTCGCTCTTATCATAAGTTTGACTCCATCTGGGTGATAATTGATCGACTTACAAAATGTGCCCATTTTCTGCCAGTGAAGACAACTTACACGGCTGAAGATTATGCGAAGTTGTATATCAAGGAGATTGTTAGGCTTCATGGTGTGCCCATATCTATTATATCAGACCGAGGAGCTCAATTTATGGCTAACTTTTGGAGGTCTTTCCAGAAGGGTTTAGGCACACAAGTAAATCTCAGCACTGCATTTCATCCGCAGACTGACGGACAGGCTGAACGTACCATTCAGACACTGGAAGATATGCTACGAGCATGTGTTCTAGATTTTAAGGGGAATTGGGATGATCATCTTCCACTCATAGAATTCGCCTATAACAATAGCTACCATTCCAGTATTAAAATGGCCCCATACGAGGCACTATACGGGAGGAGATGTAGATCACCAGTTGGATGGTTCGAAGTCAGTGAAACAGAATTATATGGGCCAGATTTGATTCACCAAGCTATTGAGAAGGTGAAAGTGATACAGGAGCGATTGAGGACGGCACAAAGCAGGCAAAAATCTTATTCTGATGTCCGTCGTCGTGATCTAGAGTTTGAGGTTGGTGATTGGGTTTTCCTGAGGATCTCACCAATGAAGGGTATTATGCGTTTTGGGAAGAAAGGTAAGCTGAGTCCAAGGTATATCGGGCCGTATAAAATTCTTCGACGGATTGGACAGGTTGCTTATGAGTTAGAATTGCCATCTGAATTGGAATTTGTCCACCCGGTATTCCATGTATCTATGTTGAGAAAATGTATTGGAGACCCTTCTCGAGTCGTCCCTATCAAAGATGTACAAGTTACAGAGGATCTATCATATGAAGAAGTGCCAGTGGCGATATTAGATCGGCAAGTCCGCAAGCTGAGAACAAAAGATGTAGCTTCCGTCAAAGTATTGTGGAGGAACAAAAATATGGAAGAAATGACATGGGAAGCAGAAGAGGAGATGAAGTCTAAATACCCTTACTTATTCCAGAATGAAGATAACAAGGATGCTGGTGGAAGACAGGATACATTGGAAGAAGAAACGGCTTTATGAGGTAAGCAATAATTTGAGAATACTCCTGCTTAATACAAAATGGTGATATGTAGATAATGTAAATACGCATAATGCTTTGTGTAGCCTTGTGAAGCCATATGTTGGGCTTAATTACATGCAAGTTTTGCTAGTGACCATTTTATAGGGGAAAATTGATCGGAAATTTCCATTGGAATCCACGGTGATTTAAACTCCCCATAAACCCTTACATTCGAGGACGAATGTTCCTAAGGGGGGAGGGTGTTACAACCCATATCCACATGTGTTAGTTCATGCCATATATTAGTTAACATAAATCCAAGAAGGAATTATCTTTGAGATGATAAGAAGTCAATCCTATTGGTCTTAAGTGATACAAGAGTGTATAAGGGTGATTAACCAATATTAGAAGTTAAACGAATCAAGGATGTTGTAACTCGTATTTTCAGGTAATCTAGCGGTGCTTAATACACTCAAGAGGTCATTTATTAAGGTATTTTAATCATATAATATCCGTATCATAAGTCTTGAAGTCAAACGAGTTATGAAACAAAAGTCGACAAAAGTTGTCGCAACTTAGGTTCATAATTTTACTTAAACATTAGGTCAAATGTTTCTAATCTTTTCTCATAATTTACAAGGAATTACGGGGTTATCTACCCACCAAATTAAAGATCTATGAGTCTAGTTTCCAACTCATTAAACCGTTCATCGATACGATCTCGGAGTAGAGAGATATTCGCGTTTTCGCGAGACTGCGCCAAGCACCTCTCTATGGGGCCCACTAAGTCGGTTTAAGATATTTGGACTTATATAGGATGACCACAACCCGTTTTTAGTCATTTCTTTTCACTATTTTCAGAACTTAGAACCCTAGGAACATCTTCTCAAGGTTCTCTCAAGATTCAAGACCCAAAAAAGGGCAAACAACACAAATCAAGTGTCGGGAATTCCGTGGCGCTAGTAAGTCTCTTGTTCTTCTTGTTGTTGCTCATTTTTGTGTCGTTCCAACTCGTGTGGGAGGTTGTTTTAAAGGGTATATGTTCTGTAAATACTCCCTAATGTTCTTAATATTAATCTTAGGTGATTTCAAGCCTTCTAAAGTGATTCTAGTGCCGAAAAACACTAATTGATCGCTAGTTTCATTTTTTTGTTGTTGTGGCAGCATTTGAGGGATATTTCTTGGAAATTTAAGGTCAAATTAGAGTTGTTATTTCTATATAAAGGTAAGGAACCTCTTACTCTATATGTATTTAAGATTATCCAAGTTGCGGCTAAGCCATTGAAGCTAGAACTTGTGAGATATATATCGAAAGGTTTGGTAGTAGTGTTATTGTTTTGTGGACTGTTTTGCATTGTTGTTGGGCTGCGTATTTTACTACTATCTTGTGGAGTTTTGGAGGAGGAAGGGTGTGGAGAAACACCATATATATGTAGGTTTATGGGCTGATAGTTATTCGTAACATTTCCAGGTTGTTTGACACGACTACGGTGGTCGTCGTATGTATGGAGTGATTAGGCTGTGTGTGGACTATTTCGGGAGGCTCAATATGTTTATTATTGATGATGTTTGGGCTGTTTGGTGATTGTTTTGAATGGTGTGAGGTCATATATATAGGGGAGGTGCTGTCCGTTTCATCGTAAAATAGGTTGTGGTCGATACATAATAGTTATGACGCTTAAATGATAACGATAGTATCGTTTCTCTTATTGTAGACTAAGGAGTTTTGACAATTGCATAGCTTGATATTGGGGCAGTATATACAAGGTATGTGAGGCTATCCCTTTCCTTCTTTTGCACGACTCCGATTGTACATAATGTAATGAACGAGCTTCCAAAGATACTCTACTCTTAGAAGCTAGCAGTACTTACATTGTTTTCCCTCTTATAGAACGATTGATGTTAATGTTGCTTCTCTTATTCTTATGTTATCAATGTTATTGGTACTTCCTGATTCTTATAAGGTTCATAGTGAAGAGTTAGTCCTAATAATGTGTACAGAGGATACCGACCTTACGTCACTCCGAAAGGTTTAGAATGTGATTCCATGAGTCGAGCATGCATTATATATATGTATCTATTTTACTCTACCGAGCCACGCTATAGTTGGCCGGGTACGGCACCTATTGTGCAACCACTGATCAGTTGGGTTTTACCGAGCTCCACGTGGCCGGGTACGATTCTACCGAGCCTATTATGGCCGGGTACGATATGATGATGATGATGATGCCCACAGAGGCGAATGCTTTAAAGGTTTATGTATTTATACATATGTATCATGCATTTCATGTAAGTAGCCCTCAGAGGTACTAAGATGTTACAGGTTGTATATTCTCTATCCTTGCTTACATTACTGATCGTATTTATGGTTCCTTGCCTTACATACTCAGTACTTTATTCGTACTGACGTCCTTTTATTTGTGGACGCTGCATGTTGTGCTGCAGGTCCTGATAGACAGGCAGGTACAGCTCCCCCACCACAGTAGATCAGCGGTGATTGGCGAGATCCCTTCTCCGGACTTGCCTTGGTCTTGGTATGCAATTTTTGTTATAGACATTATGGGTATGTCGGGGCCCTGTTCCGGCTATGTTGCAACACTTATGTTCTTTTAGAGGCTCATAGACAGGTGTCGGCTCATGTATAGTTTGGTATGCCTTGTCGGCTAGTTTTTGTTGTATAGTCTTTCATAGTAGCGTGGTAGCTCATACCTTATATGTAGTTTCTTGATTGTCTGGTCATCCCCTGCTATGTATATGCATGCCATCATATTTTATTGCTGGTTGTCCATGATCTAGGTCTACCATTTATATTGATCTCGTCAGCCTTAAAAGATAATAATGAAGGTTAGATGAAATGTACGTTGGTGCTCGGCAAGTGTGGTCGGGTGCTAGTCATGGCCCTTCAGTTTGGGTCGTGACATGGACAGCTGATTAACAAAGCTAAATTAGCAGTATACTTGCACCATCTCACCGATGAATCTGTGATAAGGAAAGTAGAAAGAGCAACTGGAATAGGGAGACAAGACTTTCCTTTCACCTATTTGGAATGCCCAATCTTTTATGCTAGAAGAAAACTGGAATATTATCAAGGATTAATCAACAAAATCCTAGATAAGATACAATCATGGAAGAGGAAACTATTGTCAATAGGAGGTCGAGCAATACTTATTTCTCATGTCCTACAAAGTATGCCCATACATTTATTGTCTACTATCAATGCTCTAGCATCTGTGATCAATAGAATTCATAAGCTTTTGGCAAGATTTTTTTGGAGCAATTCAGTAGATGGAAGGAGCAGACATTGGGCTTTGTGGGATAATCTTTGCTTACCATATGAAGAAGGAGGAATAGGTTTTAGATCATTACACGATGTATCTAAAGCATTATTTTGCAAACTTTGGTGGAATTTTAGAACTAAGCCTTCTCTGTGGAGTTCTTTCATGAGTCAAAAATACTGCAAAAAGTTGAATGCTATTGTAGTTCCTTGGAGGAGAAATGGGTCAAATGTGTGGAGGAAGATGATTGAGTGTAGAGACTATATAGAGCATCAAACAACATGGCAACCAAAGATGGGTTCATCTCTTTTATGGTTCGAGAATTGGATAGGATTAGGTACTTTATACTTTGTGACTCCACCGGATTTTTTTTGTGATAAAATAATACATAATGTGTATGAAGTAGTACAGGGGAATAGGTGGAATGCAAGGCTTTTGAATCTACTATTACCTGCAGATTTAGCTGAGTATATTCAACATAATATAAAGCCTCCAGTTCATGATGGGATGTTGGATGTACCTGTGTGGAAGCTTGAACTAAGAGGTGAATTTAGTGCTAAGTCTGCATGGGACTATATGAGGAGAAGAAGAGATCCAAGCACTGCATATAGGAATATATGGACAAAGGGGATGTCATTCAAAGTATCATTCTTCATGTGGAAGGTTTGGAAGAATAAATTGCCATTGGATGATTTCTTCAAAAGGTTGGGATATCTAATGGCATCAAAGCACTGATGTTGTGTGCTGCCCCAAGAAGAAACAATGTCACACTTATTTTTCACTTTATATGCTGCCAGAAAAGTGTGGCATTATTTTCTAGCAGCTGCAGGAATTGCCGTGGAAGGATTGACTTTCTATCAAGCTATTATGAAATGTTGGACCGTACAGGCTATTCCAAGGTTGCAACCAATACTTCAAGTGTTGCCTTCGATCATTATTTGAAAATTATGGAAAGGGAGAAATGGATATAAGTATGGGGATCCAGTTTCTGTCAATAGGGTGATATACCAGATCTCAACAATGCTTCAATTACTGGTGAAATATAGGAAACCAAGCATGCAGAATATCCCACACAAATGGCCAGATTTAGTAAGCATGATGAAGCAGTATACTCCTAAGTTGAAATATACTAAAGTGCTATGGGAACTTCCTGAGCAAGGTTGGATAAAAGATAATACAGATGGTGCATCGAGAGGCAACCCAGGGAGGAGTTCATTTGGCTATGTTCTGAGAAATGAGGAAGGGAATATTGTCTATGCATGTGGCAAAGAGATCCAAGAAGGAACAAATACAGAAGCCGAAGTGAAGGCCATTTTAGAAGCTTTGAAGTATTGTGTGGACAATGACTACATACTCATCGACATGCATACAAACTCGATGATAATCAAGAATGTGTTACAAGGGGTGTGGTCTATACCATGGACAATTGCAACTGAAGTGAGGGCCATTTTAGAACTAATGGAAAGGTGCAATTTGAAGCTCTCACACACACTCAGGGAAGGCAACCAACTAGCAGATCACATTGCTAATTATGCCTTAGATGCAGGACCAATGGAATGTCACTCTTTCTGCGATTTGGATGTGAAGGGGAAGAAAATTGTGAATAGTGATAAATTACAACGCCATATTTAAGAGTGAAGGTTGCAAGAAGTTAGGAGGAGAGGAGATAGGAAGTAGCAGGAGCAGATGGAAGGCTGGGAACACACTCAATCATCATGCTCAAGTCCATATGGAGGAGAGCATGGTGATCTTTTTTCTACTAACCTAGTTTTCTTTTTTCCAAGGAATGCTACTGTGGGCATGCCCTATCCCTTGAACAACTCCTATCTGGTAGTATTGTATTATGTACTCATTCCAATGGGAGGGAAGCAAAGGTAGGCACAAGCATGACAATGCCAATTTCCAACAAGACACTGAGTTATTATGTGCTTCTGAAGGAATATTTCCATGAAAATTCCCAAGTTCATGCTTCCTTATTAACCAGAAATGTAATTAACTCAGCAATTGTTTATACGATACAAGCTATCAAGGATTCAAGAAGACACAGGACACACACAATGCCCAGATTTTCATGCATAAGGCAGGGCTATTCAAAGTAATCTACAAGATGTAAAAGCGGGACAAAATGTAGTTGCTTCATACCAACAACACTACTGATATGCAAAGGACATATTTTTTAGGAGAAGTCACACATGGGGTCAAGGATTGATCTGCAATTCTGGGCACAAGAGACCACATGTATATCATTGCCCAGATTCATATGGACGAGGCACAGTATTTCATTCGTTTACACGGGATATTCTAGCTGGATATCAAGGAGCTGATCTACATCAATAAAACTACTGATCTACAAGGAATGTTTTCTGGGGAAGGATTCACAGTCCAAGATGCAAATCAATAGGAAATTCTGGACACAAAAAGCCATGGTTGCAACACTACCCAGGTTCACATAGACGAGGTACGATGATTCAATGAACTCTACATGATCTATCAGTTGGGCAACAAGGAGCTGCTTATCATCAACAACATCTACAATACTCAAGGAAGACATGCTGGGGAAGGAATGGCATTAAAAGGCAAGAATTGAGACCAAATTTTGGACGCACCTTGCCAGGAGTTTAAAACGATGGTCAGTACAGAAGTGGCTAATCATGCAATGTTTCACTACATATCTGCATAATTCATCGAAGTGCAGATTGTCAACACATGACAAGGATTACCTTCATCCAAAAGACACAACCTCCATAAGGCTTAGAATTTTCAGAAAGAAAAGCCAACATGGCATACTCACGAGCATGAATTGGAATAGTGGCCAGTTTTACAATGTAATTCTTTTTTGCACTAGCAACCTTTTATTACATTATGTGACATCAATTTTGAGCATTATACTCAAGATTGATAATAGGGATCATGTAATTACATTAGATAGCCAGCTACATCTCTTAGGTACTTTGACATTATGTTTTGATTACTTGTAGATATATATATATATAAAAACCAGCCCTAGGCACCTCGCCTAGTGGATTTATTTTTAAAAAAAGATAGCTTATGCTTCTAAACAACTCAATAATCTTGAAAAGAACTATCCAACACATGAATTAGAACTTGCAGCGGTGGTATTTGCATTAAAAATCTTGCGTCATTATTTGTATGGGGTCCATGTGGATGTATTCACAGACCATAAGAGCCTTCAATATATTTTCAAATAGAAGGAACTAAATGGGAGGCGGAGAAGATGGCTTGAGTTACTCAAAGATTACGACATCGATATTCTGTATCATCTGGGGAAGGCTAATATTGTAGCGGATGCTCTTAGCCAGAAATCTATGGGCAGTTTTGCTCACTTGGAGGCATATCAAAAGCCGTTGGCCAAGGAGGTTCATCAGTTGGCTAGTTTGGGAGTTCGTTTTGTGGGACTCTAGTGAAGGAGGGGTAATTGTGCAAAATAGGGCTGAATCATCACTGGTTGTGGAAGTCAAAGAGAAGCAATACAATGATCCATTGTTGGTGCAATTAAAAGAGGGGATTCATAAACATAAGACCATGGCCTTTTCTCTTGGCATGGATGATGGTACACTAAGGTACCAAGGGCGACTATGTGTTCCAGATGTGGATGGTCTCCGTGAAAGAATTTTGACTGAAGCTCACACTTCTAGGTATTCTGTGCACCCAGGTTCTACAAAATGTATCATAATCTTAAGGAAGTCTATTGGTGGAATGATATGAAGAGGAATGTGGAGGACTTTGTAGTAAGATTTCTGAACTGTCAGCAAGTGAAGGCCGAACCCCAAAGGCTCGGTGGATTGGCACAAAACATAGAAATTCTAATATGGAAGTGGGAAACGATTAATATGGACTTTGTGGTAGGACTACCTCGCACTTCATGCAAGTTTGACTCAATTTGGGCGATTGTGGATCAACTCACAAAATCGGCACACTTCTTGCCGATTAAGGCTACCGACACAGCGGAACAGTCAGTTGTATATCAAGGAAATAGTTAGGTTGCATGGAACTCTAGTTTCTATTATCTCAAATTGAGGGGCACAGTTCACAGATAACTTTTAGAAGAAATTTTAGCAAGGTTTGGGTACTCAGGTGAATCTTAGTACAACCTTTCATCCACAGGCCGATGGGGAAGGCAGAGCGGACTATTCAGACACTTGAGGATATGTTGCGCACTTGTGTTCTTGACTTCAAGGGTAGCTGGGATGATTATTTGTCACTCATATAATATGCCTACAACAACAGTTATCATGCTAGTATTCAGATGGCACCATTCAAGGCTTTATATGGTAGGAGATGTAGATCTCTTATTGGGTGGTTCGAGACTGAGGAAGCAGAATTGATAGGTCCAGACCCCGTGCATCAGGTTATGGAAAAGTTTAAGATCATTAAGGAGCAGCTAAAAACTGTTCAGAGTCGTCAGAAGTCCTATTCGGACATTCGTCGTAGAGATTTAGAGTTCAAAGAAGATGATTGGGTATTCTTGAAGGTTTCCCCCATGAAGGGTATAATGCAGTTTGGTAAGAAAAGGAAATTAAATTTGAAGTATGTCGGGCCGTACATAATCATTTAGAGGATTGGTTATGTGGCGTACAAGCTTGAGCTACTACTGAGATGTTATTAGTGCACCCAGTATTTCATATATCTATGTTAAAGAAGGTAGTTGGTGATCCGTCGCTTATTGTGCCAGTTGAGACTATTGAGGTTAATGAAGAACTGACCTATGAAGAAATTCCAGTTGCCACTCTTGATAGGCACGTTCAAAAACTAAGAAATAAAGAAATTGCATCTGTAAAAGTACTTTGGCAAAACCAACAGTTTGAAGAGACCACATGGGAGGCTGAGGAAGAAATGAAGAAGACGTACCCTCATTTATTTGAATAGCTATGTAATCCATTTCTATGAAATTGTTTCCTATGAATTATGTATCACTTGTACAGTTTATGCTCAGGGTGTTCACGTTCTAGTAATATATTGCTTATAAGGCCACGGTTGGTGTTATTTCATATCATGTTGCATCGTTGGATTATGTATATGCTATTAGGATTTGTTTTTGGGGATTATCTAGCAGGTGGATAGGCCCAATTACAGGGAAGACTCTGACAGAATTTTTAAAAATTTAGAGAGTTAGAAAAATTTGGAACTGCTAGTGTATGGTGTAGCAGCTGAGTCACACTGATGCTAATGGTAAACTTTGACCCTCATTCGAGCACAAATGATCTTAAGTGGGGAAGGATGTAAGGCCTCGTAAAAAGAATTCACCTAGAACTCGAGGTTTGGTGGTGCCAAAGTAGGCTAAAGCTGCGGTACATACTTTTTGGGGTGTTCAGTACGTGCGGGAGATGAAGAAATAGTGTTGCAGACAATGGCATTTCTGCAGTCCACTATGCAATTGTAGAATCGCCGTAGAGTGAAGCAGAAAACTGGGCGAATTTTGGTAGACATTTTGCGGTCAATTATGCAACCTTAAAATAATTTCGCGGCCCGCATACCAATCGTAGAAACAACATAGAGATTTTTCTGGGGGGTAGGGGAGTTTTGTGGTGCATCATGCGACCGCAGAATCGGTCTACATTGTCGAAAAACTACCGCAGACCCAATACGGATGTCCCCATTTTGGATCACCAATTGTGCGATCGATTTGTGGACCGCATACCTCTTCTGCAGTCATTCTGCGATCGCAGACATGGAATCAGAGGGACCATTTTCTATTTTATAAACCCGACCCCATTCTTATAAAACAATCTTAGGGGTCATTTTAGAAGGTTTAAACTTGTGATTTGTTGGCGGGGAAGTGCTCTGGAGTGTAAGAGGATCCCTCAACTAATTGTTCCTCAAATCTTGGAAGATTAACAAGGAAAACTCACTAGGTCTTGATCTTAGAGGTAAGATTCCACATCATAATCCTCAATTTTGAAATTTAACTAAAATAGGTAATTAGTAAGGCAATTCTTGGGTGTGAGATTTATTCATTTTGCATGCATGTGCTATCAAGGGTTGTAGATTATTGAGCTAAAAATGGTAGATATTGGGTTATGGGATGATATAATCCACCATAGGAGGACCTTGAAACCTTAATGCAAACCTAGTGTTTGACAAAATGCACAAATGAGCTGGAATCATGATCATCTTCCTAATTTTTGGTTCAATTTGTTATATTTCTAAAATAGATCGAAGTTGCTAAGATTTCTGGAACATTTTAGAGTTTAAGGAAGCTCAAGTGAGGTATGTCGTCTAAACTCTTCTCTTAGAATTGAACCCCACAATACCCGTGTGAGTCTCGAGTGGTTCATCATAAATCGATTAATCCGAATAAGCTTTGTGGAAAAAGATATATGTTCAATACGAAGCCTCAAATGTTCTTGTTATATTGTGCTGCTATTTAAGAATGTGCTCAAGGTATGGATTGTACATCTAAATGTTATGATCACATCATGTTTTAAATGAAAGTTATTATGCCAAATTGTGTAGAGACTGAGATTGGGGATTACACCTCCACCGGCATACATTGGAGTGAGGCGGCAAGGCCGCTTTGTGTAGAGTTATGGTATTGTGGTTACACCTCCACTCGCATATATTGGGGTGAGGCGACACGGCCGTTTTGTCTAGAGTTGTAGTATTGTGAATACACCTCCACCCGCATACATTGGGGTAAGGCGGCAGGGCCGCTTTGTATAGAGTTTGTGGTATTGTGAATACACCTCCACACGCATACATTGGGGTGAGGCGGCATGGCCGGTTTGTGTAGAGTTATGGTATTGTGAATACACCTCCACAAGCATACATTGGGGTGAGGCTTTATGTCACGACCCAAACTGAAGGGCCATGACTAGCACCCGACCACACTTGCCGAGCACCAACGTACATTTCATCTAACCTTCATTATTATCTTTTAAGGCTAAAGAGATCAATATAAATGGTAGACCTAGATCATGGACAACCAGCAATAAAATATGATGGCATGAATATACATAGCAGGGGATGACCAGACAATCAAGAAACTACATATAAGGTATGAGCTACCACGCTACTATGAAAGACTATACAACAAAAACTAGCCTACAAGGCATACCAAACTATACATGAGCCGACACCTGTCTATGAGCCTCTAAAAGAACATAAGTGTTGCAACATAGCCGGAACAGGGCCCCGACATACCCATAATGTCTATAACAAAAATTGCATACCAAGACCAAGGCAAGTCCGGAGAAGGGATCTCGCCAATCACCGCTGAACTGGACAGTCTACTGTGGTGGGGGAGCTGCACCTGCCTGTCTATCAGGACCTGCAGCACGACATGCAGCGTCCACAAATAAAAGGACGTCAGTACGAATAAAGTACTGAGTATGTAAGGCAAGGAACCATAAATACGATCAGCAATGTAAGCAAGGATAAAGAATATACCACCTGTAACATCTTAGTACCTCTGAGGGCTACTTACATGAAATGCATGATACATATGTATAAATACATAAACCTTTAAAGCATTCGCCTCTGTGGGCATCATCATCATCATATCGTACCCGGCCATAATAGGCTCGGTAGAATCATACCCGGCCACGTGGAGCTCGGTAAAACCCAACTGATCAGTGGTTGCACAATAGGTGTCGTACCCGGCCAACTATAGCGTGGCTCGGTAGAGTAAAATAGATACATATATATAATGCATGCTCGACTCATGGAATCACATTCTAAACCTTTCGGAGTGACGTAAGGTCGGTATCCTCTGTACACGTTATTAGGACTAACTCTTCACTATGAACCTTATAAGAATCAGGAAGTACCAATAACATTGATAACATAAGAATAAGAGAAGCAACATTAACATCAATCGTTCCATAAGAGGTAAAACAATGTAAGTACTGCTAGCTTCTAAGTGTAGAGTATCTTTGGAAGCTCGTTCATTACATTATGTACAATCGGAGTCGTGCAAAAGAAGGAAAGGGATAGCCTCACATACCTTGTATATACTGCCCCAATCTCAAGCTATGCAATTGTCAAAACTCCTTAGTCTACAATAAGAGAAACGATACTATCGTTATCATTTAAGCGTCATAACTATTATGTATCGACCACAACCTATTTTACGATGAAACGGACAACACCTCCCCTATATATATGACCTCACACCATTCAAAACAATCACCAAACAGCCCAAACATCATCAATAATAAACATATTGAGCCTCCCAAAATAGTCCACACACAGCCTAATCACTCCATACATACGACGACCACCGTAGTCGTGTCAAACAACCTGGAAATGTTACGAATAACTATCAGCCCATAAACCTACATATATATGGTGTTTCTCCACACCCTTCCTCCTCCAAAACTCCACAAGATAGTAGTAAAATACGCAGTCCAACAACAATGCAAAACAGTCCACAAAACAATAACACTACTACCAAACCTTTCGATATATATCTCACAAGTTCTAGCTTCAATGGCTTAGCCACAACTTGGATAATCTTAAATACATATAGAGTAAGAGGTTCCTTACCTTTATACAGAAATAACAACTCCAATTTGACCTTAAATTTCCAAGAAATATCCCTCCAATGCTGCCACAACAACTAAAAAATGAAACTAGCGATCAATTAGTGTTTTTCGGCACTAGAATCACTTTAGAAGGCTTGAAATCACCTAGGATTGATATTAAGAACATTAGGGAGTATTTACAGAACATATACCCTTTAAAAAAACCTCCCACACGAGCTGGAACGACACAAAAATGAGCAACAACAAGAAGAACAAGAGACTTACTAGCGCCACGGAATTCCCGACACTTGATTTGTGTTGTTTGCCCTTTTTTGGGTCTTGAATCTTGAGAGAACCTTGAGAGGATGTTCCTAGGGTTCTAAGGTCTGAAAATAGTGAAAACAAATGACTAAAAACGGGTTGTAGTCATCCTATATAGGTCCAAATATCTTAAACTGACTTAGTGGGCCCCATAGAAAGGTGCTTGGCGCAATCTCGCGAAAACGCGAATATCTCTCTACTCCAAGATCGTATCGATGAACGGTTTAATGCGTTGGAAAATAGACTCATATATCTTTAATTTGGTGGGTAGATCACCCCGTAATTCCTTGTAAATTATGAGAAAAGATTAGAAACATTTGACCTAATGTTTAAGTAAAATTATGAACCTAAGTTGCGACAACTTTTGTCGACTTTTGTTTCATAACTCGTTTGACTTCAAGACTTATGATACGGATATTATATGATTAAAATAACTTAATAAATGACCTCTTGAGTGTATTAAGCACCGCTAGATTACCTGAAAATACGAGTTACAACATCCTTGATTCGTTTAACTTCTAATATTGGTTAATCACCCTTATACACTCTTGTATCACTTAAGACCAATAGGATTGACTTCTTATCATCTCAAAGATAATTCCTTCTTGGATTTATGTTAACTAATATATGGCATGAACTAACACATGTGGATATGGGTTGTAACACCCTCCCCCCCTTAGGAACATTCGTCCTCGAATGTAAGGGTTTATGGGGAGTTTAAATCACCGTGGATTCCAATGGAAATTTCCGATCAATTTTCCCCTATAAAATGGTCACTAGCAAAACTTGCATGTAATTAAGCCCAACATATGGCTTCACAAGGCTACACAAAGCATTATGCGTATTTACATTATCTACATATCACCATTTTGTATTAAGGAGGAGTATTCTTAAATTATTGCTTACCTCATAAAGCCGTTTCTTCTTCCAATGTATCATGTCTTCCACCAGCATCCTTGTTATCTTCATTCTGGAAGAAGTAAGGGTAGTTTGACTTCATCTCCTTTTCTGCTTCCCATGTCATTTCTTCCATATTTTTGTTCCTCCACAATACTTTGACGGAAGCTACATCTTTTGTTCTCAGCTTGCGGACTTGCCGATCTAATATCGCCACTGGCACTTCTTCATATGATAGGTCCTCTATAACTTGTACATCTTTGATAGGGACGACTCAAGAAGGGTCTCCAATACATTTTCTCAACATAGATACATGGAATACCGGGTGGACAAATTCCAATTCGGATGGAAATTCTAACTCATAAGCAACCTGTCCAATCCGTCGAAGAATTTTATACGGCCCGATATGCCTTGGACTCAGCTTACCTTTCTTCCCAAAACGCATAATACCCTTCATTGGTGAGATCCTCAGGAAAACCCAATCACCAACCTCAAACTCTAGATCACGACGTCGGACATCAGAATAAGATTTTTGCCTGCTTTGTGCCGTCCTCAATCGCTCCTGTATCACTTTCACCTTCTCAATAGCTTGGTGAATCAAATATGGCCCATATAATTCTGTTTCACCGACTTCGAACCATCCTACTGGTGATCTACATCTCCTCCCGTATAGTGCCTCGTATGGGGCCATTTTAATACTGGAATGGTAGCTATTGTTATAGGCGAATTCTATGAGTGGAAGATGATCATCCCAATTCCCCTTAAAATCTAGAACACATGCTCGTAGCATATCTTCCAGTGTCTGAATGGTACGTTCAGCCTGTCCTTCAGTCTGCGGATGAAATGCAGTGCTGAGATTTACTTGTGTGCCTAAACCCTTCTGGAAAGACCTCCAAAAGTTAGCCGTAAATTGAGCTCCTCGATCTGATATAATAGATATGGGCACACCATGAAGCCTAACAATCTCCTTGATATACAACTTTGCATAATCTTCATCCGTGTAAGTTGTCTTCACTGGCAGAAAATGGGCACATTTTGTAAGTCGATCAATTATCACCCAGATGGAGTCAAACTTATGATAAGAGCGAGGTAATCCAATAATGAAGTCCATATTAATCACCTCCCACTTCCAGGTCGGAATCTCTATATTTTGAAGCAATCCACCGGGTTTCTGATGTTCTATCTTTACTTGTTGACAATTGGGACACTGGGCTACAAATTCAGCAATAGACTTCTTCATATTATCCCACCAATACTGCTCCTTGACATCATGATACATCTTTGTCGAGCCGGGATGGATGGAATATTGGGATTGATGAATCTCATTCATAATCTTCTCTCGCAACCCTGCCACATTAGGCACACACAATCGGCTCTGGTATCTCAGTGCCCCAATCTTTTCCGATCCTAAAAGCCATACTTTTACACTGTTGAATGCTTTCTCTTAATCGTACTAAGATAGGATCTTCATATTGTCGTGCTTTTACCTCGGCTACCAAAGATGATTCTGATGTATTCTGTACAGTAACACCTCCATCATCAGAGTCTAACAATCTGATTCTCATATTGGCTAGCTGATGAAGCTCTTTAATCAACCCCCATCTACCTGCCTCAATATGTACTAAGCTTCCCATTGATTTACGGCTGAGAGCATCTGCCACAACATTGGCTTTACCGGGATGATACAATATCTCAACGTCGTAGTCTTTCAATAATTCAAGCCACCTACGCTGCCTCAAATTCAACTCTTTCTGCTTGAAGATGTATTGTAAACTCTTGTGATCTGTGTAGATGTCAACATGGACGCCGTATAAGTAGTGCTGCCATATCTTCAAAGCATATATTACTGCAGCCAATTCCAAATCATGGGTTGGATAATTCTTTTCATGCTTCTTCAATTGTCTTGATGCATAAGCAATCACATTCCCACGCTGCATCAATACGCACCCTAAACCTATACCTGAGGCATCACAATATACCACATAACCTTCTGTTCCTTCAGGAAGAGTGAGCACTGGTGCAGATGTCAATCGATTCTTCAGCTCCTGAAAACTACGTTCACAAGTGTCAGACCACTGGAATTTGGTAGCTTTTTGTGTTAACTTAGTCAATGGTGATGATATAGAGGAAAATCCTTCTACAAACCGCCTATAATATCCTGCTAGCCCTAGGAAGCTGCGAACTTCTGATGGTGTTGTAGGTCTCGGCCAATTCTTTACTGCATCGATCTTCTGAGTGTCGACACTAATACCCTCATCAGATATCACATGGCCAAGGAATGCTACTGAGTTCAGCCAGAATTCACATTTGGAGAGCTTAGCATATAACTTACGATCCTGAAGCGTCTGTAATACTATCCGCAAGTGGCCCGCATGTTCCACCTCCGAACGATAATACACTAGAATGTCATCAATGAATACAATCACGAACACATCAAGATAGGGCCTGAATATAGTATTTATGAGATCCATAAAAGCTGCTGGGGCATTTGTTAGCCCGAACGACATCACCAAGAACTCAAAGTGCCCATATCTTGTCCGGAAGGCCGTCTTTGGAATATCCTTCTCCCTAACCCTCACTTGATGATACCCTGAACGTAAATCAATCTTAGAGAAATACTTGGCACCCTGGAGTTGGTCAAACAGGTCATCAATTCTTGGAAGTGGATACTTGTTCTTTATAGTAGACTTATTCAACTGTCGATAGTCGATACACATCCGTAACGACCCGTCTTTCTTCCGCACGAATAGGACTGGTGCACCCCAAGGTGAAGTGCTAGGCCTAATAAAGCCCTTATCCAGCAAGTCCTTCAACTGCACCTTCAACTCTCGCAACTCTGCCGGGGCCATTCTGTATGGAGGAATAGAGATCGGTTGAGTGTCAGGCAACACATCAATGCTAAACTCAATCTCCCTTTCAGGAGGAAGGCCCGGGAGTTCATCTGGGAAAACATCTGCGAATTCGTTAACCACAGGGATTGATTGTACAGTAGGCGGTTTCGCCTCTGCATCCCTAACGCGAACGAGATGATAAATGTAACCTTTTGAGATCATTTTCCTTGCCTTAAGATAGGAAATAAACCTACCTTTCGGTGTAGCAATGTTCCCTTTCCATTCAATGACGGGTTCACCCGAAAATTGGAACCTAACCATCTTCGTACGACAGTCAACATTTGCATAGCATGAGGCCAACCAGTCCATTCCCATTATCACATCAAAATCAACCATTTCTAACTCAAATAAATTTGCCGAGGTTTGACGACTACAAATCATCACAGTGCAACCTCTATATACCCTTCTAGCAATCACAGAATCTCCTATCAGAGTAGATACCGCGAGGGGTTTACTTATCAATTCAGGTTCAATCCCAAACTTATTAGCCACAAAGTGTGTAACATATGATAATGTAGATCCCGGATCAATCAACGCATATACATCATAAGAAAACACAGATATAATACCTGTAACAACATCTGGAGACGACTCGAGATCCTGTCGACCTACTAGAGCATAGGTTCGATTTTGAGCACCACTCGAACTCGGCACTGCACCTCTACCCCTACCACGACCTGTCGACTGCTGAAAACCCCGTGCTGGAGGTCGAACTGATGAGGAAGAACCAGACACAGATCCAGTCGGCTGAGCCATACCATCACCTCCTCTATTAGGACAATCCCGCATCATATGGCCAGGCTGCCCGCACGAATAGCATGCATCAGAACCTCGACGACACAGTCCAAAGTGGGCCTTGCCGCACTGATCACAATGTGGTGTTGGGGGTCTCATCTGACTAGTATCCCTGGGATGTTGCGAGCCAGATGCCCGCGAACTCTGACCTGGACCAGAATAGGATCGATCATATCGAGACCTCTGAAACTGTGGAGGAGCACTAGCTACAGGTGGCGCCAAACTCCTCGAAAACTGTGGCCTGATGCGGCCTCTGAAGTCATCAGAATACCCTGCAAATCTTGCCCTCTTATGCTGGCCTCTATCCTGCTCCCTAACTGCCCTCTACTGGCGCTTACGATCCTCTAGGGTCTGGGCATAAGCTTGAATACGGGAAATATCCATGCCCTCCACCAAGGAGGCTGTCGTACACTCATTTATCAGATGTGGTCCCAACCCATTCACGAACATATGCACCCTATCACTCATCTCGGCCACCATATGGGGAGCATACCTTGCCAAAGAATCAAACTGCATACTGTACTCTCGCACACTCATATTACCTTGTCTAAGGTTCAAGAACTTATCAGCTCTAGCTCGTCGTATCTCAACTGGCAAGTAGTGACGAAGAAAGGCCTCAGAAAATTCCTTCCACACAGCTGGAGGAGGGTTCGGACCCCTGGATCTCTCCCAACTATCATACTAGAGAACCGCTAAATCCCGTAGCCGATAAGAAGCCAAATCTACTGTCTCTGTATCACTAACATGCATAACCCGAAGTGTACGATGAACCTGGTCAATAAAAGTCTGTGGGTCCTCCTTGGGGTCTGATCCGGTAAACACTGGAGGGTCTAAATTAATAAAATCACGAACTCTTGTACTAACTGGTTTCTCAGCAGCACATGTATTCTGCCTCTGAGCCTGAGCAGCTACCAAGCTAGTCAATAACTGCAAAGCACTCCGCATATCCTGGTCTGGAGTGCCAGACAGAGGAACTGGAGGCGCTGGGTGCCTTCTAATATCCTCTGGAGGAGATGGAGTAGATGAGGTATGAGAGGGCATCTCACTTTGAGCCTCACTTTGTCCTGCTCTGACTTGGGGCACCTGACTGGTACCCTCTCCCGCTGCTGTATCAAGCCGTCTACTAATCGTTTGCTTCCTAGTCGAAGGCATCACTGAAAAAAACAAGGTGAATATTAGAGACAAACACTTACGACTCAACTCTACGCACGATCTAGATTCAGGAAGAAGGTAACAACCCTAGATGTCATGTAGCCTCCTGATTATAAATGTGGCGCGCTACACATCCATAATCATGACTCTACTAGACATGGCTCATAGACAACCCCTAGGACAGACTTGCTCTGATACCAAGTTTGTCACGACCCAAACTGAAGGGCCATGACTAGCACCCGACCACACTTGCCGAGCACCAACGTACATTTCATCTAACCTTCATTATTATCTTTTAAGGCTAAAGAGATCAATATAAATGGTAGACCTAGATCATGGACAACCAGCAATAAAATATGATGGCATGAATATACATAGCAGGGGATGACCAGACAATCAAGAAACTACATATAAGGTATGAGCTACCACGCTACTATGAAAGACTATACAACAAAAACTAGCCTACAAGGCATACCAAACTATACATGAGCCGACACCTGTCTATGAGCCTCTAAAAGAACATAAGTGTTGCAACATAGCCGGAACAGGGCCCCGACATACCCATAATGTCTATAACAAAAATTGCATACCAAGACCAAGGCAAGTCCGGAGAAGGGATCTCGCCAATCACCGCTGAACTGGACAGTCTACTGTGGTGGGGAGCTGCACCTGCCTGTCTATCAGGACCTACAGCACGACATGCAGCGTCCACAAATAAAAGGACGTCAGTACGAATAAAGTACTGAGTATGTAAGGCAAGGAACCATAAATACGATCAGCAATGTAAGCAAGGATAAAGAATATACCACCTGTAACATCTTAGTACCTCTGAGGGCTACTTACATGAAATGCATGATACATATGTATAAATACATAAACCTTTAAAGCATTCGCCTCTATGGGCATCATCATCATCATATCGTACCCGGCCATAATAGGCTCGGTAGAATCATACCCGGCCACGTGGAGCTCGGTAAAACTCAACTGATCAGTGGTTGCACAATAGGTGCCGTACCCGGCCAACTATAGCGTGGCTCGGTAGAGTAAAATAGATACATATATATAATGCATGCTCGACTCATGGAATCACATTCTAAACCTTTCGGAGTGACGTAAGGTCGGTATCCTCTGTACACGTTATTAGGACTAACTCTTCACTATGAACCTTATAAGAATCAGGAAGTACCAATAACATTGATAACATAAGAATAAGAGAAGCAACATTAACATCAATCGTTCCATAAGAGGTAAAACAATGTAAGTACTGCTAGCTTCTAAGTGTAGAGTATCTTTGGAAGCTCGTTCATTACATTATGTACAATCGGAGTCGTGCAAAAGAAGGAAAGGGATAGCCTCACATACCTTGTATATACTGTCCCAATCTCAAGCTATGCAATTGTCAAAACTCCTTAGTCTACAATAAGAGAAACGATACTATCGTTATCATTTAAGCGTCATAACTATTATGTATCGACCACAACCTATTTTACGATGAAACGGACAACACCTCCCCTATATATATGACCTCACACCATTCAAAACAATCACCAAACAGCCCAAACATCATCAATAATAAACATATTGAGCCTCCCAAAATAGTCCACACACAGCCTAATCACTCCATACATACGACGACCACCGTAGTCGTGTCAAACAACCTGGAAATGTTACGAATAACTATCAGCCCATAAACCTACATATATATGGTGTTTCTCCACACCCTTCCTCCTCCAAAACTCCACAAGATAGTAGTAAAATACGCAGTCCAACAACAACGCAAAACAGTCCACAAAACAATAACACTACTACCAAACCTTTCGATATATATCTCACAAGTTCTAGCTTCAATGGCTTAGCCACAACTTGGATAATCTTAAATACATATAGAGTAAGAGGTTCCTTACCTTTATACAGAAATAACAACTCCAATTTGACCTTAAATTTCCAAGAAATATCCCTCCAATGCTGCCACAACAACTAAAAAATGAAACTAGCGATCAATTAGTGTTTTTCGGCACTAGAATCACTTTAGAAGGCTTGAAATCACCTAGGATTGATATTAAGAACATTAGGGAGTATTTACAGAACATATACCCTTTAAAAAAACCTCCCACACGAGCTGGAACGACACAAAAATGAGCAACAACAAGAAGAACAAGAGACTTACTAGCGCCACGGAATTCCCGACACTTGATTTGTGTTGTTTGCCCTTTTTTGGGTCTTGAATCTTGAGAGAACCTTGAGAGGATGTTCCTAGGGTTATAAGGTCTGAAAATAGTGAAAACAAATGACTAAAAACGGGTTGTAGTCATCCTATATAGGTCCAAATATCTTAAACTGACTTAGTGGGCCCCATAGAAAGGTGCTTGGCGCAATCTCGCGAAAACGCGAATATCTCTCTACTCCGAGATCGTATCGATGAACGGTTTAATGCGTTGGAAAATAGACTCATAGATCTTTAATTTGGTGGGTAGATCACCCCGTAATTCCTTGTAAATTATGAGAAAAGATTAGAAACATTTGACCTAATGTTTAAGTAAAATTATGAACCTAAGTTGCGACAACTTTTGTCGACTTTTGTTTCATAACTCGTTTGACTTCAAGACTTATGATACGGATATTATATGATTAAAATACCTTAATAAATGACCTCTTGAGTGTATTAAGCACCGCTAGATTACCTGAAAATACGAGTTACAACATCCTTGATTCGTTTAACTTCTAATATTGGTTAATCACCCTTATACACTCTTGTATCACTTAAGACCAATAGGATTGACTTCTTATCATCTCAAAGATAATTCCTTCTTGGATTTATGTTAACTAATATATGGCATGAACTAACACATGTGGATATGGGTTGTAACATGGTAGGGCCCTTTGTGTAAAGTTTGTGGTATTGTGATTGCACCTCCACCCGCATACATTGGGGTGAGGCAGCGGGGCCACTTTGTGTAAAGGTGGTTATAGAGGATCTCGAATTAAAATTTGTAAATGTTATTGAAAGCTCCTGATAAATTTGCGTTGGCTTTACCGGCTGTCTATGCCATTCTATTGTTACCATGGTTCATCATATTCATGTTGTGTTTCCAAGTCATTCATTAGGGGTGTGGTTTTCATGCTAGTACTACTCGACATGTACTAATGTCCCTTTTACTGAGGGTGCTGCATCTTTAATGGATGTAGGTGGTTCCACAGCGGAAGGTATTGACTAGTGATAGCGGTACTCTTTCTTTCCAGCTGACTTAGTGAGCCCCACCTCATTTCGGGGTCGTGCATCTTTTTTTCCGTGTGTATTATTAAGTTTTGAGGTATAGCCAAAGCCTTGTTGCCGGCACTATCATTATACTCTTTTGTATCTATTAGAGGCTCCGTAGACATAGTGTGGGTTTTACTGGTGTGGGAAAGTTAAACTAAAGATCTCGCAATTGTATCACATACTTCCACTGTTAACTAGGGTTGTGAAATATATTGTTTTAGAGACTTATGAATGATGCAACTAATGGTATTGAACTGGAGTGCTTGACATGACTATCTCATTGTCTAATTAATGAAATGAATTAATGAAATGTATCCATTCTTTATTTATGGGTGAGTTGGATAGAAGGAAGTCTGGCAGGCTTGCTCGGACGGGTTATCTCGGTTGAGTGCTCCTCAAGGTTGGGGCATGATATGTTTGGTTTTTGTAATTTTGGACGGGTTCCGAGACACGAGCCCGAGTTGACTTTTGGGATAATTTTCCAATTCTTTGCTAAAATCATAATTTCATTATTTAGAATAATTTCCTATAGTTATATTTATAGTATGTAATTATTTTTTCCTAGATTTGAGTTGTTCAGAGTCGGAAAATCGAGGGAAAGGCCTTCTTATTGACTGATTGAGCATGGTTTGAGGAAAGTGACTTGTCTAACCTTGTATAGGGGAAATTCCCCTTAGGATTTGGTACAGTTGTGACAATCTGTGATATGTGAGGGCCATGTGCAAGGTGATGAATGCGTACACGGGCTAAATGTTGAAATTTCAGTTTTTTCTTAGTTTCCTTTTTATGCCTTAATTGAGTTACCTTAGCAGGTATAGTCATCATGTTTAGTCTAATTTCACATGTTTACTTGTCTTATCTCTTACTTACAACTTGTACTACATGCTTAGTTGAATTACCTACTTTCTTGATTCCACATTCATTATTTATCTGTGGGATTCTTTACTTGAAATTGATATCCTTGAAATATCATTGTTTCAGTTGTTATGTCTTGGTTTCCGTGATTATTGTTGAGATGACTGTTTGGTTGTTGTATGGGGGTTTTGTCATGCAGTTGTTATTGTTGCAAGAGGTTTCTATTGTGTTGTGGTTATTGTCGCACGAGCTTTCTATCATGCAGTTGTTATTGTTGCACGAGGTTTCTGATGTGCCATTGTGATTAGTGATATGCATGCGGTGGTATAAGGTCTGGTTGTTGAAACGCATGCAATGAGATAAGGTGGGCTTGAAACACGTGTCTAGTAGGGGAACTGCTAGAAGTCATGCGGTAAGATAATGTGGGCTAAAACGCGAGATGCTATTTTGGGAAAATGATTTTCAAAACAAAATATAAAGGCTCCCGCTATGATATAACGAAAATTATGAGTTGTTTAACTTTTGGGACTACAAGGCGGTACCTCGAGAGTGTGCCTGTTGATTTCCTCTGTTTACTGTATTGGTTATTGCTCCTTAACTTCTATGATTCTTACTTCCTTTGTTGTATTTGTCTTTCCTTGATTTCGCGTTGTTACTTTTCGTAAACTCTTATTTGTTTCTTTCCTTGTCATTTAATTATGTCATTATATCTTGTGTCTTGTTTCTTATTATTTCCAGTAGGGCCTTGACTTGACCTCGTCGTTACTCTACCAAGGTTAGGCTTGGCACTTACTGGGTACCGTTGAGGTGTACTCATACTATGCTTCTGCACATCTTTTTGTGCAGATTCGAGTACCTCCTACTAGTTCAGGCACAAGTGAAGCGAGCTTAGTTCTGAGACTTTAAGGTATACCTGACGGCGTCCGCAGGCCTCTAAGTCCCCTTCTATCCTATTATTTTTTTATTTCTTTATATCTTTATAAACATTGATGTATAGGATCGTTTTGCACTGTATCTTGAGCTTGTGACTCGATATCACCAGGTTTTGGGGAAATTGTAAATGCTGAGTTGTGGAGTTTTTTTGTATTAAAATTGTTGAGTATTTGAGAGTTTAATTGTTATTTTAGTTATATTCCACATGTTTTGTTAGGCTTACCTAGTGTCACACCTTCTTTTTCCTACCCCGAAGGTAGTACAAGGTAGTTTTTCCAATTAAAGTGACAATCGAAATGGGATTTATTTATTTAAAGATTCAGAGTCGCCACTTGGGATAATTTATGGTGTCCCAAGTCACCGGTTCAAATCCCGAATCGAGGAAAAGATTGACTCTATTTTACAGTCCGCGAACACAGAAATCCGGGTAAGGAATTCTATTAACCCGGGAGAAGGTGTTAGGCATTCCCGAGTTCCGTGGTTTTAGCACGGTCGCTCAATGCTACTATTGGCCTAATTATCTGATTCTAATACATGTTTTAGCCCATGGTACAATTTTAACTTTAGAACCGCTTTTGATTGATTATTTTTTTTAAGAAAGATTCAACATCATCTAAAACACGTCTTGAACCACGTCACATAAATGCACCCGCGGTCCCCGACATATTTTATCTAACATTGCTAAGATTTGGATTTGGGTCACATAAATGCACACCCAAGTTTAAGAAAATTAATTTAAATTACGCGCCTAAAGCACTACGATGTTCATTTTTATTTTCCTAATAGCTAATAAATATTTTCCACACACAAGTCCACAACTACAATTTGAAAGCTATAAATCATAAGTAAATCAATGCATGTTCCGGCCATATGATGTATTTGTGCATATGATGTATTGTTAGCGGTATGCTTTTCAATTTGTTATGAGATTTGTCAAAGACTACAAGATGCAAGAGACACAAAGCACACTTATTGATATGTGTCAACCACAATATACAGTGATGGGCCCAATGTGAAGTAATATCCAAAACTTTAAAAACTTGACTATTAAAATATTCTAGACATTCCAACACTAATACAACATTCTAACTAAAGCAAATAGAGAGGAAAGGGCAGATGTTTGCATTAGTATAACGTGATCATCCATCTTATAATGAAAATTTTAAAACAGAGAACCAACGCAAATAAATTTCATTGTGCACGCTAGTAACAGACATACGGGTAAATATCTAGTGAAGAAATGAAAGAACGAACCTTCTATTGCTGAAATTCTGGAGCAGATTCAATGAAAATAAAAGCTCTAGAATAGCAAATCCTTAAGTGAGCTACAGACTAGAAACCCGGACCGGAATCGGCAACCTGAACAGATTCAACTCGACTGGATTTGGATGGTGATTTCGAGCTAATTTTCACACTGATTTGGTGTAGTTTCAGGGAGTTTTGGAGCTGGGTTTACCGATAGGTTCGAACTCTATTTCGCCGGATTCAATGGAAGGTTGTCGGAGCTACACGTTTTCGGTCAGATCCGGTTCTGTCTTATGTGCGTGTCCGACTATTTCTGGGCAGCAGAGAGTGGTGGAACAAGGAGCAGCGACTACCTTAGTCTAAGAAGAAGTTGTTGGTTCTTTTTGCTTCAAATGAGAAAGAGCTTCATTGAAGAAGACGACATGGGGGGGTCTAGGATACAGGGGTCTGTGGCGCCTTTTTTAGCCTTTTTCCAGGCGTTGTTTTTTTGTTTTTTTTCTGTTACACTCCCTTTTTCATTTTAGGAGTTAGGGGTTATTTTATAGGGGTAGGAATTAGGTTAGGTCAAATGGGGAATGGGGTATGGGTTCAATATTTTGGGTTTGAATGGATTTAGTTCATGAATTTGGGCTAATTAACTTTGGGGTAGGAAGAATAAATCAAAATCTTTCTTTCCATTTTTTTTCCTTTGATTTTAAAAATGAATTAAAAATAACTTTATAAAGATATTAGTATATTTATGATAATAAAAATGTTTAGAGAAGATATATAATTACCATATTAATGAAATTTAAATACCACTCAATATATACTAAAATGTAAAATATTTTTTTTTAACTTTTCTTCTTATCTTTTTTGGAAAATAAAATGCCAAGACTATTTTTGTATTTTTTTCAAAAATAAAACTAACTAGACAAAATATCAACTAGCTAGAATAAGGGAAAATATTTTTGTAGTTTCTTTTTTTTAGATAAAATAAAGTAAAGAGAGCGATACTAAACCTAAACTGAATATTTAGGCTAAAATATGAAAAATCTTGGGGAGGGTCAAAAATCACATGTCTACAGCTGCCCCTCTTTGACTGGAAATACGAAGTATTTTCAGACAAAGAATGACTAAACAGAGTTTTTGACCCGATACTTATTTACAGGGACCAAAAAACTAAGAGAAATGCGAATGTGACCGAGCCCTGGTCTCTGAGTAACCTACATATCCTTGGCTATAAAGGAATCAGGCTATGTGTAGTTCAGAAGTGAGTAAGATGATGGAGTATGCCGAGGTGGAGAGCCGGTCGAGGTGTCGTTCCAGTCCACGGTCCTGTTATTACATCAAAAATCAAAAAAATGAAAAAAACTAAGTCTGTCAACTATGAGTTACAAGAATCTTATCTATAAGTCTTCTGAAGCTTGATCTGGAGTCTTGAATGGTTCTTCATTCAGACTTTAGATTTGAACCTCGGCGCTTGTTAGCTGCAGGTGCTAGCTCGTTCTTCTTTAGCTTTTTAGATCAAGATCGGACATGCAGTGTTTGTGACCTCAGTCATGTCTTGAGCAATCCGCCTCTTGTTTTAGCTTCTGCATTTTGGATTCACTCCCTTTTTTCACTTTTTTTATTTTCTTATTATTTTTTTTGTTTTTGTTCTTTTTTTTAAAATTCTGGACTGAGATTACTTCCATTGATCATCTCGTCTGTTGACTCGCCTTCTTGCTGCGAGCTTCTGCTACTTCTAACTTGAATTGTTTTCCTTTGAGACTTGAACTGTTTTCCCTTGAAACTCAAATTATTTTTCCTTGTTCTCCAAGCGGGCGCCTGATTGCTGAAACTTGAACTGTCTTCCTTTGAAACTTACACTGCTTTTCCTCGAAACTTGAATTGTTTTCCTTCGAAACTGCTTTCCCTTGAAACTTGAGTTGTCTTCCTTCGAAACTGTTTTCCCTTGAAACTTGAGTTGTCTTCCCTTGTTCTCCAGGTGGGCGCCTGATTACAACAAAACAAACAAACAAAAGAAATTTTCCTGGCCCAGTTTGACATTGGGAACATCTGTGAGTGTTAACAAAACTATAAATCACTTGGGCTGCTGATGAATGATGCAATGATGAGAGTAAAATTAATGACTCGACTAAGATGTGCGTCTTCTAAATGTGATTGAGCTTGCGGAAAACTATAAACTAAGCTTGACAAAAGTAAAAACTGACCTTATTCTTCAAGCGGGACCCCCTGATTTCAGGAAAACTAAACATTGATAATCTTAAGAAAACTAAAAAAATGACCCCCCCCCCTCCTCCCCTTTTTTTCAAATTCAAACTTCCTTATTTTTAATTATTATCCTAGGAGAAAATTCATCGGACTAGGTTTTCTATCTTAGGAGAAAGATTTATCAGACTAAGATTTCTATCCTAGGAGAAAATTCATCAGACTAGGTCTCTTTTCTTATCTTAGGAGAAAGATTCATCAGACTAAAATTTTGATCCTAGGAGAAAGTTCATCAGACTAGGTCTTCTATCTTAGGAGAAAGATTCATCAGGACTAAGATTTTGATCCTAGGAGAAAATTCATCAGACTAGGTCTCTTTTTTTTATCTTAGGAGAAAGATTCATCAGACTAAGATTTTTACCCCAGGAGAAAATTCATCAGACTAGGTCTTCTATCTTAGGAGAAAGATTCATCAGACTAAGATTTTGATCCTAGGAGAAAGTTCATCAGACTAGGTCTTCTATCTTAGGAGAAAAATTCATCAGACTAAGATTTTGATCCTAGGAGAAAAGTCATCAGACTAAGTCTTCTAATTTGTTATCTTAGGAGAAAGATTCGTCAGACTAAGATTTATATCCTAGGAGAAAATTCATCATACTAGGTTTTCTATCTTAGGAGAAAGATTCATCAGACTAAAATTTATATTGGGAGGAAAATTCATCAGATTAGGACTTTTTATCCTAGGAGGAAAAATGTGAAGATCAATGGCAAGATTTTATGCACAATAGCAAGACAAATAAAGGCAAGGATTTGAGAAATTTCCCTTTGTCGGCTCTTCTCGTCTTTTCTTTTTCTTCTCTTTTTTTTGTTGTTTTTTTTCATTTTTTTTTTCTTTTTGAATCACTTTCCTTGCACCGCTTTGTTCCTGTTTCATACAAAGAAAAATTTGTCAATTTTGAAAATGGTGGTCGGTTTGTGGCCTTGAGTCTTGGGCAGCTTGGCTTCTGCTCACAGCTTGAGTCGGTCTCAAAAGACTTTTGTTCTACACCAACTCTGATTGTTTCACACCAGTACCATTTGTATTTGCAGATCAAACAGCCTTATCCCAATTGGAGATCTTTGCTTAGGTGACCTTTTCCGATATCTTGAATGACTTCCTGCTTTTGAACAATTTGTCTGTCGGAGAGAATCACCAGTTATCTTTGCTTGCGCCAAGTAGGCTGACAAGAGTCTTTAAGGGGGGGCCTTTGCATGAATCCTCAAGGCATGTTGACAGTAACAACTGAGTGTGCTAGCCAAATTCACTTTGTGCAACTGAAAAGCTGGTAGCAGTTTTGAAATCTTTTCTTGCTTGTTTTGACAAGGACTGACTCAGAGTGGAGGACACAATGGTGCAAAGAAACAAGTATTAACAAGAAATGCCCATGTCGGAAGGACAGAAGGTGGAATTTTTTTTTCTTTTTTTTCAATAACTAGCCTTAATGATCATGACATGCATTTTGGACTTAACAGTCGATCTATCAAACTGACCAAATCTTTCATTTTACCATTCTTATGATCTTTGAAGTCGGGCCTATCCGTGCCAATCCTTTGCATCAGCTTCACGACTCACTTTCGACTAATGGTGCCCCGGGGAATTTTCACCAACAAGCTCTCTCATTTATTCATCTCTACTTACCGTCGTCTTACTGTGCCCGTGAGAGTTTTCACTAATAAGACTTTCTCATTTTTCTTTTTCTTTCCCTCTTTTTGTGAGCAACTCGACGATGTTCTACGTCGTGTGACAACTGTTGCTCATTACATGCGTCTCTTGGTATTCTTGAAGGCATATTGGGAGGTCTTTATTTGGAAGGTTTTTGGATAGGGTTGGAAAGAAAGGTCGGCATGAAGGCTCAAAATAAACTCAAAATGAGGGAGTGCAGAGTTACAACTCTTGGAATCGACTCTTTCAAAAATGAAATAAAATCTTTGCCCCAGTTTTAGATGCTGGGGATTTTTTGGGTTTTTTCTTTTTTTTTCTTTTATTTATTTTTTTTTAAATTCTTATTTGGTTGGACCGAACCGTGAGGCTGCCTACATATCTTTATTTTTTAAGGAATCAGGTCGAACGTAGTTCAAACATCTAACCTAACTATTTTTTCCATTTTTCTTTCTGTTTTTTTTTTTCTCTTTTTTTCTATCTTTTTTGTTTCTTTTGTTTTCAAAACAAATTACACCAGCTTTTATTTTTTGAGGGCATGGACCTTTGATAATTCTTTTCTTCTTCTTTTTTTCACTTGAACTTTCTAAAAGCTGCCCCAGTTTGTACTCATGGGGCATGGACTTCTTTTTTCATTTTTTTTTCTTTTTTCATTTTTTTTTCTTGACTCTAAACTTGATTCCAAAAGAGGGTGATCAAAGAAAATAACACAGACTCAAAAGGGTGAAAGGGTATAAAGGGTTTGGGTAGCAGAAAAAGGGTCTCCCAACCTCGAGAATGTCAAACATAGTATCTTTCACAATCACGACATTGATGGACCTGTTGCTTTCTGGGTCTTTTTCAATGTAAAGCTGTATGAGCAATACTTTCCTTGCAGTGAATGCCCCTTGTCAATTCAGGTGACTTTTCTTGGATTTTGTCTTGATGAAGAAGATGCATTTTGCCACTAACTAATCCATTTTAAGTTGTCTGGAATAGACTATCTTTTGAAAAACACCTTCTATCTCTCAGTGCTAAACAAATTTCAACCCGTCCGATCATCCTTAAGCTCGATCTTCTCAAATGATTCAAAAAATAGAGATCCTTAACTTCTATGAGCATGACTGCTTTGGTTCCATGTAAACTGGGCTCATGCTTTTTTTCCAATTGTTTCATGTCTCTATTCATCTTCAAAAGTGTCTCTTTCTCACTTATCCAATTCAAGACTAAATAAGTTTTTTAAGGTCTAGCCAAAAATTTCTCATACATGTCATGTCACCAAAAACTAGCATAAACAGAACTATGCACAAAATGGACACAAAATGACTGACTGTTTTTTACTGAATAAAGAATAGCAGGGTCCGATAACACAAAAGAAGAAAAAAATGACAAAATAAGCTATCATGCTAAAAGAGGAGTGACTTTCCAGTTACTAAGCAACATCTTAGCCACATATTCGCACATCAGCATTACTACGGCATTTAACCATTTTGATTGTTTTGGATTCAACACTCAAATTTTGACGATCATCTCTAGCAGCCCATGTCCTATTGCTCAAATTTGGTAAAATCAACCCCACATTTGCCTCCATTTTTAATTTTTCACCGCCAACTTGCCTACTTGCCTTTTTGTGACCCTGGATCAACAACAATGGTGCTTATTCTCTTGGTTGAGAAGGCACTTTTATTTCCGAGAGATCTTGGATTGTTCTTGTGACTCGCTATTGCAAACCAACAAATCGACCCCCTTTGACTAACTTTTATTTCAATACAATAATCATGTTAGAATAAACACTCTTTCTTTCTTTTCCTTTTTTTTCTTGTTTCTTTCGTTTCTCATTTTTTTGGTTTTTTTTTTTTCTCTTTTTCATTTTCCCTTTTTTTAAACCATTCGATCGAACCTGATGTGGGTTGCTTGCGTATCATGTGGAAACATGAATCAGATCTTGCGTAGTTCGGGAAGATCAGAAATAAATGAAATAACTAACTCTTTTTTTTGAATTTTTTATTTTGTTTTTTCGAAAGAAAGACTTATAAAGAAGAAATGGAGTATTTTTGGATTTTGATTTTTCTTTAGCATTTTTGCAAAGAAAGACTTCTAAAAAAGAAAGATTTTTTTTTGAATTTTTTTCTGGAATTTCGAAAGAAAAACTTTTAAAGAAGAAAGAAAATATTTTTGGAATCTTATTTTGAATTTATGAAAAAAAAATGCTTCTAAAAAAATATTTTTGAATTTTGAATTTTCTTTTCAATTTTGAAGGAAGAATGAAAATATTTTTGGATTTTTGGAAGAAATTAAAAAAAATTGTATATATTTTTTAAAAAAAAAACAATTAGGGTCTAAAAGAAAGGCTTTCTAAAAAAGCAAGTAATGGAAAATATTTTTGGATTTTTTGAAAATTGGGGTCTCAAAAAAAAGACTTTTTTAGAGAGGAAGTAAAGGAAAATATTTTTGGATTTTTTGAAAATTATGGATCGGAACCGATGAGGTTTGCCTACGTATCTCACATCCGATGAGAATCAGACTCGCGTAGTTCGCCCAATTTTGACGGAACAGGAAAACATGACACTTGAAAATTTTGGCTCATTTTAAAATGACTTTTTTTCAGAATTTTGGCAGATTTTCAGAATTTTCTAAATACTCACCTCTCACTTTTTGTTTCTTTTTTGATTTCCTTTATTTTCTTTTTTTCATTTTCTTTCCCTATTCTAGAAGTCAGTCAACATGCAAGCCGAAATAGACAGATACGCAAGTAGCACGTAAGATGTATCAAGATGGTCTTTTGTTTTTGGGTACACTTGTCCTAGACAGACCCAACCCCTGTATTGAGTCTCCAAAGTCAAATGCACATGATGCAAACAAGCGTTCCTACTAGAGATCCGGCATGAGGCTTTGTTATACTAGGTTTAAAACCTGGGTTTATTGTTCTAGACCTGGCTTACCCGAGCGGACAACTCGAGTCGAGGGGGGCTGCGTACTGGTAACCAAAAGATCATCCGACTTTGCAACTTGTCTGAACCTCGTTATATTTGGGATATGACACTAACAGAAAGAAGTCACACCAACGTGCACTCCTCAGGAGAGAGAAGAGAGAGGTTTCGTAGCAGTTTATATACAGTTCAGATAATATCAAAGCGGTAAAAGCAACATTTAGCATATTAGGCTCAAACATGTAATAAAATTAGATAATAAATATAACCAAATATAACAATTATTCTAAGTTCGAATTCTTGAACCCTGAACCAGAGATTATGGGTTCTTATCCCCAGCAGAGTCACCAGAGCCGTCACACCTCCTTTTTCCTACCCCGAAGGTAGTACAAGGGAGTTTTTTCAATTAAAGTGACAATCGGAACGGGATTATTTTATTAAAATTCAGAGTCGCTACTTGGGATAGTTTTATGGTGTCCCAAAGTCACCAGTTCAAATCCCGAATCGAGGAAAAGATTGACTCTGTATTACAGTCCGCGAACACAAAAATCCAGGTAAGGAATTTTGTTAACCCGTGAGAAGGTGGTAGGTATTCCCGAATTCTGTGCTTCTAGCATGGTCGCTCAACTGTTATATTTGGCCTATTTACTGATTTTAAAACATGTTCTAACCTATGGTACAATTTTAACTTTATAACCGCTTTTATTTAATTATTTTTTAGGAGAAAGATTCAACGTCATCTAAAACACGTCTTGAACCAAGTCACATAAATGCACCCGCGGTCCACGACACATTTTATCTAATGTTGTTGAGATTTGAATTTGGATCACATAAATGCACACCCGAATCTAGGAAAGTGTGTATTGCAACTACGTCACGGGAACAGTACCCATAGTCATGATGATTTACCATAGCGCACCTAATGCAAACTACGACGTTTATACCCTACTCAATCCATAAACCTAAATGCTTTCATGACCAAATAGTATCCTTAGGCTCAAACAAACGCATCGATAGAATGGATACATTAAAGGCGATAGCAGAAGATATGGCATCGTCAACTTGTGTTGTAACTCATTTTTCTACTAGTCTAATTTATTCTTTTCCTGTTCCACCCTTAACAACCTCAAAACATTTACAGGAAATGCATATAAAGGAACTACCAAATAAAAAGGAAGAAACAATCAAAAGAAGCAAGCAAATAAAAAATTGGATTTCAGAATTTCCCAAACCAATACTACAATATTATCATATATGCATTTGTCTATCACTGGAGAGGTGCATAAACATATAAGAGATAAAAGGTTCACAAATCATTCATCCTCAAATCATAACAATAAAAACTTAATCCAAACAGTTCATACATCAGAGAGTAACAAATTTACAGAAAGTACACTTAAGCAAAACAGAGTATGAGAAAATGAGGAACCAAACCTCAAAAATGGATCAGCACATTACTTATGAGGCAACGTTAAACTCAGACATGACAAACCATGGACGGAGCTGAAACGGAACCCATGAACAACGACCACGGCGACCTCACTTCCATACTCCTATATTTCCTCCAATCAAACAACTTCTATATATCCCAATAATTTACAAAAAAAGAAAGAAAAATTACTCCAAAACAAACGATCAAATCACTCTTTACAACTTCAGCTTTCGATCTATGGCTATGGATATTTATACTACTGTTGCTTCGTGTGGTTTTATTTTACTGGAGATGAAGGGAGGGGGTAATATGAAGAGGATGACGAAGTCAGGGGGGTGAGTCGTTTCTTTGGAGTTATACGGCGCTGCCTTTTCTGATATTCCGCCTCGGTCAGCTCTTTTCTTTTTCTCTTTTTTGGCTGATCCTCTCGAGTGTATTGCGGCCCTCCCTTTGAGTGTATAGGTTAGTCTTTTTATAGGTTTAGGGTTTTAGAGTTACATTTAGCTTAGTGGGCGTGGGCCTAGGAATTATGAGCTTGGGAATTATGGGTTAGATCCAAACTTAGGCTTAAAATAGGTTGCTTGAGTCCAAGTTTTATTTTTTCCCTGCGAACGAGATTAAAATAATCTCATTTATTAATTAGTCCTACTTAAGTAAAATAACTATTAAAATAAGACTAACCGTTAAAATAAACTATTTTTTTTTGGTATTTTTCAAGATTAAAAATGACTACAAAACATTAATGGAATAATTTTGTAATTTTCATTTTTCTTGTAATAAAATAAAGTAAAAAAGTCAAAATTAATTGAAATAGCTATATTAGGCCTAAATTGAATATTTACGTGCTAAAATATGAAAAATATTGGGGAGGGTCAAAAATCACATGTCTACAGTTGCCCCTCTTTGACTAGAAACGCGAAGAGTTTTCGGACAAAGAACGACTAGACAGATTTTTTGACCCGACCCTTATTTAAGGAGACCAAAACTAAGAGAAAAGGGGAATGTGACCGAGCCCTGGTATCTGAGCTGCCTACATATCCTTGGCTATAAAGGAACCAGGCCACGTGTAGTTCAGAGGTGAGTGAGATGATGAAGTATACCAAGGTAGAGAGCCGGTCGAGGTACTGTTCCGTCGAGGTTCCGGTCCGCGGTCATGTTATTACATCAAAAATCAAAAAATGAAAAAGACTAACAAAGCCTGTCAACTATGAGTTACAAGATTCTTATCTATAAGTCTTCTGAAGCTTGATCTGGAGTCTTGAATGGTTCTTCATGCAGACTTTAGATTTGAACCTCGGCGCTTGTTAGCTGCAGGTGCTAGCTCGTTCTTCTTTAGCTTTTTGGATCAAGATCGGACACGCAGTGCTTGTGACTTCAATCATGTCTTGAGCAATCCGCCTCTTGTTTCAGCTTCTGCATTTTGGATTCACTCCTTTTTTTCCTTTGTTTTTCTTTTCTTATTTTTTTTTTGTTTTTGTTTTTTTTTTTAATTCTGAACTGAGATTACTTCCATTGATCATCTCGTCTGTTGACTCACCTTCTTGCCGCGAGCTTCTGCTACTTCTAACTTGAACTGTTTTTCTTTGAGACTTGAGCTGCTTTCCCTTGAAACTCAAATTGTTTTCCCTTGTTCTCCAGGTGGGCGTCTGATTGCTGAAACTTGAACTGTCTTCCTTTGAAACTTACACTGCTTTTCCTCAAAACTTGAGCTATTTTCCCTTGTTTTCCAGGTGAGCGCCTGATTCTTCAACAAAACACATAAAACAAAAGAAATTTTTCTGCCCCAGTTTGCACTAGGAAGATTTGTGAGTTGTTAGCAAAACTATAAATCACCTACGCTGCTAATGGAGGATGCAATGATGAGAGTAAAATTAATGACTCGACTAGGACGTGCGTCTCCTATGCGTGATTGAACTTGCAGAAAACTATAAACTAAGCTTGACTAAAGTAAAGACTGACTCTATTCTCCAGGCGGGACCTCTGATTTCAAGAAAACTAAAAATTGACCCTCTTTTTTTCAAATTCAAACTTCCCTTCTTCTTTTTTTCGAATTCAGACTTCCCTTTTTTTTAATTATTATCCTGGGAGAAAATTCATCGGACTAGGTCTCTTTTTCGGTATCTTAGGAGAAAGATTCATCAGGCTAAGATTTTGATCCTAGGAGAAAATTCATCAGACTAGGTCACTTTTTTGGTATCTTAGGAGAAAAATTCATCAGACTAAGATTTCTATCCTAGGAGAAAGTTCATCAGACTAGGTCATCTATCTTAGGAGAAAAATTCATCAGACTAAGATTTCGATCCTAGGAGAAAAAATTCATCAGACTAGGTTTTCTTATCTTAGGAGAAAAATTCATCAGACTAAGATTTTGATCCTAGGAGAAAGTTCATCAGACTAGGTCATCTATCTTAGGAAAAAATTTATCAGACTAAGATTTCGATCCTAGGAGAAAATTCATCAGACTAGGTTTTCTTATCTTAGGAGAAAAATTCATCAGACTAAGATTTTGATCCTAGGAGAAAGATTCATCAGACTAGGTCCTTTTTTTGTTTTTCTTTTTTTTTTGTATCTTAGGAGAAAGATTCATCAGACTAAGATTTATATCCTAGGAGAAAGTTCATCAGACTATGTCTCTTTTTTTGTGTATCTTAGGAGAAAAATTCATTAGACTAAGATTTCGATCCTAGGAGAAAATTCATCAGACTAGGTTTTCTTATCTTAGGAGAAAAATTCATCAGACTAAGATTTTGATCCTAGGAGAAAAGTCATCAGACTAAGTCTTCTAATTTGTTATCTTAGGAGAAAGATTCGTCAGACTAAGATTTATATCCTAGGAGAAAAATGTAAAAATCAATGGCAAGATTTTATGCACAATAGCAAGACAAATAAAGACAAAGATTAGAGAAACTTCCCTTTGTCGGCTCTTCTCTTCTTCTTTTTTTTCTTCTCTCTTTTTTTTTAATCACTTTCTTTGCATTGCTTTGTTCCTATTTCACACAAAGAAAAATTTGTCAGTTTTAAAAATGGTGGTCGGTTTGTGGCCTTGAGTCTTGGGCAGCTTGGCTTCTGCTCAATCAGCTTGAGTTGGTTTCAAGAGACTTTTGCTCTGCATCAACACTAATTGTTTCACACCCAGTACCATTTGTATTTGCGGCTCAATCTGTCTTATCCCAACTGGAGATCTTTGCTTAGGTGACATTTTTTGATATCTTGAATGACTTCCTGCTTTTTGAGCAACTTATCTGTCAGAGAGAATCACCAATTTATCTTTGCTTGCGCCAAGTAGGCTGACAAGAAATTTTTGGGGGGAAGCCTTTGCATGAATGCTCAAGTCATGTTGACTATAACAGCTGAGTGTGCTGGCCAAATTTACTTTGTGTAACTGAAAAGCTGGTAGAAGGTTTTTAAATCTCTTCTTGCTTGTTTTGACAAGGACTGACTCAGAGTGAAGGACACAATGACACAAAGAAACAATATTAACAAGAAATGCCCCTGTCGGGAGGACAAAAGAAAGAGTTTTTTTTTCTTTTTTTTTCAATAACTAGCCTTAATAATCATGACATGCATTTTGGACCTAACGACCGATCTACCAAACTAATCCAATCTTCCCTTTTACCATTCTTATGACATTTGAATCGAGCTTGTTTATGCCAATTCTTCGCATCAGCTTCACGACTCACTTTCGACAAGTAGTGCCCGAGGGGTTTTCACCAACAAGTCTCTCTCATTTATTCATCTCTGCATATCGTCGTCTTACAGTGCCCGTGAAGGTTTTCACTAATAAGACTCTCTCATTTTCTTTTATTTTCTTTTCCTTTTTCTTTTGCTTTCTTGTGCGAGCATCTTGACAGTGTTCTATGTCGCGTGACAACCGTTGCTCATTGCATGCTTCTCTTAGCATTCTTGAAGGCTGATTAGGAGGTCTTTATTCGGAAGGTTTTTGGATAGGGTTGGAAAGAAAGGACGGCATGAAGCTCAAAGTAGACTCAAAATGAGGTGTTGTGGACTTACAACTCTTGGAATCGACTCTTTCAAAAGTGAAATAAAATCTCTGCCCCAGTTTCAGATACTGGAAATTTTTGGATTTTTCTATTTTTTTCTTTTTCTTTTTCTTCTAAATTCTTATTTGGTTGGACCGAACCGTGAGGCTGCCTACGTATCCTTATTTTTTAAGGAATCAGGTCGAACGTAGTTCAAACATCTGGCCTAACTAATTTTTTTTATTTTTCTTTCTGTTTTTTTTCTTTTCTTTTCTTTCTTTCTTTTTCTTTTGTTTTCAAAACGAGTTGCCCCAGCTCCTATTTTTTAGGCATGGACCTTTGACAAATCTTTTCTTCTTCTTTTTTTTGAACTTTCTAAGAATTGCCCCAGTTTGTACTCTTGGCATGAATTTTTTTTCTTTTTTTTTTTTGACTCTTGACTCTAAACTTGATTCCAAAAGAGGGTGGTCAAAGAAAATAACACAGGTTTAAAAGGGGTAACAAAGGGTATAAAGTGTTTGGATAGCAGAAAAAGGGCCTCCCAGCCTCGAGAACGCCAATTATAGTATTTTTCACGATCACATCATTGATGAACATGCCTAACTTCTTGGGTCTTTTTCATTGTAAAGCTGTATAAGCAATACTTTCCTCGTTGTGAATGACCCTTGTCAATTTGGGTGACTTTTCTTGGATTTTGTCATGATGTAGAAGATGCATTTTGCCACTAACTGATCCATTTCAAGTTGTCTGGAATACACCTTCTATTGAAAACACTTTATATCTCTTAGTGCTAAACAGACTTCAGCCCATCTGATTATCCTTAAGCCCGATCTTCTCAAATGATTCAAAAGGTAGAGATCCGCAACTTCCATGAGCATGACTGCTTTGGTTCCATGTAAACTTGGCTCATGCTTATTTTTTAAATGTTTCATGTCTTTATTCATCTTCCAAAAGTGTCTCTTTCTCACTTATCCAACTCAAGACTACGTCAGTTTTCTAAGATCTAGCCAAAAATTACGCATGCATGTCATGTTACTAGTACTAGCGTGAAAAGAATTATGCACAAAATGGACACAAAATGACTGGCTGTTTTTTATTGAATGAAGGATAGCAGGGTCCGATAACACAAAAGAAGAAGAAAAGAAGACAAAATAAGCTACCATGGCTAAAGGAGGAGTGACTTTCCAGTTGCTAAGCGACATCTTAGTCATACATTCGCACATCAATATTACCACGACATTTTGACCATTTTAATTGCTTTGGATTCAACACTTAAATTTTGACAATCATCCCGAGCAGCCCATGTCCTATTGCTCAAATCTAGTAAAGTCACCCCCACATTTGCCTCCATATTTTATTTTTCACCGCCAACTTGACTACTTGCCTTTCATGACCTTGGATCAACAACAATGGTGCTTGTTCCATCGGTTGAGAAGATGCTTTTATTTCCGAAGATCTTGGATGGTTTTTGTGACTCGCCATTGCAAACCAACAAACCGACCACCTTTGATTAGCTTTTATTTTAAAACAACAAACATGTTAGAATAAATACTCTCTTTCTTTCTTTCTTTCTTTTATCTCTTTTCTCTTTTTTTTTTTTTGTTTCTTTCCTTTCTCTTTTTTTTTGGTTTTTCTTTTTTTTTTCTCTTTTTCATTTTCCCCTTTTTTTAAATCATTCGTTCGAATCTAATGTGGGCTGCCAACGTATCATGTGGGAACATGAATCAGATCTTGCGTAGTTCGAGAAGATCATGAATAAAGTAAATAAACTAATTTTTTTTTGAATTTTTTATTTTATTTTTTCGAAAGAAAGACTTATAAAGAAGAAAGGGAATATTTTTGAATTTTGATTTTTCTTCAGCATTTTTGCAAAGAAAGACTTCTAAAGAAGAAAGATTTTTTTTTTGAATTTTTTTCTGGAATTTCGAAAGAAAAACTTCTAAAGAAGAAAGAAAATATTTTTGGAATTTTTTTTTGAATTTACGAAAGAAATGAAGAAAATATTTTTGAATTTTGAATTTTCTTTTCAATTTTGAAAGAAGAATGAAAATATTTTGGATTTTTGGAAGAAATTAAAAGAAAATATTTTTGTATATATTTTTTTAAAAAAAAATAATTAGGGTCTAAAAGAAAGGCTTTCTAAAGAATCAAGTAATGAAAAATATTTTTGGATTTTTTGAAAATTGGGGTCTAAAAAAAAGACTTTTCTAGAGAGGAAGTAAAGGAAAATATTTTTGGATTTTTTGAAAATTATGGGCCGGAACCGATGAGGTTTGCCTACGTATCTCACATCCGGTGAGAATCAGACCCGCGTAGTTCGCCCAGTTTTGACGGAACAGGAAAACATGATACTTGAAAATTTTGGCTCGTTTTGAAATGACTTTTTTTTCCCAGAATTTTGGCAGATTTTCAGAATTTTCTAAATACTTACCTCTCACTTTTTGTTTTTTTTCTTCTTTCTCCTCTTTTTTGATTTCCTTTATTTTCTTTTTTTTTATTTTCTTTCCCTATTCTAGAAGCCAGTCAACATGCAAGCCGAAACATACAGATACGCAAGTAGCACGTAAGATGCATCAAGATGGTCTTTTGTTTTTGGGTACACTTGTCCTAGACAGACCCAACCCTTGTGTTGAGTCTCCAAAGTCAAATGCACATGATGCAAACATGCGTTCCTACAAGGGATCCGGCATGAGGCTTTGTTATACTAGGTTTAAAACCTGGGTTTATTATTCTAGACCTGGCTTACTCGAGCGGACAACTCGAGTCGGGGGGGCTGCGTACCGGTAACCAAAAGATCATCCGGCTTTGCAACTTATCTGAACCTCGTTATATTTGGGATATGGCACTAACAGAAAGAAGTCACGCCAGCGTGCACTCCTCAGGAGAGAGAAGAGAGGGGTTTCGTAGCAGTTTATATACAGTTCAGATAATATCAAAGCGGTAAAAGCAACATTTAGCATATTAGGCTCAAACATGTAATAAAATCAGATAATAAATATAGCCAAATATAACAATTATTCTAAGCTCGAATTCTTGAACCCTGAACCAGATATTCTGGGTTCTTATCCCCAGCAGAGTCACCAGAGCCGTCACACCTCCTTTTTCCTACCCCGAAGGTAGTACAAGGGAGTTTTTCCAATTAAAGTGACAATCGGAACGAGGTTATTTTATTAAAATTCAGAATCGCTACTTGGGATAGTTTTATGGTGTCCCAAGTCACCGGTTCAAATCCCGAATTGAAGAAAAGATTGACTCTATTTTACAGTCCGCGAACACAAAAATCCGGGTAAGGAATTCTGTTAACCCGGGAGAAGGTGTTAGGCATTCCCGAGTTCCGTAGCTTTAGCACGGTCCCTCACTGCTATTATTGGCCTAATTATTTAATTCTAATACATGTTTTAGCCCATTGTACAATTTTAACTTTAGAACCGCTTTTGATTGATTTTTTTAAGAAAGATTTAACGTCATCTAAAACACGTCTTGAATCACGTCACATAAATGCACCCGTTGTCCCCGATATATTTTATCTAACATTGCTGAGATTTGGATTTGGGTCACATAAATGCACACCCAAGTTTAAGGAAATTAGTTTAAATTACGCGTCTAAAGCACTACGATGTTCATTTTTATTTTCCTAATAGCTAATAAATATTTTCCACTCACAAGTCCACAACTACAATTTGAAAGCTATGAATTCATTAGTAAATCAATGCATGTTCTGGCCATATGATGTATTGTTAGCACTTTGCTTTTCAATTTGTCAAAGACTAGAAGATGCAAGAGACACAAAGTACACTTATTTATATGTGTCAACTACAATATACAGTGATGGGCCCAATGTGAAGTAATATCCAAAACTTTAAAAACTTGACTATTAAAATATTCTAGACATTCCAACACTAATACAACATTCTAACTTAAGCAAATAGAGAGGAAAGGGCAGATGTCTGCATTCGTATAACGTGATCATCCATCTTATAATGAAAAATTTAAAACAGAGAACCAACGCAAATAAATTTCATTGTGCACGCTAGTAACAGACATACGGGTAAATATCTAGTGAAGAAATGAAAGAATGAACCTTCTATTGCTGAAATTCTGGAGCAGATTTAATGAAAATAAAAGCTCTAGAACAACAAATCCTTAAGCGAGCTACAGACTAGAAACCTGGACCGGAATCGGCAACCTAAACAAATTTAACTCGACTAGATTTGGGTGATGATTTCGAGTTGATTTTCACACTGATTTGGTTTAGTTTCAAGGAGTTTTGGAGCTGGGTTTACCGATAGGTTGGAACTCTGTTTTGCCGGATTCAATGGAAGGTCGCTGGAGCTACACGTTTTCGGTCAGATCCGGTTCTGTCTTATGTGCGTGTCCGACTATTTCTGGGCAGCTGAGAGTGGTGGAACAAGGAGCAGCGGCTACCTTAGTATAAGAAGAAGTTGTTGGTTCTTTTTGCTTCAAATGAGAAGTAGCTTCATTGAAGAAGACGACATGGAGGGGGTCTAGGATATAGGGGTCTGCGGCGCCTTTTTTAGCCTTTTTCTAGGCGTTGTTTTTTTTGTTTTTTCTCTGTTACTTTCCCTTTTTCATTTTAGGAGTTAGGGGTTATTTTATAGGGGTATTAATTAGGTTAGGTCAAATGGGGAATGGGGTATGGGCTCAATAGTTTGGGCTTGAAGGGATTTAGGTCATGAATTTGGGCTAATTAACTTTGGGGAAGGAAGACTAAATCAAAATCATTTTTTCCATTTTTCTTTTCCTTTGATTTTAAAAATGAATTAAAAATAATTTTATAAAGATACTAGTATATTTAAGATAATAAAAATGTTTAGAGAAGACATATAATTACCATATTAATGAAATTTAAATACCACTCAATATATACTAAAATGCAAAATATTGTTTTTAACTTTTCTTCTTATCTTTTTTGGAAAATAAAATGCCAAGACTATTTTTGTATTTTTTCAAAAATAAAACTAACTAGACAAAATATCAACTAGCTAGAATAAGGGAAAATATTTTTGTAGTTTCTTTTTTTTTAGATAAAATAAAGTAAGGAGAGCGATACTAAACCTAAACTGAATATTTACGCTAAAATATGAAAAATCTTGGGGAGGGTCAAAAATCACATGTCTACACCTAGTTTTAGAGACTAGGTACCACCACGACATCCTACGGAGGAAAATTGGGGTTGTGACATTTTTGTGTAATTCGAAGTTGGTTTGATAGGATGCGGACGCTTGGTAGCAATTCTATAAGTTCTTGAGTTATCTTTTAAAATTCATGTATTTTGGGTGTCCGATTTGTGGCTCTTGATGTTATTTTTGGCATTTTGATCGCGTGAGCAGGTTTGTATGATATTTTTAGACTTGTATGGATGTTTGGTTTGGAGCCTCTACGACTCAGGTGAGTTCCTGACATGTTTCAAAATGGTTTGGACTCAATTACAGGTTGCTGGTGTGTTGGTGCCTTAGGTGTCGCAATTGCGAGCACCAGCATCGCAATTGCGATCATAGTAGAGGGGCCTCAGGTATCATATTTGCGATACATTGATCGCAATTGTGAAGAGTAGTCTAGACTGGGTAGGTTCGTATTTGCGTCATTTTTGTCGCATTTGCAATAGGAGCAGTATTACAAGTGTGATCTCCCGTCATTTAGGTTGTCAGGTGTCGCACATGCGAGTCTTTGTTCGCCATTTGCGAATCCAGTATCACAATTGTGATATCTGCAACTGAACAAAAGGTTTGGGAAGATGGGATTTGATCTTATTTTAGAACCCTAGATTCGTTAGGAGGTTAGGAGAGAGAATTTTTACCTACATTCATTGGGAAAGTGGTTTTGATCTATTTTCAACTATATTACATGATTATATATGAGATTTAACATCAAAAGTTTGAGAATAAAAGAGAAAAGTTTTGGAAATTTTTGTCTATGTTTTGAAAAAATAAAAATTTGGGATTTGAGAGTAGAACTGGACTCGGATTTGGAAACAAAACACATATATGGACTCGTGGGATTATAGGTAGTCAAGATCTACCCTTATCTCGGGTTTTGACCGTGCGGACCCGGGGTTGACCTTTGGAAAAATGTGTAAAGATCATAGCTTTATTAGTCGTAATTGGTTTCTCTTGCATTGTTTAATATTATTAAGTCATTTTTGGTTAGATTTGAGCCAGGTGGAGGTGAATTTTAAGGAAAAAGCTATTTTTGAGTGTTGATTGGCTTAGTTGTGGTAAATATCTTGCCTAACTTTGTGTGGGTGAACTTTCCTTTAGGATTTGGGTTGATTGTGCTATTTGAATCATGTGAAAGTCATGTACACGAGGTGACGAGTATGTACATGGGTTTATATGTGACATTTGACCTATTTAACTCCTAGGTTACTTATAAGCACTTAATTGAAGTTATTATTATTTGTTATACCTTTCATTGTCAAGTTATGCCTCATTTGAAGTTGATTTACATGTGATAGTTTCCAGTATCGAGGCTTCCCTTATGTGCCTTCATTTGTAGTTGTTTTTACATGTTGTTCTTGCCATTGTTGAGTTATTCTCATACATACATATATATATATATGTATATATATATATATATATAGTTTCTATTTCATTCTATCCCTTTAATTGTTAAGCTTATGTTATGCACTTGCATTGAAAGTTGCCATTTCATGGGAATACCTTCATTGTGAGTTATTGAAGTTGTAGTTGTGAAAGCTAATAATACATTGAGGTTGAAGTTGTTGGTTATCGAGATATCTTTCCTTGTTGAGTTGTTTTTCATTCTTTTTGTTATTATTGAGATTCTTGTGCACATTATAGTTGAGTTGTGGGTTATGTATTGTGGTAATATTGTAGTGTTGATCTGTAAATATTGTGGTATATGGGCACATGGGGTGCGAGTTGATTATTATATTGTGATAATGATACACATGTGGTGGTATAAGGGTAGGTATTGAAACAGATGCGGTAAAATAACGTGGAATTTAAACGTGTGTTGCTAGTAAGAGAATTACTTGAATCCACGCGGTGATATAAGGGAGCTAAAATGCGTGTAGCTATTTCGAACTCATGTGGTGATACAAGGAAGATTGTGATTATGACTTGTGAAAGGTGAAAATGAGGTGTGGTACCTCGGTTGTGATTCTTGTTGTACATTCTACGTGAAAAGACTTGTTGATTTGAATGGTTATTGTCTTTCCTTCATTTGTATTTTTACTTGTATTTTCACGGTACGTGATCACTTGTTGTTCCTATCATATGTGTGTTCTTTTTGTTATCCTTTATTGCTTTAATTTGCCTTATATCATCGTATTGTTCTGTTGTCATCTATTTCCTTACTTTCCGTTATTAGATTATATTATATCTTGTTCAGGTTTCTTTGTCTAGTAAGTGGCTTAACCTAGCCTCGTCACTACTTTATCGGGGTTAGGATTGATACTTACTGGGTACTGCTGTGGTGTACTCATGCTACACTTCTACATATTTTATGCATATCCAGGTAATTCAGCTCGTGCCGGATGCCAATGATTGCTCAGATATTTCGGAGACTTCAAGGTATACCTGTTTGACGCTCGCAAGCATTAGAGTCACCTTCTACTACTGTCTTTTCTATTATTTGTCTTCATTTCAAATAGAGTTGTATTTAGAGTTTACCGGTGCACTTTCTGTAGAGCTTATGACTCAGTTCTATCGGTTTGGGTATATTATGTGTCACGACCCAAACTGAAGGGCCATGACTAGCACCCGACCACACTTGCCGAGTACCAACGTACATTTCATCTAACCTTCATTATTATCTTTTAAGGCTGACGAGATCAATATAAATGGTAGACCTAGATCATGGACAACCAGCAATAAAATATGATGGCATGAATATACATAGCAGGGGATGACCAGACAATCAAGAAACTACATGTAAGGTATGAGCTACCACGCTACTATGAAAGACTATACAACAAAAACTAGCCGACAAGGCATACCAAACTATACATGAGCCGACACCTGTCTATGAGCCTCTAAAAGAACATAAGTGTTGCAACATAGCCGGAACAGGGCCCCGACATACCCATAATGTCTATAACAAAAATTGCATACCAAGACCAAGGCAAGTCCGGAGAAGGGATCTCGCCAATCACCGCTGAACTGGACAGTCTACTGTGGTGGGGAGCTGCACCTGTCTGTCTATCAGGACCTGCAGCACGACATGCAGCGTCCACAAATAAAAGGACGTCAGTACGAATAAAGTACTGAGTATGTAAGGCAAGGAACCATAAATACGATCAGTAATGTAAGCAAGGATAAAGAATATACCACCTGTAACATCTTAGTACCTCTGAGGGCTACTTACATGAAATGCATGATACATATGTATAAATACATAAACCTTTAAAGCATTCGCCTCTGTGGGCATCATCATCATCATATCGTACCCGGCCATAATAGGCTCGGTAGAATCGTACCCGGCCACGTGGAGCTCGGTAAAACCCAACTGATCAGTGGTTGCACAATAGGTGCCGTACCCGGCCAACTATAGCGTGGCTCGGTAGAGTAAAATAGATACATATATATAATGCATGCTCGACTCATGGAATCACATTCTAAACCTTTCGGAGTGACGTAAGGTCGATATCCTCTGTACACGTTATTAGGACTAACTCTTCACTATGAACCTTATAAGAATCAGGAAGTACCAACAACATTGATAACATAAGACTAAGAGAAGCAACATTAACATCAATCGTTCCATAAGAGGGAAAACAATGTAAGTACTGCTAGCTTCTAAGAGTAGAGTATCTTGGAAGATCGTTCATTACATTATGTGCAATCGGAGTCGTGCAAAAGAAGGAAAGGGATAGCCTCACATACCTTGTATATACTTCCCCAATCTCAAGCTATGCAATTGTCAAAACTCCTTAGTCTACAATAAGAGAAACGATACTATCGTTATCATTTAAGCGTCATAACTATTATGTATCGACCACAACCTATTTTACGATGAAACGGGCAGCACCTCCCCTATATATATGACCTCACACCATTCAAAATAGTCACCAAACAGCCCAAACAACATCAATAATAAACATATTGAGCCTCCCAATATAGTCCACACACAGCCTAATCACTCCATACATACGACGACCACCGTAGTCGTGTCAAACAATCTGGAAATGTTACGAATAACTATCTGCCCATAACCCTACATATATATGGTGTTTCCCCACACCCTTCCTCCTCCAAAACTCCACAAGATAGTAGTAAAATAGGCAGCCCAACAACAACGCAAAACAGTCCACAAAACAATAACATTACTACCAAACCTTTCGATATATATCTCACAAGTTCTAGCTTCAATGGCTTAGCCGCAACTTGGATAATCTTAAATACATATAGAGTAAGAGGTTCCTTACCTTTATACAGAAAGAACAACTCCAATTTGACCTTAAATTTCCATGAAATATCCCTCCAATGTTGCCACACAACAAAAAAAACGAAACTAGCGATCAATTAGTGTTTTTCGGCACTAGAATCATTTAGAAGGCTTGAAATCACCTAGGATTGATATTAAGAACATGAGGGAGTATTTACAGAACATAAACCCTTTAAAACAACCTCCCACACGGGCTGGAATGACACAAAAATGAGCAACAACAAGAAGAACAAGAGACTTACTAGCGCCACGGAATTCCCGACACTTGATTTGTGTTGTTTGCCCCTTTTTTGGGTCTTGAATCTTGAGAGAACCTTGAGAGGATGTTCCTAGGGTTATAAGGTCTGAAAATAGTGAAAAGAAATGACTTAAAACGGGTTGTAGTCATCCTATATAGGTCCAAATATCTTAAACCGACTTAGTGGGCCCCATAGAGAGGTGCTTGGCGCAGTCTCGTGAAAACGCGAATATATCTCTACTCCGAGATCGTATAGATTAACGGTTTAATGCGTTGGAAACTAGACTCATAGATCTTTAATTTGGTGGGTAGATCACCCCGTAATTCCTTGTAAATTATGAGAAAAGATTAGAAACATTTGACCTAATGTTTAAGTAAAATTATGAACCTAAGTTGCGACAACTTTTGTCGACTTTTGTTTCATCACTCGTTTGACTTCAAGACTTATGATACGGATATTATATGATTAAAATAACTTAATAAATGACCTCTTGAGTGTATTAAGCACCGCTAGATTACCTGAAAATACGAGTTACAACATCCTTGATTCGTTTAACTTCTAATACTGGTTAATCACCCTTATACACTCTTGTATCACTTAAGACCAATAGGATTGACTTCTTATCATCTCAAAGATAATTCCTTCTTGGATTTATGTTAACTAATATATGGCATGAACTAACACATGTGGATATGGGTTGTAACACCCTCCCCCTTAGGAACATTCGTCCTCGAATGTAAGGGTTTATGGGGAGTTTAAATCATCGTGGATTCCAATGGAAATTTCCGATCAATTTTCCCCTATAAAATGGTCACTAGCAAAACTTGCAAGTAATTAATCCCAACATATGGCTTCACAAGGCTACACAAAGCATTATGCGTATTTACATTATCTACATATCACCATTTTGTATTAAGGAGGAGTATTCTCAAATTATTGCTTACCTCATAGAGCCGTTTCTTCTTCCAATGTATCCTGTCTTCCACCAGCATCCTTGTTATCTTCATTCTGGAATAAGTAAGGGTATTTTGACTTCATCTCCTTTTCTGCTTCCCATGTCATTTCTTCCATATTTTTGTTCCTCCACAATACTTTGACGGAAGCTACATCTTTTGTTCTCAGCTTGCGGACTTGCCGATCTAATATTGCCACTGGCACTTCTTCATATGATAGGTCCTCTGTAACTTGTACATCTTTGATAGGGACGACTCGAGAAGGGTCTCCAATACATTTTCTCAACATAGATACATGGAATACCGGGTGGACAAATTCCAATTCGGATGGCAATTCTAACTCATAAGCAACCTGTCCAATCCGTCGAAGAATTTTATACGGCCCGATATACCTTGGACTCAGCTTACCTTTCTTCCCAAAACGCATAATACCCTTTATTGGTGAGATCCTCAGAAAAATCCAATCACCAACCTCAAACTCTAGATCACGACGTCGGACATCAGAATAAGATTTTTGCCTGCTTTGTGCCGTCCTCAATCGCTCCTGTATCACTTTCACCTTCTCAATAGCTTGGTGAATCAAATCTGGCCCATATAATTCTATTTCACCAACTTCGAACCATCCAACTGGTGATCTACATCTCCTCCCGTATAGTGCCTCGTATGGGGCCATTTTAATACTGGAATGGTAGCTATTGTTATAGGCGAATTCTATGAGTGGAAGATGATCATCCCAATTCCCCTTAAAATCTAGAACACATGCTCGTAGCATATCTTCCAGTGTCTGAATGGTACGTTCAGCATGTCCGTCAGTCTGCGGATGAAATGCAGTGCTCAGATTTACCTGTGTGCCTAAACCCTTCTGGAAAGACCTCCAAAAGTTAGCCGTAAATTGATCTCCTCGGTCTGATATAATAGATATGGGCACACCATGAAGCCTAACAATCTCCTTGATATACAACTTTGCATAATCTTCAGTCGCGTAAGTTGTCTTCACTGGCAGAAAATGGGCACATTTTGTAAGTCGATCAATTATCACCCAGATGGAGTCAAACTTATGATAAGAGCGAGGTAATCCAATAATGAAGTCCATATTAATCACCTCCCACTTCCAGGTCGGAATCTCTATATTTTGAAGCAATCCACCGGGTTTCTGATGTTCTATCTTTACTTGTTGACAATTGGGACACTGGGCTACAAATTCAGCAATAGACTTCTTCATATTATCCCACCAATATTGCTCCTTGACATCATGATACATCTTTGTCGAGCCGGGATGGATGAAATATCGGGATTGATGAATCTCATTCATAATCTTCTCTCGCAACCCTGCCACATTAGGCACACACAATCGGCTCTGGTATCTCAGTGCCCCATCTTTTCCGATCCTAAAAGCCATACTTTTACACTGTTGAATGCTTTCTCTTAATCGTACTAAGATAGGATCTTCATATTGTCGTGCTTTTACCTCGGCTACCAAAGATGATTCTGATGTATTCTGTACAGTAACACCTCCGTCATCAGAGTCTAACAATCTGATTCTCATATTGTCTAGCTGATGAAGCTCTTTAATCAACCCCCATCTACCTGCCTCAATATGTACTAAGCTTCCCATTGATTTACGGCTGAGAGCATCTGCCACAACATTGGCTTTACCGGGATGATACAATATCTCAACGTCGTAGTCTTTCAATAATTCAAGCCACCTACGCTGCCTCAAATTCAACTCTTTCTGCTTGAAGATGTATTGTAAACTCTTGTGATCTGTGTAGATGTCAACATGGACGCCGTATAAGTAGTGCCGCCATATCTTCAAAGCATATATTACTGCAGCCAATTCCAAATCATGGGTTGGATAATTCTTTTCATGCTTCTTCAATTGTCTTGATGCATAAGCAATCACATTCCCACGCTGCATCAATACGCACCCTAAACCTATACCTGAGGCATCACAATATACCACATAACCTTCTGTTCCTTCAGGAAGAGTGAGCACTGGTGCAGATGTCAATCGATTCTTCAGCTCCTGAAAACTACGTTCACAAGTGTCAGACCACTGGAATTTGGTAGCTTTTTGTGTTAACTTAGTCAATGGTGATGATATAGAGGAAAATCCTTCTACAAACCGCCTATAATATCCTGCTAGCCCTAGGAAGCTGCGGACTTCTGATGGTGTTGTAGGTCTCGGCCAATTCTTCACTGCATCGATCTTCTGAGTGTCGACACTAATACCCTCATCAGATATCACATGGCCAAGGAATGCTACTGAGTTCAGCCAGAATTCACATTTGGAGAGCTTAGCATATAACTTACGATCCTGAAGCGTCTGTAATACTATCCGCAAGTGGCCCGCATGTTCCACCTCCGAACGAGAATACACTAGAATGTCATCAATGAATACAACCACGAACACATCAAGATAGGGCCTGAATATAGTATTCATGAGATCCATAAAAGCTGCTGGGGCATTTGTTAGCCCGAACGACATCACCAAGAACTCAAAGTGCCCATATCTTGTCCGGAAGGCCGTCTTTGGAATATCCTTCTCCCTAACCCTCACCTGATGATACCCTGAACGTAAATCAATCTTAGAGAAATACTTGGCACCCTGGAGTTGGTCAAACAGGTCATCAATTCTTGGAAGTGGATACTTGTTCTTTATAGTAGACTTATCCAACTGTCGATAGTCGATACACATCCGTAACGACCCGTCTTTCTTCCGCACGAATAGGACTGGTGCACCCCAAGGTGAAGTGCTAGGCCTAATAAAGCCCTTATCCAGCAAGTCCTTCAACTGCACCTTCAACTCTCGCAACTCTGCCGGGGCCATTCTGTATGGAGGAATAGAGATCAGTTGAGTGTCAGGTAACACATCAATGCTAAACTCAATCTCCCTTTCAGGAGGAAGGCCTGGGAGTTCATCTGGGAAAACATCTGGGAATTCGTTGACCACAGGGATTGATTGTAAAGTAGGCGGTTTTGCCTCCGCATCCCTAACGCGAACGAGATGATAAATGTAACATTTTGAGATCATTTTCCTTTCCTTAAGATAGGAAATAAACCTACCTTTCGGTGTAGCAATGTTCCCTTTCCATTCAATGACGGGTTCACCTGGAAATTGGAACCTAACCATCTTCGTACGATAGTCAACATTTGCATAGCATGAGGCCAACCAGTCCATTCCCATTATCACATCAAAATCAACCATTTCTAACTCAAATAAATTTGCCGAGGTTTGACGACTACAAATCATCACAGTGCAACCTCTATATACCCTTCTAGCAATCACAGAATCTCCTATCGGAGTAGATACCGCGAGGGGTTTACTTATCAATTCAGGTTCAATGCCAAACTTATTAGCCACAAAGGGTGTAACATATGATAATGTAGATCCCGGATCAATCAACGCATATACATCATAAGAAAACACAGATATAATACCTGTAACAACATCTGGAGACGACTCGAGATCCTGTCGACCTACTAGAGCATAGGTTCGATTTTGAGCACCACTCGAACTCGGCACTGCACCTCTACCCCTACCACGACCTGTCGACTGCTGAAAACCCCGTGCTGGAGGTCGAACTGATGAGGAAGAACCAGACACAGATTCAGTCGGCTGAGCCATACCATCACCTACTCTATTAGGACAATCCCGCATCATATGGCCAGGCTGACCGCACGAATAGCATGCATCAGAACCTCGACGACACAGTCCAAAGTGGGCCTTGCCGCACTGATCACAATGTGGTGTTGGGGGTCTCATCTGACTAGTATCCCTGGGATGTTGCGAGCCAGATGCCCGCGAACTCTGACCTGGACCAGAATAGGATCGATCATATCGAGGCCTCTGAAACTGTGGAGGAGCACTAGCTACAGGTGGCGCCGAACTCCTCAAAAACTGTGGCCTGATGCGGCCTCTGAAGTCATCAGAATACCCTGCAAATCTCGCCCTCTTATGCTGGCCTCTATCCTGCTCCCTAACTGCCCTCTGCTAGCGCTTACGATCCTCTAGGGTCTGGGCATAAGCTTGAATACGGGAAATATCCATGCCCTCCACCAAGGAGGCTGTCGTACACTCGTTTATCAGATGTGGTCCCAACCCATTCACGAACATATGCACCCTATCACTCATCTCGGCCACCATATGGGGAGCATACCTTGCCAAAGAATCAAACTGCATACTGTACTCTCGTACACTCATATTACCTTGTCTAAGGTTCAAGAACTTATCAGCTCTAGCTCGATGTATCTCAACTGGCAAGTAGTGACGAAGAAAGGCCTCAGAAAATTCCTTCCACACAGCTGGAGGAGGGTTCGGACCCCTGGATCTCTCCCAACTATCATACCAGAGAACCGCTAAATCCCGTAACCGATAAGAAGCCAACTCTACTGCCTCTGTATCACTAACATGCATAACCCGAAGTGTACGATGAACCTGGTCAATAAAAGTCGGTGGGTCCTCCTTGGGGTCTGATCCGGTAAACACTGGAGGGTCTAAATTAATAAAATCACGAACTCTTGTACTAACTGGTTTCTCAGCAGCACCTGTATTCTGCCTCTGAGCCTGAGCAGCTACAAAGCTAGTCAATAACTACAAAGCACTCCGCATATCCTGGTCTGGAGTGTCAGACGGAGGAACTGGAGGCGCTGGGTGCCTTCTAATATCCTCTGGAGGAGATGGAGTAGATGAGGTATGAGAGGGCATCTCACTTTGAGCCTCACTTTGTCCTGCTCTGACTTGGAGCACCTGACTGGTACCCTCTCCCGCTGCTGTATCAAGCCGTCTACTAATCGTTTGCTTCCTAGTCGAAGGCATCACTGAAAAAAACAAGGTGAATATTAGAGACAAACACTTACGACTCAACTCTACGCACGATCTAGATTCAGGAAAAAGGTAACAACCCTAGATGTCATGTAGCCTCCTGATTATAAATGTGGCGCGCTACACATCCATAATCAAGACTCTACTAGACACGGCTCATAGACAACCCCTAGGACAGACTTGCTCTGATACCAAGTTTGTCACGACCCAAACTGAAGGGCCATGACTAGCACCCGACCACACTTGCCGAGCACCAACGTACATTTCATCTAACCTTCATTATTATCTTTTAAGGCTGACGAGATCAATATAAATGGTAGACCTAGATCATGGACAACCAGCAATAAAATATGATGGCATGAATATACATAGCAGGGGATGACCAGACAATCAAGAAACTACATGTAAGGTATGAGCTACCACGCTACTATGAAAGACTATACAACAAAAACTAGCCGACAAGGCATACCAAACTATACATGAGCCGACACCTGTCTATGAGCCTCTAAAAGAACATAAGTGTTGCAACATAGCCGGAACAGGGCCCCGACATACCCATAATGTCTATAACAAAAATTGCATACCAAGACCAAGGCAAGTCCGGAGAAGGGATCTCGCCAATCACCGCTGAACTGGACAGTCTACTGTGGTGGGGGAGCTGCACCTGTCTGTCTATCAGGACCTGCAGCACGACATGCAGCGTCCACAAATAAAAGGACGTCAGTACGAATAAAGTACTGAGTATGTAAGGCAAGGAACCATAAATACGATCAGTAATGTAAGCAAGGATAAAGAATATACCACCTGTAACATCTTAGTACCTCTGAGGGCTACTTACATGAAATGCATGATACATATGTATAAATACATAAACCTTTAAAGCATTCACCTCTGTGGGCATCATCATCATCATATCGTACCCGGCCATAATAGGCTCGGTAGAATCGTACCCGGCCACGTGGAGCTCGGTAAAACCCAACTGATCAGTGGTTGCACAATAGGTGCCGTACCCGGCCAACTATAGCGTGGCTCGGTAGAGTAAAATAGATACATATATATAATGCATGCTCGACTCATGGAATCACATTCTAAACCTTTCGGAGTGACGTAAGGTCGGTATCCTCTGTACACGTTATTAGGACTAACTCTTCACTATGAACCTTATAAGAATCAGGAAGTACCAACAACATTGATAACATAAGACTAAGAGAAGCAACATTAACATCAATCGTTCCATAAGAGGGAAAACAATGTAAGTACTGCTAGCTTCTAAGAGTAGAGTATCTTGGAAGATCGTTCATTACATTATGTGCAATCGGAGTCGTGCAAAAGAAGGAAAGGGATAGCCTCACATACCTTGTATATACTTCCCCAATCTCAAGCTATGCAATTGTCAAAACTCCTTAGTCTACAATAAGAGAAACGATACTATCGTTATCATTTAAGCGTCATAACTATTATGTATCGACCACAACCTATTTTACGATGAAACGGACAGCACCTCCCCTATATATATGACCTCACACCATTCAAAATAGTCACCAAACAGCCCAAACAACATCAATAATAAACATATTGAGCCTCCCAATATAGTCCACACACAGCCTAATCACTCCATACATACGACGACCACCGTAGTCGTGTCAAACAATCTGGAAATGTTACGAATAACTATCAGCCCATAACCCTACATATATATGGTGTTTCCCCACACCCTTCCTCCTCCAAAACTCCACAAGATAGTAGTAAAATAGGCATCCCAACAACAACGCAAAACAGTCCACAAAACAATAACATTACTACCAAACCTTTCGATATATATCTCACAAGTTCTAGCTTCAATGGCTTAGCCGAAACTTGGATAATCTTAAATACATATAGAGTAAGAGGTTCCTTACCTTTATACAGAAAGAACAACTCCAATTTGACCTTAAATTTCCATGAAATATCCCTCCAATGTTGCCACACAACAAAAAAAACGAAACTGGCGATCAATTAGTGTTTTTCGGCACTAGAATCATTTAGAAGGCTTGAAATCACCTAGGATTGATATTAAGAACATGAGGGAGTATTTACAGAACATAAACCCTTTAAAACAACCTCCCACACGGGCTGGAATGACACAAAAATGAGCAACAACAAGAAGAACAAGAGACTTACTAGCGCCACGGAATTCCCGACACTTGATTTGTGTTGTTTGCCCTTTTTTTGGGTCTTGAATCTTGAGAGAACCTTGAGAGGATGTTCCTAGGGTTCTAAGGTCTGAAAATAGTGAAAAGAAATGACTTAAAATGGGTTGTAGTCATCCTATATAGGTCCAAATATCTTAAACCGACTTAGTGGGCCCCATAGAGAGGTGCTTGGCGCAGTCTCGTGAAAACGCGAATATCTCTCTACTCCGAGATCGTATAGATTAACGGTTTAATGCGTTGGAAACTAGACTCATAGATCTTTAATTTGGTGGGTAGATCACCCCGTAATTCCTTGTAAATTATGAGAAAAGATTAGAAACATTTGACCTAATGTTTAAGTAAAATTATGAACCTAAGTTGCGACAACTTTTGTCGACTTTTGTTTCATCACTCGTTTGACTTCAAGACTTATGATACGGATATTATATGATTAAAATAACTTAATAAATGACCTCTTGAGTGTATTAAGCACCGCTAGATTACCTGAAAATACGAGTTACAACATCCTTGATTCGTTTAACTTCTAATACTGGTTAATCACCCTTATACACTCTTGTATCACTTAAGACCAATAGGATTGACTTATTATCATCTCAAAGATAATTCCTTCTTGGATTTATGTTAACTAATATATGGAATGAACTAACACATGTGGATATGGGTTGTAACACCCTCCCCCCCTTAGGAACATTCGTCCTCGAATGTAAGGGTTCATGGGGAGTTTAAATCATCGTGGATTCCAATGGAAATTTCCGATCAATTTTCCCCTATAAAATGGTCACTAGCAAAACTTGCAAGTAATTAAGCCCAACATATGGCTTCACAAGGCTACACAAAGCATTAGTAGAGTCTTGCAGATCGGTATGGAGACGTCGTACTTATCTTCGAGAGGCTACAAAACTATTAGGAAAATTTCACTTCTTTGATTCCTTATCGTGCAAAATTGTTGATATTGAAATCTGAGTCTTTGTCTTTCTATTCTCTCACAGATGGTGAGGATACGCCCTGTTGGATCAGATGATCAGACACCCCCGCCCCCTACTAGAGCCGTGAGAGGATGGGGCTAGGGCAGAGGCTGATGAAGGGCACATGCTGCAGCTAGAGCACCTGGCCGAGCAGCGACCGAGGAGTAACCAGTAACTCTGGTTGGGGGACAGGCACCCGAGGTTCTTGCTATTATCCCTGGACTTTAAGAGACCCTAGCACAGTTTTTGAGCATGTTCGGCACTTTAGCTCTGGCGGGATTGATCCCTCTTGCACCAGCTACAACTCAGGCTAGGGGAGGAGCTCAGACTCCCGCGGCCCGTACTCCATAGCAACGAATCCCCATAGATCAGGTTCCGAGTGTCATGCCAATGCAACCCGTTATTCCGCTTTAGTCTAAGGTCAGGCCTCAGATAAAATCTTTGGCCCAAATGGTATAATGGTCTTCCCCTCAGATAAAGTAAAGTCAAATCTTCAGACAAAATAAAGTCTTCAGCTTAGATGGTGTAATGATCTTTGCTTTAGACAAAATACAATTTTTAGCTTAGATGGTGTAATGGTCTTGCTTCGGACAAAATAAAATTTTTAGCTCATACGGTATAATTGTCTTCGCCTCAGATAAAGTAAAGTCAAATCTTCAAGCAAAATAAAGTGTTTCGTTTAAACGGTGTATTGGTCTTCGCTTCAGAAAAAATAAAATCTTTAGCTTAGATTGTATCATGATTTTCACCTTAAATCAAGTAAAATTTTAGCTTAGATGATGTAATTGTGTTCACCGAAAAAAAGGGTCTTCTGCTTGAGATGGTGTAAGATCTTTGCCTTGTTTAAAATAATGACATGGTCTTGTACAAAGTAATATACTTGTCAACGTGAGTAAAATTTCGGCGGATAAATTTAATAGCTTCAGATTTTTTACTCTCTCGAACTTCACGAGCATGAAAAAAAATCATCAAAGACCATGAAAGAAGATAAATTACCTGTCGAATTTTACGGGGAGAAGACTAACGTTGCTCCTGGGTATCTATTACATGCAAAGAATCAAGAACATTAGATAATCAAGATTCTAAAGAATACAGTATCGGATCTTGCTTGAGGGATGGTACAGACTGTTAAAATTTGACGTGTTGATACACAATCAAATATGACATGACTAATTGTCCAGAGTATATCAAGACTAAAGTGTACGTTAGATTTAATAGTCATAAATATGATCAGAATTTGGTTAGCATGATCATTGCAATATGTGAAGATTGTAGTACTTCATATGTCAACATTTTAAGATCAGAACTTATAAAATTCCACGTCAATGAATGCTTACATGTATCCCTATGGAATTACGATGGTAAACACGGTAAGCATTAGGTGTACAAACCAAATCGAAAAGTCAAACCAAATTGATTAAAAACCCCCGATTAAGTTTGGTTTGATTTGGTTTGGTATTGAGTAAAAAAACCTGAACCAAACCGACATATAAATATATAATTTTTATATATACTTTTAAGAATTTTTATAGAATTTTCTTTAAAAAATATTTAGAAATATTTGTGATTCTCTTATGGGATCGATGTAATATTTAGCTAAATATAAAGTGCTCTATTTTTTTTAACTTTAAATAATAGGTTGTATGATTACTTTCTTATCAAGTATTAGTGAAATGCGTCAATCTCTTTGATCTTCCATATTCATCTGTCAAAATCTACTAAATTCTTATATCTTTTTCGAATTTGAAGTAGTATTTCGATAATTTAAAATTAAATAGAATGTATCATTATATAGGTATCATGTTGATTTTTTTGTTTAATTATTAAATTTAATTAACCTTGAAAGTGTACGTCAACGAAAAATTATTGTCAGACAATTAAAAAATAACTATCATATGTTACTAAGAAAATTCTTTCACAAGAATATGTTAGCAGATCATATGTTTGTCAAATATTTTAATTTTTACTAAAAATATATTTACTTATAAAAATAAATTAATATTCTTGTAACAAAAAAAAACTGAAAAACACAAAAAAATCCGATAAAATCGAACCAATTTAAACCAATCTAGTTGGTTTGGCTTGGTTTTGGTAAATGTTGGAGGTGCTCAAGAAAACTAGGTGAAAGATTAATCTTTAACTATTGGAGGTGTTCAAGAAAATTGTATTAATTTAATTTGCTTGTTGTAACGAGATAAAATCCCATTAAAATGCGTACTTCAAGCCTTGTTTCCAAGGTTCAACAAGTCTTGTTGTAACGAGATAAAATCCCATTAAAATGCGTACTTCAAGCCTTGTTTCCAAGGTTCAACAAGTCTTGAAACATGTGGCATTTGAAAGCATTTAAATTTTATTTGATATAAATTCATAAAATCATTTGGACCATATTCAAGATAAGATATTAGTCCAAACAAATAATATAGCTAGTAAATTGGGCTAATTATTTAAATTCAATATATGTGTTGTTGTTGGTTGTAGTTGGACTATATGTGGCAATTCAAGTTAAAAGAACGAGCCAATAAAACCATGTTACGTGTTAAGTGATGTGGCAATCCAAGCCCAATAAATTAGCCAATGAAATCATACCATGTGTCAAGAAAGGATGGCATACCAAGTCTAATCAATAACTAATAAAGTTGCGCTAAGTGTCTAGATAGTATTGGTAAGTTCAAACGGACCAATCAAATTGCAAAGACACACCACTCCCTACAACTATAAATAGAGGTATTCATAAAGCTAAAATACACTAGAATTGAGAACAGGAAGCAAGTATAGAGCTCGTATATCAAAGACTACCGGTTTCTCTACAAGTTCAAGCACTCAAGCTACAAGTTCAAGTTCAAGATCAAGAACGAAGGCAAATCAAATACCAAGGCGTTCAAGAACAAATTATTTGTTCGTGATCAAATTCAAGTTCAGTAAGGAGATTCCAGACCAAGCTTTACAAACTCTTGGATCAATTCAAAATCAAGCTCATCAAAATACTAAATATTATTGGAGAATCAGAGGAATACTATGATTGTAACACTCATCATTTATTGAAATCAAATACTACATTTGTTAAGTAATTTTCTAGTTTTGATTATTTATTTATTTATTTATTTTCTAGACGAAAATTTATTGTTACACAAGGCCAGCTTGTTTTTCTTTTACAGAAAAGGAGTCGCGCTATGCACATGAAATTTTGCTTCATTCTTAGTTTTCATATGGAAAATTAACTTTGACCAAATCTATACATTAGTGATTTATATGACATGAGCAACTCATCAATTTGCCATGGTTGTCGCTATTGGTTATCCTTATTGAATTCACCGATCTTTTAATTATTAAATGTGGAACGGGGTTCTAATATCATATTGGTGTTTCTCGTTTTAGTCATTTATATAATTTATTTTCTTTTTGTAATATGTATATATGTGTGTATGTTTGTGTGCGTACTGCGTACCATGCGTGTATGAGACCATGAGTGATTCACATAATTTATCATATCTGCTCATAATGCTTTCTTAGAATTGTGAATCAAAATTTGCAATGTTTTACGGTTTTATTTGTATGTATAGTTTCTTATTTGAAAATTTGGAATATGTTTGCAGTTATATTCAAGTATATAAATTGTTAGTTGAATGTACGAGAAATAAATTATGTTATTGTAGCTTCATTAAATTATCTAATCTGTTAGAATGAACAATAGTGGAGTCAAATTTAGCAAACTTAAAATGCAAAATTAAAATGAATTGATCAAAAATAAAAATAAGTGTTATAAAACAATAAAAGAAGAAGAACAATATTGCAAAGAAAGGGAGAGAGGAAATTCTTATTGAATTTTGGGATGATTTACAATGGGGTAAGACCCCTCTATTTATCGGGAAAAAATGACTTAGCCACAAAGTAAAACTCTCTACAAGATAGACATTCACTCTAAATAGAATTCTATTCATAACGCTCTCCCTTTAATGTCTACTCGATAAGTAATGTGCCTCATTAAAACCTTAACTAAAATAAAACCTAGTGGGAAAAAAATTCTAGAAAAGGAAAAAGAGTACACATCTCTAATAATACGCCTTTTGGTTGCCTCGTTAAAAACCTTTCACGGAAAACCCAGTGGGACAAAACCTTGTAAGGAAAAAAGAGTGCAACGCGCATTAACTCCCCCTGATGAAAGCATCAATTCACATCCTTGAGCCTTCGCATCCCGATTTTGTACACTAGCTTCTTGAAGGTTGACGTTGGTAGAGATTTTGTGAACAAATCAGTCATATTATCACTTGAACGAATCTGTTGCACATTGATATCACCATTCTTTTGAAGATCATGTGTGAAAAATAACTTTGGTGAAATGTGCTTTGTTCTATCTCCTTTTATGAATCCTCCCTTCAATTGAGCTATGCATGCTATATTATCTTCATACAAAATTGTGGGTAACTTGTCACATTTCAAACCACATTTGTCTCGAATAAGATGTATTATAGACCTCAACCACACACACTCTCGACTTGCTTCATGAATAGCAATTATCTCAGCATGATTAGATAAAGTAGCCACAATTGATTGCTTAGTCGATCGCCAAGATATGGCAGTGCCTCCACAGGTAAACACATAACTTATTTGAGATCGAGCCTTGTGTGGGTCAGATAAATACCCAGCATCAGCATAACCAACCAGATCGGGACTGCAATTGTTGCCATAAAATAAGCCCATATCGGTAGTCCCTTTTAGATACCGCAATATGTGTTTGATTCCATTCCAATGTCTCCTTGTAGGAGCAGAGCTATATCTTGCTAAGACATTAACTGAAAAAGTTATGTCAGGCCCTGTAGTATTAGCAAGATACATTAGTGCACCAATTGCACTAAGATATGGTACTTCAGGACCAAGTAGCTCTTTATTCTTTTCTTGAGGTCGGAATGGATCCTTATTCACATCAAGTGATCGAACAACCATCAGAGTACTTAATGGATGTGCTTCATCCATATAAAACCGTTTCAATACCTTTTCTATGTAGGCAGATTGATGAACAAAAATTCCGTTTGCCAAATGTTTGATTTGCCAACCAAGATATAATTTTGTCTTTCCGAGATCTTTCATCTCGAATTCCTTCTTTAAATAATCAATTGCCTTTTGGAGTTCTATAGGAGTTTCAATAAGGTTTATGTCATCAACATATACGGCAAGTTCAACAAATTTCGATGTTGTTTTCTTTATAAAAACACATGGGCAAATGACATCATTTATATATCCGTCCTTTAATAAATATTCACTAAGATGATTATACCACATTCGTCCTGATTGCTTTAGACCATACAACGATCTTTGCAATTTGATTGAAAATATTTCCTGGGACTTTGATTATTTGCGTTTGGCATTTTAAATCCATCGGGAATTTTCATATATATATATCTCATTATCAAGTGAGCCATAAAGGTAGGCGGTAACCACATCCATTAAATGCATGTCAAGCTTTTCATGGACAGCAAAACTAATGAGATAGCGGAAAGTTATAGCATCCATAACGGGTGAATATGTCTCTTCATAATCGATACCAGGCCTTTGTGAAAATCCTTGTGCAACAAGGCATGCCTTATAACTTTGTACCTCGTTTTTCTCATTTCCCTTGCGTACAAAAACCCATTTATAGCCAACAGGCTTAACACCATTAGGTGTTTGGACTACAGGCCCAAAAACTTCACGTTTTGCAAGTGAATTTAACTCTGATTAGATTGTTTCTTGCCATTTTGGCCAATCAAGTCTTTGTCGACATTCTCCAACAGATTGAGGTTCAAGATCCTCACTTTCTTGCATAATGCTAGATGCAACATTATATGCAAAGACATAATCCACCACTATATCCACTCGATTCAAATTTGTCTCAATATCGATTGGATTTATTGATAATTCCTTATTTTCTTGAGTCTCGGGCTTGATAACTATGATTTTTACATGTTTTATACCCATTCTTACCTAAGCTTTGTGCATTAACTGCTATAAATTTGTCCCAAAATGCTTACAAGTTGCGCTTGATTGCAGGTTTGAACAACAAGATGACAAATACCAAAGATCGGCTCAAAAAGGAGTGAAATCTGCCAAGTGTCAAAAGACAACTGAAAGGGGGAACAAAATGACCTGTGCGGTCCGCACTGTTTTGTCACACGGCCGCACAGGAGAGTTCAGAGGCTGGGAATTTTCAAGGTCAACCTGCGCGGTCCGCACTGTTTTGCCACACGGCTGCGCAGGAAAGTTTAGAGGCCATGCCAGTTTTAAGTCAAGATGCGCGGTCCGCGCCCCTTTTTACGCGGTCCGCGCCTAAGAGTGTCAGAGACCCAATAATTCAAGGCAAAAGCCCATGCGGCCGCACACCTAATCAGTGCGGTCCGCGTGGATGAAGTTCACGCGGCCGCGCGTCACATTTGTGCGGTCCGCGTCCCCAGTGCCAGAAGCAAGATATGAAGACCCAAAACCCTACGCGGTCGCGCGTCATTTGTGCACGAGCCATGCCAGACCCTTAGGGGTATTTTTGTCCGGTTTTTCCTGTGTAGTATAAATAGAACATTTTACTTTTTAGGATGAGTTTTTGGGGAGTTTTGGTTTCGTATCAGATAGCAGCTGAACTCGAGATTTCATGGTTTTAGCCTATTTGTGCAATTTCTTCTAGTATTAATGTGGAATTGAGTAGATTAACATTGTATTTAATTATTATGTCAATTTCATCTACTATTTCTTTAATTTCTGTTTCTATTATGGCTAGCTAAACCCATTAGCTAGGGTTGTGGCTCAACCTTAGTATGGGTAATTAATGGGTGTGATTGTTTAGTGCATGAATGATGTTGAGTATTTGTTATTTGGATTAATCTTATGTTTTCATTAAGATTTGGTGGTTGCAAACACTAAGTCTAGCTTAGTGAGTCTTAACTCTTTTTGAGAAAGAGAGTCTATGACCCCAAGATTAATTCCAACAAGGAATTGGGATGGACCCATGAGAATGGTAGTCCCAATTAACGGGTTAAACCTCGAGAGAGTAATTACCCAACTTGGACCATAAGTTGTTTGGGCAAATTGGCCTACCCAATTGATCTCGAGAGAGTCAATTGAGCAAAATCACTCTCTCTACCGAGAGGTGTGAGAGTGGGTGTAAAAGTGCAACGGTTATAGCATAAGTCCCATATTCATCATTCTTGCATTAGGAATCTCTACCCGTTAGTCGACCACCTAGATGCATGCCACGACCCTAATGCCTTTCACTATATTGCATACAACTTAGAATCAATATCTTAGCCTAAATTAGCTTTAAATTTGTAGTTGCTATATTGTAGTTGATAATCAAAAGAAAACCAAAAATGTTAGAAGATCAGTTAGGAGCTAAAACATAGTCCTAGACCATACAAATAATCAACTCCAAACTGAAGCTCCTTGTGGAAAATTGACCCCGATACCGCTATTGGGTAAAAGTATTAGCACCCACTCTTCCTTAGGTTGAGTCCGCTGCGATCAGGGCTCAGTGGTTTCCTCATGAATCTCAGAATTTATTAAATCGTGGATTTCTTCGTAAGATTCTTTCGTAGTGTCATTTTGATCATTTGTTTTCCTTTTTCTAGGATTTCGATCCTTAGAATCTAATGGTCTACCACGTTTTAGGCGTGCTTTTGACTCATTAGCTATGACACTAGAAGATTGTCCAATAGGGACATCAATACGGATTGGAACATTCTCTGCAGGGATATGTGATTTTGTTATCCTTTTCAAATCCGTAAATGCATCTGGCATTTGATTTGCTATTCTCTGCAAATGGATAATCTTTTGCACATCTTTTTCACAAATAGAGGCACGTGGATCAAGATAAGATAATGATGGGTTTTTTCACAAAATTTCTTGTTTGGTTTCACCAACTTCTCCCCCTAATTTTGGGAAAAGTGTCTCATCAAATCGACAGTCTGCAAATCGAGCAGTGAATAAATCCCCCGTTAATGTTTCAAGATAGCGAATAATGGAGGGCGATTCAAACCCAACATATATTCCTAACCTTCTTTGCGGACCCATTTTGGTGCAATATGGCGGTGCTACAGGCACATATACTGCGCATCCAAAAATTCTTAAATGGGATATATTAGGTTCATGACCCAAAACTAATTACAACGGGGAATATTTATGATAATTTGTCGGTCTGAGACAAACTAGCATTGCTGCATGCAAAATGGCGTGACCCCAAACAAAAGTGGGCAGCCTCGTTTTCATGAGTAACGGTCTTGCTATCAATTGCAGATGTTTAATTAAAGACTCTGCAAGACCATTTTGAGTGTGAACATGAGCTACAGGATGTTCCACTTTTATCCCAATTGATAAGCAATAATCGTTAAATGCTTGGGATGAAAACTCAACAGCATTATCAAGTCTAATAGACTTAATTGGATTATCGAGAAATTGTGCCCGTAATCGAACTATTTGTGTCATTAATTTTGCAAACGCGAGATTGCGAGATGACAATAGGCACACATGAGACCATCTATAAGATGCGTCTATTAAGACCATAAATTATCTAAACGACCCACTAGGTGGGTGAATAGGTCCATAAATGTCCCCTTGTATACGTTCCAAAAATGCAGGGGACTCAATTCCAACCTTTGTTGGTGATGGTCTAATAATTAACTTGCCTTGATAACAAGAAGTGCAAGAAAATGAATCTTTAAATTCTTTAATGGATGCCCATTTGAGTTTTCTATAATTCGTCTCATCATAATTGATCCAAGGTGTCCCAATCGATCATGCCAATAAACAAAAGTATTGGAGTCAGTAACCTTTTGATTTACAATAGAATGTGCTTCAATTGCACTAATTCTTGTCCAATACAGGCCACAAGATAAAGATGGGAACTTCTCAATAACCCTCTTTTGGCCAGAGACATTCTTGGTAATGATGAGATATTCAAGATTATTCTCATCTATTGTCTCAATATGATATCCATTTCGACGGATATCTTTAAAACTCAACAAGTTCCTCTTGGACTTGGAGGAGAACATTGCATTCTCTATAATAAGTATTGTTCCCTTAGGCAGGGTTATAGTAGCTCTTCCAGAGCCTTCAATTAATTTACTACTACCAAAAATTGTAGTAACATCTGCCTTACACATACTTAAATGAGAGAAATATTTCTTCTCTTTGAATATTATATGTGTCGTACATGAATCAATTAAACAAATATTTTTACAATTGAACTTTGATCCAAATTTGCTTTGTGGAATATCCATATTTGCTTCCCATAGGTTGACATACAAAAAAATATATATGAATAAATATAAGTATTTTCAAAGATAAAGGAAAAGTGAAGTCAATAACTCAATAATGACTTATAATGCAATTTCGAGCAAACTTTGTTTATGATACGAACAATTACATAGCAAAAAAATAATATAATTATGCCTTTCATTGAATGACTTAATAGTCTTGCACAATAGGAAAATACAGACGAAATTGGATCAAAAAATATACTCATTGACTTGTTCAATTAATGTGTCAGATTTAATCAAACTGGCATACACTAATTTAGGAATGAATTATGATTAATTGATTGAGCGAAAATCCGTATTGGTGTTTGTAACATAACCAAGTTTTGTTTTTGAAAGAAACTGTAATGGTTCACATGAACATGTGTCTTTTGTGTGATGCTGAAATTTTTTTCGTACAATTAGCAACTTAGCATGTCAGTTGCGGAAAAAAATAAAGATTTGAATTTCCTTGGAAAAAAATTTAATTAGCCTTCACATAACCTCTTGGTTATTTGCAAATCATAACGTTACTTTAATAAAAAAAAAATATTAATCTTTGAAAGCTAAGAAAATTGAAACATTGTTTAAAACGAATACTAACACTATTCCATAAAATAAATAATATGAATTGATACTAATGACAACTACTCATGTAAAGAATTATCATTACATGATGTTTATTCACTAACTAATACAAATAAGCAAAATAAAAATAGAATCAAACTACTCAATCTTCTTTAACCACAGATCCATCACCGATCAAGTGGTCTATTTTTCCATCAGGGCGCTCAAAGAAATCTGCCACATCCAAGTGGGTGATGTCAAAATCATTGTCAGAGATAAAATTGGCTTCAGGGCCTTTATTCTTTAGAGATGCTTGATAAAGCTCAACCAAATGTCTTGGTACACGACAAATATTTGTCTAATGCCCTTTTCCACCGCAACGATAACATTCAGTTTCTGAACCATTTGCCTTTGGCTTCTCATCTTTTCCTTTCCACTTTTGGTGATTATTTTTCTTTGGGGTGATTAACACCAGGAAAATTTCTTCCTTGTCTACGACCACGGCCACGACCATGACCACGAATAGAGTCACGGCCTTTTCCACGCTTAGCATACACCTCATCCACTTCAGGCAATGGTGTAGACCCAGTGGGTCGATTTTCGTGATTTTTCATGAGCAAGTCGTTATTTCGCTCAGCCACAAGGAGAAGAGAAATCAACTCAGAGTACTTCTTGAAACCTTTCTCTCTGTATTGCTGTTGCAAGACCATATTGGAGGCATGAAACGTTGTGAACGTTTTTTCAAGCATATCATAATCAGTGATAGTATCTCCACAAAGTTTCAATTTAGAAGTAATACTGAACATTGCAGAATTATATTCAGAAACAGACTTAAAGTCTTGGAGCCTCAGATGAGCCCAATCATATCGTGCTTGTGGAAAAGTGACCAACTTTAAGTTGTCATATCTTTCCTTTAAGCCATTCCACAAAACAAGTGGATCTTTGACTGTGAGATATTCTATTTTCAACCCTTCATCAAGGTGATGGCGCAAGAAAATCAAGGCCTTAGCACAGTCTTGGGTGGATGCTTTAGTTTTGTCTTTAATGGCATCTCCAAGACCCATTACATCTAAATGGATTTCAGCATCCAACACCCATGTCATATAGTTCTTGCTCGAAATTTCAAGGGCAACGAACTTTCTTTTCATAATGTCAATCATAATTAAAAAGAGAAGAAAAGTTATACCTTAATCTTCTCAAAGTGCTTCTTGAGACGGTAGAGTTTCTTGCTGATAACGTGATATAAAACAATAAAAGAAGAAGAACAATATTGCAGAGAAAGGGAGAGAGGAAATTCTTATTGAATTTTGGGATGATTTACAATGGGGTAAGACCCCTCAATTTATAGGGAAAAAATGACTTAGCCACAAAGTAAAACTCTCTACAAAATAGACATTCACTCTAAATAGAATTCTATTCATAACAATAAGAAATATTTTGTTATTCTTAGTTGACATATCAAGCAGTAGTGTCTCATGCAAGTTGATTTTACAAATTAAAAAACAAGGAAAAAAAAAATAAAAATGAAATAGAATTTTTTATATAATTCAAATTCATTTAACATATTGAATATTTGTATTGTAAACGTTGTCTCTGTCAAACTAAGATTTTAAAGCGTTAGTTTGATAGTTCTCACATCTCTAACATGAAATATGATGATCCATCGTACATAAAAAAATAGTATAATAGTATAGTACTTAATACTTAATATGTTCAGAATCGAACCGAAATCGTTAATCAAATCGAACCGATAATTTATTGATTTATTAGTATTGGATTATCGGATAATGGATATTGGTGAACGGATTGAGATTTTATAATTAACGGCTTAACTGTTTGAGGGTGGATTAATCAATTTTCTTATCGGGTAAACCATTAACCCGTTAAGAATTTTTATATTTACACTTTTACCCTATATATATAAAGTACTATTGAAACCTTAAATGGCTGAATTCCTATTTTCTATTTTCTAATTCTCAATTGTCTGCATCCACCAGAGGTAGAGAAGCTGTATGTCTCGTATCTCTCTTGAACTGAGAATTGAGAATTCGAAAAATCAAAATCTAAATGATTAATACGTGTATGTATGTATGAGTAGTCTTGATGGTATTAAAAATTTGGTTAACACGAATATGACAGTATGACTAGTCTTGAAGACTCTTCAATTCAAAAATACCATTTGGTTAGATCTTGATAGTATTAAAAGATTTGAAACTGTTGGTATTGATTAAATAATTGTTCAAAAAATTTTAATTTGGTTTAGTCAATAAGCTGCCCGATAACCGTCCGATAATTATTAATGCGATATTAATTTATCCGTTATCTTATTGGATGACTAACGGATTAGTACATTTATAATCCGATAACTATTAAGCTAAATTATCCGCACCGGGTACTTAACATGTTAAAAGTGAAATTGGGTGTTGTGTGTTGCGGGGGGGGGGGGGGGTTTCATCACTCGGCAAGATTGAACTTTTGCATTGTAGTTTTTGTCAGCAAAACAACAGTGGAAAATGGAAGCCGGTGCTCTTCTCAGAACTCTAAATCCTTTCAAAATCAGAGCGAAGTTTTATGGGGCCTTCACTGTTCGATGCTCTTCCTTTTCTTCCTCTACCAAAAATCCCACCGGTTCGTTATAATGGTTCATTTCTCTTTCTTTTTATGCTTTAATTCCCAATACACTTAGAAAATGCATATGTTTATACCAATTTCGCATCAATTAACTGACTGTGCAGTGAATAGTGTAATTATAAGGTTGAATTTTGTGGGTGGGGCCAGGGAAAGAAATGGGGAAGAGAGCATACGATGGACTGCTTTTGGATGCAGCAAATACACTTTTGCAATTGACAAATCCAGTTGAAGAGACATATGCTTCCATTGGCAAGAAATACGGTTTGTTGGTTCCTTCCTTTTTCTATAGTAGGAGGGGTTTAAGAGGTTTAAGGAAACTTCTGTTAGTAGGTTCTATGCTGCTAAAAGAGGAGATATATTTTGACCGTAGCTATCTTTATATCCAATCAATATTTTGGCAGAGCCTGGCTTGGCATTTAGCCAGGGGCGGATGCACATTTATCGAGTGACACCGCTTCATCGATTTTTTTTTTACTAAATATATGTATTAATATAGTGAGAAAGCGCATAAGTAAAGATAAAATTGCACCACTTGACATAAATTGTCTCTTGGCGCATTGATTATGTGCTTAATTTTGCTCTAAGAGGTGAGAGGTTCTAACCTCAACTAGCACATCTTTTTTGCAAATATTTGAGAGAATCTATGTGGTTAAAATTTTTGATGAAATAGAATTTAATTCAGGACTTTTTCTAACTTAAGACTCAACAAAACCAATAGACGAAAGCTATTTCTTGTCTAGAAGTATGATAATTAACTTTATTATTCCCATTCTTCTATAAATTTCGACACCGCTTACAAAAATTCATGCGTGCGCCCCTGCATTTAGCTAATTGATCAAGCAACTAGTACTTGGAATTCACTGGTGGTATCTAGATGAAGTCCTATTTTTGGTGTAGCATAAAACAACAGAAACTGCGGACCAGCTTTAGAATGGTTACTTTTGAAGTTAAGAAGTGAGGCTTAAATGTGTGATTTCAGCCCTTTCTTCAAGCAAACATTGTCAACTAGTGCAGAAAAAGGTTGAGAGCAGACTACTATGTCTATTTTTCTTCCGAGAGATTGCTAAAGTATTTTATCCAATTATAGGGCTGACAACTACTCCAGCTGAAATAAAGCAAGGTTTCAAAAGAGCTTTTGCTGCTCCATGGCCAGAAAAGCTACGTTATCAGGTCATTATGCCAATGTCACTCCATTGTGTTTCATGCTCGTTTGTCACATGGAAAACCAGCATATGTTTTAGCTGGTCTTATTTTTTTATCTCAAAACTAAAATTTAATTTTATATTCTCGTGTTAGATATGTTTTGTTCTTGGTGATACCCCTCTTGGGGTGGGGTTGGGGGTGGAGATGAGGGCCTTTCTCTCGCTGATCTCCCCCCATACAAATATTAGCAACCCATTTCAGCTTGTAATGAATTGATTCTTCCACATAGCATTCTAGAAATAATTAGCCAAAGAAAGTGATAATTAGGAAATCAAGTAATTTGACATTTTCCCTGCGGCCCCTGCCTTTGTTGTGGACAGAGGACCTTAAATACGAAAATTATTCAGGTATCCTTACAAAGATGTATGAATTCTTGGTATACTACTTATTTGTGGAAAATGTCCTGTTGATGTGTACTTTATAAGTGTGTTCTGCATATTCTGTATGAGCAGGGTGACCTATTGAGTGGATTATTTGGTATTTTTTTTTTGAAGCAAAAAAGTTGTGGCCATTGAACCTCCATTGTCTCTCACTCATTCAGAAAATTCTAGTTGAATGTTCAGCCACTAAAGTATTAAAAGATACGTAAAATTGTCGGTTAAAAAGTTCATATTTTCATCACAGATTACTGTTCCTTTGGAATTATCAATCAACTGAAGATCAAGTGCAACTGACAGGATGATGGACGACCTTTCTGGAAGCTTGTCGTAACTGAAGCAACTGGTTGTAGCGAAGATACTTACTTTGAAGAAGTATACCAGGTCATTTTCTAAAACATATTATAGAAATCGGAAGTTAGACTGCTTTAGCTGAAGTTTTTGCTTTCACCAGCACTATGCAAGTGGTGAGGCATGGCATCTTCCACCTGGAGCCTATGACACCATATCAATTCTGAAACGTTCCGGAGGTCATCATGTATCTGCATTACTTTGCTTCTGATATAGATTTACTTATTTAACTTTTCTCCCAATCCTTTCGTTTCTGAAGTACTGGACTTTGGACAGTCAAGCTGGCCGTAGTTTCCAACTTTGACACCCGGTTGACGAAGATATTGAAAGAGCTGAATGTGTTGTATCTGTAAGCATCAATACCTTCTTATACTTTTGCTCCTTGTTAAATAACAGTCTGAGTTTGAACTACTTTATGTCGGTAGTCAATTATATTACTTAGTTATGAATGCCAATAACTCATTTCAAATGCTCTTAAATTTTAGCATTGAAAGAGTTGGAAAAAGTTATATAAATTTAAACCTATGAACTTACAGAGCATTCTCATCTGTATGAAATGGCAGGGTCGACTCCTGCTTGAAATTTAGAAGATGTTTCGTTTATATGTTCTTTTGTGATCCTTCTCAAAAAAAAATATGTTCTTTTGTGTTCTCTATCTATAGATTTGATGCTGTCATCATATCTTCAGAGGTTGGATATGAAAAACCAGATATTAGGATATTCGGAGCTGCTCTAGGTATGTGCATCAAAAACTAATCTATCTTCATTAGCATGATGATAGAAGGCGTCTCTACTTTAGTTTTGTTTCTTTCTTGTCTGCGTTTGTTTAACTTTTTAATGGACTCTTAAACATCTCTCTTGTCAGGTATGACCCCCCCTTATCAAAACTATAATTTGATATTAACACATTTGTCAATTACACCTGAAATAGGCTATAAAAAAATTGACCTTATCATGTTTTGCGGTGTTGTAGATCAGATCTGTGTAGAAGCAATAAAAACTGTTCACGTTGGAGATGATGAAAAGGCTGACAAAGGAGGAGCAAATGCTGCTGGAATTGACTGCTGGTAATTTTTGAATGCCTTGCTTTATTCAAAATTTCACAATTTCTAGATATAGCTAATATCTAGCGCAAAGAAAAAAGAAAGAGAAGAAACTAGTTTTAATGCTGTAGTTGCTACATCAAAACCATCATTTTAACTGTTAAAATGATAATTGGTATTCAACAGCTAAAAGGTAGATAATTGATTACGAACATAATGATCACCCACAAGAAACAATATTTTGATGCTTCCCTCTACAAGTAATACTTGATTGTATTCAAGTTCTATCTGCAGTTATGGAAACATCAGTGAGATATTAGTGACATTTATTAATAGGAGATACTGTTGAATACCAAATCAGGAGAAGCATTTAAAGAAAGTCTTCTGTTACTTTTTACCAATCATACAGAGAGTGTGACCTTGTCATCTGGTTAAGAAATTTTCATTCACAAAATTATGCCTTTCAGGCTATGGGGTGTAGACGTGAAGTCATTTGCAGATATACAGAACCGCCTTCTCACAACGGCATAGTTTTTTGGTTAGTGGCTCTGTCATTTGGAAGGTAAGGAAAAGAAACTCTATTCCTTTTTCCTTTCATTTCCTTTTTAAACGGTATCTCCTATTAATAAATGTCACTAATATCTACTGTTATTTTCATAACTGGCAGATAGAACTAGACTACAACCAAGTATTACTTGTAGATGGAAGCATCAAAAGATTGCTGTTTGTGATCATTATATTCTCCATCAATCAACCATCTTTCAATTCCAAAGTATAAAGTTAAGCTGCAGCGCCTTTTAATAAGCTTCATGCTCGGAGTTCTGCATAGTGATTCAGTGATCAGCTATATTCCGTTATAATAATAAAACCCCATATGAGATGCTACTTCCTCCCCATCTCCACAAAGGCAGAGGGCAGAGGGCAGAGGGCAAGATCATTCAAAAATGTATCCCTTTAACGAAATGATTCACTAATCAATATGAAAAGTCACCCCAACATTCGTTCGTTTGGAATTTCTCAGCTCTGCATAGCCTATTTTGGCTCAACTTCTCTCCCTACAAAACTTGAGATAATAATCAAATTTGTTTTGATCTAATATTCCAAAGCTATATTCTGTTTTAGTTTTACAAGGTTGATGTTTGGTTGTTGTCTGGCTAAATTTGTGTGCTATTCAGGATTCATTCAGTCCTAGTTTGGCAAATCAAGCTCTACTATTTACTACCATTGACAAACATGAAGTAGCTAATCTACTATTAGGCCTCCTTTACAAGTCATGTGGAAGCACTCCTCAACTTATGTTTGCATTTCTAGTATAGAAAGCCAGGGATGAAATCACATAAAGAATGAGAAGTCTGTGTCTTAGTTGATAATACAAGAGTTCAAGTTCAGTGTGCTGGCGACGTAAAAAATATTGATAAACATTTATTTAATAGTTGGTTGTTAAGTTGTTCCACATTGGTCATGAACAAAATACGAGAAGTGAGACATCTTTTGAAGAACTTTTGTAATGGCAAAAGAGAATCTGAGTTTACCAACGAAATAATATTATGAATGTTACTGTTAATACACAGACTCCTCCTTGTCTAGTCAATCTGAAAAAGAAAAAGAAAAATTATACTTGTATTCTGTCGCTTCTACATGGTCCCAATTTTTTTTTTCTTTCAAGCCCAAAACATATACTCCCTCTATTTAAATTTAATGTGGCATAGTTTGATTGGTACGAAACTTACGACAGAAAAAAGGACTTTCGAAACTTATGTTCTTAAATATGCCACGAAATTTCTGCGGCAATGAAAGCATTTCATTAAGAATAAAATAAAAGGCTTAAAGTTAATTGTTCCCAAACATACAAATAAATAGTGCCACATTAAGTGGAATAAAGGGAGTAATTCTTTTACTCGCAAGCACTTAAAAACTAGAGTGGGAAATGAGTGCTAATGAATGACATGTACTACTACCCATGAACTTTGATAAGCTAACCGCAATTAATCATTTTATCCATCTCTACCAGTTACGACTGATACAAGCTTGGAGCACAGCCTGCAGATAGCCCTTTTTGCCCTGTTCCATCAAAAATTCACATATTTTCTCTACGCGAAACCAGATAACCAATAACAAAAGAGCAGTGCTGCACTAACAACTCAACCATGGCAGTTTAGCTCATAACATGGAGTTTTTTAGTGAGTGTTACGATACTTGTATCTTTCTCTCAGAGCAAATGCATATGCATGTCGCCATTGAAACTCAATTACTGCTGTAGATACTACTAAAAGACAGTAGGGAAAAATTCCAATAAATCATATCAATTCTACCGAAGAAACTTAAGAAAGCCTCTAATTATGACTTGCTCAAGTTCAAAAAGACAAATACCCGTGAGACCATTTCTTATGCAAGGTAGCGATACAATCGTCTATCTGTATTATCCCTTTCCAAGAAATCTCTCTCGATAAGTGACTCAATCCGTTTCTTGATTTCCCCTGGATTTGCCAGGAAACGTGATTGCAATTGCTTTGTAACTTCAGTGATGATGTTGTTGTGATCTAATACCTTCCTGGATTTCATGATCCTCACAATAGCAGCTTCAATCTGGGGCTTTCTATCCTCTTCCACCCTTTGACGTGTCTCCTGCTTTTCAGGCTCGGATTCCTTCTGTGCAACTACAGTTCCTATCTTGACCTTGTAAAATTTGCTCGTAAATTTGTCATTGACAAGAAAGGCGTCGTCTTCCCCGATATCCTTACTCATGGGTTCTTTCCGGAGGACGTTCTTTCCCTTAACACATGCTAGGGACTGCAAGCACCTTTTCAAATCAGACGAAGGGATCTCAGTGGCCTGTTCAATCTCTTTGTACATTAGCCGATCAGCATTGTTGAAAAGCATGAGGACACACATTTGGTAAGTAGAGACATTGAGCTCATGCTTCTGGCCCTTAACAAATGTCGCTTTCAGATCAGCTGTGCCCATGTTTGTTTGCCAGGATAATCTTCGACCAGTGTGGGTCCCAAGGTAAAACGACCGAAATTTCTCACACAGGGCTGACAATTCAGCTGGCAAATTGCATGTGATACTAGGTTGAGTAGGCCAAGATCCCGTCGTGAGAACCTGGACAACCAATGAGGGGCCATCACCCAATTCAGCACCATATGCTGCATGGAATCCTTGCATTGTGTCCTGAGAAGTTTTCATGTCGGTAAACATGCCCTCTAATTTGGAAGTGAACTGATAACCACATTCTGTCTTCAGCTTAACAATCAGACTTCTTTCAGCGTCATCGGAAACTGTTTTTCCTGAAAGCAGTCGCTTTGCCAAGTGCTGTTTATAATACTTCTCAAACACATCTTTTTCTTGCAAGTAACGGAAGAGCATCATCACCTTGTCGAGAATAACTTCCACATCTTCCTCACTGACTCCTTTAAGGCCTTTTCGCAATTTTTCATCCACAAACAATGATATAAACTCGGGAGAACGGGGATTGAGGTTAATGAAGAATTCAAAAGATGAGTTTAAGGCATTTTGGAAAGTCTTGTCGTTGTTGAATGCCAAGATTATTACATTATCATATTTATCCTTCTCATTCAAGAGACACTGGACAAATTCGACAGGATCTTTCAGCTTCTCAGGATCGGTAACAAGCCGTTTTCCAATCTCTCTGATGTGAGAAGTCATTACATCTCTTATTGTTGCAAGACCATTAGGAACTCTACGAAATAAGTTGTACATTCTTCTCAAATCCTCACATTTATCATCAAGAAGCATATTCACCGTACCTGAATTTTCCATATGGACAAGCCTAGGCATATGGTTTTCAATCATCTCTTTCTCCACAACATTAGTGAGCTTAGCTTCAGTCTTTGGATCCAAGTAGTGTGACACCCTCTCTATTTCTTCGTTTAAACGTTTTTCAGCTTTCTTGAGGTAGTCTCCACAGTCGCAACATTCAATGAACCTCTGAGACTCGGCCCTGTAAAAATCAGCTGATACTTCAAGAAAAGGTTTTTCAAAGTCTTCCTGGTACACGGATGGTCCTAAATCCATTAGCATCTTAATTATATTTCTCATCAGTCCCCGGTTAATTACTTCCCCATCCCGTTCTTTGAGTATCAGTCCAAGAAGCGTACTCAGAAGTCTCATCTGAATCTTATTCGCATGTATTATGTTATCCCGCCAAAGATTCAGCCCAAGTTCATGAACAGGGATCTTATGGGTACTTGGAACGAAGGTCCTGTCCATGTACATCAGAATATCCCGTATCATTTGCAATGCCTTATTATGATCTGCCCATTGCCTATTCAGCTCTTCCAAGAATAAATCACCTTGGGCTGACTCTATGCATTTAGAGATCTCTTGTAGGTGGAAGGTAATTGTAGATACAAGTCCAGAATATAGCTTCTCACCAAATTTGTGTAATACCATATTATAAGCATTTCTGCATTGACAGAAGATATCCCAACATCAAGAATAGTATATTCAAGCATACAAAAACAAAGAGAGGAACTAAACAGTGCCGGAAACGAAAATGAAGAAAACGAGCAGGATGCAGCAAAGAAAGAGATCTTTAAGATTGTAAAGGTTCATTACATATCAATAACGACAAACACACAGACTAAACACAGAGACAATGACAGGATATGATAAGTGTTAAAAATTGGGCATTAAGAAATTCTATTTCACCCTACGACATCTCAGAACTTCAGTCCAGAAGGAAGAATGAGGTGAGCAGTAAGAAGTTTGCACACGCCTCTGCTTGCTCATGATTTCTCCATGAACAGAACCAACAGTCTTCCTCTTTCTTTACCCTAAAGTAACAAACTCCATAACCTCCAGTTTAAATATCTATCCAAATTACAGAACAAAGAAAGACAATGGAGCGGTGAATAACTGAACTTGGGCCCACTCGGAATGCACGTCTTCTGACAAGTTACTTCTACTCTAGGCATTGCTCCTACCAGATTTTGAATTCTAAAGTCGTGTAGCTTTTTGAGTCCTTTTTTACAAAAGCCTTTTGAGAAAGAGTCTAAAAATTAGATGCTGCGATTGATTGATAACCTGTTTGGACAATTTTTTTTTATATAAGGTGTTTTGTATTTTGTTGAAGTTGAAAAATGAGCATTTGAAGTTGAAGTTGAAGTTGAAAAAAGAGTATTTAGAAGTTGTTGTGTTCGTACATGAGTTTCACATGGGAAAATGTAGAAGTTTCGTAGGTTAAAACCATTGTTTCACTTGAAATACTCCTTAAACGAGCTTTTCAACTTCAAATTCTCTATTTCAAGTTGGAGCTGAAATAATGGACAAAATTGTAAAACAAACATTGATTTGCAAAAAAATTTCAGTGTTTGCAAATAATATGTATGTCTGAGTGCCCACTAAACCCATAAGAAATTTCCTTACTACCTCTTCTAGTAATACACATTGAATAACCTTTACAGCTCCGATATATTTTTTCGTGGTGTCCGAGCCAGCTTGTGCACACCTCCTTACCACTCCGATATTGTATATGGATTGTGATGTTTTCCCCTTTTTTTCATAAGTAGCAGATGGATTGTGAGCTTAAGATCATGATACTTTAGTATCCTAAACTCCAAGCCCAATTGGTCTCATTCTAGGGACTAGTATACACTTAAATAAATTTTGATGCACCAAACCATTTTCAATCATGTTTGGTATGCCAACTTAATGGAATTTGAATGAAATGAAAATAGTATCAATGGCTGAAATGCAAAAATTGCAAAGGAATAGGCTGCATACGATGTGGAGAGGAATAGATATATGGAATGGATGGGGGATTTGTCAATGGTTATTTGGTAGGGATTCCGAGCAAAGAGCATGAAAAGACTGAGATAGAAAGGTCATGTCATAGTCTATTCCTGATTCGATCCTTTAATGGATTGAAGACTCTCCCCACTAGACAAAAGGGATGAAAACTTGTTGTTTCCGCAAAATAGATTGGATCCTGAAATCGCAACTATTGAATCAAGGGTACTAATCATTTAGCTAATCATAGAAATGGAATTAAACAATGGAATCATATTTTATCTTGTGATCATTGGCTACTAAACAAGTTGTAGGATCATAACTTTTCCCCCCAAAATACGATATATTCTAAAGCACTTACCTGCTACCGTTGAGCAGTAATCAAACTTCTTTTCGGTTTTGAGTTTCTAAATCTAGGTACCTCACATGTAAGCAAAAGATCCATATAAGCTACTTACCTAGGTGCAGTGCTTGTCAGGATTAGGGTTAACGCCTTAACGGTGAGATTTAGTACAGTGTTTTTTAAGTGAAAAGCACAACAAAAGACAAGGTCCATCAGACTAGAAGTTAAAAGTGTGAAGTAACTTCTTTGAAGTGACGCGTGCAACTTACAGAAAACTAAAAGAATATCAAACATATGAATTCAGTACTATAATAATCTTGCAATTAAAATACTCCCTGAATTTCAATCTATGTGCCTTACTTTCCTTCTAAGTTTGTTTCAAAAGGAATGTCATCTTTCTGTATTAGTAAGTTTTTAATTCCAGCATTCCCATTTTACTTTTGGTGATACTCCATTATATGAATGACATGGCATGTTTAGAACCATATGATTCAAAGGGTATTTTTGGTATATTTTTTATGAAGGGGAAATTTATAGATGGCATCCACAAGATGCAAGAAGTACAAAAGAGAATACATAAAGGACAGTCAGCTATGAACAAAAAAGAGCTAAGCAAGAGCTAAAGAACTGACAAAATCAAAAAAGCTAACAGGACAACCATTAGGAGCTAAATTGTGCCAACTATACAACCATAGAAGATATCTAGCCTTAAGAACTATAGAAGGAGTTGATATCCCATCAAAGCCCCCAAAAAAAGAGAGGATATTTTTGGTCTATTATACAAACTTTAGTTTAAAACCACAAGATTTAAAATTTTCTTTACATTCTTACATCTTCGTGCCAAGTCAAAGTAAGACATATAAAATGAAAAACCAAAGGGAGTAACTAATTTCAGCATTCAATATACGACAAGGCCAATATTAATTCAACTCCTCATAGCTGAGGTTCAAAGAACCGAGCACTTCTTATTGAGAGTGCTTTGCATGTCATTGTTTGAAGCACACACTTCTCTAAAGCGCATGCCTTCACCCGTAAAGAGATAACCCCTCGCTTCGCATCATTTAAATTACTTTAGAAGGCAAATAATTTACTAGCAAAGTAGTGTTGGAACAACTTGGACTCGATTAGAGTAGAAAGCTTTCGACAACTCCTTTTTATTATCAAAATCAGTCCGGGAAGCAGGTCTTTTGACAAGATGTGCATCTTGGACGAAAAGAAAACATTGAATTATACAAGCTTATTACGAAAGTTGTCAAATATCCTTCTAATCAATTTTCACATGTTAGATCTAAACAACTCAAAAGATTCAATTACTTAGGCTTCTGTATGCTCAAATTATCTTTTGAATTAAAAAGACAAATGAGAAAATTTGATTTGGTCGAATATCAAAGATTGGGTACAGTTTTAGAATCACTTAACGGGATTAAACAATGTTAATATATATCCATCCTTTTTTTTATTTTGATAAGGTAAAGTAGTATATATCCATCTTTATAAATATTAAATCTTAACATATTTAGATATTAAAGACACAGAATTTATTGCATAGAAATTTTTAAATTATAGTTATCACAGATAGAAATTATTTGGATACGTCTCCAACATGACCTGCAGATCTTAGTGACATAACGAAGATCTACATTGGGCAAAATATTAAGAGCAAAAGATGTGTAATCAAAATGTGTTGTGAGATCTGTAGCCATTCCTAAAAAAACTGACTTCTTGAATAATGACATATCAACCCAAATTAATACAGAATTCCAACATCCAACTAACTAGTAAATGATATTCTATATCTGCTCAAAAACACCTCTTTCAAATGGTCCATGTGATCAAATAAAAGAAAGATGAGCGCTATGAAATAACACAAATTACTGAACCTTTAGACATGCTACAAGAATGGTAAAGAGGAAAAGATTCCGTTCACTAATTTTGATTCCAAAGACTCTTAAGTACTATGAGCATAGTAACTACCTACACGCCGACAACATTTCAAAGGTGACATATTTTACGATATGACACGTGCACATACACTGTAGTATAATGGACTTGTATGCAAGAGCAGCTATTAGACACATATGCAGCGTAATGCACTACTTATTACTTAATCAAGGTTCGGTATCATACCGTGATGATGAGAGCATGAAGAGTAGATAGAAAGGATAATAAATCCTAGATTTCATGCGATCCACATTATCTTAAATATAGATAAGATATCAAATAACCTTTCTAATAGGGACAAGCAAAGAGCTCAAACAAAATTAGAAATAGGCAAAAAATATCTAGATAGCAATGAAGAGGACAAGAAAGCATTTCCCTGATCATAGTTTCCTCACTACCTAATAATTTAGCTCGTTGCAGACATAGGGTAAGCATGTAATATAGTTTATTGCCCTATGTTTGCAACAAACTAAATTAAATGAAACTATATATTATCTCCACATTCTTGGTCTTGAATAAACTCAAGCAACTAACAACGGAAGGAAACTGAATATGCAGACTAGGTACTAGTCCTTCTTGGTTTAACTAACCCGTGAATAATAATTCAACCTGGTCAGTCAACTACGGATCAACGCCAAACTAGTTGGAGTTGGCTTTTTAATTCTCTCTAACCATTCCACTCTATTCACGACTAATTTATTCCAATAGGAAAGACACTAACCTGAGGTCCACATATAGTGCTTGCCTTTGTGGGCATCCCCAACTTATCCACAATTAGAGGATTTATTAAAGTAAAAAGTAATATTTATATTCTAGCAGTCAAATTAAGTAACTGCCTACTTTATCAGAGATTGTGATCATCTATTCATTGTAAGATAAACATGACTACGCCTCAGTCCGAAACAAGGTGGGGTCAGTTGTATGAATCTTCACTGACCTTGTTTTTCCATTTAAGTAAGCTCAACTCATGTCATCATCATACCACATGAAAATAAAAAAGAAAAATAAGTTTTATATATATAAAAGAAATGATTTGGACCTGTAAAGTTCTTCAAAGCTGAGTCCACTAGCATTGTGATTGTAAATCTCATGAATGGCATGCTCCAGTATTTTCCAAGTCTTGTCTGCATATTTGGGATCAACCACTACCTTGTGCTTGAATGCCTCTATCTGAAAATTCCTCTTCTTCTGATTACTACTCATCCTATATATCAATGTGTATCTAACTCCAAGAAAATCATATAACTAAACCTAACCCCCAGAAAATAATCTGAATAAAAAATGAGGTAAAACTATCCTTTTTCCTGAACAATAGTACTATCAAGAAGAAGAAAAAGGCTTTTTAAAATAAAGATTGAGACTTTAAATGAATAAATTAATCTATGAAGTGAGAAAATCAAGAAAATAGCTGGATTTAGAACTGATTATTTCAACCAAAAAGTAGAGATTTTTATACAACCACAGGATTAAGAAATCACTTCTAACGAAAGATCAATAAAGTTAGAGACACTAAATGAACAAAATCAATGTAAAAGTGGGAAAAAAACAAGAAGACAGATTATTAGATTCAGAACTAATGTTTTATTGAAGGTTTTTAAAAAGAAAGGGAAGCAGGAAAATGGAGGAGTAGGGTTTTGAAAGAAGAATAAAGAGGAAGATTTAGTGATACGTAAAAGAAATCTCACCCAATTGGGTTTAAGATTTTAGGAGGAAAACTTGAAATAGAAGAAGAGGTATCTGGATTCATGCCCAAATGGGCTGCACTATTTTGCTTTATATATATTCGTCTCAAATTATATATTATGCACCGAAAAAGAAAATTAAAACAAAGAAGTCCGGAACCAAAATGTAGTTCGTTTGCACTCAAAGAATCGAAATATGTAGAAAAAAAATATGGTGACCATTTTATATATAGCATCCTTTTAAAGGGCGCTATACCTTTACGGTCAGTTGCCCAGTTAAGCATAGCGCCCTTTTAAAAGGCGTTATATATATAACGCTCTTCCTTACCGCGCTAACATATTTTGTGGGCCCACCAATAATTGTTCTAGGCTTAACTGATATAACAATAATTCAAATGGGTATAGCGCCCTTATTTAAGGCTCTATATCTCAAAAAATTCGACCCCCGAATTGGTTTTTGCCTTATTTAAAGACGTTAAGGATTTTGTAAAAATCCATTCAGAAATATTCTCAAGTCTTGTGAAATATTTCTTCGTTAAGTTGTTTTGCATTTTGTCATAATGTCTGAAGAGCAAAGAATTATGATTTCATTATATTGGGAGGGGGAGGGGAGGAGGTTGTGGTGGCGAATAACTCACTAAGCTATAGTTTATCTCCACAGTGTCATGTTAAGTTGCCACTTACAATGGAGTATGATACATTGGTATCGTTGTTATGTAAAAAAATGAGTGTGAGCAAACGTTCGGTAAATATTAAAGTAACCAGATAATATTCATATTATGTGACTCCGCAAGGGGTTGCTTGTGATGCTGAGTTTAACATCGAAAACGATGAAACTCTGAGAGATTTTTTGAGGACTTCGGATGAATATCGGGAATTTATTGTGATAAAACTACTAGAAATGTACGTCAAGGCCGAAGACGTTCGCAATAATGAAGTTGCGCAAAGCAGGGATATCCCTCAATCATCGGGTGGTTATTTTGGAGCAGTTTTAGCTGAAAAGGTTCCGGCTAAAAGAGTTAAGCTTGATCTAAACTTATCTCCACGAGCGAATGAGGAGCGAGGAAATAATTTCTCCCTTAGTTTACATAATCCACAAGCCGAGTGGTAAACTTCAATTTTCCTTTGTGTTACGATGTATATTTTTGTGTATTGAATTTGTATTAACACTCGTATGTTCCACGGGGAGTACCGACCAGATATGAATTTTACAAGTTAGGAACCAACGGCCAGTTGGAATATGCCTAGTTTTAGTGTGTTGGATCATGGTGGTCCATCCGGGAGTCAACATCGACAAGATAATGTGCATCATGGGATATCAACACATTATGATTTGTAAGTGAATATAGTTATATGTAAAGTATGGACCACTTTGAGTACCTCATTATTTTATTGGTTGTGCAGTGAAAGCGAGCAACTTGTTAATTAATAATGTTGTGTTATAATCCCCATTTGTAGGACGAAAATCAATGTAGATTTGAAGAATGGTATGATGAACCCATTTATCAGGAATACTACAAATATTGTTTGCAATACGTTTGGAATATGACCGGTGAATACGAACTCTAGATCTTTAAGATGCAACGACAACTTGCGGCAGTGGAAGAGAAACTACAAGAGGCGGAAGAAGAAAAAAATAAGTTAGAAGAGAAATTTAAGTAGTTGAAGCAGAGAATAATGGGCGATAATGACTAAACAAACACATATATGTGTTGAGTGTAGTATTTTATCTTTATGTTTTCCGTGTCATGTATTTTCATTAGTTATACCGAATTTAAATTATGTTAAGTTTCTATGTTTGTTTTTGTGTTGTAGTATTAAAATAACAAAGAATCCGAGAAATAAAAACATAAAGCACATATAATGTAAACCATAAATAATGTTGCTATTATTTACTGATTGTCTTATGTACATAAAATCAAAAAAAAAATCAATGTGTCCCACAACCTTTATGCTTTAAAGCAGTCGCTGGCTTGAGGCGCATCCTATCCCCCCCCCCCGCTACACTATCAAGATCATTCTCATCATGTCGCCTCTTTATTGGAGAATGCACTGCATCATGATCGTCAATAAGGCTGGCAAGCTCGGTAGAAGAGGTTGTCGGTCCAACAGTAACCTACAGAATAATAAGATATTTTAGTATACGGATATATATTAGTAATGTACGTGTTAGCTAGAAAAATTAAAATGTCTTACCATGGTCTCAACGGGCTCCTGAATATAATCATCCATCTCAGGCATGTCAGTGTCGCACAAAGCGGCCTCCGTGACGGGCGAGGATGATGACTTAAAAAAAAGGCTTTAAATATTTATGACTAATCAATGAGATAAACAAAAATATAAATAATAGTAATATAAACTAACCAAATCCTATGAAAGATCCTCAGTATCCCTCGGTGATGAGCCATAACTCAGTCGGCGCCCACTATTCACATCTCGTACCGGACGATCATCAGCAATCGTCGATGCCTCTAGAGGGTTAGGAAAATACTCATCCCAGTCATGTGAGGTAATGGTCGTGTCCGCGATCAACAATGGAGCTGACGGGGTCACATGCGAAGTCCCTGGATTAAGCCCTAGGCTAAATGAGGGCATATCACTAGGAGCATGGTCTAGCTCAGGGTGGTCACCCAGGTGATCAACTCCAACATCCTCAACAGGTGCCTCAACGCCCCCTTGCTGGGTACTACCTCCACGCCGACCCCCACGACCTCGTGAGACACCTCTACCTCTCTAGGCACGCCCGCCATGTCGACCATATTCAGGATGCACTGCCGGCCCATGATGGTACTGCTCCCGGCGCCATATAATCAGCCTCGTATCGTAAGCGCTCATCATCTCGGGCTTGTTGCAATGTTCGGGCAGCCAAGTCTGTAACCTGTCGGCCATACTTGTGCAAAGCGGCCGCTCCCTCGCTGGTATGCTGCTGCATCTGCAGTCCCAACTGGTAGAACAGATGTAGGCCAATAGCCTGCACAGCATATAATTAAGTATACCAAATAACATACCATCAACTCATGCCTCCCGGCATATGGAACGAACCGACCGCCAGCGTGATTAACGAGATTCCCGATAAAAAGTTGGGTAATGCTGCAGTACCAACCCATATACTCATGCTCACCATCTATACGCTCTGGTAGAGGGGGTGGCAGAATCAGGTTATGCCGCTGGTCTCAAATCTCGATCTGCAAATATTTGAGGCCCAGTAGCACCAAGGTATCCTGAATTCTTTTGTTCATGATGAAAAATATTTCCCGATTTATCACTCAACAGGTATGTTATTTTATGTTAGTTTATTATTGTATATGTTATTTATTACTTTATATGTAGTTTTATTATTTCATATGTTAGTTTTATTATTTTATATGTTTGTTTGTTACTCACTTATTTTTTACTATAATAAAATTAAATAATTAATTTTCATAACTATATAGGATTTAATTATTAAATGTTCATATAACAATACTTAGTTTGACAAATATTGTTGTTTCCTCATGTTATTTTCTTACGTTTGTTGACTAGAATTGGAGATAGTTTATGTTTGAACTATCAGCTTTTTAACATATTATTGGGTATAAAAGATACTTAAATGATTAATTTCTATAACTACAAGGATACTACGCTAAAAGGCACTATGTTTTACTACGCTAAAAGGGCACTACATTATCAATATGAGCACTACATTAGACCAAAAGATACCATTACAGGGAACTAAAGTAATAATTTATCTAGTTTACTAGTCTTTTAGCAAATAAATAATCTAAATCGGATAAAAATAACAAATTAAATTAATCACAAAACAATCACGAAAATACATATACTGTCTTAATAAAAGGCGTTATACCTTCTCGTATTTTCAAGTTCAAGTATATCGCCTTTTAAAAGGGAGCTATACTTAACTGGGCAAACGACCGTTAAGATATAACGCCCTTTAAAAGGGCGTTATATATAAAATGGTCACCATATTTTTTTGAGAAATTTTCACAAATCACTATTGTTTAGTGGTTATTAGCTAGCCTAGCTACCATTTGCTATATTACTTTTTATAACTATGTTTTTAGTTTTGCTAGAGTGTATTCGATGTATTTAAGCTATTATATTCATGAATACAGTAGCAAAACTCGGCGTGAAACAGGGAAGTACATCTAGGTAATTATTGTATTCGACTGTATTCACGATATATATTTGTGAATACAGTAACGTAAATAGCGTAAATCAAGGTCTATTCAGCTATTTTAAAACGGAAAGTGAATCAATTAACACAAATAGACTCCTAATATAACTTAACAAACTCAATTGTAAATCTGAATACATAAATACATTTGAATACATAAATTATATTAATTAAAAAAATATATGAATACATCCATGTAATATAGCGAGACAGTGAATACAATAAAATACATGGAATACAGTGAGATACATTGAAATACAATGAAAAAAAGACAATGAATACAATGAAATACATAGAATACAACGAGATACATTGAAATACAATGAAAAAAAGGTAATAGACTCTTCAAGTTGCTCAGCCCCAAACTCCGTCGTCTTTGTTCAAGAATAATCCTAATGTCGTCTCGTCAATAGCAGATTTCGAACCTCCATTGTTAGCCCCAATTTACCCTAAAAATTCCTTTCAAAAATACCTGCGCCATATGCAATATGAAGGTTAACACCACGACCATCAATGGTCTTATCGCTTTGCATTATCAGCTCCCAATGTAATCTAATGGTCATGTTTTTTTGCAAAAATGATCCACAATGGCTTCTTTTGAATGACAACGGGACGGAGGGTTCCCGACTTAGGGTTGTTGCTGTCATCGGAAGAGTCGGTGATGACGTTGAATTGGTCGGCTTTGCCGCCGGTGGTCCCTTTACCAAAGCCCATTGCACAATCTGCTAAATTTTCATTGTTAGCCCCAATTTATCTTTCAATAGCACATTTCAAACCTCCATCTTTCTCTCTAGGGTTTGATTTCGATATTGATTCAGAGCCCCAGACCACTGACAATGAAAATTTCGTTCGACAATTGAGATGAATCAGTGGAGAATCATGGTTGTATTCATGGAGAAAGACTGACGTTGAGAGAGAGAGAAAGTGGAGAAAAATCTGAAAGAATGAGAGAGAAATATAATACAAAGCGTATTTTAGGACTTAAGGGTAAGTGGTGACCATAAATAGATATGTGGCTATAAATATCAAAAGGTAGCTATGGAATATAATTTTTTTAAAGAGTATTTGTTTAAAATAAATAAAGTATCAACCTTTGCTACAGGAGGTAAAAATTACTATTTTTTTCTATACATTTCGGTTCTTTGAGTAAGAACCACATTTTGGTTCCGGACTCGTATCATTGCTCCCTTCATGAACTTTAAAATCTTGAACAGTAAAAATAAATTAATTGTCATTAGAACTTTTGGAATGTCAAAAAATGCCACTCAAAAAAGGAAACTACCAACTATGTCCCTTTAGAAATAGCTTATTACAAAAATTAGCCAATTTATTAAATATTAGCCAAATGTTACTAATATTAGCCAATTAGCTATTTGTAGTCAAAAAATGTCAAATCTTTACTTTTTTTGAGTGGGTGTTATTAGAAAAGATTGGGTACATCTTAAGGAGCTTGAATCTCAGTTTTGGGATAATTTGGTGGAGTTTTGAGGTGGTTTGAATTGAAAATTCGAAGTAAAAGATGAAATATGAAGAAAAAAAAATGATGTGTATCACATATGTATCATGTTTGTATCAAAGGTGTATCACATGTATATCCATGTATATCTGTGTGTGTGATACATGGGTGATACATATTTGATGCATGTCGCAGAAGAATTTTTTAAACTCGATTTTAACTATGAATTTTGATGCCAAATTAGTCCAAATCACCTCCAATTTTTCTCAAAAATTATATATTGACTCATCTATATATTTTCAATGAATTTCAACCATACCCATTGGAAAATGACCTTTTTTGCTTAGATTTTTGGAATCTTAGATAGGTTTGTATTTCATCACCTTATTTGCTATCTCATCCATGAAATTTTCTTTTCCTCTTGCATCTAGTGTTGCAGTCATGCTTAAAAATATGGAAGTAGATCTTTGCGTGTGATTCTTGGAGAGGAAAAGCCTTATTTATTTGGGTTTTCAATGTTTATACGTGCTTGACTGGTTTTGATAAGCCTATGATTAATGGCTAGAAGTTGGTAAGTTGGAATTATGTAAGATTCTCAATTTTAAATAGAATGTCGCTTCTTTACTTGAAAAAAGTTGCACATTAGGATGGTATAAATTAAATATTCGTATATGTTTTTTCTTTCTTTGATTGTAATTAAAAATCAATATCTCGTATGTTTTATGAGAATTTTTTATTCTTAATATATTACTATGAATAAAATGTAATGTTTCATTCTAACTTGTTGCTTGTATTTTAATCATAATATTTTTATTATAACTATTAAAATTCTATATATTATTTTATAATTAACACTAAACAACTGCATTGGAGATGCTATTTCTATCTTCTCCTTTTACTGCATTGAAGTATTTTAAAAAATATATTTTATGAAGTATGATTTCATCATTGTTCCTTAAAAAACAGGATTTTCTTGGTTTGTTTTTGAAACACATATTTTTGTCTCATAAAAATTCGATTACATTAGGGAAGAAAAAAGAAAGAAGATAATGAAAATGAAATTTCATACCTACTGTTTGGAAAATTCAGATTAAACTTACTTACAAATATATATAATTTTTGATGCCGATAACTACAACAGTATCAGAGTGGCGCAGCGGAAGCGTGGTGGGCCCATAACCCACAGGTCCCAGGATCGAAACCTGGCTCTGATATTTTTGGTCACATTTCGTAAAATTTGGCGTTCAAAGCAAGCACTGCTTGACAGTATATTTTTGCAGAAGACTTCCACTTTTTCCCATATTTTTCCTGAGGTTTTCTAGTTCTTTCTACTAACAACATTGTACATATAGTTTGATACATAGATCTTAGGATTATTGAACATGCCTGAAGATTCTTGTACTGAGCGTGCTCTCTTTGGCGGCGCTATTTCTAGCACTTTCCCTCTCCGTTTCCAGGTTTTTCCTTTTCTACATATTACTATTATCTTTCTAAAATTACTTTTTGCCAATTGCTTTTTTTTCTGCATTCTATCTGATTTGAGCTCCTCCTAACCATTGGGCAAACCCGAATAAAGGAATAGGTTATGGCGGTGTAAAAAATAGCCTCCTACTTAAATGAAATGAGTCTGAATAAAACTGAATGGACATGGAGGATTCATATAGGCGTTTTTAGATATTTTATTGAGGATGTTGTTGAATTTCACTGATTTTGCAGGATGTCAGTAATGTGCGTCAAGTTCCTGATCATCAGGTTTGTTCCCTTCTTTCTTCTTCACTTTTGGTCAAATTAGAGACACCCTGTTTGCAATTTTATGAGTAAAAGTTTAATCTTGGATGAAATTTCTGTTTTTTTTTTTTTTTTTTTTTTTGCGTGTGTATTTCTTCCTTTGTTTCTAGTAGTTTGTTCCTATATATTGTTGTTATTTTATTACGCATTTTTATGGTACTAATATATTATCTCCTATTGCTTTTTTTTTGAGCCTTTTGAGCCGAGGGTCCCCTGGAAACAGCCTCTCTACCCTTCGGGGTAGGGGTAAGGTCTGCGTACATATTACCCTCCCCAGACCCCACTTGTGGGATTATACTGGGTCGTTGTTGTTGTTGTTGTTGTTGTTGTTTCTAGTAGTTTATTTAATGTGTTTTCTGTGTTTGTTTAAATTTTATGAGGTTGGTTGCCTTTGTTCTTGTTCACTTTTGATTAAATTAAAAAAAAAAAAGTTGCAGTGTTATTTATAAAAGGTTAATCTGGTAGAATTAGAGACACCCCCATTTGCAGTTTTATTTAAAAATTTAATCTTGGATGAAATTTCTGGATTTGTTTTAATTTTTCATTGTGTTTTTTCGTTTGTTCTTATAATGCTAAATTATATGAGGTTAGTTGTCTTTGTTCTTGTTTACTTTTGATTGAATTAAGAAAGGCGTACCTGCAATGTGATCTATAAAAGGTTAATCTTTGGAAGAAATACTGGAATTTTTGTTTATCTTGGATAGTTTTTCATTGTTTTTTCTTCTCATCTTCTGTTCAGATTTGTTTTACTTTGATTGTTTGAATCAGGAGGTGTTTGTGGACCCTGGACGCGACGAGAGTTTGATAATTGAGCTTCTGGATCTGAAGTTGGATGTAGCAGACAGTGGAAGTGCCACCTGGTTTCTTCAAGACCTTGCAAATGAACAAGATGCAGAGGGAGCTACGGTAAGCTCTTTCTTTTCGGGCAACCTTTTTTTTTGTTCTCTTCATTTCTGCTTTATTCCACTTTTATCTGCTTTTCGAGGTGGTGAATATCAGATATGCTTATATGAACCAATTATAGGGACATGACGACACTCTGATGACTATCATTCTTTAATTTGTTCGTTTGGATTGTTGTTCTTGTTTTTGTTGTTATTGCTCAAATAAATTAAAATCAGCATATATAATGGACACAAAGAATTCATATAGTCGACCCTATTAATTTGGATTGAGGCATGGTTGTTTGATTGATTCAACCAGTAGTTTAAAATTGAACTAGGAGGGACTGCAAAACTCATCGAGTTAGATGGACATTAAATTGTATCAGTTGTTTGGTATGACAACTATTGTGACCTTATCAAAAACAAACTTATCATATTGTGACTCTTGTCCTTTCTTCAAATTTCAACTACTTTGTGTTTCTCTAGTTTTATGTGTGAATTCTTATAAACTACTCAGGCATTTGGTAATTGTCGAAAACACTGATGCACAGAGGGCAGAGTGAAATGAAATTTATTTTCCTTTTCCATCAACTGGTCCTAGCAAAACTATGAAGAAAGCCCCTTAAGAAAAAGGCTACTACTTCCAAGGGATAGAAAGAAAGAACATCTTGGAAGTGGACATAAGGATCAATATTTGTGTTGGGCCCTGCTTCCTCCTAAAGTGCTCTATTTTTTCAGAGTCTGAACGTATATCAAAAGAATACTTTGAACCTCTGCAGGCTGGTCTGTAGACCTCTTACATCTTTCTCACTTTCATACATCCCAAATGAAGAATGCATCTTTCCCGGAGATTAAGTTAATTATTTATCCAAATTGAACTAACCATCCAAAAGCTGCACTAAATCAGTAGAGTTCCTCCATATATTGTTGTTTAGTTCTATATTTTCATTTCCATTTCTTTCAAAATAATTTTCTGATTTCAAGTTGTTTAATGTCTATTATTCTGAGTACCTTGCCAAATAATTGTTCTTCTATTACAATCATATAAACGGGAAATTTTTGACGTGAAAATGTGTGAAATTGAAGTGTGCATTTTCTTAAAAGCTTGCACTTCAATAATTGGTTAGGCCAAATCATTTATAAGTTGTTCGGTTATAATTATCTTGTTGATTCTTTGTTTGTATCTACAGATCATCGAGCAGTCAGCAGTATTTGAGGCTCCTGGATTGTGCTATAGAAACACGCCTGCTGTCATCAGCACTGCTGTTGGTCAAATGGTATGTTAGTGTTATTTTAGAATTACTGAGCATTTATTGATGATCTCTCAACTTCAGTTGGTATCTTACTTTATGGATCTTCATGTGTATGACATGGTTTTTTAAAATAACAACAAAAGCTGTTCTAATCTCTCATCGCAATTTAGTAATTTCCCATGAGTTCACATCCCTTGTGGCTAAAGCATTGTTTATTTAATGACTATTTAGCTTCTCTAGAAACCATAATAACCTTCATTCTCTTTACAGTAAGTTGTGTAGTTTATGCTCCTGTACGGGGACGGGATTCAGAATTTGTAGTTATCTTCCCAAAGTTGGTAAATCCATGTGTATAATTTTCTGAAAACTAAAACTCATGGCCTTGATGACTTGTATTTCTTTTTAGTAAGGCCTTGATGACTTGTATTTGCCTTGAATACAATTTGTGGAGGGGCCTGGTCCCTTTATCAACTCAGCGAATCGTTTTTTTACATGTACTACATGCATTAAGTGCCTCAGCAAATACACTTGAAATTGTTTTATTGGCGAAAGAACTTAGGGATGGTGCTCCCATGTCATGTTTATGATGAAAATGTAAAATGCATATATTTCCAGAAGAGAATTTAGTTTCTAGCCAGATAGTTCCCTTTTCTTTTACTTTTAAGAGGTAGTATTTTAGTAAAGCTAAAGTACTTTCTCTTCTTCATTTACAGTTGCATGAAATAATTTTCTGGAGAAATGAAAGTAGATGTAAAGATTATTAGATCTACCAGAACACATATTTTCAACTAGGATGAGAGTCATGGACAATGCTAGCCAGTTTGTTGTAAAACTTCATAAATTGCTTTTGTTAGTTGGTCAAATTTTTCATTTCATGTTGTCAATCTAATTGAGATCAACCTTATTCAATTCATAGGCCGTTTCTAAGGGAAGACAAGGTAGGGAAGCACAGAACTTGGTTAAGGTAAGTTTGTAAATTCCTTTTCCGCCCCATACCCTTACCCGTTGTAGTTTTAACTGCAAAATGATATCTGATTGTGTCCCATTCAGGTGTACCTGGCAAACCTTCGCCTTAAGGAAGTTGGAACGGATATTCTCATAACTGCATATGAGCCTTTATTAATAAAGTAAGTTGGGAGCTAACTCGGTTTACACCTGGTTATTTAAGCTAAAGTCAGTTGGTCTTTTTGTTTAACATTTTCATCGTTTACCTTTCTGATTGTAGCCCCTTGAGTGAGACTGCTAGCACAGTCGGGGCTGGCATAGCTGTACCTGCTGCACAATCTGGAATTATGCCGATGGCTGAGGTTTTTAAACTTGCAGTCTCTAGTTTCAAAGTGCATGATTGGAGCCTCTTTGGTACTGCTACTTGAGGGTGTCGAGTGATTTAAAGAATCAGGATCAGTCACACAAATCTAGCATCTCTTTGGGGATTATTGGCCCATTTTTCAACAGCATATCTGTTCTTTGTTATTCTGTTAATTGCTTAAAGAGTTCCTGTTGTAGTGGGATGTATAGAGTAGTTTGGTGCACAATATCTACTTTATCTTTTGTTCAGGATTTTGTGTATAGTGCAGTGCAGTCCATTTGCTTTCCTTGGATAAAAACAGCAGCCAATGGGATCAGATGTCTCTTGACTTCTAAATATCACATGTAACGGAGTTTCAAATTCAAATATAACTAGAAGAAATATGAAATTAAATTTGATAAATAACTTGAGAATTGTTGAATTAACAATGAGTTAAATCTATACTATTATAAAGGCGCGAACATATTCAATGTAATGTTTATTGCCATATTTACATTAGAGTAAAGTATAAGGAAGCTAGGAAAGAGGCAAAATTAGCGGTCACAGTTCTTTTGTTATTACCTATCTCTTTTTTCGTTTCTTTTCTGAAATTATTATCTCTTCTGTTGAGCCGAGGGTCTCCCGGAAACAGCCTCTCTACCCTTCCGGGTAGGGGTAAGGTCTGCGTACATCCTACCTCCCCAGACTCCACTAGTGGGATTTTACTGAGTATGTTGTTGTTGTTGTTTATTGCCATATTTACCTTTTAAAAGATTACATTAAGCTACATTCGATATGTGACAGAAAAACGATATTTTAAAGTTTGAATCATCTAAAATTTAGAATTTTGAAATCTACTCTGATTTATTGTTTTGGTGTAGTAATGACTTGGTGTGTTAGTTTGCACACTCCCGTTCTACTCTTGTACTTGAATAAAATTTCTAAACTTAAACCGCATAGCGTCATTTGATCTCTTCATCATTTTCATTTTATATTCGAGTAAATTTATCTTCTTTACATCTTTGAATTAGTACTGGTTCTTAGATGGTTTCATTGGGTAAGTGAGATATATTCTACTTAAATGTAAGCACTGAAATTAAGATGATTACAATCCCAAAGACAAAATAAACAATAAGAAAAAGAACATAGTGTATAATACAAATTTTGAACCCACTATAACTATACATTCTGAATTCGCCTCTGCTTACTTGTTCCAAGCTCCACTAGAAAGGAAAGGAAAAAGGAATATGAATATGATTTCCTTTCATTTGTTACAAAGAAAAGCTGCGGCCTTGCCATTAATTACTGGTTGGCCAGGACATGGTAGATGCTAGGGCAAAGCCTTGGGAACCAGGTGCTGCCGATTCAACTCTATTATTTCACCCTACCATAATGACATAGAAACCGTTAATTTGCTTTCTTGCAGGATAAAAAGAACATTAGTTTTTGAGGAATATGAACAGCATGCATGTTTGGATCCACAGCCTTCCCCATTGATCACTGATGCTATGAAATTATGTTTCTGCCAAAACAGTGTTCAATATTACAACAAAAAGAACATGGGAAACAGAGGCATATATGAAACACAATGCGCCATATATACAAGGGACAAGAAAGATGATGTTGTTTCTTCAACAAATCTTAACTCACATTTCATTTTCAGTCGGTTCTATATAGTTATTAGTTATTTGATAAATATATTGGTTGACCAAAGAATATAACCAAGTAATCTGACAGAATAGAATATATAGGAATTTTCATCTCAAGATTTAGAATATCTTATATGCGTGTGTTATCATATAAACGTGGCGAGCACATATACATATATAAAATATCTTGGAATACGTACACATGTTTTGAGGTGAAAGCAACGGGTTCAACCTGCTAGATGATCCGTCTCCATTTCCAGATATATGAATCTGCATTTTTTCTTCAGTTAGATGTGTTTTTCTTTTTTTAGAAAAAAAAAATATGATTTCCACTTTATCATTACTAGCAACTAATGTAGCTAGCATAGACCAATTTTCAAATAAGTTTTTTTAACACCTTTACTTCTCTTTTATGAATTTAACATAATTTTCCTGCTAACAACGCAATTGTCTATGACATGTTACTAATTTACATTAGTGTTTAAAGATACACGTAACAGATTTGGTGACACACCAGATACCACTTGCAGCTGCAGGTGGTGAAAATTTTCAAACTGGCATTCAGGGATGGTTCCCCCACTTGTGTCATTCCTGTCAACAGCAGTCTACTCTTAACATATAAATGTTATTTGATAATTTTTATGCTAAGATGTTATTTAGCATAATAAGCAGGATCACATATTGATGCTGATGACATTGATTTGAGAGTTGTATGTGAGCTCTCTTTCTGTTATTACCCCGCCCTTGCGTTTGTGGGCAGCTCTCTTGCTGTTGCTACCCTGCACTTGCTTTTGTAGGCAAAAACAGACTACCTGAAGAATTAGTTGAACTAAGTGTAAGTTAGTCTGCGTAACACCATCTTAAACAAAAAAATTACTCCTTTTAGTGCCATGCCTGCTGCTTGTGCAGATTCATCTTATATCTGTATGTTGAATGAATGGATTTTCTGTCGTAGTTATTCCAAATTAGTACAAAGAATAATTGATCGGCCACTTGCCAAAGCACTCCTCTGTCGGAAAGAATGAGAAGCAACTTTTAAACTGAAAATCAAAACTTTGTTATGGCAGCCAAAGGCAGGGTTCTTTATGAACTAGGGTACTTCAGCTTGGCTATGAAAAACCTGGCTATTATCACATAATTCAATTGCGCTACATCCAGCTTCCTTCTTCCCAGGGAGAGAACATTCAACTTCTTTTTCTAATTTACCTTCCTTCACCTCTGTTATATCTCTCTGCTCGGGCATTATCCCAGCGATGGCATAAGTACTGCTCAGAAGTAGGGAATCAGCAGGATGTTCGCCGAATCTCTGTTCTAGTTCTTTCTTCACTTGTTCTCCCAGCTCAACACTACCATGGACTCTGCATGCTGCTAGTAACGCACGCCATGCAGTAGCATCCCCCTCAATGGGTAAACCTTTTATCAGTTCTTGTGCTGTCTCAAGCAATCCAGCACGGCCTAAGATATCAATCAAACATCCATAATGCTCAATTTTAGGAGTCAAGCCATATTCCAGCACCATTTTTCTAAAACAGCTGATGCCCTCAGCCACCAGTCCTCCATGGCTACAAGCATTGAATACAGCCAAGAAAGTCACTTCATTAGGCCAAAAACCTTCATCCTCCATTCTATGGAAGAGCGCAACAGCAGCTTCTGCCTCCCCGTGTACCCCGTAACCCATTATCATTGATGTCCAACACTTCACATCTTTGGTCTCCATACTGTCAAAAACATTAACTGCCTTCACAAGCAAGCCACTTTTAGTATACATATCTATCAATGATGTCCCAAGAACTGGATCCATAGCTAATTGCTGATCTTCTACGAAGTTCTGAATACAATGACCCGTATTGAGAGCCTCGGAGGAAGCACAAGCAGAAAGCAAACCTGCCAAGGTTGATGAATTTGGCTTCAATCTTTGAACCTTCATTTGCCTCAATAGAGACAATGCCTCTTCTAGCAAGCCATTTTTAGCATATCCATCTATCAAACAGTTCCACAAGACAACATCTTTAGGATAAGCTTCATCAAATAGACTACGGCCCGAGCTAATGCAACCCATCTTTCCATACATAGAAATCAAGGCAGTTAGCACCTTCACACTATAGCAAAATCCATTCTTTATGCAACACCCATGCAGGGATTCCCCTACCAAAGCAATCTTTAACTCACCAATCCCAGACAAAACACACAACATCGTCGTGGCACTAGCAGAAACACCATCCCTGTGCAATTCTACAAACAATTCCAAAATAGCAGGATAATTATGTACACAAAGATAACCACCCATCAAAGTGTTCCAACTCACCAAATCTCTATCTGAAAAATCATCAAATAGTTGGTGGGCACAACGGATTCTCCCAGAAACACAATAAAAATTCAAAAGGGTATTCCTCAAATCAAGAAAAAATTCAAAGCCAGATCTCAAAATGACTGAATGAATAGCTTCTCCAGTCCATTTCGCCAATAATCGTATACAAGATCTAAGTCCAGAAACAAAAGCAAATTGATCAAGAATTACACTTTGTGCCCTCATGTAGTTGAAAAACAAAAGACCCTTCTGTGGGTCATCACTTATTGAATAACTACGAAGCATAATATTATACATATAAAGATTTGGGCTTTGTATGTATTTAAAAATTGAAGCTTCATAGTTTGTGTATTGGATTGAACATGCAAGAAGTTTGCTAAGCGTAAAAGGAATTTGATCTTGACCTGTTTTGACCATTAAGGCATGAAATTGTTTGATTTCAGAGATTTGCTTACATGATTGTAACTGAGAAATTAGGTTTTGGCCTGAAGAAAACATAGAATAATGTCTTGTTAAGATGATTGATGCTATGTGTTTGAAATTTTGTCTTAGATATGAACAGTATGAATTAACGGCTATGTTCATGAGACCTAGTAAAGCTAGATTTCGCGGTAAAGTAAGGGTGGTTATTGCTTTTACAGGAAATTCTAAAAAATGTCCCAAGTCATCAAAACTATATATATATATATATATATATATATATATATATATATATATATATGAGTTGTCTATTTCAACTCTTTTCATGGATAAACTTAATTTAAATCTTTATTTTCTTTTTGAAGTTTAAATGTTTAATACTCTAATTTTTTGTTCCAAGTTACGCATGTTAAGAAGAAATAATGTGATTCAGAATACAAATCAAATTATATTATTCTAAATGTAATGGTTAATTTTATGATATTCATGATATGTGCCGAGAGAATTTTGATTTTGCTATCTAATACTCCACATTTAACTCTTTGCACCAAAGGAAAGCTGAAAAATGAATATTGAATAGTTTTTCAACTCAACCTGTGCATAAAAAGATAATCTTAACTTAATGAGGATGTATATAACCATTCATATCATCAAGTCAAGAAAAATAAGCCCCAATCCATTTAGGTTGCAAGCTATAGTATTTGATGAGATCCAATACAATTCGACAACCTAAAATAACTAGTGTCTCATCATTTTCTTTGGGAAAATTCAATCAAAAATACCCAATCAACTGTTCTAAATCTAAATGTGGCTACTATTTATACTCATTAATAGACGGAAATAATCAACAATAATGGAATGATAACGTAAGTATAGAAACTTCTTCTTTGATGGAATGAAAACCTAAGTATTAAAACCGAAATTACAACTCTATAATAATATGGCAGCTCGATTAAATTTAATATTTTAAGCTTTTGGCTTTGTTAGAATGCAAACAATAATATTCTATAAGAATAAACACAAAACTAACCATCGACTTTGGTTAACAATCCTTATATGACTTATGGTTAAACAACCCAAGGAGCTTGAAGTACGCCTAATATTTTAAGATTCCCCGTATCTGACCAAATGCAAATATTCATAGCGGATCATGGTTTTCTTGTATTAAAAAAAGGAAAGGCTCAACATGTCAACTGCTCACTGTATTTAGAAAATGTTATAAATAAAATTTTATTTACGGTGAATGTCTATATATAGAGAGATTCTAGGGATTATTACTTGGTGGCTAAGTCACTCTTTTCCTATAAATAGAGGGTTCTATTCCATTGTAAATGATCCTATATCAATAAGAATTTCCTCTCTCTCTACTTTGCTCTGCAATACTCTTCTTCTTTTATTATTTTATAACACGTTATCAGCACGAGACTCTAACAAATTGAGTAGAAGTTTTTGGGATTGGGCATAATGATTGTCAATTGTTCCATGAACTTCCTTCATGATTAAATTCTGGATTTAAGGTATGTATTTTACCATATTTTTCTCTTTTATTCTATAATGTGATTTTAAATACAAGCAAAGAAAATAAATTTTGATTATAACTCTAATGGAGTTAGTAAGAAATTATAACCACCCGAAGTGGTAAAACTTCTATGTCTTTCCATGATCAAAGTCATGTATGATCGTGAGCACACGAAGTGGAAACCCGTCCCATTGAATTTGCTCCATTCTCATTCCCTTAAGAGAATGTGATAGCAGTATGTAATAAGTCTGAAAGAAGATAAAATTATTATTGTGAAGGTATCAATGGATGTGGACGTGACAATAGAAGAAATTATAATCGTCATAATTGTGATAATGAGAATAATAAGGATTCTCAAAATAATCCTTCATTCTGTGAAAGTAATATTTGTCATCGATTTGACATGAGATTTTATAAAGCACATATAGATGATCATGGTCCATTCATGATGTGAATATGAAAACATCTGATTTATGAATACATATTCATTCTTGGAAGAATATGAACGTGCTAGTGGTAGTGAATATACCACACTCACCTCTAGAAGGAGGTTTGAGATGATATAAGAAAATAATATCATTATTATGGCATGAATGGTCATTGGTCACGTACCTATTGCACGCCAAAATATTTCGGTAATGTGATTATTAAAGAATAGCATTAATGCAAGAAACATATCTTGCATATAATTTTGACCATAACCATAATGGTATAACTTTCTCTTTAAAAGAGATATTCACCATATGGATGTTGATGAATATGTGGTAATACCAAATTAACTAAGAGCTCTGGAAGAGCCAATTATACTATTTTGGAGAAACACAATTGATTACCAATAAGGTATTGTGTTATAGTAAGTCTCAAAGAAACTTATTCAGTTTCCAAAGCATATGCGAAAGCGGTTGATTATATTGAGACTATAAATAAAGGAAATATTTAATATCTTCTATTACTATAACTTGTAGCGGGGTAATATGTATGTGAAAAGCTACCCACTTTATTCTCCAGTTTGTACTACACAAACAAAAGAATGCCACAATAAAGTAGAAGTTTATTGATATAAAAACCATATCATAATAAAGTTGAAGTTTATAGATAATTGCACACATCATGGTGTAAATCTGAAGTTTATCAATATTAATAATTTATTCAGTTGGCATAATTGGTTTAGCGATATCAATTTAAGTATGATGTGCAAAAATAATAGAGAATTCATATGGATAATATTAAAGAACTAGAAAGTTCTTTATCAATTCTCTTATATTGTTTGTTCTCATTAATTAATTGACCAACTAAAATTGGGATTGAATCCCATGAATGCTGGAAATATCAAAGGTGAATATGGGCCCATTCACCTGCCATATATACCATATAAGATGCATCTATGAGATGGTTACATGTGCAATTATTATTAACCCGCAACATGGTGTTTTGCGAGGTAACTTGCTCAATAATTTAATTTCGAGCATAATTTCCAGATTTTCTATTCAAGAAGATCATCTTGATAAGTTGGTTTACATCACAGTTGGTTTAGCAAAATAATTTATTGAGTGCCTCCACTTAATAGCTAAACTATTGCTTATGAGAACAAAGTTATCTATATTAGTTTGATATATGTTATATACGAAAGTATATTACATTCTCCCCTCACAAGTGGTTCAGGGTCAAGAACCAAATAATTTCATCTTGTTATTATTGATGTGCGATGTATATTTTGATTAACACCATAGTGCACAAAGATGGGTTCCCAAAATTGAGGAAGAAAGTTAGTTTTCTAACATGAGGGGGAGACATGATAAACATTTGAGAAAAAGTTACGTGGAATGAATTATCATTTGTACATCTGGATCCTCGAATACGATAATATGAACTTGAAGTTCATAAAAAGATAATTCATTTGCAATATATTGCAAAGCATGCCAGACGCATTTGCTGATCCAAAGAAAGTAACTATATTCTCATTGCAAATGCTCATATTAAGTCCTAGAAGGACAAAGTCTATGGTATGTTTAAAGCGTATAGACAAATCAGTTTCAAATAAACTTCTTGATAAAGAAGATGAGAAAATGATCATAATAAAGGAGGCACGTGATCTAGAAGATCACATGACATAATACTTCATAAAATCTCAAGAGAGATTCAGGTACCTGAATATATGAAGGAAGGAGATCTCTATATTATGTCTATATGAAAATAAGGATGTTGGAACCGATATAAAATATTTGTCGACGACATCTATCATAGCGCTAAGTATAGATGAGAATTTTAAGTCTGTCGAATACAGACACAAAAATATTGGCCAAATGGAAGAGACACAATTCAAATAAAATTGGTTTCATATGAAAGACATGTAGTTTTGAACATGTAGTTCAAACACTTGAAAGTATAAAGTCAATGTTATGTGCAATCAGTTTTTGATATCTTATATGTCTAGCATGATATGAAAACTTGATATGTATCTAAAATCTATTATATGGCTTATATGACTTAACTTATATGACAATCCATGAAGGATTTAAGTTGCTTGAAGCATATGCAATTCTTGATGTTGAAGTACCACTTCCTCAGTGCAATTTGTGCACAAATGTATCTTGCTATAACTATAAACATGATAATATGATAGCAAGAGTTTTCACCTCTATGTGAAGATATTGAACTGACGATTCCAACAAGATCATATGAAGACAATACATCTATTAAGGATGATGATTTCAAGGTGAAACAAATTTGTTCAAGTTAATATGGCTGATTTGTTTATCAAATCTCTACCAAAGATCTTTTGAAGATGGTGCACAATATTAGAATGCAAATGCTTAAAGATGTGAATTGATGCTCTCATCAGGAGGAGTTAATACGCGTTGTACTCTTTTTCCCTTACAAGGTTTTGTCCCACTGGGTTTTCCTTGCAAGGTTTTTAACGAGGCAACCAAAAGGCGTATTATTAGATATGTGTACTCTTTTTCTTTTACTAGAATCTTTTTCCCACTAAGTTTTATTTTAGTTAAGATTTTAACGAGGCACATTATCTATTGAATAGACATTCAAGGGGGAGTGTTATAAATAGAATTTTATTTATGGTGAATGTCTATATTTAGAGAGATTCTAGGGATTATTACTTGGTGGCTAAGTCACTCTTTCCCTATAAATAGAGGGTTCTATTCCATTGTAAATGATCCCATATCAATAAGAATTTTCTCTCTCTCTACTTTGCTCTGCAATACTTTTCTTCTTTTATTATTTTATAACAGAGAATTTATAATAGTTCGCCTAGTAGCTTGATGCTCGTATTGCCCTTCACGACTCTATTTTCATGATTGATACTGCTCTTCATTTTACTTGCCGCTATTATAAGAATCATTTTTCTTGATCAATATCACAAAAAATAAAGAAATAATGTATCGACTAGGTCATCCTAGTAAAATGTTTTAAAAAATCTAGAAGGAGAAAAAATGCATCATAACTAACATAACAATCGATAGGGTTTGCTTCTAACGAATTATAAATCTCTTTACGGAAAAGGACCGGAACTACCTGAAGTATTGGAATTGGTACAAAAATGGTCTCTGTCCACCTATTTAAATAAAAATACCCCTATCGCTATTTTTCTGCTCAACGTTACCCTATTACTAACAGAAGATTCTGAAAAAAGAAAATTTAATTAATATCCACGTGTCACCGTCTCATTGGCCTAATGTAAACCCTAAGCTAAATTATAATTAAACCTACCCGTAATCAGGGATATTGAACCATTCTGATTTTAAAACATAACTCTCTCTCTCTCTCTCTCACTCACTTACACACACACTCACACAGGCACACCTCTGCCTCTTCGCCATTTCGTTTTAATGAATATTTTTTACGAGTGTATGTCTATGATTAATCATGAGACAAACTCAAAATTGAGTTCTCTATTAGAATAATTTCTATGAAAAACGGAAGGAATTGTCATATTCTTCTTAATGCAAAAGGTTTAGATTCTTTTTGTTTATGTAATGTGTATTCTTTATTGTATAATTTTTTCTTTATTTAAAAGTTTTGGCAGTTTTCTTCACTATTTTTTTTTCACTCGTTTATGAAAATATGAGGATCTTTTTTAAATTTTTTTACTGTTTATGTAATGTGTATTTCTATTTTTAATTTATTTCGCTATTTGTTCTTTTACCGGGTAACATATATTGTGCAATTATCACATCTCATACACACCGGGTTTATATGATGTACTAATAATAGTTGGTAAGTTTTTAGATAATTTCTTCACTTATATTTCTTTTCTTCTTTTTGATTGTTATCATGGATTCAATTTTCTCAATTAGATTATTGTGCTAAGTCTAGTAAAACAAGATTTTCTATTCATAATTTGCAAGTGATATTGGCTGTTGTGTTTGTTGCTATTTCCAGCGGATCCGTCGGTGGATTCCGCCCAAGTAGCAACATGCAGAAGAAGGCATATATATATATATATATATATATATATATATATATATATATATATATATATATATATATATATATATATAAAGAGAGAGAGAGTTGTATTTTAAAATCGAAGCGGGTCAATATTCGAATGGGTTATGGATGAGTTTACTTATATTTTGGTTGAAGTTTAAGTCAGGCCAATGGAACGGTGACATGTGGATATTAATTATTATTTTTTTCAGAATTTTCTGTTAGTAATAAGGGTAATGTTGAGCCAAAAAATAACGGGAGGGGCACTTTTATTCAAATAGGGGGATGAGGGCATTTTTGTACCAATTCCGATATTTTAGGGATAATTTTGGTCCTTTTTCGATCTCTTTATTACTAAATTGTTGCTATCTATTGAGAAGCATGTTGGTATTATATATATTTGGCAATGCAAAGTCAAAGATTCCTTTTTGGTCCCTTTTCTTCTCTTACTTCTTTATATTTTATGAAAGACAAATGTCCCCATCGGTTGTAGAAAGTTTTGTTCTTCTCTTTATATTGAATTTCTCTTTGTTGAGCTTGTAAAGAACTAGTAAAAGTGAGTGGCCTCGCGCACATGAAAAATTATTCCTGAAGGTAAAACGAATAGATTTGCACCCCTTCCTGCCCTGTGCTCGAGATATACGTGAGGCCTAATCCAAATATGGTTTTGCTAAAAAAATATTTCTTTATTTTTTAAGCTTACCAGAAAAGTGTCCAAATTCATTCTTTGAATTCAGTTAAGTAATGTCTAATTATTGCTTTGTAACAGTTATGCTTTATATTGTTGTAACTGCTACTTGAATTCTGTAATAACTCTTTTATTTTTATAGCTCTCAACTTAATTCTCCTTCTTGTAACATCTCTATCATCTTACCTATATAAGGAATTGTTTGTGAAGTTTTCAAACACATAAAAACATCATCGCGTCCTCTTCTTCTTCAGTCACTTTCTGGGCAATTTTTTTGTGCAAACTCCAAACTTTCAAGCACGAGTGCGCGTGTTTGGAAGTGTTGTGAAATCTTGGGAGCGACCGGTCTTAACGAATTGCACCCAGTCGGGCCAAAATTACTTTCAAGGCAATGGCTGCCACTATACAGTGTTTGTTTGATAAGTTATTTTTATACATTTTTCTTCTTGGTCAATTATTATCAGAAACTTTTCTTACTATTTAAAAGCGATTCTACATATAATATTGACTAATGGCTACCACTTTGAACAAAATATTTCCTGATCTGTCAAAGCTTGAGCCTTTAGATGGAAATAATTATAAGCGTTGGTCCCAAAAACTTTTAATTTTCTTTGAACAATTAGAAGTTTATTACGTTTTGTTCAACGAACCTCCTGCTGATGTTGTTTCTACTACTACTCATATTGTTGATGGTTCTAATGCTACTGCGAAGGTTTTTGTTAATGATACTGCTAAAAAGAAATTAAAAAATAATAATAAAACTGTTCGAGGGTTTGGACATGGTAAATGGCTCCGGAATGAGTTTTCGATGGTTTCGTTAGCTCTGTTGGATAATTTTGGACCTAATAGCGTGTACAGATAGTGATTTGGAGGTCCGTAGTTGAATTAGACTTGAAATGGCGAAAGTTAGAAATTTAGAAGTTTGACCGAGAGTGAAATTTGTGGTTACCGGACTCGGATTGGGTTCCAAGAGTTGGAGTAGGTCTATTGTGTCATTTGTGACTTGTGTGTATACTTTGAGGTCAATCAGAGGTGATTTGATAGGTTTCGGCATCGGATATAGAAGTTCAAAAGATCATTAGGCTTGAATCGACGCGCGATTCATAGTTTTAGAATTATTTGATATGATTTGAAGGCTCGACTATGTTTGTATCATATTTTAGGGCTTATTGGTATATTTGGTTGAGGTCCCGAGGGCTTCGAGTGGAGTTTGGATGGTTAAAGGATCAAGGTTTGGAATTTAAGAGCTGCTGAAGCTGGGAGCCTTCTAGTGTGTTCGCACCTGCGAGGGTATTAGTCGCAGGTGCGACTGGAGTGGCGCAAAAGCAAGGTTGGTTTAACTTTAGGAGTATCGCAGGTGAGGAAGAAGGAGCGCACCTGCGAGTCCGCAGAAGCAGAATGACGGTCGCAGGTGCAGAAATTGGAACTTGGCTATGGGCGCACATAAGCAGACATGAGACGACAGGTGCGGTCTCGCAGGTGCGAGTCTTTGGCCACAGATGGCAGGTCGAGGGTTGAGTGTAAGCTCGCAGGTGTGGATTTTAACCGCAAAAGCGGTGCCGCAGAAGCGGAACCACTGGCAGTGCATATTAATTCAAGGGTTCGCATTTTTTTTTTTTATCATTTTTGGACTTTGCATACTCGGTCTAAGGTGATTTTGAGAGGGATTTCGAAGGGATTCTTGAGGTAAAGTCACTTGTTGTTATTTTTATTAAATATATTGTGTTTTTCCATTAATTTTCCCACACAGTTTGTATCTTTTTTAGGTGTAACTTTGGGAGTTTGAGGCTAGGGAATTAGAGAGTTTAATTTGGGATTTGAGTGGCGAGTTGGTGTCGGATTTTGATAATTTTGATATGATTGGACTCATGTTTGAATGGGCTTTCGGATTTTGTGACTTTTATCATATTTCGAGACATGGGCCGGGAGGGGGGGGGGATCGACTTTTGAGTTGATTTTTTGACTTTTGATTAAGAACTTAGCATTTTTTTATAAAATTGATTCCTATAGCTTGAGTTGATTGTATCAAATTGTTTGTGGCTAGATTTGAGGCATTCGGGGGCCGTTTCATGGGGTAAGGACTTGTTGAATTAGAGTTTTGCACGGTAAGTAACACTTCTAAACTTGGTTCTGAGGGTATGAAACACCAAATTTCGTGTTTTGTGATTGTTGTTGAGGTGACACACATGCTAGGTGACAGGTGTATGAGAGTACACCGTAAGAATTGTGACTTGATCGATTTCGTGGAACTGTATTATTGAATAATCTTACTGTTACCGTAATTTCACCCATGTTTTAGAGCAATTGAGCTGCCAGTCATATTAGAAATCCTGCTTAGCCTCCGTGTTGGTACTATTGAGACCCACAAAGGTCGTGTTACATGTTGAATTATTTGCTTAATTTGTCATTTTGCACTCAGTCACAGTTATTATTTGCATGATATGTCTCAATCTCTGTTGTCTTTTATTTGATACATAATATCATCATTGTTTCGGCTGAATATAATGGTTCTGGTGAGCCCGAGAGATTAGAGAGATTAAGACGAGATGATGCTGAGGGTCTATTGTGAGTGATATTCATGGGAACGGGCTGCACGTCGCATCAGGCTTTATTGATTCATGCCAGGATTTGACTTATTATAGTGCTTGGGTTGGATCGGCCCCTCCGGAGTCTGCATATCCGCAGTGGGCGCAATGCTAGCAGTTATTTACATCTGGGTTAGATCTGCCCTGGTTTATTTAGATTTTAGGCTAGATTTGCCCTAGTTTATTTGCATTTGGGTTGGATCTGCCCGGTTCTGTATTGAGTTTTATTGCAAAACCTGAAAACATGTCTAAATTTTTGTACCTTTACTTGTAGATTATGAATTTCTGAGATATTACTGTCATATTTTTCGTAAATTTCTATACTATTAATATTGCATGTGGACTTTAATAATCAAACTCGTCACTACTTTTAGTCTAAGGTTAGATTTGATACTTATTGAGTTGGTTGTACTCACGCTATACCCTGCACATCGTGTGTAGATCCAGGTGCTTTCGGACACGGCGATTGTTGATTTGCAGAGTTCAGACTTATGGAGATCATCGAGGTAGCTTTTTAGCATCCAAAGACCTTAACTCTCCTCCCCTATCTTTCAGTTATTTATTTAGTTTTACTTTCTATACAGTGTACCAGACTATGTCATTATATAGATACTCATGTACTCATTGACACCCTAATTTTGGGTGAAACCTATGTTTTGAGTTATGATATTCTATCCCGTTTTTGTGAGATTCTTATTTATTTAACTTTTTAGTATATTTCAAAGTGGAAAGTGTTGGAAATGTCTGAGTAGTTGGCTTGCCTAATACCATGATAGGCGTCATCACGACAAGTATGGTTTTGGGTCGTGACAAGTTGGTATCAGAACCTAGGTAGGTCTCACGAGTCATGAGCAGGTTTAGTAGAGTCTTGCGGATCGGTCGGAGACGTCTGTACTTATCTTCGAGAGGTTGCCGAACCCTTAGAAAAAATTTCACATTCTTGTATTCTTGTCGTGCGAATTTGTTGATTCCAGAAACTAAACTTCTATTATTCTATTCTTTCATTGATGGTGAAAACACGTGCTACCAGACAGGATGAACAACCACCAGTACCACCGGCTAGGGCCATGAGAGGTTGGGGTAGTAGTCGCGGTAGAGGAAAATGTGTATCTCGTACAACATCTAGAGCAACACTTGTAGATCCACCAGTTGCTCCAGCTCAGGAGCAGGTTCTAGATGTGGTAGAGCCAGTGGGGCTAGCTCAGGCACCATCGGTGCCCATTGTGATTCCAGGCCTACAAGAGGCTTTGGCTCAAATTTTGATGGTGTGCACTAGCCTTGCTCAGGCAGTTTCTATTTAGACTGTGCCAGCCACTTCTCAGGTCGGGGGAGGTACTTAGACTCCCCTCACCCGTACTCTAAAGCAGGTGATGCAGAGACTTCAGTTACCGCGAGCATTACCAGCCCAGCCGATTGCAGTTGCTTAGGCCTAGGTGGGTCCCATTATGATTGATGATGAGCAGAGGAGACTAGAGAGATTTTGGGAGGCTCTAGCCTCCATCCTTCAGCGGGGCTGAGCTGCGGATGCCCACGACTTCTTGGATAAGTGCCAGCAGATTCTTCGCACATGGGGTATTCTGGAGACCATTGGGGTCTTATTCACTACTTTTCAGTTTACTGGGGCTTCCTTCAGATGGTGGAAGGCCTATGAGAGGCGCAGGCCAGTTGGCGTAGCACCACTTACATGCCATGCATTCTCTATTGTCTTCTTGGAGAAGTTTGTGCCACAGACTCGTAGAGAGGAGCTGCGCAGACATTTTGAGCAGCTACGTTAGGATGGCATGTATGTGACCCAGTAAGAGATGAGGTTTTCAGAGTTGGCTCGTCATGCAGTTTGGTTGGTTCCCACTGAGAGAGAGAGGATTAGGAGGTTCATTGATGGCATTTACTATTATTACCGTTTTAGTATGACTTGGGAGAGTGTATCAGGTGCTACATTTGACGAGGTCATTAATATCGCTCGGCGGTTGAAGATGGTTCGTAGTTAGGAGCGTGAGAAGAGGGAGGCCAAGAAGCCTTGTGGTTCAGGTGGTTTCAGTGGTGTTCCTTCTAGGGGACAGTCCTACCACAGCAGGGGTCGGCCTTATAGGCCTGCTCAGATGGCCCGTCCAGATCATCGCGGTGCATCATCCAGCCATGGTTCGTACAGTGCTAGACCGGTTCAATCATCTCCCAGTACTCTCCCAGCTTAGAGTTCATCTCGTGCACCTTCAGTTCAGGGTTCATTAGCACTAGGTTCCTCTGGTAGCTATTGTCACACCTCCTTTTTACCCGTGCCCGCAGAGGCATAAAGAAGTTTTTCCACTTAAAGAACAATCGGAACGAGATTTATTATTGAGATTCAGAGTCCCCACTTGGGAGATTAATGGTGTCCCAAGTCACCGATTGAATCCCGAACCGAGGAAAATATGACTCTGTTAACAGTCCGCGAACCAGAAATCCGAGTAAGGAATTCTGTTAACCTAGGAGAAGGTATTAGGCATTCCCAGATTCCGTGGTTCTAGCACAGTCGCTCAACTGTCGTATTTGATTTTATCTGATTTCAAAACATGCTCTAGCTTATGTGCTTTTTATTCGCTTTAAAACCGCTTTTATTATTATATTTATTTTGAAAGGATTACAACGTCATGAAAACGCATCTCGAACCACGTCGCAATCAATGCACCCATGGTGGTCAACACATTTCGACTCCGTTGAGATTTGGATTTGGGTCGCATAAATGCAACCCGAGTTTAGGAATGTAATTTCATTAAAATCACGCCTAAAGAGTCTAACGCATTATTATTTGGGGAAGGTCGTGAAATTCGCTAAACGGCCCTCCCGAATTCTAAGTATTTTCATATAATATTTATTGAGGACCCCGCATTTTGTATTTTTGTTTGCCGAGGCTCGTCTCATCATTTTATTAAAAGGCCAACCTAAAAGTGACTATGATTTTCTATTTGTTTGTATCTAAAAAATTTCCCTAATTAATTAAGAACTGAATTATACCAAGCTAAACTATACATTGAATTTTAAAATAGATCCAAATCTACGCACTAAACGGGCCTATTTGAAAGCTGCAGTGAATGGGAATCGTTCCCAGCTTTAGAAAGGGGGGCTACTTGGGCCTATGGGGAGTAAAACAGGCCCAAACAGCCGGAGCCCCCCATACCAATATCGAATCCTGGCGTGGGCAAAACAATCCAAACAGGCTAAGAGGCCAGGAACAAAGTGTTATTAGCTCAAAACCTTCTGATTTCTCTAGCTAAGTTGCTCAGAACCAAAATTGAATTAACTAGGACCAAAAGGAAATATCCATCAAGATTAGTCTAATAGTTTACTCAAATCAGGTAAATACACTAAACTAACTATGAATCATGCTTTTTCGGTTCCAGTTCGACATTCAAATTCATGCAACGTTTAGTTAATAATAGTTAGGCTAGACAAGGCTACATAATTCCAAAACAAGTGTTAACCTAAATATCTGAACATTAACAGGGCTCAAGCAACGATATAGACACCATGAACGATTTTCATACATCTCAGCTTAGCTAAGAGACCACCCTCATCACACACATGCTTAAGACTTTAACACACTACTGGATTCAATGTCTGCCTACTGGTTTCAACTCAATGTTGTTAATACAAGTGAAATCCATGAACTTCTAAACCATTTTCCATTTCAGCCTGCTTTTAATTCCGGAATTATACCACACAAAACGAAATTAAATCAATACTATAATAGTTCTATCAGTTCAGTTATACACCATAAAACCAAAATGAGTTTAAACAAATACAAATTATCTACTACTACTCTACTAACAGCTTAAACACATAAATTCCAAAGAAGACCATTTCATTTCAGCTTTCAATTCAAACGGCTACATTGGGCCAGTTTCAGGCGTGTACCTGGATTGGAAAAACAGAACAAAAGAAGGAAGAGCAGTCAGCAGCAGCAGATGACACAACAACACCAACAGCAAATCACCAGCAATAATGGAATAGTTAAAACAAAAACCAACACAGCAATACCACTCTCTAAATCAGAAATACACTCAAACCAAAGACCACACTGATTTGTAGAACCAAATAGCAATACGGACGCCCAAACAGAACAAACTGAGCTCGGATAAGTTCAGAAACAGAATCAATAGACTGCCAAATAGATTCAACAATCAAAAGGGGGCAAGAACCAGTGCTTGGAATCTAAATTCTGCCTAGAACTCAATGGAACAGTACCCTTTCTTTTAAACTATCTCTCAGAACTGATTCAAAACTCAAAAATGTTCTCTCAGATTGACTTTTCCTCTCTCCAGGTCTCCCAATGCCTATCTCTCTATCTTTTCTCACTTAATCTTTTAACTCTCTATCTTCTCTTTATATCTTTGAATTTTTCTCTCTGTGTTTTCACTCTCTCCCCTCTTACTGCCCGTTCCAGTCTCCCCCTTATGTCTCTACTCATCTCTATATTTAAACCCAAACTCTTCAACCCTTTTTAGCCCTCCTCTTTTCTTTACAGCTGTAAGAAGGATCTTTTATTATTACCCCCCATGTTTCTTTTTCTTTCCAGCTTGTAATATTCCTCTACTATGTATATCCTTTAATTTTTTATCATTACCCCCATACCATTATGTTGTGTTCCCCATTAATGCATTATTTTAACGGTACATTAGTACTTAGTGGACAGAACATTCAACTTAAACCATTTCAAACCTTTTAAATCCCAAAATACCCTCTTAAAGTCCATGAAATTACTGTCCTACCCAATCCCTTTTAATCTGTATTAAACCTTTCAGCTCTAACCTATTCAAAACTACCAACTAACTAAGCTGAATCCTAATTAACCAACAAACTACAATAGCTATAACCAATTCAACTTGTCAAATCAGTCAGTAATTCAAGATAGAAACTCATATCAAATCAAATGGCATAAAAAATGAAGACTAAGGATTCAGGCCAGCACATATTGAACTAACTATATTGGGGAACCAATCATATTTAGCTCAGAAACAAATGAACTGAAATCAACTAGACGAGCATACGCTTAATTAAATTGGAACACAAAAGAAGAAACAACCAGAAGAGCTTTAAGGGGATTGACAGATTTAGGATAACAAATGACCAAGGAATTCATTTCAATGTGATGAACGGAATATACCAACATGCTCAGTGCTAAGTTCAAATATACCAACAGGCTCATTTCAACACAAAATTTAGAACAGAAACGAAGCAGGAGGGGAAACAGACTGGAATGAACTATGAAATCAAGACCAAAATTAAACTACTATCATGTTAAACTAACACTCAAACCTACCGGACTAATCGACGAAACTTATTCAATTGATCAAACAATTTATAACATATAATCAACAACAGAAAATTTGGACCAAGAAAAAGGTCTGATGGAGAAGGGAGAAAATAACGGACAAAAGACGAATTACAACGAACCTAATTTAGGCAAACGAATAATCGATTGAACTACACCAGAATTAGAAAAACAAGCGGAGTATTTACTGGGTTAAGAATTATCTTAAACTGAAAACCCAAAGAAACGATTGATTACAACCTAGCACAGACAAATCAACATATAAAAAAAGGAAAAGAAGAAGCTAAGAAGAACTTACTGATCTTTTCTCGGATCCCACCAACATGCCTTTTCGAACTTGAGTTCCAGTTAGTATTATATGTCTATTTCGTCAGAAATAGGCTTATAATACTAACTAGAACCCATTCGACCCTGACAACTTTGATACATTCCCGAACCGTTTGAACCCTAGATCCGTCATTCGAAGAGTTTTACTCAGATTCGAGCCAATTTGGTTAGGGATTAGCGACGAGGAGGTCAAGGGGATTATTGGGTGTGATTTTGGGGTTAAGTGGACATGCTAGGGTTTGGGACGAGGATCTTTGATCGAAGATTCGAGAAGTTGTAGTATGATTCGAGGTTAATGGAGTGTGGAATCGGAGAGGGGGAGCAGGGTAGTTCAGGGGTGTTATTTTCACAGCCATCAGAGCCGTCGCCGCCGGGTTTTCAGGCGAAGGGAACGAGGGCGGCTAGGGTTTGGGGGGGGGGGTCGTCTCTGAAGGGTCTGAGAGAGACGATGGGGCGAGGGGGGGTTTGGTTTGGGGGGTGGGGTATGGTTTGAAGTATATATATGAAAGGGTGGGATGAATCTAGGCCGTTCGATCTGATGAGATCAATGGCTTGGATCCATTCATAAACGGAAACGACGTCGCTTCGTTTACCCTTGAGACCGGATCGGTCTTGGATGGGAATGGGTTGGGTGACGGAGGAGTTGATCTGGACCGTTGATCAACTGAGATCAACGGCCCAGATTGAGCGTTACTAAACAACGTTGTTTGGTTTGTCTCTGAGATGGACTGGATTGGGGCGGGTATTGGGCTGATTTTTGGTATGGGCCTGGTCCAAATTTCCCATCTTTCTTATTTGTTTCTTCTTCTTCTTTTTCTTATTTCCTTTCTAAAATTTAGATTAAGTTACCAACCAAAATTAAAAAATACTAATTATCTTCTAATAACAATTATCATGCACAATCAAATACCAACCAAAATAAAATCACACAATTGGAGATTAAATTAAAAATGCAAAGTACATATTTTTTTGTGATTTTCATTCTTATAAATTCAAATATTGTTTAATTAATTCCTACTTGTAAAGTTAAATCCTAAATGCACACACACACACACACACATATATTTATTTTTTTGTATTTTTTTTCTTAATTAAAGTAAAAATAATCATGCACAGACAAATACAAATAAATCACAAACAACACAAAACTATCTTATTTTGAATTTTCTGGGAGTAGTTCTCGTAGGGCAAAAATCACGTGCTCACAGCTGCCCCTCTTTGTCTGGAAACACGAAGGGTTTTCGTGCAAAGATAAAATGAGCAGATACGAGCGATTTTTGCCCGTTCGGCTTCTCCGTGTGAAGCATTTTTGAAAGATTTGACCGAACCTCTGCTTCAAAGGTTTCCTACATATCCCTGGCTAAAAGGGAATCAGGTCAATGTAGTTCGGGGAGTTTTGGTAGCTGGGACTACCATGGAGCTGTGGATTTACTGATACTGCTGTTGCTGCTGCTGCCGCTACTTACTGACTTCCTTATTACACCATGCTAAAAGAGAACAAGAAGTTAAACTAAACTATAGTCTATAAATTACAAAGATTTATTCTCAAACTTGGTCATGTGACTGTTGTTGCCTTGTTGCCTCACTGTCTTGTTGCCTTGTGTTTCCTCCGATGTTTCTTTACTTCTGACTTGACTTGTATTCTCTCTTGATTGCCGAACTTGAACTGCGTATTTCCTTTTTGTGAGCTTCACATTATTTTTCCTTCGAAGCTTAAACTGCCTTCTTCTGACTAGTGTTGCCTTCCTTCCGACTTCTGGACTTTAATTTATGCTGGGGATTTTTGTTGTAACCCTCCGTTCTCCGGGCAGGATCCTGATTTTTACTATGAATTAAAAAGATAATACCTCCATTCTCCAGGCGGGCTCCTGACTTTTACTACGACTTAAAAAGATAATACCTCCATTCTCCAAGCGGGCTCCTGACTTTTACTACAACTTAAAAAGATAATACCTCCATTCTCCAGGCGGGCTCCTGACTTCAACGACGACTTAAAAATATAACACCTCCATTCTCCAGGCGGGCTCCTGACTTCAACTACTTCTTAAAAATATAATACCTCCATTCTCCAGGCGGGCTCCTGACTTCAATTATGACTTAAAAAGATAATACCTCCATTCTCCAGGCGGGCTCCTGACTTCGTCTACAACTTGAAATGATAACAACCTCCATTCTCCAGGCGGGCCCCTGACTTCCAACACAACTTAAAAATATAACACCTCCATTCTCCAAGCGGGCTCCTAACTTCAATGAAGACTTAAAAATATAACACCTCCATTCTTCAGGCGGGCTCCTGATTTCCAACACAACTTAAAAATATAACACCTCCATTCTCCAAGCGGGCTCCTAACTTCCAACACAACTTAAAAATATAACACCTCCATTCTCCAGGCGGGCTCCTGACTTCCAACACAACTTAAAATATAACACCCCCATTCTCTAGGCGGGCTCCTGACTTCAACAACGCCTTAAAAATGCGTTCTATTGTCGTTGTTTCTTCCTGCCTCCTGAACCATTTTCCTTCTAACTTGAATTAACTTCTTTCAGAACTGCTTCCCTCAAAACTGGTGTTTCATTCCTCTGAAAACTGTTGGGGATAACATTGGTGTTTCATTCAAAATATGTTATTTTCCTCCTTTGAAGACTACTTCCCTTAAAGCTGGTGTTTTCCTTCCCCTGGAACTACTTCCCTTAAGACTTGTGTTATCTTCCTCCCGAAATTGCTTTCTTTAAAACTTGTTTTGCCTTCTTTCATAAACTGTTGGGGATACCACTTTTCTCCAAACTTGTGTTATCTTCCTCCTTCCCCAGGGTACCTGACTTTCAGAAAATTTTAAAAAATGAAAGAAAATTTTCTGCCCCAGTTTGACAATCTTTCTTGTGGCATGTCTTTCTGTCATCAATAACATTTCTTGTCCCTGCTTAAAATCAAAGAGAATTTGTTAGTTTAAAACGTGGGGATGCTCTTGCTGGGGATGGTTTTCCCTTTTGCTCTTTTCCATGCTCTGCGTTGTTCGACCATCTTGAAACTTGGCTGATAACTCCCGACCTTCTTGATGATTCTGTATTCCCCAACTTCTCGACCATTGTTTTCCACCTTTGCTCCATACTGTCCCGAAAACTTAGACCAATTCATCATTTGGTCTTACAGCGACGTCTTTCTCATCCCATCACATTATCCTTACATGTCTTATCCCCATTTACCTTGCACCATGTTGGCAATTGGTAGTTAGCTTTGAAAAATCCTTCTTAAAAACAAACTATTATTGATCAAAAAGAGAATGGAAAATGATGACTTCGAAAGATAGAACAAGAAAAATCTTTCTGAACAACTGTTTGAAGAGAAAATAACTTATCTGAATGGTATAACCGATCCCAATGGTCATGTCGCGCATTTTTGGATTAATCAACCAAGTCTGTTTACATCAATCAATCTTTCTGATGTCCCTACTTTGCATTTCAAAGGTCCCGCAACCCATCTTCTTTTGCCGAAACAACATCTTTATTCTGCTTGATGTCTCGACGGATCCTTTCTATCATGCTTATCTCGTTTGCCCCCTTTTAATTCCTTGTCGCCTTATAGTGCCCTTCGAGGGGTTTTTACTATTAAGACTCTCTCGTTTCTCTCAACTCTCATCGCTTTATGGTGCATGTGAAGGTTTTCACCAATAAGACTTTCTCACTTTATTTCTCTCAACTTCTGTCGCCTTATGGTGCCTGTGAAGGTTTTCACCAATAAGACTCTCTCATTTTATTTCTCTCAATTTCTGTCGCTTTATGGTGCCTGTGAAGGTTTTCACCAATAAGACTCTCTCATTTTATTTCTTTTCAGCTGGGGATTGGGGTGTTATTGATAAGATTCTCTCATTTCATTTCTTTTCTGCTGGGGATTCTCTTATTTCATTTCTTTTCTGCTGGGGATTCTGTCCTTTTATTTCTTTTCCGTTGGGGACCAGAGTGTTACTCCAGACTTCCATTTGCCCGACTTGGCACTTCTCGGATACTGATCGGGAGGTCTTTTGGACATCAATATGGGTTTCTGGTGTATGGCTAAAGAAAAAATTTAAAATAATTTCGATGGGTTTTTTACAACTCTTGGAATCAACTTTCTTTCCCAAAATAATAAACACAACTTCTATCCCAGTTTTTCTTGCTTGGGGATTTTTGATTCTTATTACACTATGACCGAGCCGTGAGGCGCCTACGTATCCTTTTTGAGGAATCAGGTCAAACGTAGTTCCCATTTCCTTTGTTTTTCTTGTGACTTTTCTTTTGTCTTTATCATCATTATTTTTCTTTTCTCCCTTTTTTCATTTTCATTACTGATTCCAAAAGAGGGGTATTAAAGAATAAATAAGGCTCAAAGGGGGAAGCAAAGGTTGAAGTGTTTGGATGGAAGAACAAATTTCCTCCGTCATTTCGTTCTCCGATATCATGCCAAATGCAAACAAACAACAATTACAATTAAAAGAAATCATACATAATATCTCTTAACTGCGTCAGAATTGATAGCCATGTCGATGCATTTTCCTTCGATATCTGTTAAACATAAAGCACCATTGGACAACACTCTGGTTACAATGAATGGCCCTTGCCAATTCGGGGCAAACTTGCCTTTTGCCTCAGCCTGATGTGGAAGGATGCGTTTCAGCACTTGTTGGCCCACCTCAAACTTCCGGACACACCTTTTTGTTGTATGCTCTTGCCATTCTCTTTTGATATAACTGGCCATGACACACAGCTGCCAATCTTTTTTCATCAATCAAGTTCAACTGCTCCAGACGAGTTTTGACCCACTCATCATCATCAATCTCAGCTTCAGCGACAATCCGAAGGGACATGATTTTAACTTCCGCAGGTATTACGGCTTCAGTTCCATATACCAACAAATAAGGAGTTGCACCTACTGAAGTACGAACAGTGGTGCGATAACCCAACAATGCAAATGGTAATTTTTCATGCCATTGCCTCGAACCTTCTACCATTTTCCAAAGTATCTTCTTTATGTTTTTGTTGGCTGCCTCAACTGCTCCATTCGCCTTGGGACGATATGGGGTGGAATTGCGGTGTGTAATCTTAAACTGCTGACATACCTCTTTCATCAAATTGCTGTTAAGATTAGCACCATTATCCGTGAGGATCACCTTTGGGATTCCAAATCGACAGATGATATTTGAGTGAACAAAATCGACCACTGCTTTATTGGTCACAGACTTGAAAGTTTTGGCCTCAAGCCATTTGGTGAAATAATCAATGGCTACTAGAATGAACCTATGCCCGTTAGATGCTGCTGGCTCAATTGGTCCAATGATATCCATGCCCCAAGAGATGAAGGGCCATGGCGCTGACATTGTGTGTAATTCCGATGGTGGAGAATGAATCAAATCTCCGTGTATCTGGCACTGATGACATTTGTACACAAAACTAATACAATCTCGCTCCATGGTGAGCCAATAATAACCTGCTCGGAGAATTTTTTTCGCCAGCACATATCCGCTCATATGTGGTCCGCAGACTCCTGAATGTACTTTGTACATGACAACCATAGCCTATATAGCATCTATGCATCTTAACAATCCCAAGTCTGGTGTTCTTTTATACAGAACTCCTCCACTCAAGAAAAATCCACTTGCCTACCGTCGAATTGTTCTCTTTTGATCCCCTGTAGCTTGCACTGGGTATATCCCTATTCTGATGTATTCCTTGATATCGTGGAGCCATGGTTTGCCATCCAGTTCTTCTTCAATCATGTTACAATAAACATGCTGATCTCGGACTTGAATATGCAAAGGATCGACATAAGCTTTGTTCGGATGGTGCAACATTGATGCTAGGGTAGCCAAAGCATCGGCGATCTCATTATGGACCCTTGGAATATGCCTGAACTCCACTGATCTAAACCTTTGGCAAAGATCATGTAAGCATTGTCGGTATGGTATGAGCTTCAGATCTCGCATTTCCCATTCTCCTTGAATTTGATGTACCAGAAGGTCCGAGTCTCCCAAGACCAAGACTTCCTGGACATCCATGTCCGCAGCTAACCTTAAACCCAAAATGCATGCTTCGTACTCAGCCATATTGTTGGTACAATAAAAACGAAGCTGAGCCGTAACAGGATAGTGATGCCCTGTTTCAGAAATAAGCACAACTCCTATTCTGACTCTTTTCATGTTAGCAGCCCCATCAAAGAAAAGTTTCTAGCTTGGTTTTTCGGCCTGTTCTAGTTCATCAATATGCATCACCTCTTCATCAGGAAAATAAGTCCTCAGTGGCTCATACTCTTCATCGACCGGGTTCTCGGCCAAATGATCGGCCAATGCTTGGGCTTTCATCGCAGTCCGAGTCACATAGATTATGTCAAACTCTGTGAGCAAAATCTGCCATTTTGCAAGTCTTCCTGTCGGCATAGGCTTTTGAAAGATATACTTCAATGGATCCAAGCGTGAAATGAGGTAAGTAGTGTAGGATGACAAATAGTGTTTCAACTTCTGTGCCACCTAAGTTAGGACGCAACATGTCTTTCCAAGTGAGTGTACTTAACCTCATAAGCTGTGAACTTCTTGCTAAGATAGTAGATGGCATGTTCTTTTCTGCCGGTGGCGTCATGCTGCCCCAGTACACAGCCAAATGAATTTTCCAGGACAGTCAAGTAAAGAATCAAAGGTCTCCCTGGTTCTGGTGGTACTAGCACAGGCGGGTTAGACAAGTATACCTTTATCTCGTCGAATGCTTCTTGACACTCATCAGTCCACTTGACCGCAACGTCCTTCTTCAGCAACTTGAAAATAGGCTCGCAAGTGGTCGTGAGATGAGCGATAAACCTACTGATATAGTTCAACCTTTCTAGCAGACTCATCACTTCAGTCTTATTCCTCGGAGGTGGCAATTCTTGTATGGCTTTGATCTTTGATGGGTCCAACTCGATGCCTCGCCGACTGAATATGAAACCCAACAGTTTTCCGGATGGAACACCAAATGCACACTTGGCGGGGTTAAGCTTGAGGTTGTACCTGCGAAGCCTCTGGAAGAATTTCCTCAAATCCCTGACGTGGTCGGCCTGATGCTTTGATTTTATGATCACATCATCTACATATACCTCAATCTCCTTGTGTATCATATCATGAAACACAATAGTCATTGCCCTCATATAAGTTGCCCCAACATTCTTCAAACCAAATGGCATTACCCGGTAGCAATAAGTTCCCCAGGGTATGATGAATGCCGTCTTTTCTGCATCTTCTTCATCCATTAGAATCTGATGATACCCGACATAGCAATCCACAAAAGATCCGATCTCACGCTTGGCACAATTATCGATCAAAATGTGGATATTGGGTAGTGGGAAGTTATCCTTTGGACTTGCTTTGTTGAGATTGCGGTAATCGACGCATACTCTGATCTTGCCGTCCTTCTTCGGTACAGGCACGACATTAGCCAACCAGACAGGATATCGAGTGACCCGAATAACCTTTGCATCCAACTGCTTGGTAACTTCTTCTTTAATCTTCACACTCATATCAGTTTTGAATTTCCTCAACTTTTGCTTGACGGGTGGGAACGCTGGATCAGTGGGCAATTTGTGGACCCCTAAATCAGTGCTTAAACCTGGCATGTCGTCATATGACCACGCAAAAACATCTTTGTACTCAATGAGTGCTTTGATTAACTCCTCCCGGATTTTTGGCTCGAGGTGGACACTTATTTTAGTTTCTCGAACGTTGTCCGTGTCCCCTAAATTGACGGCTTCTGTGTCATTCAAATTGGGTTTGGGTTTTTCTTCGAAGTGAATTAACTCCTTACTAATTTCTTCGAAGGCTTCATCCTCATCATCATATTCTGATTCGTAATCACAATCTACTTCTTGAACTATCATTTCAGAATCAGATTGATTTTTAAGACTGGGCTGAGGATTCCTTATGTACGCCATGTCATTAAGACCAGTATAAAGAGAACTGTACAGAAAAAGAAAAGAAGAAAAAAAAATTAAAATAAAATAAGGAATGAAGAAGAAACTTTTTTATTTTATTGAATTACGGGATAACAAGGTTTCACACTTTGATGAATACAACAAAAATAAAAGAAATCTGGACTACAACCCCGGAATAATCCAGAAAACAGGAAGGAAAATCAGAGCCAACTACCAAGACTCCCTCCGAATGGGAAAAAGAGTAGCCATCCAATTGTTATTTTTTGCCTTTGGCCCCACAAACTGCACATCCGCCTTGCTGGACCCCTCCCTAACTTCTACCATGTTGATTTCGGTGAATAATCTTTCAAAGCCTTCATTTAAGTCTCCATCTGCACCAATCAATGGCCCTGTAACCTTGGACAACAATTGCTTTTTGATGCTCGGCCTGACAAAAGATCTGGACAGGTGTGGGATTGGCTTGGGAAGGACCCAGACTCTTTTCTTCAACTTGCGGGCCCGTCTCACATCCGCCACTGTAGGCTTGAACCCCAGCCCAAAGGTATCCAGATTTTTGGGCAAAGAAACCGGTTGAACAATACCCTGAAGATCAGCCCCTAAACCTTTGCCTGGCACAAACCCGTTTTTCAACATCTCCGAGGCTACCATGACAGTTGCAGCTGCTATTTTGGGAAGTGGGATGCTTTCACCCTCGGGAACTTTGTCCACTAAAACTGTATCGAAGACCTGGTAGACCCAGGGCCCCTTGTCATCGTCAGCCTCTATGAAGGGTACGATGGCATCACTTACGACGCTTGCATTGTCTTCCCCATGTACTACGATCTCTTGCCTATCCCACTCGAATTTGACCATCTGATGTAATGTAGAAGACACTGCTTCGGCGGCGTGGATCCAGGGTCGCCCCAACAGAAGATTATATGACACTGCCACGTCCAACACTTGAAACTCCATGGTGAACTCGACCGGACCAATTGTTAATTCAAGTACGATATCACCCACTGTGTCTATACCACCTCCATCAAACCCTCGAACATAGATGCTGTTCTTGTGAATTCTGTCACCATCGACCTTCAGTTTGTTCAACGTGGTCAAAGGACAGATATTGGCACTGGACCCATTATCAATCAGTACTCGAGTGACTACCGAGTCTTCACATTTCACGGTCAAATAGAGGGCTCTATTATGTTCTGTACCCTCCACGGGCAACTCATCGTCTGAAAAAGTGACCCTATTGACCTCGATAATCTTGTTTGCTATTTCCTCCAGATGGTTCACAGAGATCTTATCCGGAACATGGGCTTCGTTCAGAATTTTCATCAGTACCCGGCGGTGCTCATCTGAATGGATCAACAAGGATAACAATGAGATCTGTGCTGGGGTCTTCCTCAACTGCTCCATAATGGAGTAACCTTGCGCCTTTATTTTCTTTAAAAATTCTTCCGCCTCTTCCTCGGTAACTGGATTCTTTTTTGCTACTGGATTGGCCCTTCTTAACTCTGCGGGAGCAAAACACCTTCCTGAACGAGTTAGACCTTGGGCTTCACACACTTCTCCTTTAACTTCTTTCCCTTTGTAAATCACCGTCACCCATTCATAATTCCAAGGAACAACCTTGCTGTTGATCACTGGAAGCTGAGTTACCAGTTTTATAATAACAGGCTCTGTGCGAGCACCCTTCACGACCACAACAGGTTTACTTGTAACCCCTGGCACTACCACTTTAGCTTTCTCGGGTTTCACTTCTACAAGGCTCGACGACCCTCTCTCGGCTACCACAACTGGCTTATCATCTACCCCTCTCAACTGGACCACTGATTTCCCACTGGTTACTTTTTCCTTTGAGCTGGTTTTGCTGGAACGGATCATCATTACCGTCTGTGAGGGCTTCCTGGGCTCCCCCTCTTTGTGTATCAACTCAATCATGTGTGTCTCATGGTGAGATGGCAGTGGATTCTGATTAATATTTGGTGCTTCTGGGGCTTGAACCTCGATCCGATGAGTATCGATAGGCTCTTGCACAGCTGTTTTCAGCTTCCAACATTTCTCTGTATCATGCCCTGGGGCCCCTGAACAGTACTAACAACCGAATGGTCAAGATTTCTAAGGGGAAGATTTGGCATTTCAGGCTCAATTAGATTTAACATGCCCAACTGCCTCAATTTGTGGAAAAGACTGGTATATGATTCCCCCCAGTGGAGTGAAAGTCTTTTGCTTCTGTGACCTCTCATTCTTGAGGGCTGGGTTTGGTCGGAAACCTATCCCGGGGGGATTTCTGTAGGCCCTTGGGGGTGGATATGTGTTTTGTGGAGCTGGGTATGGATTTTGTGGAGCTGGCGCGCGTCATTGTGCGTGTGCCAAGGTTTGGGTATAGGCTTGTGCATGATGAACAGAAAAATGGGGATCTGGCTGTGGGTAGTAGTGTTGTGGAGGGCTATATGAAGTGTGGGGGTAATTTTGATGGTAGGGTCGTGATTGGTTATAGTAGGGTGACGGGCCTCTAGATCCGAACCAGGCTCCGGACTCAACAGTCGTGACATCTTCTTTCTTCTTTTTCCCGAGCACATCGCTAGTGCCGCTTTGAATGGCCTGAGTGGTTGCCTTGATCGCTGAATAACTCATGATTTTGTTGGACTTAAGCCCCTCCTCGACCATGCCTCCCATTTTTACAACCTCATTAAAAGATATGCCAATTGCGGACACCAGATGACCAAAGTAGGTCGGCTCCAAAGCCTGCAAAAAGTAATCAACCATCTCGCTCTCTTTCATTGGGGGATGTGCCCTTGCTGCTTGCTCCCTCCACCGGAAACCATATTCTCTAAAGCTTTCACTGTGCTTTTTTTCTAGTTTAGTCAAAGATAGTCGGTCTGGAATGATCTCAAGATTATATTGAAAGTGACAAGCAAATGCTTGTGCCAAATCATCCCATGTGTACCATCTTCCGTGGTCTTGGCAGGTGTACCACTCCAATGATGCTCCGCTCAAACTCTAACTGAAGTAAGCCATTAGCAATTCATCCTTTCCTCCGGCTCCCCTCATCTTACTGCAAAAACCTCTCAAATGAGCCACCGGATCACCGTGTCCGTTGTACAAGTCGAATTTGGGCATTTTGAACCCTGCCGGTAGTTGTACATTTGGGAATAAACACAGATCTTTGTAAGACACGCTTACCTGACCTCCTAGACCTCTCATATCCCTGAAGGATTGTTCTATGCTTTTCATTTTTGTAAACATCTCTTCATGTTCGGGATTTTTGGCTGGTCTCTCAGCTTCTCTCGGGAGATCAGAATGTGGATCATATGGATATGTTTCAGGTGCTTTGAAGGTGAGCTCCGGGGGATAATACTGGTTTTCCTGAGCTTGGAACATAGGTTCACTCGGGGATTTATGGAGTTCAGCTGGGGGAGATGCCACAAAGACAGGGGTGATTGGCGGAGAAGGGTATGGAATTGATTTTGGTGGTGGAGCTTGTGGCGTATGAGAAGTAGTGCCGTGGTAGTGTTGATAAATGGGAAAACCTGAATCGGTGGCGGGATGATCCTGAGACTGAGCTAATGGTGGGGTAAAAGCCGGGTTGGCTGGGTAAGCTAGCGGCGATTGCCCTTTGGACCAGGCTTGGTACATTTCGGCCATCTGTTGCTTAAGCTTGAGAATCTCCCTTTTCATTTTATAGACGTCGAACTCCTCTACCTCAACACTAGTGTCGACATCTGGGATAAAAATGACTTCCGGTATTGGTCCCTTTGATCTAGTTTGGTAATGATAATGTGTCAGTATCCTTTAAATAAACTAACTACTTGAATTCTCTGGAAATCAACAAACTTGTTAGTTTTTAGAGTTTAACACATATGCAATTGCACGTTGGGATGCAATGCACCTAGGAAATTAACCATTTCTATCATGCATTTGCTTCGATTGCGTGCGTCATTCCGGCCTCTCATAATTGTGCCCCCTTTCTAAGCTTCCTTTATTCTATCCTTCTTTATTTATTCCCCTTTTTTTCTTAGTGGTGTTGGTCGAATCCTATAGAGATTGCCTACGTATCATGTCCCCGCATGAATCAGACCATGCGTAGTTCTGGCTCATAAGCGCGAAAAGCAAAGAGACAATTTTTTGGAAATTTCGATTTTTCATTAATAAACATTCTATTACAAACCAAACGCTTTTGGGAAAGGAAATAGCAGACTCGAAACCAAACAAAGTACGAACTCAATAACTTCAGACAAACTCTGATGCGAAAGGACAAACAGACTCTAACAGACAACATACTCTAAGGAAAAAGAAAATGCAGACTCGAACTATGAACACATTAAAGTTTTAAATTTGGGTGACCGCAGGGCGTCATTCGGCCTTGCCGCGGGCTTAGGTGTAAGGCCCCTTTCCATCTGTTCCAATTCATACATGATTTGCTTCACAAATATGATCACCGTCGAGAAGAAAGTAGTGCGGGTCATGTTTTCACACACCCGACATTTCCTGGTAATAGCATGAGCAATAGTCAAAATCTTGTCCCTGGTTCGGTTTTTCTCTAGGAGTAGGCGTTCTATCTGATCCCCTCTAGCCTTCAAAACCCGAGAATCATGCAAATGTTGTTTCTGTAACTGCTCTATTTCATCTTCCATCGAGGCCATCAGATTATAGCAATGTTTACTTTCAGTTTCAAAAGCCTTGGCTTGTTTAGCTGCCTTGATCTCTAGGGTGGTCACCTTCCCTTTTAGACTGGCAATGGTCTTTTCATAATCTTTCCTCGCCTGCTATAAGTACTGTGTGCGCTCTTTTGTTCTTTTTTTCCCATTGTGTCTGGAGCTGTGCTATGGTACCCTCAGATTTCTTCAAATCATTTCGGCACTCACCGATTTCTTTTTTTCAACCCTTTTATTAACCGCTCATCCGATCGACTCCTTTTTTGGTTGTCAACATCTATCCTCATTTGTCGGATTTAGGCTTTCAGCGCCTCATTTTCTTGGGCCAATTTGTTCCTTTCTCCCTGATCGGCGTCAACTTGCAAACTATTTTCAAATTCCAGGTCTCTAATCTGTTGCTTCAGCTTGCCTATTTCTGCCATGTAACTCTCTTCTTTATCCAAACAATCCCACTGTTCTTGCAATGCCTGGACGAACTCCTGGAGATGGGGTCTTTTGGCCGGTCTCCCAAACTCAATTTCTCTCCTAAACCAAGCACGGTATCCCGACGAAACTTCACCTTTGGATCGATCACGTACACATGTATTGGTTGTTAAGTATTGACATTCGCTCCAAATTTGTCGGACTGCTGCTTCATGAAATTGTCCGTTGGGCCCAATTTCAACTACTTGGCCGCTAAGATCTTCATCTTTCGGAACTATTTGGCATCTCCCTAACTGCCTCAAAACTCGATATGGGGCATAGAGCTGGATACTCCTGAGCACCATCAAAAGGAAATGGGGTCCAGTGGCTGGCATATATACGATTTCATCCACAGGTAGCCATCCAAATGTCCACTCTATTTGGCTCGCAATGACAGAACGGAGGCGCGCTGTCCACTTTGTGACCCCTTCTGGTAAGCTGATTCTGTCAACCCTCGTAGGAAATTCCTCTATGCCCGTTTTCTCCGTCGACCCATAACTCATAAATTGAGGACGACGACATAGGTGTTCGATCATCCACATCTGCAGTAACATGTTGCATCCCTCAAAAAAGTCTCCTCCGGCTTTGCAGGCTGTGAGAGCGCGGAAGATTTCAGCTACTATCATGGGTGCAAGGGTACTTTTGGCCTGAGTAACTAAAGTGCTGACAACTCCAGATACTCGTGTGTCAATGTTCCCGTCTTTTCTAGGAAACACTAGGAGTCCCAAAAAGGCTACCATGAATGCAAAACACTTATGTTCTTCCCACTTAAGGCGATTTCCTTTGCTACATATTTTGTTTTCCAGCTTGTTGAACCCCCCTATGTGGCCATATCTGTTGTATATAAACCGCAAAGTACAAAAACCTGCTGCCAAGTCTGGATTGTGGACCCCCTGCTTATTTTCAACTAGTCTAGGAACCTTTATACAGCTACGACCCTTGGAGCAATCAGGTACTGGTGTCTCAGAGGAACCTTGGGACCCCCGATGTATCCGACTATTTCTTCCAATATTGGGGTAAGTTCAAAATCCGAGAAGTGAAATACGTTGTGAGCCAGGTCCCAAAATGCGACCAAGGCCTTTATGATATCCCCCCTAAGATTAATCTTCAGCAACCTAGTGAGGCCTCCCAGGTATAGATTGACTGTGTCGCGCCCTGATTCGCCCAAGTCATCCCACCACATGTGCAACTCCAAAGGGATCTTGTTCTCAATTGTTACGTGCAAATTTTGACTTGTGCTCATTCTGCACATTTATTAGGGTGGTTAAGCAAAAATCACGATTCCATTGACTCAGAGATAACATGGACACTTTTTTTTTATTTAAAATAAAACCCGGTTTTTCCAGTACGGCCTTTCAGCACCTCGGGGTCGAAGATTTTAAGGCTGTGTCGGCTAACCGGTGAAAGCCTAAAAAATGACCACAGGCGGCTGTTCTTGCAAAAATAGCCTTCCGACGCCCTTTTAGGGACATTAGGCTATTTCTAGCAAGAATGACATCACCCTAATTATTTTCAAATAAAATTTGGCTAATTTCTCAAAAAGCGAAGTTGGACCTGATGGGGGTTGCCTACGTATCTCACACCCTGTGAAAATCAAACTGGCGTAGTTCGGGCCGATAAAACAAACTTTTTTTGAAAACCAGACTCTTTTCATTGGCAAATAAAACTATATTTTTGTTTTTTTTCCTTTTTCTTTTCTTTTTTTTTTCATTTTCAAAAATTCGGCAGAGTTTCGACACTATTTGGACATTGTTTTTTTTCAAAACAGGCAACTAACTCTCTTTAACCCTCGTACTGCTATTTCTCTTTCCTCAAAATTTTCAAAAGTCGGTCAGCATGCAAGTCCGAAACAAATAAATGCACAAGTAGCAAGTAAGATGCATCAGGATGGTCTTTTTCATTTTTGGTACACCTGTCCTAGACAGACCCAACCCCTGTGTTGAGCCTCCAAAGTCAAATGCACGTGAAGCAAACAAACGTTCCTACTAGGGATCCGACATGAAGCTGAGTTATTCTAGGTTTATAACCTGGGTATTTGTTCTAGACTGTGTACCCGAGCGGACAACTCGAGTCGAGGAGGGGGCTACGTACCGGGAACCAAAAGGCCATCCGGCTTAGTAACTTGTCCGAGCCTCTTTCTTATTTCAAGGTATGACACTAATAGAATAGAGAGTCTCGACCAGCGAGCACATCCCCGAAGATGAGAAGAGAAGGGCTTCGTAGCAGTTTATATGCAGTTCAGATAATATCAAAGCGGTAAAAGCATCACTTAGCACATTAGACCCAAACATGTAAAAAAAAAATCGGATAAAACAAGCCAATTATAACAATTATTTAAAGCTCGAATTCTGAACCCTGAACCGGAGATTCTGGGTTCCTTCCCCAGCAGAGTTGTCAGAGCTGTCATACCTCCTTTTACCCGTGTCCGCAGAGGCATAAAGGAGTTTTTCACTTAAAGGACAATCGGAACGGGATTTATTATTGAGATTCAGAGTCGCCACTTGGGAGATTAATGGTGTCCCAAGTCACCGGTTGAATCCCGAACCGAGGAAAATATGACTCTGTTAACAGTCCGCGAACCAGAAATCCGATTAAGGAATTCTGTTAACCTGGGAGAAGGTATTAGGCATTCCCGGATTCCGTGGTTCTAGCACAGTCGCTCAACTGTCGTATTTGATTTTATCTGATTTCAAAACATGATCTAGCTTATGTGCTTTTTATTCGCTTTAAAACCGCTTTTATTATTATATTTATTTTAAAAGGATTACAACGTCGTGAAAACGCATCTCGAACCACGTCGCAATCAATGCACCCGTGGTGGTCAACACATTTCGACTCCGTTGAGATTTGGATTTGGGTCGCATAAATGCGCACCCGAGTTTAGGAATGTAATTTCATTAAAATCGCGCCTAAAGAGTCTAACACGTTATTATTTGGGGAAGGTCGTGAAATTCGCTAAACGGCCCTCCCGAATTCTAAGTATTTTCATATAATATTTATTGAGGACCCCGCATTTTGTATTTTTGTTTGGCGAGGCTCGTCTCATCATTTTATTAAAAGGCCAACCTAAAAGTGACTATGATTTTCTATTTGTTTGTCTCTAAAAAATTTCCCTAATTAATTAAGAACTGAATTATACCAAGCTAAACTATACATTGAATTTTAAAACAGATCCAAATCTACGCACTAAACGCGCCTACTTGAAAGCTGCAGTGAATCAGGCCCAAACAGCCGTAGCCCCCCCATACCAATATCGAATCCTGGCGTGAGCAAAACAATCCAAACAGGCTAAGAGGCCAGGAACAAAGTGTTATTAACTCAAAACCTTCTGATTTCTCTAGCTAAGTTGCTCAGAACCAAAATTGAATTAACTAGGACCAAAAGGAAATATCCATCAAGATTAGTCTAATAGTTTACTCAAATCAGGTAAATACACTAAACTAACTATGAATCATGCTTTTCTGGTTCCAGTTCGACATTCAAATTCATGCAACGTTTAGTTAATAATAGTGAGGCTAGACAAGGCTACATAATTCCAAAACAAGTGTTAACCTAAATATCTGAACATTAACAGGGCTCAAGCAACGATATAGACACCATGAACGATTTTCATACATCTCAGCTTAGCTAAGAGACCACCCTCATCACACACATGCTTAAGACTTTAACACACTACTGGATTCAATGTCTGCCTACTGGTTTCAACTCAATGTTGTTAATACAAGTGAAATCCATGAACTTCTAAACCATTTTCCATTTCAGCCTGCTTTTAATTCCGGAATTATACCACACAAAATGAAATTAAATCAATACTATAATAGTTCTATCAGTTCAGTTATACACTATAAAACCAAAATGAGTTTAAACAAATACAAATTATCTACTACTACTCTACTAACAGCTTAAACACATAAATTCCAAAGAAGACCATTTCATTTCAGCTTTCAATTCAAACGGCTACATTGGGCCAGTTTCAGGCGTGTACCTGGATTGGGAAAATAGAACAAAAGAAAGAAGAGCAGTCAGTAGCAGCGGATGACACAACAACACCAACAACAAATCACCAGCAGTAATGGAATAGTTAAAACAAAAACCAACACAGCAATACCACTCTCCAAATCAGAAATACACTCAAACCTAAGACCACACTGATTTGTAGAACCAAACAGCAATACGGACGCCCAAACAGAACAAACTGAGCTCGGATAAGTTCAGAAACAGAATCAATAGACTGCCAAATAGATTCAACAATTAAAAGGGGGCAAGAACCAGTGCTTGGAATCTAAATTCTGCCTAGAACTCAATGGAACAGTACCCTTTCTTTTAAACTATCTCTCAGAACTGATTCAAAACTCAAAAATGTTCTCTTAGATTGACTTTTCCTCTCTCTAGGTCTCCCAATGCCTATCTCTCTATCTCTTCTCACTTAATCTTTTAACTCTCTGTCTTCTCTTTATATCTTTGGATTTTTCTCTCTGTGTTTTCACTCTCTCCCCTCTTAATGCCCGTTCCAGTCTCCCCCTTATGTCTCTACTCATCTCTATATTTAAACCTAAACTCTTCAACCCTTTTTAGCCCTCCTCTTTTCTTTACAGCTGTAAGAAGGATATTTTATTATTACCCCCCCATGTTTCTTTTTCTTTCCAGCTTGTAATATTCCTCTACTATGTGTATCCTTTAACCTTTTATCATTACCCCCATACCATTATATTGTGTTCCCTATTAATGCATTATTTTAATGGTACATTAGTACTTAGTGGATAAAACATTCAACTTAAACCATTTCAAACCTTTTAAATCCCAAAATACCCTCTTAAAGTTCCTAAAATTACTGTCCTACCCAATCCCTTTTAATCTGTATTAAAACTTTTAGCTCTAACCTATTCAAACCTACCAACTAACTAAGCTGAATCCTAATTAACCAACAAACTACAATAGCTATAACCAATTCAACTTGTCAAATCAGTCAGTAATTCAAGATAGAAACTCATATCAAATCAAATGGCATAAAAAATGAAGACTAAGGGTTCAGGATATAACATATTGAACTAACTATATTGGGGAACCAATCATATTTAGCTCAGAAACAAATGAACTGAAATCAACTAGACGAGCATACGCTTAATTAAATTGGAACACAAAAGAAGAAACAACCAGAAAAGCTTTAAGGGGATTGACAGATTCAAGATAACAAATGACCAAGGAATTCAGTTCAATGTGATGAACTGAATATACCAACAAGCTCAGTGCTAAGTTCAAATATACCAACAGGCTCATTTCAACACAAAATTTAGAATAGAAACGAAGCAGAAGGGGAAATAGACTGGAATGAACTATGAAATCAAGACCAAAATTAAACTACTATCATGTTAAACTAACACTCAAACCTACCGGACTAATCGACGAAACTTATTCAATTGATTAAACAATTTATAACATATAATCAAAAACAGAAAATTTGGACCAAGAAAAAGGTCTGATGGAGAAGGGAGAAAATAACGGACAAAAGACAAATTACAATGAACCTAATTTAGGCAAACGAATAATCGATTGAACTACACCAGAATCAGAAAAAGAAGCGGAGTATTTACTGGGTTAAGAATGATCTTAAACTAAAAACCCAAAGAAACGACTGATTACAACCTAGCACAGACAAATCAACATATAGAAAAAGGAAAAGAAGAAGCTAAGAAGAACTTACTGTTCTTTTCTCGGATCCCACCAACATGCCTTTTCGAACTTGAGTTCCAGTTAGTATTATATGTCTATTTCGTCAGAAATAGGCTTATAATACTAACTAGAACCCATTCGACCCTGACAGCTTTGATACAGTCCCGAACCGTTTGAACCCTAGATCCGTCATTCGACGAGTTTTACTCAGATTCGAGCCAATTTAGTTAGGGATTAGCGACGAGGAGGTCAAGAGGATTATTGGGTGTGATTTTGGGGTTAAGTGGACAGGCTAGGGTTTGGAACAGGGATCTTTAATCGAAGATTCGAGAAGTTGTAGTATGATTCGAGGTTAATGGAGTGTGGAATCGGAGAGGGGGGAGCAGGGTAGTTCAGGGGTGTTATTTTCATGGCCATCGGAGCCGGCGTCGCCGGGTTTTCAGGCGAAGGGAACGAGGGCGGCTAGGGTTTGGGGGGGTCGTCTCTGAAGGGTCTGAGAGAGACGATGGGGCGAGGGGGGTTTGGTTTGGGGGTGGGGTATGGTTTGAAGTATATATATGAAAGGGTGGGATGAATCCAGGCCGTTCGATCTGATGAGATTAATGGATTGGATCCATTCATAAACGGAAACGACGTCGCTTCGTTTACCCTTGAGACCGGATCGGTCTTGGATGGGAATGGGTCGGGTGACGGAGGAGTTGATCTGGACCGTTGATCAGCTGAGATCAACGACCCAGATTGAGCGTTACTAAACGACGTCGTTTGGTTTATCTCTGAGACGGACTGGATTGGGGCGGGTATTGGGCTGATTTTTGGTATGGGCCTGGTCCGAATTTCCCATCTTTCTTATTTGTTTCTTCTTCTTCTTCTTATTTACTATCTAAAATTTAGATTAAGTTACCAACCAAAATTAAAAAATACTAATTATCTTCTAATAACAATTATCATGAACCATCAAATACCAACCAAAATAAAATCACACAATTGGAGATTAAATTAAAAATGCAAAGTACATATTTTTTGTGATTTTCATTCTTATAAATTCAAATATTGTTTAATTAATTCCTACTTGTAAAGTTAAATCCTAAATGCACATATTTTTTTTGTATATTTTTTTTCTTAATTAAAGTAAAAATAATCATGCACAGACAAATATAAATAAATCACAAACAACACAAAACTATCTAATTTTGAATTTTCTGGGAGTAGTTCTCGTAGGGCAAAAATCACGTGCTCACAGCTATTTCGGTCCTCAGGATCTGCCCCAGTATTTGCCACCATTTTCCAAGAGGGGATGTTTCGAGTGGAGAGTTGGTTCATGTGAAGAAGTTTTGTCCCCGCCTTACAGGAGGTCCAGCTCACCATAGAAGTTAGGCTACGATTTTAGCACCAGTTACTTCACCACCCGCCCAGCCAGTTCGGGGTGAGGCTTAGGCAGCTAGGGTTCTCCCTAGAAAGGGAGGCCGATCAGGAGGCGGCCAGGCCCGATTCTATGTTATTACTGCCAAGCCAGATGCCGTTTCTTTAGATGCGGTGATCATAGGTATTGTCTCAGTATGCCACATAAATGCTTTTATATTATTTGACCTTGGTTCCACGTATTTGTATCTATTATCATATTTTTCTCATTATCTGGATATGCCCCGTGAGTCCTTAATTTTATTTGTTCATATATATACGGCAGTGGGTGACACTATTATTGTGGACCATGTATATAAGACATGTGTAGTGACTATTGGGGGATTTGAGACTAGAGTTGATCTCTTATTTCTTAGTATGATTGATTTTAACGTGATCTTGGGTATGGATTGGTTGTCTCCATGTCAAGCTATTCTAAATTGTCATGATAATACCGTGACATTGACAATGTCGGGGTTGCCAAAGATCGAGTGGAGAGGTTCTCTAGATTATTTTCCCAGCACGGTGATTTCTTACTTGAAGGCCCAACGGATGGTTGGGAAGGGATGTCTGTCATATTTTGCCTTTGCGAGGGATGTTGGTGCTGATACTCATAGTATTGATTCTGTTCTGGTGGTGCGAGACTTTCTGAATGTGTTTCCTGATGACCTTCCAGGCATGCCACCCGACAGAGACATTGACTTTGGTATTGACTTGGTGCCGGGCACTCTGCCCATTTCTATTCCTCTATATCATATGGAACTAGCTGAGTTGAAGGAGTTGAAAAAGCAGCTTCAAGAACTTCTTGATAAGGGATTTATTAGGCCTAGTGTGTCACCTTAGGGTGCACCGATTCTGTTTGTGAAGAAAAAGGATGGTACTATGCGGATGTGCATCGACTATAGGCAGTTGAACAAAGTTACAATCAAGACAAGTATCCATTTCCGCGAATTAATGATCTATTTGATTAACTTCAAGGAGCGAGGGTGTTCTCTAAGAATGATTTGAGGTCTAGGTATCACCAGTTGAAGATTCAGGACTCAGATATTCTATAGACAACATTCAAGGCCCGTTATGGTCACTATGAGTTCCTTGTTATGTCTTTTGGGCTGACTAATGCCCAACAACATTGATGCATATGATGAATAGTGTATTTCAGCCATATCTCGACTCATTTTGATGATATCCTGGTGTACTCACGTAGCCAGGAGGAGCATGCCTAACATTTGAGGATTGTGTTGTAACGACTGAGGGAGGATAAGCTTTATGCCAAGTTTTTCAAGTGTGAGTTTTGGCTTAGTTCAGTGGCGTTCTTGGGGTACATGGTATCCAATTAGGGGATTAAGTTGGATCCAAAGAAGATAGAGGCGATTCAGATTGGCCCAAACCGTTCTCAGCTACTGAGATTTGGAGCTTTCTCGCTTTGGCCGGTTATTATCGTCGCTTTGTGGAGGGTTTCTTGTCTATTGCATTGCCTTTGACCAAATTGACCTTGAAGAGTTCTCCTTTCAGGTGGTTGGATGAGTGTGAGAGCTTTTAAAAGATCAAAACTGCCTTGACCACAACTCCAGTTCTAGTTTTGCCTTCAGTACCGGGCTCTTAGACAATGTATTGTGATGCTTCTCGGATTGGTATTGGGTGTGTCTTAATTTAGGAAGGTAGAGTAATTGCTTATTCTTTGTGTAAGTTGAATCCCCATGAGAAGAATTAGCATATTCATGATTTGGAGTTGGCTTCCATCATACATGCATTGAAGATTTTGGGGAACTATCTCTATGGTGTGTCTTGTGAGATAGTTACAGATCATCGGAGTCTCCAGCACTTGTTCAAACAAAAGGATCTAAATTTGAGGCAGTGGAGATAGTTGGAGCTACTAAAGGACTATGATATTATTATTATGTATCATCCTGGAAAGGCCAATATGGTGGCCGATGCCTTGAGTAGAAAGATGGTGAGTATGGGTAGCCTTGCATTTATTCTTGTTGGTGAGAGACCTCTTGCAGTTGATGTTCAGGCCTTGGCCAACCAGTTTGTGAGATTAGATGTTTCGGATCCCATTCGGGTTCTAGCTTGTGTGGTTTCTCGGTCTTCCTTATTTGATTGCATCAGAGAGCGCCAGTATAATGATCCCCATTTACTTGTCCTTAAGGACACGGTGATGCCAATGTTGTTACTATTGGGGATGATGGGGTGTTAAGGATGCAAGTCGAATTTGTATGTCTAATGTAGATGGGCTACGTGAGTTGATTCTTGAGGAGGCCCACAACTTGCGGTATTCCATTCATCCGAGTGCCGCGAAGATGTAGCAAGACTTGAGGAAGTACTATTGGTGGAGGAGGAAGAAGAAGGATATAGTGGGGTTTGTAGCCTGGTGCCTAAACTGTTAGCAGGTGAAGTATGAGCATCAGAAACTGGGTGGATTGCTTCAAAGGCTTGAGATTTTGGAGTGGAAATGGTAGCGTATCACCATGGATTTTGTATTTGGGCTCCTACAGACTTCGAGGAAGTTTGATGCTATTTGGGTGATTATGGATTGGCTGACCAAGTCAGCGCACTTCATTTCAGTTGGGACTATATATTCTTCGGAGTGATTGGCTAAGATTTACATTCGCGAGATTGTTCGCCTTCATGGTGTGTCGGTGTCCATCATTTCAGATCGGGGCACACAGTTTACACTGCAGTTTTAGAGAGTCGTACAATGAGAGTTGGGCACACAGGTTATGTTGAGTACAACATTCACCTTCAGATGGACGGGCAGTCCGAGTGCACTATTTAGATATTAGAGAATATGCTGCGCGCTTGTGTCATATATTTTGAGGGTTCTTGGGATCAGTTTCTGCCACTCACAAAATTTGCCTACAATAACATCTACCAATCGAGCATTCAGATGGCTTCATATGAGGCCTTGTATGGGAGACGATATCGATCTTCGGTGGGTTAGTTTGAGCCTGGTGAGGCTAGACTATTGGGTACTGACTTGGTTCAGGATGCTTTGGATAAGGTTAAATTGATTCAAGATCGGCTTTGCACGGCGCAGTCTAGACCGAAGAGTTACACCAATAGAAAGGTTCGTGATGTTGCTTACATGGTTGGGGAGAAGGTACTACTCAAGGTTTCACCCATAAAGGGTTTTATGAGGTTCAGGAAGAAGGGCAAGTTGAGTTCTCGGTATATTGGGCCGTTTGAGGTGCTTCGTAGGATTGGAGAGGTGGCCTACAAGCTTGCCTTGCCACCTAGTTTGTCGAGTGTTAATGTAGTATTTCATGTATCTATGCTCCAAAAGTATGTCAGCGATCCGTCTCATGTTTTGGATTTTAGCACAATTCAGTTGGATGGTGATATGACTTATGATGTGGAGCCGGTGGCTAATTTTGGTCGGCAGGTTTGAAAGTTGAGGTTAAAGGACATAGCTTCAGTGAAGGTGAAGTTGAGAGGTCAGCCAGTTGAGGAGGCTACTTGGGAGACCGAGCGGGAAATGCGAAGCATATATCCACGCCTATTTGAGACTCTAGGTATGTTTCTAGACTCGTTCGAGGACGAATATTTGTTTAAAAGAGGAAGAATGTAACGACCCGGCTGGTTGTTTTGAGAGTTGTAACCTCGTTCCCCCAATTACTGCTCATTTTATGCTCAATAGTTTCTATGTGACTTACCAGGGTAGTTGGCTCTGCTCCGGAGAGGTTTCATAATAAGTTGAGACACTTAGTCTCAAGGTTGGAAGATTAAGTTGAAAAAGTTGACTGGATATTGACTTATGTGTAAATGGCTCTAGAATGGGGTTTCGATTGTTCTGTTAGCTTCGTTGTGCGATTTTGGCTTAGGAGTTTGTCCGGATAGTGATTTGTAGGTCCGTAGATGAATTAGGCTTGAAATGGTGAACGTTGGAAATTTAAAAGTTTGACCGAGCGTGGACCTTGTGGTTACCAGACTCGGATTGGGGTTTCGGGAGTTGGAGTAGATCCATTGTGTCATTTGTGACTTGTGTGCAAAATTTGAGGTCAATTGGACGTGATTTGATAGGTTTTGGCATCAGATGTAGAAGTTAGAAGTTCAAAACTTCATTAGGCTTCAATCGACGCGAGATTCATGGTTTTAACATTGTTTGATATGATTTGAAGGCTCGACTAAGTTCGTATTATATTTTAGGACTTGTTGGTATATTTGATTGAGATCCCGGGGGCCTCGGGCGGAGTTCGAACAATTAATGAATCAAGGTTTGGAATTTAAAGACTGCTGAAACTGGGAGGCTTTTGGTGTGTTCGCACCTGCGAGGGTATTAGTCGCAGGTGCGACTGGAGTGGCGCAAAAGCAAGGTTGGTTTAACTTTAGGAGTATCGCAGGTGCGGAGGAAGGAGCACACCTGTGAGTCCGTAGAAGCGAAATGGCGGTCGCAGGTGCGGAAATTGGAACTTGGCTCTGGGCGCGCAGAAACGGACACGGGACCGCAGGTGCGGTCTCGCAGGAGCGAGTCTTTGGTCGTAGAAGCGGAAAGTCGGGGATTGAGTGTAAGACTGCAAGTGCGAATTTTTAACCGCAGAAGCGGCTAAATGGACTGTAGAAGTGAAACCACTGGCAATGCATATTAATTCAAGGGTTCGCGATTTTTATCATTTTTAGACTTAGCAAACTCGTTCTAAGGCAATTTTGAGAGGGATTTCTGTTATATCTTGTACTTTTCTACGTTGGATTTGTCATAAGATAATTGACATCAGTTCAAGGACAAGATTACTTTGAGGTTATAAGTATTATGCTGTTTTAAACAAGTGATAAGTAAATTCGTGAAGGTGACAGAGTAAGCGAATCGAAGAAAATGAGTTTCGTCGAAGTTTGACAATTTGGGATAAAATACGGTCCAAGCTATAATACCCCGTATTTATGGACTATTGCTATATAAAGTACCACATGACCATGATAGTAAGGTGTATAAGGTGTGTTAAAAATGAGTAGTATTTTAAGTAATTTGAGATAATTCTTCATTATGTGGATAATTGGTTAATTATTGATTTGAGTGGGAAATTAACTAGAAATTTGTGGATAAATATTTAAGTGAGATTCTTGAATAATTATAAAGGGGCAACATCTACGTGGGATTTTACAAATTTGGCAGTAAATTGCCATCTAGTCTTGTGCTTAAGGAGGTGGTGGATTATTTAGAGGATTTTGGGACTAAGTCATCACATAAGTGGGGGCCCACACCCACTAGGATAAAAGGCCTTTCTAATTCATAAAATGGAGATGCCTATATCTATAATATAATGGAAAGCTTCAGCCAATTCATACAAGTTATATGATAGCAACGTGATTTGCTAAAACAAAATTCATACAAGACTACTTAGTACTATAGCACGTGAGATTTGCGATTCTAAGGAAGTACAGTGTAATCTTTTTCAAGAATATCATACGAATTTTTTCTCTAATTTGGTCCGCTGTTACGCGTTTTTGCAAAAGACGTGTGTTAGAGGGATTGTCAAGAGAATCGGCTCAGGTATGTTAAGGCTATCCCTTCTTTCTTTTGGCATGATCCAAGCAACGATATGTAAATGAAATGCTATTCCATAAGTGGTTCTACTCTTAGCAGTTAAGGATGTCTATGTTATTCATTCATGTAAAATGATATTCAAGCACGTCTAAGTATGTTCCTGAGTCACTATTGAGGTATAAGATAAATATGTTAATATTTATAATATAGTGATACATGCATATTCATTTACCACCGTGCTACGGTAGGTTGGGCAATCATGCATATTTATTTACCTCCGTGCTACGGCCGGTTGGGCAGTCATGCATATTTATTTACCACCGTACTACAGCTGGTTGGGCAGTCATTTATTTACCATCAAGCTACGACTAGTTGGGCAGACATGCATCTTCATTTACCACCGTGCTATTGCCGGTTAGGCAGTCATGCATATTGATTTACCACCGTGCTACGGCCGGTTGGGTAGTCATGCATATTTATTTACCATCATGCTACGGCCGGTCGGGCAGACATGCATCTTTATTTACCACCGGACTACGGCCGGTCGGGCAGATACCACTAATCAGCTGGGCAGTCATGCATCATAAGATATAGATAATAGTATACAAAAGAAGCATTATATATATAAGTATAATAAGTATGCATATACGGTGGCACTTTAGAGATTCGGGTTGATTCTTATATGTCTTTAATTAATGTTGACTTATTGTTATGTTTCAGTTTCATCTTACATACTCGGTACATTATTTGTACTGGCGATCTTTTGTTGGGGACTCTGCATTCATGCCTGTAGGTATAGATAATCATATTGATGAGCTCTCATAGTAGATGAGGTTAGCATTCAGCGAAGGATCAGTAAGACTCCACCTCATTCGGAGTGCAACCGAGTCTATAAGTCATCGTGTTAGAGTTTTGTTACATACTTATGGGTAGGCTGGCACCCTGTCCCATTTGATGTCAAATAATCTTAGAGGCTTTGTTGATAGAGGTTCATTTTGTACAGTATGTCAGAGGCCTTGACGGCCTAGATGTATTCATGTTTTAAGAAAAGATGGTTCATTGATATAGTTTTTTCCCACTTACAGTTATACATTACGAGTTGTGGTCCATTTATAGTTATACATTACGAGTTGTATCCCATTTATAGTTATACATTACGATTTGTGGCCCACTTATAGTTATATATTACGAGTTGTGGCCCACTTATAAATATACATTATGAGTCGTGGTCATGTTGGCCCATGATAGTTACAGAATAAAAACAAATGAGTTATATAGTGATTCTCTCGGGCTAGTACAACACCGGGTACAAGCCACGCCTCCCCAGGTTGGGGCGTGACAGTTTCGAATGGATTCTTGAGGTAAGTCACTTGTGGTTATTTTTATCAATAATTATGTTTCCCCATTGATTTCCCCACATAGTTTGTGTGTTTTTAGGTGTAATTTTCAGAGTTTGAGGCTAGGAAATTAGAGAGTTTAATTTGCGAATTTGAGTGGCGAGTTGGTGCCAGATTTTAATAATTTTGGTATGGTTGAACTCTTGGTTGAATGAGCTTCCGGATTTTGTAACTTTTATCGGATTTCGAGATGTAGGCTTGGGGGCCGATTTTTGTGTTGACTTTTTGACTTTTGATTAAGAATATAACATTTTTATATGGAATTGATTCCTATAGCTTGAGTTGATTATATCGAATTGTTACTGGCTAAATTCGAGGCATTCAGAGGCCGTTTCGCGAGGCAAGACCTTGTTGGAGTAGATTTTTGCACATTTTAAGGTAAGTAATACTTTTAAACTTAGTTATGAGGGTATGAAACACCAAACTTCGTGTTATGTGATTGATATTGAAGTGACGCACATGCTAGGTGACGGGCGTGTGGGTGTACATCGTAAGAATTATGACTTGGTCGATTCCGTGGAACTGTATAGTTGAATAATCTTGTTGTTATTGTAATTTCACCCATGTGTTAGAGTAATTGAGCTGCCAGTCATGTTTGAAATACTGCTTAGGATCCATGTTGGTACTATTGGGACCCACAGAGGTCGTGTTACATGTTGAATTATTTGCGTAATTTGTCATTTTATACTCAGTCACAACTATTATTTGCATGATACGTCTCAGTCTCTATTGTATTTTATTTGATACATCATATCATCATTGTTTGGGATGATTATTGTGGTTCTGGTGAGTCCGAAAGATTGGAGAGATTAATGACTGAGTGAAGTTGAGGGTCTATTATGACGATATTCATGGGATCGGGCTGCACGCCGCAACAGGCTTTATCAATTCATGCCAGGATTTGGCTTATTATAGTGCTTGGGATGGATCGTCCCCTCCGTAGTCTGCACATCCACAGTAGGCGCAATGCTACCAGTTATTTATATTTGGGCTGGATCTGCCCTGGTTTATTTACATTTTGGGCTGGATTTGCCCTGGTTTATTTGCATTTGGGCTGGATCTGCCCTGTTCTGTGTTGAGTTTTATTACAAAACCTGAAAACATGTCTAAATTCTTGTACCATTACTTGTAGATTATGAATTTCTGAGATGTTACTGTCGTATTTTCCGTAAATATCTATAATGTTAATACTGCATGTGAACTGTAATACTCAAACTCGTCACTACTTTCAGTCCAAAGGGTAGATTTGTTACTTATTGAGTTGGTTATACTCACGCTACACCTTGTACATCGTGTGTAGATATAGGTGCTTCTGGACACGGCAGTTGCTGATTCACAGAGTTCAGACTTTCGGAGATCATCGAGGTAGCTGCATGACGTCTGCAGACCCTGACTCTCCTCCCCTATCTTTCAGTTATTTATTCAGTTCTACTTTCTTGACAGTGTACCAGACTATGCCATTATATAAATGCTCATGTACTAGTGACACCCCAGTTTTGGGTGAAACTTATGTTTTGAGTTATGATATTCTATCTCGTTTTTGTGAGATTCTCATTTATTTAGCTGTTCTTAGTATATTTCAAAGTGGAAAGTGTTAGAAATGTCTGAGTAGTCGGCTTGCCTAGTACCATGATAGGCGCCATCATGACAGGTTGGGTTTTGGGTCGTGACATTACCTCAGTGGAGGTTTATTTGTACTGAATATTTCTCAAGGGATTACCAATAATGCTAGTACTTCCAATTCGTCTTATATTTCTTAGTCTGTTGATTTTGTGGCATGGTAGATTAGGTCATGTTAATATTGTTTTTATTAAAAGACCTAGAAAAATAGAATTCATTCTTGTAGTTAATATTGATAATTTTTCTAAATGTCTTGTTTATGTAGAAGCAAAACATACGAGAAATCCTTTTAAGAATATAACTAGTAGAAAGACAGAATTGCTTGAACTAGTGCATTCATACTTAGAAAATTTCAAGAATATTGTTAGTAAGGATGGAAAGAAATTCTACATCACTTTTGTAGATGAGTTTTCTTATGGTATATCTTCTTAAGTTAAAAGATAAGGTTGAAATCATAGTTTTGAAATACAAAGTAGAATTAAAAAATTAATTAGACAGAAAAATCAAAAGACTTAGGTCTGACAAGGGTGATGAATATAGTACTAATACTCTAGAAGCCTTTTTTAAGAAAAATGGAATTATACATAAGGTTAGTGCTCCCTATACTTCCCAACAAAATGGTATAGCCGAATGAAAAAATCGAACCCTTAAGGTAATGATGGATTCTATGCTTTTGAATTAGGATTTATCTGATAATATATGGGGGGGGGGAAGATATTTTATCTACATGTTATATTCTTAATGAAGTCTCTCATAAGAAGTAAGATAAAACTTCGTATGCATTACGAAAAGAGTTTGCCCCTAACTTGAAAATTCTGAAAGTGTGGGGGTGTTTGGCTAAGGTTATTCTACCTAATTCTAAACAAGTAACTATTGTTAAATCTAAGTTTATTTTAATGATGCAAAATAACGAATTACTCTTTATGTGTAGAAATAGTCCTTGAGCAATGGAAAAGAAGCATAGAAGAATCAATATGAAAAAGGAAGGAGTAGTGGAAAATCAAAGACGAAATCAGTCAAGGTTTTAGCATGAGATCAAGGAGGATATTATAAGAAGGACCACAATCAAAGGAAATCAAGGGCACGAAATTATGCACTAAAGATTCCTCCATATAAGGACGTCAATTGAAGAAGAAATCAAGGGATTTTGATTTGATATTTCTGATAACGGGAATATCCACTCAACAAAGGAAGAAATAAATCAAGATCACAGGTCAAGATAAATCAACAGAAGAAATATTCTATAATTGGAAAGAATCAATCTAGGATTCCTTTCTGAGATCAACTCACTTGGGTTTGCAACCTCTCAAGATTCACAAGACATGAAGGGTTCACGAAGTATAAACGACCACTGCACCAGCTTTGAAGAGACATACTTTGAACGAACCACTATCACTTTTTTTGTTTTACTCCAACCAAGCATTGTAGTTCACTTTAGATTTGATGTGTAATTAGTGAGAGAATAAAAAGAGAAAAATACCGGCGAGGCATTGTATCAAGAAGCGAAAGTTGACATAGTGACTAGCTATTGGAGTAAAGCTACATCAACTCTCTTATATCGAGAAACTTCAAATACTGAAAGAGAACACCCTTGCAGCCTAAGGGAACTGGACGTAGGATTCACATTGAATCCGAACTAGTATAAAACTTCTGGTGTCTTTAATTCCTGTATTTTATTTCTTTTTTATTTATATTATGTTCTTACCTTCAGTCGACTAATTAGTAAACTAGTCAACTACTTAGGGTACAAAAAGAAAAATCGATAATTCACCCCCTCCCTCCCCCTCTTATACCTTAAATTGGTATCAGATCAGGCCTTACACTTTTATCTTTTGCTTAACAGCTAGTGAGAAAAGATCATGTCAAACTAAGTAATTATTGGAGCACTTTTTCAAGAAGGGACATCGCAAGTAAGGCCACTATATTTCAATGGACAATGCTTCTCGCAATGGAAAGTGCGCATGTAAATTTATGCAAAGTCCTATGATGTCAAAGTATGATGTGTTATCAAAAAGGAAAATTATCCAATGCTAGTAGTAGCTCAACCACCCGATGATCCTGAAGATATAGATGAATACACAGATGAGCAAATAGTTGTCGCTCAACATAATATTAAGGCACGAAACTTGTTTTATAATGCTATAAGTGGAGAAGAATATGAAAAAATTTCAAGTTGTGATACCGCCAAATAAATGTGGGACAAACAGGAAGTTATCTATAAAGGAACCAGCAAAGTGAAAGAAACTCGGATAAACCTGTTGGTTCACGATAATGAACTCTTCCAGATGAAATAAGGAGAGTCCATTGAGGAGATGTTTGCAAGATTCAGTAAAATTATTAGTGATCTAAAAGCCTTTCGTAAACCTTACTCAAGTGATGATCAAGTTCAAAAAATCCTGAGAAGTTTACCTACCACATGGCAGACAAAGAAAAAAAAGAAAACAATTGCTTTCAAGACTACTACTGAAGGACCTAAAAATCATATTGATGATGATCCAGAAGCTCTTGAAAAAGAAATTTTCATGGTATCAAGAAACATGAATGGATTATGAGAAGATACAGAAACATAAAAAAAAGGAAAGATGTCATCCAGACGAACCAGGCAATACAATGAACAAACCAAAAATGATGAAAAGTGTCTTAAGTGTGAAAGGTATGGTCATATTCAAGCTGAATGCCCAGACCTTAAAATAAAAGTCTCCAGAGGGTTCAATAAAAATAATTCCTTCAGAATCTGGAGTGATGAAGATAGCTCAGAACATAAAGAAATAGCAAATTTGTGCTTGATGACTATTTTGGAAAATGATATGAACAAATATTCTAGTTGTTGGACTAATGAAGATACATCAGACGATGAATGCAAAGAAGACATTGAAATTTTTTTCATGGCACGAGGTGAAGCAAGCGAGGAACACCACAAAAAGTCGCAAAGAAAAATAATATTTAGACAGTGCGTGTTCCAATCACATGACGAGTGACAAAAATCTGTTTAAAGAAGTCACAAAAATAAATGGAGGAAATATCAAATTTGATGATGATTCAAAAAGAAAGATAGTTGGTACCAGCACAGTTTCATTCAACAATAATTGTGATATTACAGAGGTATATCTTGTAGATGGACTTAACTATAATCTCTTAAGTATAAATCAGCTATGCGATTCGGGATACGAAGTAAAATTCAATAAAACAGAATGTGCCATTAAAGATGAGACAGGTAAAATCATTCTTCAATGTAAAAGGTATGAGAATGTTTATATTCTTGATGGCATTGAAAATCTGGATAGTCATATTTGTTTAGCATCCATATTTGATGATCCATGGCTTTGGCATAAAAAGCATGGTCATGCAAACATGTATCTAATTGAAAATCTCTCCAAACATGATTTAGTTATTGATCTTCCCAACTCAATTTTTCTAGAAATTATGTATGCGATGCATGTCAGATTGGAAAACAAACTAGAAACTCTTTCAAAACCAAAGACATTGTGTCCATTACCAAGCCTTTACAATTTCTTCATATGAACTTGTTTGGACCCACTAGAACTACCAGCATTAGAGGTAAATGATATGCTTTTGTTATTATTGATGACTACTCACGTTATACATGGATGCTTTTCTTATCTCATAAAGATGAAGCATTGAGAAACTTTGAGATTTTCTATAAAATAATTGAAAGAGAAAAAGGTATCTTATCATAACTATCCAAAGTGACCATGGAAGAGAATTTGAAAGCAAAGCTTTTAAGAACTCTGTAATGATCAGGGTTATACTCACAATTTCTCAGTCCCAAGATCACCCCAACAGAGTGGGTAGTTGAGCGTAAGAATCAAGCTCTACAAGATATGGCCAGAACAATAATATAAGAACATTCATTGCCAAATCATTTTTGGGCAGAAGCAGTAAGTACAACATATGATATTCTCACTACATGTCTCATAAGACCCATTTTGAAGAAGACTCCATATGAATTATGGAAAGGCAAAACGCCTAATATAGTCTACTTTCATCCGTTCGGAAGTAAGTGTTTCATCCACAATAAGGGTAAGGATAACCTTGGAAAATTTGATCCAATGAATGATGAAGGCATTTTTCTTGGTTACTCCATTAATAGTAGATCATTTAGAGTTTACAACAAACGTACTTTATCTGTAGAAGAATCGGTGCATGTTATATTTGATGACAATAACATTACAGCTGAGAAAGGAATCATTACAGGTGATGAAGATATCAGTCAAGAAGTACCACAGGCAAACAAGTCACAAAAGTTGACTGATAGCACAATCATAGTCACAGAGTTGACTAGTGAACCTATGAGCAATCCTACTGAACCACAAAAGGAGTCAACTATTTCTAGAGTTGGAAAGCGACCAAATGAATGGATAACCAAAATAGAGTACCCTCAAAAGTTCATCATAGGGGATCCAAGCGAAGGAATAAAAACTAGAGGATCTCTCAAAAAGAAGACAAATATTACACTCATCTCACAAGTAGAACTAAAGAAAGTTGATGAAGCCCTAAAAAACTCCAGCTGGATACAAGCTATGCAGGACGAACTCGATCAATTCGACAAGAATCAAGTCGAGAAACTAGTACCTAACCCAGCAAATACTAATGTAGTTGGAACAAAGTGGGTATTCAGAAACAAGCTAAATGAAGAAGGTGGAGCTAAATATTGGAGTCGGGTGTCTATCTAAAGCGGAGTTGTGTATTTGCTGTTAATTGCACTTCTACATAGTTATGGTTTTGATTATGATTCTAATTTTATAAAAATACAATGCTCAATTAAACTAAAATAAGATAAGGTTAAACTATTGCGAGTTGTTCAAATGATTAAAAGGCACTAGGGTAGCGACTTTTGCCTAGGTGGTCAATTGACGGATTCTTGAGCCTAAAACTAGATTGTCACATTTGGGGAGTATGATATAACCATTACACGATTCTACTCACTCTATACCTCTCGGTAGTTCGAGTGATTTTGCCCGAATTGACTTTCTCAAGACCAATTGGGTATGCAAATTTGCACAAGCAATCAATGTTCAAGTCGGGTATTACTATCTCTAGGTTTAATCCTTTAATTGGAGCTATCAATCTCTTGAGTACGCCCCAATTCCTTGTTGGACTAATTTCATGGACTTAGGCTCTCTTTCTCAAGAAGAGCCAAAATCTACTAGGCATAAACTAGTGTTTGCAACCACCAATTCACAATTAAAACCCTAAATTAGCTCAAATATCAAACACCCATAGACAATCAAACATCAAAACAAAAGACCCATCAATTACCCACACTAGGGTTGAGCCACAACCCTAGCTTATAGGTCTAGCTACTCATAATTAGAGAAGAAAACAAGGAAATAGATGAAGAGAAACTCATAATAATTAATTACTAAATTAAACTTGAAGATTCAATGTTGAAATCACGCTAAAATTACTCGACATAGCTAAAAGAACGAAGTCACGAGCGCAGCTCTTGATAAAAACTATTTGATAACCTAAAAATGGGAAAAGAATCTATTTATACTAGGCTGAAAAATCTGGATAAAAATACCCCTGCGGGGCTAGTGCGGCCGCACTAAGGCTCTGAACTTGAATACTCAATCCTCTGGACTTGGGGAATGCGGACCGCACGAATTCGAGTGCGGTCGCGGTAGCTTCCATTGCGGTCCGCACAAAAAAGACCGTGGACCGCATTGACTTCAACCTCCAAAACACCACCTCTCTGATCCTTGGCTCCGCGGACCGCACTAAATCGAGTGCGGCCGCAATGATCCTAATGCGGACTGCACAAAACCCCTTGCGGCCGCATTGTCTTTTGGCCTGAATAACAACCTCTCTGAACTTCACTTGTGCGGACCACATAGAATGGTATGCGGCCGCACTGACCCTGTTTGACTGAGCTTTGTCTTGTTTTGGTACTTGTGCAAGCTTCACTCCTTTTTGAGCTAGTTTTTGACATCTTGTCACCTTGTTGAACAAACCTGCAATCAAGCACAACTTGCGAGCCTTTGGGACTATTTTGTGCACATTTCTAATCAAAACTTAAGCAAGAAGGAGTGTAAAATGCATCATATTTCCTAGTTATCAACTTCCCCAAACTTAAGATTTTGCTTGTCCTCAAGCAAACAAAATAATACCCACCCCTTAAGAGAAAATCCAAGAAATTCAGTTGTCCTAAAGTGAACTCATCTAGCATCAATTGGGACTAACAATTGCCCTCAATACAAATGAATCATTAACAACATTTACTCTTTTAAACACCATGGATTAAGTGTGATACAAGAGCATCAATAGTTTACTCAACACATTAAAGAACTCTTTCTATTACTTTGGTCATTGTGGAACCCAAACTGACACATCCTCAACTCTCCCTAAGCAAACCTCACCTTTAGGATAGTGGCACTCAGAACGAGGTTAATGAAAATACACTCATCTCTCTCAAGGAAAAGTCAGAAGTCCGGCTCTAAGTACCATATGCTTGCCCCTTATGTGAGTCACCACTAATGTAAGCTTCATTCAACTCAAGATCATATAGGGCTTTTGTGGAGACATGGTGAAGGTTTTTAGTTTAAGGTAGGAAATGTTTGGTCTAAGTAGGTTCCATATTCCCTTAAGCACTTCTTTTGTTTCATTTTGGCACATATTCACTTGACTTTTTAAGTCATTTCACTTCTTTCTAAGGGGTTAGAGAGACACACTGACACTCTTTCTTGTTCATTTCAAATCTTTTCTCCTTTCTCAACTTTCCACACCTTTCATTCTTTGTTTTTCTTGAATCCCTTTATTCATTTCTATATTGACATTTTTTGTCTTTTTGCTTTTCTTTCTTTTTCATTGCCTTTCCTTTTCTTTATTTTGTGCCTTTTTACCATTTTGTTGCAATCCTCGTCTCTCCCCCCAAACTTATACTTTTGCCATGTGCTAAGAAAAGATCGGGTGCCAAGAGAGGGTATCTTTTAGAACGGCTAAAGGCTTGTATTATGGTTCCTGAAGGAAAAAGGTCTAAGGCTCAAAAGGGTTGACTATGGATTTTATCATTGTTAGGCTATGGAAGTGTTCAAGCTATCATTTGGATCAAGGAGAGCCTATAATCATGTCTCAAGTCAAAATTCACTTAGGATTTCGCATCAACAAACATTCAGGGCAAGTTCTAGACCAATGGCTCAGGACTTGGACTTGCAATGCAAATTTCTCACCACACAAGCTATGGGATCGCTAAAGACACAGAGTTGGGAACCCACAACAACCTTAGATAAGATTTGAGCACACAATGGTTTCGAAAAACCACTTGATGATTATCGGCCAACACAAGATTCTCAAGGTCACAACTTTCACCATCCTATACACAACGATTTGTTTTTTACCATAAGATCAAAGGCAAATGTGCTAGGCCCAAGTGAAGCTTTGCTTGAGGCACTCTTAACCACTAACTACTAAAAAACAAAAAGAAAGAAAAAAACAGACTCAAACCCTTAAGAAGGTAGTCATGCCATCCATCATCGGGAAGAGCTACCCGGTTCACACAAATTCCACCTTTGGAAAGAACCGTGGCATTAAAACCAAAGGCTTATTGCAAAATCCAAAACAAGAAGCTACGAACACAAATAAAAATCTAAGAAAGAAAAATTTCGGAAAGTAAAATGAATATATACAAGAGGGGTTTGATCGAATATACTATAAGGGGGATGAATTTATCCAATGTAACATAACTTTTATATACAGACCCAAAGTGAAAAGTACGAAAAATGTAATGAAGTGATAAAATTATATACATACCAAAGATGAAAAAGGAAAGAAAGAAATAATAAAATTTGTCATGTATGTACAATCATCCAATCAAATCAAAGTAGGGACTACCCCATCAAATGAAAGTTGGCATTGTCCTCAATGCCAACTAAGCAAAATAAGCACCAAAAATAAAGGGAAAAGGATACAGAAACTCCCTATGGCCCATCTGTCTGCATGGGATCCTGAGTGGTCCATGGGTCCTCTGTAAACTAGGGAACCTGAGACTGGCTCCCTATGACCTATGGCTCTACTGGGACATGTGCCTGGACCTGGACCGAGGCCTGGGCTAAGTCTTGGGGCTGGCTGGAGGAATCTCCCTGCAGGTCCTCCAACTATATGACTGTGTCATCTGCATGGGGAATCACCCTCTTCCTCTTGGGAGGCCTCTCTGACTGCACTGGCTGGGGATGGGCTGTTGGCACCGATTCATGTAACAATAAATTCAAAGGCAAGTGATCAGCCTTCAACCTGTCAACCTCAACCTGCAACTCCTTCACGGACTCCTTGGAAGACAGAGTCTTCCTCATCTTCTTAGCCTCCCTAGCAAGCTCCTTGAGAGCCTTTCCATGAGAATCTACAGCATTCGTGAACACTTTCTGAGTATCAAGGATCTTCTTCTGGTTGTCCAGAATATCTTTGAGAGCGTCCTCAATAGACTGTGGGACCTGTAGAGGCGGAGGTGCTAACGGGGATGCCACTGTAGTAGTAAGGACAGACAACTTAGAGGAAGCTGTCTGCATCCAGTTATTGATACTGAGAAGGGCTTGGCTCAGATGGTGGGCAGTCACTGGGTAGGTCGGGATGGAGGGTATGTCTGGAACTGCCGAAGTGGATGGACCAAGGGGCATGTCCGCTGAGGTGGAAAAAGGCTGAGTAGGAGCCACTACCACTACTGGCTCTTCAGACTGGCCATTGAAGCAGTGGCTATTACCTTGTAGTTCTTGCCTTTAGGATTGTCATCATCCTGCATGCTGTACCATGAGAACTGTGCCTTTGCTTTCACTTCGACATCAAATTTCTGCTTTTCTACCTCTAGGTCCCTGAAGTACATGGTTAAGAAGCTGGGGAAGGGGTAGTTTCTGTCACCTTCACTCACTACCTGCGTAATAACCCGAGATATCACATTCCTTATGTTAATCAGGTACCCCGCCATAACTGATGCTACCAGTATCGCCCTATGAAGAGGGAGTGAGCTGTCGTGGGTAGTGGGGTCCAGTCTACTGCACAAGAATGTCTCCCACCCCTTAGCCTCGAAATTTAAACTTCTCCTTAAGATCTTCACTCCCGCATTCAACCAATCGATGGTGGTACCTGTGATTGCCAATTACTGTGCCAACCAAGGATGGGCCTCCTCACCTAATGCCATCTTCTCTAGATACAGTGATTCATCCTCCTCATTGAAGCCCAAGTAGTCATTTATTACTTTCCCATCAAATAACACTTTCAAATTCCAAACCTTGGTCACTTTGGTGCCCTTCTTGATGTGGGCAGCATTGGTGTAGAATTCCTTAACCAGGTGCTCGTTTGCATCCACACAGTTTCTTAAGAAGTACTCCCATCCCACTCTCTCTCTGAACTATCTTCTCACATTGGGGTTGCGAGGTAAGAGGTCTCTATCCACAAAACTTCGCTCCGGAATCAATTTCCTCGCAGGCCACCATTCTCTGAACTTATGGCAGGTCACCTCACTCACAAAACGGTCTTGCCACACCTCTGGGTTTCTAGTTCTCGCTACTCCTCCCACTTGAGGTTCACCCCCTTCTCCTACTGTCTCTTCATCTCCTACTGCCTCTTCTTCTCCTTCTGCACCCTCTTTGGATAATGAAGTTGTGGGAGAGGTGGAGTATTCATTTCCACTACTGGCAACTGAGCCCCCAAATGACTCAGAAGATACACGCACTGAAGCTTGGGTAGTGGGGAAAGGTGGATGACGTATCTCTCATTCTGTTTCTCTCTGGCCAGTCAGCAATATACTTTGGCACTGAATCTGATGATGCCTCCCCGGAGGGCTCGTACTCACTCCCCGCCTGATCAATAGTCCTATCAGCAGCTCTGATGAGTTTCCTTGTGTTTTTTATGTTTTGTCGGGCTTGGGGGGTCAACTTTATCATCTTTTGTTTCCCACCCCGGGAGGACTCTCCTCTACCTGCTTGTTTAGCACCCTTGCCTCTCTGTTTCACCATTGTTTGCAAACAAATTCAATCATGCTTTGTTAGTATCCATATGATCAATGTAATTCAATGTCGCAGAAAAATCTTGCAGACAGTTCAAACTTGCAGAGTGCGGACCGCACAAAATGCAGTGCGGCCGCAGAGAGGCCAATGCGGACCGCACAAAATGGCACCGCGGTCTTCATCGAGGTGGGATTCAGACTACCCACTCTCTGAATAAATGCACCGCGGACCACACAAAATGGTAATGCGGTCCGCATTGAGGCACCGCGGACCGCACAAAATGCAATGCAGCCGCGGTCCTCAATGATCAGGTTTCAGAACTTTTAACAATGCGGTCTGCACAAAATATCATTGCGAACCGCACAAGCGCACCACCGACCGCACTAAACTCCACTGCAGCCCGCACTGAGTACCAAAGAACAACACCAACCTAGGGTTCATGAAATGTTCGATTTAAGCCCAATTTTTCACTAATTAAAGAGTCCCTTAGTGTTTGCCTAATAAAACAACCTAATCCTAATTTAAACAAGAAATTAACTAACCTAAGATACCAAATCGAAAGAAATACGGGAAAGGCAAGAAGGAAACACAAGAAAAACAAAAACTAAAAGAAAAAAAATAAATTAAATAACTAAAAAGAAGTTAAAGTTACCAGATGTGAGAAGTACTGAAGATTAATCGAGACTATGCAGATGAATTCGTGCAATTTTACTGATGAACAGTGATTTCTAGGGCTTTGAGAGTAAAGATCGAAAAGTTCAACCGGTGGGCCTAAGGTACTATTTATAGAAAAAGTCCTAGGGTCCAGCTTACCTATCCACCACGGACCACACAAAATGCAGTGCGGTCCGCACCACACGGAATTATAAAAGTTTGAGAAGGCAACCACTGCGGTTCCCACAAAATGCTTTGCGGCCGCAGTGGTCCACCGCGGACCGCACAAAATGTAATGCGGCCGCGGTGGCAGACTTCAGAGAGTTGGTTTTTACATCCATCATCAGTGCGGTCCACACTGATTTTGTGCCCCCGTACTAAGTTCTTTGTGGCCGCACGAAATGTAGTGCGGTCCGCATTGCAAACTTCAGAGACTTGAACAATTTTTTTCCACTTTGTCCTGCACTACATCAACACAATTCTGTAGCATGTCACAACCAGTCAGTCCAAAAATAAGTCCTATACTACAATGAAAATCAAAGAAAAATAAGAAGAAGAACACATGGGTTGCCTCCCACGAAGCGCCTGATTTAACGTCACGGCACGACGCAGGTTACCATCAAATCATTTGAGATAAAGAAGTGTCACCACGTGGCTGTCATCAATTTTTCCCAAGTAGTGCTTGACCCTATGCCGATTCACTCTGAAAATTTCTCCATGTTTGTTCTTTAAATCAAGTGCACCAAACGGGGCCACACACACCACTTCAAAAGGTCCACTCCATTTTGACTTAAGCTTTCCCAGAAACAGACGTAACCGAGAATTGAACAAGAGAACCAAATCACCCACTTTGAACTCCTTGCTACGAGCATATTTATCATGAAGTTACTTCATCTTGTCCTTGTAAAAGGAAGAACTGGAGTAGGCATGAAATCGTAATTCATCAAGTTCATTAAGCTGCTCCACACGAAGATTTGCTGCCACATCCCATTCAAGATTCAACTTTCTCAAAGCCCACATGGCCTTGTGCTCTAACCAAACCAGTAGATGGAAAGCTTTACCAAACACCAACTGATACAGAGACATACCAATCGGAGTCTTGTAAGTCGTCCTATAAGCCCATAGAGCGTCATCCAACTTCTTTGACCAATCGGTCCTATTAGCATTGACCGTCTTTGACAATATACTCTTGATTTCCCTATTGGAGACTTCAACTTGATCACTTGCTTGAGGATGATAGGGAGTGGAAACTTTGTGATTGACACCATACTTTGCAAGCAAAGTGTCAAAAGCTCTATTGCAAAAATGAGACCCCCCCCATCACTTGTGATTGCACGAGGAGTACCAAACCTTGTAAAAATGCTCTTCTTGAGAAATGCAACAACACTCCGGGCCTCATTGTTGGGCAAAGCCACGGCTTCAACCCACTTGGAAACATAGTCAACCGCCACAAGAATGTATGTGTTCCCACACGAGCTAACAAAAGGGCCCATAAAATCAATGCCCCATACATCAAAAATATCAACCTCAAGAATGGTATTGAGAGACATCTCATCTTTCTTCGAAATTCCACCCGCTCTTTGACATTCATCACACCTCTTTACTAGTTCACTTGCATCTTTGTACAAAGTTGGCCAATAAAACCCACAACTAAGAACTTTGGAAGTCGTCCTCCCCCCGCCATGATGGCCATCATAGGGAGAGGAATGACAAGCCTCCAAGATGCTCAATTGCTCTTTCTCCAGGACACACCTTCGGATCACACCAAGACTTTTTGGGTTCCACAAGGACCAAAGTAATAGAAAGAGTTCTTTGATGTATTGAGTCAACTCTTGATGCTCTTGTGTCGCACTTAATCCATGGTATTTAAAGGAGTAAATGTTGTTAATGATTTATTTGTATTGAGGGCAATTGTTAGTCCCAATTGATGCTAGATGAGTTCACTTTAGGACAACTGAATTTCTTGGATTTTCTCTTAAGGGGTGGGTATTATTTTGTTTGCTTGAGGACAAGCAAAATCTTAAGTTTGGGGAAGTTGATAACTAGGAAATATGATGCATTTTACACTCCTTCTTGCTTAAGTTTTGATTAGAAATGTGCACAAAATAGTCCCAAAGGCTCGCAAGTTGTGCTTGATTGCAGGTTTGTTCAACAAGGTGACAAGATGTCAAAAACCAGCTCAAAAAGGAGTGAAGCTTGCACAAGTACCAAAACAAGACAAAGCTCAGTCAAATAGGGCCAGTGCGGCCGCACACCATTCTGTGCGGTCCGCACAAGTAAAGTTCAGAGAGGTTATTATTGAGGCCAAAAGACAATGCGGCCGCAAGGGGTTTTGTGTGGTCCGTATTAGGATCATTGCGGCTGCACTCAATTTAGTGCGGTCCGCGGAGCCAAGGTTCAGATAGGTGGTGTTTTGGAGGTTGAAGCTCAATGCGGTCCGCGGTCCTTTTTGTGCGGACCGCAATGGAAGCCACCGCGACCGCACTCGATTTCGTGTGGTCCGCATTTCCCAAGTCCAGAGAGTTGAGTATTCAAGTTTAGAGCCTTAGTGTGGCCGCACTCATTTTTATACGGTCCGCAATATCCCCGAGGGGTATTTTTGTCCAAATTTTTCAGCCTAGTATAAATAGATTCTTTTCCCATTTGTAGGTAATCAGATAGTTTTTTATCAAGAGCTGCGCTCGTGACTTCGTTCTTTTAGCTATGTCGAGTAATTTTAGCATGATTTCAACATTGAATCTTCAAGTTTAATTTAGCAATTAATTATTATGAGTTTCTCTTCATCTATTTTCTTGTTTTCTTCTCTAATTATGAGTAGCTAGACCCATAAGCTAGGGTTGTGGATCAACCCTAGTGTGGGTAATTGATGAGTCTTTTATTTTGATGCTTGATTGTCTACGAGTGTTTGATATTTGGGCTAATTTAGGGTTTTAATTGTGAATTGGTGGTTGCAAACACTAGTTTATGCCTAGTAGATTTTGGCTCTTCTTGAGAAAGAGAGCCTAAGTCCATAAAATTAGTCCAACAAGGAATTGGGGCGTACTCAAGAGATTGATAGCTCCAATTAAAGGTTAAACCTAGAGATAGTAATACCCGACTTGAACCTTGATTTCTTGTGCAAATTTGCATACCCAATTGGTCTTGAGAAAATCAATTCGGGAAAAATCACTTGAACTACCGAGAGGTATAGAGTGAGTAGACTCGTGCAATGGTTATATCATACTCCCCAAATGTGACAATCTAGCTTTAGACTCAAGAATTCGTCAATTGACCACCTAGGTACCCTAGTGCCTTTTAATTATTTGAACAACTCGCAATAGTTTAACCTTAGCTTATTTTAGTTTAATTGAGCATTGTAGTTTTATAAAATTAAAATCATAATCAAAACCAAAACTGTATAGAAGTGCAATTAAGAGCAAATACACAACTCTGCTTTAGATAGACACTCGACTCCAATATCTAGCTCCCTATGAAAATCGATCCTGACCTTAATCGGGTAAAAGCTGCTTCGACCTCTCTCGCTACTCCATAGTAGTGTAGGGTTGGCCTCGATTAACGTTTTGGCGCCGTTGCCGGGGACCACAATGATTAAAGTAATAGAAATAGTTCTTTGATGTGTTGAGTCAACTCTTGATGCTTTTGTGTCTTGATGATTAAAGTAATAGAAATAGTATAGTGGTAAGTATTCCCGCTTGTTACACGGGTGACCCGAGTTTGATCCCCAACAAAGGTGCCAAAACATTGATCGAGGCCAACCCTACACTACTATGGAGTAGCGAGAGAGATCGAAGCAGTTTTTACCCGATTAAGGTCGGGATCGATTTCCATAGGGAGCTAGATATTGGAGTCGGGTGACTATCTAAAATGAATTTGTGTATTTTCTCTTAATTGCACTTCTACACAGTTTTGGTTTTGATTATGATTCTAATTTTATAAAACTATAATGCTCAATTAAACTAAAATAAGCTAAGGTTAAACTATTGCGAGTTGTTCAAATGATTAAAAGGCACTAGGGTAGCGACTTTCGCCTAGGTGGTCAATTGACGGATTCTTGAGTCTAAAGCTAGATTGTCACATTTGGGGAGTATGATATAACCATTATACGATTCTACTCATTCTATACCTCTCGGTAGTTTGAGTGATTTTGCCCGAATTGACTTTCTCAAGACCAATTGGGTATGCAAATTTGCACAAGCAATCAATGTTCAAGTTGAGTATTACTATCTCTAGGTTTAACCCTTTAATTGGAGCTATCAATCTCTTGAGTATGCCCCAATTCCTTGTTGGACTAATTCCATGGACTTAGGCTCTCTTTCTGAAGAAGAGCCAAAATCTACTAGGCATAAACTAGTGTTTGCAACCACCAATTCACAATTAAAATCCTAAATTAGCCCAAATATCAAACACCCATAGACAATCAAGCATCAAAACAAAAGACCCATCAATTACCCACACTAGGGTTGAGCCACAACCCTAGCTTATGGGTCTAGATACTCATAATTAGAGAAGAAAACAAGGAAATAGATGAAGAGAAACTCAGAATAATTAATTGCTAAATTAAACTTAAAGATTCAATGTTGAAATCATGCTAAAATTACTCGACATAGCTAAAAGAACGAAGTCACGAGCGTAGCTCTTGATAAAATACTATCCGATAACCTAAAAATGAGAAAAGAATATATTTATACTAGGCTGAGAAACCTGAACAAAATATCCTTGTGGGGCTAGTGCGAACCGCACAAAAATGAGTGAGGCCGCACTAAGGCTCTGAACGTGAATACTCAGCTCTCTGGACTTGGGCAATGCGGACCGCACGAAATTGAGTGCGGCTGTAGTGGCTTCCATTGTGGTCGGCACAAAAAGGATCGCAAACCGCATTGAGCTTCAACCTCCAAGACACCACCTCTCTAAACCTTGGCTCCGCGAACCACACTAAATCGAGTGCGACCGCAATGATCCTAATGCGGACCGCACAAAACTACTTGTGGCCGCATTGCCTTTTGGCCTGAATAACAACCTCTCTGAACTTCACTTGTGTGGACCGCACAGAATGGTGTTCGGCAGCACTGACCCTGTTTGACTGAGTTGTGTCTTATTTTGGTACTTGTGCAAGTTTCACTCCTTTTTGAGCTGGTTTTTGAGATCTTGTCACCTTGTTGATCAACCCTGCAATCAAGCACAACTTGTGAGCCTTTGGGACTATTTTTTGCACATTTCTAATCAAAACTTAAGCAAGAATGAGTGTAAAATGCATCATATTTCCTATTTATCAGTATGAAACAAAGTATCGTGGAATGATTGAATCTCTATTATATCTAACTGCTAGTCGACCAGATATCATGTTCAGTGTTTGTAAATGTGTCAGGTTTCAGTCTATTCCTAAGGCGTCACACTTAACTGCAGTAAAGCGAATAATTTGCTATCTCATTGAAACCACCTCTTATGGACTTTGGTATCCACGCTCTAATAATTTTAAACTTGAGGGATTTTCAGATGTTGATCTTACTGGTGACAAGGAAGACAGAAAAAGCACACGTGGCACTTGCCAAATTGGGAAAGGCATAAATCTCTTGGAACATTAAGAAACAGGGATCAATAACTCTTTCCATAACTAAAGCAGATTACATTGCAATTGGACAATGATGTGCTCAATTACTCTGGATATCACATCAATTGGTTGACTATGAATTATCTTTTAAACGTGTTCAAATATTGTATGATAGTTCTACTGCTATTTGTCTGTCTAAATATTCATGTGCATCATTCTAGAGCTAAGCATATAGATATTAAGCATCATTTTATTAGAGATCATGTTCTTAATGATAACATAGAGTTATAGTTTGTAAGCTCCACTAATCAATTGGTAGATATTTTTACAAAACCCATGCTTGAAGACAAATTCTGGGCATTACGAGACCCTTTTAGCATTATTTTCATTAATTCATAATTTTAGGGCATGTTTGATATTTTTAATTTTTACCATCTCTCAATCTACATATTTCCTTAAGTGTATAAATGGCATTAACTGTGTCCTTTACTTTTCCTTTTTCATACCTTTTTATGCCTTTTTAGAAATTAGTCGATCATAGTGTTGAATCACTGACGCCTTTTCGTCTGTACTCAACCACCGGTTCTCATCTTCTTAAGCCCAAGTCTCATCAATCTTCCTCACATTGTTTGCATCTCCATTTCTCTGCTCCAAACCCTACTATGGCGAAAAACTCCAAAAACCCCTCTGCTTCAACCAACAAAAGCACTTATTCTAGAGCAAAACCCTCATCTCAACATCCTGAGCCAGTTAATTTATTATCAGACCACTCTAAGGATTTTTCCTCTTCTCAAGATCTCTCAAATGATGTGCGCAGTCTCAACAAAAAATCTCTAGGAAAATGACTCATGGAAGATTCCCCTGAAACCTCCACTCCCAAAAAGCCCGAATTGATCTCTCAAGTTCTCTTGAGTCTGACTTGAATTTTGAGACACACCCAATAGGGATGCCTTTATTGCTTTCAAAGACAAGCCTGTCGCCCATAATTTTTTTATTGATTTAAATGTCGTGGATAGTCTCAACTGCAACGTCAAGGAAATCTTCGACTTTCAGGGGGTAAAAAAACTTTCTCTTCTTGCCTCTCTAGAGGTATATGAACCCCTATTCAAATATTCTATATTAATCTTCGCTCCAGCAAACCTAACAGGTTATAAACCTTATTTCTTGGCAAACACATCATGTTAGACTATGCTCTGTTTGACTCTATTTTTTAGGGTAGTTGTTCTAGTTTCTCTATGCTTTTTAAGAATACCTGGCCTGAGGATTTCGAAATTTGTTTTGATCAAGCAAAAAAATGTACAGCTGAGTCACCCTCTGATTTCCTTCCCAGTCCACTAGGACCCATTGATGTTTGTTTCGAAACTCGTGTCTTATCACATATTGTGTCAACCACTTTTCTTCCAAGAACATGGTTATTCTCTACCTTCTTCCAATGTGATACCTTCCTAGTTTACTATCGTCTGACTAAACACAAGGTCAAGTTATCTTCTTGGGTCATCAATTTTATGATAGAAAGTGCTGATGATCCCACGAGTCTTCCCTATGGTATGGTCATCACCACCTACTAGAAGCCAACAACATATCTCTTGTCGACTATCCTTATATCACTGTCACCAAGTCATACAACTCCAAGGAATTTGCTAGCATGTGATATATTTTTGTAAAGGGAACTTGGGTAAAGAAGAAAGAAGGTGAAGCCAAGAATATCCCCTCCGACTCAAAAGCAAAACCCTCTGTGTCTCTTCCTAGTGTAGGTGATCCTGATCTCTTAGAAAAGCTAGCCTCCATCAACAAATAATTGATTGTCATCAAGGACTCTTTAACCTCTATGCAAAGCACAATTTAAGATGTCCATGGAGTGGCAAAGGAGACAGGCTTTGACGTGTCCAAAATCCGAGTGCAGATTCTCAAGACTGCAGAAAAAGCAGTAAAGGCTTTCAAAGAGGATCACGATAGAATTGATGCGATCTCTGTCATAGTGAATGCTAGTTTTGATCGCCTCAAGGAGACTGTTTGTAATACCCTTACTTACTTTCTACACCGTTGATGCATGGTTGTTTAAAACAATTTGTTTTTGCTTTGCTTCTTTTGAGACTGATGGTTCAGTCATAGGTTGTACTATTAGGACAATTAATTCTAAAGTAAGTTATAACTTTTTGTTGATGCAAAAGGGGGAGAAAAGGAAATAGGTTTAAGGGCAAGTGTTCCTCTGTATTCCTTGTTATGTATGGCTGTTGTATGTTCTGTGTTATGTAAATGTCCTTGTAGATGTTCAACTTGCAGGTACATCATGCAATATAAAATTGAGGGGGACCCGACTACAACCACACAACAGAATGTCCAGCTAAGGAGGAGTTGTCTAGACACATCTAACAATAAACACAAATTGAGGGGGAGTCGACTACAACACACTCAAAGTCGACTGATAAATAGTGAAGTAAACTGAGGCTATTATATTGTTAATCGTCAAAAAAAGGGAAGATTGTTAGATCTAAATTGATTTTAAAAATGCAAAATAACGAATTACTCTTTATGTGCAGAAATAGTCCTTGAGCAATGGAAAATAGGCATACAATAATCAAGATGAAAAAGGAAGGAGTTGTGGAAAATCAAAGGCAAAATCAATCAAGGTTTTGGCATGAGATCAAGGAGGATATTATAGGAAGGACCTCAATCAAAGGAAATTAAGGGGACAAAATTATGCACTAAAGATTCCTCCATATAAGGACATCAATCGAAGCAGAAATCAAGGAATTTAATTTGATATTTCTAATAACGGAAATATCCACTCAAAAAAGGAAGAAATAAATCAAAACCACAAGTCAAGGTAAATCAATAGAAGAAATATTCTATACTTGGAAAAAATCAATCTACGATTTCTTTATGAGATCAACTCCCTTGCGTTTGCAATCTCTCAAGATTCACAAGACATGAAGGGCTCACGAAATATAAGTACCCACTACACCATCTTTTAAGAGACATACTTTGAACGAACCACTATTACTCTTTTTGTTCTACTCCAAACAAGCACTCTAGTTCACTTTAGATCTGTTATGTAATTAGTGAAAAAGAAAAAGAGAAAAACGCTGGTGAGGCATTGTATCAAGAAGCAAGAAGTGACACAGTGATTAAGTTATTGGTGTAAAGCTATATCAACTCTCTTGTATCGAGAAACTTCAAATACTAAAAGAGAACACACTTGCAACACAAGGGGACTGGACGTAGGATTCGCATTGATTCCGAACTAGTATAAAAATCTTGGGGTCTTTAATTCCTGCATTTTATTTCTGCTTTATTTATATTCTGCTCTTACCCTCAGTCGAGTAATTTGTAAACTAGTTAACTACTTAGGATACAAAAAGAAAAATCGACAATTCACTCCCCTCATATACTTTCAACTATTGGACCCAAAACATTTGGTACTATTTTTATTGGTTATGCTCAAAATGGTGATGCATATAGATTTATGTCTTTGAATGATAATTCTATTTGTGAATCTAGAGATGTAAAAATTTTTGAGCATATTTTCAATGAAAAATAATGTGCCTAGTGATGTGTCTAATAATACTTCTACATCTATATTTGTTAATTCTTATATTGTGCCTTCTTTTAGTGTTACTGCTAATGAGCATGAAAAATGAACTTAGAAGTAGTAAGAGACGTAGAATTGAATCTAGCTTTGGTCATGAATTTATCACTACTTTCTTGACTAAAAATATTGATCTTGATGTTTTGAATGATGAATTAGTGTCTATGTAACGATCCGACCGGTCGTTTTGAGCTTTTGTACTTTGATCGCCAGTTCTCGGGCATGACTTGCCCCGTGTAATGTATTATGACTGATGTAGATCGTTGGTTTTGGTTTTCAGGAAAAAAATCGGAATGAATTTGAAGAAACAGTCTCAGTTGAAAGCTTTGAATTTGAAAGGTTGACTAAGAGTTGACTTATTTGTATATGAACTCGGATCGGAAATTTTATGATTTGGATAGTTTCGTTGGGTGATTTATGACTTAGAAGCGCGATCGGAATGCATTTTGGAAGTCCGTGGAAGGATTTGGCTTGAATTAGCAAAGTTAGTATTTTGGCGAATTTTGGTTGATAGGTGAGATTTTGATCCGAGGGTAGGAATGGAATTTCGATAGTTGCTGTAGCTTCGTTATGTTATTTATGATGTGTGTGCAAAATTTCAGGTTATTCGGACATCGTTTGGTCGGGTTTTTGATCGAAAGTGTATTTCGGAAGTTTTTGGAAACTTAGGCTTGAATTCGATGAGTTTTGGGTAATTTGATGTTGTTTGAGATGTTTTGATGATTGGAACAAGTTTGAATGATGTTATGAATTATGTTGGCATGTTTGGTTGGGGTCCCATGAGGCTAGGATAAGTTTTGGAAGAGTTTTTGGAAGATTTTTGCCATTTTGAGCATAAGCATGTAATGATCCAAAGGTCTATTTTTAGTTCTAGAGATCGAAATTTGATTTTGTGACTTCCAGAATTTTGATAATGAATTATAGGACTGATCTGAAAAGTTTGGTCTAATTTCATCAATTCGCGATTGAGTTTTTGACACGAAACATGAGTTAATTGTTTAACGAGCGAAATGGGTATTGAAGTGAGCAAATGAGCTCCGAATTAAGTTTCGACTGAAGGGCTAGGTTCGTATTATTATTTGTGACTCATAGGAATAAGAATCATCGAATTCCGAGTTTGTATGATGGAGTTAGAGCCTTTTTAGTGAAAAGAAAAGCTGCTGCAATTTTCTGGGCAGTTTCTGCATTTTTCGCACGTGTGAACAGTAACCGCACATGCGTGAACAGTATCCATGTACAGTACAATGCACAGTAAACATGAACAGTATCCGTGTACAGTACATATGAACAGTACCCCGTATACAGTACCCGTGAACAGTACCCATGAACAGTAAAATGCATGAACAGTAACCGCGAAAATTTCTGGACAATGTATGATTCGGGCAGTCCGAGAGTTTTCTCATTTTTGGAGTTATGGAGCTCGGATTGAAGCGATTTTAGAAGCGATTTTCACCATATGGATTGAGGTAAGTGTTCTATATCCAAAAGTTATTATATTTAATGATTCCTTGGTTATTTTCATCAAGAATTAGTGAATCAAATGGAAGAAATTGGAGAAAATTTGTAAAGTTTTCAAAAACAAAAAATCTAGATTTGGAGGCCGAATTGTTATCGGAATTTAGTAATTTTGGTATGGTTGGACTCGTGGTTGATGGGTTGTCAGATTTTGTGAGTTTCGTCGAATTCCGAAGCGTGGGCCTGGGGGCCGGGTTTGAGCAATTTCGGGATTTTGATGTTAAATTGGATATTTTCGAGTGGGCTTCGCTCCCTTAGCATATTTTAATGATTATGTACTGATTGTGGCTAGATTTGGAGCATTCGGAGGTCGATTCGTGCGGGCGAGGCATCGCGGGCTAGATTTTGGACCGGATCGAGGTAAGTAATGATTGTAAATACTGTCCTGAGGGTTTGAAACCCCGAATTATACGTCGTTGTGTTACTTTGAGGTGACTTGCACGCTGGATGACGAGCGTGGGGTAGAGCACCGCTGGGGATTGTGACCTAGTCTATTTCGAACGAATATTTTAATGTGTATTTGATAGTTAATTGTTTGACATTATTATATTTTTGGGTAGTATGCCATGTTGGGGCCTTGTGCCGACTTGTTGAGACCCTTAGGGGCATTTTTACTATCTTTCCTCACTCTATTTGTTTGAAAGCATATTCTCACTCATATTTTACATGTTTATTGCTCAAATCTGGCTTTATCACTATGTTCTTAAAATGTGAAAATTATTTTGGGCTGAGTTCCCTGTTTTACTAAGATAGACCGAGGGTCTGATTGTGAGATTGATGACTGAGACAGACTGAAAGTCTGATGGTGAGGTTAATGACTGAGAGAGACCGAGGGCCTAGTTGTGAGGATTATATATCTATGGATCGGGCCGCACGCCGCAGCAATGTATATATATATATATGTATATGGATCGGGCTGCACGCCGCAGTAATGTATATATATATGTATATAGATCGGGCTGCGCGCCACAGCAATATAGCGCTTGGGCTATAGGAGCCCCTCCGGAGTCTGCACACCCCCAGTGAGTGCAGTCAACTATTTATATGGATCGGGTTGTGCGCCACAACGATGCATGGATCGGGCTGCACGCCGCAGCGGTTACTTTGATTTCAGTTATTGTGAGAGATATACGGATCGGGCTGCACACCGCAACGGTTGCTATATGGTACCAATTGAGCGTGAATGCTGAGTGCGAGTACTGATTGGTAAGAGTTGAGTCACGAGTGACAGAGAGGCTAGCCCGAGGGGCGATAGATAGATATATACATGCATATGAGTGATGTTTTTGCCTGAGAGGCCTGTTTATGGACTTATTGATTTCACTCCTCTTTAAAGTGAATTTCTATCGAATATGTTGATTTATCGACTATTTTCACTCATATTTATATTGAACCTCTGTCGAAAATGTGAACAAATATTTTAAAACAACTTTTATTTAAACTAGGGTTTATGAGATGTTCAGAAATTAATCACTGATTTGGCATTGGTTATTTCCACTGAGATTTTTAAGTTATGAAGTGTTTATGATTACTGTTTTGCCCGAGGGGCTGTTTTACAAACTATGTTTTGCCCGAGGGGCCGATTATGGCTTTAATCTCTATTATTATCTTAAATGGTATTGAACCCCTACCGAAACTGCTGGAAAGTATTTCAAAATGATTTTTACTAAAAGCTGGATTTTAAAAGGGAAGATTGACTCGTATTATGATTTGAAGGCCCGTTGTGTTTATTGAACCTAACGTGAATGTGGATTCATTGTTTCCTACTGCTCAGCCTTTATTTACTCTTATTACTTACTGGGTTGGAGTACTCACATTACTCCCGGCACCTCGTGTGCAGATTCAGGTATATCGGAACCCGGTAGCTGGTGTTGATAGCTCAGCCGCGGAGTCATCAGAGTTAGCAAGGTGGCTGCATGACGTTCGTAGCACCGCTTCCTTCCCCTCATTATTGTTACTATATTTAGTACATTTTAGACTTTTGTTATATTCAGACCTTGGTAGTTGCTCATGACAAGTGACACCCCGATGTCGGGCTGGTATTTTATTCCGCACTATTGTTCCAAGATTTTATTACGAAACATTGTTTAATTTAAAGACATAAAATGACTCTTAATGCTCAAAAGGTTAAGGTGAGTGTTGTGTCGGCTGACCTTGTCTTCACGAGAGGTGCCATCACGACCGGACCGGTTTGGGGTCGTGACAGTCTATTTCAGAGCCTAGGTTACATAGGTCTCACAAGTCATGAGCAGGTTTAGTAGAGTCTCGCGGATCTGTACGGAGATGTCTGTATTTATCCTCGAGAGGCTACAGAACCTTTAGGAAAAGCTTCACATTCTTGAATTCTTATCGTGCATCATTGATTCAGCTTGAAAGGTAACTCCTTGAACTCTTTCTACGCGTTCATATGCGCGCATGAGCGCTCGATATCAGATGTGCATCGATGGCTTGTGATTCCCTGATCGAGGGGCGAGATGCGATCTCTATGAGTTGATGTTGGGCCTGTCTGGAGGACTTGAGGCCGGATCTTTGCCTATGGCTTGAGCACCGAGGTGCTAATTGTGTGAGTAAGTGTTTTGAACTTATATGTTCGGTATTGTCCCTATTAGTGGGAGTGACGGCTGGTTAGCTACGTGATGAGTATATTAGTACTGCGAGATGTATCTATGTAACTTGGAAGTGACGAGGAAGGTCTGCGGGATGATAGATGAACTATTAAGTGTATGATTTCCATTGTGATTGGATGTGTAGCTCCGAGTTATGGGTGTGCAAAGAGTCTTTTCATGTGTCCTAGTTGGGAGTAAAGTAAATTTCATGTTGCGGTATTAGTTCAGACTCAGGAAGACTAAGTGACTATGTAATGGTTATGACGGTGGAAGGTATACATAAATGTTAGTTTAAGGCGAAGAAGGTGGGTTATCTCATGCAAAGTGTTCCGAGGTTGTACGATCCTTATGTGTCTATTAGATTTGCGAGTGAAGCATACATGTTGCAACTTAAATTGGGTCGCTTAGTGAGTGGGTGAAACTGTTGCGAGAGTGGAATGCGAGATTTGCAGAAGAGTTAAAATTCTAGATGATCTGTGTTTTCACAAGCTTATAAAAGATTTGAGTTTAATCTCATTATGGTATCGTGGCATCAATAGAGTATAATCGTTATGAGTTATTGAGCGTGTGTTGATCTATGGCTTCGAGCCAAGTGGGGAAGTCCGCTATTGAATATTTGATTGCACGGTTATGTGCTCTAATGGTTCCAGTTCGAGGCGTATTTGTAAATCATTTGTGGCTCGAGTAAAGGAAATTTCAATAAAGTCTATGTTATGCTTTATGGGTGTACGAGAATCGGGGAATGACTTGAGTTGTGGTTGGTAACGAATGCTCGGTGCATAGGGCAGGAAGTTTCTTGGTTATATTGAAATGAGGTCACATTCTGCAGTGTCAAAATGCAAATGAAGCACAGGTTGTTCGGTTCGTTTAATCAATCTAACTGCGGTTTGAGTAGAGTGGATTCCTCTAGAGAATGGTCCTATTGTGTTCCAAATTTTACATGCAATAATTGGAGGCTTTCAAGTTATACTTATGGATAGAAACTGAGTTTTCCTTGGAAGACGTCAAGACTTGTGGTATTTTCTATATTAATTGTGGGATTCTATGTATTAGTATTAGGAGGTAACGGATTTAGATCCGCAGGAAGTTCTTCAGAGCGAAGTATTTCGAATGTGGTGCTTTTGGGAATATTTAAGAGAGTATTCAGCGGCTTATGAGTCTTAGACAGTGTGGTTTTATGCTTGGATCTCGTGTGGTAATCCTAGGTTGAGAAATTGCAGTGCTACAGCAAGAGAGAATATCAAGTTGAAAATGAATCAGAAGGAAATTTAGATAGATGAAATTGTTTGATAGTAGACCGAATCGGTATGGTAAGGATATGATTAATTCTGTGTGTGTGTTCGAGGTAATGAGTTCTTTCAGGTATTTTGCGGCGATGCTCTTAGGTTTTGATGACTTGCTTAGCTTGATCGAGTTAGAAGGATTCAGTCTTGACATGTCTGATTTCTGCAAAGGGAACTCGGAGAGTTTTTGATGGTTTTACCGCGGTTTGGGAATGTATATTTTCAGTGGACATGGGATGTATAGTGATTTTCCTTCTAGATGGGACAAATGGAAGGTTCGTGACTAGTGAATATGTAGTTGATTGTGGCTCGGAAAGGGATTTTAAAGTTCTCATATTTATCATAGGATGACATGTTATATGTGGTATGTTGTGTAGGGCGGGGATTGACATATGTAAGGTCGCAATTCAGTTTTGAAAGGAAGGTCATAAATTCTTAGATAGCACAGGCAGTTTCAGATGACTAGGTAAATGATATTACTAAATGGTGTGTCTTGATAATGGTATGCACTTCAGAAAGAGGGAAATGTGGTTGAGTTAATAATACATCATAGGTATTGCGGTTGTGGACTGTGAGAAAATAGCTAAGGTTGGTCAGAGGGTTGTATGTGCTATGATTCAGTCGTTGTGAACCTTCAGAGGATTATTTATCTGTTGTGTATGACTAGACTTGATGTATGGTCCATTGGTAGACCTATATGGATGTGTGTTTTGTATCACGGCGGCTTGGTTGACTTCGAGTTGCCAATGGTGAGGTGTGTGTTGATTCGTCTATTATTGAGCTTATTAGTAATCTGGGGAGACCTATGAGTTACCTTTCTGTGTTGCGAGACGTTATGATTTGTTGGTTATAGGCACATATGGTGCAATTCTATTAGGGTTTCATAGTGGAAGTTGAGCGGGAAGAGTAATTTGGTGTTTCTCGGTGAACGGCGTATTGGTTATGTCCTATCAGGTGTGCGTGGTGTATATTATTTATTTCATCGTGGTTGTAATGATTGCTTTGGTTCCAGTTATCAAATTATGCGTGGTTGTCGATTTCAAGCATAATGACTTGAGGTGTTTCATGTGGAACAGTGTTGGATAGGATCGCGCATCACAGCGAAGTTATGTGGAGGTATGACCTTGCGGGTTAGATTCGTGTGTTATGTTCCTACAATGCGAGATGGGTTCTCAGCCTTGTGTTGTGGCGGTACTGGTGAGCTTGAGGTACAACTCTTTCAATTGAGTCATTTTCATGATTTGAGTATGTTCGGACCGTTGCTTATTGGTGTGCATATTATGTAAGTGGTGTTTTAGGCCTGTACGGATGTGTCATGCCACCAGAGTAGTGTGTTGGATTAGAGGAGATCGTTGGGATCTTTAATGAATACAAACAGATTCGATTTCAGCATGTCGGGAGGATAAATATCGAGGTTCGGCTCAGAAATTTGCTATGGTCCTTGCCAAAGGAGAAGTGGCCTTATGAGTGGTTGATCTGAGAAATGGTTATGGTTTATTGCGTGTTTCATTTATTATTGGCAGTATATGGAAGTGTTGGAATGAGATTTTAGTTGATAAGAGGTTTTCTGTCAGTATTCAGTTGTTATATGCAGCTGCAGTGAATAGAAGTTATCGCTACGAGTGTTTGAGTTATATGGTATATCATATAATTGCACATGAGGTTGCAGGCATAGGCTATTACAGCTGATTCGGGTGTATGAGTGTGAGGTTTTGATCGCATTGATGGTTTCAGAAGTGAAAATGTGGTTCTATGATTCATGGGCTAGATTGGGTTGTGTAATTTCAGCTTCTATATGTTATCACACCTATATGAGATAGGGTGACGTGGGATCACCCCCGAGTTATGCATGGTAAAGTTATTCAACTATTGGTTGGCTTTTAGAACAACTCTGAGTACGTTCGAGGACGAACATGTGTTTAAGTGGGGGAGGATGTATTGACCCGACCGGTCGTTTTAAGCTTTTGTACTTTGATCTCCAGTTCTCGGGCATGACTTACCCCGTGTAACGTATTATGACTGATGTAAATCGTTGGTTTTGGTTTTCAGGAAAAAAATCGGAATGAATTTGAAAAAACAGTCTAAGTTGAAAGCTTTGAATTTAAAAGGTTGACTAAGAGTTGACTTATTTGTATATGAGCTTGGATCGAAAATTTTATGATTTGGATAGTTTTGTTGGGTGATTTATGACTTAGAAGCGCGATCGGAATGCATTTTGGAAGTCCGTGGAAGGATTTGGCTTGAATTGACAAAGTTAGTATTTTGGCGAATTCCGGTTGATAGGTGAGATTTTGATCCGAGGGTCGGAATGGAATTCCGATAGTTGTTGTAGCTTCGTTATGTCATTTGTGATGTGTGTGAAAAATTTCAGGTTATTCGGACATCGTTTGGTCGGGTTTTTGATCGAAAGTGTATTTCAGAAGTTCTTGGAAACTTAGACTTGAATTCGATGAGTTTTGGGTAATTTGATGTTGTTTGAGGTGTTTTGATGATTGGAACAGGTTTGAATGATGTTATGAATTATGTTGGCATGTTTGGTTGGGGTCCCATGAGGCTAGGATAAGTTTTGGAAGAGTTTTTGGAAGATTTTTGTCATTTTGAGCATAAGCATGTAATGATCCAAATGTCCATTTTTAGTTCTAGAGATCGAAATTTGATTTTGAGACTTCCAGAATTTTGATAATGAATTATAGGACTGATCTGAAAAGTTTGGTCTAATTTCATCAAGTCGCGATTGGGTTTTTGACACGAAACATGAGTTAATTGTTTAACGAGCGAAATGGGTATTAAACTGAGCAAATGAGCTCCGAATTGAGTTTCGACTGAAGGGCTATATTCGTATTATTATTTGACTCATAGGAACAAGAATCATCGAATTTTTGGGTTCGTATGATGGAGTTAGAGCCTTTTTAGTGAACAGAAAAGCTGCTGCAATTTTCTGGGCAGTTTTTGCATTTTTCGCACGTGTGAACAGTATCCGTGTACAGTACCAGGTACAGTAAACATGAACAGTATCCGTGAACAGTATTCGTGTACAGTACATATGAACAGTACCCCGTATACAGTACCCGTGCACAGTACCCATGAATAGTAAAATGCGTGAACAGTAACCACGAAAATTTCTGGACAATGTATGATTCGGGCAGTCCGAGAGTTTTCTCATTTTTGGAGCTATGGAGCTAGGATTGAAGCGATTTTCGAAGCGATTTTTACCATATGGATTGGGGTAAGTGTTCTATATCCAAAAGTGATTATATTTAATGATTTCATGGTTATTTTCATCAAGAATTAGTGAATTAAATGGAAGAAATTGGAGAAAATTTGTAAACTTTTCAAAAATAAAAATTCTAGATTTGGAGGCCGAATTGTTATCGAAATTTAGTAATTTTGGTATGGTTGGACTCGTGGTTGAATGGGTTGTCGGATTTTGTGAGTTTCGTCGAATTCCGAAGCGTGGGCCTGGGGGCCGGGTTTGAGCAATTTCGGGATTTTGATGTTAAATTGGATATTTTCGAGTGGGCTTCGCTCCCTTAGCATATTTTAATGATTATGTACTGATTGTGGCTAGATTTTGAGCATCCGGAGGTCGATTCGTGCGGACGAGGCATCGCGGGCTAGATTTTGGACCGGATCGGGATAAGTAATGATTGCAAATACTGTCCCGAGGGTTTGAAACCCCGGATTATACGTCGTTTTGTTACTTTGAGGTGACTTGCACGCTGGATGACGAGCGTGGGGTAGAGCACCGCTGGGGATTGTTACCTAGTCCATCCCGAACGAATATTTTAATGTGTATTTGATAGTTAATTATTTGACATTATTATATTTTTGGGTTGTATGCCATGTTGGGGCCTTGTGCCGACTTGTTGAGACCCTTAGGGACATTTTTACTATCTTTCCTCACTCTATTTGTTTGAAAGCATATTCTCACTCATGTTTTACATGTTTACTGCTCAAATCTGGCTTTATCACTATGTTCTTAAAATGTGAAAATTATTTTGGGCTGAGTTCCCTGTTTTACTGAGATAGACCGATGGTCTGATTGTGAGATTAATGACTGAGATAGATTGAAAGTCTGATGGTGAGGTTAATGACTGAGAGAGGCCGAGGGCCTAGTTGTGAGGATTATATATCTATGGATCGGGCTGCACGCCGCAGCAATGTATATATATATGTATATGGATCGGGCTGTGCGCCGCAGCAATATAGCGCTTGGGCTGTAGGAGCCCCTCCGGAGTCTGTACACTCCCAGTGAGCGCAGTCAACTATTTATATGGATCGGGCTGTGCGCCACAGCGATGCATGGATCGGGCTGCATGCCGCAGCGGTTACTTTGATTTCAGTTATTGTGAGAGATATACGGATCGGGCTGCACACCGCAACGGTTGCTATATGGTACCAATTGAGCGTGAATGTTGAATGCGAGTACTGATTGGTAAGAGTTGAGTCACGAGTGACAGAGAGGCTAGCCCGAGGGGCGATAGATAGATATATACATGTATATGAGTGATGTTTTTGCCTGAGAGGCCTGTTTATGGACTTATTGATTTCACTCCTCTTTAAAGTGAATTTCTATCGAATATGTTGATTTATCGACTGTTTTCACTCATCTTTATATTGAGCCTCTGTCGGAAAGTTGAACAAATGTTTTAAAACAACTTTTATTTAAACTGGGGTTTATGAGATGTTCAGAAATTAATCACTGATTTGGCATTGGTTATTTCCACTGAGATTTTTAAGTTATGAAGTGTTTATGATTACTGTTTTGCCCGAGGGGCTGTTTTACAAACTATGTTTTGCCCGAGGGGCCGATTATGGCTTTAATCTCTATTATTATCTTAAATGGTATTGAACCCCTACCGAAACCGCTGGAAAGTATTTCAAAATGATTTTTATTAAAAGCTGGATTTTAAAAGAGAAGATTGACTCGTATTATGATTTGAAGGCCTGTTGTGTTTATTGAGCCTAACGTGAATGTGGATTCATTGTTTCCTACTGCTCAGCCTTTATTTACTCTTATTACTTACTGGGTTGGAGTACTCACATTACTCCCTGCACCTCGTGTGCAGATTCAGGTATATCAGAACCCGGTAGCGGGTGTTGATAGCTCAGCCGCGGAGTCATCAGAGTTAGCAAGGTGGCTGCATGATGTTCGCAGCACCGCTTCCTTCCCCTCATTGTTGTTACTATATTTAGTACATTTTTAGACTTTTGTTGTATTCAGACCTTGATAGTTGCTCATGACTAGTGACACCCCGATATCGGGCTGGTATTTTATTCCGCACTGTTGTTCCAAGATTTTATTATGAAACATTGTTTAATTTAAAGACTTAAAATGACTCTTAATGCTCAAAGGGTTAAGGTGAGTGTTGTGTCAGATGGCCTTGTCTTCAAGAGAGACGTCATCACGATCGGACTGGTTTGGGGTCGTGACAGTCTATCTATTTAATAGAAGAAGATCCTAAGACTTATGATGAAGCAATGAGGTCAATGATGCTAATTTTTGGAAAGAGGTCATTAAAAGTATATTAGACTCTATAGTTTCTAATTACACTCTTGGGACTTGTCTGATTGCCTAAAGATTATAAACCCATAAGTAGGAAGTGGCCATTTAAGAAAAAATTAAGACCTGATGGTACAATTGAGAAATATAATGCTAGACTTATTATTAGGAGTTTTAACCAAAAGAAAAGCATTGATTACTTTGACGCTTATTCTCATGTGACTAAGATAGCGACTATTAGAACTCTTGTTGCTTTAATCGTTATTCATAATTTAGTGATACATAGAATGGGTGTTAAAACGGCTTTTATAAATGGTGATTTAGAGGAATAGATCTATATGACTCAACATGATGGGTTTGTGATCCAAGGACAGGAGAATAAAGTATGAAAATTGAAAAAGTCTTTTTATGGTCTAAAGCAGACACCTAAGTAGTGGTATGAAAAGTCTAATAATACATTTGTGGATAATAATTTTGTTGTTAATGCATCTGATACTTGTGTTTATTCCAAGATGATATGATCAAATTGTGTGATTATATGTTTATATGTTGATGACATGTTAATCTTTGGCCTTAATGTGAATGTTGTAAATGAGACTAAGAATTTTTTTTTATCTTCTAAATTTGAAATGAAAGATCTTGGAGAAGCAAATGTGATTTTAGAGATTAAAATTAGGAGAACTTCTAATAGGTTTTCATTGTCCCAGTCTCTTATATTGAGAAAATGTTGAAAAGGTTTGATTGTTTTGATGTAGCTCCTGTGAGAACTCCTTATGATCCTAGCATACACTTAAGAAAGAATAAAGAACTCAGTGTTTCTCAAACAGAATATGCTAAGATAATTGGTAGTGTGATGTTTCTCATGAATTATATTCGACTTGATATTGCTTATGTTGTTAGTAGATTGAGTAGATATACTCACAACCCCAATAGTGAACATTGGAATGCTCTTCATCGTTTGCTAAGGTATTTGAGAGGCATTATGAATTGGTATTTGTATTTTAGTAAATTTCCTGCTATTTTAGAAGGATTTTGTGATGCAAACTAGGTTACTGACAATAATGAAGTAAGCTCCACTAATGGCTATGTATTTACTTTGAGTGCACGAGTTATTTCGTGGAAGTCTTCAAAATAGACTTGTGTAGCACGATCAACTATGGAGTCTGTAACAAACTAGGTAGTAGACAACTCTCTTTCAATAGAAATGGGCGATTATATTGAACATTAAGCTGGAATTACAAGGAAAACTAAAGGAAATTGCTAAGAACAAGCATAGTAGAAAAAGGGTTGAGGAATACAAAGAGAATTGGGGATGAGGAAACCTAAACTTTGACATAATTCGCCTTTCCTTCCAAAACTGCCGATGACACCTTTTTATTCCCTTTGTCATGTACTTCCTACTCAACCTGGATCCCAAGCAAATGTATTGTTAGGCTGTTTGATTCCTTGGCCATATCGCGGAAAAAATTGCATGGGAACCCTATTTGGCCGCCCCCATTTAACCTATACTCATTTTTTAAAATTTTTTTAACTTGTACCCACTTTTTAAACAACTTCAGCCCTCTTTCTCCTTCGTTTTCTTCTTCTTTCCTTTTACGTTCAGTTTCGTCTGTAGGATATTTTTGTAACAAAATTATTTATTTGTTCATTCTGCCAATGAAAATTCAGGAATAAAAATATATGCGCCTAGTTTCCCATTTCAATTTATCCACCCCTTTTATATTATATAGTCTAAAGGACCGAAACATGCGAATACACATCATAAATCAGTCTGTTTGATTGGAGAGAAAAACCAGAAAGGAAACCAAATTGGGAAAGACAAATAAAAAGGAACAACAATTTTCAACTTCAGCTCGTTCGCCAGTTGCAAAAACAAAAACTTCAGCTCGAGAGCTGAAATTTTTGTGTTGTAACTAGAAAACTTCAGCTCTAGTATGTAATATTAATAGGTGGTAAAAAAACTTCTGCTCTAGGGCTGAAGTTTCCCCTTTCCCCCATATCGCGGTTTAGCCCCAGGCCCAATAGCTTGGCCAATCTTTGTCCAAATATCTGGCCCATAAGAATTATCTAACTTATCCATGTTCACAACAATACTCCCCTCCTCGATAAGAACCTTGTCCTCAAGGTTCGAGTTAAGAAATCCCAGGCTCACGGGCTTTAGTAAACCAGTTGTAGTTATATGGACTTCAATAAGCTTGAAGTGCACTGGATGGCAAGCACATGCCAATTCCTCTTGAGCAAAATTAAGAGCGCCATACCAAGCTCTATTCTTGTCTGGCACACCAATAATGACTGCATAGTGGACTTCATTTTGGACAAGGACATGATCAGATATATATTGTGTTTCTTTTGAATACTTCATAAGCCACAAAAGCAATGGAATGAATAGCAAAATAGCTATTATTCTAGAAGTGGGTTCCACCATCATCTCTGCTTTCACTTTCTTTATTAGTGTACCAGTTAAATTTGAGGCATGGATAAATGGGTATCTACTCCAATAACATGCTGGGGTCCTAATGCCCAAATCATCCATTCTTCTAGATTGCGTCCTTGTAGCATATTCGAAGTGGTTGTGATGATCTTTGGAGACTTAGGTGTAACTTTGGCTCTCCCCTGTTGGCCAAAATATGGGTTCCCAAGATCAAAAGGCAGTAGACAATCAAGGGGCTTTTCCAACTTAGACCCATTCTGGTGTATCCAAGCAATTATAATATGCTGGGCTGACTTTCCATCGCAGGAGCAGCCACAAATCAGTTCCAAAATTCTAGCATTGGACATAAACACAACAAGAATCACATCATCTCCAAGCGTAAGAATGGTGTCACTACAGATCTGCTCATTTGAAGCATTAACATAAGCAAAACGCAAGTGATTGATAGCTCCCCTTCTAGTTGAGGGATTCACAACATCATGAGTAAGTGCAAGCGCTAGCTTACTAGACTGGACAGACTTAACAGATCCAAGAAGCATCACATGGAAACTACCATATATAGTAGTTGGTGGTACAAAAGACTCGAGCACAGTGAGTATGTTCTTGTCAATCATGTCATCGATTATCCCTCTCCAAATGTCCAATCAACTAACTTTGACATACATACACCTATCAATCAGAATAATCACAAAGGAAGCTAGAGAGAACTTACTACCCTTACGTCGCTGCCCAATGCCAAACAAATTAGCTATATGGACATTGATATCATGTTGGAAGCACAACATACAATTAGAAACTCCCTTCTGTTTTGTCAAATGTTGCCTACTTGGGTTTGAGTGTGTAAAATGGTCCTCTAACCTTCTCTGAGGTGACTGCACCCTGAGTAAAGGAACAGCACCAGGGCCAGGATCAAACGGAAACGGAAAATGTAATTCAAATGCATCATGTGGAAACCGATGCAAACGAGACTTCTCCTCTAACCACTGGGCAAGCCCAAGTCGATGTTGAGGGCAAAGTCTTTTAGGATGTTCAGCAAGTAATTGATTCGAACAACCATATCCCATATCAAATTCAATGGCAGGAATTGGAATTTCTGCATTAGATGTAACATTCACTACACCAATCGTACTGCTTTGTTGAGAGAGCATCGGATTGGTATGGCTAACAACCTCCCTGATGCGCATCGTACCGGTTTCTTTTCTCTGAATAATTTTATGCAACATTTTATTCGCATCACTTTCTAAAATGTATGCAGTTTCTTCAATGGATATCCAAGGTGGTATATCATCCAAAAAAACAGTTCCTTTCCTATGAGCAGATTTGTCAAATAATTGAACTACAGCGTAAGTTGAATTTTTCTCCACCATCGCGTAGACTTGCTGGTCCTTCTCTGATTTGCCATCATTTGAACTAGAGTTTATTTTCATTGTATCAAAAAGTTCCTCCGAGTCTATAGACAAAATCTCAGTACTAGCAATTTGTTCAATCCTTTGGGGAGTTTCAGCGAACACCTTGTCTACGATTGCCACAGACTTGTCTCCATCAACGAGAAGAGAGTCAGTTTCAAGAATTTCGGGGATTTGAGTAGATGTAGACTCAGGAAATTTAGGAATATGGCTCGGTGCAGCAAAAGGAGACACATAAGTTGCTGGAAGAATCAATGTAGCGCAACTCACATGGTCAACACAGGCTCGGGAAGTAACTTCCATTCTCGCCGAATCAGTGATGGTCCGTCGTCGAAATCGCATAAGCAATTTTTCCTTAAAATGCGTCCAATTGAAGAATTGCTTGTTGCGAAACAACCAATTGAACCAAGTAATTGCTTGTTGCAAAACAACCAATTGAACCAAGTAAGAGCTTCACCATCAAGGTAAGATGAGGGGAGAGGTAACTAATCCTTCTCCGTGAAACCAAGATAGGTGAAGTACGGCTCAGCCCGAAAAAGCCAGCTTAATGCATTGCCGTTGCCATTAAATCGATCTAATACCTTCATTGGAGTGCGATGGATGAAAGCACTGATGTAACAAACTAGGTAGTAGACAACTCTCTTTCAATAGAAGTGGGCGATTATATTTAACATTAGGCTGGAATTACAAGAAAAACTAAAGGAAATTGCTAAGAACAAGCAAAGTAGAAAAAGGGTTGAGGAAACCTAAACTTTGCTTTGACATAATTCGCCTTTCCTCCCAAAACTGCCGATGACACCTTTTTATTCCCTTTGTCATGTACTTCCTGCTCAACCTAGATCCCAAGCAAATGTATTGTTGGGCTGTTTAATTCGGGGCATTTGTATCTATACTCGTTTTTTGTGTCACCATTTAACTTGTGTCCGCTTTGTAAAAAAAATTGCAAGCGTACCCGCTTTTTCGCATAACTTCAGCACACGGGACTGAAGTAGCAAAGGCAATCACGCAAAATTTCAGCATTCTAGTAGCCGGGCCTGAAGCTCAGCTCTAGAGCTGAAGTTTTTGTTTTGTAACTGGCGAACTTCAGCTCTAGAGCTGAAGTTTTTGTGTTGTAACTGGGAAACTTCAGCTCTAGAGCTGAAGTTCTTGTGTTGTAACTGGGAAACTTCAGCTCTAGAGCTGAAGTTTTTGTGTTGTAACGGAGAAACTTCAGCTTTAGAGCTGAAGTTTTTGTGTTGTAACTGGGAAACTTCAGCTATAGAGCTGAAGTTTTTGTGTTGTAAGTGAGAAATTTCAGCTCTGGCCTTTGAAAAAAATAAATTGCACAGCTCGCCAAAAGTTGGAGTAGTTCAGTTGTTGGAAGAAGTTGCCACTAAGTTGGGGAAAGACTTCAACTGCAGGTATGATCAGTTTCTGTTTGATTATGAAAGAGAAGGATCATGAAATATCTGGTCTTCCTTGCGTGAAGAAAAAGTGATAAGCTAAGCAAATATAGGTAACAATCCTTTGTACATATACATATACTAATCGCCTTACATAACAAAAGCTTCTCTGTAATGGCAAAAATCACTAAGAAATTGCTTTAGGTCCCATGTCCTGCCATTGCTATCTTGGATCAAGAATAGTTAATGTTTAAGACATTGTCAGTGAGACATCTTTTCTCATTTGAATCATCTGTTTTAGATGCATTCCTCTCATTTTACTCACCAATGCTGATTTCTTCCGAATGACCAACAAAGCAGCAAGAACATCGATGCCTTTGGAAATTAGGAACAGGTGCATGAAGTTTCTTATCTAAAGCTGAAGAAAGAGAGCAATGTTGAAGTCATCGTTGTAGAAGAAGAAAAAAGAAAATGAAGGAGGAGACGGAGGAGGAGGAGAAAGGGAACTGAAGTTATTTTAAAAGTGGGTACAAGTTAAAAGTTTAAAAAAAATGGGTATAGGTTAAATGGGGGCGACCAAATAGGGTGCCCCGTGCAATTTTTACGTTTAATTCCTTTGTCATATCGCGGTTTAGCCCCAGGCCCAATAGCTTGGCCAACCTTTGTCCAAATAACTGGCCATGAGAATTATCTAACTTATTCATGTTCACAATAGAGTCTGAGTTCATTGCTCTTGAGTTAGTAGGGCAAGAAGCCGAGTGACTGATAAACTTATTGGCAGGCATGCATTCATGGGGAAGATAAGTTTCACCAGTTCCTCTACATTATAACTCACATGCGTCAATTTAGAATGGCTAAAAATAGTGTGTGTAACGAAAAAGAAGACATACTCACATTAAATACGGTACAATAAAATAATTATTAAATTATGATGTTATTTTCTTGAATATATAAGATCCGAAAAAAATTTAGCGGGTCCTTTAACCAAGGGGTTTGGAAGGAGAGTTATCCTTGAAACGTTGAGGGGATGGGGCCAAAGTCCATGGGTTGAGGAAGTACAGTGGATACCCGTTTGCGGTCAAACGAAGACATGTGAGACCTCAATATGCACTACATTTCCTATCCTTATGGCGTGTGGGAATGCTTTATAAGATTAAGCATATTTTGTTCTTAATGATTCCATAACCTTAAGGTGGTCTATATGTAGATAGACTTGATGGAATCATCTATGTGAGCGTAAAGATACGGTCACCTTTTATGAAAAACTTGAGATGTCTTTCTAGAGCACTCATGAGACCCAAAGTGTGTGCATGACCATAAAAGTACTTTATTCGTATCGTGAAGTTTGCATAAAATTAAGGATATAGTATGTCTTGTGGGGGTCTCAACTCATGTCCATTCAGTTCAAGAGTACTTCACTTTGTGGATGTTAGTTGTTGCCTCATTTCACTACGTGTCAATCCAAATCGAAAGATATTGACACTTAAGTACATGTTCCTTCTTTTGCCTAGAATTATTCTTATTCTATTTTATCTTTGCATTAGTGGGAGATTGCTAATATTATTTATACTTGGTAATGCAAAGTCAAAGATTTCTTTGTGGTCTCTTTTCTTCTCTACTTCTTTGTCTTTTGTGAAAGATAAAGTGTCCATCATCGCTTGTGAAAAGTTTCTTTCTTCTCTTTATATTGAATTACTCTTTGTTGGGTTTGTGAAGAGCTAGTAAAAGGGAGTGGCCTCGCGCACATGAGAAATTGGTCCTGAAAGCATAACAGATCGATTTGCCCCCTCCTTGCGTGTGAGATATACGTGAGGCCTAATCTAAATTTGGTTTTGCTAAAAAAATTATTTCTTCATTTTTTAAACTTACCAGAAAAGTGTCCAAATACATGCTTACCAGAATATGTCCAAATTCATTCTCTTTAAATTCAATTATGTAACGTCTAATTTATTGCTTTGTAACAACTATGCTTTAAATTGTTGTAACTGCTACTTGAATTCTATAACAACTCTTTTAATTTTATAACCCTCAACTTAATTCTCCTTCTTGTAACACTTCTAGCATCTTACCTATATAAGGTGCTGTTTGTTAAGTTTTCAAACACAGAAAAACACCATCGCCTTCTCTTCATCTTTAGTCACTTCTGGGGAATTGTTTTGTGTAAACTCTAAATTTCCAACCACGAGTGCACGTGTTTAAAAGTATTGTGGAACCTTAGGGAGCGACCGGTCTTAACAATTTGCATTCAGTCGGGTCAAAATCACTTTCAAAATATTGGCTTGCGACGACACAATATTTATTCGATAAGTTATTTTTATTTCCTTCTTGTTCTTGATCAAAATTATCAGATATTTTTCCTACAATGCATAGTCAATAAGACCTAGAAAATTTGAAGTAACTAAGAATTATGACAGAATAGATAGAATTCTTCCGTTCCTAACTAGAAATTTCGAGTTGAACCTTAGGTAAGGAAAAAAATCTTACTAGGAAACGCTTTGAATGTTACCCAATAAGTATAGGACATGGAATAGCACAATCATAGCAAGGAAAACACAATCGATGGTCGAAATGAGTGCCACGATCAACGACTTCATTCTTGAAACGTGTGCACAAGCAGCCAATCATACTTTTGCTGAATATTAGAATATGACTTGATTCTCTTTTAATTCATCGAGTGGTTGGTTTGTACGCTGCACAACAAAACAAACATGTCACAAGTATCACCTACTCATCCATGACTCTTGTTTCACAAAATTCCAACACTCGAATAACAACTTTTAAAATTGAATGAAAAAAATCTATCTATATTATATGAGGCATGAACATAAATATACCCACATTGCCTATTCATGAGGTATAAGTTCGCTAGAATATCGAATTATCTCTCATATGAGGTCTTAGTGTAATAATTAAGATTTTCAGTTTGGGTTTAATAAAATGTCTTCTGCTTTTCTTTTTTCTTACATTAATAAAAAGATAAAGGGATTTCTCCTTTTCATCATGCAAATTAATCTCAAGTGCTAGTCTCATTTCTATTGAGATAGTTTCAGAGGATGGATCTTTGTTCATTTATTATCTTTTAAACTAAAATAAGCCATGTTTATTTAATTAAAAAGAATTGAGGTTTCTTCGGTACTAGTAATAAGGAAATAATTCTAATATTTAACTTATAAAATAAAATATTAAGATAAATAGTTCTAGATCTGTCACGACCCCAGTCCGCCCTCCGTGAACTATCTTGACGGCACCTAGTCTCTATGACTAGGTAAGCCAAAAAAATTGCGGAATACAGAAATAACAGAATAAAACTAACCATAAACTACAGAAATAACATAACGAAGCGTTTAAGATGCCGCTCGGCATATACAATACAAAATCTCGAAACTGAAACAACATTTTCCAAAATCCGGAATCTCATGAAATCACAAGCTTTTTGAATGTCTACAAGTATCTAACCCCAGAATGTCTAACAAAAGAAAACACAGAAGGGCTAATACTTAAAGAGAGAATAGAAAGGGACTCCTCGGTCTGCGGACGTGGCAAATATACCTCGAAGTCTCTAGGAAAGCCGCCTCGCCTCAAGGGTGGTATGACTAAGTCGAAGTACCTGGATCTGCACATGAGAAACATGCGCATAAAGGGCATGAGTACACCACAGCGATACTCAGTAAGTGCCAAGCCTAACCTTGGTCGGGTAGTGACGAGGAAGGTCAGGACCCTACTGAGGTTAAATGAAATACAAGGTATAACAGTGTAGAATAAGATGACATAATTAAGTGCAATAGTAAGAACTAACACAAGAGAGAAAGAACAACAACAGCTACCATAGAGACAACATAATCACAGAAGGTATACAGCTCAACACAGAGATAACAACCGGGAATCTCCCATGATACCGTCTTGTAGTCCCAAATATAAATATCCGATGGATCTCCCGCGATACCGTCCCATAGTTCAACTCATAATGTGCGGGGATCTCCCGGAATACCGATCCGTAGTCCCAAATGTAAATACTCAGGACAGGGGGAATCTACCGGGTGCAGTCCCGCAGTTCCAATATAAAAGTGCAGGGGGATCTCTCAGAATACCGATCCATAGTCCCAAAGTAAACATGTAGGGGAATCTCCCGGGATACCGTCCCGTAGTCCCAAAGTAAACACACAGCAACAATACGAAGAATACACAATTCAATTCAAATTTCATACCAAGGTAAAACAGGTATTTCTAGCCTAGCATGTTGCACATAATCCAAATAAGGCAGTTTGGGCAAGTAAAACAATTAAATCAATTAGACATGTTTCTCTAAGCTAACAACAGACCTAAATTGCAAGTAGTATAAACAGGAAAAGAAACACAATTAAAATTACTTAAAAAACCGAATTTTTCAACAATTAGCACAAGTACGCCCTCGTCACCTCACGTACAAGGCATTTCAAGTATCAATAATACCAAATCCTAAGGGGAGTTTCACCCACACAAGGTTAGGCAAGCCACTTACCTCGAACTAGCTCAAAATCAACCCGAGACCACGTTTTTGCCACGAGTACTAGACTTCAAATGACCCAAATCTATTCAATTCAATTGCACAATGTAAATATAACTTCAAGTAACTGATTCCACAAATAAATTCTAAGCTAATACGCGAAATTAGGTAAAATGACCAAAATGCCCCCTGGGCCCACGTCTCAGAATCGGGTAAAAGTTACGGATTATGAACCCCCATTCACTCACGAGTCTAACCATACCAAAATTATCTAAATCCAATGTCAAATCCCCAATCAAAACTCGAAAATTAGGTCTATGAACTTTTTCAAAATTTTCCCCAATTTCTCACCCCAAATCCAAAATTAGATGATGAATTCATGTTTAGATTAATGAGTTATAAGCAAAAAAGGAGTTAAGAATCATTACCCGTAAACTCCCTCCGAAAATCTCTCCAAAATTCGTCTCCTACCGAGCTCCCAATTCAATTTTGTGCTATGAACTCAAAACCCTCGATTTTGAAATTTAAGTTCTGCCCAGATGCATTCTTCTTCGCGAATGCGAGATACCAGTCGCGAACGCGATGCACAAAAATCCACTAGCCAGTCTTCCTCTTTCGCAAACGCAATGACCATCTTCCCTCCTCCTACACGAACGCGAGACCATCTTTCTGAACGCGTAGGTATAAGAACCCAAAGCCTCGCGAACGCGGGAATACCTTCGCGAACGCGAAGCATTAAACCTTCACCAACCCAAGCTCCTCTTCGCGAATGCAAGACCCCACTCGCGAACGCGAAGAAGGAAACCAGAACTGACTATTGCAAGTTTTTTCTGCAATTCTCTAAGTTCCAAAAATGATCCGTTGAGCATCCGAAAAACACCTGAGGCCCCTGAGACCTCAACTAAACATGCCAACCAATCCTAAAACATCATTCGAATTTGTTCCAATCTTCAGAACGCTCAAAACAACATCACAATACCAATTTAACATTGGTTTCAAGCCTAAGAACTCCAAAAACTCTCAAATTACGCTTTCGATCAAAAAGTCTATCAAACCTCGTCCGAATGACCTGAAATTTTGCAAGCACGTCACATTCAACACTACGGAGCTACTCCAACTTTCGGAATTCCATTCCGACCATGATATCAAAATCTCACTATCGAACCGGAAACTTCAAAAATTCCATTTTCGGCATTTCAAGCCTAAATAAGCTACAGACCTCCAAAACACAATCCGAATACGCCCCTAAACCCGAAATCACCCAAAAGAGCTAACAGAACCGACAAAATTACATTCCGAGGACATCTTCACACTGCTCCGACTACGGTCCAAATTCTAAAGCTTAAGCTCTTATTTAGGGACTAAGTGTCCCAAAACACTCCAAAACTCAAAATCAAATATCTCGGCGAATCAAAATAGCAGAAACAAACACGGGAAAGTAGTTAATAAGGGATCGGGGCGTTAATTCTTAAAACGACTGATCGGGTCGTTACAAGATCATGATGTTATTAGTCTTTACTTTGACTTTCTTAGAAGTACTTTAACATAGTAAAATGCAGCAATTAAGGCAGGCAATTCACATAGCACATACTGAGAAGTCTCGAAACTAAAACTCATATCGAAAACTTGATCTAACACTTATAACGGAAATTGAAAATTGAATATGTGTATGATAATTGAAAGCTAAAATTGGAAACTGGGTCTTTATTTGATAACTGAAAGCTAACTGAGAACTACGTCTTTATCAGATAAATGAAAGCTAACTTAAAATTGAGTCTTTATTTTACTACTTAACTTATAAATAAAATATTAAGATAAATAGTTCTAGATCATGATGTTATTAGTCTTACTTTGACTTTCTGAGAAGTACTTAAGTAGCTAAAATTTTAAAAGTGAACAACTAAGTCTTCTTCCAGTAGTTGGAATCAAATTGACTTTGGATATAACTGAATTATATTAGTAGGTGATGATAGATCATAATTACGTATTTTAGTCGATTACTATATTTCAATTCACTGCACTTTAATTGAGTTTGAGCTTTAATCGCTAGTGTTTTGCACTAATTATGTGTTTTATGCCTTGTAGGAGTGATTCCGAGATATGTAGATGTTATGGAATGAATTCAGGTGATTTGGAGTTTTGAGGCCTGAGTAAAAACACAAGAAATTAAGTCGGGATCGTGTTCGGGGATCAACGGATGATAGAGTAACGAAACGAAGAATCAAGTAGGTATAATGCGCACTGTCTAGTAAAATACACATAACGTTTTTCTCAGAACTCTATTTGGTCTCGCAATATATGGTTGGAAATCTAATTCAAAGGTCTACAACTTTCATATTTTATGTTTTTCCAAATTCTAAGCAGAACAGGATGAAAAATGCGTGACAAGTGTGTAGTCGCACACTGGCCGCGGATGTAAGGCAAAAACTGGCCAAAATCTGCGGCCAAATCCGCGGTTGAATCCGCGGCCGCAGGCGTCCTGACCTAGAAAAGTGTCTTTTTTCGTGTAGGAGAAGGTATAATTGTTTGGGTCTGACCCTACTTGGTATATATACATGGAAAAACGGTATTTTGAGCACCTTTGACATGCTTTTGACATAATTTAGACCTAAGGAGGTTAAGGAGACCAGGATTCGACCTAAGGAGGCAAGAATACACTGGGAGAAAGGCGGAGAATTCTTCTACGAGTTTTTCACTTCCTTCTTCCTATTTTCATTATTGGTTATGAATTCTAATATTGTAATTATGCATACTATTATGAATAGCTAATTTGTTATTTTCTTGTTATATTTTTATATAATTAAGCCGTTGGACTTCTCTACTTATTCAACTACGTGTTTGTTGTTGTTGATTGAATGTCCATCAATTGATTGTGCCTATTTAGTGTGTACTGCTTGAGAGAGAGTAAATATTTAGGTAGTTGTTGAATAACATCACTACTAACGTATATGAGAGATCAATACGGAGGGTTTAAAGGCGAGATTAGAGATAACAAAACCTTGGTACGATCATAGTGAGTAGTGAAATAGTGCTAGCTAGTGTAGTTTGAGAGAATACATCTAGTAAATTGTGGTATTTGCTCGAGAGAGAGCTACGATGTGACGACCCGGCCAGTCATCTCATGAGTTACCACTCAGTTTCCCCAATTTCTGCTTCTTATTGCTTTGTCTAATGGTTCTATATGTGATCGGGTTGATTGGTTCGGGTTCAGAAAGGATTTGGTAAGGTTTGAGACACTTAGTCTCTTTTGAGGAAGCTTAAGTTGGAAAAGTCAACCAGATGTTGACTTATGTGTTAGAGGGATCGGATGTGAGTTTCGGCGGTTTGGATAGCTTCGGGAGGTGATTTGGGACTTAGGATCGTGATCAAAATGAGTTTTGGAGGTTCGGAGTAGATTTAGGCTTGAATTGGCGAAGTTGATATTTTGGCAATTTCCAGTTGGTAGGCGAGATTTTGATATAGGGGTCGGAATGGAATTTCGAGAGTTGCAGTAGTTCTGTGGTGTCATTTGGGATGTGTGTGCAAAGTTTCGGGTCATTCGGACGTGGTTTGGTTGGGTTTTTGATCAAAAGCGGAATTCGGAAGATTTTGAAAACTTAAGCTTGAATCCGATGTGTTTTGGTTGATTCGATGTTGTTTGAGGTGTTTTGAAGATTGGTATAAGTTTGAATAAGGTTTCGGGATATGTTGGTGTTTTTGGTTGAGGTCCTGGGGGACTCGGGGTGATTTCGGATGGTTGACGGAGAGTTTGAGATTTTGTTGAAGGTGCAGATTTTTCTGCTTTTGGTATTTCCGCACCTGCGGATTGGGGACCGCAGGTGCGATGCCGCAGAAGCGAGGAAAGGCCGCAGAAGTGGTCAGCCGCAGATGCGGTTGGTTGACCGCACCTGCGATGGCGCAGGTACAGCTACTTGGTCGCAGATGCGGTTTTAGACCATTAAGTGAAAGCCACAAAAGCGATTCATTGACCGCAAATGCGGTACCGCAGAAGCGGAATCTAGGCCGCAAGTGCGGAATCCCTGGGCCAGAAGGTATATATTGTTTCCTTCGCGAAAATTTGCTAAGTTCTCCATTTTTTAAGACGGGAAGCGAGCTAGGGTAGTGATTTCAAAGGAAGATCGAAGGGGATCAGTTGGGTAAGTTTTCTAAGCTTCATTATTTGGGTTTATGATCATTTTTCCATTGTTTAATCATGGTATTAGTGGAGATTAAAGGAGAAAAATTGGAGATTAGGGCTTGAGATTAAGAGACTTTAAAATGGGAATTTGAGAGGTCATTTGGACTCCGATTTCAGTGTGCTTGGTATGTATGGACTCGTAGAAGGATAAAGATTCCGTTGATGTAATTTTTACCGAGTTTCGAGACGTTGGCCCGGGGGTCGGGTTTTGGCAATTTCGAGATTTTTGATATTAATTGATTATTTTCGCTTGGGCTTCGTTCTCTTAGCATATTGTGATGTCGTGATTCTGATGTTGGATAGATTTGATGCGAGTGGAGGCCGATTAGTGGGGCAAAGGCGTCGCGGAGTAGTATTTTCACCGGTTTGAGGTAAGTAACCATTGTAAATCTCGAACTGAGTGTGCAAACCTCGGTATTTGAATTGTTTTGATAAATGCAGTGATGCACATGCTAGGTGACGAGCGTGTGGGTGTGCACCGGTAGGGATTATGACTTGGTCCGCCCCGTAGCGACTATTAAGCCACGTATTTGATTTGAAGTCTTATGATATTCCATACTTTAGTCATTATACTGTATTATGGATTATATGCCATGTTTGGAGCCTTGTGCCAACCTGTTGAGATTCTTAGGGGCATTTTTACTGTTTTTCCTCACTCTACTTGTTTGAAAGCATATCCTCAGTCATGTTTTACCTGTTTATTATTTAAAATTGGTTTTATCACTCTACTTCTTAATGTGAGGACTGTTCGAACTGAGTTCCCTAATTTCTACTATTGTGCTCGAGAGGCTCTGAGGTTAATGACTGAGAGAGGTTGAGAACCTAATGGTGAGGATATTTACATATTTATGAGTTATGGATCGGGATGCACGCCGCAGCGATACTTATATGGATCGGGCTGCACGCCGCAGCGATATATATATATTGGATCGGGTTGCGTGCCGCAGCGATATGACGCTTAGGCTGTAGGAGCCCCTCCGGAGTTTGTACACCCCTAGTGAGCGTAGTCAAATATAAACTGTGGATCGGGCTGCACGCCGCAGCGGTTACTATGATTTTTTACTACTATGAGATATTAATGATCCTGAGTGTTGAGTGTGAGTACTGAGTGGCGAGAGCTGAGTCATGAGTGACTGAGAGGCTGCCCGAGAGGCCATATTCTGAGTGATATCTTGCCCGAGGGGCCCATTTATGATATTTTCACTACTTTCACTCTTCTCTTAAAATAAACCTCTGTGGATGAATTGCTAAGTAAATGATTTCAAGTATTTCAAATGAAACTGGAGATTTAATGACGAAACTGGTTTTAAACTGCAGAGTTTGATCTATTATCCTGTTGTTTACTCCTTTATATGATTTAACTGCTCGTCACTGCTTTCAGATCTTATTTACGTTAGTTACTTACTGAGTTGGCGTACTCAAGCTTCTCCTTACACCGCATGTGCAGATCCAGGTGCCCAAGCGGCACAGTGAGGGTCCTCAGCATTATCAGTGTTTGCCGGAGACAGCAAGGTAGTTGCATGGCGTCCGCAGCCCTGCTTTCTTCCTCTATCCTTGTTTTTCCACATTTAGACTTGTTTTGTATCAGACAGTTAGATTTGTATTTGTTAGAGGCTCTAGACTTGTGACACCAGATGTTTAGGCTGTATTGGTTTAACATTGTATTGATTTCCGCACCTTTTGGCTATTTATGCATTTCTTATGAAAAAATGAGGTTTCAAACTTGTGTTAGAAAAATGGTTTTATAAAAGGAATTTGTTGTAGTTAATGGTTTGGGTTAGCTTGCCTAGTAATATGATAGGCTCCATCGACCGGGTAATTTAGGATCGTGACAAGTTGGTATCAGAGTCTAGGTTACATAGGTCTCGCGAGTCATGAGCCGGTTTAGTAGAGTCTCGCGGATCGGTACAGAGACGTCTATATTTATCCTCGAGAGGCTACAGAACCTTTAGGAAAAATTTCATATTCTTGAAATTCTTGTCGTGCGAATCTGTTGACCCGAGTACTAAACTTTTGTTATTCCATTCTCTCACAGATGGTGAGGACACGTGCTACCGGGTAGGGTGGACGACCACTAGTACCACCAGTTGGGGCCACTAGAGGCTGAGGACGTGGTCGAGGCTGTGGCAAGGGCAGAGCAGCTAGGGCAGCACCTGCAGATCCACCAGCTACCCCAGTTCCGGATCAGGTCCCAGTCGTGGATGCTATAGTAGCACCAGCTCAGGCACCAGCTGTGCCTATAGTGATTCCAGCCCTTCAGGAGGCTTTAGCTCAGATTTTATCAGTGTGTACCGGTTTGGCTCAGGCGGTCTCAATTACTATGGCCGCATCTACTTCTCAGGCCGGGGGAGGCACCCAGACTCCCATTGCTCGCACACCTGAGCAGGTTGTGCAGGGACTCCAGACACTGGGGGCACCTCCACCCCAACCGGTTGTACCAGCTTAGGAGTATGTGGTACCAGTTATGCCGGATGACGAGCAACGTCGACTAGAGAGGTTTGGCTGACTTCAGCCTCCGACTTTCAGCAGTGCAAGAGGGTGAGAATGCCCAATGTTTCTTGGATAAGTGCCAGAGGATGCTTTGTATAGCGGGTATTCTAGAGACCAGTGGTGTAGAATTCACTACCTTTCAGTTTTCTTGGGTTGCCTTCACTTGGTGGGAGGCGTATGAGAGGTGTAGGCCTGTTGGTGCAGCGCCCCTTACCTGGAAGCAGTTCTCTGTTCTCTTTCTGGAGTGTAAGCACGTGATTTTTTCCCTATATGAGAATTACTCCCAAAAAATTCAAAAATAAAATAATTTTTCTTGGTGTGCAATTTTTGTGATATTTTGTGTAACTATTTGTATGTTTGTCTATGCATGTTTATTTGTTAAATTATTAAAAATACAAAAATATGTCACATTTTGCATGTAGGATTTAATCCTACAATTGTTAGTAACTAAGTTTGTTTTACAAAAAAATAAAAATTACAAAAATAGGCATCATTTGCATTTTTAGCATTTAATGTCCAAATATATAATTTTATGCTTAATTATTACTTAATTGTGCGTTAATTGTTATTGGGAGTTAATTTGTGCTTTTATAACTTAATTTAGTTCTTAATAATAGTTTAAGTATTTTTATAATTTAGTTTTAGAAAAATAAAAGAAGAAAAGAGAGCAAAAATACAAAAAATCGGAATTGGGCCTTTTCTTCAAATTCAAGCTACAGGCCCAAAAAATGGCCCAATCTTCCCAAACGACCCAGTCCATTTCGAACTGGGTCGACCCAGTCCATAACCCAACATCCTATTATCTTACATTTTACAAAAACAAAACAACAAAAAAGAAGAAAAAACCCTAAAAACTAAGAAGTCATCCCCCCCCTCCTATCTTCTTCTTCTCAAAGTTTCTCCAAAGCTCATCCATGGCTTCCCCCTCAAGCTCATCCATGGATTTTCATTGTCACCCCGTACACACTTACACACCTCGTCTCGTCTCTAAGCAGCCATAGCTGCTGCCCAAGCTCCTTCATCATCGTCAACGTCCAACAACCTCCGCCCATATCCTTCATTGACGAGCTTGTCAAGCTCCCATGGCTGCCTCGTCCTCATCTTCTTCATCGCACCATGAACAACCCAACATCAAGCTCGCTTCAGCTGCGTCTGCTATTGTTGCATCGCCACTGCTTCGTCAACCAGCTTCACGTCGCCATGGACGCCGCTGTTTCTTCTTCATCGAAGCCCAACTCCATCGCGCTACTACTGCTCCATTCCAGCTGCTTCTTCCACGTTCGACGCGTCCAAAACCAACTCCTCCGAGCTGCTGCTTCTTCGCCACGGCCAGCTGCGTCGACCAGCTGCGTCTCCTTCAAAAGAATGCTTAAAACAGTCCATCGTCGAAACAACCTGCCTGCTTCCTCCGTCGTGTTGCTGCCGGCGCTTCTGCTTCATGCTGCTTCTTCTTCCTCACTCGATGAACTGCTGCTGTTGTGCTTCACGTTGCTTCATCTTCTTCGTCTCGTCAAAGTTCGAAGGTTTTTTATTGAGTCGAAGTCCAGACAGATTTGTTTACAATCGTTGTTCATCGTTTCATTTCCGGTTAGTTGGTTTTTGAATCTCATTTATTGTCCGTAATTTTTGTCCTTTATTTTCGGATCCAGAATCAATAAATGATTCAATTCTTGTTTTGTTTGTCTATCGTTTGAATTAATTTTTAGTTTGTTCATGTGTTTTGTTGATTTTAATTTTCAGATTCAAATGGGAAATTAATTAATTTGTTTTTCATGTTTATTTCATGTTTGTTTTATTGTTTAGGTAAAAATTTGTTAGTTTAATGTTTGTTAGATTCAAATTAAAATTTAATTGATTATTTCTTCAATTTGTTTCATGATTGTTATGTATTTTCCAGAAATTATTAATGTTGTTTGAGTCATTTAATCCGTCATGTTTGTTGTTTAAAATAGATTTAATTCATGTTCATACTTTGTTTGATTGTTCTTGAATCCGAAATTTGTATAGCTTGATTTCTTGTTTACCATTTATGATTATTTCTTGAATTTGTCTCATAATCTTATTTAAAGTTTAATATAGGAATTGTTTGTTGTAATGTTGTTAGAGTTGATTTTAAGTTCAATATTATTGAATTTAGAAATCTAAATATACTTGTTTGATTGTTGTTGTTGAATCTGAAAATAAGTTTGTTTGTTGCTAAAAATATTGTTCAATCAAATTTTAGTTGTTCTTTGTTGTTCAATTTGTGTTCATATGATTTGTTGTTGAAATCATGTTCATGTGATTTGTTGTTGAAATGTTGAAGAAATCATGTTCATGAGATTTGTTGTTTGAATTTATGTAGAAATTGGTCATATTGGCTATATTTTGGTTGAGTTTGATTAATTGATTTGTTATAGCTGATGGGGGTAATTTGGTAAATCGCAGTACGTTTGGGGGTAAAATAGTAATTGCAATAAGGTCAGAGGGGTAGTTTAGGAATTGTACATTTTTGTAATTTTTTATGTGAAGCATGGGGGACAAACTGTAATGGGGTGGGTTGTGATATAGTTGTTTAATATAAAGGGGGAATAAGACAAAATTTAGTGGGGAGAAATCTTGTATTTGTTTATGTTAGGCATGGGGGACAAAATGTAATGGGGTGGGTTTGATATATTTATTTAATGTAATGGGGGTGAGTGGGAAGATAATGGGTTTGGTAGGAGAAAGTGATTGATTTTAATTGATTTTGGGAATGTGTTATATATAGAGAGGTCTTGATACAAAAGATGGGGACAGAACCAGAGATAGAGAGGAGAAGAACAAAAGAAAAACAGAACTAAGAAAAAAAAAAGATGGAAAGAGAACAACTGAACAGAAACAAAAGAAAGAAAGGAAATCTGCATTTGAATCTGAAAAATATAGAAAGAAAAAACAAAAAATAGACATAGAAAGAAACAGAAAAAGAGAATAAGATAGAGGGGAACAAATCTGAAACAGATAGAGAAGAAAGAAAGAAAAACCGAAACATTGTTTTCTTGAATCTGTCTGTGTTTGTTTGTTGATATTGTTTGGTTTAAATCTGAAATTTTTCTTAAATTTCTGTTACTGTTCGTCTGGGTTTCACGGGTCCTGTTTGTTGCTCAAATCTGTTGAAACATTGGCATTTTCTGCTGATTTTGTTGCTGCTGCTACTGCTGAAATTTGCCTCTTTACCCTCATTTCCAGGTATATATCTTTAGACTCATGTTGTGGAAAGCTTCAACATTGGCAAATAAATGAAGTTTGGAATTATAATTATGTCTTCTACTCGTTTAAGTCTATTAGTTTAAATTTCAGTTTTGTTTCATTTGGTTAATATAATAGTATGCTTGACATAATGACTATTAGTTAATCATTCCCTTTTGAAGTTCGTATAAGCGTTGTAATAATGTTAACTATTTCAGAATTTCATTAAGTATAGTTATGTTCGAATTGTCAAGACAGGGAACATGGCAGAAAGTTGGCCATTGATTAAATCTTGTGATATTGTTAGCTAAGTAAAGAATAGTATGGAAATATCAAGAAACTACGTCACTAGCCTATTTGGTCAAATATCCGATTTTGTTTAAAGCTAGATGATGTTAGTCGTATTTTTGGCGTAATAACGGTTATGTGTATAACCATAGTGGAAAGATAAATTGATATAATCCGTTACGTTTACGATGTTGGAATATTATGAAATGGTTCAGATATATAACTACGTTATATGTAATGTCATTTTATTAAATCAACAGGTAGATTAGTTCCCTTTCTTAATAACAAATAGCCTAGTTATTTTAGGGATGCGATCAACTCATTTCTTAAAAAATAAAGTATAAAATAATGTCGACGATTTACAAAGTATAGAGTTAGTATTTGTAAATAGCTTGCATAAGCCTAAAATTTGGTTCAATTTTACCTATCCCAAATTCAATCATCATGAGCAAATTAACCAAATAATCATACCTTTGGATTAAAAACAAGTGGTGTAGAAGAAGGTTGGATTTATAAATTGTAACATTTTAAGTCAAAAAATGTATAAATAGCATTCGCTCCAAATAGAATAATGAACAATTCTTCGAAAACTATTAGTTTGTGTATCAAATTAATTCTTTTCCTTTTTGCAAGCAATTCGTTTTTTTACCATATTCATGAAAAAATGGTAAATTTAGTCGCACGTTATTTATTTTTCATATCATTAATTCTTTAACTTTAGATAGTTTTGAGGTATATAATTCATACATTTAAAATACAACCCAATAAATTTTGAATTCTTTTCAAGAAATTTAAAGGCATCCTAAATAGTGATTTTCCATGACTTTCATATAGATGGATGTAATAAATAATTTGTAAAGGATTTTATGTTACCATCAAGAATATTTTTTTGTGAAATTAGGGATACGTTCGCGTGACCTAATTACATTTTTTAAAGGCAGTTCGGATTATGCGTTCGCGCAATTTTGAGCAAAAAATTTTAATAAAAGGAAATTCGTCGGAGGATATTAAATTAATTTTGTATAACCCGAGATGTGCAGTTCACTATTTAGTCATACAAGAGTGACGAATTGTTCTTAATTTTATTTTAATTTTGAACATAAGTTTTTTTTATAAAAAATATATAAAAAAAATTCTCAATTTTATTGTGTACACGTATGCGTAACACGATTCTTTACATTTATGAGAAATGTATAATACGAATATACGTGCGCGTGATTCATTTTCAAGGAAAGTCTATAATTATAAACAATCTGAACAAAAGCGGAAATAAAATCAGGCAACAAAAAAAAATATTTAGTAAATCGAGATAATTAAGCCAAGTATAAAATGGTTAAGCGACCGTGCTAGAACCACGGAATTCGGGAATGCCTAACACCTTCTCCCGGGTTAACAGAATTCCTTATCCGGATTTCTGGTTCGCAGAATGACAAACAGAGTCATATTCTCCTCGATTCGGGATTAAAACCGGTGACTTGGGACGCCATAAAATTTCCAGGTGGCGACTCTGAAACAAATAAACAGATCCCGTTTCGACTGTCCTTTAATTGGAGAAAACTCCTCTGTACCCTCGCGGGTGCGGGAAAAAGGAGGTGTGACATGGAGAAGTATGTGCCACAGTCTCGCTGAGAGGAGCTGCGCAGGCAGTTCGAGCAGTTGCGTCAGGGAGAGATGACTATGACGCAGTATGAGATGCGGTTCTCTGAGTTAGCTCATCACGTGGTCTGGTTGGTTCCCACAGATTGAGAGAGGATTAGGAGGTTTGTTGATGGCCTCACATATTAGCTTCGGATTCTCATGACTAGGGAGAGGGTGACAAGTGCTACGTTCGAGAAAGTTGTTGACATCGCCCGTGAGATTGAGTCAGTTCGCCACCAGGAGCGAGAGGAGAGGGAGGCCAAGAGGCCTCGGGGATCTGGTAGCTTTAGTGGTGCTCCTTCGAGAGGTTAGTTCCAGCAGGGTTGAGGCCGTCCATTCAGACAGGCTCAGTTAGCTCGCCCAGGTTATCGTGGGGCATCATCGGTTCATGGTTCTCATAATTCTCATCAAGGCCATTCATCACTCAGTGACCTTCCAGCCCAGAGTTCGTCCCGTGCTCCATCTGTTCAGGGTTCTTCCATGGCAGGTCCTTCTACTGGTCATTCCGGTGCCAGGGGTTCCCTTCAATCCCCATCTCCAGCACCGGGGAGTTGTTATGAGTGTGGAGAGTTTGGGCATATGAGGAGGCAGTGTCCTCATCTTCATGATGGTCTGTCTCAGCAAAGGGGTCAGCCTTCGACTTCAGCTCCAGTTACTTCACCACCCACCCAGCCAGTTAGGGGTAGAGGTCAGTCAGCTAGGGGTAGCCCTAGAGGGGGAGGTCAATCAGGTGGTGTTCAGGCTCGTTTATATGCCCTCCCAGGTAGACCAGATGTTGTTGCTTTAGATGCCTCTTTCAGGTAATGTTTCAGTCTTCCACAGAGATGCCTCTGTATTATTTGATCTCAGTTCCACCTTTTCTTATGTGTCATCATACTTTGCCCGTTATTTGGATATGCCCCGTGAGTCTCTTATTTCACTTATTCATGTATCCACTCCGGTGGGCGATACTGTTATTGTAGACCGTGTGTACCGGTCGTGTGCGGTGACTATTGGGGGTCTAGAGACCTGAGTGGATCTTTTGTTATTGTGTATAGTGGATTTCGATGTCATTTTGGGCATGGATTGGCTATCTCTGTGTCGTGCTATTCTGGAATATCATGCCAAGACAGTCACATTGGTTATACCGGGTGTGCCACAGATCGAGTGGCGAGGTTTGACTGATTATGTTCCTAATAGAGTGATCTCATTCTTGAAGGCCCAGCGTATGGTTAGGAAGGGATGTCTTTCGTTTCTAGCCTTTGTGAGGGATGTCGGTGCAGAGACTCCCACTATTGATTATGTCCAAATTGTGAGGGATTTTCCCGATGTGTTTCCTGCAGACCTACCGGGCATCCCACCGGACAGGGATATTGATTTTGGTATTGACCTGGTGCCGGGCACTCAGCCCATTTCTATTCCGCCATATCGTATGGCACTAGCGGAGTTGAAAGAGCTAAAGGAGCCGCTTTAGGAACTCCTTGATAAGGGGTTCATTCGGCCTAGTGTGTCACCTTAGGGTGCGCCAGTTCTATTTGTGAAGAAGAAGGATGGCACTATGAGGATGTGCATTGATTATAGACAATTGAACAAAGTAATAGTTAAGAACAAGTATCCTTTGCCTCGTTCAGGTTATCACCAGTTGAAGATCAGGGACTCGAATATTCTTAAGACAACTTTAAGGACCCGATATGGTCATTATGAGTTCTTGGTGATGTTTTTTAGGCTGACCAATGCCCCAGCAGCATTCATGCATTTGATGAACAGTGTGTTCCGGCCTTATCTCGACTCGTTTGTCATAGTGTTCATTGATTAAATTCTGGTGTATTCGCGTAGTCAGGAGGAGGATGCGGAGCATTTGAGAGTTGTGTTGCAGAGATTGAGGGAGGAGAAGCTTTATGCAAAATTCTTCAAGTGTGAGTTTTGGCTTAGTTTAGTGGCTTTTTTGGGGCACGGGATGTCCACTGAGGGTATTCAGGTTGATCCGAAGAAGATAAAGGCGGTTTAGAGTTGGCCCAGATCGTCCTCAGCCACGGAGATTCACAGTTTTCTTGGTTTGGCAGGCTATTATTGCCAGTTTGTTCATGGATTCTCGTCTATCGCATCGCCCTTGACCATGTTGACTCATAAGGGTGCTTCATTTGTATGGTCAGATGAGTGTGAGGAGAGCTTTCAGAAGCTCAAGACAGCCTTGACCACAACTCCAGTGTTAGTTTTGTCATCAGCTTCAGGTTCATATACCGTGTATTGTGATGCTTCGAGAGTTGGTATTGGTTGTGTATTGATGTAGGAGGGTAGAGTTATTGCTTATGCTTCTCGTCAGTTGAAGGCCCATGAGAAGAACTACCCTATTCATGATTTGGAATTGGCTGACATAGTTCACGCGTTGAAGATTTGGAGGCATTACTTGTATGGTGTGTCTTGTGAGGTGTTTACTGATCATTGTAGCCTCTAGCACTTGTTCAAATAGAAGGATCTCAATTTGAGGAAGCAAAGATGGTTAGAGTTGCTAAAGTATTATGATATTACTATATTGTACTATCCAGGAAAGGCCAATGTGGTGGCCGATGCTTTGAGCCGAAAGGTGGTGAGTATGGAGAGTTTGGCATATATTCCAGTTGGGGAGAGATCTCTTGCAGTTGATGTTCATGCCTTGGCCAATCGGTTCATGAGGTTAGATATTTCGAAACCCAGTCGGGTATTGGCTTGTGTGGTTTCTCGGTCTTCCTTATATGATCACATCAGAGAGTGCCAGTATGATGATCCGCATTTTCTTGTCCTTAAGGACAGAGTTCAGCATGATGATGCCAGGGATGTGACCATTGGTGATGATGGGGTGTTGAGGATGCATGGTCGGATTTGTATGCCCAATGTGGATGGGGTTCGGGAGTTGATTCTGGAAGAGGCCCATAGCTTGCGGTATTCCATTCATCTGGGTGCCGCGAAGATGTATCAAGATTTGAGGAAGCACTATTGGTGGAGGAGAATGAAGAAAGATATTGTGAGATTTGTAGCTCGGTGTCTCAATTATCAGCAGGAAAAATATGAGCATCAGAGATCGGGTGGCTTGCTTCAGTGGATGGATATTCCGAGTGGAAGTGGGAGCGAATCACTATGGACTTTGTAGTTGGACTTCCACGGACTTTGAAGAAGTTTGATGTTATTTGGGTGATTATGGATTGGCTGACCAAGTCTGCGCACTCCATTCATGTGTGTACTACCTATTCTTTAGAGCGGTTGGCTGAGATCTATATCCGGAAGATTGTTCGTTTGCATGGTGTCCCAGTTTCCATCATTTAAGATAGGGGCACTCAGTTTACTTTGCAGTTTTGGAGGTCTGTGCAGCGAGATTTGGGTAGTCAAGTTGAGTTGAGCACATCTTTTCACCCTCAGACGGACGGACAATCCGAGCGCACTATTCAGATATTGGAGGACATGTTGCGTGCTTGTATCATTGATTTCGGAGGGTCATGGGATCAGTTTCTACCGCTTGTAGAGTTTGCTTATAACAACAGCTATTAGTCGAGTGTTCAGATGGCTCCATATGAGGCTTTGTATGGGAGGTAGTATAGATCCCCAGTTGGTTGGTTCAAGCCCGGTGAGGCTAGGCTATTGGGGACAGACTTGGTACAGGATGCTTTAGAAAAAGTAAAGGTAATTCAGGAGAGGCTTCGTACAGTGCAGTAGAGGCAAAAGAGTTATGCTGACAGGAAGGTTTGAGATGTGTCCTACATGGTTGGCGAGAAGGTTCTGTTGAAGGTTTCGCCCATGAAGGGTGTTATGAGGTTTGGTAAGAAAGGTAAATTAATTCCTCGGTTCATTGGGCCTTTTGAGGTGCTTCGGAGGATTGGGGAGGTGGCTTATGAGCTTGCCTTGCCACCCAGATTGTCGAGTGTGCATCTGGTGTTTCATGTTTCTATGCTCTGGAAGTATATTGGGGATTTGTCTCATGTTCCGGATTTTAGCACGGTTTAGTTGGATGGTGATTTGACCTATGATGAGGAGCTAGTAGATATTTTGGGTCATCAGGTTCGAAAGTTGAGGTCAAAGGATATAGTTTCAGTGAAAGTGCAGTGGAGAGGTCAGCCCGTGGAGGAGGCTACCTGGGAGATCGAGCGGGAGATGCGGAGCAGATATCCTCACCTATTTGAGGTTTCAAGTATGTTTCTTAACTCGTTCGAGGACGAACGTTTGTTTAAGTTGGGGAGGATGTGACGACTCAACCAGTCGTCTCATGAGTTACCGCTTTGTTTCCCCCATTTCTGCTTCTTATTGCTTTATCTAATAGTTCTACATGTGATCGGGTTGATTGGTTCGGGTTCGGAAAGGATTTGGTATGGTTTGAGACACTTAGTCTCTTTTGAGGAAGCTTTAGTTGAAAAAGTTAACCAGATGTTGACTTATGTGTTAGAGGGCTCGGATGTGAGTTCCGACGGTTCGGATAGTTTCGGGAGGTGATTTGGGACTTAGAATCGTGATCAAAATGAGTTTTGGAGGTTCGGAGTAGATTTAGGGTTGAATTGACGAAGTTGATATTTTGGCGATTTCCGGTTGGTAGGCGACATTTTGATATAGGGGTCGGAATGGAATTCCGAGAGTTACAGTAGTTCCGTGGTGTCATTTGGGATGTGTGTGCAAAGTTTTGGGTCATTCGGACGTGGTTTGGTTGGGTTTTTGATCAAAAGCGGAATTCGGAAGATTTTGAAAACTTAGGCTTGAATCCGATGTATTTTGGTTGATTCGATGTTGTTTGAGGTGTTTTGAAGATTGGTATAAGTTTGAATAAGGTTTCGGGATATGTTGGTGTTTTTGGTTGAGGTCCTGGGGGACTCGGGGTGATTTCGGATGGTTGACGGAGAGTTTGAGATTTTGTTGAAGGTGCAGATTTTTCTGCTTCTGGTATTTCTGCACTTGCAGATTGGGGACCGCATGTGCGATGCCGCAGAAGCGAGGAAGGGTCGCAAAAGTGGTCAGCCGCAGATGCGGTTGGTTGACCGCACCTGTGATGGCGCAGGTACGGCTACTTGGTCGTAGATGCGGTTTTGGACCATTAAGTGAAAGCCACAGAAGCGACTCATTGACCGCAAATGCGGTACCGCAGAAGCGGAATCTGGGCCGCAAGTGCGGAATCCCTGGGCCAGAAGGTATATATTGTTTCCTTCGCGAAAATTTGCTAAGTTCTCCATTTTTTAAGACGGGAAGCGAGTTAGGGTAGTGATTTCAAAGGAAGATCGAAGGGGATCAGTTGGGTAAGTTTTCTAAGCTTCATTATTTGGGTTTATGATCATTTTTCCATTGTTTAATCATGGTATTAGTGGAGATTAAAGGAGAAAAATTGGGGATTAGAGCTTGAGATTAAGAGACTTTAAAATGGGAATTTGAGGGGTCATTTGGACTCCGATTTCAGTGTGCTTGGTATGTATGGACTCGTAGAAGGATAAGGATTCCGTTGATGTAATTTTTACCGAGTTTCGAGACATGGGCCCGGGGGTCGGGTTTTGGCAATTTCGAGATTTATGGTATTAATTGATTATTTTCGCTTGGGCTTCGTTCCCTTAGCATATTGTGACACCGTAATTCTGATGTTGGATAGATTTAACGTGAGTGGAGGCCGATTCGAGGGGAAAAGGCGTCGCGGAGTGGTATTTTTATCAGTTTGAGGTAAGTAACTATTGTAAATCTGGAACTGAGGGTGCAAACCCCAGTATTTGAATTGTTTTGATAAATACGGTAACACACATGCTAGGTGACGAGCGTGTGGGCGTGCACCAGTAGGGAGTATGACTTGGTCCGTCCCGTAGCGACTATTAAGCCGCGTATTTGATTTTAAACCTTATGATATTCCGTACTTTAGTCATTATATTGTATTATGGGTTGTATGCCATGTTTGTGGCCTTGTGCCGACCTGTTGAGGCCCTTAGGGGCATTTTTACTGTTTTTCCTCACTCTACTTGTTTGAAAGCATATCCTCAGTCATGTTTTACCTGTTTATTGTTTAAAACTGGTTTTATCACTCTACTTCTTAATGTGAGGACTGTTCGAACCAAGTTCCCTAATTTCTACTGTTGTGTCCGAGAGGCTGTGAGGTTAATGACTGAGAGAGGTTGAGTACCTAAAGGTGAGGATATTTATATACGTATGAATTATGGATCGGGCTGCACACCACAGCGATACTTATATGGATTGTTCTGCACGTCGCAACGATATATATATTGGATCGGGCTGCGTGCCGCAGCGGTATGATGCTTGGGCTGTAGGAGCCCCTCCGGAGTCTGTACACCCCCAGTGAGCGTAGTCGACTATAAACTATGGATCGGGTTGCACGCTGCAGTGGTTACTATGATTTTTTTTACTATTATGAGATATTAATGAGCCTGAGTGCTGAGTGTGAGTACTGAGTGGCGAGAGTTGAGTCACTAGTGACTGAGAGGCTGCCCGAAAGGCCATATTCTGAGTGATATCTTGCCCAAGGGGCCCATTTATGATATTTTCACTACTTTCACTCTTCTCTTAAAATAAGCCTCTGTTGATGAATTGCTAAGTAAATGATTTCAAGTATTCCAAATGAAACTAGAGATTTTATGACGAAACTGGTTTTAAACTGCAGAGTTTGATCTATTATCCTGTTGTTTACTCCTTTATATGATTTTAACTGCTCGTCACTGCTTTCAGACCTTATTTACTTTAGTTACTTACTGAGTTGGCATACTCACGTTACTCCCTGCACCGTGTGTGCAGATCTAGGTGCCCGTGCGGCAGATTGAGGGTCCTCAACATTATCAGAGTTTGCTGGAGACTGCAAGGTAGTTGCATGGCGTCCGCAACCCTGCTTTCTTCCTCTATCCTTGTTTTTTCGCATTTTAGACTTGTTTTGTATTAGACAGTCAGATTTGTATATGTTAGAGGCTCTAGACTTGTGACACCAGATGTTTGGGCTGTGTTGGTTTAACATTGTATTGATTTCCGCACCTTTTGGCTGTTTATGCACTTCTTATGAAAAATTGAGGTTTTAAACTTGTGTTAGAAAAATGATTTTATAAAAGGAATTTGTTGTAGTTAATGGTTTGGATTGGCTTGCCTAGTAATGTGATAGGCGCTATCACGACCGGGTATTTGGGGTCGTGACATACGGCACTCAGAGTACTCACGATCGGTAGAGAATACTTAGGCGAAATTACAGAAGACGTAGCAAGAATGATTCCAACAATTGAGGAAATCATAACTCTAGACCTCCTAATCTTTTCTTCAACCCTTACTATCCCTAGTTTTTAATTTACTTTTTTAATTTATTAGTTAATTAGTTAGACATAAAAATCTTAATATTATAACTTAGGAATTGTTCGAGCTTGTCTTTCGAGTGATATTGAACAGTTATAGTGAAACCTTAGTTCTCTGTAGGATTCGACTCCGAACTTTTAGACCGGATTATATTTGCAGCGAACGCTTATCCTTTTTAGGATTAGAGTTGGGCGTGATCAGTAGAATAGACACTTTTCGCGAACTATTATTTATTTTTCTTCAAAATAAAATTTACATATTTTCATTTTTGGTGGGAACTATTTGTGATGGAAATTTAATCCGTCGTCTATAACTCTTATCTATTTTGTATTAGAAATTCAATGACAAATATTTATGTTGATTCCAACATTTAATATTCAATAGTACTCTCATTTAAATTTAATATTTTTGTCAGGCTTTTTTCCTCAAAAGCTTAAAGATTCCCAAAGAAAGTTTTTTTGGATTAATCATATAACTTCTTGTTTGTAATAACAACGCCAATGATCTATTCTATAGTTTAAAGAATTATATAAAGACCTTTTTCTAATATAATATATATTATTATAGAGATCGTTCCTACCATTAGATCATGTTATTGATAGTAAAAGTAACGTAGATATTGTTTTAGTTTTTACTCTTCGCTTTATTTTCTATTTTGCCTTTTTTCCTGCTTTCTTTTGTTATTTTGTTTATTCTTTTGCTTTAATGTTACACTCATAATTATTTTTAAGCGTCTATATCTATTAATGGTAGCCAATTCAACATTGAATTTTTATCGTAATAACTCAATTCAAGTTTTGCTCGTGAATATTCATTTTCATTGAATTGCCGTGACTTTCCTTGCATAATAATAAATGATCCAGCCGCCCCTTCTTTCGAAACTAGTTGGCGGTAGCCCGGGCGGTGCCTGGGCCCAAGGAGCTTATAAATTTTTGATTTAACATAAAAAACTTTTGTTTACAAACTGTGAAGCAAAGTTGAACAAAATCTACATAATTTGATTCAAAATCTATACAATTAATTAACTTTCTTCTTGTTGTTGTTGCTGTAGTTCTATCAGCTATATTAGGTCCCTAATAGTTGTCGTGCTCTTAGGAAGCAGAGTGTTTTTACCTTGCGACCGAGACAACAAGCTGGCCTGGAAAATGCAAAATAAAAAATGCTTTAGCATATGCGTAATACAAATTACCAGAATGAAAAAAGTAGAAAGTAACACATCCGTACATCACAATTATTAAAAGAAATATTTTTTGAAAATTCTCTTTAAATTCTTGATTGTAACAAACTTTAGAGTCTACTAACCTAAATTATTGGCTTAATTCCATAAATTTTAACAAAAGAGGAGGGATAATGTATTGGGTATAGCCAATACATTAGTTATAATTTGTGTTTGAATTTGTTTGACTTGCTTTATAGTCTTATATGAGAGTAGTGCAGATGAAGTCTTCTGTACAGTAACTGCACTTGGTGTTGCACTAATATAAAGTATCTAAAAATATTAAATTTAGATATTTGTACCCTGCCGAAGTAAGGAACCATGATAGTTGAGATAAAAATATTTGCTAGTGCTAGAAGTTAATGAATGTTACTCTCTTATGGAAAATTAATTATGTACCCTTTCTCTCTAAGGCATTTCTCACTATTTTTTCCACCAAGATATGAACGTTCCTGATCTGCTCAATTTAGGCGTTGTTCATCTTTCTTTTATTTGTAGGCATATAAATTTACTACTACTAAAGTACAGACATATTAACACAATAACATGAAATATAAAGCATAACTATTTAGCATTATTAATAAGCATATGACAATAGACTAAAGAAGTGCAGAATCACCTATATAGTCGAAGTCATGTATTTTAGTAGAAGCATTGTTTCTGCTTCCCAGGCCAGCACTTTGAAGAACCTGTGAAATCAAGCCATTATATTTCCAACAAAATTTATCAACCAAAAAAAACATAGAAATGTGGATAAGATGTAAACATGTAGGTTAACACTATTATAAATTTACATATCCAGAACAATGTCCTTCCTTAGACATAAAGATTTTTTTGAATCATTTCCGTTGTTCCTTCAATGATCATTTATCAATATTGTAGGGATGGTGATAGTTATTATTTCTTCTAATTTAAATTCTAACAATATATTTTCTACGGACTTTATATGTTCCCAATAGTACTGTAGTTCTATCTGTGATTCATTTAGGGATAAACATTTTGCTGAAGAATAAGGATTAACTAAATTATTCCTAAAGAAAATCATTTTAATTAACACTGACACATGTCTTTCGAGGAAATGCAACAATTAACTCTCAGAAGAAAATTAGAAAAATGAAGTGATACTCAAATGTGCAAACATGTATGTTTGTCTGTGTAGAGACAATGTCATAAGGGACCATCTAGGTTTATTCCTCTAAACATGTAGACCAAAAATTCAAAGAGCAATCTGTTGCAAATTGCCATAATGGAAGACTAAATAATTAGAAAAATATTTTAAATATTCTGAAGGCTTTGTTTTCTGTTGTGCAGTACATTTTAAAATTTCAGGAAAATCACCAAATCAGGAATGTTTACCTGTTAGTCCAAACTATATATACAAAAATACATAGTAGTAGTCGAACCAAAGTCCAAAATTACATGTACAACTAAAGATATTAAAAGATTAATCTAGTCATACCGGATATTGATAAAAACCTTCGATGGATTAACTTTGCAAACAAAGTATACTTTATATATTCTCTCTATGAAATCCCTACGGGAGAAATGGATAAATTTTGAGAGAATCCATTCATAACCCCATGGAAGGATTAGGAGAAAGAATAGATGGAAAGACTTTGAAGGGGAACAAGAGTTGTTTTAAGGCCAAAATTTGGGTGAAAATTAGCCACTTTATGCCATCACTATATTATGCTAGACTCGACTAATCAATACTCTGCATCATTCATTACTTGTACGGTAGGCGCCCCACGAAGAAGGTCATAGAAACTAAGTTTTATAAAATTATGGTTTTCCCTACACGTATATCAATAACAACTACTGAATAGTATATCTAATAAACGTTTTTAAGGAAATTATTATTGGAACCCACAAAAGAGATTTCAAATGCCTCGTCGTAAAGAAATTCAAGGGTAGAAACTGCTGAAATTTACTGATCCATAGTTATGGCAGATACTCCTGATAATTCAAATCTCATCAATCTGTTCACCAAGCATTGTCGCTACAAAAAATTCACTTTCAGACATTAACAAAATTATCACTTAGTATATTTTCGTTGTAAATTCAACAAATAGTAGCCCAGGCAGGTTGAACAATAAGGTAAACAGACACACATTATGATACAACAGGTACATCCAATTGGGATAAAAATCATAACCTTAAAATATAAAAAATTACATTTGATATTCTCAGGTAGAGAATATAAAAAATTACACGATATTATTAGGTAGAAAACTTCCCCTTTCTACATCAATTTTGAATCTATATAGTTATTGGTGTCGCTAGAGCCTATATTTTTAAGATAGTAAAGTAAAAATAATAGATACTTTAACAAACTGAGAATACTACTCAGATTTCAGTTGTGCTGACCAATTAACTTCCGTTTGTTCTCTTTTAAGGATAAATTCAAGAAGCACCACGACAAAACTAAGATTTTTAACAAACTGAGAATACTACTCAGATTTCAGTTGTTCTGACCAATTAACTTCCGTTTTTTCTCTTTTAAGGATAAATTCAAGAAGCAGCACGACAAAACTAAGATTTTCATGTAACTAAACCATTTAGTCAAACATTACTGGAAATAATTCATACACAAAATAGCTATCTATAAGGAATAGCAATTTTTACCTCTTTGTTTTGTTCCAAGTACTACTTCTCGTCTTTATCTCTCGGTATACATGAAGTTTATAATCTAACTCTGAAGGACAAAGATGGATTAACAAGCATATGCAAATTTGAAATACCACAAACATTGCAACAAAAATTGCAGACCGAAATTGGAATAGAGAAATTTTAAGGGCTTGGATTATACAAATTGCATAAACAAATCGAGTGTAAACTGCTAAGTTGAATTAATTTAGGCAGATCCTCGAGAAAACAATCCAAACCCAACAACAGTTGAAGGAAAAGAAACGGAAGAGTAAAACTAACCTTCTAACTTTGTGATTATCTTGATGGAGCAAATATTGAATTGCAAAAACTCAGCAAAAATCACAATCTCTTGTCAATATATAGCAGAAATTGATGCGTCAGTGGAGAAGCCAAGGGAATCTAAACAAAGCGAAAAGAGAGATGCGAAGGAAAATCTTGGTAAAGCAGAGATTTAGGCGGTGACAGTTAGAGTGGTTTGCGAAATTACCTATGTAGTCTTTCTCTAAACAACTCAAATATTTCTGCTTGACTGGTCACTTTTATCTTTTTACCTTTTTTCGAAATCAGTGTTTGACCATAATATTTTCAATTTTCATTTGAATATGAATTTCAGAAAAAAATTTAAAAACTCCAAAAAGTTATTTTCAAAAAATTTACTTCAAATCACTCACAAAAATCCAAAAACAACCCAAAATTGTATTCTTGTCCAAACACAACTCTAATTTTCAAATATCATTTTCACTTGAATTTTTTTCCTCACTTTTTTACGTGAATTTTACAATTCTTATGTCCAAACGCTCACTAATTCACGGACTTTTTCTGTATTGCTGAAAACATGCACGCAAACTAACATCGACTGTATCGACAACCGGCACTTCCCTAGGGTTAATCAGTGGTACACCGGCTCCTGGAGCAACTACATTATCGTTTTCCCCGTGAAATCCAAGACTATCATCGCCGTGTATGGGTGCGTATTGTGAGTTTGACATGTTTGAACCTGAGAAAGGGATCCCCTTTATACAGTAAGAAAATCCTAAATAAGGTATACTTCTAATTGTAGCAAGGAATCTTATTATACAACTGTCTAACCATCTAGTACAAATCCATTCTAGAATTTACGTCGTGATCTTAGGTCCACTGCGAGAATCTTGCTCTTTCTGTTATGAAATCATAACGGTATTATTTCGTGGTTGGTCACACTTGGCCTCGGTGTCCATCGAGCACTTCGATCTTCGAGTCTCGTACTCCACTATTTAGCTCGAGCCCGGTCTATTTTAAACATGTTCTCGAAGCAAACCCTTGAGCCTACGAAATCGGGCATACCTGATTTCGACCGTATATAGATAGTCCTTGCATTTCTTTGAATAAGATGATAAGAAACGATTTGATCCTTGATCCTTTGATGCCTCGATCATGATATCAATCCTGTAACGTCAGTGACAGAAGTGATTTAAAGGTCGCGTCTGCATAGTTCCCAAGGTCATTAATTGAAGGCGGCTGATGGTCGGCCATTGGCTTCCCCAAATCGTTGACGCGACCACTATAAATAGGTCAATTTCACAACCTTTGCAATCTTTACTTCTCAAATCTTTACTAGCTTCTTCATCTTCTTTGAGTCCATCCTTTTCTTCAATTTGTGCTTGTTACAATATCAACTTCTTCTCTTCTCTTGAGTTTCACAACAGTGATGGCTAAAACATCTAAAACTGTTCCTCAGAAAGAAAAAGCCTCATCATCATCGCGGCCGGCCGGTGGCACCTCGTATCGAGGAGTGCATTCCTGGGCCATGCAGCTATTTTCCGATTTCAAAATCGATGAGCCTGCATCAATTCTAGGCCGATGCGAGCCCATGTCCCAATACATCTGCTCGATAACTAAAGACGATATCGAGCAGGTGAAAAAGGATTGCAATTGGGAGGATAAGGAGGTGGCAATTCCTTCCCCTGAGGAGGACATCACCACCCACGTGGAAGGATACTTAAGCGTGTATACTTATCCTTTCACACTGGTCCCGTAGACTCAGTTATTCTCGATTTCTGTCATCAATATTGGGTGACCCTTGGCCATATCTACCCTTCTTTCTGGCACATCGTCAATTTGCTCAGGTATTTTTTAAGCAAGGTCAAGGGGATGTCTTTTACCCTCGACCATCTGATCAGGCTATACAGCCCTCGCCTCTATCGAGGTGGGTTGATAAAGCTCCAGCGTCGATCCTCGAAGGCGTTGTTCTTTAGCATCGATGAAGACAAGGATCGAGGATGGATGGTCCGGTTTATCCGAATCAATACCTCCAACCTACTTCATGCCGAAAGGATGACATTCCCCGAGGAATGGAACATGAAGCGTAAGTACAACCCCATCGATGATGCTTACTGCTATGCTTTCTCTATTCTTCTTTATTCTACTTTCTTTTTGATGGTGCAGCTTCCCCTTGGTTTCCTAGTGTGATTCTGGACCTCGCAGTTTGGGTAGACAATTGGCCTCCACTTCTTCACATGCTGAACATTGTTGGCGCGATTTGGCCAAGAGTCGGTGGGAAGCTAAAAACAATAGTGAATTTCTTTGTTCATATGTTGTCGTTTCTCTGTAAAATACTTACTTTCCCCTTACGCAGGCCTCAGGGACACTGTTGTTATGAGGCCGCCTTCGCCCAATGAATAGGAAATCCCGAAGCCAACCAAAGAGAAGAAACGGAAAAGGGCTTCTCCACCAAGTTCCCCGAAGCCCATAAAAAATAGAGCTCGAAAGCCTAGGGTCGATCCTGCAGCCCTATCATCTAACGTGGTCCAACAACTTCGGGATGACGAGGAAGAATGAGAGGATGATGACTGCTTGCTGGTATCTCGGAAGAGGGAAAACACTAAAGCTTCAAAGACTGCTGAATCGGCGGTGGCCGATGCGGTTCAATCTCGAACCGGAGAAATCTCGGAGGGGAGCTCGAGTAGAGTCCCCGATCTATCGGGTGATAAAAGCGCACCTCATCATCTGGCAGGTGAGCCCGAAGGGCATAATTTTGAGGCCCTTCAAAGAGAAGAGAATGTCCCAAGTGAATCACTTGGGATAATTAACATAGATGAATCGCCGCCCGACACTGTGTTTTCTGAAGGGAAGTTCCGAGATGCCCGGGCCATAAAGACTCCCAATGTGGGGACGACCCATGAAGGGAATGATATTTTTCGAGAATGCTTTGCGGGAGTCGAAGATGGTCTCGACCCGGATGCTTCGTTTATTTTTGACGAGGCTCAGCGACTTCTCAAACAAGTAAGTTTCTGCCTCCATAATTATGTTCGTGTTTTATTCTCGTTTTTCTAAGTCTGACTCCTTTTCTTTGTGTGAAGGTCGTGACGCTCCATCAACAAACGTTTTCCAATTCTCAACCCGAGCTTGCCCGATGCGAGGCTGAAATCAAGAAGCTTGTGGAAGAGAGGGTTGGCCTCAAACTCCTCTACGTTAAAAAAGAGGAGGAGATCAGGGACCTCGAGCCGACTTGGCGAAAGCTCATCGAGAACAGCCTGAGCTCATTGAGCAGGTAATATAACTTTTTGGGAGTTTGCTACATGTTCATTTGACTCAGCGATTAACATTTTGACTTTGCAGGCCCAGTAGAATGACGAGCTAGTGGAGCAGCTTCGAGAGGAGGTCAAGGCGAGAGAGGCCGAGACCTTGGGGTGGAAGCAACATATGGATCGTCTTGCCTCGGAGAAGGACATGCTTCAGGCCCAGCTGACTTTGGTCTAATTCTAGCTTCAAAATGTAAAGGGGGAAATCTTGGCTCGGAGCCGAAAGATTGAAGAGCTCGAAGCTAAATCAGTCACCGAACTTGCAGAGGCTAAATCTGAGGCGGAGGCGTTTATGGCCTCTTATCGAGCTAACGTTGAGGTTGCCAAAATTCGGGCACAGGAGATCACTATCGCTGCTAAAGTCAAATTTTTGTGTGTTGTCGATCACGCCAGGCAAAAATCCTGGAGAGAGACTCTCAAGGAAGTGCACGCTCGTGGCTTTAACCTCTCAACTGATATCAAAAAGGCAAAAACTTTGGAGGATGAGGCTGCCGCTTTACTCTCCGATGATGAAGACTTTGCTAGTAGTTCTGAGAGCGAAGGAGATGAGGATAAAGTCCCCGAGGAGGAGGTTCTCGAAGATGTGGCTCCCAAAGATGCGGCTCCCAAAGTAGACTAGGCCCTTAGGATTTTGTTTTTTGTTTTTTTGTGTAAGGCCCCTTGTGGGCATTGTAAATACCTTTTGTGTATATAAGGAATTCCTTTTCTTTCCGATCCATCTCCGATTTGTTATAAAGTCTGCTTCATTTTAGTTTTGTGAAATTTTTTGATGTTATAACTTCAATAATCGAGTTAGCACTAGCCCAGATTCAGAGTAAAACAAATCTTAAGTTTTTTTAGAAATCGATGGGAAATCTTATAATAGAATACCTCTTAAGGTTTTTTGATGAATCCTCGAGCTATGCTTAAGTTAATATTATGCGAACTCAGGATGGTGGAACCCTTAGGTCCGAGTTGAGTGAGAATAAGGTCTCGAACTCTAAATGTTTTGGCAAACTTAGGTTCTTTTAGTTTGGGCCGATACGACCGTTAAGAAATGGCTATTATTTTCCCTTTTCGGCATAAAGGCATAGTACAAATTTCTTTATGCCTTAGCATGCATGTTTTACCCATTGGGTTTTTTGAATGTTTAGTGTCGATCGAAACTCTTTTATTTTTTGTGCCTTAGCACAAGTTTGTATTTGAATAATTTGATACCTCTTAAAGTTTTTTGAGGGCTGATTTTATCGAAGCCTTTAATTATTTTGCCGAGCGTAGCCTTTATTAGTTGGTTTTCAGAGAATTCGAAGGTTTGTTTTTATTGCGGGATTCAGACATCTCCGAGCCGCGTTATTTTAGCCGTAGCCTTTATTATGGACGTAGACTTCGGGTATACCTCTTGGACTTGTTTCCCGATAACATTTCGAACTTGTTCGAAATGTCAGTCCCGAGTATGATGGCCTTGGCCTTTACGTCGAGGGGTGCCTGTTTGAGGTCTTATGAATCTGAGTTTAGATAACTCGAATGTGTTGACTGTCGACAACAGTCCCCGAGTATTCGAGGTGTATTTGCATTTTGGCCCTTGAGCCGTTTCATACAGAATCACAAGTATGAAGCTCGTATAATTGCAAATTTCTTTGATACACGAAGTGTTTGATATAGAAAGAATGCTTCTTTGAATAATTCATACATGCGTACATATTTTTCCATCAGGACTCGACTATTCTATATGGACACGGTTCATCTGACCGTTTGGCCCATTACAAAGTTTTCCTATCAAGGCCTTCTTTGGCGTGAAGTATTTTTCTCAAAAATATACCCTCCGAAGGTGATGCCCCCCCCAGTATTCAAGGTTGATTGAAAAGAAGCCTTGGATACTGTTGAATTCTCCTTAGGTAGCACATAGTTTTTGCCTCGTTAAAAACCTCGCCAGAAAAACCCATTTAGGATAAAAATCAGAATAAGGAAAAAAGAGTGCAACGCGTGCTTTAAAACCTAAGATCTTCGTGCTAAAACGTTTCCTCGACGCCTCGATCGAACACCTACAATAAGTTAGTATCGAATACAAATAGAAAAGGGAAAAAGTCATACCTCAACAATAATATCGTTTGAGTAGTGATACGTTCCAATTGTTTGGCAATTGTTTGCCTTCCGTCATGCCAAGTTTGTAAGATCCCTTTCCGATGATACCAATGACTCGATATGATCCTTCCCAATTCGGGCCTAGGTTCCCTTCGTTTGGGTCTCCAGTATTGAGGGTGACTTTCCTTAGAACTAAGTACCCGATTTCGAAGTGGCGAAGGTTAGCCATTCTTTTTTAATATTTTTTGATTCTTTGCTTTTGTGCAGCCATCCGAACAAGCGCAAATTCTCATTTTTCATCCAATAACTCGAGGCTAGTATTCATAGCCTCGTGATTTGATTCCTCCGTTGCATGACGAAATCTGGAGCTAGATTCCCCGACCTCGACTGGGATTAAGGCCTCGAAGCCATATACTAAGGAGAACGGGGTTTCCCCCGTGTTGGACTTTGATGTCGTTCGATATGCCCAAAAGACTTTGGGTAGGACTTCTCTCTATTTCCCCTTAGCATCACTCAACCTTTTCTTTATGTTTTGGATAATGGTCTTGTTCGTCAATTAGGCATGTCCGTTTACGCTTGGGTGATATGGCATTGGTAAGATCCTTTTTATCTTGTGTTCTTCGAGGAATGTTGTTACCTTGCTGCCGATGAATTGCTTTCCATTGTCGCATACGATTTCAGCAGGTATCCCGAATCGACACACGATGTGATCCCAGATGAAGTCTATAACTTCTTTTTCTCTGACCTTTTCGAAGGCATGTGCTTCCACCCATTTAGAAAAGTAGTCAGTCATAAACAAAATGAATTTATCTTTACTTGAACCGTTGGTAGAGGGCCGACGATATCCATCCCCCATTTCATGAATGGCACGGGGATATGACTGAATGAACTTGCTCGCCGGGCTGATGGATCATCGGTGCAAAACTTTGGCATTTATCACATTTTCGAACAAATTCCTTAGTGTCTTTTTCCATGCTATCCCAGTAGTGCCCTGCTCTGATGATTTTGTGAATCAAAGAATCAGCGCCGAAGTGGTTCCCACAAGTGCCTTCGTGGACTTAGCATAAAACATCGATGTGCCCCAGCCCTAAACATACTGCCAACGGTCCATCGAAGGTCCTCTTGTATAATGTTCCATCTTCCCATGTGAATTAGGTTACTTTGGTTCGTAGGGTTCTTGACTCTTTAGGGTCCGATGGGAGCTTTTCATTCTTCAAATATTCAATATATTTATTCCTTCAATACTAGGTCAAACTTGTAGAATTTAGTCCCAGGGATAATATCGTCCTCTTTGACTGATGATCCCAAATTTGCAAGTGCATAGACCTCACTATTTTGTTCTCGAGGTACATGATGTAGAGTCCACTCCTTGAAGCAGTGCAATGTTACCTGTAACTTGTCCAAATACCTTTGCATTCCATCCTCCCAAACTTCGAAGCTTTTGTTTACTTGATTCACTACCAATAAAGAGTTGCACTTGGCTTCAATGACTTCTGCCCCAAGCTTTTAACTAGATCGAGACTTGAAATCATGGCCTGATATTCGGCCTCATTATTAGTCAACCTAGAAGTTTTGATAGATTGCCCGATAGTGCTACCTGTGGGCGGCTTCAAAATAATGCCAAGCCCGGACCCTTTCACATTCGAGTCACCATCCGTGAAGAGGGTCCATACCCCCGATGATTTATCCGACTTTAATAGAAGTTCCTTTTCCACTTCGGGTACAAAGGCTGGCGCAAAATCGGCCACGAAGTCCGCTAAAATTTGAGACTTGATGGACGTTCGGGGTTGATATTTGATATCATACCCGCCAAGTCGACGGCCCATTTGGCCAATCGGCCCGATAACTCAGACTTGTACAAAACATTTTAGAGTGGATAAGTGGTTATCACACATATGGGGTGACACTAGAAATATGGCTTTAATTTTCTATACGCGCTTATTAATGCAAGTCTCAATTTCTCTAAGTGTGGATACCTTATTTCAGCATCTCCTAAGGTCCAACTTACGTAATAAACAAAAAATTGCGTACCTTGCTGTCACGACCCGTATTTTCCACCCTAGGGAGTCATGATGACTCCTACTAATATGAGCTAGGCAAGCTAGTCCTTTAAACTAATTACTTCATTATCCATTTATTTCTTTTTACAAACATAAAGCGATAACGTAAAAATAGCGGAAATTTAAATTAAGCAGAAGAAAATAATAAAATATCTGAAATCTGTATCTATTACAATTGCTTAAGCCTTAATCACCCAAAACCTGGTGTCACAGTACCACAAACGGTCTAAGACTGCTAAATACAAGGTCTGAAAATAAAAGACACATTGTTTCTGAAGCAGAAAGATGAAATAGGAAAATAAAAGATAGAGGAGATGTCAGGGCCTGCAAATGTCTGCAGGTCTACCTTGTATCTCCGCGTAGACTGAAGGTAGCCTCCAAACTACGGTCCAAGAGCTACTCTGGGATCTGCACATAGTGCAGAGTGTAGTATCAGCACAACCGACCCCATGTGCTGGTAAGTGCCTAGCCTAACCTCGGCGAAGTAGTGATGAGGCTAGGACCAGACTACCAAGTAAACCTGTGCAGTTATATAATATACAGCGGAAAGTAAAGCAAAAATAAACAAGTAAAAAGGGGAGGGAACACATACTTCGGGGAATAGCAGGTAAAAACAGAATATCAAGAGAATTACAAAGGAACCAAAATCTAACTACTAACAAGGATAAGGAAAACAAAGGCAGATTTCACTTTCATTTCACATCTTGTTGCAGGCGTGCAACCCGATCCCATTTTCTATATCTCGTGGCAGGCGTGCCACCCGCTCCCATTTTCTGTATCTCGTGGCAGGCGTGCCACCCGCTCCCATTTCATGTATCTTATGCCAGGCGTGCCACCCGCTCCCATTTCGTTTATATCGTGGCAGGCATGCCACCCGCTCCCATTTCAATTATCTTGTGGCAGGCGTGCTACCCGCTCCCATTTCATTTATCTTATGGCAGGCGTGCCACTCGCTCCCATCTCATATATCTTGTGACATGCGTGACACCCGCTCCCATTTCATTTATCTTGTGACAGGTGTACTACCCGATCCCATTTCATTTATCTTGTGATAGGTGTGCCACCCGATCTCAGTTACAAATCAACAACAATCACAAAGAATCCCGGCAAGGGAACAAGAGCAATATAACAACATCCCGGCAAGGTAACAAGGGAAATATAACAACATCCCGGCAAGGGAACAATAATATTTCAATAACCTCCCAGCAAGGGAACAATAATATTTTAATAACCTCCCGGCAAGGGGACAATAATATTTCAATAACATCTCGGCAAGGGAACAAGGGCAATATAACAACATCTCGGCAAGGGAACAATAATATTTCAATAACATGTGAAGTGCAATAATTCACAACGGAGTCATAACAATTATAATACAAGACTCACGGGCATGCTTGACACCGACGTATAGATACTCGTCACCATGTCTATACGTCGTACTCCACAATTAACATGTAGCAAATAAGACACGACTTTTAATCCTCGAGCTAAGGTTAGACCAAACACTTACCTTGATGCCACGAACACAATTCGCGTTTCAATTATAGCTTTACCCCTTGGTTCCACCACCAATTCGCTTGTATCTAGTCACAAGTTACTTAATCACATCAATAAATGCTAAATGAATCAATTCGAATGCATGAAAATGAATTTCCCAAAGTTTTACCCAAAAAGTCAAAAATCGCCCCAGGCCCACATGGTCAAAACCTGAGGTTCGAACCAAAACCTGATTATTCATTCCCTCACGAACCCAAATATATAATTTGTTTTGAAATCGGACTTGAAATCGAGGTCCAAATCCCCAATTTTTGAAAAACCTAGGTTCTACCCAAAATACCCAATTTCTCCCATGAAAATCATTGATTTTGAGTTGAAATCATGTTAAATGATGTTAATGATTGAAGGAAATGAGTTAAAACCAACTTACAATTGATTTTGAAGAAGAGTTGTTCTTGAAAAATCGCCCTAGAAAGTTTGTGTTTTGAAAAAAATGTGAAAATAGGTTAAACATTTGTCTAAGTATAAAAGTTGCAGGTTGCAGATGGGGAAAATGCGAACAGGGGTTCGCAATTGCAAACCCCGACCTCTGCTAGCTTGGGAATTGCGAAAAGACTCTCACATTTGCGAGTTGGGAATTGCGAGAGGGGCGTCACATTTGCGAGTACAGGCTGGGAGAAGGGGCATCGCATTTGCGATGGATTTCCTCGCATTTGCGAGATGGAGCTGGCCTGGGCTTCCTTCGCAATTGCGACAAGCCACTCGCATTTTTGATATCGCATTTGTGAGCCAGTGCGAAGCCTGCAGGCCTGCTATGCACAGTTGAAAATCTACAATTTTTCTAAGTCCAAAATACACCTCGTGGCCTATCCAAAACTCACTGAGCCCTCGGGGCTCCAAACCAAACATACACACAACCTCAAAAACATCCTACGGACTTATTCGTGTAATCAAATCACCAAAAAAACATCATGAACATCGGATTAAACCTCAAAATCACTAAAATTTCTCAAAACTTCTTTAAACATCAAAATTTTCATTTAAGGTCAGAATCACGTCAAATGGACTCCGTTTCTTACCAAACTTTACCAACAACACATAAATAACCATATTGAACCTGTACCGGGCACCGAAACCAAAATACGGGCCCGATACTATCAAGTCTTAATCAAAATTCATTTCCAAACCTCATAAATAATTTTCTTTAAAAATTTATTTCTCGGGCTTGGGACCTCAGAATTCGATTCCGGGCATACGCCCAAGTCCCATATTTTCCTACGGACCCTCCGGGACAGTCAAATCATGGGTCCGGGTCCGTTTACCCAAAATATTGACCGAAGTCAATTTAGTTCATTTTATATTTAAAATTTATCATTTTTCACAAATTTTCACATTTAGGCTTTCCGGCTACGTGCCCGGACTGCGCACGAAAATCGAGGTGATGCTAAAAGAGGTTTTTAAGGCCTCGAAATGCAGAATTCATTTTAAAACAAGTGATGACTTTTTGGGTCATCACACTTGCTTTTCTCGAACTAGTACACCACTTACCGCTATTTTGGACACTACCAAGTATAAGTACAACTTCTCATCTGCCTTCGGAGTGTAGAGAAGAGGTGGACTCGATAAGTACTGCTTCAATTCATCAAATGCTCGCTGAAATTTCGGGGTCCATGCGAAATCATTTTTCTTTTTGAGTAAGGAAAAGAACATGTGGCTTCGATCTAATGACCTCGAAATGAATCGGCCCAAGGCAGCTATCCGTCCGGTTATCCTTTGTATAGATTTCACACTGTCTACAACGGTGATATCCTTTATGGCCTTAATTTTATCGGGGTTTATTTCGATTCCCCGATTTGATACCATAAAGCCAAGGAATTTGCCCGAGACGACCCCCGAAGGCACATTTTCCGGGGTTAAGTTTCATGTTGTACTTCCTAAAGATCTCGAATTTTTCCTGCAAATGAGTCAAATGGTCCTCTGCACACAGGGACTTAACTAACATATCGTCAATATAAACTTCCACTGATTTACTTATCTGTTCCTCATACATTTTGTTAACTAGGCGTTGGTATGTAACTCCTTCATTTTTTATCCCGAAGGGCATTATATTGTAACAATAAGTTCCATACTTGGTGATAAACGAGGTTTTCTCCTGGTCTTCTGAGTTCATCTGAATTTGATTGTACCTGGAATAGGCGTCGAGAAAGGTAAGGATCTCGTGGCCAGCCATGGCATCGATCATGCGATCGATGTTAGGCAGTGGAAAAGAATCTTTAGGGCATGCCTTGTTCAAATCCTTGTAATCTACGCACATTCTAAGTTTGTTCCCTTTTTTAGGGACTACAACTACAATGGATAACCATTCGGGATATTTTACTTCCCGAATGGATCCTATTTTAAGAAGCTTAGTTAGCTCATCCTTTATGAACGCGTGCTTTACCTCGAACTAGGGCCTTCTCTTTTACTTCACCGGTTTGAACCTAGGGTCGAGGCTTAGCCGGTGTGTTGTTATCTCTGGTGGGATACCTATCATGTCTAAATGGGACCAAGAAAAACAATCCATGTTATCGATAAGAAATTGAATAAGTTTTTTCCTAAGTTCAGAGGTCAACCCCGTTCCTAGGTATACCTTTCGTTCGAGTAGATACTCGATTAGTATCACTTGTTCCAGCTCCTTGACCCTCGACTGGGTGCATCTGATTCTTCGAGAACAATGAAAGTTTGAGGAGTAAGGAAATCCTCTTCTTCTTCTTCGATTACCTGTTTCTCTAATTCGGTCGAGGCTGGGGAGGGTGATTGTTATTTGGATGTCTCCTTATCTTTGGTACTCGATTTTTCTGAGGTTTAAGGTGTTGATATCGGGTCACCTCGTCGACTGCAAATATTTCCTTTGCAGCGTGTTGTTCCCCGTAAACTGTTTTTACATCGTCCATTGTTGGAAATTTCATCATTTTGTGAGGGGTTGACGATACCGCCCTCATGTTGTGGATCCAGGGCCTTCCGAACAGTGCATTATATCTCATGTCACATTTGATGACATGGAATTTTGTATCTTGGATGGTCTCGGCCATGTTTACTAGTAGGATTATCTCCCCCTTTATTGTTTCACTTGCCATGTTGAAGTTGTTCAGGACTCAAGACGCAGGCACAATTTGGTTCTGCAGGCCGAACTGCTCTACGACCCTCGATCTGATTATGTTTTCTAAGCTACCTGGATCCACTAGCACACGTTTAACTTGAATTTTATTTAACAAAATAGAAATTACCAGGGCGTCGTTGTGTGGCTGAGAGATGCCTTCCATTTCTTCGTCATTGAACGATAGGATATCTTCGGGCACATAATCCCGAGTCCGCTTTTCTCGGGTGATCAACATTGGTACGTTTGAATACAGGCCCTTGTGGAACATCGACCCACCAACGATCATATGACTGACATGTTGCGGTTCTTCCTGTTCATTCTTTCTGTTGGCGTCTCTTTCTCTGAAGTGATTCTTAGCTCGATCACTGAGAAACTTTCGAAGGTGACCCTCGTTGAACAATCGAGCTACCTCCTCCCTCAACTGTTTGTAGTATTCGGTCCTATGGCCACGTGTGCCATGATATTTACACATCAAGTTTGGGTTCCTTTGAAAAGGATTGGTCTGTATAGGTCTGGGCCACCTGGTGTCTTTGATCCTTCCAATAGTCGATACAATCCCCAATGTATCGACACTAAAATTATACTCCGATAACTGAGGTGCTTCTACGGGATCAACATGTTTATCAAAACCACTATAACTCATAAGTCCCCGAGAAATTTGCCCTGGATCACTCCAAGGAGTATTGCGCCTCGAATCATCGTTTCTTCGATCTACGATATATGGTTGATATCGTTCTCTGCTCGACTTTGGTTCCCTGTCAGTATCCCTCAGAGTTTTAACCGCCAATCTATTTGGATGAACTGAACCCGATGAGGCTCACAGTTGGTTGTCCTTGACCCTGATCTTCCATGGATATCGATTGTGCACATCCGCTCAAGTTACAGCTGGATACTCGATCAGATTTTGCTTCAACTATCGTGAAGCTATCGAACTCCGCTCGTTCAATCCCTGTGTGAAAGCTTGAACGGACCAATCATCTATGATCGGTGGTAACTCTATCCGCTCCATTTGAAATTGGGACACGAACTCCCTCAGCATTTCGTTATCCCTTTGTCTTAATCTTGAAAATGTTTGATTTTCTTGTTGCGACTTTTATGGCCCCGGCATGCGCCTTCACAAAAGAATCAGCTAACGTGGCAAATGAATAGATGGAATTCGGTGGCAAGTTGTGATACCAAATCATTGCTCCCTTTGATAGAGTTTCCCTAAAATTTTTCAACAAAACGGATTCGATCTCATCGTCTTCTAAGTCATTTCCCTTTATCTCGCACGTGTACGTAGTGATATGTTCATTAGGATAGGTGGTCCTGTTGTATTTAGGTATATCTGGCATACGAAACTTCTTTGGAATAGGCTTCGGGGCTGCACTATGAGGAAAGGGCTTCTGTACGAATTTTTTTGAATCCAAACCCTTTAAGATCGAGGGTGCCCCCTATATCTGATCAACTCGGGAGTTGTATGTTTCCACCTTTTTGTCATTATCTTCGATCTTCTTTTCTCCCGACTCGATTCTTTTAGTGAGCTCCTCGAGCATTTTCATAATTGTAGGATCAGTCTCTGATCCGTTACCGCTTGTCCTTTCCGGTACTTGCTCGGTACGATGAGTGATTTCTGGCTCGACCACACTCGGAGTTCTATATTGACTCTGAAGCTGAGCAATAGCGGTCTGTTGAGCCTGTAGCATCTCGAATATTACTTGGAGACTAACTCCCCCGTCTCCTACACCTTGTGTTCCATGGCCACCAGATCGGTCGTCCATGCGTACACTTCCTCCGGGATCTGCGCGTAAGTCCGCGTTCAAAGCAATGTGCGAACTAACATCGGCTGGATCGACAACCGGTACTTCCCTAGAGTTAATCGGTGGTACACCGGCTCCTGGAGCAACTACATTATCATTTTCCCCGTGAAATCCAAGACCAGCATCGCCATGTACGGGTGCGTTTTGTGAGTTTGACATGTTTTAACCTGAGAACAAAAATTCTTAACAAGAACAAGTGTGAAAATAAAATGTGTTATCAGAATCAGTACTGAAACAATCATTATTATCCTTAGCCCCACGGTGGGCGCCAAACTGTTTACCCTAAAATCCGAGTAACAATTAAACTTGTATTGTGGTTTTAAAGATATGTGATTTAATCCAATATTAAATGATAAACAACGAATCAAAGATATAAATTAAAGAGTAGATTAAGTCAAACCAGTATGCAAACAAATCTCGACCTCAAGCTAAGGCAGCCTCGAGGTGGGTTAGCAAGAACAAAAAAATAATAAGGTAATTCTGATTAGAAGTAAGCAAGAAAGTGAAGTATGTATATTCTCTTGTCAATGATTGATATGTTACAAATGATTGGGATCCCCTTTATATAGTAGGGGAATCCTAAATAAGGTATACTTCTAATTATAACAAGGAGTCTTATTATACAGTTATCTAACGTTTAGTACAAATCCGTTCCGGAATTTACGCCATGATCTTTGGGCCATTGCAGGAATCTCGCTCTTTCTGTTATAAAACTATAACAGTATTATTTCGTGATTGGTCACACTTGGCCTCGGTGTCCATCGAGCACTTCGATCTTCGAGTCTCGTACTCTGCCATCAGACTCGAGCCCAGTCTGTTTCGAACTTGTTCTCGAACCGAACCCTCTAGCCTACGGAATCGGGCATACCTGATTTCGACCGTATACAGTTGTATAATATGTTTTCATAATATGAATATTATATCAACAGAATGGCTTCATATATACAAAGAAATAATATAATATAAAAAAACAAAAAGAATGTTACAAAAGAGAGAAACCAGTAGCATGGAGATATTTGATTATGTTGCCGAGTTTAGATCATAGCATATTGTCAAATTGGCATGTAATTATTTGCAGGAAAGAGTGGTCCTCTGCTTATCGTTGAATTCTTAATCAAAGGATCGGTTTGATGGACAAGTAGATCTGTTAGGTTGGACCACTTTGATTGTGAGCCCCAAATTATAAACAGAACTAAAAATGAATACTTTACTTTTACTACTACAAAATCTAAGTTACTACTTTCATAGTCCTATTTTCTCGGACACTCCATTTATTGAAGATCAATTTGACAAATTTTTATACATAAATCTAACCACATTAAATTATTTTTTCTGTATCAAAATGTAGGTACATTTAAATTATAACTTTATAGTATGTAGTTGGAGTTGTTCTCATATCAAAAAGGATATAATTTAAAATTAGTTTAAGATCAATTTACTTGATTCTAGGTAAAAGATAAGTTACATTTATTGTTTAGGCAGCCAATTTTCAAAAGTCGGCCAAATTTAATGTATACTTTTTCTAGTCCGTATATATAAATTATATATTGATTATCCACAATTATATATATATATATATATATATATATATATATTATATATTTTTCAGCTATTTTAGTTTAAGAGATTAAGTCGATAGCTATTTGGATTAATTCTTAGCAACCAACAATTCAGGCATTGCCTTTCCTATATTATTAAATTAGTTTTATGTTCTGTGATCTCTACCTTTATATGAATTTGAAATCTACTATATGAATATCATTATTTAAGTGAATTTGACACTATTAATTGGGTGTTTATTTTACCTTTTAAGTTTTAACTACTTTTATCGAGATTTATTAAAAATGTATTCTTATCCAATTTCTTTCTTTAGAACAACGATTCTTATAATTTTTACAATATGTATAATAATACTATTTTCACCTTATTATTTTGTTAGTTTTATTATGCTTTTATATGGTTTTTGGGTACCGTTCTTATTTATAATTTTATTGACGTGATACTTATGATTTCCTTAGCGGAAGGTACTTCTTGAATTTGTGCCGACTAACCTACTAACTAAAGTAATAAAACGTTTCTTACGAAAAAGTTTTCACTTGTAAAGCACAAAATGAGACATTTCGTTAAGGGTTCAATAATTAGAATAAAATACTAGTAATTGGTATTGTTGAATTTATGGTTTGGCGGTAATATGAAGTTTTTCATTAGTCCATTTGCCAACTAACAGTAACAGCAACAACTTACTGAACTACCAACTATTGGTAAACTAGTAACTACCAACTATTGGTAACTATTCCTTCATCCTATAATTAGAGGTTTGAGTTAGAGCTCTTGGTATGAATATCCAAATTTAGTCAGACCCCAATGTGAATACCGGACAACGAGTGCAAAACAAAAAAAACAACTTACTCAACTAAAATGGACCAATAACCACCCAGCAAAAAAAAACCATTTCTAAAACCTTCCACAACTGTTCCACTCTCCTCCTCTTCTTCTTCTTGTGGCCTTTAAGCCGTGCCTTCAAACTTTGGTGCAGAATTTTCAAGCTTAATATCTTTTAACTTTCCTAGTTAAATAAATACTTTATTCCCACTTCAAGATTTTATTTTATTTTTCCCTTCTGGTGATTTTAGTTGGCCAGCAAGCTCAAATTTGCCTCTTGTTGGACACCAGCAGATGCAGGTTCGTCTTGTTTTTCTCTTTTATATAAACACTTGATTTTCATTTTTTGGTATTTTTTATTTGCATATGTTGTTTTTATTTCAAGAATTGGGTGAGTCTATTTAAGCTCAAAATGCTAGCAATAACATTTCCTTTCCACTGATTAGAGCTTAGTGTGGAGATTTGTCAGATGGGATTCTTGTATGTTTGGAAATTTTGATTGTCTTTACTTAGTGATGGACATAGGGAGTTTTTTATTACTACAATCTTGATTGCAATAGTAATTTGTCTACAACTAGCTGAAGATAATTTATACTTTCTGCTTCTATGTATTGTGATGCATTAGGCTCTTGCAATGTGGATGTCTGATCTTTCCTAATTGATAATGTTCGTTAATTTTTATGATCTTTCTTTCCTAGTGTGATGCATTTAGTAGAAAAGACTTAATCTTTGTGGATAATTTGATCCTTTGGCAAGTCAATTTTGTTGTAGCTTTTCAATACTTCTTTGTTATGCCATACTTATACAAATAAAAAAGACTCTTTGTTACAACTTATGATGGTATTGCTGATGCTAGAGTTTGTTCCATTTTGAACTTTATTACGCATTACCCTCCCCATCGCTGGGTTTTTTGTTGTTGTCGTTAGTTGGTAGGCATTCTGCTCATTCAAAAGCCAACCTTTTCATTTTCAGCAGTATAGTTCCTCGAGTAGTCCTAGTTGCGGTGTTAGTTAAAGACACAGCAATTGATTCATTTTCAGCAGTATAGTTCCTCGAGTAGTCCTAGTTGCGGTGTTAGTTAAAGACACAGCAATTGATCACCTTACAGGGCCCGATAGGTCACATATCTGTATCCGGTAGCAGTCACTTATTCTTTTAGATTTGTGGCAAAAACTGACTTGCAAGTAAAGACAATGGGGACCTTCAGAGAAATGCCTGTTTTCAGCTCCCAGATTGAAGCTGGAAATTATCTTTGGTTTGGTATTTCGTAATCTATGCTAATCTCATCTCATGATGAGAAATAACTTTAGGACTTCTAATAGGAGGAAAATTTGTCATAAATCACATATAGTATCTAGATAGACAGGTTGCAGGATTATCAGGTACATTCATTCAACTCTACTATGTCAAATCACAGATTGGAGAAATTATCATGCACTTTCTAAATTGTTCCTGATGCATATGCACCTTCTTTGATAGATAATTGATTTCATTATCGTTTTCCCCGAGAAAAAGCAATTTTTTGGTTCCAATGCCTCTTTTTGATCTCCTTGCGCCGACGGTCTTTTGGAAACAGTCTTTCTACCCCCAAGGTAGGGATAAAGTCTGCAGGAAGAGTATGAAGGCTCATTCATTTATTCATGATGTACAAAGCTCTTTAAATACAAAGGATGGACCAAGAATTACTCCTAAATTATAGGATAATGAGCTGTATTTGACAAACTAAAGATACACCAAAATCTGCACAAATAAAGAAATAAAATAACAGTACAAAAATATCTACACAAATAAAGGAAACAAAATAACTAAGGATAATCGCCAATACGCCTCCGCAAGTTGAAGGTGGGATCGACAACCTTCAACTTGGGAAGGTGCCGGTGAAAGAGCAGACGAGGCAAAGGCTTTGTAATTGTGTCTGCAAGCTGATCAGCAGAATGCATCTGCTGAACTAGCACCTCTTTTCGCTGCACTTGATCTCTAACAAAGTGAAAATCAACTTCAATGTGTTTCATCCTACTATGTAAGACCGGATTTTGACAAAGGTAGGTAGCACCAACATTATCACAAAATATTATTGGTGGATCAGGTAGCTGCACATGTAGTTCTGCGAGAAGTTTTTGAACCCAATTGACTTCAGCAAGAGCAGAATCTATGGCACGATACTCAGCTTCAGTGGAGGAGCAAGCAACAGTACGTTGCTTCTTGGATGACCAACTAATTGGATTTTGACCTAGGTAAAGAATATAGCCTGAAGTGGAAGTCCTATCGTTAATATCACCAGCCCAATCTGCGCCAGCATACATAAACAACCTAGGAGATGTCTTGCTCATTATCTGTAAACCATGATTTTTGGTATGTTGAAGATACCGCAGAAGTCTCTTAACAAACGACCAGTGTGTTTGGGTAGGAGCGTGTATAAATTGAGATAATTTATTGACCGCAAAGCTTATATGTGGTCTGGTAAATGACAGATACTGAAGCTTACCAAGCACTTGACGATACAAAGTGGCATCCACGGAAGGTGTATCATCCTTTAGTAACAGGGATACAGTGGAACTCATGGATGTTTGAACAGGTTTACAGTCAGACATATTACGGGCAACAAGAATATCAGAAACATATTTGGCTTGAGAAAGAATGATGCCATCTGTTGTTCGAAGGACCTCAATACCCAAGAAAATAGTGCATTTGTCCAAGATCTTTGAGAGTGAATCTCGCAGAAAGAACCTGTATAGCTTGTTTAATAACATCAGAGCTGAACCAGTGATAATAATGTCATCGACATATGCAAGAATGTAAACCAACGCTCCATTATGATGACGAATAAATAAAGAGGAGTCAGAGTCTAAGTTGCGCAGACTCTTCGATTTTGATGCCGTCCCTGTCCCGATACGAGACCGGAGCGGGAGCGGGATATGTCCCGGATACGGTCAACTGACTCCAGACACTTTGACCAGAGTCCATCGACAAATTTGGGAGAAAACTTGAGATTTTGATTTCTCAAAGAAAAATAAAACAGATTTAGGAGAATGAAAGAATAATGTCCATCTTGGAGAGTGAAAGATTGAATTCTACAATATTCATGTAAGTTTTTCACAGAATATCTCTCAAAATTTACATATTTTTATAGCTCTATTTTTTATTAGCCGAATCCCTACACCCGTATCCATATCCGGACCCGCACCCCCGAATCTTAAAATTTAGATTTTGCCGAATTCGATACTCGGATAGGTCGGGTATCAGATACCCGCACCCGAGTCCGAGCAACTTAGGTCAGAGTTATACTTTTGAAAGCCAATCTGAGCCAAGAATTGCTTTAATTCAGAGTACCAGGTGCGAGGGGCCTATTTGAGGCCATAGATTGCTTTATTTAATTTGCACGCATAATGAGGACAATAAGGATGAACATGCCCTGGAGGTTGACACATGTAGAGATCTTCTTCTAGGTGTCCTTGAAGAAATGCGTTATTCATGTCCAGCTGGCGCAAATGCTAATTATGCTGAACTACAAGTGATAAATGAGTCTAACAGTGACAGATTTTACCATTGGACTGAATGTAGAGTGATAATCTACACCTGGTCGTTGGGTAAGACATTTTGCAACCAACCGATCTTTATACCTGTCAACACTTCCATCAGGTTTGGTTTTGATACGATAGATCCATTTGCAATCAACTACATTTTGGGAAGAGGATGGAGGCACAAGCTCCCACGTCGTATTGTTAATCAATGCTTCAAACTCAAGTTTCATGGCTTCTCTCCGGTGTGCGCTCTTTTGGGCTTGATTATAGGTGGTGGGAAGTGGTTCAGTAATGACAATGGCAAGGTAATCAAAAACTTGTTTGGGTTTGATGATATTGTTCTATGAGCGAGTTAGAGATCAGTTAACAAAGGGCAGTTGGGTATATGGTATAGCTGTGGTAGATGGTTGGTTGAGATTCAAAGATGGGCTAGTTATTTGGGCAGATTGTTGGGTTTGCCGATTTCGGCGTTGATACTGGATTAGTGGCTGAGGTGTTGGTGGAGGAACAGTAGAGCAAACTGGATCAGTTGGGTGTTGCGTGTCAGAATTAGAGACAGTAGCAGGAGCTGGCGTGGCCATGAGAGATGGACTTGGAGATGAACCTACGGAGGAAGCCACTAGAAATTGTAGACCTACCTTGATTGGCAATGAAATTTCATGATTTTCAGACGGCATAGATTTGGGGCTAGAGTCATGTGACTCTTTTTGTAGGATATCCCAATCTATATTTGAATTTTTTTTGTCTTTTAAGGATAAAAATATATCTGAAAAAGGAAATTTATTTTTCATAAAAAATAACATCTCTTGAAATATATATCTTTTGAGAGATAGGATCATAACATTGATGGTTGTGATAGGTATTCAAATAGCCTAGGTATACACAAGGAGTGGACCTGGGTTCTAATTTGTGTTTTGCATATGGTTTAAGCCATGGATAACAGGGACAACCAAATAACCAAATTACGAATTGTGTGGTAATTTGGAATTTCACCAAATAACCATTGGTATGGAGAATCATTTATTGAGTGTGGGGATAGGCAGTCTATTAATCAAGAATGTGGCTTGTTGACAAACAAATGACCAAAATACTGGAGGCATGGAGGCTTGATGTAAAATGGTTTTTGCTGTTTCAATAATGTGTCTATGTCTACATTCTGCCATGGCTACTCTTTGTGGTGTGTATGGTGGTGATACAAGGTGTTCAATGCCATTGGTATGAAGAAATGGTTTGAGGCCTTCAAACTCACCACCACTATCAGTGTAAAGCTTGTATGAAAACAAGGGGTTTGAATTTAGAAAAATTGTTTGGACCTCGCTTTTGTTTTTAATCGTATATAACCAAATATATTTTGTGAATTGATCAACAAAATTACATAACATAATTTTTTATCAATTGACAAAATAGGCGAGGGCCCCCAAAGATCATAAAAACAATTTGTAAAGGCTTCTTGCTCAATAGAGTGTTTTGAGAAAAAGGTTGCATGTGGCTTTTATTGGAACAACACGAATTACAATGATCAAACTTTGTAGAATTTGAAACTGGAATTGAAAACTTGTATAAAAGTGTCTTGAGCACTCTTTTATTTGGATGTCCTAATTTCTATGCTAAGACTGCTGAGATTCTGCCTTGTTGGGTTGGTAGCTCAAATTGCATTGGTATCCTCCGGAGGGCCACTCATAAAGTCCTTCTTTATTCTGGCCTTGTGCCAACAACGCCCCTATGCTCAAATCCTTCACAAGAAAATCATAGGGAAAAAATTCAATTGATATTAGGTTATCGTTACAAAATTGAGACACATATATAAGGTCACGTTTAATATCTGGGGCACACAAAGTATTCGAAAGCTGAAACCTTTTGTTTGAAGCATTTATTTGAACATGACCAGTGTGAGTTATAGGGATTTTATTACCGTTGCCCATCGTAATGTCCTCCGTACCAGTGTAGTCATCTGAATGTTGAGGATTCTGAGTATCAGTAGTCACATGATGTGACGCTCCTGAGTCAACAATCCAAGGCATGGCAGCAAAGTTTGCCTTGGCTTCCAAGTGATTATGAGAGCATGAGCGGCATACATTTGGCAGTATGCCCAGTGCGACCACATAACTGGCAAACTGGACGATTTTGTTGGGGAGGGGCTGTTGGACGCTAGTTAGGTGATGATAGTGCATTTTGCTGCCTGGGATTTTGTGAACGCCATGGTTGTCCTCGCTTATTGCTGCGAGGCACAAAATTGTTTGAGGAAGCTTTTTGTGCCACTGCGGCAGTGATTGAGGATGTTGATTGGTTCATCTCTTGATGCTTCAGGAGAAGTTCCCGATTCAGAAGCTTGTTATACAATTCTTCATACGAGATAGGTGCATCTCGTGCTAGAATCTCCGCCAAAATCGACTCATACTCAGGTCTTAGACCACTGAGTATTTTGACTGCAAGTTCGTCATCTGGAATAGGAGCTCCAGCAGTTGCAAGTTCATCAGCATCATTCCTGATCTCTCGCAAGTACCCAGTCATACTGCGGGATTTTTTTTTTAATTGTTGCTAAGGAGTTTCGAAGACTGAACAGTATGAGATTTGTTCGCATACAAGTTATGTAACGAGTCCCACGCTTGCTTGGAAGTGGAAGTTTTTGTGATTGCAGAGGTGATCTTCGGATCAATAGATGCCATCAATGCATTGCGGATCAACTGGTCCTGACGAAACAGAGTTTATATTTGGGATTGGGTTCCTCTTAGTTGTTGATGGTGACAGTTTTTGGTGGTATTGTCATAGTTCCGTCAAGATAGCCATAGATGTCGTGTCCCAACATCAGAGAATCGACTTGGGCCTTCCAATTGACAAAGTTGATTGGACCAGTGAGCTTTAGAGGAAGTTGGGAACCTGGATTAAGTTGAACCAGGTAATTGGTGTTATTAGCAGGGATGATGGAGTCACTTGGATTAACCATGGATGACATAGAAATTATGAGGTAGGTTTTAAAAAGACGAGCAGACAATTGATTATTGTTGGAGCTTTGAAAAGCTCCGATTCCATAAAGGTGCACAGTAGGAAGAGTATGAAGGCTCATTCATTTATTCATGATGTACAAAGCTCTTTAAATACAAAGGATGGACCAAGAATTACTCCTAAATTATAGGATAATGAGCTGTAATTGACAAACTAAAGATACACCAAAATCTGCACAAATAAAAGGAATAAAATAACAGTACAAAATATCTACACAAATAAAGGAAACAAAATAACTAAGGAGATTCACCAATAGGTACGTGGAAAATATGGATGCTAGGAAGAGGGAAGTGTGGAAAGAAGCTCCTCTTGTGTGTTTGACCAATTTGGGCATAAAGGAAAAGTAAAAAAACAGGATGGAAGTCAAAGCAGATCTTTTGTTTCATTGGTAATTTTGGTGAAAATGGAATATTCTTTTTTGCATAGATGGGTGGGTGGATCTTTGGAAACATAATGACACTACCTTTGTGTGATATTCAGTGCAAAAATCTTGGCTTTATCAAAATGGAGTTCATTAATTAGAGCAGATCAATTATGCTCCTGGGAAGTGGAAAGATATTGTTCCAATTTCATCTTAACTGGGAAGTGGAAAGATATGAGTTCCTTGCACAGAGAAGTGATGTTTACTTTCTTTATCCTGAAATTTTATGCTTAATACATTAGGTTTGATCTTTCATTTACACTGTTAATTCTTCCATTTTTTTCCTCAGGTGATTTATTCTCCTTTATTGAGAGATCTTAGAAGTAGTAATACAAGTTATAGCCATGGCGTATTCGAGCTTCATGGAGATATTTAATGTGCTTGCAGTTAGCTAAAATGAAGACCACACAGGTTCTTATGTTTATATCTTAACATAATTCCTTTTTTGACATGTTCAGATCCTTGATGTTTTTCTCTGCTTTGCTTTATGGATTTTTCACGTTTTTTGGCATTGCTGTATAATTTTTTCAAAAAAGTTTGTCAGTGCAACTTATTGAAACAAACTTATGAATCATTTGACTTGCTGCTTACATTTGTGGCTTATTATTTAAGGCTGAGTGATCTCAGGTCTATAATATAGGTTGTTCCTTTTTATCCTGTAATAGTTAACTGTTTATCTATGTTATTTTCTTATAGAGCCAGCAAATAATATAATCAGATGACTAAAATTCTGAAACCCTATTAAGTTTAGATATTCATTTTTACAACGGAATTCCTTTAATTCGGATGTGGAACTTTTTGTCATAAATTGTTTGTTGCAATAACTGCAGGATCTACAAAACACAACTGAGAAACAATCTTCCAACCAGGCTTCTCACGAGGCTCAAAGTGATCAGCAAAACAATACAACGGAAACACCTGTAGCAGATTCAGGTTCAGTTTCTGCATCAGGCAATGACAACCGGAAAGTTTCACGTGAAGATATTGAGCTAGTAAGATAGTTCTTTTTTGGAGAACATACTATTATACAAGTGTGTGTGAATGCGTAGGGGAAGTTTCTGTTCCCTGTAGCACCTTGTTCTTTAACTTAATTATGACACAATTGGTGATGTAGGTCCAAAATTTGATCGAGCGGTGCTTACAATTGTATATGAATAAGGATGAAGTCGTTAAAACACTTCTTAACCGTGCAAGGATAGATCCTGGATTTACAACTCTTGGTATGTATATCAAGAATGCAGTTGTTTGTGATTGTGGTGTTTTATGCATTTGCTGCTTGATTGAAATATGCTTTCTCATATTTATTGTTACTGAGTGGCTATCGGGTCTATAACTTTGGCTGTTAGGTGTCAGTTCTCAGTCCTTTAAACATCTTTATACTGAATACAGTTTGGCAAAAATTGGAAGAGGAAAATGCAGATTTCTTTCGGGCCTACTACATTAGGCTTAAACTGAAGAAACAAATCATCTTGTTCAATCATTTGCTTGAGCATCAATATCATCTAATGAAATATCCTGTGCCACCTAAGATTCCATTGACTCCGATGCAGAATGGAATAAATACCATGCCAGGTAATTTTATTTATCATTACTGTCATTTCAATTTCATAGCCATTTTTTGTCTTCGTCTTTCCCCCTTTCACTTTCTGAAAAGGAGGAGGACCATCACCTCTTCCCTTTCTGGCACAACGTTAAACTATCAGTCCCTTTCAAATAGGAGTTAAGCTACTTTAAGAGAGAATGATCTTAATTTTATCTACAGAGCTATTGAACAATACTCGTGCATGCTTTCTTGCCATTGTTATTCATTACCTCTTGTTTTCAGTGCAGTCAACAACTTTCCCATGGGATACCCCGTCCTACAGCAACCTCCACTTCCAGCTGCAGGTCAACCTCATTTTAATTCTATGGGCATGTCAAGTTGCCATGTGGTTAATGGTGTCCCCGCACCAAGCAACTATCATCCAATGCGGATGAATTCTGGAAATGAGTGAGAATCCATGTTTCCCTTTAAAATTTTGAAATGTGAGACTAGAACTCAATACTAGAACACTTTCCCAGCTGACCAGTGTGCCCTATTAGGGTCCATGTATTTCTTATTTAGTGACCCTCTTGTACTTGCATGTGCCCAAGGATCTTGAATTTGACTCTACTCCGTTACAAGTGCATATATTTCATGCTTCACAAATCTGGTGAAGACTCCAGCCACTTCTCATTGTTTAAGTATTACTGAAAAGTATAATTGGGTTTAATCAGTGTAGGTTGGTGAAAGAGGTTGCTTTTTCCTGCACAATCCGCCATACTTGTTTATTGTTGTCCATGCCTAGTTTGTTAATTTTCTCTATCAAGCTTTTCAAATAGGAATAGACAATCAATCTGGTGGAATATAATGTTTTTGGGCTTCAAATGATGAAAAGCTGTTTCTATTAGTTTCTTAAGAGAAATAGCATGACTAATGGCGCTCAACATTTTCCTATCTGTTGACAGTATGGTGGTAGAAACCAGTGTATCTGATGTGGCACCAGCTGTTCCACCTAGCAATGCCATGTCATCTATGTCCGATATGCCTGTAAGCCCTGCATCAGTGGCTTCAAGTGGCCACTTCCCCTTCACTGCTTCGGAGATTTCAGGGATGGGAATTGACACCTCAGCCCTTGACACTTCATTCCCATCTGATGTAGCAAGTTCAGTAGAATTGCAACTTCCGCCAGATAACGGGGTTGGTAATTCTAGAGATATGCTGAGATCTTTTGATCAGATTCCTTGGAATTTCAGTCTTTCAGATCTAACTGCAGACTTGTCAAACTTAGGAGGTAACTTTCTTCATACAAAATTCAAAGTTTTTTAATCGCACGACTCCTGGAAAGCAAATTTTGGTTCTAAGCATTGCTCTTTGAACTTCTTTAATAATTGTGTTGGCTGCATAAAGTTTTGAATTTGAGGATTCCTTTCCTGCTCTTAGCATTTTCTAGTCCCGGTTTCTCGTATATACAAGCTTGTCCCATATTTTTCTTCCCTTCTATCATTTTTCTCTCTTCCTCTTTGGTCTGATTAATTGTAACTTCTGATTCAATACTAATTGCAGATCTAGGATCTCTAGGAAACTATCCTGGTTCCCCTTTTTTGCCTTCCGATTCAGATATTCTGCTTGATTCTCCAGAACAAGAAGATATAGGTGAGAATTACTACTTTCTTACCCATGTAATATTATGCTTTGAATCAGAAACAGATTGAGAAGTTAGAAAAAGCATTAGCTTTAACTATCTCACATCTGTGTGCTCTTTCTGAAAGCTATTCAGATGTATATTAATGGCTGGGGTCTTTTTATAGTCGATATTCTTTTTCTTTTACTTTGAAATCTTGTTGGAATCTGGCTCTGATATTTGTTAATGCAATCTGGCTTTCATGCCTTTGTGTGACATGGTCTGGTCATGAACATTTAGTGCCACCTTGAATGTTCAAATGCAAATTTCTGACTAGCCTGATAAGCCACATTTAACTATTGATACATTGATTGCAGCACGGCTTTAAACATTCTAGTCTTTTGCTTTTGCATGTTATACTTACACGGTTCTCTTCTGAAATCATCACCGTCTATGCATGTTCTCTTGAAGGAGCACAGTGGTAATTGAGCTGCATGTTCTATGCAGTAACAGTGGTACCATCATTATCCCTTTTAGGGGCTACATTGTTTTATCTATCGGCCTAATGGTAGCTTTGTTGGTTGTATATCCTAGTTGAGAACTTCTGATATCATCTGTCAAGGCGCACATCAAATGTGTTTACTTTCGTTAAATGACTAGCGTCTGCTATTTCACAATATTACTTCTTGCTTTGCCTTCCCTTTTTCTTACTTGTTTCCTAGACTCCCTTATTCAATGAGGTTATTACAAGTTTACAACACAATGATGTTATGATTCGTGCAAGGCATGTCTAGAAAGTTGTACTTGTCTTCAGGGGCGGGGGTAGAAACTCTGTAGCTTTTGCTCAAACAATGTGCTTTTATTAATAAATGCATCAAATATGTACACACGTTAAATTTAGAATCTAGTTATTAGCACTTGAAGTCATCGTTCTAAAATCCAGAACCCATGAAGCTGAAATTCTAGCTCCACCTCTAACTGTCTTGGGATCATGAATAAGTTGCTTGGTAGGAATTTTTCTTATAGTTTATAGATGGCATGGCTGCTAAACTTTTTCTCTTTGCTCTGGTTTGGTTATGAACTAATAGTTCTCGTGCTTTTGGTTTTGGCTTTGTTTTAGTTGAGGAATTCTTCGTTGATGTTGAGCGTCCCATCTTTTTCTTACTTAAATGAAGAAAGACAGAACCCCTCTTTTCGGCCACAGCCAGCAGTTCGCTTTCCACTTCCAAATACCAAAGAGAGATTGAGAGAAGAGCAGTACGTAGGACTTAAAAAGAGGGTTCCTTCCTCTCTTCACTCTCTGAATTTTGATCCTCACCTTTCTGGTGCCAAAGGCCTACCCTTCAACTTTACAGGAAGTTCTAAAGGAAGAAGTCGAAAAGGAAAAGAAAGTCACCTTTTCTGCCAACCTTCCTCTTTGCTTAAAAAGAAGGGAATATATCTAAGCTTTGAGTTTTCATAGTCGGATATTTCTTTCATTAGTAGAAGCAGATCAGGATATGTTAATTTCATTCCTTTTGAATATTAAGGTTGTATCTTGATCATTGAACATTAGCAATCAAAAAGAATATGTTAACCAACTAATGTACCAATCACCTGAACAATGATTTTGGATGTATGATTATATGAAAATAAGTTATCACTACAGTCAAAGTGTATGCAAAATGTTCTCTATTATGTGTTAATTGCAGCTTTCATAAATCTGAAATAATACTTCCAAGTTCAAGTTCTTTCCCTTCTTTCTTTTCTTTTTGTTTTGAGTATGATCAAAATGAAAAGTTGTTCCCACATATACTGGTAACAACTCATGAAACATAGCTTAATGACAGTAAAGTGTAAAATTATCAAAGTAAATTGTAAAATTACGAAATCAAAGAGAAACGGACAAGTTTACAAAAAGAATTGACAAATATCACAGTTTTCATAATCTAGCAATGGAAAATAGCCATGGTTTTATTTTTAAAAAACAAAAAAAAATTACACCTGGAACTGGGTGCGAAAACCAAACCTACCTCAATGGTGCAAACTAAATTCTTTTAATCAAAATTTTTTATACGGAACAGATCAGCAGTTGATTACTACTTGTGCTTAATGTTGCAATGGTTTAAGCTTCTATATTAAACTAATGTAGGAATTTAATCTTGCTCATGTCAGGGATGGAGTTATTAAACGAGAAAATGATTAAAGTTATATTAAGCTCGAGATAGAAAACGAAGAGAAAAATATACCAACACAAAAATATAGATTATGTTTATTAAGATGGAAAAAGATGATTTCCACCAGGACCTACTGAGAATTTTGTACTAAATTCAACAACACTTCCTAAGACAAGTTCAGTACTAATTTTACAACATTGATGTCCATAGTTCCGCAATGAAACTCTGTTCTATGAACAAAAATTTACAAATACTACCTTCCAGTCCTCCCCCGATTAGAGGGGAAAGTAGTGTCCGATGATGTTACTTCCTCTCTAAAAGGCCGAGTTGATGCATCTGCTATGCTAGGCAACCTTGAAACACTGCCCTTCCCTTTCTTGGCATTTGGTCCAATCTCCTCTATCATGTACTTCCAACCATCTATAGGCCTCCTTCGGCTGAATATATGGGTTTTAATAAAACTAGCAATCTGCATAATGAACATTTATGCAGAGCATAAGAAACAACACCAAACAATAGACCATGAAGTTTCACCATCTATTGTCAGAACCTTATAAAATCCGTGTTAAACTTTACTTTGCTAAATTGCTACTTTATTCATTACTGGACAGAATCACAGAGGAATACTTGGTACATGTTAAAAGGAACACATGTCAAGATAAAAAATTTTAAAAAAAATAGCAAAGGCAAAAAATAATTTACAATGAGGTCCGTCTGGCATATGTGGAAACATATAGCCTATATTCCTGTCTACAAATAACTCACAAGTCACAACCAAGTGCATAAAATACTAAAATTGTACAACTGACAAGAATGGGATTGGCAATGAGCTTAGAGAACATGAAATTGGAGAATAAGTACTTCAAGCTCATATTGTTACAGAGTGAACTTTATAAAGACAGACCGAAAATGACAAGCCATCATGTTACCGACCAAGGTACGCAACAGCCACCAATTTTATTGGTCAATGATATACTAGGATTATAAGGCAAGCTACGTACTTGGTGAATAATGTAAGGCAACATGGACCTGCTATCAGAAATGACAAGCTCCAAAGAGAATGTTTACCCCTCCAGAGATGTGGACCGCCAAAGAAAATGAATTGGAAGGGAATTTCAGAGGCTATATTTGGCCGAAGAGATTTGTTGCAGACACTCAGCTACACTTCACTGGTAATGGAAGGAAACAAGAACAAAAGTTTTTCCCCGTTTTTCCCCTAAATGGACACTGCTCAGAGGACGTACAATTACAATGGTGTCATCCTCATTAACCAAGTGGTAAGAGGGAACAGAACAAGGAATGTGACAGGGCAACTTAACAAAACCTCTATGCATAGAGTTCCATTAAGAGACCACAACTTCAAAGCACCCAAATCCATTTGCAGGAAAATAACTAAGTGACTAGAAAGGCCAATCTCAGAGGAAGGTGGTAGTATTGGCTCTACAATGAAAGAGGAAGAGGCTTCAAGTTCGGGCATTTTTTTCGCCTAAATACTGCTGGGAAATTATTAGGCAGAATATTCTGATAGCCCTTCAACATGTCATATGACAGCAGACTATAATACAACGATCATTTGCCACGCCCCTAGAACAAAAAAAGTGCCTGGTAGAAGATATGGTAAGCATATTAGCCTTTTTTTTTTTTTTGGGGGGGGGGGGGGGTTGATAAATTCCTGTGGATGTGATGGTTAATGACTGAAAATTTATCACTCCTTCAGTAGCGGACAATGCCTTCGTCGAAGACTAGTTCTGGATATTCAACAGAGAAATACATTTCTAGTTCGACCCTCGTAAAACTTTGGATGGGCTGCAACTAGCACAACCTTACAGGGTGCTTTGCTGTTTTTTGCTAATAAGTAGCACAGTGTTGTCGCCTCAGTTGGTGTGTGCAGTTAAAATGATTTTTTATACGTTTCTGATCAAAGGAAAAATATAAAAAGGGAGAAAAAAAATCTATAAGAAGAACAAATAAGAAGGATCTAAGCAAAATAATCTGATACTTTTGGCAAGGGTGGGCACCAATTTTTTGGAACAACGACACATGCTTAAACCAAAGCTAGCGGATTCACCAAACTTAACAAGTCTGCTCTGCAACTAAGCTTGAATTCATAAATTGGAATTTCTCCACAAACCTGGAATTTATTGAATGCAATTCGGCGTTCAAATTCTTGGACTAAGATATCTTCCTCTCTTTGTGACATCTCCCATATATTCCCATCTTGCGTTTTCGACGTTGTTTCCCAGCCATCAGGTTTGTTTTTGAACTCAGAATTCGTAATGTTTGAATTGCTTAAATCATCATTAGGTGAATCAAAAATCCTACATTTGCACACACAACAAAGTGAAATTAAAAAGATATAGCAGGTCATCACGGTATCAAACTTAACCTTCAGATTGCATTGAAAGCAAGTATTCACCGCATCAGCTCACACAAGTTCAGGAATTCCATACTCACATTCCACCAAGACAAAAGATGCTTGAAATGTGGCAAGATTTCTGAGAAAAGGTATACTAAAGTCAACACATACTCAAGTGATATAGCCGCAATTCTACTACTTACGACTTGCTTTCATCATCAGTATCTTTCAAGACAATGTTTTAGCATAGGTAGTTGAAAACTTCTGTCTCCCCGGAATGAAGATATTTCTCTTTTGGGATGCGCCAAGATTTCTTATATAGGAAAAAGATCCTGAATGGAAGTATACGAAACCCAATACAGATCTAGCCCTTAGAATTGGGTTCAACCGAATGGCTCGCAAGAAATGCATTGGGTTCAACCGAATGGCTCGCAAGTAATGCATTGGGTTCAACCGAATGTATGCAAAAGATGTCAAAAAATGTCAATAAATAATAAGACTTCTACTAATCCGATCCACTAATTCTAAATTCTAGATCCACCTCTGACAAAATTATTAAAACTCACAATTGCATGCAAACTAGTTAATGAATAATGATACGATAACGAACCAATTCAAATGCACATCAAATAAGCACAGCCAACTACATCAATTTTTTTTTTTGATGAAGTAAGATAATTTCATTAAATGGCATCAAGAAGATGCATAGCAAAAATATACAACAAAAGTGTGGCTGCACATATACAAAAACTTACATAACTAAGGAGCAGACACAATCCCAAAAAGATTCAAAGCTAGTTACAGGGGCTTGGTTAAACCAAGTAAATAAATTGATTAGACAAGTTGCTTTAAGAGAGTGATTAGGAGTTGAAATCCCATCAAAACATCTGCGATTTCTCTCATTCCAGATGCACCAAAAAATAGTAGCAGGCACCATTTGCCAAGTTTTTTTGATGGATTTCCCAACTCTCCATGAGCTCTAGCTCTCGTAAGCATCCTTGATACTGCAAGGCATGACCCAAGCAAGTCTAAAAACGGATAAAAACATGTTCCATATGTCAGCTGCTACTGTGCAATGAAGAAACAAATGTCTCACACTCTCAGACTCCTCCTGGCACATAAAACATCTGTTCACTGTCGGAATGCTTCTTCTACTGAGGTTGTTTTGAGTAAGGCATGCTTCATGCAGGCTTGTCCAGATAAAACCAATTACTTTTATAGGGAGTTTGGTTCTCCATATGAGCTTCCACGACCATTTGTCAATCAGCTCTTTATTGGAGCATAGATTGTCATATCCTCTTTTGACAATATAGGTTTTATCTTTGGAATCTCCCCATTCCAGCTTGTCCTTCACCCGAGTATTGACCTTAAAATCTGATAGTTTTGAAAGCAATCTCAGCAAGTCATTTAGTTCCCAGTCTTGGATATCTCTTCTGAACTGCAGGGCCCATGAGTTATATTGCCAATAGTGCTCAATAGTGGAATCCTTGTTGCTAGCCAAAAGAAATAGACTTGGGTGTTCGTCTTTCAGGATCTCTAACCCTAACCATCTATCTTTCCAGAAAGAAATATGAGCTCCATTCCCAAGCTTGAGTGATGACTTGAGTTGAAAGTCACCCCATAACTTTGAAATGTGTTTCCATGGCCCAGAACCATGAGGCAGTCTACTTTGTCTAGTACACCAGTTGTTTGCCACCCCATATTTTGCTTGTATTACAACTTTCCACAGCCCAGGGTTCTCCATGTTGTACCGCCGGTGCCATTTCATTAACAAACTCTTGTTGTGTAAAGTGAGATCTTTTATTCCTAGCCCTCCATGCACCTTGGGGAGAATAACTCTTGGCCATTTAACCAAATGGAATTTGTGAGTTTGACTATTTCCTTCCCATAGAAAATCTCTCCTTAGTTGATCAAGTCTCCTTTGGACCTTAGCTGGGATTGGAAACAGTGACAAGAAGTAGGTAGGAATGCTATCCAACACACTATTGATGAGTGTAAATCTACCACCCAAAGAAAGATACTGCATTTTCCAGGAAGCTAACTTTTTTTTCAAATTTTTCAATTACTCCATTCCAGATAGCTAGAGCTTTGTATCTAGCTCCCAGACGAAGACCCAGATATGTTGTAGGGAAAGAGCCCACCTTACAACACATTACTTCCGCAAGCTCTTCCAAGTTTGGAACTGAATTGACTAGGTAGATGATGCTCTTCAACATGTTCATGTGTAGGCCTGAGATAGCTTCAAAGATCATAAGTGTAAGATTGAGGTATAAGACCTGTGATTTTTCAGCTCCACAAAAAATTAAAGTATCATCTGCATAGAGCAGATGGGAGACTGTAACAGAGTTGCCATCTGCACTTCCCACCTTGAAACCATCTAGCCAATGAAGCTGGTTTGCTTTATCTAACATTTTGCTAAGCCCTTCCATAGCAAGGATGAATAAGAAAGGAGACAGAGGATCTCCCTGTCTGACGCCTTTTTGGGGAGAAAAGAATCCAACTGGTCCACCATTGATCAGGATTGAGTACTTCACTCTAGTGATACAAAATCTGATCCATCTAATCCAACATTCACCAAATCCCATCCTTCTTAGTGTATTTATCAGATAGGTCCAATTAAGTTGATCAAATGCCTTTTCTATGTCAAGTTCGAAAAGTAGACCAGGTTGCCCTGACTTCATCTTCCAATCCAATATCTCATTAGCTATAAGAGTTGCATCTGTGATCTGCCTATTTTTTATGAAAGCATTTTGATGACTAGACACCAATTTTCCTATCACCCCTTTTAACCTTTCTGCTAAGAGTTTGGAGGCAATTTTGTAAACACTACCAAACAAACTAATTGGCCTATAATCTCTCAGCTCAGTGGCTCCTTTCTTCTTCGGGATTAGTGCTATAAAAGTGGCATTGCATGATCTAACTAGGTTGCCATTCTGGTGAAAGTGTTGAAGGGCTCCCATGATATCATACTTGATCACCTCCCATGCTTTCTGATAGAATGCCATAGTGTATCCGTCCGGACCTGGAGCTTTATCAGGTGCACAATTCATAATTACAGCCAAAACTTCTGCCTCTTCAAATGGCCTTTCCAGCCATATTTTCTCTTCCCCATTTAATGTTGCTACATCTTCCAGTCTTGTGGTAGGTCTCCAGCTTTCATTCTCAGTGTAGAGCTGTTGATAAAATTCTTAAATCTCACCCCTAATTAGATCTTTATCTTCAGTGATGTCATCCCCAACTATGAGTCTATCAATACAATTAGTTCTTCTATTGGAATTGACCACCTTATGGAAGAATTTGGTGTTTCTGTCCCTTTCTTTGAGCCACAAACATCGAGATTTTTGTCTCCAAGATACTTCTTCTGCTTTAGCCAGTTGCTGAATTTCCACTTGGAGTTTCATAATATTGGTTTTTTCTTCCTGGGATTGAGCTCTTCCTTTTGTTTGTTGTTGCAAGAAAGAAAGCTCCTCTAATGCCTTTCCCCTTTTCACTGCAATGTTGCCAAATTCTTCTCTATTCCAGATAGTAAGGTCTTTCTTCAAGAGCTTCAATTTTTGCACCAAAATAAAGTCAGGAGTGCCATTGACATCATAACTCTGCTACCATATCTTGATCTTTTCCAGGAAACCTTCTGTATTGAGCCACATGTTTTCAAATTTAAAGTAGGATGGGTTAGAGTCCCAATCCCCACTCTCCAGCATGATAGGGTTGTGATCTGATATAACTTTAGGAAGAGCAATTTGATTAATCTTTCGAAATATATCATTCCACTCAGATGATATAAGGAACCTGTCTATTCTTGAGGCTTGGATATTAACCTCCCCTCTAGACCAGGTGAAGTAAGCTCCCAGTAATGGTAAATCTACTAAGCATAGATCCTAAATCTACTAAGCATATATCCTGGATGACATCAGAGAATCCCCTCATGGCTCGTGATCTTCTCACACAATTGTGCCTTTCACTTTCAAATCTACAAACGTTGAAATCACCTCCAATCACCCATTGTTCATCCCATAATCCTCTAACAGCTCCCAATTCATGTCATAGTTCTTCCCTTTCCCAGTTTGTGTGTGGACCATACACCCCTGTGAAACAAAATCTGAAATTCTCCTGTGTGTTCTCAAGCATACTTGATATGGAGTGAGTTCCCTGTTGGATTTCAATGCAGTTCCACTGTCTTTTGTCCCACATCGTAACTATCCCTCCCCTAGTGCCACTGGCTTTGAGTTCTGCCCATTCAACCCATCTGTTGCCCCAAAATTGCCTTGCTAGAATTCCATTCCAATCTTCAATCTTTGTTTCTTTCAAACAAAGAATATCCGGCTTCCAATCTCTTACTAATGATTTGATAATATCCCATTTCCTGTTGTCATTCAACCCATTCACATTCCAACTGAGGATTTTTGTTTTCATCCAGAAAAAGATTGGTATTTCCTCCCCTTGTTCTTCTTTTTTTCCCATCATAATTCACCAAGGATACCAACCTCTTTGACTTCTGTTTCCCCTTTCTTTTTTGACTTTCTTTCTCCTTCTTTGGACTTTTGGTTTTTCAATTGAAGCTGTCTCTTTTCCTCCATCCTTAGAACCATCTCTAAGATTTCATGTTCAAACCCTTTGAAATTAACTCCGAATGCCTTGCATGCTTTTCCCATGACTAATTTAGTCCATTTTGATGTCTCAATTATTGTAGGGTTCTGAATTTGATCACCAGAATCATACCAGGGAAGAGAGAGATAATCACCAGTTGATTGTAATGAGAATGAGAATTCTGAATCTAAGTCAGTAAGAGGAGAAAGAGTAGGACCAGAGATGGATCTTGGCATGCAGAGAGAAAGAATTGTGCTCAGCTTCATCGCCCGCTTCATAATCATGGGTGGAGGCTGCTGGCTGGTCAGGCCTCGTATCATTTTTTTTTTATTAGGCACAACCAACTATATCAATCAACGAACAACTATGCCTCAATCCAAATTATTTACGGTCGAATATATGAATTCCTACATCCATAAGCACATTCAATCACCAATAAACTGCCCCTCAATCCTACTTATTCAAATAAAAGAAAGATAAAAAATACACCTCCATCCCAAACTATTTGGGGTCGGCTACGAGTCTGGTATATTCATAAGCAAAATCAACTATATCAATCAACGATCAACCACGCCTCAATCCGTAATGAATCCTCTATATATGTAAATTCATCTAGGGATTAAGGCATATTACTTCCATCCCAAACTATTTGGATCGGCTACGAGTCCGGTATATTCATAAGCAAAATCAACTATATCAATCAACGATCAACCACGCCTCAATCCGTAATGAATCCTCTATATATGTAAATTCATCTAGGGATTAAGGCATCAACTACACCTCAATACCAAATTACGTAATGCGCCTTAATCCCTAGAAAAATCCTACATATCCGTAAACACCACCAATTATATCAATCAAACAATTACACCTCAATATCAGACTACTTGGAAATCCTCTATATCCATAACACAGTCAAATATATCAATCAAAGAGCAATTGCACCTCAATCCCAAACTAGTTAGTGTTCACTACATGAATCCTTTATATCCAATATATGCAAAATCAACTGTATCAACCAATGATCTATTACACCTCAATCCCAAACTAGTTTGGGATCTTGAAATCCTCTATGTCCATAAGCATACAACAACAACTACTACTACAACTATAACTCATTCCCAAACAAGTCGGGGTCAGTTAAATGAATCCTCTTTGACCACATTACGCCATTTAAACTCATCTCGTGCCAATTATCTCAACTATACAACATATTTATCAATTTCATACCCAAAAAAAAAACATAAAATCAAAGAAATAACGGCCAAAAAAATTGTAACTTTTAACAAAAACATACTCTGAGCAGCTATCAAGAAGCTTTTCAATATCATCAGCATTGCCACCAATAGAATCCCCAAGCTTAGCCTCTTCCATTTTATCAATCTCCTTCAACCACAAGCCCGCATGTATTCTCTGCTTCTTCAACCTATAATCCCTCTTTATATTCTCCAAACTATACAGCGAACTCTCATTCTCATTCATCTTTATTATGCCCTTTTCATTATCATCATTAGTACTATTTTTCTGTTGCTTCCCCTTTCTTAAGTGCCAATTCTCATTCATGTCCTCTACAAAGGCTTTGGTTTCGGCATCAACTTCCGAAGCTCTAGGCACATTTTGGGTATTTTCGGTAGTATTGGTAGTATCATCGGGAAGTGCAAAATTTACATCGGCTTCCCATGGAGCTCGATTCTTGCCAGAGAGATCGTCCGGAAGCCATGCGGATTCCCATGCGTCGTTCCACTCGTCGTCGCCGCTTTTGGTCGACAATCGCCGGCGGACGGCGGCGGAGAAGGTGGGGTTTATGAGGGGTTTTTTGAGAAAGGTCAGTGGGAGTTTGCGGATTGAGTTCATTAGGAAATCTAGTTTCTAGGGGTTGGCTATCGTAGTTTTTGGAATTGTGCACATAATGTTACAATTTGGATATTTAAAGCTTGTTTGGATATGTAGCAATCGATTTGGTGTGATCATATTTTTAACTTATATTTTTCTCTGAATCTCACCCTTTATTATTATTAAATAATTTTATTTTATCATTTACCATACCTTTTATATAATATTTTTACCCTGTATCATAATTTTTTTATGTGCATGATTTATGAAATGATGGCAAAGGACATAATTTATTCAAATGTTATATTTATCAAACGATACAGTATAATATAAAATATAGTACGATACGATACATTATCAAACGACACGTGACAACCGTCCAAACAAGCTGTTATGTGCGAGCCATATAACTTTTTCCAGTCAAATGTGTAGGATAAGATTCTTATTTTATATACATAAATGTTGAAGTTAGGACACTATATACACACACAAAGTATAGTATTTAAAATACAGACTTTAAAATCGAGAAATCAAATTGCAACAATTTGTTCTCATTTTATAGTGGCAGTAAAATAAATTTAATTTTTTGAATAATAATAGTATCATATAAAATCGATAGGACTAGTCTAATCTATAACTGCAAAGTCCTTAACAATTTTAGCTTTTAAAACCCTAACACTAGATGATATTATTGATAGTGCTTTTATGATGGAAACTGATGGTGGATGTGAATGGTAATAGTGGATGGTAGTGGCAACTGGCATCGTAAGTGCTTTTATAATTATCTTATTTCTTATGTTTATGTCACTGCTCCAACTAACATTTACACATTACTATCAAGTTATTTTAATGTAATCACTACGGGTCGTTTGGTACGAGGTATCAGAAGGTATAAGGGTGGTATAAAAATTTAATATCACCTTAATACTCTGTTTGGTTAGCAAATTAGGTATAGGTTATCCCGGTATTAATTTTAACTCTGGATAACTTATACTTTATAGAATGTGGGATAATTAGCATCGGTATAACTTATACCTTCTTTTTAGAAATTATGCAATTGTCATTCTTAATACAATATACCAAACAATGAATAAACAACAATCCCAGCATAACTAATCGCTAAGTCGTTTGTTAATATTATTACTAATATTTAATAATTCTTTTTAAAAAATGACTCTCACTCCGCAATCAGACACCAAAATTTTTTTCTTAAAAAAAAATTCACATAAAATTTTTCTACAAAAGTTCTCAAAATCTAAAATTTCGGTCGCATGATTGAATTGAGACTTAAAACTAACAATAATTGTGGGTGAAGTGCAGTAATAGCCACTTTTAAGCCCCCTATTTAAAATAAACCCACGACTTACAATGTATTTAGAAATTGGTCAATTCACTCAAGCTTTAGGACTTGGTGTCCTGAATTTTTGAGCTGCTAATTTAATATTTAAGACTAAGTGTCCTGAATTTTTGAACTACTAATTTAAAATTCAGGACATAAAATTCCTCCAGGACACTATTTTCGAACTTTAGGACACGATGTCCTAAAGTTTGAATTTTGAGGTTTAACTTTAAGATGTCGCACCTTGAAGTTTTAACAAAATTGACTAATTTTTAAATACATTATAAACTGTAAATATATTTCAAACAGTATACTTAAAAGTGGCTACATAGTGTCATTTCCACAAGAATTGTTGGGGGAAAGATAAGATCCATTCATCCTTAACTAAGAGTTTCAGGTTCGAGCTTTATAAAATTCATGTTAAGAAGTGTTTCTCTTGAGTGGACCTTACACGTTGCGAACCCGAATTAACTTAGGCCCCAATACTAAACACCGAGTGGAAAATAAATAAATAAACAATCATAGATTAAAATAGTTCTTAGATGAAAGAAAATAAAATGAGTTGATAAAGTCTAATCTGTCATTTGGGTCACTACACAGAACTATTGGGCCTGACGTTAAACCCAATCAGTTATGAGACATTATAGCCCATTAGGGTTTAGAGTTGAAATATAAAGTGCTAGCTGAAAACCCTAGTCTGTGATCATCCATTTCCCCCCTCCCGTTCCCTTCAGCAGATCGCCGACGACAGCGGCGGTGACCGGAAAACATGGTACACGTCGCCTTTTATCGTAACTGTAAGTCTTCAAATTTGTATTCTTTCTCTTTATCGGCTTGCCGTGTTATTTCTTTATTTATTTAATATATGATTTCTGAATAATCATGATTGCATGTGTTTGTCCTGTTGATTTCTTTATTTTTTTAATAATTAGTAGGAATTTAGGCAATTGTAGGGTTCATTTTGACGGTGTAGATAAATTCGATCGGTTATAAGTTAGGAAGCTAAAGAATCTGATAAGCGATACAAATTAGTAGTTGGTAGCTGTTATTGGTATTAGGCGCAGTGTTATTCAGAGATTTGTATGTCATTGGAGGGATGTAAAAGATTTTGGGAATCTCTAGTTTTAATATTGGAATGAAACATTCCCAAATTGAGCAGAAATATATAAGCTATTCGAATAGCCGACCCAGCTCGTTTTGGGACTGATGACTATTTTTTGTATGATCATATACTTGGTAATATGGATGCATAATGTTAGAAGAGTTGATATTTTATTTCGATGTTAATGCTTTGTGCTGTTGTATTGGAACATCATTTCTTCATGATCAGCTGATAAATTACTGGGATATTTTAGAGAATTTTATGTCAATAGAGGGATGTAAAAAATATAGAAAACTGCCTAATAATTACTCAGTTCTGTTTGGGTCAGCCTGTTTCCGTACTGTCATATTCTTGCTAGTACCAATTGCTTTATGTTGGAAGAGTTGAATTTTATTTTGATGTTAACGCTTTAGGTAATTGTGTCGGAACGTCAGCTGACAAAAGCACTTAAAATAAAACCAGTATCATGCATCGCTTCCTTTTTAATGATTTTCATGATACATAACATTGTTTCTATCTGTATTTTCTCTTAAAATTTTTAGCATATGTTTATTTATTTTTACTTTGATGTGTACCTCAGATGGAAAGACCTTTAAGAAGCCTCGACGTCCATATGAGAAGGAGCGATTGGATGCCGAGTTAAAGCTTGTTGGAGAATATGGATTGAGGTGCAAGAGGGAGCTTTGGAGAGTTCAGTATGCCTTGAGCCGTATCAGGAATGCTGCAAGAATGCTTCTGACTTTGGATGAGAAAGACCCACGTCGTATTTTTGAAGGTGAAGCACTCTTGAGGAGGATGAATAGATATGGGTTATTGGATGAGAGCCAGAACAAGCTCGATTACGTCTTGTCTCTCACTGTGGAGAACTTTCTTGAACGTCGTCTTCAAACTCTTGTCTTCAAGACTGGCATGGCTAAGTCAATCCACCATGCTAGAGTACTAATTAGGCAAAGGCATATCAGGTAAAATTCATTGCCACTAAAAATTTATTGCCAGTTTTAGTGTCAAAGTTCAAATAAGTAGGCTTAATATGTTTTTTCCTGATATTTCCTGTGTCTGACTGTATGGTAGCGGGACTGCTAAGCGAATATTTTTTTTAGAATTACCTGCTATGGTGCAATAATATGTGGCATTTATAAAGTGTTTGATAGTCCAACATTTTAATATCTAGCAACTGATCTAGCCTTTGATTACACCTTTTGAGGGACTGTTGTGATGAACTTTTTGTTTTGAGATTCCTTATAAAAGAATCATTTATCTCACATTTTTTTTGCTAAAGAACTTTAATATAAACATGATGTTCGGGTGATAATTATTTTTATAGATGTGCTTTTCTCGAAGGTGCTGGTTGAGGTCTTGGCTTTTTTTTTTTCAAGTGCTCTACCGAACACTTGACTTTTTCTTTAGAGAACAATGGAATGAAAATTCTTATGAAGCTTCTGAGCCTCATTTCATAGGATTGTTTCTTTTAACAGTGAGGTCTTTATTTGGAAGCACTATGCAATGCAAATAATCTGTGATCCGATATTCTTGCAGTGAATTTTTGAGGAGAAGTTGTCAGAATAGTATCTCAACAAGGATATATTATCTGTTTTAGAGTTATATTTGCTTCCACATTAAGGAATCTGATTGAAATATCTAGACTGTTTTCTTGAGAAGCTCTTGTTTATTCGCTCACTGTAAGTTTGTTGATGCATCTCAAAATGGTTTGTGTTTCTAGGTGTTCGTAGAAGCTAATTTGTAGTTATTAAACTTCAGCTGGTAGATTTTTTTCCTTAGCTAGAGGAAGAAAGTGTTGGTTGTGTCATATATTGCATTATTTGTGAGTGTTCCTTCTTATATCATGTACTCTGTTCCTTATACAAAGTAGTAGTCTATGTATTATTTGTTCTGTTGTTTAGTACTGCTGTGAACATTAACAACTTCTCTTGGTCTGCGCATTTTGGGTTTTCTCAGATTTCTTTCACTGTGGGCTAGTATCATTTATCTGTCTGGCAGATATAACGCCATGACCTAATAATCTTGTCATGCAGAGTTGGTAGGCAGGTGGTGAATGTTCCTTCTTTTATGGTGAGACTGGACTCCCAGAAGCACATTGACTTCTCTCTCATCAGTCCTTTTGGTGGTGGGCGCCCTGGAAGAGTGAAGAGAAAGAACCAAAAGGCTGCTGCAAAGAAGGCATCTGGTGGCGACGGAGACGAGGAAGATGAAGAATGAGCTCTTATGTTTATTTGCATTTGGATCTTATACTTCGCCTATTTAGTACTTTCTTGTTTTATGTTTTGCAACTTTTATGTACTGTCGCGTGTTAGAAATGTTTTGGTTTGGTTTAGCACTTGTTAGGCTTTGGCCTAAATTTATGATTGAATCAGATGACCTGGTTTTAAGAGCAGTTTTGTCTTTGTTTAAACTAGACAATGAATTGTTGGGGTTTACTTGAATCAAATTCGAGATCATACATAACAGCTCCCAATCGTTTTTTACTGGCAAGTTATAGCAATTGTCTGATTTACAGTACTTAGTATTTGATGCTTGCAGTTGATAGATATTGTTGGAAAATAAGCTGCAAGTATATAGAAGCGTTGGACTGACCGAAATAATAGCGAAAATGAGATGCAACTTGGGCTTTGTTGTCGTGTGTTGCATATAATTGATGCCTGACTCCGAATAAAAGAAAAATAAATTATGTTATGGAAAAAAAAAATCATCCGTATGAGATACGTGTCAAGTTTAGTTAAATATCCAATAACCAATGCATAACTTATGCATTTTGCTTTTTTTGTTTTCCTTTGGCAAAATACATAAGTTACCACCTGACCTATGTATCAAATTCTTCTTACATGTGGACCAAAATTATCTTACACACTTAACCTTTCCAAAGTATATCTAAGATACACCTTTTTTTATGTTTGACCACTTTATCTCAGAGATTGTATCACATGTGCTAATTAAATCTTGACACGTGTCATAACTCAAGTATAAAAAGAAAATGCATAATTTGCATCCCAATTGATACTAATTTTTAAACAAGAAAAGAAATCAGAAAACAAACCCAAACCCACTCGTCTCTTATCCCCCCCCCTTCCCCCCAACCGTTTCCTCCCCTTGTCCATCACTTTCCTCTCCGATTAATCAGAAAACTTCCTCATAAAATACCTTCTTTCTCCCATTCTTTAAGAAAAACCCAGAATTTCTTTGATTGATATCTGAAATGGATTATTGATTTTGCACCAATTAAGTTGTAATGGAAGTGTGCAATGATTCTTCCTCTAAAATCTTAGCAGCCATGACAGATAAAAGCTTCAAGAAAAAACCCATTAACTCTCCTCTTTTGCCACTGCTATATTCATATAAATGAAGCACCCAATTGTATTAACTTCTTAATTTTTCAACTTGAAGCAGAATTTAAACTATTTCACTGGCCGGAGTTTCAAGCAGAACTCCATTTTCGACTGATAAAAGACGAAAAAGATAAGGGTTTCACTAATAACTCCATGGCTATGGAGAAAAATACGGGTAGAGATTTTAAATCTAAAGATTATTTCTTTTTTATTCCTACTTGGATCTACTGGAGCGGTTGGGTGACGTATATAGTGGGAACAAGACCAATGAGCAGGGAGGTTGGGGACGGAGGTTTTAGCATTAGCAATCTTTTTTCTTTTCTTTTTTGTGTTTTGTATATAATGGTAAAAGAAAAAAAGGATAAAAAGAAAAAAAGGATAAAAAGAAAAAAAATATTTAGACCTTTGGATCAACTTGCTTGAATCTACAACGTTCAAATAAAATTTCAGATTTTTATTTTTTACCTCTTCACGCACCTGTTTTGCGTGTAATTTACCTGGTCAAAAGTGGGGTGTCTTAGACACACTTCGGAAAGGTTGAGTGTGTAAAGTAATTTTGGTCCGCAAAAAGTGTGTGAGGGATTTGGTCCATAGCTTGGGGAGTAACTTACGTATTTTGCCTTTTCCTTTCTTGAATTTTTAGGTATTTTTAATCTACTATATAAAAATTATTTTTTCTTTTTTCTTTTAAGAAACGGTATGTGGTACCACTATAAAATTCTAACACTATAATGAGTATAATCCATGTTACTTAATTCATGGTTGCTTGATATAGTTTCGCGTTAAAAAATAACATAGTCATGTATTTGGTGATTTCGTGCATGCGTCTAATCTAATGTGAGCAGTTTTTGTCTTTCTAAATGTTATATCTAATGGAACTTTAATGATAAAAGGAAGTTTCATAAATATTTAGTACTAGCGAGATGAGTTTTGGCAAAAATCATTCTTGAATTATGCGCAAATCTAAAGTATATCCTTGTGACATCTTAGTAACAAAAAAACATGCATGTACTATTTATGTTATTGCAAAAATCATTCTTCCAATAATTTTTGTCAAAAAGACTAACGGCTAAGCAAAAGAGCATACCAAGCACGTGAGTTTCCTCCTAAAGTTTCCAAGAATGCCCCTCCCGTCCGATCATCTTCCACCTTCACCATAAAAGACAAGGCTTCAAAAATAAAAATTTCTTTCCATGTGATCTTTAGAGTATTATCTAGGGCAAACTTCTGAGCAAAAAGAGAAGCAAGGGCTATTGTTTCAAGCCTCACAAACAAGGTAAAGAATCAATAGTCAAAAAGTTATAGATTCTCCAATTCTATTACGATTTTTGCTATTTTTCAAAATAAGAAGGAAAGAAGATGATGAGCAAGGAGCCAGCAGGACGAAGTTAAAAAAGAGACCAAAATCAGTCCACAACAGTAGAACTTCCACTTCTTTCTTAGATGCTATTGAAATTCATCCACCAGACTACCTTGCAGTTTGGACTTCATTATGTCTGAGAGAACGTCAAGTTTTCATAATGTTGAAAAGCTACTGGTAAAAACATTTATTTCAATTTTTTTATTACAGTTTACAAATTAAGAGATTCATATTCAGTGTTTTAATTTGTTCTTTCAGGTTAGAAGAGGTACATCGTTGGTCAGTCAACAAAGTTGCATCTTTTCATCATCTCAACAAAATGACAATTCTTGAAGAATTTTGCCTTCTTATTATATTGAAGAAATATTGATATTTTCTTGTCTTTAATTCGTTTTCTGGTGTTTGGAGTTTTTTATTTCTTATTAATTAGCTATTGGTTTCTGCATTGGTGTTATGTAGCTAGTTTTTATCTTTAATTAATCAATGGTATTGCAGTATGTGAATACTGATTTTTGCTGAAATTTTTTGTTGTTTTTGTTGTTTTTCCCTGCTCATTATTGACTTTTGCTGGTCCTAATATGATGGTCTAAAGGTGTTCCTTGTTGCTGGGTTTTCACTAGTTTTAAGCATTAACAAAGATGAAAAGTTAACTGATAAATACTTTATTGTAACGTCTCACTGCTTCATCTTAACCAAAATAAAGAACTAGCGGTTTAGTGCACTTGTTCAGAAGAAACAAAATGATACTCTTAGGTAGCAACACTACTTTTTATTGAACATGTGCATAGATAATAAATTTAATATAAAACTGCAAATAAACGAATAATACAATCAGATTTTGCCTCAAATTTTCTCTCGAATTTTAAGACTATTCGTTGCTCTTGTTTAACCACGACATCCAATTTGCTTCTCATTGTTGCAACGATCTTTAAATTGTACTTCGCGATCAAGCACTTTTTTCGAGAGTTTTTTTGAATCACATGAAGGATCTTACATTAGTCTATTCCACTGTTGCTGCAACAAAGAGAAGAAATTTAAATATCTCCACGAATGAAATGGTCTTTGATGTAAACTTGTAGCAAGAAAAATATTTTCTTTTGCAGCAGAAAATATAGTTATCTAATGTAGACTCCTGAAACTAACAATTCTAATTCTAGATGAACAACTTCTAAACTAATATCTTCTTCTCCAATATTTTCTTTTGGGGCAGCATTTAGATTATTCAAACCAAGACGAGGAAAAAAATGAAATTAGAAAATCTTTCTGACATTTCAACAAACAGGTAAGGGACTTGGTTACTTCTAATTGTCCTTTAGACTTGCAGTAATCTCTTTCAAATTAAAGTGACAAAGAAGGCTTACAGTAAGAAGCCAAATACATTAACCAACTAATTCAGTCTGAGAAATAGCAAAAATCGTAATAGAATTGAAAAATCATTCTTTACCTTGTTTGTGCGGCGTGAAAAAATAGCCCTTGCTTCTCTTTTTACTCAAGAGTTTGCCCTTGATAATTCTTTGAAGTTCATTTGGAAACAAACTTTATTTTTAAAGCCTTAGTCTTTTTTGGTGAAGGTGGAAGATAATTGGGCAGGAGGGTATTTTTGAAAAATTTAGGGGAAAATCCACGTGCTTGGCATGCTCTTTTGCTTAGGCGTTAGTTTTCTTGACAAAACTTAACGAAAGGATAATTTTTGCAATAGCTTAAATAGTATAAGGATATTTTTTGTTCGCTAAAACATCACAAGGATGTACTTTAGGTTTATGATCTAGTCCAAGGATGATTTTTGCCAAAACTCATAGCGAGATCATGCTAGAATACAAGCTAGTAGTCATTCTATTTCTTCATACATCTTACAAGATAAACTACTTTAAATATACTTGTAATATGATTCAATCACCATATATATTTGTATTATAAAAGGAAACTCTTATACCCTTTCTACTACTGGAAGTCCAAATTTGCTTATGTATTATTTAATATCGAGTATAACTTCAGCATGTATTAAATTTTTGGTCCAATCTTATTTTTGCCTTTGATCCCTAGCAAACCTCTAACCCAAGGATAATTTTACACGTTAAAATCTTATTTTTGCCTTTGATCCCTAATAAAGCTCCAACTCGAGGATAATTTAGATCTTGATAAAAGATTGAAGGGTAAATATAATTTTTTTTATCTCAAAGAATCTGAATAGATGGACTCGTGAAGTGCACTAATTTCACGCTGGAACTCAATTAGAGGTAAAAAAAAAAAAAAAACTTTTCCTAACACAAGTTTAACGAGGAAAAATTACTCAATTTTGAATAATACAATTCGAACCTTGCAGAGAAATAAATTTCTGCTTTTTATGCGTAAAAAATAAATGGAAATGACAATTCAAAAGTATCTACTATTAGACTACAAATTAGATGCGAGCATTGAGAAAGCTGTAACCCGCCCCGGGACCCGGAGTTGACAATTCACAGGTTGATCGCCATTTCTGACATCTACTAGCAGAAAACACTGGAAAAATCCAACCCCTATTCAGAGAAACATGTGTAGAGACAAAAGGGTCTCGATTTTCATTGCCTACATAGCCCTTCTCTGCTTGGCTTCAAACGGTACCTATGCATTTGAACCAGAATTCGGGTCGACCCGCGTTGTCTTTCAGGTTGATCTTCTTTCACATTACGTCTCTTTATGAATGTACATGTATTGAGTCATAATAATTCATGTTGTACAGCTGAAGTTAATGCTTAAAAGATCAGAACTTGGTATCTTCTTTTTGTAGTGTATATTACTGTAAATTTGATAAGTTTTGGATCTTTGTTGTGAAAAATAGACGGAAAATGGAAGACATTTCTTGATTAGAGGGATAAACTCCAAGAATGTATATTTTCATGTTTAGTACATTATTAACTGTTAGAGTTCACGCTGTTTAGTTAATTTTGCTAGTATATGTGGTTGAAATCAGAGGTGGATTCAGGAGCCTTTAGTCAGTGGATGCGGAATACAATCGCACTCACTTCTAGTTTGTGGCAATAAGTAATCGGTTTCAGACCGCTTCATATACACACAGCGGTCCTCATCGATCATATTAAAGTAATAAGATTGTAATAACTTGATGAAATCTCAACTACAAATGCCTAAATGATTGTTTTAATCCATAAATGGACCTCTTGAGCTTGCGAACGTTGCACTCTTGAACATTTTGGATAAAATCTAATGGTTACTCGAGACTTAGATGATTCGGGCATCTGAAGAGGAGAGACACAGATGCACTGGTGAGGAGGTGTGAGAGGTTGTCCATGGAAGGCCTAAGGAGAGGTAGATGCAGCCCGAAGAAGTATTGGGGAGAGTTGATTATGCAAGATATGGCGTTGCTCTAGTTTATCGAGAACATGACCATGGATAGGAAGGTATGGAAGTTGAGAATAAAGGTAAAGGGTTAAGTAGCCGAGCGTTGTTTTTGTCTGTAACAATAGCTTTAGTACATGACTTAGTGTCATTTGTGTATTTTCGTATTCCTTGGCTTCTGTTATTACTTGTTGTTTTCGTTTCGGCTTTCTGATTGCAATACCTAGTGTTAGTTTTGTATTTTTACTTCGTTTTTCTGATTGGTGTGCTTGTTGTTTCCCTTCCATTTACCTTCCCTAAGCCGAGGGTCTACCGAAAACAGCCTCTCTATCTTCTTGAAGGTAGGGGTAAGTTTACACACTACCCTCCCTAGATCCCACTTGTGGATTACACTAGATTTTTTGTTGTTGTTGTTGTTGTTGTTGTGTTTGTTGTTCATCTAGCTGTCCATTGAGAAGTGGGTTTTTATATCCATTTGATGTAACTTCAAGTTCATGCTTGCAGTAAATCTCAAGAAAATTCTGGTGTTCTGATTTGTCACTGTGTAGATGACATGACATGTTGTACTTTGCAACTGATATTGAAAGAGTCAAGGAAACTAAATTATTTCTCTCTTCTCATTTTGAAATAAAAGATCTTGGAGAAGCTAATGTGATTTTGGCCATTAAAATTGTAAGATTTGTACTGGTTTGATTCTTATTGAAGCCAACTGTATTGAGAGTCTTAAAAAGTTTGGTTATTTTGATACTAGCTTGCTCCTACACCATCTGATCCTAGCATCAAATTAGCACGAAATTCCAGTGGTGCTGTAGATTAGCTGACTTAATTTTCGGATTGTTGGTCTTATATATGCAATGCATTGTACAAGACCTGATATTGTTTATGCAGTATGGACATTGAGCAAGTTTACTAGTCACCCCAGAGTTGAACATTGGAATGCCTTAAGCCGTATTTTAAGGTATTCAAAAGAATACAATTAATGTTGGAATGCATTACTCTCCCTTTCCGACCGTTCTTGAAGGGTATAGTGATGTGACTCGGAATTCTGCGACTCTAAGAGCACGTTTGGACATAAGAAATTTGTTCCCTTTTTTTTTCCAAAAAAATTTCACTTGTTTTTCGAAATCAACATTTGTTTGTAAAATTTTCAATTTTCACTTGAAGATGCATTTTGGAAATTTTCGAAAATTTGAAAACCTACAAAAAGTTTTTTTTTTCAAAATTTTCACTCAAATTACTGACAAAACTTCAAACAACCCAAAATTATATTTATGTCCAAACACAACTCTAAATTTCAAATACCATTTTCACTTGAAAAATGTGTTCACCCTGTTTTAGAATTTTACAATTCTTATGTCCAAACGCCCACTAAGTCAATTATTGCTTGGACACTTTAGCTGAAACAACAATTGCTTGGAAATCAAAGAAGCAAATATGTATTACTCACTCAACAACAAAAGCAAAATTTATAGCTACGTCTTCTGTTGGAGAAGTAGCCGATTGGCTTAGAAGTATTTTAATAGATATTCCTCTATGGAGTAAGCCAGTGCCACCTTTGACTATCTATTGTGATGATAAATGTGGTATATTTCGGGCTTTAAGTGATGTTACAATGACAAATTGAGACAAGTTTGTCCCAAACGTAATAACATGAGAAGATTATGGGAGGATAATGTATTATCCGTTGAATATATTATATCCAGGTTTAATTTAGCAGCTCCTTTGTCTAAAGGATTAGGCAAAGAGTCGGTGAAAACTTGTAAAGGGATGAGAATAAAACTTGTTGTAAATTTACTGTACTTTATGAAAACCCTACCTAATGATACTTTCTTAGGTTCAAAAGGACAAGCAAGTAAAGTTACATTCGTTGAGATGTCTTGAGCACATCAATAAAATTCCCATTATTTGAAAAGATGTAATGGATGTGCATATTTCTCTTGAAAAGGAGGATAATATTCTATTCTCTTAATAAATCTTGGACCAATTTCGACTGTAGTTAGTAGGAACACTCTTGATAGATTTATCAACACTTTGTTGTAAAGGAGTTTGAGACTAATATCTCTTAGTGAATTGATAGACTATTTTGGTCCGAGTATGCAAAGTTACTCTTGATCAATTCACCGGTCTAAGTGCATAGTGCAGGCTGCTTCGATAAGATTTAGAAAGGCAAAATTTTAGCACTTAGATAAAAGGATTCAGAGCACATGGGTGTAAGGTGACAAAGTTTCTCGATTTTCACAGGAAAATAGTAATGTGCATTCTACTTCATACAATGAACTCCTTTGTTCAAGATTCATTCACTAGCAATTCAAGATTCATTCACTAGCAGTTCAATGATTTAGAATGCTTTCACTAGCTAATGGTTCAAGTCCGGAAGATACCACTATTGATGCGTGTAACTAAATCAATTGTCTCAAACCTTCAAAGTTTCTTAAACAAGTAGAGGATTGTTGGAAATAAGTGTTTCAATAAATTTGGAACAATAATTTTTTTCCGGAAGACTTAGTTTTCCGCAGTGAATCAATCTTGAGAAATGAATTTAGAAAACTTTCTAAGTTCAATCTTGAACTCCTAAGATACATTCTTGATTTTGCAAATATATTTTGGGTATTCTAAAAATCATGAATTTATTCATGAACTCTATTTAACTTTGTTTACATTTTTCTAGAAATTCTTTGTGTATAAGTAGAGGTTCTTTCATTCGGAAAATATAAGTACAAACAACACAGACAAGCATGTTCCTTATTCTGAAAACAAAAGAAAGACATTGGTTAGAAGGTGAAATCCTAGATTCAAGAATATAAGATCAACGTTCTTGAATGCTACCTTGTTGAGTCTTAGTTGAACACCAAGACTTGAATGCTACCTTGTTGAGTCTTAGCTGAACACAGAGATGGTATTGTCATTTTTTTTTCATTTGCTCGTGGAAGAAACTTCAACTATCTTCAAACAGTGTATTTACGTGCCTCTACCCACAAGAAGATTATTATTGTTGTTTAACAATTTTGCATATGTTCTGGTCCACCAACTGAAGATATGTTTTATCTCTAGTTACAATGAACGAGTTAAAGTTATTATTATATCTGGTTCTAACAACTTGAAGATATTTTAGTTCGAGCAATTTGACAATTTTATTATCTTGGTTCTAATAGGGAAATATTTCCTGATATATGCCCGCAAGGATACATCCTACATGATATGCATATATGATTCCTATCTGTTTTAATCAAAGGATCGTGATTGTAGGAGGAAAAGAAACTTTGATTCTTTAATTAGGTGATCGCCTTTCAAACCTTAAGCAAGAATTTTTTGAGAAATTATGTGTTGCTTATTTATGCGCTATTTTTAGATGTGAAGTGCTTGGTTCAAGAGATATGGAGATATTTCACTGGCACGAGAGTGAAGTAGCGGGGAATGAGAAAGTCATTCTCTTCCAATGTCATGAGAGGAGACACAAAAGGGGATGATATGTGAAGGTAGTCCGAGGCATCACAAGAGATATTGGAAAACAAAGATGATGATTTTTTCTTAGTTCTCAAATATTTTCACCTATGCATCCATATCTCTGAAGTTCAAAGACATGATGGAAATCCATGGTTGATCTAGCTCATGGTAAAAATTGCAGCACGCGATCCACTTTTGGATATGTATTCTTGCTTAATAATGTTACCATTTTGTGGAGTATCAAGAAGCAGACATGCATAGCTTTGTCAACTATGGAAGCAAAGTTTATTGCATGTTCTGCAGCAGTGCAACAAGCTGTGTGGCTAAAGAGGTTTATGAAATACTTTGGGATCATTGGCAAGTTAATGGATCCAGTTCAACTGTGTTGTGATAGCCAAGTAGCCGTAGCTTATATGGAAGACCTTAAGCATCATTTTAGGACTAAGCACAATGACACAAAGTACAACTTTGTTAGACCCATCATAGCGCGTGAAGAAATCACTCTATAGTTCTCGATACAGAAGCTAGAATTGAAGTTGTAAAATCTTCTAAGTGCTTGAACTGAAAAATCTTCAATTTTTTTGAACCATATATAATAACTTCAACCCATTGAACCGGAGGTAAAACCTTTTGCGACAAGGCATTGGCATAATTGTTTTAATATTCTTGTCATTCTTAGAGGCACATAAAATCCGCTTTTTGAAGTCTCCTCTACGAACAGACAGAAGAATAAATTCAACACTATAGAGTTCAACTAAGGCACAACAAGGTAAACATCCAGGAATGTCTTTCTTTTGTTCTTCAAATAAGAGAACTGCTTTCTTGTCCTTCTCATAAAAAGAAATGCTTTCTTGTGCTTTTATTTTCCAAATGAAAGAACTCCTATTTATAGACTAAGATTTCTTGAAAGACTCAAACAACATTAAAGAGAATTCATGCCTTTTATGATACAAAATTGTATTTGCTAAATTAAGAATGTATTTAAGAGTTCAAGAATGAATCTAATAAAATTTCTAAATTCATTTTTCAAGATGCATTAACTTGGAAAGCCAAACGTCTTGCATGTATTTAATAAAATTCATTGTTTCAAAATATTTGAAAAACAAGTCCCAATTTAGTACAAATTAGTATTCTTAAAGATTGTTAAACTATCTAGAGTATTCATCAGGGGCAGCAGGCCCACGCCGCTGATGAAATGTAGTTTTAGTTATGTTACATCTAAGGATTAAAGTTTCTTGGTGACCCTTAGCATGTAATTATTCATAAGAAACAGAACTTGGAATCTTCATGTGTCATCCATAGCATGTAAAGGGCCGCCCAATTCACAAAGCATCCCGCATTCACATAGGGTCCGGGGAAAGGCCGTACCCCAAGGAGTGTGATATAGACATGTTACCCTAATGAAAGCATTAGTGACTGCTTCCACGGCCTGAACCCGTGACCAATAGGTCACACAGAAACAACTTTACCGTTGCTCCAAGGCTCCCCTTCTGTTCCATGGCTCTCCTTCATAGCATGTATTATTTTAAATTGGTAACTTTTGTTTTGTATTGTGAGAAGTAGAAGGATAATGGAAGATTTTTCTTGTTTAGTGTGATATTAAATTTAGTTTGTTGGGTATTTGAATGCAAATAATGTATATATTCATGTTTGATTATGAGCGGTTAGAAATTCACACTGTTTAGTTAATTCTGCTAGTATTATGTTGAAATCAGAGGCAAATTAATGATGTTTAGTTAGTGGATCCGACCCACTTGTATTTTAATTTTTCTTTGCACATTTTATTGGTGTAAATATATATATATATATATATATATATATATATATATATATATATATATATTTGGTTGGGAGATCATTAGCACCGATATACCATAGTGTCTATGAAGTGGGTGCAGAACCATGAGGTCTCAGGTTCAATCCTAGTGGAGAGAAAAAACACTAGGTTATTTCTTTCTATGTGTCTAAGACTTGGTGGGCACAGTTACTCGATATTTGTGCTAGTGGAAGGTAGCAGGTAATCGGTGGATTTAGTCGGAGTGCGCGAAAATTGGTCCGAACACCACCATTAAAAAAAGAAAAAAAGAAAAAGTAGATGTGATTCAAGCCGAGGGGCTGTGCCAAAAACACTATATCTTTGCCTGGTTGAATCATTGTATTTATTTAGTTTAAAACTTTGGATAAAAATTTCTTTGTGATCCTTGGCATGCAATGATTCATTAAGAAAATAGAACTTGGAATCTGTATTTTTATCAGTAAAGCAAGTATATTTGTACATAAGTAACTCTTGCTTTAAATTATAGAAGTTGAAGGAAAATGCGGAACTTTTTTTTTGGTTAAACGGATATTCAGTTAAGTGGGTTGGATACTGTGATCCCTAAGAATGTATATTGTAATTAGCTATCAAAATTCTCGCTGTTACTTGATTCTGCTATTATATTGGATTGAGATAGGGTTTTAGTTATGTTTTACAATGTAAGGATATAAGTTGCTTGCTGTGCTGACTCTTAATCTCCTCACCCCGCAAACCTCTAAGTACGAACTTTGTCTTGATCCATCTGAATGATTTTTGACTGATTTTAACTATGTGGCAGACAAATTACGGAGATATTGAATTTGGTTTCTACCCTAGTGTTGCGCCAAAGACAGTTGAGCACATCTTCAAGCTAGTGCGCTTGGGATGCTACAATACCAATCACTTCTTTCGGGTAACTGCCAAGAATTAAAACATTGTGCATTATTATGTTTGGAATTTGATGATGAGAATCTTAATGACGTCGGCAGGTTGATAAGGGTTTTGTTGCCCAAGTGGCTGATGTTGTCGGGGGGAGGAGCGCACCTATGAATGAAGAACAAAGGGCAGAAGCTGAAAAAACTGTTGTTGGTGAACTTAGTGAAGTGAAACATGTGAGAGGGATCCTTTCAATGGGAAGGTAATGTTTGTTGATTTTCTTGGCTATGAATAGCCAGATCTATAGTAAGTGGGCGTTTGGACATAAGAATTGTAAAATTCCAAAATAAAGTGAAAAAAAAAATTCAAGTGAAAATGGTATTTGAAAATTGAAGTTGTGTTTGGACATGAATATAATTTTGGGTTGTTTTTGAAGTTTTGTGAGTGATCCGAGTGAAAATATTGAAAAACTACTTTTTGGAGTTTTTCAAATTTTCGAAAAATTCCAAAATGCATCTTGAAAATTGAAAATTTTATGACGAAACGCTTATATTCAAAAACAAAATGAAAATTTTTCGAAAAAAGTGAAAAATTTCTTATGTCCAACGGGCTCTAAGTTACAATCATGGTACACTTATTCTTTTGAGACGCACTCTTCCTATATATTGCAATTCCTTGCTTATAAGAAATGTTCATCTGGAAAAATGCATGACATAGTCTAATATCTTTTATTGAATGGCGGTGTTTGTTAAGAAGCTGTACAATATAACTTTTAATAAAATAAGGGGAGACTCAGATATGTCAAAGTAGGAATTGACTAGTATAAAGGATTTCGTCTTTTGCTGCAGATAGTCATGGTCTATACTAAAGCCTGACCGAGGTGTATGCCGGTATTGTCTGGGATATGTAAATTAGGATCAAGTTCTATGGATGCTACATGCAATTAAAAATCTTTTCTATTCTCTACCAAGATACCTTCAATTTTGCACTTTCTGATTTTACTGGTATTTCAATTGTGCACCAATTAACTTTAGGTGAACCTTTCTCATATTTGCTTTTCCATAGGTATGATGATCCTGATAGTGGTACCTCATCATTTTCAATGCTCCTTGGAGATGCACCTCACCTTGATGGCAAGGTGTGCTGGTCAAAATCCTAGCTATCATAGTGAATAGAGAGGGATATTTTTAAATTGAGAATCTTACAGTGTTTTTCATTTTTTGTCGAATAACTCAGTATGCAATATTTGGCAAAGTTACAAAAGGAGATGAAACATTGAGAAAGCTTGAGCAGTTACCTACTAGACGTGAAGGGATCTTTGTAATGGTATTATTTCTAGTTCAATTACTTTCTTTTCATTTATTTTCATTTGAAACAGGTATAAATTTATTGTAATGGTATTATTTCTAGTTCAATCACTTTCTTTTCATTTATTTTCATTTGAAACAGGTATAAATTTATGTACTTTGCTTGAAAGTAGTATCTAATGAAAGGTATCTTGACTATGCTAAAACTATTACGTTGGCTGTAGTTTTATCAACTTGATCCTTTTTGAAGCATTTGAAAAGCAACACTTTAAGCACATCATATTTTTACGAATGTTTTCATGGAAGAAAGTTGTTTTTTGAGAAAGTTGGAACGCATGCATTTGTTTGTTGGTTGATAATGCAATGATTGCTCCTAGGAGTTGTGCTGGAGATTTCAGTTTAAACTCGTAGATATGATCTAAACTTTCAGAAGTTCTTCATTTTCTATGTCATGATTGTCCATATATGGAGTACATAGAAAATGTTGTCAAATCAATTTGGTCACCAACATTCGATCGGCAAAAACTGCAGCCATCACGTCTGAAATTATTTCTAATAGCTCCTTTACCATGATCCCGCTGTAATGTGGCTTGCACATGCTAAAACTAAGGAAAAAAGTGGAATATCGCTTCAACCAGCATAGTGAAATCCCAAATTGACTATAAAGATAGAATAGAAGGTGGTGCGGTCGTGCTGGAGGGAGTTGTAATGGAAGAATAAGAATAGGCCTCGGATGGAGGTGCTGGGGTGGGAGGGAAGAAGCTAAGTTGGGAGAAGAAGAAGCCTGGGACCGGAGGGGTGAGGTGCAGGAGGGAATTGTGATGGTGAGAGAGTTGGACGGGAAGAAGAAGGATAATAGAGGCTGGGGAGGGAATCATCCATGAGCGTGGCAGCTACCTGGGGTGCAAAGGAGGGCTATGATGGTCTAGAGGAAGTGAGGAGTAGCATTGTGAACCGGAGGAAGGGGGTGGGGAGTGCAGCGGCGAAGATTAGGAAACGTTGGATACGGAAAGGAATTTGAGGGATTGGATGCGATAGGGCGTTGGAAGATGATGGTTCTGGTAAGTTGGCGTACAGAGAGCATCATCATCATCATTTTTATGTAGTATGTTTTGCTTAATTCTTTTTGCATTTTAGGATCTTTTTCCATTTCTGCCATTAATTCAGCTGCTGGAAAATATACACATGTGGGGTTTGAGGGGGAGATTTCAAGTACTTTTTCTATAACCAGTCTCAGACATTGAGGATGTAATTGACACATCAAAAGATAGTCTTTCTGTATGCTCATTCATTTTCTTATACTTTTTTTCTTTTTTCTTTTTCTTTGTATGAAATATTATACTTTATCTAGTCATTTGGCTGTTTCTTCCAGATAGAAGTTTTTGTCTTTTTACTGAATAATCTTTGTTCTCATTATTCAGCCAACTGAACGCATCACAATTCAATCAACATATTATTATGGTAAGACGACGTTCTAATTTTCAGCTTTGTTTTAATTTTTTTCCTATACACATCATTTCTTTACATGTAACTTACACTTTCCGAAACCACAACACATGCTTAGCCATGGTTATTGCACCTCATGCATTTAAAATTTGACCTGTCAAAAAAGTGAGCATGCATGCATGAATTTGATAGTCACTCTGGATGGATGGTTCTCTTTGGAAATAGATCTGGAAGTGTTCATCTCACTAACATACAATGCCAAGAACACAGCACTTGCCTTTTTAGGCAAGGGGCCGTTTTTTTTTCCTGGTCAAGATGGAATTCATTTTGCTCACAAAGTCCAAATGCTGTTATCTTTGGCTTTAGATAACTCGTTAGGGATCGGGAACCTTACTTTTAACAATTTGAAAGGACGTTTAGATCCCTTCTAGGTGGACCTTTATTACCTTTATGACATTTCCCCCTCATGTCAATTGGGCAAAAAGCAGGTCTGATTCCGGAGGCTCTTACTGTAGACAGCGGGATGAACACTCATGGATGGATGGTTCTCTTTGGAAATAGATCTGGAAGTGTTCATCTCACTAACATACAATGCCAAGAACACAGCACTTGCCTTTTTAGGCAAGGGGCCGTTTTTTTTCCTGGTCAAGATGGAATTCATTTTGCTCACAAAGTCCAAATGCTGTTATCTTTGGCTTTAGATCACTCGTTAGGGATCGGGAACCTTACTTTTAACAATTTGAAAGGACGTTTAGATCCCTTCTAGGTGGACCTTTATTACCTTTATGACATTTCCCCCTCATGTCAATTGGGCAAAAAGCAGGTCTGATTCCGGAGGCTCTTACTGTAGACAGCGGGGCTTCACTTGGTCCCAAAAGCATAATTTGAGATTGGACTGTAGGATTTGGTATTCATGGAGTGAACCAATTGATCTTTAAGCTTTTCTAAGTGAAAATGTTACTTAAATTCACATCAAACCGATACTATTCTTGGCAGAAGTAGACAATATCTACCAAGGAGATCTAGTTTATTTGTTTGCTCCCAGAACTGTATAACAAAATTCTCAAAAATTACAAGGTACCCCATGAAAGCAGTGGAGGAAGGTATACTTTTTTGGAGAACCGGGTGAGGTGACTTTGACAATGTGTTGTTTACATCCTTCCCTTTCTGTGGTTATAGATCAATAAAATGTTGGTCAGTTCAGAATTAGGCTTTCTTATAAAGTGCTTACCTTCCTTGTATCTCTTCCATATGATGTTTGAACGTTCTTCTGTTTTGCTTAGACACCAACATGGAAACTTGTGAAGAAGAGAGGTCGTTGCTAAAAAGAAGACTTTCTGCAGCTGCTGTTGAAATAGAAAGACAGGTTTTCGTGATATAAACCAAACTTTTTTACACAAAGAAATCTTGACATTCTATTTACCAACAAACAATATTCTTTTCTGCAGAGGATGAAATGCTTTCCTTAATCAGGTGGAAAATTTGACAGCATTTCCAGCGACATTCTTATGTAAGCTTTTTACGCCCTCTTCCTCTAACTGAGTGAGTAATTTGTCATTGGCAAGTTGGAGTGCTGTCTAAACTTGTATCATAGGCTAGAGTTTCTACCAATAACTATTGAGTTGGAAATGGCTGGCAGGATTTATTATCTGCAAGTTACCCCACTTGTGGGAAACTACTGGGTTTGTTATTGTTGTTGTATTTATTATCTGCAAGTTTGACTTAAGTAATAGTTTACCTGCATTTGCTCATGAATTTTAGTTTTAACAACTCCTTGTCCATATTTTTGGAACAATCTCCCCATGGCACATGCTTGTCAAAATCATGGAGAAGCCGATATACATCTTTAGTTTGGGTGACTGGGATGGACTTTAGGATGAATTGTAGATCTTTCTTCGCTTTTAGCATAACAAGTTCATGGTCTTCGAATCCCAAAAATCGATTAATATATATGATGTTAGCACATTTTAGCATCTGTACAACATGTGGTTTTAACAATCATTTTTCTCTCCAAGTTCATCAGAATTTTTTAAAATACATCCCGTACCTCCTTGTGATGTATACTATAGAGTGATTCTTTTGCATTCTACAATGTTCATACCAAAAATCTCCCTGCCCTCCTAAGTAAAAGGAAAAGAGGAAAACCCTTTGGACTGTACCACGACTACATTCTTATGGTCATACTTATCAATAGACACACAAAGTTCTTCTGTTCACTCAGCTTGAGGACATGTCCGTTTGTTTTTCTATTCTCTTTTTCTTTTAACACTGTGTGTTGTTTATCGTCATCATTATTATGTACAGATGTAGTTGGTTTCATCTATCTTTACCCTCGCTTATGATGTGATTGGCTTTCCTTTCAAACTTTTGTACTACTACTGCTGATTATTGCTGCTATTAACTTGCAATAGTGGCAGAAGAATATGCATTCTAGAAGCTGGCATTCAAATCGATAATTTTGCAGAGGGAAATGCACTACCTACAAGCTAACTCTTTTTTGCATGATTTATTTCTCCTGGAGTTTTAAAAGGAAAAAAAAAAAAAAACAGAGGACGTAAGTCTAGCAAGGCTGCTGCTACAGGTGACGAGTCTGTATTACAGGTTGATTGTGTGCATTTGTTAGGAATATGTGTATCTTAATGACATATTTAATCATGTTTAATGGAATATAATTATATGTAAACTTTTTGTTTGAGATTTCATGCTTCTGCTTCACGGGTTTATCACTCCTCTCGATTTACTTACGATTTTTTTTTAAACGTGCATGCTAAGATTTATTAAATATCAAATATTATTTAATAATTGATAGAAATGGTGAAATATGATGAGTGTTTAGTTTCTCCTGGGGTGGGGGAGCATGATGGAGGAGTTTTTGGCAAAATCATCCTTAAACTATGGCTCAAACCAAGGGTACATCCTTGTCTTATCCTAGTAAACAAAAACCATCCTTATACTATTTAAAAAGTTGTAAGTATCATCCTTCCATTAAATTTTATCACAAAAACTAACAGCATCGTCAAAAGACCATGTCCATCACGTGCCTTTTCCCCTCAATTTTCCAATATTGTCCCTCCTGCCCAATCGACTTTTCCAAGAACGTGCTGACCGTCTTCTTTTTCCTTCTTAATTTTTGTTTCCTCCCTTTCTTCTTCTTCTTCAAGAAAAGTAGCAGGATGAACTAGGTGTTGCTTATTTCTTCTTTAAAGTTGCTGCTATTTAATGAACAAAAATGGCCTACACTGAAATAACTTCTCCTTAAGTTGTCTTCTTATAACAAGAAGATGATAACAAGAGATTGACACGACCTTGAGGTGGAAGTGCATTATGATCATGTAAAATCTTATATTTGTGCCGAGCTTTGATGAGGGTGCCGATTCTCTTTGTGTCAGTTTTATTAGTCTACCTATAAATGAGAAAAATTAAAAGGTTCTAGCTCTAAATCAAGAACCTGAAAGTCAGAAACTAGATTAGTTCTCTTCCATTTGTCGGAGTGAGTGGTTTCACAATAGTTGAGCTAAACCGAAGTTGGAGTCACATTTTAAAAACAAACCTTGCATCATCACCTCAAATTAAAGATAGAATATCAAAATCTACCGTACGTGCATTGAAATACATACTGCTGCTTAGAAAGTCAAAACTCTTCCACTATTTTTAAAGGCTTTGCACTTTCCTCTCCAAAAGGAAGGTAGCAAGAAATAGTATAGCATGAGATCGGAGAGTTCCAACTATAATACCATAGTTGGATGTGAAGTTCATATGGAAAGAAACTTCTAGTTTTGAAGTCTTAGTCCTTTTTGGCAAAGGTGGAAGACGATCGGGCATGAGGGACAATATTGGAAAATTGAGGGGAAAATGCACGTGATGGACATGATCTTTTGATGATGCTGTTAGTTTTTGTGATAAAATTTAACGGAAGGATGATTCTTGCAACTTTTTAAATAGTATAAGGATGATTTTTGTTTACTAGGATAAGACAAGGATGTACCCTTGCTTTGAGCTATAATTTAAGGATGATTTTTGCCAAAAACTCTGACGGAGAATAACTGAATAAGCATTGAAGAAGCCAATCGCGGAATGCCCTATAAACAACCTAGGAAAGTGGATTTACTGAGTTATATTTTCCTCAGATGGTGACTATAAACAAACTCGACAGGATGTACGCTCTCCTCTCTCGGATCTCTACTCTACTCAAGAGATTAAAAGGCTCGTGATTATGACAGGATGGAACTCAACTAAACATATTTTCTTTCCTGAAGCAGGATGTAATTAAGGGTATTTCCATTGTGAGCACTTTTCTCTGTATTTTTCTATCAGGATACGATGATGGTGAAGGAGATCACCAAGATAATTTTCTCTCCCACAAAATTTAAAATAAAGATGTCTGGCTATGGCGATGGAGTATAGAGAGAATGTAAGCGGAAAACAAAAGCTAGATTGAAGTATGATGCTTTAACAAAACGACTTTAAAAAGTTAGCCGGAAACCTATCAAGTAACTAAAGTAGTAAAGGGATGACCACCAAATCACTATTTACGTTTCCTATATCAATCTTAAGATGAATCGATAATAGTGATTATCTTTGGCTCAAAAAAGAAAAAAGAGGCAAAACACAAATGCATAGTGTACATGGAAGGAAGGAGCGTAAATAAGTAAAATCCATATTGTCACACCTCCTTTTTGCGCGCCCGCCCCCGAAGGGTTAAATGCGCGAGGGGAGTTTTTCCAATTTAAGTGACAATATTCGAAATGAGATTATTTATTTAATTCAGAGTCGCCACTTGGGAAAGGTTTGGCTTTTGGTGTCCCAAGTCACTGGTTTATCTTGAATCCCAAATCGAGGAAATTTTCGACTTTTCCAAATGAAGTCTGCGAACCAGAAATTCTAAGTAAGGAATTCTGTTGACCCGAGGGAAGGTGTTAGGCACCCTCGAATCCCGTGGTTCTAGCACAGTCGCTTAAATTGTTATAATGGCTAAATATCTGATTTAAATACATGTTATGACTTACGTGCTTTTATTAAGTTTAAACCGCTTTTATCATTATCATTTATTTTTATAGAATTGCAACGTCGTGGAAATGCATCTCGAACCACGTCACAATCAATGCACCCGTGGTCGTCGACACATTTTGACTCCGTTGAGATTTGGATTTGGGTCACATCAATGTGCACCCGTGTTTAAGAAGGTTAAATTATTAAAGGTACGCCTAAAGCAACTAGCGTATTGTTATTTTAGGAAGAGGCCGTGAAGGTTCATTAAACGGCCAAATCCAAAGTCTAGTCAATGGTTATGTATTTTATTGAGGACCCCGGCGGTTTGTGATTTATTTGGCGAGGCTCGTCTCATTTTTATTTTAAAGGATAAACCTATAGTGACTATATTTTCTATTAAGTTCGTCTCTAAAATAAAAGAAAATCTCTTAATTATTTACATGCTGAAAACGTAACTTATTAGTTATTAGTTTACGGCTAATGCGATTGGAAAATTGCGATCGAGTTTGTACAAAGAAAAACTGCTTTCATTTTTATATTCTATTATTTACTAATGCTGAAACATGAGAGGGATACACAATAATATCAAAGCCGATTAACTATTCTTCAAGTAATTTAAACTAGCATTATTAGATGAAGACATCATACATATGCAGCCTCATTACTAATTAATTAATCGACTACATTTTTATACAAAGAGAGGAAAATTAATATTCAAACACAGATCCAAACAAAAGAATTCAACATGAACAGGAGCCTGATTAATATTTCATTTTTCGCTTCAAGCCAAGAGTGTACAAATGTGTACCTGGAAACAGCAGTACAAGAACAAAAGAAGTAGGAGTCAGCGACAGTAATAACGCGGCAACAACAGGTTCAGCAACACCGCAAAACCAGTAAAAACCAGTAGAATAACCCAGTAACAGATTGAAAACTCAGCAGTGCAAAAGTACAATCGCAGTCAAAGCAGAAGAGAGAAAAGATACGAGATGCAGTAGTTTCTGACTTTTGAATAACACTCGAAGAAAAGCAAACAAAATTGTTCGAGTGAAAGTTCAAATTGTCTTTCTCTTTTACTATCACAAACTCTCTCCAAGTATAAAAGTATGTCAACTCTCAAGTGTAAAAAGAATCTGTCAACTCTCTCTAAAAATCCTCTCAATAATATTCAACTCTTTTTATCTCTCCCCCCAAAAATCTCTCTTAAAACTCTCAAGTCTCCCCCCAATGTCAAGAAATGACTCTATATTTATAGCAAGACTTTGCCTTGAATTCCTAAACCCAAATTATTCCCCCAATGACATGCTTTGTCCCACTATCAAATGTCTTCTTTATTTTAAAACTTTGTCCCCCATGCCTACATTAAATAAATGCCACATTACCAACCCATTACAATATGTCCCCCATGCCTACATTAAACAAGTGCAAGATTCCTCCCCATTATGTTTTGTCTTGTCCCCCATTATATTAAACAAGTACATCAAAAACCCCACCCCATTATATTTGTCCCCCATGCTTAACATAAAGAATCAAAATAATGTTCAATTACCAAACTACCCCTCCGACCTTATTGCAATTACAAATCTACCCCCGAATGCACTGCAATTTACCAAATTACCCCTCTGCTCTAAACAATCAATTAAATCATAATTTGACCAAAATATAGTCATGATGACCAATTTCTCAACAATCTTCAATAACAAATCATATGAACATGATGAACAACACAAACTCCAAATTAATGGAAATAAATCAACCATATCGGGAACCAATCCTGGTTAATTTAGATCATCAATGGATGAACAAAGATACAACAATACCAACAACAATGATTCAAATTAAATCAACAAATCACAAACAAACATAAACTCACATTAAATCACTGGATTTAAACATGAACTTCAAACAAAGATGAACATGAATTAAATCTGTTTTTTAAGCAACAAACATGACGAATTCTAACGATTCAAACAACATTAACATTCTCTGGAAAATTCATAACAACATGAAACAAATTGAAGAAATAATTAATTAAATTTCAATTTGAATCTAACAAACATTAAACTAACAAATATTCACTTAAACAACAACAAATATTCACTTGAACAACAGTACGAACATGAAATAAACATGAAAAACAATTAATTAATCTTTCATTTGGAATCTGAAAAATTAATTTAACAAACAACACATGAACATGAACTAAAAATTAATTCAAACGATAAACAAAACAAACATTTGCCGATTTTAGATTCGAAAATATCAAAACACAGTACGGACAAAATAAAACTCAAAAATCTACTAACCGAATCGAACAATCATACATACGGACTGTTTCGGCGACCCTCGACCAAAGCTCAACCAAACGACGACGAACAAATCTAAGAAGTCGATTGAAGCCGCGCCGGAGCAGCAGCAGCACCTGTCGCGGCAGAAGTGGAGGAACGAGGCAGCTGGGGTTCCGTTTGGTTACGTGACTGAGTTTGGACGACTGGCTCGAGCTTGGAACGTGAAGAAATAGCAGCGGGGGGGGGGGGGGGACTGGACGACGAAAGCTAAAAGCAGAAGGAGCAGCTACGGCAGCCATGGATGACGCGAAACAAGAGCAGCTGGGTGCGTTCGCTCGTGAAGAAACCATGGACGACGAGCTGGAACCGATGCAACTCGCGTCCAAGTAAACACATGCAACTCAGCCATGAACGATGAAGCTGGAACGAGGTCGGGGGCAAAGACTGCCATGGACGTCGAGCTTCAAACCCAAGCTTGACGTCGACGCAGCAGTCGCGGGGTTTACTTGGATGCGAGGGATGTGTTGTTGATGTGTGTGCGTGTGTTGTTGATAGGGAGGCAGCCATGGGAGCTGCTCGTGCGGAAGGGGAGGTAGCCATGGATGGCTTGGGGTGTTTGGTGTTTTGGAGAAGAAGAAACCCAAAAATGGGGGCAGATGGTTTAGGTCTCTTTTTTAGGGTTTTTTGTTCTTTTTTCTTCTTTTTTTTCTTTTGTTTTGTGTCTTTGAAATGCAAGATAGGGGTATTGGGTTATGGATTGGGTTAATGGGGCGGACCGGGTCGACCCATGTGGAGATGTACTGGGTCATGGAGAAGGTTGGATAAATGTTTGGGCCTGGGGTTGAATTTTGAAGAAGTGGCCCAATCCGATTTTTCTTTGTATTTTTGTTCTCTTTTCTTCTTTTATTTTCTAAAACTAAATTATAATAATACTTAAATTATTATTAAGAACTAAATTAAGTTATAAAAGCGCAAATTAACTCCCAATAATAATTAACGCACAATTAAGTAATAATTAAGCATAAAATTGTTCATTTGGACATTAAATGCTAAAAATGCAAAAGATGCCTATTTTTGTAATTTTTAATTTTTGTAAAACTAATTTAATTACTAACAATTGTAGAATGAAATCCTACATGCAAAATGCGACATATTTTTATATTTTTTATTAATTTAACAAATAAGCAAACACAGACAAATACCAATAATTATCCAAAAATATCACAAAAATACTCAAAATTGCACACCAAGGAAAGTTATTTTATTTTGCATTTTCTGGGAGTATTTCTCATATAGGGCAAAAATCACGTGCTTACAGCTGCCCCTCTTTGCCCGAAGACACGAAGGGTTTTCGCGCAAAGATAAAGTGAGCGATTTTTGCCTATCCGAGTACTCCGTGTGAAGCATTTTTTTTGAAAAAGATTTAACCGAACCTCTGCTTCAAAGGTTTCCTACATATCCCTGGCTAAAGGGGAATCAGGTTAATGTAGTTCGGGAAGTTTTGGTAGCTGGGACTACCATGGGATTGCAATGCTTGCTGTTACTGCTGTTACTGTTGTCACCGCTGCTTTACTGACTGCCTTATTACAACCAAAGAAAAATTGAAACTGAACTAAACACTTATATACATGTCAATTGCTAGTTACAAGATTCCTATCTATGATTCTTTTGCGACTTGATCTTGGGTCTTAGCTGATTCTGCTTGTAGACTCTGATCTGAATCTTGATGCTTGCAAGTTGTAGGTGCCTATTTATTTCTGCGATACTGAATAGGACGGGGTTGGTAGAACTCGGGACCTTGATCAAATCTTGGAGCGATCCGCCTTCCATTTTCTCCGGTGTCTCGGGACATCTTTTTTCTTTTTCTTCTTAGATTCTGAGTTAAGACTCATCTTGTGGGTCGTTTCGATCCGTGTGGCTCGAGGTTAGACCTGTGGGAAAACAAATGAACGAAATTTTCTGCCCCAGTTTCACTAGGAAAATTTCGTGAATTATTCGCCAGGAAGTTCATAAAATTGATGAAAGAGGATATGCATGCTCAGTTCAGGGTTGGAGCCCTAATATCGACTAGCTGGGGAAAGGTTCAGTTTAGAGTTGAAACTCTAATACTGACCAACTGGGGAAAAGTTCAGTTTAGGGTTTAAAACCCTAATGCTGACCAAAGGAAAAATTCAGTTTAGGGTTTAAAACCCTAATGCTGACTAAAGGAAAAGTTCAGTTTAGGGTTTAAAACCCTAATGCTGACCAAAGGAAAAATTCAGTTTAGGGTTTAAAACCCTAATGCTGACTAAAGGAAAAATTCAGTTTAGGGTTTAAAACCCTAATGCTGATTAAAGGAAAAAGTTCAGTTTAGGGTTTAAAACCCTAATGCTGATTAAAGGAAAAAGTTCAGTTTAGGGTTTAAAACCCTAATGCTGACTGAAAGGGAAAGGTTCAGTTTAGGGTTTAAAACCCTAATGCTGACTGAAAGGGAAAAGTTCAGTTTAGGGTTTAAAACCCTAATGCTGACTGAAAGGAAAAGTTCAGTTTAGGGTTTAAAACCCTAATGCTGACTGGAAGGAAAAGTTCAGTTTAGGGTTTAAAACCCTAATGCTGACTGGAAGGAAAAGCTCAGTTTAGGGTTTAAAACCCTAATGCTGATTGCATGGAAAAGCTCAGTTTAGGGTTTAAAACCCTAATGCTGGCTGAATGGAAAGAGTTCAGTTTAGGGTTTAAAACCCTAATGCTGACTAAATGGAAAAGTTCAGTTCAGGGTTTAAAACCCTGATGCTGATCAAAGGAAAAAGTTCAGTTCAGGGTTTAAAACCCTAATGCTGACTGAAAGGAAAAATTCAGTTTAGGGTTTAAAACCCTAATGCTGACTGGAAGGAAAAGCTCAGTTTAGGGTTTAAAACCCTAATGCTGGCTGAAAGGAAAAAGATCAGTATAGGGTTTAAAACCCTAATGCTGACTGAAAGGAAAAGTTCAGTTTAGGGTTTAAAACCCTAATGCTGACTAAAAGGAAAAAGTTCAGTTTAGGGTTTAAAACCCTAACGCTGATTGCATGGAAAAGTTTAGTTTAGGGTTTAAAACCCTAATGCTGGCTGAATGAAAGAGTTCAGTTTAGGATTTAAAACCCTAATGCTGACTAAATGGAAAAAGTTCAGCTTAGGGTTTAAAACCCTAATGCTGACTGAATGGAAAAAGTTCAGTTTAGGGTTTAAAACCCTAATGCTGACTGCATGGAAAAGCTCAGTTTAGGGTTTAAAACCCTAATGCTGGCTGAAAGGAAAAAGTTCAGTTTAGGTTTAAAACCCTAATGCTGACTTAAAGGAAAAGTTCAGTTTAGGGTTTAAAACTCTAATGCTGATTGCATGGAAAAGCTCAGTTTAGGGTTTAAAACCCTAATGCTGGCTGAATGGAAAAAAGTTCAGTTTAGGGTTTAAAACCCTAATGCTGATTGCATGGAAAAGCTCAGTTTAGGGTTTAAAACCCTAATGCTGGCTGAAAGGAAAAGAGTTCAGTTTAGGGTTTAAAACCCTAATGCTGATTGCATGGAAAAGCTCAGTTTAGGGTTTAAAACCCTAATGCTGGCTGAATGGAAAAAGTTCAGTTTAGGGTTTAAAACCCTAATGCTGATTGTATGGAAAAGCTCAGTTTAGGGTTTAAAACCCTAATGCTGGCTGAATGGAAAAAGTTCAGTTTAGGGTTTGAAACCCTAATGCTGACTAAAGGAAAAAGTTTAGTTTAGGGTTTAAAACCCTAATGCTGACTAAAGGAAAAGTTCAGTTTAGGATTTAAAACCCTAATGCTGACTAAAGGAAAAGTTCAGTTTAGGGTTTAAAACCCTAATGCTGACTGAAGGGAAAATTCAGTTTAGGGTTTAAAACCCTAATGCTGATTGCATGGAAAAGCTCAGTTTAGGGTTTAAAACCCTAATGCTGGCTGAATGGAAAAAAGTTCAGTTTAGGGTTTAAAACCCTAATGCTGACTAAAGGAAAAATTCAGTTTAGGGTTTAAAACCCTAATGCTGATTGCATGGAAAAGCTCAGTTTAGGGTTTAAAACCCTAATGCTGGCTGAAAGGAAAAGAGTTCAGTTTAGGGTTTAAAACCCTAATGCTGATTGCATGGAAAAGCACAGTTTAGGGTTTAAAACCCTAATGCTGGCTGAATGGAAAAAAGTTCAGTTTAGGGTTTAAAACCCTAATGCTGGCTGAAAGGAAAAAGTTCAGTTTAGGGTTTAAAACCCTAATGCTGACTAAAAGAAAAATTCAGTTTAGGGTTTAAAACCCTAATGCTGATTGCATGGAAAAGCTCAGTTTAGGGTTTAAAACCCTAATGCTGGCTGAAAGGAAAAAGTTCTGTTTAGGGTTTAAAACCCTAATGCTGACTAAAAGGAAAATTCAGTTTAGGGTTTAAAACCCTAATGCTGATTGCATGGAAAAGCTCAGTTTAGGGTTTAAAACCCTAATGCTGACTGAAAGGAAATAGTTCAGTTTAGGGTTTAAAACCCTAATGCTGATTAAAGGAAAAATTCAGTTTAGGGTTTAAAACCCTAATGCTGATTGCATGGAAAAGCTCAGTTTAGGGTTTAAAACCCTAATGCTGGCTGAATGGAAAAAAGTTCAGTTTAGGGTTTACAACCCTAATGCTGATTAAAGGAAAAAGGTCAGTTTGTGGTTTAAAACCCTAATGCTGACTGCATGGAAAAACTCAGTTTAGGGTTTAAGACCCTAATGCTGACTGGTTGGGGGGTAAAGTTCGAGAATGCTAGCTAGCCTCTTTTTTTTTGGATTTTCTTGTTTTAGTAGCAGATAAAAGGGAGTCTCGTAGAAACTTACCTTTCGAGTGAATTCCTTATTGTCAAAATATTTCTTGTACCCATGTACCTTCTTCTTTGGGCGACACCTGCTTCTTGCACGGTTGTCTTGGATTATACCTGTTTCAACTTTTCAGACAAAAAACAATTGTTAGTTCGGAAATGACGGTCGGTTTGGTGACCTTGATCGTTCATGTTGCTTTGTTGCGTCCTTATTTCTGTCGCGAAGTCCCGCCGTTGATTGGCTTCAAATGGCGAAACTCTTTTGACTGCTCAGGCTTTGTATTTCCAGATTCTGTGTTGATTTGCCTCGTAAGGCTCTCTTTTTTTCTCTTTTTTTTTTGTCCCATCTTGCTTGGAGATTCTCAACGGGGATTTTATTGGGGATACTCTGTGGGGATTTGTACAAAAGGAAGCTTTGTGGGGGGGGGGGAATATTTACAAAGTGGATTCTTTGTGTGGATTTTTGTACAACGGGGCATGCTGGGGATTTATTTCAAAGCGGGCTTTCTAGGATTTGTTGGGGTAAGCTTGTTAGGGAATTTTTACAAAGGGATTCGCTGGGGATGTGCTGGGGAAATTCCAACGGGGATTTTTTTTATATATATATTTTTTTGTTTTTTTTATATTGGGGAGACTCTGTGGGGGATTGTACAAGGGGAGACTCTGTGGGGATTTGTACAAAACGGACTTGCTGGGGATTTGTTGGGGCAAGCTTGCTGGAGAATTTTTACAAGGGGAGGCTTTATGGGGATCGCGTTGGTTTTTTTTTTAAACTTCGTGGAGGCGATTAACCATGTGAAACCCAAACCTTTCAACTTCAATTGCCTTTATAGGCTGCCATGACCAGTCGAGGTCGTCTTGATGCCCCCTGCTGAGGCTGGGTGCCCTTTGCACATTAGCGTGTATCCAACGAAAGCCCTGTAAATCAGTCTTGCCATCCTTTCTTTGTCTTGGTTTTGGAACAGTGTTAGACCAAAAGGGATTCAAAGAGAAACAAATAATTGAATGGAGAATGAGTTTAAAACTAGAAGTGTCCCTTTCGGGGAAAGGAGTGAAAGACTTATCCGGAGTACATGCGGACTTCAATGAACATGACATGCCTTTTGGACTGGATGCCTGATCTGAGTAAACCGTCTGACTCCCAAAAATTTATCACAACTTTGTTTCGAATACCGAGAAATCTTGCTAGGACTTTATTGATGACGGTGGTTGTGAGGATCTCATTTTCGATCATGGGTGCCCTTTGCGGGTTTTCACAAGCTGACATTTTCATTTCATTTCTTACCATCTCCTTATAGTGCCCGTGTGGGTGTTCACTAACAAGACTTCTCATTTGATTTTCTCTGCTTACCGTCGTCTTACGGTGCCCGTGTGGGTTTTCACCAATAAGACTCTCTCATTTTATTCTTCTCATTTTGTTGTATCAGGTCCAAATAACTCCATCTTCCTATTTTGAACCGCTTTGCCGATTGATCAGAAGGACTTGAACAAGGTTTGGGGTAAAAAGAATTTGGATTGAACTACAACTTTGGAACCTTTTGGGCGGGATCATTGCCGAACCATTATAACTTCTGCCCCAGTTTCACTTTTGGGGGACTTCTTGGATTTTTGTTTTGGTGTGACTGAACCCCAAGGAGAGGTTGCCTACGTATCCTTTCGGAATCAAGTCAAACGTAGTTCAGGCAACTTTTTTTTTTTTTTTTGTTTTTGGATTTTTTTTCTCTTTTTTTTTGATTTGCTCTTTTTTTTGTATATATATTTTCTTATTTTTCCAATTCTTTCTTCTTCTTTTTTTTTTTCATTTTTCTTTTCATTTCAATTTTTTTTTCATTTTATTTTCAATAATATTTTCAGGTTCCAAAGAGGGTAATCAAAGAAGAGTAACCAGCTCAAATGGGTTTTGCAAAGGGTTGATAGTGTTTGGGTAGCGAGAATGAAAGCCTTCGTCATCTCAACCGGAAAAGATTTTATTATATAAAGGATCCAACATAGTACCTTTTGAATGCGCTTGCATTGACAGTTATTTCAAGGACGTTTCCTTCGATGTGTCCCGAGTACAACACACTTTTTTTTTGGCAGTACTCTTGTTGTAATGTATGGACCTTTCCAATTTCGGGAGTCAATTTTCCTTGATTTGTTCCAACTCTTTGTCTTGTTTCCTTAAGCTATTCTTCATTGCGACCCAATTCTTGATTCATTATTTCGAGGTCTGACAGAGTTTTAAGATCCGGGCATGAAGTCCGCAAGCATGTCATATTATTGAAATCTGCATTTAACAGAACTAAAAGAGAATGAGAAAATTGACAAGATTTAAGAAAAGAGACATTCCAGGAAAATGAAATATCAATTTCATTTGATTTTTTTTTCTTTTTTTTTTTAATTTTTGAAGATAGAATGGTTTACATTGGAAAGTAAGACAATAAAGTAAAACATCCGGATCACACCCTGAGATAATCCAGATGCAGAAAGGATAGCAAGACTGGCTACCGAGACTCCCATCTGATGGGGAACTTTCAGGCTTGACAATCGTTTTTTGGCCTTTCTTCTGTCTCGGCAATGGCTGCAATAGCCTTCAGTGCCGGATCAAATTCCTCAGCTTCACAGATCATTCCATCTATTGGCCCATTTGTGAGAGTAGGCAGGGGAATGTTCATTATGTTAGGAACCTTTTCGTCCCGGTGAACGATTCTTTCAGCTTCAATCAAATCTTCAACTGCTATTTTGAGGGTCCAATGACCAACAGTCCTTTGTACCGTGCCCCACTGCTCCAGAGTGGCATTCACATCTAGTATTAGCTCGACGCGGGGAGGGGTGACTCGGTGTTTGGCCGATTTGGGGCCACTGGCTGCAGCAGACTTCGCCTGACTAGCTTTTGGAACAAGCCTGAGTATGATTCACCAATAGAGGTGAACTGATTCCTTTTGAAAGACTCTCTTGGGTGAGGATTGTACTGATGAACATTTGATTGGGGGACTATATGGAGCTTGGTAAGGATGGGCGTTTCTGGGAGGTGGAGCTCAGTTTTGTGTATAATGTTGTGGCGCGTGCGAGGCTGCTCATCACTGCATACCAACAAAACCAATCACCTGAACAGAACCTGGCTAATTTACTCACACACACAACCTTGTTAGTTTTGAAGCATTTAACATATAGGAAATCGCAAGATGGGATGCAATGCACCTAAACAGTTAAACGCTTTTACCATGTGTTTGAACGGGTTGCATGTTTCATCCCGACCCTAAACTAGCCCTCTTCACTATGTACCTCTTTTCTTTTATTCTTGCCTCTCTTTAGTCACTCTTGATCTTGTTTTTTTGCCGCTCTTTTATTTTTTGCACTCTTTTTTTTCTTTTTTCCTTTTTTTTTTCTATTTTCTTTTTCACTCGATTTTCTTTTTCCTTTTCTTTCAGTTTTTTTTTCTCAATTTATTTTATAGCTATGATCGAATCCGATGGAGATTGCTTACGTATCATGACCCCGCATGAATCAGATCTTGCGTAGTTCGGACCAAATGAAAGGTAAAAGTAATGAAACATTTTTTTTCTTCATAATAAAAATTGGGTTTCAACACTCACAAAATGCAACCGAACGGTTATTTTTTGCAAACGTGGCCCCTTCCAAATTTCACATGAATTTTGAGGCCGGGGAGGATCATTTTACAAACTTGTCCGTTCTTTTACGAAAATAACTTTTCGACAACTGAAAGATACTCTAAGGCTACTTCGGCAAGAACGGTTTAAGACGCGACCGAAGCTGGCTCGGCTTATTATGACAAAATTCAAACGGTATTCACCCGACCGCTGACTCTTTGTTTTTTTTTTGTTTTTTTTTTCAAATTACAATAAAAACCTGGTGTTGCAAACACGACCCTTCAGCGCCTCGGGGCGAAGGTTTTTAAGGCTGTGTGGGTCAACTGGACAAAAAATACTAAACAAGACCCAAAGGTGGCTGTTTATGCAAAGTCAGCCTTCCGGCGTCCCTTTCGGGAACATTCGGCTATTTATGACAAAACAACATCACCTGACTTATTTATGACTCTTTTTATCGTTTTTTTTTCAAATTAGAAAACTCAATATTGCCAACACGACCTTTCAACGCCTCGGTGACGAAGATTTTAAGGTTGTGCGGGTCAACTGGACCAAACCTTAAAAAATGACCCAAAGGTGGCTGTTTATGCAAAGTCAGCCTTCCGGCGTCTCTTTCGGGAACATTCGGCTATTTATGATAAAACAGCATCACCTAACTTATTTATGACTCTTTTTATCGTTTTTCAAATTAGAAAACTCAATATTTCCAACACGGCCTTTCAACGCCTCGGTGACGAAGATTTTAAGGCTGTGTGAGTCAACTGGACCAAACCTTAAAAATGACCTAAAGGTGGCTGTTTATGCAAAGTCAGCCTTCCGGCGTCCCTTTCGGGAACATTCGGCTATTTATGACAAAACAACATCACCCGACTTATTTATGACAGATTTAAAATTTGACATATATTTTTGGCTATTTTTAGCAAAAGGGAAGGTTGGACACCACCCAACTTATTTATGGCAAAATTTAAAATTTGACACGTTTTTATTTATTTATTGATTTTTGGCTATTTTAGCAAAAGGTGGGGTTGGACACCACCCAACTTATTTATGGCAAAATTTAAAATTTGACGCGTTTTTATTTATTTATTGATTTTTGGCTATTTTAGCAAAAGGTGGGGTTGGACCCGATGAGGGTTGCCTACGTATCTCACATCCGGTGAGAATCAAACCGGCGTAGTTCGGGCATCGAAAATGGAGTAACTAACCCTTTTTTTGGGAATTTTTGAAATAAATGCTTTTAAAAGAAGAAAGAATTTTTTTTTATTTTGATTTTTGTTTTATTTTTTAAAGAAAGACTTCTAAAAAATTTATTTGCTTTTGACTTGAACTTTGGGAATTTTTTTTTGTTTGGTTTTATATATATATATATATATATATTTTTTAAAAACGAAAAAGAAAATGTGTTTGGTTGATTTTTTTTCCATTTGTTTCACCTTTTCTACGGAAGAAAGAATGCATATTTTTTGATTTATGATGTTGCCTCTTCAATTTTGAAAGAGGGACTTTTAAGAAAATGAGGTGGAATTTCTGAGTTTTATTTATTTACAAAAGTACTTCTAAAGAAAAGTCCTAATATTTTGGAATTCAATTTTTCAACTATTTTTTTTTGAACATTTTACAAAAGAGAGACTAAAAAGCAAAGAGTATTTTTTGGATTTTTATTGCTGATTTTTAATTCTTATTTCATTATTTCACATGAAAGACTTCAGAAAGAAGGAGACTATTTTTTATTTGAGTTTAAAGAAAACTTCTATATTATTTTTTATTTCTTTTTTTTTTGTATTTTCTAAGGAAAAATTTATAAAGAAAGAACTAAAGGGAAATGTATTTTTTTTGATTTTTGAAAATTGGGGCCGGAACCAATGAGGTTTGCCTACGTATCTCACATCCAGTGAGAATCAGACCCGCGTAGTTCAGTAAAATTAACCGAATTATTTTAGAACAAAATTCTTTCCTTTTCAACAAACAACTTTCCAAAAATAAAAGACTATTTTTCTATCTTTTTGTTTTTCTTTTTCTTAGTAAAGCAAATTACTGAAAACAAAACATTTTCCCTTTTATTATCGTAAAATTTTGGCAGAGTTTTGACAGTAATTGGGCATTGCTATTTTTCAAAGTAGAAAATTAGCCCTATACACTGTCATTTTTTTTGTTTATTTTTCAAATACTCCAAAGTCAGGCAGCATGCATGTCCGAGACAAATAAATGCACGGAAACAAATAGGATGCAACAAGATGGTCTTTTCATTTCAGGTTGCTAGTCCTAGACGGACCCAACCCCTGTGTTGAGTCCCCTTAGTCAAATGCAACATGATGCAAATAAGCGTTCCTACTAGGGATCCGGCATAAAGTCAAGTTATTCTAGGTTCGTAACCTGGGTATTTGTTCTAGACTGTGTACCCGAGCGGACAACTCGAGTCGAGGAGGGGGCTACGTACCGGGGACCCGCGAGATCGTCCGGCTTTGTAACTTGTCCGACCTCTTTCTTATTTCAGGTATTGACACTAACAGAATAGGGAGTCTCGACCAGCGAGCTTCTCCCCGGAGGTAAGAAGAGAAGGGTTTCGGCACAGTTTATATACAGTTCAGATAATATCAAAGCGGTAAAAGACAACATTTAGCACGTTATGCAAAAACATGTAATAAAGATCAGATAATAAAGCCAAATATAACAATTATTCTAAGCTCGAATTCTTGAACCCTGAACCAGTGGTTCTGGGTTTATTCCCCAGCAGAGTCGCCAGAGCTGTCACACCTCCTTTTTGCGCGCCCGCCCTCGAAGGGTTAAATGCGCGAGGGGAGTTTTTCCAATTTAAGTGACAATATTCGAAATGGGATTATTTATTTAATTCAGAGTCGCCACTTGGGAAAGGTTTGGCTTTTGGTGTCCCAAGTCACCGGTTTATCTTGAATCCCAAATCGAGGAAATTTTCGACTTTTCCAAATGAAGTCTGCGAACCAGAAATTCTAAGTAAGGAATTCTGTTGACCCGAGGGAAGGTGTTAGGCACCCTCGAATCCCGTGGTTCTAGCACGGTCGCTTAAATTGTTATAATGGCTAAATATCTGATTTAAATACATGTTATGACTTACGTGCTTTTATTAAGTTTAAACCGCTTTTATCATTATCATTTATTTTTATAGAATTGCAACGTCGTGGAAATGCATCTCGAACCACGTCACAATCAATGCACCCGTGGTCGTCGACACATTTTGACTCCGTTGAGATTTGGATTTGGGTTATATAAATGTGCACCCGTGTTTAAGAAGGTTAAATTATTAAAGGTACGCCTAAAGCAACTAGCGTATTGTTATTTTAGGAAGAGGCCGTGAAGGTTCATTAAACGGCCAAATCCAAAGTCTAGTCAATGGTTATGTATTTTATTGAGGACCCCGGCGGTTTGTGATTTATTTGGCGAGACCCGTCTCATTTTTATTTTAAAGGATAAACCTATAGTGACTATATTTTCTATTAAGTTCGTCTCTAAAATAAAAGAAAATCTCTTAATTATTTACATGCTGAATACATAACTTATTAGTTATTAGTTTACGGCTAATGCGATTGGAAAATTGCGATCGAGTTTGTACAAAAAAAAACTGCTTTCATTTTTATATTCTATTATTTACTAATGCTGGAACATGAGAGGGATACACAATAATATCAAAGCCGATTAACTATTCTTCAAGTAATTTAAACTAGCATTATTAGATGAAGACATCATACATATGCAGCCTCATTACTAATAATTAATCGACTACATTTTTATACAAAGAGAGAAAAATTAATATTCAAACACAGATCCAAACAAAAGAATTCAACAGGAACAGGAGCCTGATTAATATTTCATTTTTCGCTTCAAGCCAAGAGTGTACAAATGTGTACCTGGAAACAACAGTACAAGAACAAAAGAAGTAGGAGTCAGCGACAGTAATAACGCGGCAACAGCAGGTTCAGCAACACCACAAAACCAGTAAAAACCAGTAGAATAACCCAGTAACAGATTGAAAACTCAGCAGTGCAAAAGTACAATCGCAGTCAAAGCAGAAGAGAGAAAAGATACGAGATGCAATAGTTTCTGACTTTTGAATAACACTCGAAGAAAAGCAAACAGAATTGTTCGAGTGAAAGTTCAAATTGTCTTTCTCTTTTACTATCACAAACTCTCTCCAAGTATAAAAGTATGTCAACTCTCAAGTGTAAAAAGAATCTGTCAACTCTCTCTAAAAATCCTCTCAATAATATTCAACTCTTTTTCTCTCCCCCCAAAAATCTCTCTTAAAACTCTCAAGTCTCCCCCCAATATCAAGAAATGACTCTATATTTATAGCAAGACTTTGCCTTGAATTCCTAAACCCAAATTATTCCCCCAATGACATGCTTTGTCTCACTATCAAATGTCTTCTTTATTTTAAAACTTTGTCCCCCATGCCTACATTAAATAAATGCCACATTACCAACCCATTACAATATGTCCCCCATGCCTACATTAAACAAGTGCAAGATTCCTCCCCATTATGTTTTGTCTTGTCCCCCATTATAATAAACAAGTACATCAAAAACCCCACCCCATTATATTTGTCCCCCATGCTTAACATAAAGAATCAAAATAATGTTCAATTACCAAACTACCCCTCCGACCTTATTGCAATTACAAATCTACCCCCGAATGCACTGCAATTTACCAAATTACCCCTCTGCTCTAAACAATCAATTAAATCATAATTTGACCAAAATATAGTCATGATTACCAATTTCTCAACAATCTTCAACAACAAATCATATGAACATGATGAACAACACAAACTTCAAATTAATGGAAATAAATCAACCATATCGGGAACCAATCCTGGTTAATTTAGATCATCAATGGATGAACAAAGATACAACAATACCAACAACAATGATTCAAATTAAATCAACAAATCACAAACAAACATAAACTCACATTAAATCACTGGATTTAAACATGAACTTCAAACAAAAATGAACATGAATTAAATCTGTTTTTTAAGCAACAAACATGACGGATTCTAACGATTCAAACAACATTAACATTCTCTGGAAAATTCATAACAACATGAAACAAATTGAAGAAATAATTAATTAAATTTCAATTTGAATCTAACAAACATTAAACTAACAAATATTCACTTAAACAACAACAAATATTCACTTGAACAACAGTACGAACATGAAATAAACATGAAAAACAATTAATTAATCTTTCATTTGGAATCTGAAAAATTAATTTAACAAACAACACATGAACATGAACTAAAAATTAATTCAAACGATAAACAAAACAAACATTTGCCGATTTTAGATTCGAAAATATCAAAACACAGTACGGACAAAATAAAACTCAAAAATCTACTAACCGAATCGAACAATCATACATACGGACTGTTTCGGCGACCCTCGACCAAAGCTCAACCAAACGACGACGAACAAATCTAAGAAGTCGACTGAAGCCGCGCCGGAGCAGCAGCAGCAGCTGTCGCGGCAGAAGTGGAGGAACGAGGCAGCTGGGGTTCCGTTTGGTTACGTGACTGAGTTTGGACGACTGGCTCGAGCTTGGAACGTGAAGAAACAGCAGCGGGGGGGACTGGACGACGAAAGCTAAAAGCAGAAGGAGCAGCTACGGCAGCCATGGATGACGCGAAACAGGAGCAGCTGGGTGCGTTCGCTCGTGAAGAAACCATGGACGACGAGCTGGAACAGATGCAACTCGCGTCCAAGTAAACACATGCAACTCAGCCATGAACGATGAAGCTGGAACGAGGTCGGGGGCAAAGACTGCCATGGACGTCGAGCTTCAAACCCAAGCTGGACGTCGACGCAGCAGTCGCGGGGTTTACTTGGATGCGAGGGAGGTGGAGCTTGTGTGTGTGCGTGTGTTGTTGATAGGGAGGCAGCCATGGGAGCAGCTCGTGCGGAAGGGGAGGTAGCCATGGATGGCTTGGGGTATTTGGTGTTTTGGAGAAGAGAAACCCAAAAATGGGGGCGGATGGTTTAGGTCTCTTTTTTAGGGTTTTTTGTTCTTTTTTCTTTTTTTTTTCTTTTGTTTTGTGTCTTTGAAATGCAAGATAGGGGTATTGGGTTATGGATTGAGTTAATGGGGCGGACCGGGCCGACCCATGTGGAGATGTACTGGGTCATGGAGAAGGTTGGACAAATGTTTGGGCCTGGGGTTGAATTTTGAAGAAGTGGCCCAATCCGATTTTTCTTTGTATTTTTGTTCTCTTTTCTTCTTTTATTTTCTAAAACTAAATTATAATAATACTTAAATTATTATTAAGAACTAAATTAAGTTATAAAAGCGCAAATTAACTCCCAATAACAATTAACGCACAATTAAGTAATAATTAAGCATAAAATTGTTCATTTGGACATTAAATGCTAAAAATGCAAAAGATGCCTATTTTTGTAATTTTTAATTTTTGTAAAACTAATTTAATTACTAACAATTGTAGAATGAAATCCTACATGCAAAATGCGACATATTTTTATATTTTTTATTAATTTAACAAATAAGCAAACACAGACAAATACCAATAATTATCCAAAAATATCACAAAAATACTCAAAATTGCACACCAAGGAAAATTATTTTATTTTGCATTTTCTGGGAGTATTTCTCATATAGGGCAAAAATCACGTGCTTTATTTTGCTTTGTTCTTCACATTATTCGCTTGCAACAAGAACCGTAGAGTTAATTTGTTCCTCTATTATTGCAGCTTTAAAAAAACATGTCAGCTCCTTGCTTTTTTGTTTTGTCTTGAAGTTCCTTCTTCACTCATGACTACGTCAAATTAACATTGAAACTTCAAAATTAGCTTTCCTGAGTATTGACTGCGACGAATTAACACAAGCACCGTACACTTTCTTAGTCATACAATCATAACAACTGTAAGAAATCAAAAATAACCATTGAATGCACTATATATAAACATTAGCATCAATTAATACATGAAATGGTACGACGGTGATAAAGCTGGTCCAGACATCACCGCCATAAAAAGATTTAGAAAGTAAATCCAAAAGAGAGAGCGCACCTGTTTGTGAGGCGCTGACCACTTTCTCTGTCGGTGCTTTTGCGAGAGAGTTGAAGGATCTGTTCAATGAAGCCGAATTAGGGCTACATTTTAGTTTTTTTTCAACTTACGGCTTTTAGTTTTGAGAAATTAAAAGAAATGCCTAAAAAGAGGGGAACTAAACAAGGCTGAAAGGGTTATAACAAAGAACCGTAAAGAACCGTAGCTACAGATGAATCTGTGGCAACGGTTATAACAACTGTTTATTTTTAAAAGTGCCTGAATAGGCTAAGAGATGATTTTAGACGTGCTATTGCAACCATTAAAAACCGTTGCCATAGCCCCAGTTTCTAGTAGATTGTAGGAGAAATATTCTTGCTATACCTCTCTTAATGCTCCATCTGTCTAGCATTAAAATGCAACGTTGAATCTTTCAGATCACCAGAGATAAGGGGACAAACCTATCATGTTAATATTGTATATTGTGGCTTGCTGAAACAGGATTGGAGCTCTAACTTTTCGGTTGTCCCTTGGATTCACCATTAAAAAGACAAATTGATACAGAAATGTTATACTCTTTTTTCTTAAATGTCTTCATGTTAGGACCAGTTAGAATTTTTAGCCTGTTGCGGACTCTCCAAAATGATACCGCACCCATGTCGGATTTGTTGGGGTTGAAATGTGGTAGTGTGAATGGGAAATGAGGAAAGAAGGTGAAAAGACAACTTTGGCTTTTGCACTTTGTCCCTCATTGGTTAAAGACAAGTATTTTATTGGGTTTAAATATAGAAGCACTTCCTTAAGCTCTTAAAAGGAGCTAAGAGGAAGGGGCCTTGCGCCATCGTCGTCGTTGCTCGACTTCGGATTTGGTCAATTGATATGATTGAATGACTTAATTTTTTGGACCTTCTAACGATAAATTTATTAATTTCCGTCTTTAATTTTATTTAAATATTCCCGCATTAAACAACCACCAGAGAGGCTGCATTTCGTTGGCTACAAATTAGCAGCCATTCCTTCAGAATTTTTCATCCGTGAACCTTGAGCAACAGTGAGGGGATAAGATTCTTTAAGGACACACAAGGAATTTGTGGGCTCGGGAGATAATACTGGCAATTTCTGTTGGTTATAAATTGAAGTGCCGCTCCCGCTAAGTTGGAAGTTCCGTTCTATCCTGGGAAGAATTTATCCGTGAACCTTGGGCAACAGTGAGGGGATAAGATTCTTTAAGGACACACAAGGAATTTGTAGGCTCGGGACATAATACTGCCAATTTCTGTTCATTTATTTTCCCTGTTTTAGTCACTTATAAATTTAGATTGACTAACAAGCTTAAAGAATCTTGTTTATATATATATCCTTGCTGTTCTGATTTTCAAAGTGACCGAGGAGACTAAAACCTTCGTGGTTTTCTACTCCTAATCAATTTGAAGAATAATTTCTTCACTGTGTTAAAATCAGTTTGAAGAATAATCTCTTCACTATGTTGTCTTGGGTTGAAGGATTAAACACTTCACCATTTACTGAATCTGTTTGTGTCATATTGACAGAAATGACTAACAGAGAGGAACAAATTGATCCTGTTGTGACTGTTACAGCTAACACAGTTTCGGGTAATTGAACCGGATAATGCTGAATTTTTTGAGACTATTTATCCGTTTAAAATGGAATGTGAGTCGTCTAATAAAAAATCTAAGCGACCTCGTGAAGAAGCAAAGGAAAGTACGTTTGATGAGGAAAATCCAAGACCTAGTAAACATCAAAGGACAGCTACTTCCTTTGGACCCGATTTTCTGGCATTCTTATTGGAAAATGAGCCTCAAACGTTCAAAGAAGCAATGTCTTCCTCGGAACCACAATATTGGAAAGAGGCAGTCAGTAGTGAGATAGAATCCATATTAAGTAATCATACTTGAGAATTGGTTGATCTACATCCGGAAAATAAACCTTTGGGTTCTAAATGGATTTTCAAAAGGAAAACGAAAGCTGATGGTACTATTGACAAATATAAGGCAAGATTAGATGTTAAAGGGTTTAGACAACGAGAAGGTCTTGATTACTTTGACACATACTCGCCGGTAACAAGGATCACATCTATCCGGGTGTTAATAGCATTAGCCGCCGTGTATGGCCTTCAATCCATCAGATGGATGTAAAGACGGCCTTCTTAAATGAGGATTTAGAGGAAGAAATCTATATGGAACAACCTAAAGGGTTTGTAGTTCCCGGAAAAGAAAAGAAGGTTTGTCGACTTGTTAAGTCACCTTATGGACTAAAACAAGCACTAAAACAATGGCATGCGAAATTGGACCAAACAATATTGTCAAATGGTTTCAAGATCAATGAGTGTGACAAATGTGTTTACATTAAGAATACTCCAAATCAAATAGTCATTGTTTGTTTATATGTGGATGATATGTTGATAATGAGTAACGTTATTGCTTACATAAATGCTACTAAGCGCATGCTTACTAGTAAGTTTGATATGAAAGACTTAGGAGTTGCCGATTTAATTTTGGGAATTAAGATCCTACAGACTCCTCAAGGTCTAGCTTTGTCTCAATCTCATTATATTATAATGGTTCTTGAAAAATTCAAATGTTTGGACTTTAAAGAAGCAAAAACGCCAATTTATTTAAACCATACTGGTAAAGAATAAAGGTGAAAACAAATCTCAATTGGAATATGCTCGAGTGTTGGGAAGTTTGATGTACATTATGAATTGTACACGAGCTTGTGCAATAAGCAAGCTTAGTCTATACACAAGTAATCCCAACCATGCTCATTGGATAGCAATGGAACGAGTTTTGGGATATTTGAAATATACTCAAGACTATGCATTGCATTACAATAATTATCCCGCAGTTATTGAGGGATATAGTGATGCAAATTGGATCACCGGAAACAAAATCCACAAGTGGATACGTTTTTACCATTGGTAGAGGAGAGTGTCATGGAAGTCGTCCAAACAGACATGCATCGCTCGCTCTATAATGGAGTCTGAGTTTATAGCTTTAGACAAGGCGGTGAAGAAGCTGAATGGCTCCGAAATTTCTTAGAAGACATTCCTTTTTGGCCCAAACCTTTGGCACCTGTATACATATATTGCGACAGTCAAGCAGCAATAGCAAGGGCTGGGAGCGTTATGTATAACGGGAAATCTCGTCACATTCGATGAAGGCATAATACCGTCAGACAACTACTCTCTAGTGGAATTATCACAATTGACTATGTAAAGTCAAAAGATAATGTATCGGATCTGCTTACAAAAGGCCTACCTAGAGAGGCGGTTGAGAAGTCATCAAAGGGAATGTGACTATGGCCGAGGACAAGTCACCATGGCGGTAACTCTACCTAGAAGACTGGAGATCCCAAAATTTAGGTTCAAGGAGATCAAACAAAGTCATTAGTGACGGTCCAACATTGTCAAATAAAATTTTGGTCCATTCTCGTGATGCAGAGTACCAAGGATAAATTGTTAGGACTTTTTAATGATTTCTAAGTTTGATATGAGGTATATTAAATTGTGTATCTACGGGATAACACGTTTAGGAATCACCTATATAAGTGTGAAGTGTAAGTCGCTTCAAAGAGAATGTTATAAAGCCAGTTCTCTACGCACTTATGAAACCATGCGGTGTTCATGGCTAAAACGAACTCAACAATGAGAACCAAAAAATGGATAAGGATTAATTGTGTGACATATGTTGTCTAGGTATACACTAAAGCTCGACGGTTCAAAGATATCAAATCTACCGATTGACCGAGTATATCCGATATATGCTTACTACAGAAAGTTTAAAGGGAAACCTACTTATCCCGATGTAATTAGTCCTTAGTTGCGAATCACACAAAAATTTTCATGCATGTTCATCATTCCCCATTCATGTGGGAGATTGTTGGGGTTGATGTGTGGTAGTGTGAATGGGAAATGAGGAAAGAAGGTGAAAAGGCAACTTTGGCTTTTGCACTTTGTCCCTCATTGGTTAAAGACAAGTATTTTGTTGGGTTTAAATATAGAATCACTTCCTTAAGCTCTTAAAAGGAGCTAAGAGGAAGGGGTCTCGTGCCATCGTCGTCGCTCGATTCAGATTCGGATTCGGATTCGGTCAATTGATATGATTGATTGACTTAATTTTTTGGACCAATAAAATGAAATTAAATATTAATATTTTATATTAATATTTTGAGTGACCATTATTTGTAACGATAAATTAATTAATTTTCGTCTTTAATTTTATTTAAATATTCCCGTGTTAAACAGCCACCAGAGAGGCTGCATTTCACGAATAACCACCTACAGTGTGAACAACCACTTTCACACCCTTTCAATCCAGAAATTCGTTGGCTATAAATTAGCAGCCATTCCTTCAGAATTTTTCATCCTGAAATCTTCTTCTTCATCTCTTTCTTCTTCCTGTATCATTACTTTCAAAACAAAGTAAGTCTGTCGTGTGATTTATACCATTATTTTGAGTTCGCTGATAACTTAGTGGTTTGAAGTGCCACTCCCGCTAAGTTGGAAGTTCCGTTCTATCCCGTGAAGAATTTATCCGTGAACCTTGGGCAACAGTGAGGGGATAAGATTCTTTAAGGACACATAAGGAATTTGTGGGCTCGGGACATAATACTGCCAATTTCTGTTCATTTATTTTCCCTGATTTAGTCACTTATAAATTCAGATTGACTAACAGGATCCTCCAAAAATACACTATTTTTGGAGATTTTTAGAGGATCCGACACGCATCCGGCAACATGTTCAAAATGTTTAATTAGAGTTGAAGCTTTGACTCTGCTCTATAATCTTTCATGTACAAACATATGTAGGTATATGGAGTGATAAATGTCATTCAAGTATGGCAGAAGAAGGCCTTTCATTTTGATTGGATTTTTTATGATCTCTATTGCGAAGTAGTATAGTTTTCTGTGTTCTATAGGCTTCCAGTTAAAGCACCTGAACTTAATTTTGTCATTTAAGTGATTGCAGGTTCTTTCTGTCTGTCGGTTCTGTTAATATTACTATCAATTTTCCGGTAAGCTTTGGAATTTATGTGAAATAGGTATCACCTTTCAAAGGTAGGTGCTCACACAAAGCTGCCATTATCTTCATTATTCGGATTTGAATGCTCAATCTTGCAAATAATACTGTATATGTTAGCTTCTGAAACCTTGAAATTTTGGCTTATCCTATCATGGATTTGTCCACTACTACTAGGAGCTAGGACTATATATATATATATATATATATATATATATATATATATATATTTCTATACAAGGTTTAGAATAATCATTGGCGGGTCCAGCTCGAGCTCTATTTAGCAGACTTGTCTATCGTGGTTTAGTATCATGATTTGGTACATCAAGAAAGTTAAACAAATGTTGTCTTCTTGAGCCGAGAGTCTATCGGAAACAACCTCTCTATCCCATCGGGCAGAGGTAAGATATGCGTACACACTACCCTCCCCAGACCACTATATTGGGTCGTTGTTGTTGTTGTAAGAAAGTTAAACGAATACAGTACTACTCGCATTGCTTGAAACATCACTTGTGGTTTTCTTTTTGAACGAATAGAGCTCGTTGTGAACCATGTGAAAATCTCAAAGCAATATCCTTAGTTGCAGTTGGTGAGTTCTTGCCTGGATTAGAGGTGTAACTTAGATGCAGTAATCTCTGCCCTTGAATCCTAATATGTGAAGACGGTTTGTTTTATCTGGTTTGTAGCAGTGATGCCCGTAGATGGAGGAAGTCGTAAATTTTTTATGCCTTTGATTCTTTTGCCCTTTTATAGAACCTCACAAATATACTCCATATATAGTAAAGTTGAGCCTTCTGATAACCTCACATCCTTACAGCAGATAAGAGAGTCAAATTAGGTGTTTGATTATTTTGATTTTGGCAGAAAGAGAATACTATGCTCTCAAGTTAGATATAACTATTTTTTGGTTTTTTCTTTTTCTAGTTCGAGTTTTATGATTAGTTTTACAAACAGGTAGCATCTTATGAGTTTTTTTTCTTTTTTGTTCTCAAACCAGCCTTAAGGTAGCATTTTACGACATCTGTTTCGTTTTTGTTTCTATTGTCTTTTCCAGTCTAGCTAATTTTATTGTGTTTCTGATGTTATACTTCAATACTACACAACACGGGTGATTTGTGTAGTGTCCAATTTTTCATTTAAACTGATTATGGAAGGGCCTGATTCTTCTAACTATTCCTTATACTACTGTTGCGGAATAATAAATGCAGAAAGTAAAGAACACAAGAATTTTTACGTGAAAAACACCCGGCTCAAAAGGTGAAAAAACCACGACCTACTACCCAGTAGGATTTTCTCCAAATACTTCACTACAACACTGAGCCAACAATAAAGTTTCTCTTGCAAACCTAAGGATTAACTCTAACCCTTATAGCAACCAGCCACAGGTTGTTGCGATTGCTTCAAGTTAACTCTAACTTGAACAATGCAACTCGAGTTTATAACCTCTTGCAAACCTAAGGATTAATTCTAACCCTTATAGCAAAATGCCACAAGTTGTTGCGATTACTTCAAGTTAACTCTAATTTAAAAGATAGAACTCAAGTACCTAGTACAATTTGCTTCTAAGAAAGCTGAAAGGTACAATTCAAAACGCCTACTACACTTTGAACTAGAAAAAAAAAAAGAGAGACATAATACTCTTTATGGAGCTGGTTCTTCAATCTGGTTCGTGTAGCTTCAGGATCGCACTTTTAAAACTCACAAAAATTGCTCTCAAAATGCCTTGCAATTTTCCTCTCAATTCTTGCTTAACTTCAGTATGTGTGCATCACCCATAAAAGAGAAGACAACTGATATATACTGAGTTATTAAATAAAGAGTTCTAGTCAGCTTCAACTTCTAACTCTTCCCTTATCTTGGATAGAGTTCTATTCAATTAAGGAGTCCTGCTCCTTATCAAATATGCAATATTTTCGTTCAAGGAATATCAGATATAACCACTTATACTTATTCCTTTCACGTACAAGCTTTTTGTTTGATTCTGTCCGTCACCTGTGTACACTATACATCGACCTGGTTCATGCATGTTTCTTTGTCGATCATTAAAACCAAAACTGCTAAGGTCAACAGTTTGCTTGTATATATGACCACTACTGCTATCATTAGCTTGGTTTCTAGTATGACAGAGTTGTCTGCTGATGCTGGTGGTGGTCTTACGTCCCTCGTCAAGGTATTACTAGAATATGCAGTTTGTTTTGTCAAATCTATTGAAACATATGCTGTTTCATTTGGTGGAGGGAATCATGAACCGGCTTTTGCTTTGGAATCTTTGTTTATCCTTGCTGCTAAATCTGAGTAGTTCTTGCAAATCAACAAGCTTCCAATTTGGTTGATACAGTTGCAGAAATATGGCCAGAACACCCTTGTATATGATTGAGCCTAAAAAGGGGCCGTCCGAGCAATAAGCTCTCGGGTCTACCTACATTTCTCCAAGAGGTTGTTTCCACAGCTCGAACTTGCGATCTCCTGGTCACATGACAACAACTTTACCAATCACGACAATATTCCCTTTCATAAAAATATGATAGAGCCTGCAAAAATAAAAGATTGGCAATAAAAGATCATATCATTGTATTATTTCTATCGCTCTCTTTAATTTTTTTCTTATCCAATTCTTGACGTTATTGTAGAATGTAAAAATTTCAATTATAGAACGATATAGCAGTTCTTATCTGTATTTTCAAAGGCGTTTCGAGGCGAGCCTTGGGGCGAGGCGTACCAAAAATGCCCTGAGGCGATGGTGGGGGCGAAAGTCTCAAGAGGTGTATGCCCAACAATTCGGGGTGTACACTCGGCGTTGTGGCGCGTTTTTGTACTGAGGCGTAAGTCCTAGAGACCTTTTCAAATTAAAATAAAATTTGTTGAATAAGTCCTTAATATAATACCCAAATTCTCAAAAGTTAGCTTGTAATTATTCAAATGTTTTAAAAAGGAACTGAAACATTAAATTTTAAAGTAAATACCTTTTTTTTATTGCTAGAATCCCTAATTTATGGTATTTTCCAATTTTTTATCTTGTCCGTTAGTCCGCTACTATTTCCCATAAACAACGAATAGCTTTTCTTTTTTGCAAATACAAAGAGAACTCCATGCTCCTCCATAACATCAAGTTCAAAATTCAAATTGCAGGTTAGTCGTCCTTTTTGTTCCTCCATGTAGAAAACTTTATTCTTTTCAACTCAAGTTATTTGTGCTTGTAAATAACGTATAATAGATTGTTTTGACTAGTTTTTTTTGTGGGGATAAAACATATTTTTCACATATTTATATTTTTCTTCAATTTTTATGCAATTTTAACTATTTATAAATATTTACTGTGATTATATTATTTTATAAAATATTAAAAATAAAATATCCATGGGGCTTACGTCTCACTGAGGCATATGTAAAATGTCTCACCTTACGCCCACGCCTTTTAAAATACTAATTCTTATACGTGAAAGACATTCTCCTTTTCCTTTTAAAAAATATATACTCCTTTAATAGCTATCAAATCATGTGAAAGAGGGGTAAATTATCTCTGTCTCATGGCTGGATAATTTGGCATTTCATTGCAGTTCTGGATATTAGAATCTTTAATTTTTCTTTCTTAATCTGTTCGAAATTTGCAAGAATATTTGAATGTTCTTGAACAAGTAGATAGAGGCCTAAATAAGAGACCATGTGCATTTTGGATATATTCAGGAGTTTAAGAAACATATATATGCAACTACAACTAGTTAGCAGAACATGTTGGATTATATTATTATTGGAAGTGTCAGAATCTTAGCCTTGTGGATTTGCAGCATAAAAGGTAGCATGTGATGTCCAATAACATGGAATTATTGCATAAATTATGTTTTAGATTCTGAAATGGCTGCCTTATTCTGTTAACGGCTTATTTAATAATCTAAAAAATTTCTTTACAAGAACAATACAAAGAAAATTATTTTATGCTACAGCCCGCAAGTATTTGCAAATTAAAATTACTGATAGAACAGAGACATTTGGATCTAATTTCGAGGTTGCTTGAGTAAAGTGAATAAAGCACACTTTATAAGCCTAATATAATAATTATTGGGGCTAACTCTTTAATCATAGACATTTCACGATGTATAAGAATAATGCGGAATAATGTGTATTAGTAATGCATGGATTAGTAATGCATATGTTAGTAATGCAAGCATTAGTTGTGCTTATATTATTTCTTATTTACTGTTTGATGTGGTATATTAAAATTATAATGCATTGCATAATTTTTAGGAAAAATAGTTGTTTATAAAAATGCCCTCCATATTATCTAGCTTTAAAGGACTTTAAGGACAATTTTGTCTTTAAACATACTAATGCATGCATTAATAGCCTTGGTATTACTAATGCCATAGTTTTCTATGCATTACCGATAACGCCCAACTATGCCTTTTAAAGGACAAAGCGGTCGCTGCAAATATAATCCGGTTTTAAGTCCGGAATCGAATCCTCAAGGAACTAACCTATCTATTACACTCTACGGCAATGTTATTATCAACCCAATCAATCTCTAGATGCAAGATTTTTGATCAATAAAGATTAGATTTTTGTTTAACTACTTCAACTACTATTAAAAACAACAGTAAGTTAAAACAAAGATAATTCAATGGTAAAAAGGTCTAGGGCAGTGATTCCCCCAATTGCTAGTTTAGGTCTTGACTCTTCCGCTATAATCTCGTCGTAATATTCTATGAAGATTAAGAGTTATGGGTTATCGTAATTATCTCTCGATCAACTACAATAGTTTACTAGAGCATTCTCTCGAACTACTCTAGCTGACAATAGTTATGCAACTCTAAATTATCCCACCAAAGTTTTGTTATCTCTAAACCCACTTTTAAGTTCAAGTAATGAATCTCTTAAATTACCCAAAAGTGGTGTTGCTCAATAGCTATCTAACCTAATATTCTCTCTCAAGCAATATAAGGTAATTAGACACGATTAATCAAGGGCCCATTCGATTAATCACCATACAAAACATAGTTGAACAATCATATCATAAATCCGGCTCGATTATAACAACTTGACTCAAAACTTCAACCAACAATTGGTTCCATCAACCCTAGATAAGTATTTAGCTACTCATAACAAAATAAGAGAAAACTACTAAATTGTTCATAATGTAAAATTGCAAGAATTAAAAAGAGATAGAAAAACTCTAATGTTTGGTTGATCTTCTCACTCTTGTTCTTGCCTCCAAAAGTAGTCTAAATTCAGCTTAGCACAATCATGGGCGAGTTTCTAAAGTATATAAGGGTTTTACAAAGTTTCCTCGATTTTACACTTTGGTCCTCAAACTTTCCAGCAGCGTGAACAGTGCACCGCGGTCGACCGCAGTGAATGCTGACCTTTCTGCCTTACGTTGTTAATCTACCGCGGTTCACCGCGGTCGCGGTGGCCTTCTTGCCCAGGCCATTTATACTTCTTTGTGTTCGGGTACTTCTCGAGTGGGTGTTTTTCTTCACATTATCGCCTCCAAAACACTCCATGTTGCTTCCTCTCATATAATATTCTCTACTAAACAAAAGAACACTACTTAGAGCATTTTGTTAGCAATTTATCTATAAAACAACAACAAAGTATGGTCATATTAAGGTGTAAATATCAACTATATAGCCTACTATCAACACCCCACACTTAAATCATTGTTAGTCCTCGAGTAATCCACCACACTCCATCAAAATTCCTTCCCTAAGCTTTTCCCTTACGACTCACACCATGAACATTTTACAAATGTTGTACCTAGTAGTGAACAACCTTTACTTCAAGAGTCAAACCTTTTATGCCATGCAACATCAGCACTTACTCAAACCACTCTATACAAGAGTCAAGACTTACCTTTTCTTCGTGAATCACATGCCCTCACATCACACAAGAGAGTAGTTCCACATATGATGATAATTAGAACAAGTAGGAACTAAGATAGACAAAATTCGCTCACTCTCAGAAAGAACGTTCACATGCCCCAAAGATGCACCATAGGCTTGCCCGTAGTGTAATACTTTACTAATTGAGCCCATTCGGTCTAAGATCAATAAGACTTTACTTGGTTGTAATGTAGGCTAAGGGATGGGTATGATATATTTAGATATAGTGACTAGCCTCCCTAAGCACTTTTAATACAATTACATTAAATTTAAAGATCATAGTTGTGCCAACCAAATACTCCACCTCATTTGTTTAAAACATCCCCATCCATTAGGTGCAATTTGTACAAGCCACCACTTATCAACCATTATAATTATTTATAACCCATATTTTTTACTTTTTTTTCGTGGTGCTTTTTCTTTTATGCTTCAAAATTCCACACCTTTTCTCTATCTCAATGGTTCCACTCAAAAACCAAACCACCACCCCACACTTTTGCTTTTGCATATTTTCACTACCATTCAAGTGCTTATTGGGAGGTAAAAGAGTTCAAACGACAAGCTATTCAAACAATTGGGTAAGGTTCGCAATGTGGTTGCCAAAGAAATAGGCTTATAGGCTCAACGGGGTTAACTAAGTGTATTGCATTCAGGTGAGTTTACTTTATATGTTTGGATCAACAAAGAAATGCCTATATCACTTCTAAAACTGAAATAAACTACTATTTCGCTTTGCAAACACACAAGGCAAGTTCTAGGCATCAAATATGAAACATGGAACATAGTAAAACTCGCACACACATGTCACATGACTCACTCCGGATTCGTTTATCAATACATTCTCTTTTGAGTGTTCAAGTTAGATACAAACGACAATTTTAAAACACTCTAACAGGATTTAACCAATGAAACTAGGCGTTATACTCTAGTGTCTATTATGCTCAGGTGTATCAACGCTAAGAGTTTTCCTTCGAATTTAGCTCGTAGCCCATTAGTCCTACTCTAAAAACTAAAAAGAACAAAAATAAATAAAAACTACCGATACCCAGTTCAAGCTAAACCCTTGGAAAAGAATCGTGGCCCAAAGAAAAACCAAGGGGGAGTTACTACACTACCTAAAAATAAAATAAAAAAATCTTTTTGGTCTTTTCTCTAGGCTAACTTCCCTCAAGAAAATTGTCTAAAGGATCCGTCATCAGGAAGAGTCTCCATATTCTAATTTCTTTTTCTCGACCTAGTCCCTCAAGAACCCCGCCAAAAGAGATCCGTCGTCGGGACAAGTCACTTACTATTTTAGCTTTCCTAATGAACTATTACTCTACATCAAAACAATCAAAGCAAGACAAAACAAGCAAAATCAAACAGTTAATTGTTACAATTACAAACATACAATGAAGTATCCCCCACCCCACACTTAAAATGAAGACATGTCCCCATGGCTTAAAAATTTAAAGAACAGTGAGGTTAAGGAACTTCCCTGAAGGCTCACTCCTGATCGGAGACAGTGTCTGGGTTCACGTTGCACGCACGTCCCAGCGCTCTCAACCAGCCCAAGAATTTCTTCTCCGACTTCACTTGCCTTTTAGCCACCGCATCAATACGGGCACCCAAATCAGTGATTGAGGTATGCAACCCAGCCATATCCTGCTCCAAAGTTGTCATACGGGTGCTCTAGCATGGCTGTGATGGGCTTGCCACATCAACTCTCGGAGGAGGAGGAACCGCAACTACCTCATCATCATCATCATCATCATCATCAACTGAATCATCATCAGAGTCATCAACATTCACCACTGGCTCTCATCCAATTCCAATTTTTTCGCTCGGAACGGGGCTTTTAGTGGCAATCTCCCATCAACCCGAGGGTTTTCAGGGACTCTAGCAATACGGCACAACCGAGTGATCAGCGAAGGGAAGTAGTTGCCCTTGGTTAGCTCAGGTGATCTAATGAACATCTCTTCATGGATGAGCCGAGCCACATCAAAATCATTGTGGGACATGAAATAGTGGATTGCAAATGCCCGTGGTAGATTAGCATCTGTCGTGTTGCTGGATGGCAACAATCGACTGTTGACAATGGTGAGCCAACACTTAGCCTTCCTTATTCAGACAGTGGGAGTTGAGAGTAATCTTGTGCTTGATCCATAGGTGTTCTCCGTCCGGCACACAGATAGTATCAAAAAGAGTTCCCCACAAGGCCCGTGTACCGCTAAAAGTACGATAAGGATAAAATTCACCTCGAAACACTGGCAGCCTGTATACCCTGCGGATGGTGTTGAGGGATGCGTTTACCGGGGTATTACGCACCATCACAACCCCATTCTCATGTTCTCGCAAGTTCACATAGAACTCCCTTACTAGTTGAACATTAGCCTCCTCCGGTACCTCGAAGAAGATGTCCAATTGACACCGCCTCAGCTCATTAAACATATTGGGGCATTCCACCTCCAAAGTCGTGCAATCAATGTGCACCTCATGTTGTAACTTCTTAGCTGCTTTCTGGTTGTACCTATCCTCTGCTGCTCTGGATACAAACCGAGTGCTATCAAACTAAGGTGCACTGGCTTGGCTCCTAGCTCGTGAGGAGCCTCCCGGTCTACTAGTGGAGGGCCCAGTGTTTCGTCTCTTTCTAGCTAAACTCATCGCACCTGTCAAATAACAAAACGCCTATTAGTGAGTGCGCAAAATGTGCGACTATGGGTGGTTACTCAGACTTCACCACAACCATGTCACATTAGCTCCTTATAACTCCATTGGGGTAATTCCCCAAACACCTTGTGGGCAAGACAAATATCTTCATATACACTGCCCATGTAGCAAAACTTCCCCAAATCAAATATGATACTACACCCACACACCCCACCAACAACACCGTTCCACCACATTAAATAAATAGCCCCTTTACCAATCATCATCAAAAACGAAATTTAATATAAAAACAAGAAGAAACTACAAAAATCTACCAATACAACACCATATCAGCATAAAACTACATAAGCTACAACACAATACAACACAAAACCAGAGAAAAGAGAGAGGAGAGGTAAGTACATACCTTAGTTAAAGAATGGGTGAGAGGAATGGCGGTGGGGGATGTTAGTATGAAGAAGAAGGAGAAGAAGAAGGGATTTGGGGGTTAGGGTAGTAAAGAGAGGGAGATGAAGAATTAGAATGAGGGGGGGATGGGTGTCGGTTGTTTTGATATTTGGGGGAAGGGAGTTTTGTTATAATAGGGGGTTATTAAATTAAAAAAAGAGGAAAAGAATAAGTAAAACGGAAAAAAATAAATTAAAAATACCTGGTACCCCCGCGTTCGATTGCGGTCCACCACGGCCGTGGTGGGTTTAAAAATTTGGGGCAGAATGTTCACGCCTCACCGCGGTTTACCGCGGTCCACCACAGTCGCGGTGGGATGAAAAATCTGTGGTAGAATGTTTGCCTTCCAAAGCGGCCACGGTGCTGGCATTGTTTTTTTTATATATATGAAGTTACATGAACACACTAACAACACACTCGTGGGTTGCCTCCCACGCAGCGCCTGATTTAATGTTGCGACACGACGCAAGCATTTGATCATCACTCCTCATTCGCGTACTGGGGCTCTGCCAAATGGACTACCACTCTATCCCCTTTTTCTTCATCCATTCCAAAGTAATGTTTCAACCTTTTCCCATTTACTGTGAACTTGTTTGTCCCATCTTCTGATTCAATCTCTACAACTACACTTAAGAACATTTGCACTACTCTGAAGGGTCCTGACCATCGGGACTTTAACTTACCCTGAAACAATCTCAACCTCGAGTTGTATAACAACACTAGATCTCCGGGTTTGAAGTTTTGATCCAAGATGTGCTTATAATGCATTAATTTCATCCTTTCTTTGTATAATCTAGCACTCTCTAAGGCCTGGAACCTGAATTCCTCGAGCTCATGTAACCCAGTGATTCTGTTAGTACCTGCTGTCTCCATATCTAAGTTTAACTGCCGCAATGCCCAAAGTGCTTTATGCTCTAGCTCAACTGGGAGGTGGCATGACTTGCCAAACACCAACTTGTACGGTGACATACCAATTGGGGTTTTGAAGGCTGTGCGGTACGCCCACAATGCATCATCCAATTTATTTGCCCCGTCAGTCCTTGTTGCATTCACTGTTTTTGTGAGGACACTTTTAATCTCCCTGTTGGACACTTCAACTTGCCCGCTCGATTGTGGGTAGTACGGGGTGGTCACTTTATGACGAACTCCATATTTTTCCAACAGCCGTGCGAATGCTTTATTGCAGAAATAGGTTCCGCCATCACTGAGTATAGCTCTTGGGTTACCAAAACATGTGAAAATGTTCTTCTTTAGAAAGCCTAGTACCCCTTTAGCATCATTGGTCGGAAGAGCCACTACTTCGGCCCACTTGGAGACATAGTCAACTGTTACCAATATGTACTTGTTACCATACGAGCTGACGAATGGCCCCATGAAGTCAACCCCCACATGTCAAAAATCTCCACCTCTTGAATTGTGGTCATTGGCATCTCGTGTCTACGAGATATATTGCCAGTTCTTTGGTATTCATCGCAGCTTTTAACCCAAGCATGGGCATCCTTGAACATAGTAGGCCAGTACAAGCCTAACTCCAACACCTTAGCTGCTGTCCTAATTCCTCCAAAGTGTCCACCATATGGTGAAGCATGGCAAGCCTGCAAAATATAATGTTGATCTTTCTCGGGGATACACCGCCGGATCATGTTATCTACACATATTTTAAACAATAGAGGTTCATCCCAATAATAATACCGACAATCACGAAAGAACTTTTTCTTTTGTATTGAGGAGAGTTCATAAGGTACAATACCACTTGCTAAATAATTAGCAATATCAGCATACCATGGTGCCTCATCCATTGCCATTGCCAGTAACTGTTCATCCAGGAATGTCTCTATTATATCCTCAACCTCTACCTTCTTTTCAGCTCCTTCCAACCATGAGAGATGGTCAGCTACTTGGTTCTCTGTCTCTTTTTTGTCACGTATCTCTAGATCGAATTCTTGCAACAGAAGAACCCAGCGAATCAAGCGTGGCTTTGACTCCTTCTTTTCTACCAGGTACCTAATTGCTACATGGTCAGTGTAAACAATAACCTTCGAGCCAATCAAGTATGACCTGAATTTGTCGAATGCAAAAATGACAACCAACATTTCCTTTTCCGTGACGGTGTAATTGAGTTGTGCACCGCTTAGCGTTCTGCTTGCATAGTAAATCGGGTGCATCAATTTATCCTTTCGCTGCCCCAAGACTACTCTTATGCATAGTCACTTGTGTCGCACATGAGCTCAAATGGCTGCTCCCAGTTGGGTGCAACAATGATGGGTGCATTCACCAATCGCTTCTTCAGCTCCTCAAATGCCAACCTGCAATCATTAGAAAACACAAAGGGTGATCCTTTTCAAGGAGTTTGCATAATGGGTGAGCAATTTTGGAGAAATCTTTTATGAATCGCCTGTAGAACCCGGCGTGCCCAAGGAAACTTCTCACCTCCTTGACTGAAGTGGGCGGTGGTAGCTTTTTAATCACGTCAACCTTAGCATGGTCGACCTCAATTCCTTTACTGGACACTCGATGCCCTAGGACTATCCCTTCCTGTACCATAAAATGGCACTTCTCCCAGTTCAATACCAAATTTGTCTCCACACATCTTTTGAGCAGTCTTCTTAAGTTGTGAAGACAGTCCTCGAATGAATATCCCACCACGGAGAAATCATCCATAAAGACCTCCATAATATCCTCCACTATGTTTGTGAAAATGGCTAACATGCACCGTTGAAATATCGTCGGTGCATTACAAAGCCCAAAAGGCATTCTCCGAAAGGCGAAGATGCCATACGGACAAGTGAAGGATGTTTTCTCTCTATCTTCGGAGGCTATTGATATCTGATTGTACCCCGAATATCCATCCAAGAAATAGAAGTGCGATCGCCCGGCCAGCCTGTCCAATATTTGGTCAATGAAAGGTAAGGGGAAGTGGTCCTTCCGGGTGGCTATGTTTAATTTTCGGTAATCCATGCAAATCCTCCATCCCGTGACTGTACGGGTTGAGATCAACTCATTGTTCTCATTTTGCACAACAGTCATTCCCCCTTTTTCGGCACAGATTGGACATGGCTAACTCAATTGCTATCAGAGATAGGGAAGATGATTCTCGCATCTAACCATTTAATCACTTCCTTCTTTACTACCTCTTTCATGTTCAGGTTCAGCCTTCGTTGATGTTCTCTAGAAGGTTTGTGCCCTTCTTCCAAGAGAATCTTGTGCATACAGAAGGCTAGGCTAATACCCTTTATGTCTGCCATGGTCTAACCAATGGAGTTTTACTTTCCTGCAGTACCTGTAAGAGCTGTTCTACCTGCACATCTAGCAAACCGGATGATATAATAACAAGAAAAGTAGAATCAGGGCCTAAGAAAACGTACCTAAGGTGAGTTGGGAGCGGCTTCAGCTCCAGCTTGGGTGGTTCCTCTACTAATGGCTTTGCTGAAGGTGTAGCCCTTTTTTCTAACTCAAGGGACTCGAACTGAGGTTCTCTTTTCCAGAATCCTTGGCCTTCAAGTGCCATGACCCACTCAGCTAACCCTTCACCATCCATCTCTTCTAAATTTGTCAGACATGCCTCCAATGGATCTTTAGCAGTTAAGGTCATATCATCTTCTTGCAGGATCACATCCACTGCCTCCATTAGAGAGCAATTAGCATATTCACTGGGTTTCCTCATATATTGATGAACATTGAATATGACTTCTTCATCGTTCAGTCTCATTTTTAATTCCCAGTCTCACAATCAATCAGTGCTCTCCCAATGGCCAAAAATGGCCTACCTAAAATGATAGGTATCTCCTTATCTACCTGACAGTCCAGAATAACAAAGTCTGTAGGGAACACGAACTTCCCCACTTGCACCAACACATTATCAAGAATCCCAGTAGGCCTTTTTACCGTGTGGTCAGCCAGCTGCAGCAGCATTGAAGCCAGTCTAGCTCAGCCAATGCCCAGTTTGGTGTATACAGCCAGATGCATCAAATTTATGTTGGCTCCCAAATCACATAATGCCTTTACAAAAGCATAACTCCCAATCGTGCATGGAATAGTGAAGCTACCTGGGTCGGACATCTTTTGAGCCACCGGTCAAGTCACTACTTGTCACACCTCCCTTTTGCGCGCCCCTCCCCGAAGGGTAAAATGCGCGAGGGGAGTTTTTCCAATTTAAGTGACAATATTCGAAATGAGATTATTTATTTTAATTCAGAGTCGCCACTTGGGAAAGGTTTGGCTTTTGGTGTCCCAAGTCACCGGTTTATCTTGAATCCCAAATCGAGGAAATTTTCGACTTTTCCAAATGAAGTCTGCGAACCAGAAATTCTAAGTAAGGAATTCTGTTGACCCGAGGGAAGGTGTTAGGCACCCTCGAATCCCGTGGTTTTAGCACGGTTGCTTAAATTGTTAAACCGCTTTTATTATTGTCATTTATCTTTATAGAATTGCAACGTCGTGAAAATGCATCTCGAACTATGTCACAATCAATGCACCCGTAGTTGTTAACACATTTCGGCTCCGTTGAGATTGGGATTTGGGTCACATCAATGTGCACCCGAATTTAAGAATGTAATTTAATTAAACCGCGCCTAAAGAGTCTAACGCATTATTGTCTTTGGAGAAGGCGGGGAAATTCGCTAGACAACCCATCCCAAATTCTAAATATTTATTATGATTAATTATTGAGGGCCCCGCAATGTGTATCTTTATTTGCACGAGGCTCATCTCATTATTTTTGAAAGGGATATCCTAAAGTGGCTACATTTCTATTATATTTGTCTCTAAAAAATAGAAAGGAAAAGGTACGTGCTAATTCAATTGCATGTTTTTTAGCCAAATCCGGATTTCCTATTAATCATCTGATTAGTTGTCTACAAGATGAAGAATGTCATACCTCATGGAGCCTGCTTTTAATTTGGTAAAAATTACATACAAGCTGATGAAACGCTACACTTACATCCAAACATTTTTTGAATTGAATTTAGCTAAACTTATTTAGGCTAGATTAAAGGAATTGACTACTAGGCATTGTTACTAATGGGGATTCGAACGTGATCCTATATACTGCTTAACGGGACCCGATAAAAGAACTATAATAAAACAGAACAGCATTGTATAAAGTTGAAGTGTTCTATCCTATGCATATCATTATAGCTGAAAAGGAATCTGGTCAGTCACTATGTCAATTATCCATGCATTCTGTGTACTGTACAATTACATACCTCGTACCAATAAACAACTATAAACTAAACCACAAGAGACTAAAACTCAGTTAAGTATCAATTAACTATCCTTTCATGCTATTGAATACAAACCAAATCAATTATACGAGCCCATCAATATACCATGAGTATTACAAAAAATACTTAAACTTCTTCAACATCTTTCATTTCATGCTTTCAAACTGTTTCAGTTACACCAATATAGGACTCGAAATGTGTACCTGGAATGTTGAAAATGCAGAGGAGAAGAAGAAAGAGATAGGGAAAATCAGTAGCAGCAGGGCACAAAGTAACAGCAGCAGACAAAGTAACAGCAGCAAACAGAACAACACAACAGAATAGGCTTGAGTGCAAGAATGCAACTATAGCCGATAGAAAAGGTAGCCAAATGACAGCAGCCCACAATGGAATAGAATCAAAACTCCAGGCAGACCAGAACCAACAATAAACCAATGAAAACACTCAACCAGTAGACTCAATTGGAACTTCAAAGAATCAGAATTGTTTGAACAAGTTGAAAACAAATGAAACCCAAACAACAGTAGGAAGAAACAGTTTCTGATTTTTTGTATGTTTTCTCTATTGCGTATGTGTCTGTTTATATCTAACAAACAAAAATCTGAGTCCAATTTTCATTCTAAAAAAATCTGTCTGCCCTCTTTTTCTTTTCAAAATTCAGTCCCCTCTAATGGAAGTTCTGCCTGTTTTTTATAGCCTAGCAATCATCCCTTTACAGTCTGTTAAACACATTCAGGTCCCCTCCCATGTGGTCTGTGGTTTTCCACTCATCTTTTAAAATTAACAAACCCCTCCCATGATATTCCCTGACAGTCCTCTTTAACATTTTATTAAACTAAAAGCAGGCAGGGCAGCAAGAATATAATCTGACAGCATATGCTGTCAAACTATTTTAATCTAAAAAGGGCCTTTAGGCACATGTTGTGCACAAATGCACATGCCACCAATTCAGACTACGGTTACAAACCAAATCCTTAAGTTTCTGATTCAAATCAACAAATATAAGTAGCTATAGTCGATTCTCAATTTTGATTCAAACAATGTTCAGCAAGAATAGATCAATTTGTTATCATTCAGACAACTGAAACTATTCGACGACACGTATCGAATCGACTATACTAATTATACAATCAAAGACCATGATCAGAAATCTAACAGTATTGAACAAGGGGTTCAGGTTGTAATGTCAATACAGAAATGACCTTGGGAACTAATTAAATGACCAATTACAAATACAATCAAATATGCAGTTTACAAAACACACACATTATCAGTGAATGAAGAAAGACTTTGACCATATACAGAGGGGTCCAGGCAAGGTGGTCAACAACAGTTGATAAAAATTCAAAACACAAACTAAACAAGACGTTTTGGCCATACGAACAGACCTTTAACAATCACATGGAATGAATAAAGAAAAGAAAAACAAACTTACCTTAAAGCCCTTGAAAAAATCAGAAAACCAGCTCGTGTTTGAATAGGCCCTTCTTGGGGTTGAACGGACTTTAATCGAAGTGTTCTCACTGAGAACACTTCGATTAAGGTCCATTAGACCCTAAATACTTTGGCTCAAACGGACACAGACCAGTCACGAGGAACCCTAGGGCTCCTAAAAGCAGATCTGGGATTCATGTTTCCCTGGTTAGATTCGGACCAAACCAAACATGGTTTGGTCATGAGGGAGGTCCGAGGACTGTCTGGTGTGAAACTAGGGTCAATCGGTGTAAGTCAGGTTCCGACTCGAATCTTCATTCTTCAAATGAAGATTCGAGAAGGTGGGAGGGGATTCGAGCTAAGTGGTTGGTGGATTTGGGTTCAGGATGGTGAGGTGATCTATGGTGTTAAGGCGGGGGACATCGGCGTCCATGCCGCTGGGTTTTTGGTGAGGGGAAAGGGGGCGGCTCTAGGGTTCCGGGGTTGGGTCTGTGGAAGGGATGACTAAGGCAGGGGGGTTTGGATATGGGGGCAGGGTGTGATATGAGGCTTTTTATATGGGGTGGATGATTGTGTCTTGGCCGTTGGATTGCCACTGATCAACGGCTGTGATCTTTCCATTAAAAGAAACGGTGTCATTTGCTTTCATACTGGGGTGGATCAGGCCGGGTTTCATTGGGTCGGGTCTGATAACGGGTAAAGGCGATGGGACGAGGGCTGTTAGATCAGCCCGGCTTGAACGGCTGAGATTAGACGGCCTTATACGGCGTCGTTTGGGTAAAGGATTGGCCTGATCTGGGCCGTTCCTTTGAACCAATCAACGACTCGAAGAAATGATGCCTATACAGCATCGTTTGGGGCGTCTTACAGAAGGCCTGGTTGGACTGGGTCATTTGCATTGGTTTGGGCCTGATTTTATTTGAAATCTTGGCCCAAATCTAATGTTTTCCTTCTTATAATTAAAAAAAAAAGAAACAATAAAAAAAATCTTAAAAATAAAATCATACCAATATTAATAAGTACTCAAAACAACAATTATCACTCACATTGACATTTAATTAAAAAATAAAATCATTAAATGCAAACAAAAAAAATAGAATAAAAGACACATATATTTTACGATTTTGCTTTTAAAATTAATTACGGTTCAAATACACATGACACACATTTTTTTTATTTTGTTTTAATAAAAAATAATAAATGGGCAAAAATCATAAATAATTAACAACATGCCACGTAAAATTCCAAAAATTGTACAGCTAGACCAATTGCTATTATTTTTGTTTCTTTTGGAGTGATTGTCGCGTAAAACAAAAATCACGTGCTCACAGCTGCCCCTCTTTGTTCGGAAACACGAAGAGTTTTCGTGCAAAGATAAAGTGAGCGGATATGAGCGATTTTTGCCTATCGGAAAACTCCGTGTGAAGCACTTTTTGAAAGATTTGACCGAATCTTCGCTTCAAAGATTTCCTACATATCCTGGGCTAAACAGGAATCAGGTCAATGTAGTTCGGGAAATTTTGGCAGCTGGGACTACCATGGGATTGCAATGCTTGCTGTTATTGCTGTTGCTGTTGTCATTGTTGCTTTACTGACCGCCTTATTACAACCACAGAAAAAATTGAAACTGAACTAAATACTTATACTCATGTCAACTGCTAGTTACAAGATTCCTATCTATGATTCTTTTGCGACTTGATCTTGAATCTTAGCTGGTTTTGCTTGGAGACTTCGATCCGAATCTTGATGCTTGCGAGTTGTAGGTGCTTGTTTATCTCTGGGATACAGAGTGAGACGTGATTGGCAGAGTTCGGGACCCTGATCAAGTCTTGGAGCGATCCGCCTTCCATTTTCTCCGGTATCTCGGGACATCTTTTTCTTCTTCCCCCTTTTTATTCTGGGTTGAGACTCATCTTGTGGGTCGTCTCGATCCATGCGCCTCGAGGTTAGACCTGCGGGAAAAAACAAACGAACGAAATTTTCTGCCCCAGTTTCACTAGGAAAAATTTCGTGAGTTATTAGCTAGGAAGTTCATAGAATTGATGAAGGAATTGGAAAATTTCAGTTTCCAAAATGCCGATTTCGGGATTGGATCTACGGTACGGCCAAAAGATATGAATGCTCAGTTTAGGGTTGGACCACTAAGGCTGGCAGAATGGAAATATTTCAGTTCTGGGTTGGAGCCCTAATGCCGACTAGCTGGGGAGAAGCTCAGTTTAAAGTTGAAACTCTAATGCTGACCAACTGGGGAAAAGTTCAGTTTAGGGTTGGGGCCCTAATGCTGACCAACTGGGGAAAAGTTCAGTTTAGGGTTGGGGCCCTAATGCTGACTGAATGGACAGAAGTTCAGTTTAGGGTTTAAAACCCTAATGCTGATTGAAGGGAAAAAGTTCAGTTTTGGGTTTAAAACCCTAATGCTAACTAAATGGAAAAAGTTCAGTTTAGGGTTTAAAACCCTAATGCTGATTGAAAGAAAAAGTTCAGTTTAGGGTTTAAAACCCTAATGCTGACTGAAGGAAAGAGTTCAGTTTAGGGTTTAAAACCCTAATGCTGACTAAATGGAAAAGTTCAGTTTAGGGTTTAAAACCCTAATGCTGACTGAACTGAAAAGAGTTCAGTTTAGGGTTTAAAACCCTAATGCTGACTGAATGGAAAAAGTTCAGTTTAGGGTTTAAAACCCTAATGCTGACTAAAGGAAAGAGTTCAGTTTAGGGTTTAAAACCCTAATGCTGACTGAATGGAAAAAGTTCAGTTTAGGGTTTAAAACCCTAATGCTGACTGAATGGAAAAAGTTCAGTTTAGGGTTTAAAACCCTAATGCTGACTAAATGGAAAAGAGTTTAGTTTAGGGTTTAAAACCCTAATGCTGACTAAAGGAAAAGTTCAGTTTAGGGTTTAAAACCCTAATACTGACTAAATGGAAAAGAGTTCAGTTTAGGGTTTAAAACCCTAATGCTGACTACATGGAAAAAGTTCAGTTTAGGGTTTAAAACTCTAATGTTGACTAAAGGAAAAGTTTAGTTTAGGGTTTAAAACCCTAATGCTGACTAAAGGAAAAGAGTTCAGTTTAGGGTTTAAAACCCTAATGCTGACTGAAGGAAAAGAGTTCAGTTTAGGGTTTAAAACCCTAATGCTGACTGAATGGAAAAAGTTCAGTTTAGGGTTTAAAACCCTAATGCTGACTGAATGGAAAAAGTTCAGTTTAGGGTTTAAAAACCTAATGCTGACTAAATGGAAAAGAGTTCAGTTTAGGGTTTAAAACCCTAATGCTGACTGAATGGAAAAATTTCAGTTTAGGGTTTAAAACCCTAATGTTGACTGAATGGAAAAAAGTTCAGTTTAGGGTTTAAAACCCAAATGCTGACTAAATGGAAAAGTTCAGTTTAAGGTTTAAAACCCTTATGCGGACTAAATGGAAAAGTTCAGTTTAGGGTTTAAAACCCTAATGCTGACTGAATGGAAAAAGTTCAGTTTAGGGTTTAAAACCCTAATGCTGACTAAAGGAAAAGTTCAGTTTAGGGTTTAAAACCCTAATGTTGACTAAATGGAAAAGAGTTCAGTTTAGGGTTTAAAACCCTAATGCTGACTGAATGGAAAAAGTTCAGTTTAAGGTTTAAAACCCTAATCCTGACTGAATGGAAAAGAGTTCAGTTTAGGGTTTAAAACCCTAATGCTGACTAAAGGAAAAGTTCAGTTTAGGGTTTAAAACCCTAATACTGACTAAAGGAAAAGTTCAGTTTAGGGTTTAAAACCCTAATGCTGACTAAAGGAAAAGTTTAGTTTAGGGTTTAAAACCCTAATGCTGACTGAAGGAAAAGAGTTCAGTTTAGGGTTTAAAACCCTAATGCTGACTGAATGGAAAAAGTTCAGTTTAGGGTTTAAAACCCTAATGCTGACTAAATGGAAAAGAGTTCAGTTTAGGGTTTAAAACCCTAATGCTGACTGAATGGAAAAAGTTCAGTTTAGGGTTTAAAACCCTAATGCTAACTAAAGGAAAAAAGTTCAGTTTAGGGTTTAAAACCCTAATGCTGACTAAATGGAAAAGTTCAGTTTAGGGTTTAAAACCCTAATGCTGACTAAATGGAAAAGAGTTCAGTTTAGGGTTTAAAACCCTAATGCTGACTGAATGGAAAAAGTTCAGTTTAGGGTTTAAAACCCTAATGCTGACTGAATGGAAAAAGTTCAGTTTAGGGTTTAAAACCCTAATGCTGACTAAAGGAAAAAGTTCAGTTTAGGGTTTAAAACCCTAATGTTGACTAAAGGGAAAAAGTTCAGTTTAGGGTTTAAAACCCTAATGCTGACTGAATGGAAAAAGTTCAGTTTAGGGTTTAAAACCCTAATGCTGACTAAAGGAAAAGAGTTCAGTTTAGGGTTTAAAACCATAATGCTGACTAAAGGAAAAGTTCAGTTTAGGGTTTAAAACCCTAATGCTGACTAAAGGAAAAAAGTTCAGTTTAGGGTTTAAAACCCTAATGCTGACTAAAGGAAAAGTTCAGTTTAGGGTTTAAAACCCTAATGCTGACTGAAGGAAAAGAGTTCAGTTTAGGGTTTAACACCCTAATGCTGACTGAAGGAAAAGAGTTCAGTTTAGGGTTTAAAACCCTAATGCTGACTGAAGGAAAAGAGTTCAGTTTAGGGTTTTTAAACCCTAATGCTGACTGGTTGGGGACAAAGTTTGAGGATACTAACTGACCTCTTTTTTTTTTTTTGAATTTTCTTGTTTTAGTAGAAGATAAAAGGGAATCTCGTGGAAACTTACCTTTCGAGTGGATTCCTTATTGCTAAACATGTTTCTTGTACCCATGTACCTTCTTCCTTGGGTGACACCTACTTCTTGCACGGTTGTCTTGGATTATACCTGTTTCAACTTTTCAGACAAAGAACAATTGTTAGTTCGGAAATGACGGTTGGTTCAGTGACCTTGATCGTTCCAGTTGCTTTGTTGCGTCCTTATATCTGTTGCGAAGTCCTGCCATTGATTGGATTCAAATGGCGAAACCCTTTTAGACTGCTCAAGCTTGTATTTCCAGATTCTGTGATGATTTGCCTCGTAAGGCTCTTTTTTTTTGTGTCCCGTTTTGTTTGGGGATTCTCAACGGGGATTTTATTGGGATACTCTGTGGGGATTTGTACAAGGCGGACTTGTCGGGGATTTGTTGCAAAGCGGACTTGCCGGGATTTGTTGGGAAAGCTCGCTGGGGAATTTTTACAAAGGGAGGCTCTGTGGGGATTTGTACAAAGGGAAGTTCTGTGGGGGATTTGTACAAGGCGGACTTGCTAGGAAAATTTATTATTTTTTTTAAATGCAGTCAAACATCATGATCCATCGGGTTTGGACAAACGTACCAACGAAACGGGGCATTTCCTTTGCGAAACGGAATTCCGTGAAACCAAACCTGCCACCTGTCCTTTCCAGTATATCTGGAGACTTAGGGTTAAAAATGAAAGGGATTTGAAGAAAAACAAAGAAAGGAGAAAGCAAACTTCAGAAAAGAAGTATCCCTTTCGGGACGAAAAGACTTATCTGAGGAAAACAATGCTGACTTTAAATGGACATGACATGCTCTTTGGACTGGACGCCTGACCTTCAATGAACTTGCATTTCCCCCTGAACCAAAATGGGTTTGTGTTTCAAACCGGTGGAACTTTGCCGAGACTTCCTGGGGTGGAGTCATCTTTTCGGCCAACAGCGCCCTTTGCGGGTTTTCGCTAGCTGACCTCTCTCATTTCTCTCCTTGCTGTCGCTTGATAGCACTCTTTACGAGTTTTTACTACACAAGCTCTCTCATTTTGGTTTTTCTACTCCCGTCGCCTCACGGTGCCCGGAGGTTTTCACCGACGAGACTCTCTCATTTTATTTCTCTCAATTTACAGTGTACCGGTCTTCATTCGTGACGCTTTTGGCTTCCCATTACCTTTGGTAATTGATCTGAAAGGCTTGTGCCTGGCAAAGTAGACGATACTACGACTTCTAAGACGCTTGACGTGCCCCGGTTTCAATTTCAAGGTAAATGGGATTTTATTATTGGTATGACTGAACCTCAGGGAGAGGCTGCCTACGTATCCTTTCGAAATCAAGTCAAACGTAGTTCAGGCCTCGATCAATGTTATGTTTTGTTTGTTTTTGTTTGTTTTTTTCTTTTTTTTTTCTTTTTTTTTGTAACCGGCTCAAAGGCTTGTAGAGAGAGTTGATTGTGGGAATAAAACCTTCAGCATTTCAAATGTGTCAGGATCGCTGGGGCGTCACTCAGACATAGTATCTTTTGACTGCGTCCGTATTCACTGCTGTTTCGGGATCATTTCCTTCAATGTCACCTAGGTACAATGCTCCTCTCGGCAATATCTTCCTGATGATGTATGAGCCTTTCCAGTTTGGAGAAAATTTCCCTTTTGCTTCCTGGTGATGTGGCAGAATGCGCCTCAGTACCAGTTGACCTACTTCGAAATTCCTAGGTCTGACTTTCTTGTTGTAAGCACGGGCCATTCTTCGTTGGTACAACTGTCCGTGACAAACCGCGGCCATTCGTTTCTCATCAATCAAAGTCAACTGCTCCAATCGAGTCTTAACCCATTCGCTGTCCTCGATTTCTGCTTCAACAATGGTTCGAAGCGAGGGGATTTCTACTTCCGCTGGTATCACAGCCTCGGTCCCATAAACCAAAATATAAGGAGTTGCTCCTACTGACATGCGTACCGTAGTGCAATACCCCAATAATGCAAATGGTAACTGCTCATGCCACTGTCGGGAACTTTGGATCGTTTTCCTCAAAATCTTCTTGATGTTTTTGTTTGCCGCTTCTACAACGCCATTGGCCTTTGGCCGATAAGGAGTAGAATTCCTATGCGTTATTTTGAATTGCTCGCATACATCTCCCATCAAGTGACTGTTCAAGTTTGCTGCGTTATCTGTAATGATAGTCGCAGGAATACCGAAACGACAGATAAGATTCGAGTGTACAAAATCCACTACAGCTTTTTTAGTGATCGACTTGAGAGTGACAGCCTCTACCCATTTTGTGAAGTAGTCGATGGCAACCAGTATAAATCTGTGTCCATTTGAAGCCTTTGGCTCGATTGGTCCAATGACATCCATGCCCCATGCAACAAATGGCCAAGGTGCAGACATGGGATGCAATTCCGTGGGAGGTGCATGAATCAAATCACCGTGCACCTGACACTGGTGACACTTCCGAACAAAACTAAAGCAGTCCTTTTCCATGGTTATCCAGTAATAACCTGCTCGAAGGATTTTCTTTGCCAAGACGTACCCGTTCATGTGGGATCCGCACACTCCTGCGTGTACTTCGTGCATGATCTTTCTTGCCTCCTCAGCGTCAACACATCTTAGTAGATTGAGGTCCGGGGTCCTCTTATACAACAATTCACCGCTCAGAAAGAAACCACTTGCATGCCGCCTAATGGTTCTCTTTTGATCTCCAGTAACATGCTCGGGGTATTCTTGCGTCTTTAGGAACCTCTTGATGTCATGGTACCAAGGCTGCGTATTTGATCCCGCCTCGATTACGTTGCAGTAACCGTGTCTTTCCCTGATTTGGATTTCCAAAGGATCCACGTGGGCGTTGCCCGGGTAGGGTAGCATTGAAGCCAGAGTAGCAAGTGCATCCGCTAGTTCATTGTGACACCTCGGGATATACCTGAACTCTATTGATTTAAAACGCTTGCCGAGGTCCTCCACGTGTTGTCGGTAAGGGATAAGCTTGACATCCCGAGTTTCCCATTCACCTTGGGCTTGCCGGATAATTAGGTCAGAATCTCCCATGATCAGTAAGTCTTCGATATCCTGATCGATCGCCATATGCATGCCCATGATGCAGGCTTCATACTCAGCTGTATTATTTGTGCAAAAGAAACGCAGTCTAGCTGTGGCTGGATAATGCTGACCGGAAGGCGAAATCAAAATTGCCCCAATCCCTACATCTTTGGCGTTTACGGCTCCATCAAAGAACATCTTCCAAACATGAGCGTTCTCCGAGACCACTTCTACCGTGTTTATTTCTTCATCCGGAAAGTAGATACTCAATGGCTGATATTCCTCATCGACTGGATTTTTGGCCAAATGATCTGCTAGCGCCTGGGCTTTCATTGCCGTGCGAGTGACATAGACTATGTCGAATTCAGTAAGCAAGATTTTCCACTTGGCTTGTCTTCCAGTAGGCATCGGTTTCTGGAATATATACTTCAAAGGATCCAGCCTGCTTATGAGAAAAGTAGTGTGAGCTTGGAGATAATGTCTCAGTTTCTGAGCCACCCACGTTAAAGCGCAACACGTTCTTTCCAACAGAGTATACTTGGCCTCGTAGCCGGTGAACTTCTTGCTCAAGTAGTAGATTGCTTGCTCCTTCTTTCCGGTTATGTCATGTTGCCCGAGGACGCAACCGAAAGAGTTTTCCAAGACTGTCAGATACAAGAACAGTGGTCTCCCTGGCTCTGGCGGGACCAAAACTGGGGGGTTTGAAAGATATTCTTTGACTTTGTCAAAAGCTTCTTGACATTCAGCCGTCCATTTGATCGCCGCATCTTTCCTCAACAGCTTAAATATGGGCTCACACGTGCTTGTCAGCTGGGCAATAAATCGACTGATATAGTTTAATCTGCCCAACAGACTCATCACGTCTTTCTTCGTTCTTGGGGGAGGTAGATCCCTGATAGATTTTATCTTTGTTGGATCTAATTCGATACCTCTCCTGCTCACTATAAAGCCCAAAAGCTTGCCCGATGGAACTCCGAAAGCACATTTGGCTGGGTTCAGCTTCAAGTCATACTTCCTCAGTCTCTCAAAGAACTTTCTCAAGTCTTGGATGTGATTATCCTGCGTCCTGGACTTGACTATCACGTCGTCCACGTACACCTCTATTTCTTGATGCATCATGTCATGAAAAATGGCAGTCATGGCTCTCATGTAAGTAGCCCCAACATTCTTCAGACCAAATGGCATGACCCGATAACAGTAGGTGCCCCAAGGCGTGGTGAAGGCAGTTTTCTCGGCGTCTTCTTCATCCATCAATACCTGATGATATCCAGCGTAACAATCTACGAAAGACTGTATCTCGTGTTTGGCGCAATTATCAACGAGGATGTGGATGTTGGGCAGTGGGAAATTATCTTTGGGACTTGCTCTATTCAAATCTCGGTAATCTACACATACTCGAGTTTTCCCGTCTTTTTTCGGTACTGGAACCACATTTGCCAACCATGTTGTATACTGGACTACCCGAATCACTCCTGTTTTCAGTTGTTTGGTGATCTCCTCTTTAATCTTTTCACTGATCTCAGTTTTGAACTTTCGCTGCTTTTGTTGAACTGGAGGACAATCAGGGTGAATTGGCAATTTATGAACCACTAGATCGACACCTAATCCCGACATGTCATCGTATGACCAAGCAAACACATCTTTAAATTCAAAAAGAAGTTGAATTATCGCGTCTCGCATTTTCTTGTCCATGTGAATGCTTATTTTGGTCTCCCGGATTTCTTCAGGAGTTCCTAAATTAACCGGTTCGGTGTCATTCAGATTTGGCTTAGGTTTATTCTCAAAATGTTCCAACTCTCGGTTTATTTCCCTAAAAGCCTCTTCTTCATTATATTCTGGTTCTGGGTTCATTATTTCGCAATTAAATAGCTCGTTGTGATCTGGGCGTGAAGTCCGCAAGCATGTCATATTTAAAGCCGCATTATTATAACTGAAAGAAAAGATAAAGGAAAAATAACAAAATCAGAACAAAGGAAAAATGGGAAAACAACGATGATTTTTTTTTTATTTTTCTTCTTGAAATTTGGAAGACAACAATGTTTACAAACTCAGGAATTCAAAACAACAAATAAAATAAGAAAACATCCAAGTTATATCCTGGAGATAACTTGTGATGCAGGAAAGGTGGCAGGACAGGTCTACCCGGACTTCCGTCTAGTCGGGAATGGCGTGGCCTCCCAGTTTCGGAGTTTGGCATTTCGCCCCATATATAGTATTTCGGCGGTGCTGGTGCCTTCTCCTGGCTGAACCATATGAGCTTCATAGAGCATTTCTCTCATTGCCCCACATATCTCCTCGATTTCCTCAACCGTAAAAACCTCGTCGTCTTCTTCTTCAGTGTATCTTGGTCCGACGAAAGTTTCATATAAATCTGGCAGCGGCCGAGGCAATTTCCACCCCTTATTCTTCCTTTTCTTCGCCCATTCTTCATCTTCTGGAGTGGGTCGAAAACCTATCCCAAAAAGTTTTTTGGCGGAAGGCAGGGTGATGGGTTCTGTTATTCCCTGTAATGTTCGTCCGAGCCCTTTTCCTGGCCTGAATCCGTGCCGGATCATCTCTTTAGCCACCATAACCGAGGCGTTAGATAAGAAAGGTTGGGGGCAAGGTTTTCCCTCTTCATGCTGCTCTGCTAACACAATCTCGAAAGCTTGATAGACCGTGTGTTCACTCCCTTATCTTGGTTCAAGATATGGGATGGATGGGTCCCGATAAATAGCATGCTCGTCTTCTCCATGGACCACAATCTCTCGGTCTTCGTACTCAAACTTCACCATCTGATGAAGAGTGGAAGGTACAGCTCCTGCCGCATGAATCCAAGGTCTGCGAAGGAGGAAATTGTAGGACGTATCCATGTCAAGCACTTGGAAAGTTACCTCAAACTCTACTGGCCCTATGGTCAAAGCCAAGTCTATTTCTCCAAGGGTGTCTCTTTTGATGCCGTCAAAAGCCCTCACGCAGACATTATTGGGGTGGATTCTTCCGGTCCCAATTTCCATTCTCTGTAGTGTGGAGAGCGGACAAATGTCAACACCTGAACCCCCATCCAACATTATCCGCTTGACGTAGTAGCCTTCGCATTTAACTGTTAGATGCAGGGCTTTGTTGTGTGCCGCTCCCTCTGGGGGTAGATCGTTCTTGCTGAAAGAGACTTGGTTGATGGCAAAGAACCTCTCCGTCATCCGTTCCAATTGTTCAACTGAGGTTTCTACTGGTACGTATGCTTCATTCAAGGTCTTGAGTAAGATCTTTTGATGCTCGGTTGACCTCATTAGCAGAGATAGCATGGACACTTGCTCAGGGCACTTGCCCAGTTGATCTACTACTTCGTAGTCTGGCATTTTCATTTGTCGGAAGAAAAATTCCGCTTCTTCAACGCTTACAGGCTTCTTTGGTGGGAAACGTCTCCGTGTGGCGTCGTTCAGCTCTTGGGTATTTGAATACCTTCCAATGAAAGTATTTTCTGGAAGTTCTCCCGTGACTTCTTTACCTTTGTACGTTACCAACGTCCTTTGATAATTCCACAGCACTGTGGACGGGTTGGTCATCGGCTTTTGTGGCACGCGTCCGATAACCACTGGCTCATTCAGCCGAGGTGGTTGAATCATCCCCCGGACCACATAGGCCCCCTTTGGTACGTACATAGGCTTTGCCCTTTTGACTTCAAAACTCTGCGTCTTTTCTGCTCGTCCTCGTGGGATGTAAAGAACTCCATTATTCACAGGCACCGCCTTCTTCTCTACCTTCTTTTTGGATTCGCACTTTACAGTACCGGCCTTTTCCCTTTTTTCTGATTCTTGGGCTGTTTCAGGCTTTTTCCCCTCGTCAACAATGGCGATTATAGCTTTCAAAGCAGGGTCAAATTCTTTGTATTCGCAAATCATTCCGATCAGCGACCCATTATTGTGAGCAGGTAATGGATTGTTAGTCACATTTGGGACCTCCTCGTCCCTTAGCACTATTTTCCCTTGCTCTATTAAATTCTCGACCACTCTTCTCAATGACCAACAATCATTTGTATCGTGCCCCTCGGCCCCTGAATGATAGGCGCATCTGACACCGGCTTTGTAAGAAGGTGACGCCGGGTTGTGCCTTGTCTGGGGGACTGGCTGCAGGAAACCCAACTGAACTAGCTTCGGGAACAAAGTAGAGTATGGCTCACCAATAGGTGTGAAAGTCCTCCTCCTAGGTGGTTCTTGAGGACGGAAGTTATTTTGCGGAGGTTGTGGGTTATAGTGGTTGCGGTAAGGAGGCTGATTTCTGGGAGGTGGAGGTTGGCCTCTGTTGGCTTGGTGCGGCGGATGGACATAAGGCTGGGCGTTCATGATCATGTAGGGCTGAGGAGGATATGCCGCATTTGAGTGGGGGTAGTAGTGTTGTGAGGTTCTTTCCGGAAAACGGGGCCTGGGATTACGATATTCCCTTGCTTCTGAGGCTGCCATGGCTGTTTCTTCCTTTTTCTTCCCTCTTGCCATTCCTCCGGACCCGCTTTGGACGGCTTGGGAGGTCGCCCTTATGGCTGCTTGACTCAAAATCCTACCTGTTTTCAGACCATTCTCCACCATCTCTCCAATCTTAATTGCTTCTGCAAACGGCTTTCCCATGGCTGACATCATGTTTTGGAAATAGTCAGAATCTTAAGCCTGGAGAAAAGTAGTGACCATTTCTACCTCATCCATGGGAGGCTTCACCCTCGACGCCTGCTCGCGCCACTTAATAGCATACTCTCTGAAGCTTTCTGAAGGTTTCTTTTTCAAGTTCGACAGAGAATTTCGGTCTGGTGCGATGTCGATGTTATACTGGAATTGTCTCACAAAATCTCTAGCGAGATCATCCCAGACATGCCATCGGGACATGTCCTGGTCCATGTACCATTCCGAGGCTATTCCTACCAGACTTTCCCCGAAATATGCCATTAGCAATTCCTCTTTTCCGCCGGCTCCCCTTAATTGGTTGCAATATTTCTTTAGGTGAGCAATGGGGTCACCGTGCCCGTCGTACTTCTCAAACTTTGGGGTCTTGAAACCCACTGGTAGGTGTACGTGAGGGAACATGCATAGGTCGGCGTAAGAGACGCTTTTCTGTCCGCTCAAACCTTGCATATTCTTCAAACTCTGTTCAAGGCTTCTCATTCTTTTGGCCATCTCATTTTGTTCCGCAATTCTGGGGTTCTGATCCTGCCCAGGTGCAAGCTCGCACTGAGGCTGTGGAGGATTAGTGCTGGTAGCGAACCTAGTTGGTTCCATCGAGAAAGATGGGGCTTGGAATGTAAACGAGGACGAGTCAAAAGTCGGCTTGTATGCAGCAGGTTGTGCCGTGATCGGGCAAGGTGATGCAGTAAAGATATTGGTGTTTACATCCGTCATTGACACTCGAGGATGAAACTCAGAGGGCGATCCAGCAGAGAAGGCTGAAATGGCTGGGTATCAGAATGGGGTAGCAGGATAACTTATGGGGACATTAGAAGTCCCGCTTGTCCTGGAGAATAACTCAGGGAATCCAGGGACGATGCTTGGTGGCTCTTTTCCATTATTCCAGTCATCAAGCATTTCCAGCATGCGAAGACGCAAGATTCTATTTTCCTCCGCAGTTGCGGATTCGGGAGTGAGGACAGCCGAGATAGAACTTTCCTCGGAAACAGGGATTGTTGGCAACGGAATCTCTGAAGACATTTCTACACTTCCTTTTGACCTTGTAAAGTAAGTGTGAGCACTGCCTCCTGTCTTAACAATAGGTAATTGAACACTCCCTTTCGATCTCGTGAAATACGGGTGCGAGGCCAGACTTTCACCAAACCAACCACCTTTTCCAAAAACCTGGAAGGAACTCAATGACAAACGAACGGTTAATTCGAATCAAATAACAGATAAGCAATCTCACGTTGGGGCATGATGCACCTATACAGTTAAATGGATTCCTACATGTTTGCGACGAAAGCATGTGTCATTCCGGCATTCTTTTAGGCTTTTTATTATTTTCCCTTTTTTTTTCAATTTTTCTCTTTGGTTAAACCGCGACCGGATCCGATGAGGATTGCCTAAGTATCACGATGCCACGTGAATCAGATCATTACGTAGTTCAAAAACACAAATGAGCGTAAAAGAAGCAACCTTTTTATTGTTGAAAACGGTCTATTACAAACTACATTTTGCAAAAGAAAGAGCAAACTTTGAAAATAAACCTAGACTCAAATAGACTAAAACAAACTGATGGGAAAAACAGGCAGAAGATGCTTGACTTATGAGTACATTATGGTTTTGAACATTGGTGCCCGCTGTAAGCACGTGATTTTTGCTTTACGGACAATCGCTCCAAAAGAAAATAAAAATAGTGACAAATGACCACGCGATACAAATTCTTCATGACATGTATTGCTAGTCATTTGTGGGTCTGTCCATTTTGCATTTAATCATTATCAAACAAAATACAAAAATATGTGTGTCATTAAAAGAAAATTCGAAATATATATATGTGCATCGTTCGTTCTAGGTTGTGATTTAACTTACTTAAATATTTTTGTGATAACTATGTGAAAATGTTACAGTGTGGTTGATTTTAATTTCATTATTTTATTATCTCATTTTTGTTTAAAAGAAAAAAAAAAGAGCAAAAGAGTGAAGGAAAATCGGTTTGGGCCCAAAGAAATAAAACAAAGCAGGCCCAAACAGACACTCGAGTCCAGTCCAAAACCGGCTGCCCAAGCAGCAATTCAAACGACGCCGTATAAAGGCGTTCGATCTGAGCCATCCGTCCAGGCCAATCCAACGGCTCAGTACCCCTTTCAACGACCCATTTTCAAACCCGACCCAATAACCAATCCGATCCAACCCCTCACTTAAACCAAACGACCCCGTTTAACTACCAAACGACCCCGTCTCATTTCTCACCCTTAGATCTAAGTCGTTGAGATCATCTGATCTAATGGCTCAGATCCAATCCCATAGACCATATATAAACTCAACCCTTCACCCCACGCCCCCTATCCGAAACCCCCTTCAGTCATCTCCTTTCCCGAACCCTGAAACCCCCAAACCCTAACGCCGCCCTAGTTTCCCTTTCACCTAAAGCCGGCGGCACGAATGCCGGTGACCACCCCCTTCACACCCCTAAAGCATCCAACCACCCTAAACACGAATCCACTAACCACGAACCTCGAATCACCTCCTATCGTCTCGAATCTGGATTTGAAGATTCGAGACAAAACTCGATCTATGCAAAACCACCCCATCTTCATACCAGACACTCCCCTGACCTTCCTCGTGACCAAACCAAGCTTGGTTTGGTCCGAATCTACCCACAACTCTTAAAAATCCAGATTTGGAAAAGCCAGACCTTAGAACACATGCACCTGGGGAATCCGGCCGGTTTTGACAAGGGTTTGAGGTCTAATAGACCTTAATCAAGGTGTTCTCATGTGAGAACACCCTGATTAAAGTTTGTTTGGCCTCAAGAGTTCGAAGTTGAGTCTGATTTGGGTCCGTTTTGATTTCAAACTTTTTCGGTAAGTTTCCTTTTCTCTTTGTTTAGTTCTAATTAAGTTGTCAGCATGATTTGTTGTTGTGGTTATTTGTTTTGGTCTGTTACTTTGTCTGTTTTCTTCCATCTCTAGCAAAGACCCTTTATTTGGTCGATTGATTTTCTATGTGTGTGTTCTGAATGTACTCTGTGATAAACATGATCGTCGATTAGTTTAATCGTCAGATAAGTTAACTCATATAGGCCCCAGTAATTGAACAAAAATTGTCTGATGCCCTTTAGGTCCCTGAACGTATTGTTTATATGAGCGACTGATTATTACCTGCTATAATTAGTATAGTCGACTCGATAAATGTCGTCGTTTAGTTTTCTATAACTAATGAATCGAATGAGCTAATAATGTCGCATGACTAATTGAACGTTGTCACTGACTGAATGCCCCAGCATTGTTTAAAATGGTTTGTTTGCATTATAAAAATGATTGAAAAGGTTCAGTCCAGGCAGTCTTGAATTTGAACTTTCATCAGTTCAAAAATGCCCTGATGCTGCAATAGGCAGGGCAGTAATAATCAAGGTTAAGCAGGGGTATTCTGGGGTGTTATAAAGGACAGAAAGATTAGTTTAAATGAGCTGACAAGTAGGGTACTAATTTAGGATTAAACTAATACCAATGGGGAGCAAGACATAAGAGTATGGGGCTTAAAATGAATAACAAAATGATACCCATAACTCTTGATTAAACAAAAACCAAGCGTGGGGAACAAAGGGGCTGGCACCAAAGATGCTTAGGCATGGGTTTAAAGGGTATGGGCAGACTGCAAGTTGTAGAAAAGGGGAGCTTAGCTGCACTTGGTCATTTTGGCTTATAAATAGGCCATTCGAGAACTTAAGAAAGGGCGGGGATTTTTGGAGTCTTCAGAAAAGAAAAACAAAACAAAAGGCTGAAAGAAAAAAAAACTTTAGTCTGAAGAGAGGTCTAGTGAGTCCCAAATCACAACAGTATAAACACAAGGTAGTTTCCAATAGACATTGTAACCAAACACTGCCTGAAAGTTGTATAAGAGTACATATTGGTCAAGCTGTCTTGGCCAAGTTCTGTTGCTTGCATTGACTGAGTTGTTTGTGGTTGTTGAACTGGTGGTTCTACTGCATTTGAACCCTCAGTTACTGCTGTTATTTCCTTACTCTTTCCTGGGATTGCTGGCTTGGTACTCGACTATCTGCTAGTCCTTGTATTCTGGAAGACATTGTTGGTTATCTGTGGCTGTGGAAAACACTTGGTTTAGTTGGTTGTTGCTGTGTTGTTGCTGTGTGTCTGCTGCTGCTGTATTCGTTGCATACTACTCAACTGATCACTCTCCTTCTTCCTTTCCTTTCCTTACCAGGTACACAATTGATACCACCAATGTAACTGAGAGTTTGAACATGAATGCAAAAGAGAGGACCTGCAGATTGTTTTTATATACATATGGACTGTTGTATTAAATGTCATGTAGTATATAGTAGTTACATTTTCGTTTGGATAATAGAAGTAGCCTACATGCTTAGTATATCAATGTAGGTAAGTGAATGCTAGTCATATATGTATGCTGTTAGGTGAAAATATTCTCATTGCAATAAGTTGTATTTTAAACTTAGTCTGATGATGTAGTATATTCTCTAACGTAGGTCAAATAGGAAAACTATCCACTTTAATTAAAGTACTTTCCTCTTTTGTCAGATTGTCACATATAAATTGATAAACTCATTTATAGAACAAAGAACCAGTTCAGGGCCTCAACCTCATGAAGGTCGAGCCCAAATCGAAGCAAACCAAGTAGGCCCGCATCGAACAAGCAGAGGCCCAGGTCTGGCCTATCACGCATGGACTGGATTTGGGCCCATGATTATTTGTTCGGCTGACTGTATATGCAGCCTCATTTCTGATTTTTTTGCTTTTCTGAATGTCATTACAAACAACTTGCAAGCATTTAATTAATTAGGACTATCTATTGTTTTCAATTGATAAAGACAAAAACGACAAGAAACGTAGTTGTTATAGGATATCCTTTTAAAAAATAAGAACGAGATGAGCCTCGATGAAAATAAACAAAACGCGCAGATGCGGGGCCCTTGTTTAAATGAATATTATCGAAGCATTTAGGTTCCAGGACGGGTTGTTTAGCAAATCTCACAACCCTCCTAAAATAACAATACGTTAGACTCTTTAGGACGCGCCTTAATAAATCTTACCTCCTTAAACTCGGGTGCGCATTTATGTGACCCAAATCCAATTCTCAACGGAGTCGAAATGTGTTTCTAATCACGGGTACATTGATTGTGACGTGGTTCGAGATGCATGTCCATGACGTTGCAAACTCATTAAAAAAAATAAGAACGAGACGAGCCTCGCCAAATAAAAATACAAATTGCGGGGCCCTCAGTAAATATTTGCTTTAAAAATTATTTGGACTTCGGGATGGACCGTTTAGTAAAATTCCACGGTCTTACCCAAAATAAATACGCTAGTCGTTTTAGGCGCGTCTTTAATAATTTAATTTCCTTAAACTCGGGTGCGCATTGATGTGACCCAAATCCAAATCTCAACGGAGTCAAAGTGTGTCGACGACCACGGGTACATTGATTGTAACGCGGTTCGAGATACATTTTCACAATGTTGCAATTCCTGATAAAAACAGTAAAATGATAAAAGCGGTTAAAAGTTAAATTTTGCACATAAGTTCACACTTGTATAAAATCAGATAATCAAGTCGAATATGACAGTTGAGCGACCGTGCTAGAACCACGGAACTCGGGAATGCCTAACACCTTCTCCCGGGTTAACAGAATTCCTTGCCCGGATTTCTGGTACGCAGACTGTAATATAGAGTCATTATTTTCCTCGATTCGGGATTAAAATTGGTGACTTGGGACACCCTAAATCTCCCAAGTGGCAACTCTGAAATAAATAAACAAATCCCGTTTCGATTGTCCTTTAATTGAAAAAAAACTCCCTTGCGCCCTCGGTGCGGAAAAAGGAGGTGTGACAGCTCTGGCGACTCTGCTGGGGATCAGACCCAGAACCACTAGTTCAGGGTTAAGAATTCGAGCTTAGAATAATTGTTATTATTTGGCTTTGTTTATTATCTGGTTTTTATTTTACGTGTTTGAGCCTAATGTGCTAAATGCTGCTTTTACTGCTTTGATATTAGTTGGACTGTATATATAAAATGTGCCGAAACCCTTCTCTTCTCTCTTGAGGAGCGCACGCTGGTCGTGGCTTCTTTCTGTTAGTGTCATATGCCAAAATGGAACGAGGATTCGGAGGAGTTGCAAAATCGGATGGCCTTTTGGTTACCGGTACACAGCTCCCATCCTTGGCTCGAGTTGTCCGCTCGGGTAAGCCAGGTCTAGAACAAACACCCAGGTTCTGAACTTAGTATAACAAAGCCACATGCCAGGATCCCTAGTAGGAACATTTATTTGCATCATGTGCATTTGACTTAGGGGACTCAACACAGGGGTTGGGTCCGTCTAGGACTAGCAACCTGATATGAAAAGACCATCCTGCTGCATCCTGCTTGCTTTATGCATTTACTTGTTTCGAGGCTTGCATGCTGACCGGTTTCGGAATAACGGATAAGGAGATAATTATTTTTTGAAATATCAACACCCAGAAAATGGTTAAAACTCTGCCAGAATTTTGAAAAAAAATAAAAAAAATGGGTGTCTTATTAATTTGTTTTAGTAAGGGTCTTTGATTCATTTCTAAGAGAAAAATAGTGTGTCTCCAAATTTCGGCTTATGCCTGAACTACGTCAGTTCGATTCTCGCCGGGTGCAAGATACATAGGCAACCCCCATCGGGCTCAACTTGTTTTTCAAAATATAGGTACAATCCAAATAACGAAAGTTTTAAGGTAACATCGTACTTTTCAGAAACAACCAAAATTTCGTTTTTCTAGAAAAATAGTGTGTCAATTTGTGTCTTTGAGTCTAATGAGTCTGGATCTTTGCTTAATCACCCCAATAAATATGCAGAATGAGCATGAGTCCATGTTTGCCGGTAACAGTTAGAAGCAAAATCCCCCTGGAAGTGCGATTATGGTGGGAGGATTTGGAAAGGTCAGAGCAAGACAAGGTCAAACTGCACCTGGGAGGTTTGGTTGATTTGTTGAAAGTCAGGCCTCGGTGCGACATCATAAAGGCTTTGGTTACATTTTGGGATCCAGCCCACAACGTGTTCCGTTTCTCAGATTTTGAACTCACCCCAACCTTAGAAGAAATGGCGGGTTACATGGACGTCACTGAAGGTTTGAGACACAAATACCTGATCGCTCCAAGGGCTGTGAATTCACACAAATTCATGGATCTGTTGAAGATAAGCAAAGGAGTCCCATACGCTGAACTGGATAGAGGTTTTTCTACCCTACAATTCATATACCAGAGGTACGGGAGCAAAGGAGGATTTAATGACCCAGAAAGTGGTATTTGCAGCAGGGGAAATCTGGTAAAATGGAATGAGCATAGGCGGTTCGCTTTTATGGTGGCGTTTTTGGGCCTTGTGGTGTTTCCCCGAAAAGATAGAAATATCGACCTAAAGGTGGCTGGAATCGTCAAAATCCTGATTACCAACGATAAAAGCATCCTTGCTCCCATGATAATGTCAGAAATATACCGAGCCCTCACGGCTTGTAAGGCTGGAGCAGACTTCTTCGAAGGGTGCAACTTGTTGTTACAGATGTGGATGATCGAACACTTGTGTCACCACCCTCAGTATATGCGCTACATGTCTACAAATGGGGGCTGCATCGAGGGTTATAGCCTAAGGGTTTCAGGTTTCCGATCACCGGGAGGGTTTGAAGAATGGATATCCTATCTCCGGATCATCACCGCAGACCAAATAAACTGGACTTTGGGTTGGCTTTCTGTGGAAGAAATCATATACATGCCCGCCACTGGTCCTCACTTCCTCTTGATGGGACTCAGGGGTATTCAACCTTATGCCCCTTACAGGGTAATGAGACAGTTGGGAAGATGTCAAGTACTACACCCGGACGAAGATCTCAGCACTTATGCAGTCGAGGTCAGCAGTGACGGCCAATTTCCTGAAAAGACAGTTCGTTGCATATGGAGTGAATGCCAGTACTTAACGGCAAATACCCGGGTAAATGATGTGTCTAGGGGTGAAGTCTCGCCGGCCTATCTCACTTGGCAGAACAAGAAGAACATCGTAAAACGGCCAACCAAACGGCCTCACCTCCGAAATTTTGTTGAGTCATCGCAAGAACAATGGGACTGGATCGCAAAAGAGGAAGGTTACCTGGTTGAAATTAGGAAGCTGAAGCAACAAATTGAAAGGATGGTATTCGAAAACAACGTACAAGTCACCCAAGAGCAGGCTGAAAAAGACAAGTTAGCCCAAGAGAACCAAACCCTGAGGGCCCGCCTTCGCCAAGCCAGTAAGAATAACATCGACCGACAGAAGCGCTGCTCCGACGAAAGATTGATAGCCAGTTTGAGAAATCAGGTCATCCAGAGCCAAGATGAATTAGACCAATCAGAGGCTTGCATAGCAAGGATGAGGGTCAAATGTGCAGAAGGTACGATGGCCCGGAGGAAGCGCCTACAGCAAGTCATGAGGAATTGTGAACTGAGCGTCAAAGCAGCAAAGGAAACAAATTCCGCCCTGCAAGAGCGGATCTTCAAGCAAACACAAGATGCCCAAGCCGACAGGAGACGCTATTACAATGCAATGACAAAGATGGAAAGGCAAATGGATATGTTCCAGGATCAGCTCGCCACCAATGCACAAACGCTAGGATTAAAGAGCCGACATATAAGGCAGTTGTTCGCAGAAAGGGACAACATTCGAGCAAGAATTGACAAAATCGGGCATTACATCTACCTAAAATGTTTGGCATGCGAGCAAACACCTCGGGAAACCCTCATTGCTTCCATCATGGGCTGCGTCCACCGGATTATGAACGAGTTGAAGAGCCTGCAAAGAGACCTTACACCTAGGGCCGCGAAAGGGCCGAAAGATGCCTCGTGGGTCCCTAAGTTGGAAAATTAGTTGTTGATCGAGTCCTGATCGTTTTGTTTGTTGTTTCCCCATATGTTGTTTTCTTTTCCTCAAACCAAGTTTAAAACCGTGGAGTCTGTACTGTTGCTATTTTTCTTGAAGTAATGTGTAATGGCAAATTTTGATAATGAAATTAAGCAACTCCGAAAGAATTTCTATGTGTCTTTACTTCGAGGCAGAACTACGCCTGGTCTGATTCACGCGGGGACGTGATACGTAGGCAATCCCCATGAGATTCGACCGCTTTTAATAAATAAAGAAAAGAAAATGTAAATAAAATAAAATGCAGGGTTTCGCAAAATACTTTAAAGAGACGAATGAGCAAACCGGGATGACGCATGTTGTTTGAAGCAAAGCATGTAGAAACGGTTAACTGCCTAGGTGCATTGCATCCTCTATGTGTTATGATCAAATCTGTTAAGCTCTAACACTAACAAAGTTTGTTGTTGTCTGATACCAGACAGTTAGTTGTTAAAGAATTCTGGCAACACATTCATACCAAACCAGATCCAAAGGACCGATAGCATCAAGCATGACTACTTCGGAGAATAGCAATGAAGAAGAAAGGCCGATGAGCCAGTTGTTAAAAGAAGCGATGGAAAAGATTGAAAGGATGGGACTAGAAATGAATGCAATGCAACTAGCCCTAGCCAAAACACAAAAGAGTCCCGAAACACTGGGACACATGCCGGAGTACCCTCACTCTGGCCTTTCCACAAGCCGCCCAAATCCCCTCTATCATCAAGAAAGAAGCCCTCATGATTCACAAGCTCCACCACCCCATCAACCTCTCCCAACACCCAATATTCCCATTTTTGTGAGACCTACATCAGCCCCTTTGCAGAGAACGACCAGTGAGCCATTGTTTCAGGCTCACGATACCCAGTACTATCCCCCCGAGCCTACATTCCATGCACCCGAACCACAGGCTTACAATCCCCATTTGGAAGTACCAGCAGAGATTGAAAAGCCGGTTAATGCCCCTGAACAAGATGAAGTGTTGAGAAAGTTCAAAAGCCTGGAACAATCCTTCAGGAACTTGCACGGGCTGGGCAATCAAGTCAGCGTGGCATACAAAGATCTGTGCCCTTTCCCAGATGTCCAACTCCCGGCTGGGTTCAAGATGCCCAAGTTTGATTTATATGAAGGGCATGGTGATCCCATGGCACATTTGCGGGGATTCTGTAGCAAAATGAGAGGGGCAGGAGGCAAGGATGAGCTTTTGATAGCTTATTTCGGCCAAAGTCTGAGTGGATCTGCACTGGAATGGTATACCAGGCAAGATTTCAGCAGGTGGTACACGTGGGATGATCTGGCGCAGGCTTTTGCAGGTCATTTCCAGTACAATCTAGAGATAGTCCCTGACCGTCTCACGTTATTAAGAACTGGGAAGAAACCCGGGGAAAGTTTTCGCGAGTTCGGGTTCCGTTGGAGAGAACAAGCAGCTAGAGTCGATCCTCCCATGAGAGAGGGAGAGATGGTGGACTATTTTTTGCAGACATTGGATCCAACCTACTTTGGTCACTTGGTGACAACGGTTGGAAAATCTTTCAACGAGGTGGTCAAAATAGGGGTCATGATAGAAGAAGGTTTGAGGTCGGACAAGATCTTGAACTATTCGGCACTTAAGGCCACAACCCAGGCTATTCAAAGCGGCACGGGAGGTGCGCTGAGAAGAAAGAAAGAAGAGGTTGCCACGATCGAGGCAGGCAGTTGGTCCAGGGCTGGCAGGCCGCACTACAATCAACCCAGGCCTCACAGGTCAAACTACCCATACAACCCACCACAAAATTTCTATCCACCTCGAGAACCACATTGTTCCGTACACCAAGCCCAGGTATACACTCAGCCTCCGGTTCGCCCACAATGGCGCGCACCGGCTCCCCAGAACATATATGCACCACCACAAAACACCTACCCTCCACCAAGGGCATATAGAAACCCTTCAGGGGCAGGCTTCCGGGGAAATCCAGATGCTAAGAATGACAGGTTGCGGAAGCAAAGAACCTTCACGAAGCTGGGAGAAACCTACACCGCTTTGTTCCACAAGCTGCGACAATTGGGTTTGGTTAGTCCTGTCCAGACTCGAGAACCAAATCCCCCACCTCAGAATGTAGATCGATCAATCAGTTGTGAATACTGTTCAGGGATGCTCGGGCATGATACCGAGAAGTGTTGGAAGTTAAGGCATGCCATACAGGATCTTATTGACACCAATAAGATCGAGGTCCAGACACCGGAGGCTCCTAACATCAACCAAAACCCACTGCCAGCGCACCACGAAACTCACATGATTGAGTTGGTGTGTGAGGAAGGAGAATTGAGAAAACCCTCACAAACTGTGATGATGATCCAAGCCGCCCCGAAAGAGGTCTTAACTAGTGGAGGAACGAGTGTACAGTCACAGGGAGGAGGCGTCAAGCCGGTAGTGATATTGGGGAAGAGCCCGTCCGTCATAGCAAGCAAACCCGAGCCAAGCAAGTTGGTAATACCAGGGATCCTGCCCACACCGGCAGTCGTGTTGAAAGGGGTATGTAGAGAACGGGTGACCATAAAGCCTGTGGTCCAACTGCCAATGATTGACAGCAGGGCTGTGCCCTGGAAATATGAAAAGGCAGTGGTGACGCACCAAGGAAAACAGGTGGAAGAAGTCAGTTGTGAAGCGCAAGGGCTGACTCGATCAGGTCGATGTTTTGCTCCGGTGGAGTTAAGAAAAACCAACCCAGTGGCAACCAAGAAGCCAGTGTCAGAAGAAGAGGCTGAAGAATTCCTGAGGAAGATGAAAGTACAAGACTATTCTATGGTTGAGCAGCTGAGAAAAACACCTGCCCAGATCTCACTATTGTCATTACTCCTCCATTCCGAGGAACATCGTCGGGCCCTGTTAAAGATATTGAACGAGGCCCATGTACCCAGTGAGATTTCTGTAAACCACCTGGAAACCATTGCCAGCAAGATTTTCGAGGTGAACAGAGTGACATTCTCAGATGATGACCTGCCGGTGGAAGGAACGGAGCACAATAAAGCTCTATACCTAGCTGTCAAATGTGAAGACTCGATGGTAACCCGAGTATTGGTGGATAACGGCTCAAGCGCCAATATTTGTCCATTATCCACCCTGGACCAGTTAAAGATTGACCGTGGAAGAATCCGGGAGAATAGCATCTGTGTCCGGGGGTTTGACGGAAACGGAACAGCCACTGTGGGGGATGTTGTACTTGAACTGACCCTTGGTCCGGTCCTGTTTACCATGGAATTCCAGGTGTTGGACGCCACGGTATCTTATAACCTGCTGTTAGGACGACCCTGGATTCATGCAGCTAAAGCGGTGCCTTCCACCCTACATCAGACAGTGAAGTTCGAGTGGGAAAGACAAGAGGTCGTATTGCACGGCGAGGATACAACATGCACCATGGGCGGAACCATTGTACCTTTCATAGAGACCACGGATGACAAAGGTCCTTGGGTCTACCAGATTTTCAATACAGGGTCGGCCAATAAAATTTCTGAAGGAGAAATCATCCCGCACCCTAGGGTAGCTGCCGCAACACTCATGATGGTCTCAGAAATGCTGGGTAATGGATTTGTGCCGGGAAAAGGCCTGGGAGTCGAGATTCAAGGGATAGTCCAACCTGTCTCCCTTCCTAAGAATCTGGAAACTTTCGGGTTGGGGTTCAAACCAACCGCAGCAGACAGGAAGCAAGCGCGAAAAATGAAGAAGAGGGTCTGGTTTCTGCCTAAACCAGTGCCACGCCTCTCAAGGTCTTTTGTTAAAGCAAGTGCCAAGGGGTCAGCGATCCCAAAGATTCGAGGACCTTTGATCGGTATAAATGAAGACCTGAATCAGAGTTTTGAGAGGCTATTCGCGGATGTCAGTATGGTGGAAGCTGGAGAAGGTTCCAGCAGAGCAGAGATACAATTTGTGGGGTCTGAGGCCAAGACCAACAATTGGACGATTACTCCTCTTCCTGTCCGAGGGGAGTCTTGGTAGTAGGCTTTGATTAATGTTTTGTTTGTTTGTTTGTTTGACCGGATTATTCAAGGGTGTAATCCAAATTTTACTTTCGTTTTTGTAAAAGTGTGAACCCTTTTTATCCCGCAAATTTAATAAAGTTCTTTTCTTTTGTCCCATTTTAATTTTTGTTTTGTTCTTTTTCTTTCTGAACAGTTCTCTTTTTACTGGTTCTAATGACATGGCATGCACAGCGGATCTTCGACCTAGTCTAATAAATCAATCTGAAACCGACTCAATGATGCAAAAGGTTGTTTGTGACGATGAATCTGAATGTGACGAAGGTGAAGCCTTCGAAGAAATAAACCGAGAACTGTGCCAATTTGAAGAGAAACCCAAGCCTAACCTAAATGACACCGAGGCTGTGAATCTAGGAGACGTTGATAACGTCCAAGAGACCAAAATTAGCATCCACATTGAGCCGAATGTCAGAGCAGAATTGATCAAAACTCTCAGGGAATTCAAAGATGTTTTTGCCTGGTCATATGATGATATGCCTGGATTAAGCACCAATTTAGTGGTTCACAAATTACCCACTGACCCGGCATACCCTCCGGTCAAGCAAAAACTAAGGAAATTTAAAACAGAAATGAGTGTAAAGATCAAGGAAGAAGTGATTAAGCAGTTACAAGCGAAGGTCATTCGGGTCACTCGGTATCCCGAGTGGTTGGCCAATGTGGTACCAGTCCCAAAGAAGGATGGAAAAATCAGGGTGTGCGTTGATTACTGCAACCTCAACAAAGCAAGTCCCAAGGACAATTTTCCGCTGCCCAACATTCATATCTTGATCGACAATTGCGCAGGGCGCGAGATCGGATCCTTTGTGGATTGCTATGCAGGTTATCATCAGATTCTAATGGATGAGGAGGATGCTGAGAAGACAGCGTTTATTACGCCATGGGGAACCTACTGCTATCGGGTAATGCCGTTCGGATTAAAGAACGCCGGGGCAACGTACATGCGGGCAATGACTGCCGTGTTTCATGACATGATACACAAAGAAATTGAGGTGTACGTCGATGATGTGATCATCAAATCTTGGCGTCAGGAGGACCATGTGGCAGACCTAAGGAGATTTTTCCAAAGACTCCGAAGGTATGATATCAAGCTTAACCCGGCCAAATGCGCATTCGGGGTTCCATCAGGAAAGTTGCTAGGATTCATCGTCAGTCGACGGGGGATTGAGTTAGACCCATCCAAAATTGAATCCATCCGAGATTTGTCACCGCCAAGGAACAAAACAGAGGTAATGAGTTTGCTGGGTAGACTCAATTACATCAGCAGGTTCATCGCTCAACTCACAGCAACTTGTGAGCCCATATTTCGGCTGCTGAGAAAGGATGCTGCAGTAGGTTGGACGGCAGAGTGTCAGGAGGCTTTCGACCAAATCAAAGGGTATCTGTCTAATCCACCCGTATTGGTCCCGCCTAAGCCCGGGAAACCCCTAATCCTTTACCTGACGGTTTTGGAAAATTCATTTGGTTGTGTACTGGGGCAACATGATGACACAGGAAGGAAGGAGCAGGCCATCTACTATATTAGCAAGAAATTCACAGTGCATGAGGTCAAGTACACTCAACTCGAGAAAACATGTTGCGCCCTAACTTGGGTAGCTCAGAAGTTGAAGCACTACCTGTCTTCATATACTACTTATCTCATATCCCGCTTGGACCCATTGAAGTATATCTTTCAGAAACCTATGCCCACGGGAAGGTTGGCAAAGTGGCAAATACTACTCACAGAGTTTGATATCATCTACGTAACGAGGACGGCCATGAAAGCCCAAGCATTGGCAGACCATTTGGCAGAGAATCCCGTTGATGAAAAATACGAGCCCTTAAGAACGTATTTTCCTGACGAAGAGGTGATGCATACGAATGAGTTAGAATTACCTGAGGAACCGGGTTGGAATCTTTTCTTCGATGGAGCTGCAAACGTAAAAGGGGTTGGAATAGGAGCAGTACTCATTTCTAAAACAGGACGGCATTATCCTGTTACGGCTCAACTACGCTTCTATTGCACCAACAATATGGCCGAGTATGAGGCTTGCATTCTGGGTCTGCGCTTGGCTGCTGACATGGATGTCCAAGACGTCTTGGTCTTGGGAGACTCAGACCTCTTGGTACATCAAATTCAGGGTGAGTGGGAAACACGAGATCTAAAGCTCATACCATACCGACAATGCTTGCATGATCTGAGCAAGCAGTTTCGATCGGTGAAATTCAAACATATTCCGAGAGTTCACAATGAGGTTGCAGATGCCTTGGCCACCTTAGCATCAATGCTGCACCACCCTGACAAAATGTATGTTGATCCTCTACACATCCAGGTCCGTGATCAGCACGCCTACTGCAATGCCATAGAAGAAGAAGCAGATGGCAAACCCTGGTTTCATGATATCAAGGAATACCTCAGGATGGGGATATATCCGGAACATGCCTCTGGAGACCAAAAAAGAGCCCTTCGGCGTTTGTCGAATGGTTTCTTCCTCAGTGGGGGAATATTGTACAAAAGAACTCCGGATTTGGGATTGTTGAGATGCATAGATGCCAGTCAAGCAACGACGGTTATGGCTGAGGTACATGCTGGAGTTTGTGGACCACACATGAGCGGATATGTGTTGGCAAGAAAGATCCTTCGAACAGGGTGTTATTGGCTCACCATGGAACACGACTGTATCACTTTCGTGAGGAAATGCCATCAGTGCCAGATACATGGAGATTTGATTCATTCTCCGCCAACAGAGTTACATACGATGTCAGCACCCTGGCCGTTTGTGGCATGGGGCATGGATGTCATTGGGCCCATCGAGCCAGCAGCGTCCAACGGTCATAGGTTCATCCTAGTGACCATTGATTACTTCACCAAATGGGTTGAGGCTAAAACCTTCAAATCAGTAACCAAGAAGGCAGTGGTGGACTTTGTTCACTCCCATATCATCTGCAGATTTGGGATCCCAAAAGTGATCATCACGGATAACGGTGCGAATCTTAATAGCAGCTTAATGAGAGAGGTATGCCAACAATTCAAGATTACACACCGCAATTCCACCCCATATCGTCCTAAGGCAAATGGAGCAGTCGAAGCAGCCAATAAGAATATCAAGAAGATACTGCGAAAAATGGTAGAAGGGTCCAGACAATGGCACGAGAAATTACCCTTTGCCTTGTTGGGTTACCGCACCACCGTCCGAACTTCCATAGGCACAACTCCTTATTTGTTGGTATATGGAACTGAGGCCGTGATACCAGCGGAGGTCGAAATTCCGTCCCTCCGAATTGTCGCTGAAGCCGGGATTGATGACGATGAATGGGTCAAAGCTCGATTGGAACAGTTGAGCCTGATAGATGAGAAAAGATTGGCAGCAGTGTGCCATGGTCAGCTGTACCAGAAGAGAATGGCAAGAGCGTATAATAAGAAGGTGCGCCCCAGGAAGTTTGAAGTAGGGCAGCTGGTATTGAAGAAGATCCTCCCACATCAGGTCGAGGCAAAAGGCAAATTCGCCCCAAATTGGCAAGGGCCTTATATCGTGACCAGAGTATTGTCCAACGGTGCTTTGTGTTTGACAGATGTCGAAGGTAGATGTGTCGACATGGCTATCAATTCAGATGCAGTCAAGAGATATTATGCGTAACTTCTTTAATTATGGCAATTTTTGGTCTATTTGTTTGTATTTGGCATTCATTGGATAATGAGATGACGGAGGCAATTCTTTCTTCTACCCAAACACTGTTTAACCCTTGCTTCCCCCTTTTGAGCCTTAAGTTATTCTTTCATACCCCTCTTTTGGAGTCACTAATGGAAAAGACATGAAAAAAAGAGAAAAGAAAAGAAAAGAAAAGAAAAGAAAATGAAAAGAAAAAAAGAGATAAAATCACAAGAAATACAAAACCGTGGGAACTACGTTTGACCTGATTCCTCAAAGAGGATACGTAGGCGCCTCACGGCTCGGTCATAGTATGCATCATAGAAAATATAGGATGCATAATGTACATAGTGTGCACAATATAGCACAATGTGCGTAACGCACGTAACTCAACATAAGCGTAAAAAATAAATTCCCCAAGCAAGAAAACTGGGGCAGAGGTTATGTTTTAAGTTCCAACAAAGGTTTGATTCCAAAAGTTGTAGCACATCACCCTTCAAATTGTTTTCATTTTTATAGACTTTCTTCAAACCCACACCAAAACCAACATCAACATCCAAAAGACCTCCCGATCAATGTTCGAGAGATGCCAAGTCCGGCGAATAAGGCCGAGAATAATACACTGATCCCCAGCAAAGAAGAGGATCGTAAGACTAGAAATGAGTTGATGGTCAAGGGAATCTCCAGAAAGAAGGGACGTATCTACAACACCCCGATTTCCCGAAAGGAATAAAATGAGAGAGTCTTATCGATGAAAACCTTCACAGGCACCGAGAGGCGATGTAAGATGAGGGACATGAAATGAGAGAGTCTTATTGGTGAAAACCTTCACAGGCACCATAAGGCGCCGGGAGATGAGAGAAAAGAGAGAGTCTCATTAGTGAAAACCCCTCGAAGGGCACTATGAGGCGACAAGACAGATCAGCAAAGCTACCACATTCGAAACGAAATGAACACTCCTTTATCATCCCTAGCAAGTCAAACCATCGGGCAAATCAATTGATACAAATAGACTGGGTCGGGAATCTATGGTGCACGCCATGATCACGGGGACCAGTTGTGTCCTCCAGATAAGTTCTTTTGATTGTCTCCTCCCACGAAAATATTGGTTCAGAAAGATTTTCTCCTTTCCATATCTTTTATTTCTTTTCCTAAAATGTGTCTTGAAAGGATTTTTCAAAGCTTACTACCAGAAACCGAAGGGGAATTCATCCAATGCAGGATAATACAAACAGTCTTAAAGGCCGGTCCCAGGCAATGCAGTGATCATACCCGACACTATCGGAGGAAGTAAGCTTCAAAAGGGAGTGGTTCCGGGAGTTAGAAGCAGACTCCCACATCATGTGTTTAAAGAGAAAGCAGAAAAGGGGATAAATTGAAAACCAATCCCCAGCAGGCTAGAGACCCCCCCAGCAGGCAACTCTGCCCGTTAATCGATTATGGGGACATAGAGCAAGAAAAGGGGAAGAGAGAAAAGTTGCTCGCCGGAAAGGCACCCTCTACCACCACAATTAAAACTGACTAAATCCTTTTGTCTGTTGCAGGAGAACAAAGAATTGATGATGGCAGCAAGATGCAACGCCATGGAAGTCACCAAAAACCGGGGCAGAAAATTTTCTGCCGATTGTCGAAAATTTTCTCGAAAAACGGGGAAGCAATTTCAATACATATATGTTCTAGGTCGCCCACCAGTATAATGCGGAAATACATTTAAGTTCTAGGTCGCCCACCAGTATAATGCGGGAATACTTTTAAGTTCTAGGTCGCCCACCAGTATAATGCGGGAATACATTTAAGTTCTAGGTCGCCCACTAGTATAATGCGGGAATACTTTTAAGTTCTAGGTCGCCCACCAGTATAATGCGGGAATACTTTTAAGTTCTAGGTCGCCCACCAGTATAATGCGGGAATACTTTTAAGTTCTAGGTCGCCCACCAGTATAATGCGGGAATACATTTAAGTTCTAGGTCGCCCACCAGTATAATGCGGGAATACATTTAAGTTCTAGGTCGCCCACCAGTATAATGCGGGAATACATTTAAGTTCTAGGTCGCCCACCAGTATAATGCGGGAATACTTTTAAGTTCTAGGTCGCCCACCAGTATAATGCGGGAATACTTTTAAGTTCTAGGTCGCCCACCAGTATAATGCAGGAATACATTTAAGTTCTAGGTCGCCCACCAGTATAATGCGGGAATACTTTTAAGTTCTAGGTCGCCCACCAGTATAATGCGGGAATACATTTAAGTTCTAGGTCGCCCACCAGTATAATGCGGGAATACATTTAAGTTCTAGGTCGCCCACCAGTATAATGCGGGAATACATTCAAGTTCTAGGTCGCCCACCAGTATAATGCGGGAATACATTTAAGTTCTAGGTCGCCCACCAGTATAATGCGGGAATATTTTTAAGTTCTAGGTCGCCCACCAGTATAATGCGGGAATACTTTTAAGTTCTAGGTTGCCCACCAGTATAATGCGGGAATACATTTAAGTTCTAGGTCGCCCACCAGTATAATGCGGGAATACATTTAAGTTCTAGGTCGCCCACCAGTATAATGCGGGAATACATTTAAGTTCTAGGTCGCCCACCAGTATAATGTGGGAATACTTTTAAGTTCTAGGTCGCCCACCAGTATAATGCGGGAATACTTTTAAGTTCTAGGTCGCCCACCAGTATAATGCGGGAATACTTTTAAGTTCTAGGTCGCCCACCAGTATAATGCGGGAATACTTTTAAGTTCTAGGTCGCCCACCAGTATAATGCAGGAATACATTTAAGTTCTAGGTCGCCCACCAGTATAATGCGGGAATACATTTAAGTTCTAGGTCGCCCACCAGTATAATGCGGGAATACATTTAAGTTCTAGGTCGCCCACCAGTATAATGCGGGAATACTTTTAAGTTCTAGGTCGCCCACCAGTATAATGCGGGAATACTTTTAAGTTCTAGGTCGCCCACCAGTATAATGCGGGAATACTTTTAAGTTCTAGGTCGCCCACCAGTATAATGCGGGAATACTTTTAAGTTCTAGGTCGCCCACCAGTATAATGCGGGAATACTTTTAAGTTCTAGGTCGCCCACCAGTATAATGCGGGAATACTTTTAAGTTCTAGGTCGCCCACCAGTATAATGCGGGAATACTTTTAAGTTCTAGGTCGCCCACCAGTATAATGCGGGAATACTTTTAAGTTCTAGGTCGCCCACCAGTATAACGCGGGAATACATTTAAGTTCTAGGTCGCCCACCAGTATAATGCGGGAATACATTTAAGTTCTAGGTCACCCACCAGTATAATGCGGGAATACATTTAAGTTCTAGGTCGCCCACCAGTATAATGCGGGAATACTTTTAAGTTCTAGGTCGCCCACCAGTATAATGCGGGAATACTTTTAAGTTCTAGGTCGCCCACCAGTATAATGCGGGAATACTTTTAAGTTCTAGGTCGCCCACCAGTATAATGCGGGAATACATTTAAATTCTAGGTCGCCCACCAGTATAATGCGGGAATACATTTAAGTTCTAGGTCGCCCACCAGTATAATGCGGGAATACATTTAAGTTCTAGGTCGCCCACCAGTATAATGCGGGAATACATTTAAGTTCTAGGTCGCCTACCAGTATAATGCGGGAATACTTTTAAGTTCTAGGTCGCCCACCAGTATAATGCGGGAATACTTTTAAGTTCTAGGTCGCCCACCAGTATAATGCGGGAATACTTTTAAGTTCTAGGTCGCCCACCAGTATAATGCGGGAATACTTTTAAGTTCTAGGTCACCCACCAGTATAATGCGGGAATACTTTTAAGTTCTAGGTCGCCCACCAGTATAATGCGGGAATACATTTAAGTTCTAGGTCGCCCACCAGTATAATGCGGGAATACATTTAAGTTCTAGGTCGCCCACCAGTATAATGCGGGAATACTTTTAAGTTCTAGGTCACCCACCAGTATAATGCGGGAATACATTTAAGTTCTAGGTCACCCACCAGTATAATGCGGGAATACATTTAAGTTCTAGGTCGCCCACCAGTATAATGCTGGAATACGTCTAGCTCTAGATTTTGGAATCAGTCACCCCACCTGAAAACGGAAGGGTACAACAGAGATCCCCAAACGGGAAACAATAAAATCCCCAGCACCAAGAAGCAGACGACTGCAGAGGCAAGCGCGCAATTCAAAAGGAAAAAGGAACGCGTCTCAAAAGAAGCAGTTTGGGAACGTTATAGCATGCCCAACACAACAATTTTGATAGAAGCCATACCACCAAAGAAACAATGGAAAGGCTTGAAGAAGAGGGTATGTTCCCAGCGAATCAAGCAAAGTGATGAAAACTGGCATTCAAATGTCAGCGAAGGACCAGCATCCTCTCCCAAGGTCACGAGATAAAGGCATCGGAGGAAAGCGTTAGCCGACAAGAAAGCAAGGCAGCAAGAACAAGTGGAAGATGGATAAGATCTCATGATCCTCAGTCTAGCTTAGCTTCTTGTTTTCCTTTTAGAGCAATGTAACAGGGAGATCGATTGAGCAGTAGCATCCTACAGCAGCATGCGACAGCGCACAACAGCACCAGGCACTACAGTCACACGGTAGTCCCAGCTACCAGAATTTCCCGAACTACATTGACCTGATTCCTGTTCAGCCCAGGATATGTAGGAAACCTCTCAAGCAAAGGTTCGGTCAAATCTTTTTCAAAAAATGCTTCACACGGAGTATTCGGACGGGCAAAAATCGCTCGCTTTATCTTTGCGCGAAAACCCTTCGTGTCTTCGTGCAAAGAGGGGCAACTGTAAGCACATGATTTTTGCTTTACGGACAATCGCTCCAAAAGAAAATAAAAATAGTGACAAATGACCACGCGATACAAATTCTTCATGACATGTATTGCTAGTCATTTGTGGGTCTGTCCATTTTGCATTTAATCATTATCAAACAAAATACAAAAATATGTGTGTCATTAAAAGAAAATTCGAAATATATATATGTGCATCGTTCGTTCTAGGTTGTGATTTAACTTACTTAAATATTTTTGTGATAACTATGTGAAAATGTTACAGTGTGGTTGATTTTAATTTCATTATTTTATTATCTCATTTTTGTTTAAAAGAAAAAAAAAAGAGCAAAAGAGTGAAGGAAAATCGGTTTGGGCCCAAAGAAATAAAACAAAGCAGGCCCAAACAGACACTCGAGTCCAGTCCAAAACCGGCTGCCCAAGCAGCAATTCAAACGACGCCGTATAAAGGCGTTCGATCTGAGCCATCCGTCCAGGCCAATCCAACGGCTCAGTACCCCTTTCAACGACCCGTTTTCAAACCCGACCCAATAACCAATCCGATCCAACCCCTCACTTAAATCAAACGACCCCGTTTAACTACCAAACGACCCCGTCTCATTTCTCACCCTTAGATCTAAGTCGTTGAGATCATCTGATCTAACGGCTCAGATCCAATCCCATAGACCATATATAAACTCAACCCTTCACCCCACGCCCCCTATCCGAACCCCCCCTTCAGTCATCTCCTTCCCCGAACCCTGAAACCCCCAAACCCTAACGCCGCCCTAGTTTCCCTTTCACCTAAAGCCGGCGGCACGAACGCCGGTGACCACCCCCTTCACACCCCTAAAGCATCCAACCACCCTGAACACGAATCCACTAACCACGAACCTCGAATCACCTCCTATCGTCTCGAATCTAGATTTGAAGATTCGAGACAAAACTCGATCTATGCCAAACCACCCCATCTTTATACCAGACACTCCCCTGACCTTCCTCGTGACCAAACCAAGCTTGGTTTGGTCCGAATCTACCCACAACTCTTAAAAATCCAGATCTGGAAAAGCCAGACCTTAGAACACATGCACCTGGGGAATCCGGCCGGTTTTGACAAGGGTTTGAGGTCTAATAGACCTTAATCAAGGTGTTCTCATGTGAGAACACCCTGATTAAAGTTTGTTTGGCCTCAAGAGTTCGAAGTTGAGTCTGATTTGGGTCCGTTTTGATTTCAAACTTTTTCGGTAAGTTTCCTTTTCTCTTTGTTTAGTTCTAATTAAGTTGTCAGCATGATTTGTTGTTGTGGTTATTTGTTTTGGTCTGTTACTTTGTCTGTTTTCTTCCATCTCTAGCAAAGACCCTTTATTTGGTCGATTGATTTTCTATGTGTGTGTTCTGAATGTACTCTGTGATAAACATGATCGTCAATTAGTTTAATCGTCAGATAAGTTAACTCATATAGGCCCCAGTAATTGAACAAAAATTGTCTGATGCCCTTTAGGTCCCTGAACGTATTGTTTATATGAGCGACTGATTATTACCTGCTATAATTAGTATAGTCGACTCGATAAATGTCGTCGTTTAGTTTTCTATAACTAATGAATCGAATGAGCTAATAATGTCGCATGACTAATTGAACGTTGTCACTGACTGAATGCCCCAGCATTGTTTAAAATGGTTTGTTTGCATTATAAAAATGATTGAAAAGGTTCAGTCCAGGCAGTCTTGAATTTGAACTTTCATCAGTTCAAAAATGCCCTGATGCTGCAATAGGCAGGGCAGTAATAATCAAGGTTAAGCAGGGGTATTCTGGGGTGTTATAAAGGACAGAAAGATTAGTTTAAATGAGCTGACAAGTAGGGTACTAATTTAGGATTAAACTAATACCAATGGGGAGCAAGACATAAGAGTATGGGGCTTAAAATGAATAACAAAATGATACCCATAACTCTTGATTAAACAAAAACCAAGCGTGGGGAACAAAGGGGCTGGCACCAAAGATGCTTAGGCATGGGTTTAAAGGGTATGGGCAGACTGCAAGTTGTAGAAAAGGGGAGCTTAGCTGCACTTGGTCATTTTGGCTTATAAATAGGCCATTCGAGAACTTAAGAAAGGGCGGGGATTTTTGGAGTCTTCAGAAAAGAAAAACAAAACAAAAGGCTGAAAGAAAAAAAAACTTTAGTCTGAAGAGAGGTCTAGTGAGTCCCAAATCACAACAGTATAAACACAAGGTAGTTTCCAATAGACATTGTAACCAAACACTGCCTGAAAGTTGTATAAGAGTACATATTGGTCAAGCTGTCTTGGCCAAGTTCTGTTGCTTGCATTGACTGAGTTGTTTGTGGTTGTTGAACTGGTGGTTCTACTGCATTTGAACCCTCAGTTACTGCTGTTATTTCCTTACTCTTTCCTGGGATTGCTGGCTTGGTACTCGACTATCTGCTAGTCCTTGTATTCTGGAAGACATTGTTGGTTATCTGTGGCTGTGGAAAACACTTGGTTTAGTTGGTTGTTGCTATGTTGTTGCTGTGTGTCTGCTGCTGCTGTATTCGTTGCATACTACTCAACTGATCACTCTCCTTCTTCCTTTCCTTTCCTTACCAGGTACACAATTGATACCACCAATGTAACTGAGAGTTTGAACATGAATGCAAAAGAGAGGACCTGCAGATTGTTTTAATATACATATGGACTGTTGTATTAAATGTCATGTAGTATATAGTAGTTACATTTTCGTTTGGATAATAGAAGTAGCCTACATGCTTAGTATATCAATGTAGGTAAGTGAATGCTAGTCATATATGTATGCTGTTAGGTGAAAATATTCTCATTGCAATAAGTTGTATTTTAAACTTAGTCTGATGATGTAGTATATTCTCTAACGTAGGTCAAATAGGAAAACTATCCACTTTAATTAAAGTACTTTCCTCTTTTGTCAGATTGTCACATATAAATTGATAAACTCATTTATAGAACAAAGAACCAGTTCAGGGCCTCAACCTCATGAAGGTCGAGCCCAAATCGAAGCAAACCAAGTAGGCCCGCATCGAACAAGCAGAGGCCCAGGTCTGGCCTATCACGCATGGGCTGGATTTGGGCCCATGATTATTTGTTCGGCTGACTGTATATGCAGCCTCATTTCTGATTTTTTTTTGCTTTTCTGAATGTCATTACAAACAACTTGCAAGCATTTAATTAATTAGGACTATCTATTGTTTTCAATTGATAAAGACAAACACGACAAGAAATGTAGTTGTTATAGGATATCCTTTTAAAAAATAAGAACGAGATGAGCCTCGATGAAAATAAACAAAACGCGCAGATGCGGGGCCCTTGTTTAAATGAATATTATCGAAGCATTTAGGTTCCAGGACGGGTTGTTTAGCAAATCTCACAACCCTCCTAAAATAACAATACGTTAGACTCTTTAGGACGCGCCTTAATAAATCTTACCTCCTTAAACTCGGGTGCACATTTATGTGACCCAAATCCAATTCTCAACGGAGTCGAAATGTGTTTCTAATCACGGGTACATTGATTGTGACGTGGTTCGAGATGCATGTCCATGACGTTGCAAACTCATTAAAAAAAATAAGAACGAGACGAGCCTCGCCAAATAAAAATACAAATTGCGGGGCCCTCAGTAAATATTTGCTTTAAAAATTATTTGGACTTCGGGATGGACCGTTTAGTAAAATTCCACGGTCTTACCCAAAATAAATACGCTAGTCGCTTTAGGCGCGTCTTTAATAATTTAATTTCCTTAAACTCGGGTGCGCATTGATGTGACCCAAATCCAAATCTCAACGGAGTCAAAGTGTGTCGACGACCACGGGTACATTGATTGTAACGCGGTTCGAGATACATTTTCACAACGTTGCAATTCCTGATAAAAACAGTAAAATGATAAAAGCGGTTAAAAGTTAAATTTTGCACATAAGTTCACAATTGTATAAAATCAGATAATCAAGCCGAATATGACAGTTGAGCGACCGTGCTAGAACCACGGAACTCGGGAATGCCTAACACCTTCTCCCGGGTTAACAGAATTCCTTGCCCGGATTTCTGGTACGCAGACTGTAATATAGAGTCATTATTTTCCTCGATTCGGGATTAAAATTGGTGACTTGGGACACCCTAAATCTCCCAAGTGGCAACTCTGAAATAAATAAATAAATCCCGTTTCGATTGTCCTTTAATTGGAAAAAAACTCCCTTGCGCCCTCGGTGCGGAAAAAGGAGGTGTGACACCCGCGGGGCATCATTCGGCCTTGCCGCGGTCCTAGGTGTGAGATCCCTTTCAAGTTGCTCCAACTCGTGCATGGTCTGCTTGACATAACCCATCACTGCTGAGAGAACGGTAATGCTGGTCATGTTCTCACACCGTAAACACCGTCTGATGATGGCGTGGGAAATGACCCTGATCCTATCTCTGGTCTGTTTCTTCTCTATGAGTAGGCAACTTATCTGATCACTGCACGTCTTGAATATCTGAGAATCCTGTATATGCTGATTCTTTAGTCGCCGCACTTCTAGTTTCATCTGGCTTAACATGTCGTAACAGTATCTGCTCTCAATTTGGAAATCCTTGGCCTGATTAGCTGCTTTGATTTCAAGTGTAGCCATCTCTCTCTTCATTTTAGCAACAGTTTTCTCGTGGTCGCCTTTCAATTGATTCAAGTATCGGCGATGCTTATCTGCTCTTGTATCCCACTATGCCCTGAGCTCTAAACCCTTTTGCCATTCCCTGACTTCACTCTTTAGCCTTTTTATCAACTGCTCGTCTGATCGACGCCTTGGCTGTTTATCCGCATCCATCCTTATCTGTTTGATCTGGGCTCTGAGCATTTCGTTTTCCTGAATCAACCTGTTCCGCTCTCCCAGATCGGCAGCAACTTGCACGTTGTGCTCATATTTCAGGCTTTCCACTTGTTGCTTCAACCTGCTGATTTCGGTACAATAGCCTCTTTCTTTTGCCAACCAATCCCACTGCTTTTGCGACGACTCGGCAAAATTCAGGATGTGGGGTCTCTTAGCCGGCCTTTTATGCTCGAGTTCCCTTCTATACCATGCAAGGTAACCTGGCGCCGTCTCACCTTTGGCTCGATCCCGCACGCAAGTATCTGATTTCAAATATTGACACTCACTCCAGATCTGGCGAATTTTCGCTTCTGGAAACTGTCCGTCAGGACTTATCTCAATTGTTTGAGCGCTAAGATCTTCCTCATGCGGTACTGTCTGGCATCTTCCGAGCTGTCTCAAAACTCGGCAGGGCACGTAAGGTTGAATGCTCTTAAGCCCCATTAGTAAGAAATGAGTTCTACTTGCTGGCATATATATGACTTCGTCAACAGGCAACCATCCCAGTGTCCACTGTATTTGGCTGGCAGTAAGAGCTTGAAAGAATGAGGTCCATGCCATAACTCCTTTGGGCAGACTGATCTCTTTGGTTCTCATGTAAAATTCTTCTATGTAAGTTTTCTCCGAGGAACCATGGCTCAAGAGCTCGGAACGATGGCAAAGGTGTTCAGTCATCCACATTTGTAGCAGCAAGTTACAACCTTCGAAGAAATTCCCCCCGGCTTTGCAGGCTGTGAGAGCTCGAAAGATATCAGATACTATCATAGGCGCGAGAGCGCTATTGTTTTGAGTGAGCAAAGTACTGACTACCCCAGATATTTTCAGATCAATATTCCCGTCTTTCCTCGGAAATATCAGAAGGCCCAAAAACATCATCATGAAAGCTACCCGTCTGTGCTTGTCCCACTTCTGACGAATACCTTTGCTACACAGTTTGTTGATCGGATTGTTGAATCCTCCTTCATGACCGTACCTGTCATATATGAAGCATGGAGTACAAAAACCGGCAGCCAGATCCGGGTTGTGGACCGTCCTGAGTATCTTTAGTGAATCTAAAAACCGATACACCGTGACGACCCTTGGGGCGACCAGGTATTTTTTCTTTAATGGAAGTTCAGCATTTCCGATGTACCCAGCCATTTCTTCCAGAGTCGGGGTGAGTTCAAAATCGGAGAAGTGGAAAACATTGTGTGCCGGGTCCCAATAGGTGACCAAAGCTCTTATGATATCCCCTTGAGGCAGGATTTCCAGTAAACCCGTGAGACCTTTCAGATATTTCTTGACCTCATCTTGTCCTTCAACACCTAGATCATTCCACCATAGCCGCAACTTGACAGGGATTTTAGTCATTATTGAAAAGTGTTCATTTTGCATTGTGCTCATCCTGCACATTTATTTAGGGTGATTATTAAAAAAAACCTTTATTAAACTCAAAAATTAAAAATTATCTAGATCCTTTTTTTAAGAGATTTTTTTTGCAAAATGGGAGGTTGGACTCGATGAGAGTTGCCTACGTATCTCACACCGTGTGAGAATCAAACCGGCGTAGTTCGGTACATCGTGAATAGAGAAAATCAATTAAACCCAGAAAGCAAGAATATGTTTTTATTTTTTTTATTTTTATATATTATTATTATTTTTTTTTGTTTTTTTTTTCTTTAAAAAAAAAGAGATAAAGAAAATATTCTTAAGGATTGCTAAATAGCATTTTTTGGATTTTTAATAAATCAAACTAAAAGACAAATTTTATTTTTTCTTAGAAAATACCGGTGAGGTTTTGACATTACTTGGACATTGGTTTTATTTTTCAAAGTAAGTACTTATCTCCCTACACTGCTATTTTTCCTTTTTTTTTTAAGTTTTCCCCTTTTTTTAGGAACCGGTCAACACGCAGATCCGAAGCAAATAAATGCGCAAAACAAACGGGATGCAGCAGGATGGTCTTTTCATTTCAGGTTGCCTGTCTTAGACGGACCCAACCCCTGTGTTGAGTCCCCTATGTCAAATGCAACATGATGCAAATAAACGTTCCTACTAGGGATCCGGCATGAAGTTTCGTTATACTAGGTTTATAATGGCTAAATATCTGATTTAAATACATGTTATGACTTACGTGCTTCTGTTAAGTTTAAACCGCTTTAATTATTGTTATTTATTTTTATAGAATTGCAACGTCGTGAAAATGCATCTCGAACTACGTCACAGTCAATGCACCCGTAGTTGTTAACACATTTCGGCTCTGTTGAGATTGGGATTTGGGTCACATCAATGTGCACCCGAATTTAAGAATGTAATTTAATTAAACCGCGCCTAAAGAGTCTAACGCGTTATTGTCTTTGGAGAAGGCGGTGAAATTCGCTAGACAGCCCATCCCAAATTCTAAATATTTATTATGATTAATTATTGAGGGCCCCGCAATGTGTATCTTTATTTGCACGAGGCTCGTCTCATTATTTTTGAAAGGGATATCCTAAAGTGGCTACATTTCTATTATATTTGTCTCTAAAAAATAGAAAGGAAAAGGTACGTGCTAATTTAATTGCATGCTTTTTTAGCCAAATCCGGATTTCCTATTAATCATCTGATTAGTTGTCTACAAGATGAAGAATGTCATAACTCATGGAGCCTGCTTTTAATTTGGTAAAAATTACATACAAGCTGATGAAACGCTACACTTACATCCAAACATTTTTTGAATTGAATTTAACTAAACTTATTTAGGCTAGATTAAAGGAATTGACTACTAGGCATTGTTACTAATGGGGATTCGAACGTGATCCTATATACTGCTTAACGGGACCCGATAAAAGAACTATAATAAAACAGAACAGCATTGTATAAAGTTGAAGTGTTCTATCCTATGCATATCATTATAGCTGAAAAGGAATCTGGTCAGTCACTATGTCAATTATCCGTGCACTCTGTGTACTGTACAATTACATACCTCGTACCAATAAACAACTATAAACTAAACCACAAGAGACTAAAACTCAGTTAAGTATCAATTAACTATCCTTTCATGCTATTGAATTACAAACCAAATCAATTATACGAGCCCATCAATATACCATGAGTATTACAACAAATACTTAAACTTCTTCAACATTTTTCATTTCATGCTTTCAAACTGTTTCAGTTACACCAATATGGGACTCGAAATGTGTACCTGGAATGTTGAAAATGTAGAGGAGAAGAAGAAAGAGATAGGGAAAATCAGCAGCAGCAGGGCACAAAGTAACAGCAGCAGACAAAGTAACAGCAGCAAACAGAACAACACAACAGAACAGGCTTGAGTGCAAGAATGCAACTATAGCCGATAGAAAAGGTAGCCAAATGACAGCAGCCCACAATGGAATAGAATCAAAACTCCAGGTAGACCAGAACCAACAATAAACCAATGAAAACACTCAACCAGTAGACTCAATTGGAACTTCAAAGAATCAGAATTGTTTGAACAAGTTGAAAACAAATGAAACCCAAACAACAGTAGGAAGAAATAGTTTCTGATTTTTTGTATGTTTTCTCTATTGCGTATGTGTCTGTATATATCTAACAAACAAAAATCTGAGTCCAATTTTCAGTCTAAAAAAATATGTCTGCCCTCTTTTTCTTTTCAAAATTCAGTCCCCTCTAATGGAAGTTCTGCCTATTTTTTATAGACTAGCAATCATCCCTTTACAGTCTGTTAAACACATTCAGGTCCCCTCCCATGTGGTCTGTGGTTTTCCACTCATCTTTTAAAATTAACAAACCCCTCCCATGGTATTCCCTGATAGTCCTCTTTAACATTTTATTAAACTAAAAGCAGGCAGGGCAGCAAGAATATAATCTGACAGCATATGCTGTCAAACTATTTTAATCTAAAAAGGGCCTTTAGGCACATGTTGTGCACAAATGCACATGCCACCAATTCAGACTGCGGTTACAAACCAAATCCTTAAGTTTCTGATTCAAATCAACAAATATAAGTAGCTATAGTCGATTCTCAATTTTGATTCAAACAATGTTCAGCAAGAACAGATCAATTTGTTATCATTCAGACAGCTGAAACTATTCGACGACACATATCGAATCGACTATACTAATTATACAATCAAAGACCATGATTAGAAATCTAACTGTATTTAACAAGGGGTTCAGGTTGTAATGTCAATACAGAAATGACCTTGGGAACTAATTAAATGACCAATTACAAATTTAATCAAATATGCAGTTTACAAAACACACACATTATCAGTGAATGAAGAAAGACTTTGACCATATACAGAGGGGTCCAGGCAAGGTGGGCAACAACAGTTGATAAAAATTCAAAACACAAACTAAACAAGACGTTTTGGCCATACGAACAGACCTTTAACAAACACATGAAATGAATAAAGAAAAGAAAACAAACTTACCTTAAAGCCCTTGAAAAAATCAGAAAACCAGCTCGTGTTTGAATAGGCCCTTCTTGGGGTTGAACGGACTTTAATCGAAGTGTTCTCACTGAGAACACTTCGATTAAGGTCCATTAGACCCTAAATACTTTGGCTCAAATGGACACAGACCAGTCACGAGGAACCCTAGGGCTCCTAAAAGCAGATCTGGGATTCATGTTTCCCTGGTTAGATTCGGACCAAACCAAACATGGTTTGGTCACGAGGGAGGTCCGGGTACTGTCTGGTGTGAAACTGGGGTCAATCGGTGTAAGTCAGGTTCTGACTCGAATCTTCAAATGAAGATTCGAGAAGGTGGGAGGGGATTCGAGCTAAGTGGTTGGTGGATTTGGGTTCAGAATGGTGAGGTGCATCTATGGTGTTAAGGAGGGGGTCACCGGCGTCCATGCCGCCGGGTTTTTGGTGAGGGGAAAGGGGGCGGCTCTAGGGTTCCGGGGTTGGGTCTGTGGAAGGGATGACTAAGGCAGGAGGGTTTGGATATGTGAGCAGGGTGTGATATGAGGCTTTTTATACGGAGTGGATGATTGTGTCTTGGCCGTTGGATTTCCACTGATCAACGGCTGTGATCTTTCCATTAAAAGAAACGGTGTCGTTTTCTTTCATACTGGGGTGGATCAGGCCGGGTTTCATTGGGTCGGGTCTGATAATGGGTAAAGGCGATGGGACGAGGGCTGTTAGATCAGCCCGGCTTGAACGACTGAGATTAGACGGCCTTATACGGCGTCGTTTGGGTAAAGGATTGGCCTGATCTGGGCCGTTCCTTTGAACCAATCAACGGCTCGAAGAAATGATGCCTATACGGCGTCGTTTGGGGCGTCTTACAGAAGGCCTGGTTGGACTGGGTCATTTGCATTGGTTTGGGCCTGATTTTATTTGAAATCTTGGACCAAATCTAATGTTTTCCTTCTTATAATTAAAAAAAAAGAAATAATAAAAAAAATCTTAAAAATAAAATCATACCAATATTAATAAGTACTCAAAACAACAATTATGACTCACATTGACATTTAATTAAAAAATAAAATCATTAAATGCAAACAAAAAAAATAGAATAAAAGGCACATATATTTTACGATTTTGCTTTTAAAATCAATTACGGTTCAAATACACACGACACACATTTTTTTGTATTTTGTTTTAATAAAAAATAAAAAATGGGCAAAAATCATAAATAATTAACAACATGCCACGTAAAAATCCAAAAATTGTACAGCCAGACCAATTGCTATTATTTTTGTTTCTTTTGGAGTGATTGTCGCGTAAAACAAAAATCACGTGCTCACAGTCAAGTCACTACTGTACTGCAGGTCTGCGTTAGAGTCATTGTGGATAGGTCCTGAAAATCAAAATTCTGTGACATTAGGTCTTTCATCATCTTCGCATAACCTGACATCTCCCTCAAGGCATCCATCAAAGGAATATTCAACTGAATTTGACGCAGCATCTCCATGAATTTCTTGTATTGATCTTCATTCCTTTGTTTTACCAGTCTCTGAGGGAATGGTGCAAGTATCACCCTTTGTGCATTGCTTGCTGGCTTCTCTCTGTTGGGGTTCTATGGAACAAGAGGCACCACCTGTTCTGCAGCTTGTTCATTTACCTTAGCCTACCCTTTTCATCTTGACCCTGTTCAACCACCACTTTAGTCAAATTTGATGGTTCATCTACCTCTAGTGGAATTGAAGTGGCTGGCGTAGTCTCTTTGCTGGTTTGTGCAACCTCCTGCTCTTTGTCTAAATCTCTCTCATTCCGGAGACTTACTGCCATCAACTGATTCGGGTTTTACTCCTTGGGGTTAATATTTGTGTCCGCTGGCAATGTTCCCTGGGGGTGGTTGTTTAAAGCCATAGACAACTGCCCCAACTGAGTTTCAATGTTCTTTATAGCTAAATCATGTACTTCCAACTTTTCTTGCATCTTACCATTTGTCCCAATGAGTTGCTGGAGCATCCCTCTGATCTCTACCATGTTGTTATCTTGCTGCTGAGGAGGTGGCTGATATGTCAACTGTTGCTGGTTCTGCTGTGGGTAGCCCTGTTGTCTCTGGTGGTATGGCACCATTTGGCCTTGAACTTGCATGCCCCCAGGATGAGGCATGTTGGGTCTGTATTGCTGATTTGGTACCAGTCTCCACTGATGTCCTCCTTGTCTCTAACCCCCAAAGTTGTTAACATAATTCATATCTTCACTTTCCCCTTGATTTTCACCTTCTCCGCTCCATGAACACACATAAGACTGATTAACACAAGGTGTACACAGTCCTCCATTTGTCGTGTCAACAATATGCACATGTTTGGTACCCATCTCATCTATCTTCTTTGTAAAAATACTCATCTGAGTCATGAGTGTGGCCATGTTCTCTGCATTCAATTAGTTGGGTCAAGAGGAACTGAATGCACTATGGGTGCCAGTGTTGTACCTCTAGTCATCCACCCCAAATTCTAGGACATCTTGTCAAGAAGGACTTTGCACTCGGTGAATGTCTTACTAAAAAATGCACCTCCAGTTGAAGCATCCACATTAGCCTTTAGATTGTCAGCTAACCCCATGTAGAATCTCTGGCCAAACATGTGGTCTGGAATGCCATGGTGAGGACACTTCACCAGCATCCCTTTAAATCTTTCCCAAGTTTCTTGCAAGGTCTAAGTCGACTGCTGCTTGTACAACAATATTTCATCAATCTGCCTTGCAGTCTTGTTGGGTGGGTAGAACTTATTCAGGAACCGCTTTAGTAATTCCTCCCAGGTGACAATGGAATTGATTGGGAGCAAATTCAGCCAAGTCTGCGCTTCCCCAGTCATAGAGAACGAGAACAGTAATAGCTTGATAGCTTTTGGGGTCACATTTGGCTGCCTTTGAGTCACACAAATTGACAGAAAGTTTTTCAAATGTTGCTGAGGGTCTTCAATGTGTGACCCGGAGAACAATCCTTTATTCTGTAGCAGACGCAGCATGTTGTTAGTGATCTGGAATGTCTCCGCTTGAATTGCGGGCACAACTATGGCAGTTGCCAGGTTGTCAGCTGTGAGTTGAGCCTAATCATAAAGTGCAGCTTCTGGCACAAGAGCTGCCACCACTCTGACGTTTGGGTCAGCTGGCTCATCCCTGATGTTTCCGTTGATGTTCTCTACGTCACCCATGTCAATTTCAAGCTGGTGTGGTTGTTGTGATTGTTGGATCCTCTTGTTGGCACGGTTAAATGCCCTGAATATTTTCTCGGGGTCTGAAAGTCCTTCAAGCAGTTCTCCAGTCCTCGAAGAATTTCTAGGCATACACCTGAATTCCACAAGAGTTCAAACGTTAAATTTCAATGAAAATTGTTTAACACCTTTGGAAATTGATTTGAACTAATAATTTTAACACTACTTCTAAGTTGTAATAAATAACACCATTAGTTCCCCGGTAACGGCACCAAAATTTGATAACGCCCAACTATTCCTTTAAAAGGACAAAGCGGTCGCTATAAATACAATCAGGTTTTAAGTCCGGAATCGAATCCTCAGGGAACTAACCTATCTATTACACTCTACGGCAATATTATTATCAATTCAATCAATCTCTAGATGCAAGATTTTTGATCAATAAAGATTGGGTTTTTGTTTAACTACTTCAACAACTATTAAAAACAACAGTAAGCTAAAACAAAGATAATTCAATGGTAAAAAGGTCTAGGGCAGTGATTTCCCCAATTGCTAGTTTAGGTCTTGACTCTTCCGCTATAATCTCATCTTAATACTCTATGAGGATTAAGTTATGAGTTATTGTAATTATCTCTCGATCAACTACAATAATATACTAGAGCATTCTCTGGAACTACTCTAGCTGACAATAGTTATGCAACTCTAAATTATCCCACCAAAGTTTTGTTATCTCTAAACCCACTTTTAAGTTCAAGTAATAAATCTCTTCAACTACCCAAAAGTGGTGTTGTTCAACAACTATCTAACCTAATATTCTCTCTCAAGTAATATAAGGTAATTAGACACGATTAATCAAGGGCCCATTCAATTAATCACCATACAAAACGTAGTTGAACAATCATATCATAAATCTGGCTCGATTATAACAACTTGAGTCAAAACTTCAACTAATAATTGGTTCCATCAACGCTAGATAAGTATTTAGCTACTCATAACAAAATAAGAGAAAACTACTAAATTGTTCATAATGTAAAATTGCAAGAATTAAAAGGAGATAGAAAAACTCTATTGTTTGGTTGATCTTCTCACTCTTGTTCTTGCCTCCAAAAGTAGTCTAAATTTAGCTTAGCACAATCTTGGGCGAGTTTCTAAAGCATATAAGGGTTTTACAAAAGTTTTCCCGATTTTACACTTTGGTCCTCAAACTTTCCAGCAGCGTGAACAGTGCACTGCGGTTGCGGCCAACCGCGGTCGATCGCGGTGAATGCTGACCTTTCTGCCTTACGTTGTTAATCTACTGTGGTTCATCGCGGTGGTTGCGGTGGCCTTCTTGTCCAGGCCATTTATACTTCTTTGTGTTCGGGTACTTCTCGAATGGGTGTTTTTCTTTACATTATCGCCTCCAAAACACTCCATGTTGCTTCCTCTCATATAATATTCCCTGCTAAACAAAAGAACACTATTTAGAGCATTTTGTTGGCAATTTATCTATAAAACAACAACAAAGTATGGTCATATTAAGGTGTAAATATCAACTATATAGCCTATTATCAATTACTAATGCATAGGATAATACCAAGTATGATGTATAACTAATATAAGTATTAGTTATACACATGTTGAAAAAATGTACCAAGCAAGGTATTAGTAATGCATAAAGCTAATGCTTGCAGTATTTTTTTCTAATACCTCCTACCAAACGACCCCTTATGGTTTCTGAAATTCCTGGAATTTTGGAGAGTACTGGACCCCTTTGGACTAATGATTTCCTACTTTTCTTTTGGGGACCTTATTAAATACTCCCTCCGGTCCAAAATAAGTGATTTTTCCAGATTTCAAGAATGAATTAATTCTTTTTTTCCTACATTGCCCTTGGAGTAATTAATATTGGAGTATGTGTTGGGAGTATTTATGTGAAGAGATAATAAAGGTTAATATAGTCAATTTAATTGTTAATTAATGTTAAAAGGTAAATTTTTTAATATGTGTGAAAATAACTAAAAAATCACTTATTTTGAACCGGAGGGAGGGAGTAAATTAGAAAATAATGAAGTCAGCTAATTTAGAAAGAAATGACATTGGAGGGGGAAAAAATCAGGATTGTCTTGATAAAGAGTTACAGACGAAGTAACCTTGTGACCCTATTAGATTCTCCTTGTAACTTTTGGTGAGTCGCGCACCGGTTGGGAAGGAAAATTAGACTTCTTAGTCTTGGACAATTTTTATTCTTTGCAATTTTGGTTATCTTATGGTTAAGCATTGACTTTCGTTTGTTTTCAACATTTACATTTGTACACGGGGTGATTTCACACCTAGAAAAACATAAAACTTAGTCAGTGTTTTGGAGCAAAATAAATAAATATGCCTGGTATATTCAGGAGATTAAGCACTAGCATGGCATGTTGGATTATTTTAATATAGGAAGTTTCAGAATCGTAGCCTTATTGTGGATATGGAGGTATAAATATATAGCATCAAGGTACGTAATATGTGCTGGTCAATAACATGGAATTATTGCACTAATTATCTTCTAGTTTCTGAATGGCTGGCATGTGTCAAGTGTTTCTTTATTAATCTAATTAATGTGTTTTTTTCATGAGATTTCTGCGGTTATAGAAGCATATATATATCATTTGTAAAAATTTAAAAAGAGGCTTCTATTGGATGGATGTTAGGCAGTGAGTGACAGTAGACCACATGATGTACCTTCATTTCCTGCAATGAATTTATCTTCTATCCATCAAAGCCGAAGGGGCTCCCGAAGAAGAGTGTAGTGAACTTTGTCATCGAACGAAAAGGAAACCATACCAACAATGACAATAAATTCAGTGTAATTTCACAAATGGAGCCTAAGAAAGATAGTGTGTATGCAGACCTTACTCCCACCTTAAAGATAAAGAGACTATTTCCGATAAACCATCGACTCACAAAAGATAAAAAGAAAAGCAACAACACCAAGATCAAACGGAAAGGAAAGGAAGTAAGAAAAGAAATGCCAAAGATAGTGTTTTAGGTATTTTGTTTTCGAAATTTGCTAGTCTGACTATTTTAGATTCACATCAAATAAGCTCATTAAAGTAATTAAAATATTTCTACTAACACATTCTTTATTTTCAAAGTCTAAGCTCGAGACATTTGATTAAAGATTATAAACTAACCATCCTACGAAAAAAGAAACATAGTGGTGGATACAAACTAAACAGCAGATTTAGGCATCTTCATTTTTCTGTTTGCCTTCCTTCGTGCTTATGGATGAGAGAGAGAGATATATATGATAGTAACATTTTTCATTGTCACTTGTCAGCACAAAGTTTGCAGACGTCCCCTTCACGACAATGACCATTTCCGACCGCTTGTTTTCTTCTACTGTCCACCTCTTTGTCCTCTTTCCCTCAATCTCGAAATGTGTGCTTCATACTCTCTCCAATTCTCATGCAACACTTTCTACTAACTTCTGGTACATAGAATTTCTTCATATTTTTTTCTCTTAATGGTTAAGTTTTAACACGAAATGAAATGATCAGAGAAAGGAAAAGATTGAGAAACAAGAACCCAATCCTTTGTGTAACTGTAAATTAGAAACTATAAGAAAAAGAATTTCAATCTAATACCCCCCTAGATAATGAAACGGGAAAAGTTATAGTAGTATAATTTACTCCCTAAAAGGAAGATGGCACTTTTCTATGCATATTATTGTTTCCTCCATAAAGATCTAAATAGGCTTTCTTAATTAAATATTCAAATTGGTATGCACTTCATTACTTTATACAACATTCTAATACACCCAAAAAAAAAAAGTGCAACAGAAAAAAATGATCCCAAAAGAGAAAAAGATCTTCATATGATTAAAATCCTTCATATGTGACGAATTTTAACGAAATGCATCAAGCAGCACAACAACGACAATAATAATTACGTCTCAATCCCAACAAATTTTGATCAGCTATATAAATTCTCACCTTTTTATTTAAGCTCAACTCTGTAAATACGTATATTTTTTTCCCGAAAAAATTCAATTGAAATGTGGTTGCTCAAGCCATGGCCAGAATCCAGGTGATTGGTCATCAATAGCAGAGAGCATGTTGGATAAAGTTTCTTCTTTGACAGTTTGGTCCATTAATTTCATATTGCAGTGTAGCACTTCTTGTCTTGACGAGTGAAAGAGCTGTGCTACCCCATTAGGCCTCATTGGGGATGGGAACAAGAGTCTGCTGCACCTAGTAATTGGCTGATGAGTAGTGGATACTAATATTGGGCTGTCAATGGCTGCTGGTCTCATTGAGGTATCTAGCTTCATAATTTCTGAGCTGTTTTCACTTCTATTACTGCTTGAACCTTCTGTTTCCTTGTTCAAGTTGATTGATATTTCTGTTGGCTGCTCTACATTTTTTAGTGTCATTATCTGCAGCCAGGTAATTTATTTATTATTTTCATGGACCAACCAATAATAATACATTAACAGTATAAATCTTAGGAAAAGTTGATAATGAAGCATGCAAATATGTAGCCTAGTGATCATTAAAGCAGATAAAAACTAGTATCATAAATATTACTTCCCCGTTTCAATTTATGTGAACTTATTTAATTTTTAGTTCATACCAAAAAGAATGACCTCTTTCCCTATTTGGAAATAATTTACCTTTATGCAATGATTTATAGTCACACAAACTATATGTGCCTTATTTTACACCACAAGTTCAAAAGTCTTCTATCTTTTCTTAAACTCCGTGCCCAGTCAAATGGGTTCACATACATTGAAACGAAGGGAGTATTGAAATAAGCAAGACTAGATTGAACATGCAATGATTTATTTTGGAACAGAGTAAAAAGAAAAATATTTCACCTAATTTAAGATGGAAGGAATAATAAATATATGAAGATGTTCAAGTTCACCTAATAATAAATAGCCAATACTTGCTGATTAGAATGTAATAATTTACCTTTATGCAATGATTTATAGTCTTTCAAGTTTTAACATAGCATATTTTACCCTATACAGATAGTTCCCCTGCTTTTCGGTGACATTACTTTGTGTCGTCGGAAAGTTGGTAGAAATATAATAATATAATTGAGCATAATTTTCAAGAATATATAATGTATCTTATAAAAATACCTTTATTTAAATAATTGTTTTATATTACGTGCATGGAATATATATCTTACAACCTTTATTTTCTTTCATTCTGAATTGTGTAAATAATTTTTTGAATTTTTGTTGTTAATACTAAAATAATTATTACTAACAAATTATTCTAATTAATTTTTTTCTTGCTATGCTCATTTTCCAACATTATATATGCTTAAATAATTTTTATTTTTTTAATTTATAAATAATATTTACTTATTCTATAGGTAAGTCCATAATGTAGATAAAAAGGGGAAAAATCATAATTAAAAAGTTTTAAAAAAATAAAAAGAAGATAAATGTTTATAATTTAGAGGGTAAAATAGGTATTTGGCAATCCAAAATTTGGAAAATCTAGTTGAGTGACCTTTTGAATGCAATAGGCATAGTTCAATGACTTTGTTGTTACAAACGAAAGTAAATTGACTTTAGGAGATAATTTGGGATAGTTGAGTGACCATTTGAGTAATTGACTCCTTTTTCTCCATAAAGCTCCAAGAAACTACGCTGTCTTTTTTAAATCTGGAAATGTTATTACTTCCTTCATTTCATTTGATTTAAACTTGTTTGACTAGTCTTAGAGTTTTAAAAAATTTAAAATTATGATTTTAAACATGTAACGCTGTTTGTTGAAAATTATGTCACTAGAATAGAAAAATGAGAAGGTTAATATTAAAAAAAAAAAAGGGCAGCAGTACCGCGGACTCACGCAGGGTCCAGGGAAGGCTACGCCTAAGAGGATGTGAAGTAGGCAACCTACCCTAATGCAAGCATCAACGACTGATTCCATGGCTCGAACCCGTAACCTATAGCCTATAGGTCACACGGAGAAGGTTAATGCTAAACTGTTTTTAAATATAGAAAAAATATTATTTTTTATAAAAAAATTTAAAAAAAATAGTCTCACATAAACCGGAACATATAATCAATTTTAAAAAAAAAAATTAAAAAATAGTGTCATTGATTTGGCCATACCTCTGCATGAAGCTTCTGATTGTGAGCTAAGAGGGAATCATTTTCTGCCTTGACAGCTTCAAACTGTCTCTTGAGAACATCATAGTCTTTCTCCAATTGCTTGGTTTTCCATCTTGCTCTCCTGTTTTGGAACCAAATGGCAATCTGCCTTGGTTGTAAGCCAAGAGCTCTAGCCAACTGCATTTTCCTCTCTGGCTCAAGTTTATTCCCTAACTCAAAGTTCTTCTCAAGCGTCTTCACTTGTTCCATATTAAGCCTTCTAATTTTCTTCTTCCTACCTGCCTCACGTAAACCATCATCAGATAAATCTTCCTCTTCATGATTTTCCTCACAGTTATTATTAGCCTCCATCCCATTAAATGACATGGTTCTTTTCCCTAGAAATGAACCAACACCTGCATCAAAATAACCATTAATAAAATTCTTAATTAAAAAAAAAAGAAAAGAACTTCTCCCTTTATATAAAATGTAAATTTAAATAAAAAGGCAGTTCGGTGTACGAAGTATTTTACATTCAAAAATAAGGTTCGATGAAGGCAGCATCCTGAAGGGAATATAGGCAGCCTACCCTGACACAAGTATTGACCACTGATTTCATGACTCGAATTCATGACTTACAGATCACGCGAAGGCAACTTTACCGTTGCTTTAAGGCTCCATCTAAAATTTTAACAAAAAAAGGCAAAAAAAAAAAAAAAAAGAGTAAAAATGCTGACAAACCTTGGAAGTCTTGATGGTCGTCTTGATGAGGAGTATGTAGCATGAAATTGGCAGGGAAAAAAGCCATTTCATTAGTGCAAGTCATGACCTAGAATACTTTTGCCACAACTCCAAAAGTTATGTGACTTTGAATCATACTTGAGAGGAGGAAAACAGAGAAGAGATAAAGAGATCAACACTTTTATTCAATTAGTACTAGAGAAAATATTAGAAATGATAGTAGTTGTTTCGTAGAGAAAATAAAATATTGGCAATGTCAGTTTTTGGGAAGCTAAGATGCATCTATATTTTTGACGGAGGGATAGCTTATATACGTTATCAACTTCATGAGGAGACATGTGTCATTTGACACAATATTCGTCGAAACAATTCATTAAATTTACATGTGAATAAATATTTTCCTAAACGAATATGTATATATACAAGTGATTGACACCACTCGAAATAATAAAAAGCAACTATAAATTGGGACAGAGAAAGTATATTGTTGTAACATTTCATAACCAAATCTATATACCAAATGAGTCGTGATAATAGATCGATATAAATGAGTTGTAATATTAGATCGGGATACAGTTTCACGAGACTTTTTCCCTACTTTATTTGTTTTTCGATTTCCATACACATTATGTACGTACGAGAATATTTAAGTGCTTCTTTACTACGTTTTCTACTCTGTTACCACGTAATTAGTGCTGAAGATAGGCTTCAGCAATATCTCAGTTATGTTTATTTATTCATCAACTTTTTCAGGTATTCATGCATGTATTCGTTCATTCATACATTTTTTGATAACAAATTTAAAACTCATATATTTTATACATTTGGTCATAGGGGCGAGGGGAGGAATCTAGGGTATGGGTCCTAGAGAGAGGGTAGGACTGCCACTTAGCCCACCAACAGGTATCATGCATTAGGACTAAGGCCTTTCCCATCCATTATACTTTCCTCTCACCATCAAAGATCAGAAGCATCAATCTAGTCTTATCCAAGTCATACGCCCATTCGCTCGCGTGATCTTATTGTATGTATATATTTTATTTTTCTCTGAATACGTATACATAGCTTGAGAATCCCATCCTAAATCTGCATCTTGTTATACCACATGGGAGTTGAAAAAAGAAAAGAAAAGAGAGACCATAGAGCAACAGTAGAAGCAGAAGAGACTTGGAAAAGCACAAACAACTCGTTTATTTCAGAGAACCCTACCAAAAACAGGTCTTTCTTGTATTTTTGCGCCCCAAGTCCATATCTCTATCACCATTTCAGAGAACCCTCTCTTTCCTCTCTCTTTCCTTTCCCATCAATATTCTGATCTATCGTTAAATTACACTAAGCGAACAAAAATATAATGGATCATATTAAGGTTTTATATTTTCTCTAGATAAAATTCTTGAAGGAACTTTACATCTTAGTTCTCCTAGCCTCTTCACAATAATTGTAAGCTGAATTTAATGAGTTTAAGTTTTATACACTTACGACGAGTAAAGTATATTCTTGGAGGAACTTTTACATCCTTTCTTGGTTCTCCTAGCTAGCCTCTTCACATATAAATCAAAGGATGTCCATTTAAGCTTCGACCATCATGAGTTGGTAACTTAATTATATAGAGTAAGTTGTCATGTCTTTATGTGCATTCCTTTTATTTAAGACAGCATGCCAGGGGAAGGATCTCTAGTCCAAGTGGAGGGCTATCCCACAATCCTTCATGAAAACCCTCTTTAAATTAAAGCCTATATCACGTCGTTTAAGGCACAATAACCATCCTCCATGTTAGATTTATCACTGGATCTTGCCGAAAAAGACGTTATAACGACCATCCTGGGCGTTCCACGATTGTTGACCTGTCTCGGATTGAGGAAGACGTTCTTCAATAACCTTTTAGAGCCAATCAGAAATGTACTGATTGTATAGTTGTTTTTACATCGCCAGTACACAAAATTTCAGACAAGAAATGCAGGTATATGACATACGAACAAACCTATAACATCCAGATACAAGAATGAGAGCAAGTAAACAATAAATGGCATGTACATGAACTCTAGCTAGACGAGTTCTTACGCTATCACTACTTCAGCATTGAACATTTATGATAGTGAATATCTGAGAATATCTTTCACGTGAAAGAAGGTACATGGAAGAATTGTCACAACCAAAAAGAGTATAATAATCACTGTGGGTTCCATGTATTTTGTGTAAGGTTTCAAGGACATATATAGTTCCATACCCATGAGATTATCCATTAATAGTGTAAGCAAGATGTAATTTGTTCGAGACTTGACAATACTTAAAGTGGTAAATTGATGTGTACGTACTGCTGCCATTAAAATTATATATGGAGGTTGCAAGTCTCCATCACCACCGCACACATATTTGCCTCATCTTTTGACAATTTAAAAGCCAATTTTTGCCTTGTTTGAAAATTTTCTTCCCTTTTCCGTTCCATTCTATCCATAATTTCCATTTTTTTGTTTGCCTGTTGGTGTTTAATTTTTTGGGCTATGTATTTTCCATCCATATGTTGAATTTTATTTGGGATTAAAGTTGTATGGTTATATTCTCAATGTTTGTAATTTTATCTTGCAAGATTTATGTGAAAGAATCAAATTAAATATCATCAAAGGCTGTCCTCTCTTCTTCCTTTTCTCCACTTGTCCACTGAACCCACACCCAAAAGAGGAAAATATTAAAGACGATATACACAACAAGAAGTGTAAGAGATATAGGACATAAGGACCCATTAGAAATGAATAATATTCGAATCCAGCAAGGAGTGTTCCTTCCTCGAGCCAAAATTGCCACAAGCATTTGCTGCCATAAATTTGTTGGCGTTTAGCGATTCAGCCATAAACGATTTCTTCTGGATTATGTTGGTACGATTTTTGCAGAGGTCGGCTTCACATCATTTAGAATATTTCTGATAGAAATTAAGGGTCCACCAAACTATATATAGAGAATAAGGTTCTCTATAAGTTTTCATAGAACGCACACACTGCAGTAAGTAAATGACACAGTGGAATTTTACGTGAAAAATTCTCAGCTCACGGGATTAAAAACCACGACCTACCCTTGTAGGATTTTAACTTCACTACTAAGCAAACTATAGATTACAAATCATTGTAACCTAGGAATTAACCTCTTAATCCCTCACTAACTTGTAACAACTCTATTACAAGCCCTTTGTTATAACTCTATTACAAAGCTTACAATTCAACTAACTCTAGCCAAGACACAAACACAAGATTTATGATTTTACAAGATTTCCTACAAAGTGCTTCTAACTAAGCTAAGTAGGAATTACAAGTAAAGTGCTTTAATCAAAGGTGCAATGCAACTAAGGACATGTAATGACTCAATACAGGAAACTGGTCCTTCATTATGTTGTTCTTTGATCTTGATGCCCTTGAGAATCACTTGCAAGATTGACACAGAATTGAGAGAATGCTTGATGGATTCTTGAATGTGCAAGTGTACTTTTGTTTTACCTTTGCTTGATGTTAATAATTCATTTGTGATATCACTTGAATGATACAAACATGTTAGGTAAAGGGCATTCCCCATAAAGTTGACTACTGCACTATTTTTGCACTGTTGCGTGTGCAGGCAACAACTTTACAATTATAGAACTGGTGGCCATATGTTCCCTCTATTGTCCTTTTGACTCTGAAGAGTTGAACCACGTCCCCGACTTGAGACTTGTTGTTCATTAAGTACTTGAGGATGTGTAATAGTTTCCTTATCTGGTTCTTATCATTAAGTTGTTAGATCATCAAAACATAATAGGGATACATATAACCTATCAATTTTCCTCTTTTTGATGATGACAAACTTATAATTGAAGTTCCCCCTAAGAACCAGAATGACATACAAATTTCATGTATTCCCCCTGAATCTGTTTCCCATCTTGTTCCCCCTCAATTATTTTTCCTCTTTTTGGCATCACAAAAAAGATCAGTAGCAAGCAATAAGCAAAAATAATTCTAGTTTGGTTAACTCATTCCACATGTGTGCACACAATCATGACTAAAAACAGAGCAGAAGAGCAAGGCATACATAGCAAAAGGACGAAACTTTCATTGATTTTTGGAAATTAAGCAGGGAGTAGTTCCATTATTACTAAAACATCCACAAAATAAAAATAGCAAAAAGGTACTAGTCATAAACATCATTAAGACTAAAGCAGAGGACAGACACTAGGAACTTGACACTAGGAAGGGAACAACTTTTAGGGAGCACTCGAAGGAGAAGGCCCAGATGAAGATGCAAGGGTTCTAAGAAGGATGTCCATTCGAGCATCACCTAACACTTGCTCGTTGCGCAGTCTCTCCTTCAGGTCCTCAACCTATTTCCTGATGTCAACATTTTTTTTTGTTAGACAGGCAACCTCTGTGCTTTGAGAGTTGTTAGAACTAGGTGCCTCCTGAACCTGACTGAGTTGACCTTCGAGAATGGCATTACTTTCTTTCAGCTTCCTTATCTCTTCAGTGGCACTGTACTGAGTGTTGATCAGTTGAGAGATAGTAGAATTGCTGCCAACCCCTCCACTTCTATCAATGCACTCACACTCTTCTAGGGTGTTCTTGGAGAAGGTTTTCTTGCGAGTTCCCACCTTAGCTTTTCCCAAAGGGACTTTGAAAAATTCAAATACTTTAGTGAGGAGGAACCCGTAAGGCATCCCATGATTACCATCCTTGAATTATGCTACCTTATTTATGTGTTCTATCATAAAACCAGGTAGGTTTATAGTGGTGTAGACATCCAGCTCTTCCATGAGAACTGTCGCGCCCCCTTTTCCCTCTTTGCATCGGAAAATCGGGTTTATGATATTTTGGGTATAGGACAAATCATTCCTTTTGGGAACTAGGTTTTGCATTTGAAGAGTCGTTACCTAATGATTTAAGTTGCATTAGGACATCTATAGGATTCATTTCTAAGTTTGTTTGATAACCAGAGATAGGGTAAGGGCTTGAAATTATCCCAAGAGGAAGGTGTTAGGCACCCCTCAGGATCCACTAATGTAGTTCTCAGCCAGACAGTTTTGTGAATTTTGTACAATTAGCAGAAAGACAAATATAGGCTCAAATAGTAGGGGATTTAAGTTTGAACACACAAGAGTTTGAAAATAATTAAAAGGCGAATTTTGAAAACGAGTTATAATTCTACAAATACTTGAGAATATAAAAAGGATGGGGGGTCCTAGGTTTATTTATAATATGGATCACATCAATGCGATACCCTGTACGACACTCCTCAGAAGAGGGGATACACGTGGTATTAGCGCACCGGTCATCATATTCATATCTACCCTTCCCACCCCATTAAGGTATTAAAGCGCAGATTAGTCTCGACCTCTATTGCATGCTATTACCCGTCCCATTCCTATCAGTCCCGATGGAATTTAGGACTACTATTTCTATAAGAGGGAGGATTTTAGGCTGACTCTTGGGTTTTAAAGGTAAAAAGGCTAAGGCGACATGCAAAACACGTAGGACTGCATATTAAAGGAAAACATATAAACAAATAAGAGGCTCATGTATACCTCCGCAGACAATGCACATAAATAGAATGACTTAAACATAGTTAGGGTCAGAATTTAAAGTACTAAGGCATGGGTGTTTTAATTGTTAAAGTAGACCAATTTTTTGTAGTAGTTGCTAATTAAATAAAGGCAGATTCAATTTTATCGTTATTACCTAAGACTTGCCTAAGTGTTTATTGGTGATGTCATATAAGCATGATGTATATTACTGATTAGGAATGCAGTAAAGTGGTTAATTTTAAACAGGCGATTTAGGTCCTATAGGCATGATATCTAAACCGTATTAACAAAAGGAGTAAGTTGTTTAAACTGATTCAGAATAGTACGAGTCAAACTGATTTTAATTAAACTAAAATGGTCTCAGATCTATAGACATGCTCTCTATTATTACTGATTTTAATTCCTATAGACATAGTATCTACGTATTAAAAGCTGATTTTGGTCATATAGGCATGATATCTAATTGAGCATGCAGTGAAGTAGGCAGGATTTATTTGATTAAAGCGAAATTTCTATAGCCATGATTTCTATTAAAAATACTGATTTTAATTTTATAGACATGATGTCTGATTATAGCCATTTAGATCCTATAGGCATGGTATCTAAGTGTGGAAGTGAAACATGCAGAATTTATTAAACAGATCCTATAGGCATGTTATCTAAGTGTAGAAGTAAAACATGCAGAATTTATTAAACAGATCCTATAGGCATGTTATCTGAGTGTGGAAGTAAAACATGCAAAATTAAACCTATCTTATAGGCATGTTATCTAAGTGTGGAAGTAAAACATGCAGAATTTATTAAACAGATCCTATAGGCATGGTATCTACCCTCCTAATAGCTAAAACATGCATAATTCCCCCATCCCTCTTCATTAGCCAACCCCAATATTTGTTACAAATCATACAGACCAAATACTGAATTACATCAAAAAAGTGTAAAGTACGAAGTTACAACCATATGAAGCCTGATTCTGACTTTCTCTCTAAGCTACGGGATAAACCACCTCAAATGCCACTTGTTTCAAAGCCCTTCTCAGACCTGGGCGTGTCAAAGTTCCTTAAGGGTCTCAAGGGACCTCGGGCAGTGCTTACACCTAGGTTTGCATAACTAGATAGAGATGAGTGAAGTGTGGAAGGTCCAACCCTTATGTGTCCAAGTTCAGAGGGAGCTCAAGGGTCCCAAGGCAAGGCTCACACAAGAGGGGCAAAACCTAGGTTCTAAGAGTATAGTGGAAGTGCAGAAACAGAAATTTATTTAAAATTGGGTTAAGAATAGTAAGGGGTAAGGGTGATTTGAAAACAGTAGTAGTAAAACTTAAACTACACAGAATCAGTAATTGCACAAAAGGGTCAGGGGTTTTAGGAATACATTACATAAAACATATGACCGCAGGAAGGGTCAGGTTTGGATATGCACAACAATAGATGATGTTGGCATGCCCATAAACCAGGTAGAGAACACAAACACATAGGGGGATATGTGGGTTTGGGATTCATAAGTCAGCAAATCACATAACAAGTGACTGACAAAGTACATACATAAGGGAAAACATTAATTTAGAAGGGGAGGGAGCAGATTACATCATGGTTAGTAATGTAACTTGATTGCATAAACATAAGCAGAATCATGCAAGAGTGAAGGAAACTGAAACAACTAAAGAAACATGTTGTTGTTGATGCTTGAAGATTAACTAGGACATACCAGTAGAGAAGCAAAGTGCAGAAAGAAAGAAATAAGCAAGATTCCACAGTATAGCTTTGGCTTTCAGCCGGCTAGACAAAGTAGTAGCACAAGTAATAATAGAAAAGAGAGAGTTTTGAGTGAAGTGTGTGTTTTGAACTCAGATGGTTCGTGTCTTTGAAAGAAAAAAGGGTGGGTATTTATAGTTTTGAAAACATGTGAAAAATAAGGTAATAAGTGAAGTCTTAACACAAACATGGAAACAATCACAAGTCAGAATCAATTTCCACAAGTGATTCCCTTTAATTAAGGAATCACTTTTTAACGGGTAGCAGTAGGTCTAATTAAGGAAAGAAAATAAGTTTGGAGACAGATTGATTATTGCCATAAAAGGGGCAGTAAAAGCATGAAGTAAACAATCAAGTCTAAGTACAAAGATATACTTATTTTGGAAAAGATTCAGCAAGGTAAAACATCACAGTAAAGGAAAAGGAATCAATTAATTTTAAACAGGTGAGTGAAATTAGGGGTCACAAAAGAAAAGCTTTTGCAATCAGTCACCAGATCAAGATCAATCAAGGAAGAAACACGATTCTGCACTTCAGTATATAAATAGACTGAACAGAAGCATCAGACATGTGAGGCTAAGCATATTGGCAAAAGAAACAACATACAATAGTAGCAAAAATAAGCTAGGATTCAGTAGTAAGAAAGATATTCGAAGCACAGTAGTCAAGTGATCACATAAAATCAACAGTGAAGAAAACGTAGCAACAGATAAAAAGAATCAGAAACCAAATAAAGGTCTCATAGTATCAAGTGAGGAAAACCTTTTATGAAATTAGGGTTTCACCAATAGTCGAGTTAAAAGATAGTAAAACTCAGAATCAGATAAGTCACATAAAGAAAAGAGAGTTTGAAACAAGGAACTTTTAATCGAGTCACGTATACATTAAAACAAGCAATTTCAGACCAAAAGACCTAGGGTTTTCCACAATAATCGAGTTTAAAAGATGGTAAAACTCGGAATCAGATAAGCCAAGCAAGAATGGAGAACTTAATCGAACAAACACATATTTAAGCAAACAATTTCAGAACTCGAATGAGAACAAAAAGGAATTAGGGTTTTCAACATGCTGACTCAGATAGAAGAACAACATGAGCAAAACATAGCAAAATCACAAACAACATTAAAATCGGAGAAGAGATCTTTTGAAAAACTTAAAGGGAAACTCTAATGAAGAGTCGTTTTGAAAGAAAAGTTGAAGAACTTTCGAGAAAACACTCAAGACATTCATGGTAAGCACAGATCTATGGTAGATTTGAAAGAAAAATCAGAAGATCTTAAAGATTAGGGTTTCAAAAAACCTAGAAAAGGTGAGAAAAACCTTGGAAGTTTTCGATCTAACCAGGAAAGTCAAGGATTTGCCTTAAAAGGCCATGAAAGGCCGGAGAAAGGTCATGGATGGACGGAGAAAGGCCATGAACTGAAGTCGAGCAAGGACTGGACCAGTTCCTTTCGGGATCTGGCCATAAAACCACAAAAACAAACACCCAGGAGCCATAGGAGGCTGATACATATCTCAAATGACCATGAGAGGCCATGGATTAGGCAGGGGTTGAGGTGGATTAGAGTGGGGTTAGATGGCGGCGGCTAGGGTTCGTGAGGGGTTTCAGAGAGAGTTGAGAGAGAAAGGGGATTCAAGGGCGGCGGTTGGTGAAAAGTGAGGTAGGTTTAGGGGTCGTTTAAGGTTAAAAAAGGAAAGGGAGGACGGTGGCCGTTGATCTAAATGATCAACGACAAGGATTAAAGGGGTTAGGTGGGGACCGGTTGGGTTGTTTAAATTGGGTTGGGGGTTGGGTTTAAAACGGAATTGGGCAGGGAAATTGGGTTTAAATTGGGGTTAGATTTAGGCTATAATTGAAATGTAATTGGGATATTATTAAAATAGCCAATTTTCTCTTTTAAGTTTATAAATATAATGAATTAATTTCTGAAAATAAATTGAAAGCACTAAAATGATTTATAACATATAATTGACAATTTAAAAATGCAGGACTTAATTTTATGAGTATAAAATACAATTGAATCTTAAAAGGGCTAATATTGCAATTATATGCAATTTAGCTTAAAAATACTAAATAAATTGGTACAAATATGTAAAAACTGCCTTAGCTATATTTTATCATAAATATAAAAGTCCAACAAATGAATTATCAAAATAATTATTTTGAAAATAATTATTGGGGTTTTTTGTGGATAAAGGGGGAAATAAATTAATTTAAAAACCTTTAAAAATTATGAAAAAAATAAAACATTTGGACATGCTTATATATGCATGTATATGCTATTTTGAAAGTATTTTGCATATTGAAAAATATATAAGAAAAAATTGGGTATCAATAAGAACCAGGTCTGCTCGTGACGTAATGGACCGTCTTTCTGCGTGTGCGAGCAGAACTTTGTTCACCAATTCAAACAGTAGTTGGTACACTGGAAGGAGGGCCTTCTTGTGTATCTGTTCCCCTTGTTGTATTGCCTTATCCTTCACAATGGAATTTCTGAAGTTAGAAGAGCAGGTTCCCTCAATGGTGGACATTCCCCCAGTAGGCACGCCCAAAATGGTTCCTAGTACCTTCACAAACTCAACACCATTCACATATAATTGACAATTTAAAAATACAGTACTTAATTTTATGAGTGTAAAATACAATTGAATCTTAAAAGGGCTAATATTGTAATTATATGAAATGTAGCTTAAAAAATACTAAATAAATTTGTAAAAATATGCAAAAATTACCTTAGCTATATTTTAACATAAATATAAAATTCCAATGAATGAATTACCAAAATAATGATTTTGAAAATAATTATTGGGATTTTTTATGGATAAAGAGGGAAATAAATTAATTTTTAAACCTTTAAAAATTATGAAAAAATAATAAAATATTTGGACATGCTTATATATGCATATATATGCTATTTTGAAAGTATTTTGCATATTGAAAAATATATAGGAAAAAATTGGGTATCAACAAGAACAAGGTCTGCTCATGACGTAATGGACCGTCTTTCTGCGTGTGCGAGCAGAACTTTGTTCACCAATTCAAACAGTAGTTGGTATAATGGAAGGAGGGCCTTCTTGTGTATCTGTTCCCCTTGTTGTATTGCCTTATCCTTCACAATGGAATTTCTGAAGTTAGAAGAGCAGGTTCCCTCAATGGTGGACATTCCCCCAGTGGGCACGCCCAAAATGGTTCCCAGTACAGTAGTGTCCATCACAAACTCAACACCATGCACTTTTAGACAGATATTATCATCCTCAACTGTGAAGAAGTCAGCATAGAAACTACGCACTTCTGCCTCATAAATTTTGGGACTGTCACTAGTGAACAAATGCGTCCAATATTGGTATTCACAGATGTCAGCCAGTTGGCGCATTCCTGATATATCAAGAATATCAGGGGAATATGTGCGACCCCAGAACACCTTCTAATTTCTCAAATTCTCCCTTTCCTCACCCTTGATCACATTCACTCTTGTCTTCTTGGAGGAACCAGGTTCCTCAGTAGCACCAACCTTTCGCTTTACTGATCTTCTCACACTCTTTCCTTTGTCTACCGATTTCTTGGACACCTTCTCAGCAGACTCCTCAGCCACTCCTTCACTAGATTCTTCAATCACTCTTTCACCAGATTTTCCACCCTCAACATTGCTCAAATCCATATCATTCATAGATGACTCCCTTTTGGACTTTGGAACAGTAAGTTTCTTTGAGGACTTACAAACCAATGAACCAGGTTCCTCTTCCACCTTACCATCAACATCAACAACTAGTGCAAGAGGCACTACCTTCTCATTTACAACCTTTCCATCTTTCACCAGTCTCCTCTTCTTCTTTTCTTCTTTGTTTTTCTTTAGAACATACTAAAGTTCTTCCTTCTTCTGCAACCTAGTGATAGGTCTCTTAGGAGTTGACTCCTGAGGAGTTACCTTTCTACTCCTAGCACTAATTAAACTCGCAAGAGCCACATTGTCATAGTCTTCTTCACTATCCTCATTCTCCTCATCAGATAGAGATCTTATTTCAGGAACAACGATTGATAATGGCTCAGATAGAAATGAGGAGAGGGAGCAGGATCAATACTGACCTGGGGTTCTTGTAGAGAACTAGGGGTTTTGTCCCAAGTAAAAGCAGAGGGCTCCTCTTAGGTGGAGGGATCAGGTCCCTCGGTTGGTTCCCCAATAGTACTGTCCAGTGCCAAGATTTCTACAGGCACCCGTGCCTAACCCTCTCCCTATGTACCATTATCTTCCCCCTAAGACCCATTGGTTTCAGATATACCCTCATAACCTCCAACCAGACTTCTTTCAGCAGCTTTTGACAACATATTTTCTACAGCCTCTTTTTCTTGCAACTCCAAAGTAAACTCAGAAGGCATAGAGGAAGCATTACCTATACAATCGACAACATTCAAAATCAACGCCTGGGGTAGACATCACAGAATTTTCTTCCACTAGTAGACTTGAGATTTCCTGATTTTCCTCTTCCTCCACTGTATCTTCTTCGACCATTTTTTTCGGCGTGGCAGAAGGAGAGATCACAGCCATAAATTTCTTAGGAGTCGAAGTATTACGACTCCGATGAGAACCAGTACTCGACTAGGTTGGAGAAGAAACAAAGGGTGGTTGTGACTCTAGCTTAGGGTTTGGAATAGTTAGAGTAGAGAGTGTAGGTTCTATCACTGGTGCTTCAATGGGTGAAGACACAGTGTAGACGATGCTTGGAACATTCTGGGTTTCCTGATTTTCAGACATGGTGGAGTGTAGTGAGAATGGATGGAAGAGGAAAGTGTTTGGTTTGAAGAAAAAAGGAATTTTTTGGCTTGTGATGTGAACAACTATGAAAGTGATTGTGAGAGGATTTATTTAAGAAGGGTGAGGGACCGGTTAGGAACGGATATCAATTTTGGGTAGTCGGGTCGCTTCATAATGGGTGAGACGCTTGGGGTTCAAAAAACGGGAAAAAGAGAAACTGACAATTTAATAATGTGGCACTGTTTTAGCCGTTTAAAAAATTATGCATACAGTACAGAGGAACTACTAACCTGTGTCAAGGGAACTATGTTCCCTAACAGATATTGCAAATGTAAGCTTCATCCTTTGACTAAAGTGCAATGCATTAGCTACTTGTTTTCTATGTAATCGTCATGTGTGTCTACATATACGGTATAGAGATGAGTTAGACTTTGCCAGAAAATAGTTTTTAGCTATTTTACCTGTACATTTCTTTCATAGCCAATTATCAAGGTAACATGTCCCTAGCTAGATTTCATCAACCCTAGTGCCATGTGTCTCTTTTCAAAGTGCTCTCTGCTCAGTGCTTTGGTGAATATATCTGCAATTTGATCTTCTGTGCTGCAAAAATTCATGCAGATGAGCCCCTTCTCAACATTGTCTCTGAGGAAGTGATGTCGTACATCAATATGCTTTGTTCTCTTATGTTGAATTGAATTTTTTGCCATGTTGAGAGCACTAGTGTTGTCACATAGTAAGGGCACACAATTAGAAAACACACCAAAATTTTCTAGCTACTGCGTGATCCACAAGAGTTGAGCACAGCAAGAGGCAACTGCCACATACTCAGCTTCAGCAATTGAAAGGGCCACTGAGTTTTGTTTTCTTGTGCCCCATTAGATTAGACATGGACCCAAAAAATGTGCCATGCCAGAAGTGCTTCTCCTATCCACCAGATAACCAGCATAGTCAGCATCAACATACCCTATTAAGTCAAAGTTATCTCCTGAGGGATAATAGAGAACCAGGTCTTGCGTTCCTTTGAGATACCTCAGAATTCTCTGGTCTACTTGCTGTGAGATACAGGAATGACCCAATAATGCCTCTATTCATGGTCTCGTTTACAGGAGAACTAGGTTCATCCATATCCAGGCGAGTGCCAGTGGCAATAGGTGTATTAATAATTTTTGAACTCTCCATCTCAAATCTCTTCAGAAGCTCTTTGATGTACTTTTGCTAACTTATCATTGTGCCCTTAGGAGTTTGCTTGACTTCTAGACCCAAGAACAATTCTCCCATCATGCTCATTTCAAACTCACTTCCCATGAGTTTTGCAAATTCCTCACACAAAGAATCATGTGTTGCTCCGAAGATAATGTCATCAACATAGACTTGCACTATGAGCAGGTTCCTCCCCCCGTTTCTTCAAAAATTGAGTGTTGTCAATTTTTCCTCTTGTAAAGCCATTTTCTAGAAGAAACTTGGACAACCTTTCATACCATGCATGAGGAGCCTGATTCAGTCCATATAATGCCTTGTCAAGTTTAAACACGTGCTCAGGATGCTCATGTCACTCGAAACCAGGCGGTTGCTTGACGAAAACTTCTTCTTTTAGGAAGCCATTCAAAAATGCACTTTTTGACATCCATATGAAACAATTTGAATTCCATATGAGAAGCAAAGGCAATGAGGATTCTAATGGCCTCCATTCCATCAACTGGAGCAAAGCTTTCATCATAGTCAATTACTTCTTCTTGATTGTACCCTTGAACTATTAGCCTTTCCTTATTTCTTGTGGTGTTTCCAAACTCATCAAGTTGCACACCTCCTTTTTCCTACCCTTGGAAGGGTATAAGAGAGTTTTTTCCAATTTAAGTGACAATTGAAATGGGATTAATTATTTAAAATCAGAGTCTCAGCTTGGGATAATTTATGGTGTCCCAAGTCACCGGTTTAAAATTCCAAATCGAGGAAATTGACTCTGTTTATGTATGCGAACACAGAAATCCGTGTAAGAAATTCTGTAAACCCGGGAAAAGGTTTTAGGCATTCCCGAGATCCGTGGTTCTAGCACGGTTGCTTTGATTATACTTGGCTTAATCAAATTGTCTAATTACTCATTTTAGAACCTATGTGCATTTGCCTCTTTTAACTAAAGAATTATCTTGAAACCGGTCATGCGCACGTGTACCCATTTGTTTAGCACATCAAAAATCATGTCACGCAGATGTGTCCACAATTAATAACGCTTTATTATTATAAGAAAGTTTGGCCGAAGTTGTGCGAACGCATACTTCGTTTTGGTTTTTAGAATCGTAATTACGTCACGCGAACATGTACGCAATCATGATGTTATTTTAGACGTTCCTAAAAGCAAACTACGAACATCTTTTTAAATATCTAAGTCATAAAATTAATACGAGGACCATAGGATTCAGTTATGAATTGCACACCTCGGCCTACAGAACTACATTTAATTTAGCGGCCTATTAACAACAATTTTATTATTAAGAAAGTTCGATCGAAGTTGCGAGAATGCATACTCCGAATTAGTTTTTAGAATTGTAATCATGTCATGCGAACGTGTACATAATCACAATTGTATTTTAAATGCGCCTAAAGGCTTTTCTAAGAATGTTTATTCTTTGTTCAACTCCTAAGTTTGAGATATTGTAAATGTATTAAAGCACGATGACATAGCAGACTTTTACAATCACATGACTTGATTGTACATGACATGAAATGGATATGAAATGCCTTTATATACCTAGTTCATTAAATCCGGTTAATAACAACCTAACCTATAGTGTCCAAGATCACTAACTAATCGCACATTCCAGGGTAGTAGAAGCACAAACAAGATTTCTTCAAATTGAAAATAACTGAAGCATTGGTATTAAGCCTAGTCTTCAAAGAAGTCAATCACTCCAATCTTTTAATTTAGAACCAAACAACCATGAACCAAAATTTATATAAGTGACTCATATTTACTGGGAAAAAAATCGGGAAAATCCATATTCTAGGCATTCAAAATACAGTGCAAATAAAACAAAGGATTCAAAGTAAGGAAAGCATCAAAGATGCTAAATAATGAGAGAAAACGAAGCATTCAATTTAAACAAACAAACTAGAACAAATATAACATTGCATTTGGGATATGTAGATGAAGAACCGACCTTTATTGCTAAATATTTAAGTTATGAGATTTGTTCGAATCAAAGGATCTCAGATCGGACAACTGGATGTTGATCGGAACCTCATTAGCGACCTCGATGCTCGCCAGAAAACTCAGACTAAATCAGAAAACAGACCCAACGAACTCCATGACACTAGCTCCTGATTTGGAGTTGTTTCTCGGCCGATGGAAGTGAAGAGATTGGTTGCTGCTGTGTGCGTTCAAAAGTGAAGAAGCAGCAGTGGCTCCAATGGTTTCCTGGGGGTGTGGGTGGTCGTGAGTGAGTGTTTTCCAGTGAGCTATGGTAAAGAGAAGGAAGAGTAGTGATGGGTGTTGATGGGTGTCTAGGGTTCTGGTTCGTTGTTAATGGGAAGAAGCAGAAACTGCGATGGCTATGGTGTTCGCAACTCTCTGTCCAGCAGCGACTCTGTGTGTGTGTCGGCGACTGAGGGTTAGCAGTTGTTGAAGAAGAAGAGAACGAGTGGGTCGTTTTTGTGTTGCGGTTGATTTCCAGCCCTTAGGTCCTAAGGGTTTTTCTATGTTTTTTCATGAAGAAGAAGAAGAAAGCTGATGGGGTTTTCAGCATGTAAAAAAACAGCGCTCACTCTAGGGTCTTAGAGTCTAGGGTCTTGTTTGTTTTACAAGGTTTTTTAGGTTAGGGGTGTGGGTCTAGGAATTATGGGCTTGGGAATTATGGGCTAGGTCTGAAAATTAGGCTTAAAAATGGGTTGTTTGAACCCAAATTTTATTCTTTCTCCGCGAACGAGGCTAAAAATACGACCTTATTTACCAATTAATCCTACTTAAGTAAAATAATTATTAAAATAAGACTAACCGTTAAAACAAACCTATTTTTTTGGTATTTTCAAATATCATATTAAAATAAAAATAAGGTAATATTTTTTGTATTTTTTTAGTTTTACGAAAAGTTATAAACTAAAAGCAACTAAAAAAGAAGAAATATTTTTGTAATTTTCATTTTTTGATAAAATAAAGTAAAAGAGTCAAAACTAATTGAAATAGCGATATTAGGCTTAAACCAAACATTTACATGCTAAAATGTGAAAAATCTTGGGGAGGGTCAAAAATCACATGTCTACAGCTGTCCCTCTTTGACTGAAAATACGAAGTATCTTCAGACAAAGAACGACTAGACAGGTTTTTTTACCAGACCCTTATTTAGGGAGATCAAAAACTAAGAGAAAGGAGAAATGTGACCGAGCCCTGGTATCTGAGCTGCCTACAATCCTTGGCTATAAAGGAATCAGGCCTCGTGTAGTTCAGAAGTGAGTGATATGATGGAGTATACCGAGGTGGAGAGCCGGTCGAGGTGCCATTCTGTCGAGGTTCCAGTCCGCGGTCCTGTTATTACATCAAAAATCAAAAAATAAAAAAGACTAGCTAAGCCTGTCAAATATGAGTTACAAGATTCCTATCTATAAGTCTTCTGAAGCTTGATCTTGAGTCTTGAATAGCTCTTCATGCAGACTCTAGATTTGAACCTTGGTGCTTGTTAGCTGCAGGTGCTAGCTCGCTCTCCTTCAGCTTTTCGGATCAATATCGGACATGTGGTGCTTGTGACTTCAACCACGTCTTGAGCAGTTCACATCTTTCTCTGCTTCTGTATTTTGGATTCATTTCTCTTTTTTCTTTTTTTTTCTTTTTTTTTTATTCTGGATTGAGATTACTTTTGTTGATCATCTCGGATTGTTGACTTGCATTTTTGCCGCGAGCTTATGCTACTTCTAACTTGGATGGAATTCTGAAATGACTTCCCTTGTTCTCCAAGTGGGCGCCTGATTGCTGAACTCGAACTGTCTTCCTTCGCGAAACTTGGACTGCCTTCCCTTATTCTCCAGGTGGGTGCCTGATTGCTGAAATTCGAACTACTTTCCTTAAAATATAAGCTGTTTTCCTTTGTTCTCCAGGTAGGAGCCTGATTGCTGAACTTGAACTGTCTTCCTTCAAAACTTGAGCTGTTTTCCCTTGTTCTCTAGGTGGGCGCCGGACTGCTGAAACTCGAATTGCTTTTCCCTGAAACTTGAACTGCTTTCCCTTGTTATTCCTGGTGGGCGCCTGATTGCTGAACTTGAACATGTCTTCCTTCGAAACTTGAGTTGCTTTCCCTTGTTCTCCAAGTGGACGCCTAATTGCTGAACTTGAATCGCTTTCCTTTGAAACTGCTTTTCCTTGAAACTTGAAATGTCTCCCCTTGTTCTCCAGGTGAGCGCCTGATTGCTGAACTTGACATGTCTTTCCCTGAAACTTGAACTGCTTTCTCTTGTTCTCCAGGTGGGCGCCTGATTGTTGAACTCGAACTGCTTTCCTTTCCCCTGAAACTTGAATTGCTTTCCCTTGTTTTCTAGGTGGGCGCCTGATTGTTGAACTTGACCTCTCTTTCCCTGAAACTCGAGCTGTTTTCCCTGGTTCTCTAGGTGGGCGCCTGATTGCTAAACTCGACCTGCTTTCCCCTTGGAACTTGAACTGCTTTCCTTGTTCTCCAGGTGGGTGCCTGATTACTGAACTTGACCCGCTTTCCTTTGAAACTCGAATTATTTTCCCTTGTTTTCCAGGTGGGCGTCTGACTGCTGGACTTGACCCATCTCCTCTTGTTACTTGAAAATGTTTTCCCTTGAAGCTTGAACCATTTTTCCTTTTTCTCTAGGTAGGTGCCTGATTGGTGAGCTTGACCCGCTTTCCTTTGAACTTGTGCCGTTTTCCCTTGTTCTCTAGGTGGGCGTTTGATTACAACAAAACAGACAAAACAAAAGAAATTTTTCTGCCCCAGTTTGATATTGGGAACATCTATGAATGTTAACCAATTCTTGTTATCAAAATAAGTTCTAAGCTAAGTTCCCTTATCCTAAAATATTTCAAACCAAGTCTCATCTCAAAAGTGAAAAACTTAAATGCTAAATTATACTTCCCAAAAGTAAAACTCTCATTAGACCTTGTCACTTGTGAGGGCCTCAAAACTTACTAAATCCTATTATCCAAGAGGGTACTAGAAACTTACTGTCGAGCTTGTCTGGCACTTGCTTTCCTCCCGGAAGGTTTCTCTGGAACAAACAAAATTTCCTTCCCATGTTTCAATCAAAGAAAACTTGTGAGTTTAAACATGGTGGTTGGTTTGCGTCCTTGACTTTGAGGGCGATTGCTCCTTCACTTCCCATGATAACTTCGATTTCCGCTTGGAAGACCTTGCTTGTCATTGGTTAGCCACTTTCTCTATCACCCTTATCACAGAAAATACCTCTGATCCGTTCAAACCCAATACCATTCATCTGTTGCATTGTGCTCATACATTGCCATATACTGAACCTTTGTGTTTCACATTAATCCCAAAGCACGTCAATTGCCACCCACTCAGTGCGCATGCTGTTCTTTCCTGACTTAACCCACTGGTCTTGGCCTTGAGGTTATTGCTCCTTCACATGCCATGATAACTTTGATTTCCGCTTGGAAGACCTTGCTTGTCATTGGTTAACCACTTTCTCTATCAACCTTATCACAGAAAATACCTTTGACCCGTTCACCCAACATCCTCTATCTGTTGCATTATTCATGAATTGACATATACCAAACCTTTGTATTTTACATGAATCCCAAAACACGTTGATTGTTACCAACTCAGCGCGCTTGCCGTTCTTTCCTGACTTATGCCATTTTGATGTGCTAGCCAAATTCTATTTTGCGCAATTGGAAAGTTGGTGGCAAATTTTGAAATCATTTCTTACTTGTTCTGACCAAACAGACTCAGGAAGAGGAAGTAAACAAGGCAAAAGGAACAGAGTAAAAGACAATGAAAAAAGATGATTTCTAACAAGAAAACTACAAAGTAGAAATTTATCAGGTATGGATACAACTCTAATGACCATGACATGTAACTTTGGATTAAGTGGCATAATCTGTCAAGCAAGTCTAATGTTCAACTATTGTTGTACCTCTGAGTCGTGAAATCGGGCTTCCATGCTCCGATTATCCTATCTGATTCACGATCCTTATTCGACTTGTAGTGCCCGAAGGGTTTACACCATCAAGCCTTTCTCATTTTTTTCTTTTTCTCAACTCACCATCGTCTTATGGTGCCTGTGAAGGTTTTGACCACTAAGACTATCTCATTTTGTTCTTTTCTTCTTATTTCCTCTTATTCTGCAGATGACAAGGCATTACCTATGGTAAAAACATCATATACTCTTGGCATGTCTAAACTCAGCACTCTCAAAGATTATCTGAGAGGTCTTTTTTGGACTGGTATGTGGCTTTTGGACAGGGTTAGAAAGAATGGATAAAGGCTCAAAATAATTAAGACAACGGGGTTAATTCATTTATAACTTTTGGAATCCATTTTAGAACTTTGCCCCGATTTCTAAAACAAGGGAATTTGATTCTTTTTTTTCTTTTTCTTTTGATGGAGTTACTAAGAAAGACTGCCCCACTTTCGATTTTGTAGGATTATGAAATATTTTATTTGGTATGACCGAACCGTAAGGCTGCCTACGTATCTTGTGGTGACAAGAATCAGGTCAAACGTAGTTCACATGACTACCTTTGTTACTATTTTCCTTTTTCTTTTTTCTTTCTTTTTTCTTCTCTTTTTTTCTTTTCCTTTTTTTATCTTTATTTTTCTCTTCGTCTTTTCTTGAATTTTCCTTTTGGAATGAACCTTTTAAAATAAACCTATGGGGACATAAACCTTTTTTTTTCGTATGACTCTGACTTGATTCCAAAAGAAGGCAGGTCAAAGAAATTAGTACAGAATCAAAAGGGTATCAAATGGTATAAGTGTTTGGTAGCTGAAAGAGGGCCTCCCAATCCCTGAAAATGCCAAGTACAACACATGCAACTTGAAATGAAAAAGGAAGAGCACATACAATATTTCTTTTACAGCTTCGATATTGATATCACTGATATGCTTTTCACTTTTTTAGTGTCTTGCAAGTACAGAACCCTCATTGGGTGATTCCTTTTTCACAATGGATATTCTCCATCAATTCTAGGGGTGTTCAAAACCATTCCGAAACTTAAAACTGAACCGAACGGAAACTTAATTGCTTACTGGTAACGGCTTAACGGACGAAGAACGAATTAAATTTTTTTTATTAATGGCTTATCAGTTTGGGGGCAAATTATTCAATTTTCTGAATAGATAATCCGTTAACCCGTTAAGAATATAAATAATTAAATATATATATAATTTATTTTTATTCATATAGATTAAATATAAAAAAACAAGAACCCTTGAACTTGAATAATATAAAACAAACTCGTCTCTGTCTCTATAGTCTATTCTCTAAGTTGAAAATTTTTAGTGTGCTATAATATATTAATATATAACAAACAATCGAGCAGGCTAATAAGAACTACCATGCTCAGGACTATATGAAGTACCAAAACCTTCTCGTGCGTACTTTCTGACTCGTCTGATGAATCCACAGGTGTTCTGCTACCGCTTGCTCCAGACGCTGAGGCATTGGCCTCAACCTTCACAAATAAAGTTGAAACAGGATCGTCAAATCCACCAAATTCCATGCTCCTGAGTAACCAACAGTAAGCCTTCTCCTCATTAAGGCCATAAATAGAAGCAACACAATCACAGTTTGATAAGCAAGCATCACCACATTTGGACACAGTCCCTTTATCACTATAATTACCTATGACAGATGATTCTGAGAAATAATAATTTGTTTTCTGAACAGTAGAAATCTTGAACTGAGACATCAAGTTTTCATGCCGAGGTCCACATTTCCCTGTCACTGAAGAATTTCCTGAACATGAGACATCATTGCCCACCTTAGAAGTCCCTGGCAAACATGTGCAAGAAGCATTCATCTTGCTTCTGTCTAAATTACATATCCCATTGCCACAAATTCCAGAAATATACTGTTGGTACAATTACCTAGAAGGAACTATTATTTTGAAGTAAGTTGCTTTGAAGTGAACCAAAAGATGAAAATCGCTGGATAAACATTTGAGATTTGAATGACTTCAGTACGGCAGTACCTAGTTGAGAATAATTTCGATTTGTGAATATGTATGCTAGGCCAATAAACCGCCCGATAACTGCCCGATAAGAGCTAAACCGATACCAATCCTCCCGATATCTTATCGGGTGGATAACAAATTAATATATTTAAAAGCCGATAACTGTCAAGCCAAACCGTTAAGAGTAAATAACCGCCCAATGCGGCCGATAAGCAGCCCTAGTCAATTCGGAGAAAACTTTCTTGACTTTATCTTGTAACTTGAGATGCATTTGAACTCAAAGTTGCTTGTTTCAAATCGTCCGGGATGCACTCTCTTGTAACCAATTCTTGTCACCCTATTATCTTCCCAAATTATCTCCCCCAGTTTCACATAGTTTGGGCTTCAAATGATCTCAAAATGTCCAAATCTGTCCTTATTTCCCTCAAATATCCCTATCATCTTCAAAATTGTTCCATTGATTCGTGATTAAACTAACTTTTAAGACCAGACCTAGAATTATGCGTGCATGTCATGTCACTAGAGCCAGCAGAAAAGAACTATAAAAGGAAAAGAGAACTAAACAAAATGACTAGAAATAACAGAAAATAGAAAATTGCATTAGACAAACTGTGAAAGGGTTTGAACAACAAGACAAGCAAACTAAACTGGGGTACAACCCTGGAACAAACCTAGACAATTCTAAATGAGTTACTATGACTAAACAAACTAGGCAAAATAAAAGGATAGAAGGGTTTGAGTCACAAGACAATATCCGTGTTACAACCCTGAGATAACCCGGACAACAGAAATGACAACAAAATAAACTACCAAGACTCCTTCCCGGCTAGCAACAAAAGGAGCATCTTTCCAATCATCAAGCTCAACATCTTAGCCACTGAGTTCCGCATCAACAGTACTAGAACCTTCACAAGTCTCCATTACATTGACTTTAGCAAATTGTGTTTGAGTTCCATTTGCCGGCTCGTTCTTAAGATCAACCTCTAATAGCGCTGAAAGCTTTGCAGCACGTGGACCTCTAAGGATCTCAGAAGAATTCTCATATTCCTTTTCAAAACAAATCATACCCACCATATGCATCTCATTATGAACAGGCGATGAACTTTGGCTAGTGTCTACTGCATCTGGATTTTGCACGACAATGTCACCTGCATTAATGAGCTTCTGAATTGCTCTTTTCATATGCCAACACTTTTCTGTGCTGTGACCCTAGGCATCCGAGCAATGTGCGCACCTTTAAGAATAATAAAAATTCTTTGGAAGAGGATTCAACATTTTTATCTGAATCAGCTTCAACATGTCCAATTGCCTCAACCTTTGGAACAAACTGGCATATGATTCTCCAATGGGAGTGAAAGTCTTTTCCTTTTGCTTTTGCCTTTTCATCTTGTACTCTGGCCTCAGTTGGAACCTTTTGCAGGTAGGTGGTTGATATGCTTGAGGGGGCGGGTAAGACATTTATTGAAGTGGTGTGGGCCATCGCGGGCCTTGTGGATGTGGATCATATGGTGGTGCATTGTGGATGGAGTATTGGGAAAGTAATGTACGACTTTGGGGGTTTTGTGGAGATAAGTAGAATTGAGGAGGATTATCTGGTGTACAGGGATATCCATGGGGTCGATATCGAGGCTGAAAGCGTTGAGCAGGAATGCCCACCGGATCCTATTGTTGGCGCGGCTCAACAACATCTTTTCTATTTCTCTTTCCTTCACCCAAACTTACTGAGATGTTTTGAATATCTTCTGTAGTATCTTTTAATGCCGAATAACTCATGATTTTGCCTGACTTGATTCCCTCTTCTACCATCTCCCCCATTTTTACCACATCATTGAAAGGTTTGCCCAAGGTCGGGATCAAATGACTGAAGTAGGTGGGCCCCTAGGCTTGTAGGAAAAGCTCAACCATTTCTTCTTAACCAATCGGGGGACTGACTCGACAGCCTGTTCCCTCCATCTGAGCCCAAACTCCCTAAAGCTTTCCTCCGGTTTCTTTTCCATCTTGGATAGGGAGGAGCGGTCTTAGATAATGTCTAGATTGTATTGAAAATGTCGAACAAAATATTGAGCCATGTCATCCTATGTATGCCACTTATTGAGATCTTGACGAGTATACCATTGCAAGGCTGCCCCAGTCAAGCCCTCGCTGAAATATGTCATCAACAAATCCTCTTTCCCCCAACACTTCTCATTTCACTGCAATAACCCCTCAGATGGCTATTGGATCTCCACGCCCATCATACAAGTTAAACTTTGGCATTTTAAACCCTGTGGGCAGATGAACATCAGGGAACATGCACAAGTCATTATAAGACATGTTAATTTGATTTCCCATCCCTTGCATGCTCCTTAAGGACTGTTCTATACCTTTCAACTTCCTGGATATCTCATCTCGCCCTTCTTTTCCTGTGATCTTTTCATTTTCAACATGAGTCTCATTGCGAGGGTTCTGATTGTATGATTAGGAACCTTGTGGGCAACCTCTAAGGGGTAATATTGGGCATCATGAGCTTTGAGTGGGTGTTCATTGTTGGGGATAGTGGATATGACGGGAGGGCAATTTTGGAGAAAGGTAATTGGAAGACGAGTGATGGAGCTACTAGGGTGGTTGGGAAGGTTGTGATAAGCGGGTAGATCTGGAGAGTATGGAGGATCATCTGACACTAGGAGTTTGGGTAATGGTAGCATCTAAGAAGCTAGGTGGTGGCGGGGGTGGTGCCTTCCCAGTCATCCAAGCCTGATACATGTCTGCCATATGTTGTCTTAACATCCTTACCTCGTCAACCAACCCATTGACCTGTTCAACCAATTGCTTTTGGGCCCCACTATCAACCGACTTGATTTCGTTGTCGTCTGCCATTGCCTTTCGACCTTATGTTGTATAGAAGAGTTATCACTTTAAGAACCACAAACCAACCACCTTTCTGCTATGAAGATGAAGTCATCACGTTAGCGTTATGTCATTTAACATAAGATAATCTCACTTTATGTGCAATGCACCTAGCCGCAGTTATCAGCTCTAAAATAATTTCGAGGGTACGAAGGTCAGTTGGCATCATCCCAATTTGTTCATTTCAATCCTCTCTTTTCTTTGCTTTTCTAGCACTTGCTTGCTCATTTTCCTTCCTCTTTTTTTTCTTCTAATTATCACTCTTTTCTTTCCTCTTATTTCTTACATCCCATAATTTCACCCTTTTTTTCTTCTTTTTTTCCTTTTCTTTTAATAAAATAAAAAATTGATTCTATCGAATTCTATATAGGTTGCTTACGTACCATGACGCCACATGAATTAGAACTTTGCGTAGTTCGGGAAGATCAGGAATAAAAGAAACAAACTAACATTTTTTTTATTTTTTTTTACCTTAACGATTATTCTTATGAGAAAAGAGAAATAAAAGAAGCAAGTCTTTTTTTTTTTGAATTTTATAGACTTAATGTTCTATAATCTATTCTAAACTCAATCTTAAACGAGTATATATATATATATATATATATATATATATATATATATATATATATATATTTGAACTGCACACTCTATGAGAAATTATTGAAGAAAAAAACAAACCTAGAAGAGAAAAAATATTTTTAATTTTTTTTAGGAAGGAAATCCAAAAAATGAACTAAAGAAAATATTTTGAATTTTCGTTTGATATCCTGAAAAAATGATTTCGAACCAAGAAATGAAAAAGATAAAAAAAAATATTTTTGGATTTCTGTTTTGATTACCCAAGGAAGAAAATTTAAAGATAAACAAAAGATAAAGTATTTTTTTCTTCTATGTACAATATCCTAAAGTTCTAGTGAAAATAAAAAGAAAACATTTTTTTTGTTTTTTTTTTATATATTTCCCAGTGGAGAACCTTAAGAGAAAATCTTTTTGGATTTTTGGAATTAATATCTTAAAGAGAACTTTTAAAGAGGTACTAAAAGAAACTTCTCTTCTTTTTTTTAGTCTTAATATACTAAAAGGAAGCATAAAAGCAATTTTTTATTAAGTTCTAGATATTAACTTCCTAAGGAAAACCACCTCAAATAAATTCTTCTTTTTTCCATTTCTAGAATTAGTATTTTAAAGAAAACTTCTAACGGAAATATAAAACGCAAAATCTCTCCTTTTTTTTTTTTTGGATTTTTGAGTTATAACACACTTTTTCAAATACAAAATAGAAAGTACAATAACAAAAAACTCGACATTACTGTATAAAACTAGAAGGTAAAAGAAGGCATAAAAAGAAAAACAGACTCAAAACATAAAAAATAAAAAAAATCTCTTTAAGCAACTCCTGAATGAGCGATCATGTCTGGCTGGTCTCAGGGTGTCTGTCATGCTCAAACCCTGGTAAGTAAATCCACACCTGTATGAGAAAATTAAGACCAAATAAAGTTAAAGACCTAGAACGCTATGTAAGACAATAACCCTTCCTGTTGGACACATGCAAGACGCGATTGTGACTATTTTTTCTAAAATTAACCTGTGTGGCTAAGAGTGGCTAAAAATGCAAGATTTGGCTAATACCCCTCGAAGCCAAGAACCTAAAACTTACTAGGAAAATCGGACCCTATGTAGGTTGCCTACGTATCACGTCAAAACGAGAATCAGGTATGCGTAGTTCGGGCAGATTGGATATGGGCGAAAAATATAGAAGAAAACAACTAATTTAAAGAAAATATATTTTTTGGTCTTTTTTTTAAAAAAATGATGGAACATGTAAACTCTTTTTGGATTTTCTTTTCCCTTTTTTTTTGATTTTTTGATTTTCAAAAAATGATGAAAAAATGCAAAATCTTTTTTTCGAATTTTTCATGTTTTTTTCTTAACAAAAATGTGACAGAAAACATAATCGGGCCCTACTTGCTTTATTTTTCACACTTTACCCTCTCTTTTTTTTTCTCTTTTTTTTTCTTTTTCATTTGCCCTCAGCTATTATTGGTCTGCCAAATGACCCTTTTACCCTTGATGAAATGCAACATATAGCACATAGGATGCATCAAGATGGTCTATTATTTTGGGTACACCTGTCTTAAATCGACCCAACCCCTGTGTTGAGTCCCTAAAGGCAAATGCACGTGACGCAAACAAACGTTCCTACTAGGGATCCGGCATGAGGTTATGTTTTCTAGGTTTAAATCTTGGGGTTGTGTTCTAGACCTGGCTTATACGAGCGGACAACTCGAGCCGAAGAGGGGGAAACGTACCGGGAGCACTGAAGTCTACCCGACGTTGTTGCTGGCCTAGCCCCATTCTTATTTGGTATAACTTCTACAGAAAAAGCGGGCCACACGAACGTGTGCACCATTTTCAGAAGACTCAGAGGGGTGGCATAAGAAGACAATTATATACAATTCAAACAATATTAAAGCGGTAAACAGATAGAATTTAGCATAAAAGGTTCACAGAATACAGTAATATTAATAATAAATGAAGCCAAGTAAAAATCATATTAATAAGCTCAAATTCTGAACCCTGAACCAGAAGTTCTGGGTTCTTATCCCCAATAGAGTCGCCAGAGCTGTCACACCTCCTTTTTCCTACCCCAGGAAGGGTATAAGGGAGTTTTTCCAATTTAAGTAACAATCGAAACGAGATTAATTATTTAAAATCAGAGTCGTCACTTAGGATAATTTATGGTGTCCCAAGTCACCGGTTTAAAATCCCGAATCGAGGAAATTGACTCTGTTTATGTATGTGAACACAGAAATCAGGGTAAGGAATTATGTTAACCAGGGAAAAGGTGTTAGACATTTTCGAGTTTCGTGGTTCTAGCACAGTCGCTTTGATCATATTTGGCTTAATCAAATTGTCTAATTACTCATTTTAGAACCTATGTTCATTTGCCTCTTTTACCTAAGGAATTATCTTGAAACAGGTCACATGCACGTGTACCCGTTTGTTTGGCGTGTCAAAAATTATGCCACGCGAACGTGTCCACAATTAATAATGCTTTATTATTATAAGAAAGTTTGGCTGAAGTTGCGCGAACGCATACTCTAGTTTTGTTTTTAGAATCGTAATTACATCACGCGAATGTGTACGTAATCACAATGGTATTTTAGACGTGCCTAAAAGCAAACTACGAACATCATTTTAAATATCTAAGTCACAAAATTAATACGAGGGCCATAGGGATTCAGTTATGAATGGCACACCTCGACCTAGAGAACTACATTTAATTTAGCATCCTATTAACAATAATTATATTATTAAGAAAGTTCGATCGAAGTTGCACGAACACATACTCCGAATTGATTTTTAGAATCGTAATCATGTCACACGAACGTGTACACAATCACAATTGTATTTTAAACGCGCCTAAAGGCTTTTCTAATAATGTTTATTATTTGTTCAACTCCTAAGTTTGAGATATTGTAAATGGATTAAAGCACGATGACACAACAGACCTTTACAATCACATGCCTTGATTTTGACTAGGTAAAAATAGCCATTATCATGTTAAAGGGGAAACCAACTCGACTGAACTTAACAATGGACATGAAATGCCTTTATATACCTAGTTCATTAAATTTGGTTAATAACAACCTAACCTATAGTGTCCAAGATCATTTACTAATTACACATTCCATGGTAGTAGAATCACAAACAAGATTTCTTCAAAATGAAAATAACTGAAGCATTGGTATTAAGCCTAGTGTTCAAAGAAGTCAATCGCTCCAATATTTTAACTTAGAACCAAACAACCATGAACCAAAATTTATATAAGTGACTCATATTTACTGGAAAAAAATCGGGAAAAACTATATTCTAGGTATTCAAAATACAGTGCAAATGAAACAAAGGATTCAAAGCAAGGAAAGCATCAAAGATGCTAAATAACGAGAGCAAACGAAGCATTCAATTTAAACAAACCAACTAGAACAAATATAACATTGCATTTGGGATATGTAGATGAAGAACAGACCTTTATTGCTGAATATTTAAGTTATGAGATTTGTTCGAATCAAAGGATCTCAGATCGGACAACTGGACGTTGATCGGAACCTCATCGGTGACCTCGATGCTCAAGGGAAAACTCAGACTAAATCAGAAAATAGACCCAACAAACTCCATGACAGTAGCTCCTAATTTGGAGTTGTTTCTCGGTTGATGGAAGTGAAGAGATCGGTTGTTGCTGTGTGCGTTCAAAAGTGAAGAAGCAGCAGCGACTCCAATGGTTTCCTGGGGCGTGGGTGGTCGTGAGTGAGTGTTTTCCGGCGAGATATGGTAAAGAGAAGGAGGAGCAGTGATGGGTGTTGATGGGTGTCTAGGGTTCTGGTTCATTGTTAATGGGAAGAAGCAGAAGCTGCAATGGCTATGGTGTTTGCCGACTCTCTGTCCAACGGCGATTGTGTGTATGTGTGTGTCGGTGGCTGAGGGTTGGCTGTTTTTGAATAAGAAGAGAACAGGTGGGTCATTTTTGTGTTGCGGCTGATTTCCAGCCCTTAGGTCCTAGCGGTTTTCTATGTTTTTCCATGAAGAAGAAGAAGAAAGCTAATGGGGTTTTCAGCATGTAAAAAAACGACACTCACTCTAGGGTCTTAGAGTCTAGGGTCTTGTTTGTTTTATAGGGTTTTTTTAGTTTAGGGGGGTATAGGCCTAGGAATTATGGGCTTGGAAATTTTGGGCTAGGTCCGAAAATTAAGCTTAAAAATGGGTTGTTTGAACCCAAATTTTATTCTTTCTCCGCGAACGAGACTAAAAGTATGACCTTATTTACCAATTAATAGTACTTCAGTAAAATAACTATTAAAATAAGACTAACCGATAAAACAAACCTATTTTTTGGTATTTTCAAATATCATATTGATATAAAAATAAGGTACTATTTTTTGTATTTTTTTAGTTTTACAAAAAGTAATAAACTAAAAGCAACTAGAAAAGAAGAAATATTTTTGTAATTTTTATTTTTTGATAAAATAAAGTAAAAGAGTCAAAATTAATGGAAATAGCGATATTAGGCCTAAACTAAACATTTACATGCTAAAATGTGAAAAATCTTGGGGAGGGTCAAAAATCACATGTCTCCACAAGTTTGTTTCTAAATACCCACCTGGTTCCTATGATGGTTCTGTTAGCAGGTCGAGGAACCATGTGCCATACATTATTCCTCTCAAATTGATGGAGCTCATCTTGCATAGCCGTAATCCAGTAAGCATCTTTTAATGCTTCTTTGATATTTTTGGGCTCAATTTGAGAGAGAAATGCTGAGAAGGCAAGTGAGCCTCTTGACTTTGATCTAGTTTGAATTCCTGAGTCAAGAGGGGTGATCACATTTTGAAGAGGATGTGAGCTTTTGTGCTTCCAGTTGAACAACTGAATCTCATTATGAGAGGATTCAGGTTCTCTTGGATATGATCCATGTGTCTTGTTCCTCACCTCAGCAACTGGAGTTCCATGTACAACATCTACAACTCTATTTTCTGCTTCAGTTATTGTGATTGAAGGACCAGGTTCCTCTATGTCAGCTGGAGATTCAATTGTGTCATTGTCATTTGATTCGTTGACCTGACTCATCATATCGGCCTTTCCATTTTCCATGTCAATGACTTTACCTAGGATATTTAATAACTCTCCATCTTGATCAGCCTTATGGTGTGCAGCTTTTCCAAGAGGGTGTTGTGCTTCGTCAAAGATCACATATATGATTTCCTCAAAACATTGAGTTCTTTTGTCGTATACCTTGTAGGCTTTGCTTTGTGATGAATATCCAAGAAATATTCCATTATCACTCATGGCATTAAATTTTCCCAAAGCCTCTTTACCATTGTTGAGGACAAAATATTTGCAACCAAATGTCCTCAACTGTGTTAGCTTAGGTTTTCTCTTATTTAGCTGTTCTTACGGGATTTTGTGTAGGAGGGACTTGATCATGAACCTATCCACTAAATAGCATGCACTGTTGACTGCCTCTGCCCTAAAACCTTTTGCAACACCACTATCAATCAACATTGTCCTAGCCAAGTCTTCAAGAGTCCTATTTTTCCTCTCCACGACACCATTTTGCTGAGTTGTTCTTGGAGATGAAAAATTGTGACTTATACCATTTTCAGGACAAAACTCGTCGAACTTTGCATTATCAAATTCTGTACCATGATCAAATCTTATACTCACAACATTATGGCTCATCTTCACTTGGATCTTCTTGACAAAAACAGCTAACACTAAAAAGATATCATCTTTGGTTTTGAAGAACAGGGTCCATGTGAACCTGGAGTAGTCATCCACAATTAAGAAAATGTACTTCTTTCCTCCTGTACTTGGCCCCCTCATATGTCCACATAGATCCATATGGAGGAGATCAAGTGTCCTTGAGGTGCTTACTTCTTTTTTGGGTTTGAGGGAGGACCTGATCTGCTTTCCTTTTGCACATGCATCACACACCTTGTGATCTTTGAAACTTGACTTAGGCAATCCACAAACCAGTTCCTTCTTGACCAACTTGTTTAGCAATGTAAAACTTGCATGGCCCAACCTTCTGTGCCATAGTTCATCATCATCATCCACAACACTCAGACACATGAGATCCCCATTATGTAGTGACTCAAAATCAGTGACATAAATGTTTTTGTATCTTTTTTCCATCCAGATCACATCACCAGTCACAAGGTTTGTGACTGTGCAGATTTTTGAGACAAATTCCACTTTGTTGCCTTTGTCACAAATTTGATAGACACTCATCAAGTTGTACTTCAAGTCATTCATGTAATATACATTTTCGATTGAGTGAGTGAGAGACTTCCCAATTCTTCCTAATCTAAGAATGTATCCCGTTTTGCCATTGCAAAAGGGTACACTCCCTCCTTGCAGGGTTTTGAGTGAAAGGAAATCATTAGTGCTTCCAGTCATATACGTCGAGCAACCACTATCCATATACCATCTTTGACTGCTTCCTTTCACTACTCCCTGCACAAGAGAACCAAGGATTAGACTTAGGAACCCAAACAAGTTTGGGTCACTTGTAATGAGGAAAAGGGTGAATCAAAGTTTTTTTCCAAGCAGGCAATACACGTTTGTTACATGAGGGACCAAGTTTTTAAGCAATAGTTACTTTTTCAATAAAAACTTTGTTTTTCTGCTGGGACTAGAATCTGGCTTTACATGTTTCCTTGAAATCTCCAGTGTTACCATAGTGAGTGTAGAGCCAGTAATCAGGAACAATAACGTACTTGCTATGTGGGTTGTATGAGGTTTTTTCTTTCTGGAACCCGATTCCCTGCCTATTCCTTCCATTGTTCATATATATAGCAGTGATTGCATCAGAGGACCAGGTCCACTTAAGAGATTTTTCTAGGTCACTCTTCACTCTACCTAAATCTTCCTGAAGTTGTTTGTTTCTTTCAAGTTCAGCACACATACTAGATTTCACCGATTTTAGCTCATTTTCAAGCTTAAGGTGTGCCTCACTTGCAACTTCCTTTCCCTTTTGGGTGTTCACCGGCCTACATTCCCTTCTTAGTTCCTCAATTGTTTCCGTTAGGTATACAACTACAACCAATAGGTCATCTCTCTCATGTTCTATGTTTGCAACTTTCTCATTTAAGATATCTTTTATCCCTTTTAAACTCTCAATGGTCTCTTTTAGATCGACCACAACCACCACTAGATCATATCTCTCATGTTCTATTTATCCTAGTTCCACAGTTAGCACATTTTTATCATTAATAAGACTGTGATAAGAATCAATTAAAATATAAGCCAATGATATAAGATTCTTTTGAGAATAGGACTTCAAATTTCTTTGAATATCCAGAAAGTTTACCTCATCATTATCGTCATTTTCCTCATGATCATCTGATTTTGCCATTAAAGCAAATATGGAATCATATTCAGTTGCTTCACTTTCTGCTGCCATCATAGAGTTGTTACCTTGAACATCATCATCTCCAGATTCGCTGGAGGAGTCTCCCCATGTAGCAAGAGCTTGTTTCACAACATTGTCAGCATCATCTTTTCTCTTGAATATTTTGTTAGGAACCTGGTCCTTTTTCCCTCCTTTATCTATGTTGTGCTTGTACTAGTCCTGCTTATGAAAAGGGCAATCCTTGATGACGTGTCCTGGATTCCCGCATTTATGACATAGGTCATACCCTCTTTTCTTGCTTGAACTGCTCCTCTTTGGGATACCTCCATTTCTGCAAACCATTTTCTGACATCTTTTTGTCAGATAGGCCATATCAGCATCCTCACCACTTGATCATTGTTGTCTGTCTTGAGGACCAGGTTCTTCTCCCTTTTGGGATCTCTTTTTCAAATTACCAATGAGTTCATCAATGGTTAGCTTCTGCAAATCCTTTGCCTATGTGATGGTGTTTACCTTTCTTTCCTAGGAACCATGTAGTACACTAAGTATTTTCCTGACAAGTTTGTTCCTGGGAATGATTTCTCCCAGTGAGTGAAGCTTATTGATTATATAGGTGAAACGAGTGTGCATGTCCTAAATGGACTCGCCGTTCTTCATTCTAAAGAGCTCATACTCAGTTGTTAGCATGTCGCTCTTTGACTGCTTGACTTGAGTTATCCCTTCATATGATATTTGAAGAGCTTCCCAAATCTCCTTAGCACTCTGACAACCTAAGATGCGGTTGTATTCATTTGGTCCGATGCCACAGACAAGAATCTTCTTTGCCTTGAAATTCTTCTCAATGGCCTTTCTATCAGCATCATTATACTATTTTCTTATTTTTGGGATTGTAGTTGTTCCCTCACCAATAGTTTTCATAGGAACAAAAAGGTTCATCACAGATTATATCCCATAACTCTGAGTCCTCAGCCATGATAAAGTCATGCATTCTTGTTTTCCACCAACTATAGTATTGGTCGTTGAATCTTGGTGGTCTGTACGTAAATTGTCCTTTCTCAAAGTTTGGTGGAGCAGCCATGATGAAGATCCTGTCTAGGTATTAACCTTATAAAAAGAACCTGATATGATACCAATTGATAGAAACTAAGGGTCCACCAAACTATATAGAGAACTAGATTCTCTATAAATTCCCACATAACGCATACACACTGCAGTAAGTAAATGACATAATAGAATTTTACGTGAAAATTCCCAGCTCACGGGATTAAAAATCACGACCAACCCTTGTTTGGTTTCAACTTCACTACTGAACAAACATTAGATTACGAATTATTGTAACCTAGGAATTAACCTCTTAATCACTCACTAACTTGTAAAAACTCTATTACAAGCCCCTTTGTAATAACTCTATTACAAAGCTTACAACTCGATTAACTCTAGCCAAGACACAAACACAAGGTTTATGATTTTACAAGATTTCCTACACAGTGCTTCTAACTAAGCTATGTAGGAAATACAAGTAAAGTGCTTTAATCAAAGATGTAACACAAATAAGGACATGCAATGATTCAATACAGGAAACTGATCCTTTGTTATGTTAATCTTTGATCTTGATGCCCTTGAAAATTATTTGCAAGATTTACACAGACTTGAGAGAATGCTTTATGGATTCTTGAATGTGCAAGTGTTTTGTTTTACCTTTGCTTGATGTTAATAATTCATTTGTGACATCACTTGAATGATGCAAGCATGTTAGGTTAAGGGCATTCCCTATAAAGTTGATTGTTGCACTGTTTTTGCACTGTTGCGTGTGCAGGCACCAACTTTATAGTTGTAGGGAGTTGCCTTGTACAGTCACCAAGAGAACTGGTGACCATTTGTTCCCTCTGTTGTTCCTTTAACTCTGAAGAGTTGAACCACGTCCCCCACTTGAAACTTGTTGTTCTTTAAGTACTTGAGGATGTGTAATGATAATTGGCTTGATGTATGCATATTTTGATGTATATTGCCTCACATTTTGCTCATGTCTTGTAGATTTGAGATGTATAATAAGATGATTTGTGCCAATTTGTGGTATTTCTATGTGTAGGAATCATTCGAATGCAATTTGGGACGAAATGGCGCGAATTGGAGCAAAATTGGGAAAAGAAGGCGAAAGTGAAATTTGAGGGCCACAGGCAGCGTGGGGTGCTGCCTGTGGCGCACTTTACATAAGCTTGAGAAGTTGAGCGTACGCTCGAAGTGTGAAGTTGTCCTCTTTCGACTAGGACTCGATTATTTCGACCCCAAGACGCCCCCAACTCATATAAAAACAACCAAAACCTATTTTGAAGGGGGTGACATGACTTTGAGAGAGGAACAAAGGTACGAAACACTTGGGAGCACAAATTTGATCAATTATTCCATTCTTCTCCTAGTATTCATTGAGTTTATGTTTGAAAAAATTATTTTTGATGATTGTATGAACATGAGTGGCTAAGAACCCTATTGTTCTGGGTCATGGGTGCTACATGAATGTTAATGTTTGAAGTTTAAATTGACGAATTTGATTTTATCATATTGAGTTATTTATTTAATTCTGTTTTTAATTATTTTGCTGAGTAGTTAATAGTGAAATACTATCTATGAATCTAGAGCTGAACTCGAAAGTGAAAATTCTAGATTGGATATAGAACTAAATAGAGCATGTTATTGAACCCAGGCATCGGGGAACGAATTCACCATTAGGATAGAAATATATCTAATTGCCTTGCTTGGTTGAAATATAGGAGGTGTAAATACATTCTTGTTAATCTTAATTCCATAGACATGTAGGCATTAAGTTAGCTTGAATAGGCGAGTAAGAACTCGACAGATTCTTATGAGTAATATTAACCCTATCAATCAACAATCCAGATAGATCAATTAGTCATTTTAAGCCAAGAACGAAACACAATTGTTAGCAAACACGTGACCCTGGAATATCCTCTCCTATTGATTGTTATCCAAAATTGCTTAAGTATTGTGGTTGATTTCTAGTTATTTTGTTGCTTGATAGTTTTACGTAGTAAATTAGTCACTTATATATTTTGTGGGAAATCCCTTGAATCGATAAGTGGTTTAAGTTTGAATCAGTCAAAAGTTAATCATAAATCTTCGTGGGAACGATACTCTACTCACTACTCTATTACTTGACGACCAAGTATACTTGCGTAAGTATTTTTGGTTGCAACAAGTTTTTGGTGTTGTTGCCAGGGACTTAGAAATTAGCTACTTGACTGAGTTAAGCTTTTATGAGTTATTTGTTCAAGTTTTAATATTTAGTTTTCCTTGTTTGTGTTAATGCAAGCTTTTCTCTTGAATGCGGAGGAGTAGAAGCGCAAATAACCTCCTTCCTCTTGATCCTGAAATTGAACGAACACTTCACAAAGTGAGAAAGGAAGTCAAAGCTAGAACTAGAATAGAAAGAGAGTTGGACATCATAGTTCAACCATAGCCAATAGAGATGGCCGATAATGTAGAGCGTGCGGCGATAGAAGCCGCAAGGCCCAATCTTGCTAATATGACTCAGGCTATTGTGAAGCCTGATATCACAAGGCATTTTGAACTCAAACAGTACATGGTACAACTAATTCAGTACATAGGGCAATATGTGGGTCTATCTCATGAAGGCCTGCAGAGGCACATCCAGAATTTCCTGGAAATTACGGACACATACAATTATCCGAACGTTTCCAAGGACTATGTCAGGCTGACACTATTTCCCTTTTCACTGCCGGGAGAAGCTAAGGAATGGTTGCAAAAGGATCCCCGCGAACTCAATCCACACTTGGGATGATCTAGCAAGGAAATTCTTAATCAAATTTTTCCTCACTAAGAAGACAAAGTCGCTGAGGAGTCAGATTCTTGGGTTCCAACAACGGGGTGGAGAGACACTTCATCAAGCTTGGGAAAGATTCAAGAAACTACTCAGAGACTGCCCGCATCATTATCAGACTGATGAGGTGTTGGGTCACAGTTTTGTTGATGGGCTAGAGGAGGCATCAAAGATGAATCTTGATTCGGCTTGTGGGGGTAGTTGCATGGCGAGGTCGTAGATTGAAATCCAACTCTTGCTAAATAACTTCACTGCTAATGATCATAATTGGCATGGAGATGGGGACTCATGAAGAGCAATTAAACAGAAGGCAGCCAGAGTGATTGAGCTTGATGACTTCTCAACCATGAGAGCCAATATAGCAAAATTGGCAAATCAGATGAATAGAATGACAATGCAACAAACACAATAGATGCAACATGTAAAACAAATGTCTATTTGCTACGAACTATGTGGTGACAGTTATACGAGTGACATGTGCCCCATGAATCCTGAATCTATATACTATATGGGGCAACAGAGTAGAGGACCGATGAATCATCACGCCCAATATGGGAATACTAACAATCCAAATTGGAAGAATCATCCTAACTTCTCATGGGGTGGAAACCAGCCAACTCAGAATCATTATAGGCCCCAAGGAAATTTCAATCAACCTTAGAAGCCACCCTAACAAATAGAAGAGAGTACGAATGACTTGTTGAAGAAGTTGTTTCTTGGAAATCAACAGCTCAAGACTGATTTCAGAAAACTTGAGAGGCAAATGGGGCAGTTAGCAACAAATCAAAATACTAGACCTGCAGGCACTCTTCCCAGTGATATAGAGAAGAACCCCCAAGTTAATGCAGTTACACTCAGAAATGGGAGGGAACTAGAGGAAGTGCCAAAGAAGAGAAATGACAAGCTTATACCTGAGGAGGAGTTGATTTCTAAAGCAACACACGAGTTAAATAAAAATGAAGCAAGTTCAGAACCAGTAGAGGCTGCAATGCCACCACCACCTTTCCCCAAGAGATTGTAGAAAAAGAATGATGATCATATGTTCAACAAATTTCTCTCTATGTTGAGCCAGGTTCAATTGAATATTCCATTGGTGGATGTACTTCATGAAATTCCAAAGTATGCTAAGTACATTAAAGATATAGTGGCTCACAAGAGGAGATTGACTGAATTCGAGGCAGTTGCACTTACTGACGAGTGCAGTTTAAGGGTCTAAAACAAGCTTCCTCGAAAGCTTAAGGATCCTGGCAGCTTCACCATTCTTGTGCAAATTGTTAATATTGATTTGGGTCGTCCTCTTTGTGATTTGGGGGCGAGCATAAATCTGATGCCCTTGTCCTTGTTCAAGAAATTTGGCCTGGGAGCTCCAAGACTAACCACTGTGATGTTGCAGCTAGCTGATAGGTCTATAGCATACCCTAAGGGAGTGATTGAAGATGTGTTGCTACAAATTAGGAAATTTATCTTCCTTGCAGACTTCATTATCCTTGATTATGAGGCTGATAAACTGGTTTCAATCATATTGGGACGACCTTTCTTGGCTACTGGTGATGTAATTATTAAAGTGAGAGAAATGATTATGAGGGTGGATAATGAGGAAACATTCTTTAATGTCTACAAGGCAATCCAACTTCCCCGCCACTATGAGGAGCTCTCTATGATATCTGTTGTGGAGGTGGATGATTAACTTCTTGACACGAGTGTATATCTAGACGATTCTCTAGAGAAAGTACTCATGTTGTTTGATAGCTTGGTGATTGATGATGAGGTTGAGGAGATGATGCATATCTTTGATGCATCATGTGCTTACATGCAGGGAATACACCACTTTAAGCCCCTAAATAAGCCAGGTGGGCCTCCTCCAAAGCCATCGATTGAAGAAGATCCAAAATTGGAGCTTAAACCCCTGCCTCCTCACCTTCAATATGCTTATTTGTGTGGTTCTGACACTTTACCTATTATTGTTTCTTCTGACTAGTCTAAACTGCAAGAAGAAAAGATGTTGAGAGTGCTACGTGAGCACAAGCGAGCAATTGGGTGGACAATGTCTGACATTAGAGGCCTTAGTCCAGCTTTCTACATGCATAAAATCCTCATGGAGGACGTACACAAGCCAAGTATAGAGCAACAACGCCGCCTAAATCCAATTATGAAAGAGGTGGTAAGAAAAAAAGTAATTAGGTGGCTTGATGTAAGTATTGTATTACCAATCTCTGATAGCAAATGGGTAAGCTCCGTTCAATGTCTGCCTAAGAAAGGGGGGGTGACTGTAGTGGTTAATGAAAATAATGACTTAATTCTTACAAGAACTGTCACTGGGTGGAGAATTTGCATAGATTATAGAAAATTGAACAATGCCACCCTAAAGGACCAACTTTACTCCCTTTTATTGACCAAATGCTTGATATATTAGCTTGTCAGGAATACTACTATTTTCTAGATGGATATTTGGGGTATAATCAGATTGCTATAGCCCCAGAGGACTAAGAGAAAACTACATTTACGTGTCCCTATGGCACATATGCGTTCAAGAGAATGCCCTTTGGTCTCTGTAATGCACTTGGACTTTTCAAAGGTGTATGATGGCTATTTTTACTGACATGGTTGAAATATTTGTAGAAGTGTTTATCGATGATGAGTTTGGGTGCTCTTTTGATAATTGTTTAATGAACATTGATAAAGTGCTTGCTAGGTGTGAAGAGATAAACTTGTTACTAAACTGGGAAAAGTTCCATTTTATGGTACGTGAAGGTATAGTCTTGGGGCACAAGGTGTCCAAAAATGATTTGCAGGTGGACAAAGCAAAGGTGGAAGCAATTGAAAATTGCTCCCACCGACATTTGTCAAAGACATTCGCAGTTTCTTGGGCCATGTAGGTTTTTATCATCATTTCATTAAAGATTTTTCAAAAATTCTTCTCCTTTATGAAGGCTTCTTGAGAAAGATATCCCCTTCAATTTTGATGATGCTTATCTGAAAGCATTTGAGGAGCTGAAGAGAAAGTTGGTGACTGCACCAATTATCATTTCTATGGATTGGGCGCAGCCTTTTGAGTTGATGTGCGATGCGACTGACATAGCAATCAGAGCTTTTTTTTGGGCAAAGGAGAAATAAAATCTTTCACTCCATTTATTATGCGAGCAAAACTCTAAATCCAGCACAGATGAATTACATTGTTACCGAAAAAGAGTTGCTTGCAGTGGTGTGGGCGTTTGACAAGTTCAGATCCTACCTAGTGGGAACCAAAGTCATCATCTATAGAGATCATTTAGCTATCAGATACTTGTTTAAAAATAAAGACGCCAAATCGAGGTTGATTCGTTGGGTCCTCCTCTTGCAAGAATTTGACTTAGAAATTCGAGATCGAAAAGGGTTAGAGAATCAAGTGGCTGATCCCTTGTCCAGATTAGAAAATCGGAGCCATGTAGATGAAGGAGGGTCAATCAAAGAAACATTTCCTGATGAGCAGTTATTAGCAATCACCTCAAGTGAATCCCTATGGTATGCAAAGTATGTGAATTTTATTGCAAACGGGGTGACACCACCAAAATTGACACCCGATAATAGAAGAAGGTTCTTACATGATGTGAGGCTTTACATGTGGGATGAGGCATTCCTATATAGGCAGTGCGCAGATAAGTTGGTACGAAGGTGTGTCCCTGAGGAAGAGGTGAATTCAATACTGCATGACTATGATGATTCTCCATATGGAGGTTATCACGGTGGGATAGAACCACCCAAAAAGTGCTACAATCAGGTTTTTATTTGCCAAAATTGTTTGAGGATGCACATGCCTTTGTTAAAAAGTGTAACAGGTTCCAAAGAACTGGAACAATCACGAAGAAGCACGAGATGCCTTTGCAAAACATTCTGGTAGTAGAGCTTTTTGATATTTTGGGGATTGATTTTATGGGACCGTTCCCATACTCTAATAGTAACAGGTACATCTTGGTAGCGGCCGACTATGTTTCTAAGTGGGCGAAGGCCATTGCTCTTCCTACTAATGATGCAAAGGGAGTGGTAAACTTTGTAAAGAAGCACATCTTCACACGCTTTGGGACTCCAAGATTATTGCAAGTGACGGAGGAACTCACCTCTGTAACAAATTGTTGAATAATGTCATTGCAAAGTATGGAGTTAAGCACAAGGTTTCCACTTCCTATCACCCCTAAACGAGTGGTTAAGTGGAAGTTTCAAATAGAGAGGTAAAGTAGATTCTGGAGAAAACAATAAGTGAAAATAGAAAGGACTGGGTCGGGTAGCTGGATGACGCATTATGGGCATATCGAACTGCATACAAGACTCCCATAGGTACTTCTCCATAAAAGTTATGGGAAGGCATGCCACTTGCCCGTCGAGCTTGAACACAAAACCTATTGGGCGATCAAAAAAGCTAAATATGGATATGTAATTAGTTGGTGAGAAAAGGTTGCTGCAACTCAACGAGCATGATGAGTTTTTATTGCACGCATATGAAAATGCAAAATTATATAAAGAAAAGATAAAGAGGTGGCATGACAAGCACATCCAACATTGAGAGTTTAAGCCAGGTCAAGAAGTTCTCTTGTTCAATTCGAGGTTGAAACTTTTCCCCGGAAAACGTAAGTCTCGTTGGGCATGTCCTTTCGTTGTGGTAAGTGTGAGGCCTCATGGAGCTGGGGAACTGTGTAATCCGAGCTCAAGTGGTACCTTCTTGGTAAATGGCTAGAGAATAAAACATTATTGGGGTAGTGATAATGCACTTCACAAGACCTCGGTGTACTTGGCCGATGCTTAAAAACGTGTTGAGTCGTGTTACGACGTTAAATCAGGCGCTCATTGAGTTCTTGGGTAGTCGAATTTTATCAACAACAAAAAATTGAAAAACGAGCGCCAGGGATAGCACCCCACGCTGCTTGGGCGCACATTCCAGTATGCAAAAAATTCCCAGTGCCATCCCTAGCGTGGGGCGCTAGGCTGATGGGTCAACAGATAAGTAATTTTGTTTTTATTTTTTATTCTTATTTTTTTAAACACACTCCTCACCCATAAAACTCGACCCAACTACCCATATATTCTCACACAATGACCCATATCCAATTAACCAAAACCATTCCCACCTAAATTAAAATAACAAACACCCAAAACCCTTCTCTCTTTCACCGTACGCCCAAAACCTCTCTCTCTCTCTCTCACACCACCGCTCTCTCCCCTTCCATCTCATATTCTTCAACTTTTCTTGCTCACTTTCATCTTAAAACTCAAAGGTATGTTCTTCTTGTTCTCTCTTCTCTTGTATTTTGGATTTTTAGTGTAATATTAGCTCTCCTTATCCAACAATCCCCAATCCCCTAGGTCTCTTAAACATACTTTAATGTTATTGTGGGTGGCTGTATTGTACACGAAATTTGGTGCAAAGTTTGGTTGTGAATTTGTGTTTGAAGTAGTAAACTATAATTTCCTCTAATTCATGTAAATTTGGAAGGTCCACCTTGTTCCACCATTGTGGAAACAAAAGAAGCAAAGTTGATGCCCACAAGGTATTTGCTAAAATACCCAAGAGAATAAATTGAACATCGATGAAGTCTGAGTAGCCGAGTGTAGTGTATATGAGGTTGGGCGAAGTGTAGGATATTTGGGGGCATTGTATTTTGTTGAGAACTCTTGTAAGTCGTAGTTAGTGTACTAATTAGTGTAGTAATGTAAAATTTAGCTTTTCTATGTGTTTACCTTGAAAATGGTAATTACAATTAGATTTGATTTTGTGGTTCTAAAAATATGTGATATATTTTTATGCTGGTTGTTAGGCAATAGATGCTAAGTGAAGGATTAGAGAATAAGATAATAGCTTGTAGACAGTGTAATAATCAAACCGAATGGTTGGAAATCGGGACCTCGAGCTTGCGTATATGAGGCCTCGAGCTTGCGTATACGGGGCCTCGAGGTCGAGTCAGATGCCCGGCTAAGGGCACTCGATGGAGGATTAATATTTATGACAAATTTCATGGCGGCTCTTTATGACCAATAATGAGCAATAAATAAAGAACAATTAATGAAATGTAACAAATATGAGCAAAACAATAAATGTAAGCAATAGGATCAAACAGAGAGTGTGTTTGAGTTAGAGACCAGAGAATGTTTTTGTATTGGATGTAGTGTGTAATAATATATTGTGTCTTACAAAATGTCAAGGATCCCCTTTATACATGAGGGGAAATCCCAACATAGTACAAATGCATTTATTATAAAGATATGGGGTTGGTACAGCCATTTAAAGCCATGATATGGGTTTGAGCTAGCCTAATAAGCTTTGTCAGCTCTAGTCTCGTGCCTTGGAACTTCACATCGATCCACCATGGCTGCTGGTTTGTGCAACCCCAAAGTCGATCATTAAGAACCCTCGGGGTTGAAACCCCGAGATGAGCTTCGAGCCTTGTGGGGGCGATCTTCACTAGGCGCCTTAATGATCATAAGATCGAACCACTGATTTTTACCGTATACAGATAGTCCCCGCATTTCTTAGAGTGAAACGATAAGAAATGACTTTAATATCTATCTCCTCAAGCTTACCACGATAATGTCATGTTTATGATGTAAGCCTTTGCGATAACTGAAACGTCCCATCGGTTCATCTTTCTAGAACCATTCAATGTACCGCCTGTTTATATTCTCCAAAGCGATAATATCGATGCCGGTCCGTTTCCCAAAACACATTGATTGCACTTGTCGGTACATTTTTCAAAGACATTGATTGCGTCGTCGGTTACGCTGCCACCCTTTTTATAAATGAAAGATTTCATGAACCAAAAACTTCATTCAAACGTTCTTCAACAGCCTTTTACTCCTTTCTTCTCTTCGTCCTCATCCAACGCTATTTTTCATGTTTGAAGCCCATGGCCATATGGTCACACGGCAGTGTTCTCATCAGTTATGCCATGGCCCTTTTCCCAGAGCATTCCCCTACTGAGTGGGATTGTACTGGTTTTTTGTTGTTGTTGTTGTTGGCCTGAAATAATGAGAGAGAAATCTCTAATTATCTTCGCAATAAAGGATATGTGGACTATGAACTTTTACTCATCTCTCTTAACTACCTGGTGTGGCACTTCACTCCTTTTGCTTTCCATGGAATGAGGTGGTGCCATATACTAACTATTGCATCCCGCACCGGTGCAATGTCTCAAGAAGTGGCTTCACAATAGTGGCACTGGCGATACCCATACTCACCAAATTTTTCACCCAGCCACATTATCATCTTTTTCTTCTTCTTCTTCATCGTTTTCTACTTCTTCCTCATCCTTGAAGCCACCATTTGGAAGGTCGAGATGAGACCCCGAAGAAATGATTTGTGAAGGCATTGCTCCCGAGGATGTACCCCCGAGAGTAGATTAGACTTTTAGCTGTTACTTTTGCTTCTTTGTTTCTGTGTAAGGACCCTTCGTGGGCTTTTGTAATCATGTGTAAGGTCCCTTCATGGGCTTTTTGTAATCATCGTTTATTAATACAAAGAAGTTTCTTCAATTTGTCTCTGATTTATGATGGATTTTCCTTTATTTGTGTTTGTGAAGAATCTGAGTGCATGACTCTACCGATCTATCCGAATACTGAGCCCGGGTGTAGGTATTTCCCCGTTTCTTGATTGGTTAATACGATATCACGTGGAGCCCTTTGTCGTTCCTCGGACTAGCCCGGATTGAATTGTTACAAGCTTAGGCCGCCGGAACCCCCGAGTGAGAATAGAGCTTCGATTTTTTAGAACGAAACTTAGCCTTTCAGACTCCGTTGTTAGTCCTCTAGGGGGGAACTTGCTCGGACGCCTGAGAATAAAGATAGCCCTTAGGCTTTCGAAAGCAGTCCCTGAGTGAGAGTTCGCTCAAGCTCGGGCGAGCTGAAAACTTGTTTTGAACTTAGAGTAAAGATAGCCTTATAGAGTTATAGATAGATCCCAAATGAGGGTACGCCTGGATTTGGATAGCCCCTGGATTAAAGTAACCGAGAGGACGTTTAACTCAACCCGAAGGTGAGAAATAGCCCTAAGGCTTTATTAGTAATTTTTGAGTGAAAATTGGCTCGGGCTCAAGTATCTTGAGGGCTGTAGGATCGGGTAAATAACCTGTATTTGTAATAGCAGAAATCCTCGAGGTAGGGTACCACCTCGAGGTCAGGCCCATATTAGTAGATTTTTAGAGCTTATCTTCTTTTTGACAGAGGTCCTCAAGATCGGGTACCATCTCGAGGCTTGGAATGATATCAACATCTCCTTAGAGCCTATATTCTTCTTGATAGAGGTCCTCGAGATCGGGTACCATCTTGAGGTTTGTAATGATACCAATGGCTCCTTAGAGCCTATCTTCTTTTTAATGGAGGTCCTCGAGATCGGGTATCATCTCGAGGTTTGTAATGATACCAATGGCTCCTTAGAGCCTATCTTCTTTTTGACAAAGTTCCTCGAGATCGGGTACCATCTCAAGGCTTGTAATGATATCAATGGCTTCTTATAGCCTATCTTCTTTTTGACAGAGGTCCTCGAGATCGGGTACCATCTCGAGGCTTGTCGATGTAGGGGTTTTTGATCCCTAAAATGTCATACGGCAGCGTTAATTGTATGACATGGTTATGAAATGACCGAGGCAATCCTATTGGTATATCTTCCCAAAGTGATAATGGCTTAGTCAGTATTTTTAATTGGCCTTTGAGGCAGGCGGACAATCGCCACTTTCTCTGTATATAGGTTTGTCTTCCCTCCTTTGAGGATTCTGCTATTCTGAGTAGCTATCCTCCTTAATAGAGTCCTTCTTTCTTGCTTTAGGTTCTTTACCATTTCAACTTTGAACCCTTGCTCAAATTCCCTCTCCAATTTCCTAGTTTTACCACAGTTATGGTTGCTATGCCAGGGTCCGCTCGGGAAGGAGAAGGGTTTTGCCTCTGGTTCCAGCCAAGTTGGTGGTACACTGCTGGTGCCAGGCAAGCCAACCTCGAGACATTTTATTTCGAGGGGGGAATTTCCATCAGAACCCCCCCCCCCCCAATGTTCAGGGTCATTGGGAGTATGCCTCGAAGTTTATTTCTTTAATAGGAGATGGGCACCTTGAGTCAGTGAGTAAAGATTGTGCATGGGGGAAAAAGGTAGAACTACGGGTACCTCCCTGGAAGAGAGCATCATGTATCATGTCTAAGGGTTTTTGAACGTATACACGTACCCTTTTACGCTAGGCCCCCTTGATAGGGTCGTGCTTGACTTCTGTCAAAAGTATCAGGTTACATTGGCACAGGTTCACCCGTCATTTTAGAGGATAGTATTGATGATGAGGTTCTTTGTGGAGGAAGCAACGCTTGAATTCACCCTTAGTCATTTCATCATGTTGTACTGGCCTTTTCACCACCAAGGCCTGCTAACCTTACGATGTCGATCTACTACGCCCTTTGTTGTCGATGAAGAAGAAGATGGGGATCTGGGATGGATGAGCCGATTCGTCCAAGTATGGACTGTTGATATTATCCTCGTGGAGTTTCTGCCATTCCCTGAGGAACGGAATTTTACATGTACATGGTACACTTATGCCTTTGTTGTTTTTCTTATGGTGGAGGCGTGTTCCGTAAATGTGACTTTGTTTCCCTTTCTGCAGCAATTCCATGGATGTCATACGAGGTCCCCGGCCTGAAGGATTGGGCTTGGAAGTTGGAGACCCACTCGACTTACAATGAACGTAAGTGGCGAGCCTTGTCTAAGGGTAGATGGGAGTCAAAGCACCATGGTATGTGCTAAGTGATTTGCTCCTTTTTTGAAAGGCACTTTCTTTTTATGCGTACTAACTTCGTCATCGAAGGTTCGTCGAGGAACGAGGGTTCTCTACCTCCAACTTCTTCTCCTGTCGAAGGTACTTCGAGGGATGTTCGAAGATAGGGGCCGCATATATCGAGCGACCGTATTACAACCGAGAGTGGTTCTACTGGGGTTGATGGAGCCAGACTAGTAGATGTGCGCTCGACTTTTGAGGAAGCTCAGCGGCTCTACTATGTGGTGAGTTTTGGCTGATCGTATTGGTTTTATAGTTTTTGCAATTTTTACTCTCTTATCGAGTTTCTCCTTCATAGGCTTTTAACAAGCTCAAGCCTGAGTTGCTTCATCGTGAGACCACGCTGTGAAAAGCTGTGGATGGGGAAAATCCCTCAGGCTTCTTTGTGAAGAAAGGGAAGACGAGTTGGCATACTTGTGGTATGAGGTAAGTCGAAGTCTGAACTACGAAAGCTACCTCGAGGAGGAGGTAATTTTTGGTTCAAGGGAGTGCATGTTTCTTCTTCTATCTTCTAAGGCTAATGTTTCATTTACATCAGTTGCAGAAAAAGACGGAGGATCTGGAATGCCTTTGGAGCGATGTTGGTCAAGCCAAGTGTGAGCATGATGAGCTAAAGATTCGGGTGGACACCCAGTTTGCGACTAAAAAGGATACTTTGACCAAGGCTTCCTCCCTTGAAGTACAACTTCGCAATGCTCATGAGAACAACTTGGGCCGAACGGACATGATTACAAGGCTCGAGTTTGAGCTTCTGAAGATGAAGGCAGAAGTTGTGGATGCCCGGGCTGAAGCCGAAGCGATCTGAACTAAGGCTAATAAGAAAATGGTCGTCTATTTGAAGGACGCTGTCGACGCTTGTGCTGAGCTTTGGGGGCTCTCGACCAAGAGAGTAGGAGCAAAGAGCTTGTTAGGTGTAAATCTCGGAGGGAAACCCTCGAGGAGGTCCATGTCAGGGGTTTCGATCTCTCGAAAGAGATAAATCAGGCGAAGGCGGACGAATATGACGCTAAGTTGCTTCTATTCGATGTTGAAGATAGCGAGAATGATGGGCCATAGTCCCTCGAGGGGGATGTAGATTAGGCCTTTCTTTTCTAATTTTGTGTATAGTGCTTTTAAAGAACATGGAGCTTTGTATTTTTTCATATATACGTATATAAAAGGAAGCCTTGCGGTTTCATTTTTTATGCACTTCCCTTTGCTTCGATGTTTGTCAGCTATTAGCCAGACGAACTGGTCTTTGAGTTAAAAGAACCCTTAGGTTTATAGTACGACCCTAAGGCTCATTGGGCTGGCCTATAGGCTCTTATGCGTTTGGTCGGTATGACCTGTTAGCATAAGTCGGTGTTTAAGTTCTTAAGCTTTTTCTCTTAGGCATATTCAATTAACTGTTTCGGGTTCAGTCTCTGAGCCGGGTTTCGACTCGAGCTCATTGATCCATAAGTTTTGGAATTTAAAGCTGGCCCTTAGGCTCTTACGCATTGGGTCGGTACGACCCTTCATATGGGCTAGCGATAGTGGCTCTTACGCATTGGGTCAGTATGACCCTTTATATGTGCTGGCGATAGTGGCTCTTACGCATTGGGTCGGTATTACCCTTTATATGGGCTGGCAACAGTGGCTCTTACGCATTGGGTCGGTACGACCCTTTATATGGGCTTTATTTTTCATCGTTAAGGACTTTTGAAATTATGTTTGCCTGACTTTTCGATGGTTCGAAAAAAAAAAACCTCAATTGTGAGTCGCTATGTGGCGATGAACGAGCACCTCGGGAGGTTTTGCTCGGTGGATGAGTGTTTCGAAGCCTATGGTTTGGAGTTGACATGGTCGAAGCTCTTTTTCCTATATTGAGGGTAGCCTATTTAACCTGTTCTTTTTGAAGTAATTGAAGGCCTGTGATTTTATATTTACGGTCGGGCATCCTCGAGTCGTGTTAGTTTGGCTGGTATAGCCTTGTGACCGTAGTCATTATGTTTGGCTGGAGCTTTTAAGTCCCCGAGTGAACTAGTTTCGGCGTCTATATCGAGGGTATGCCTTTTTAGGGGTCTTACAAGTTCGAATATATAGCCTTAACTTTAAAGTCGGGATAATGCCTTTTTGCAAGGTCTTATAATTTTTACATGCCTTTGAGGTCTTACAATTTTGGTTACTTGGTACAAGTATGGTTCATGCCTTCCTTGAGGTCTTACAGTTTTGGTTACTTGGTACAAGTATGATTCATGCCTTGCTTGAGGTCTTATAGTTTTTGGTGTTGCCTTATAAAGGTCTTACGGGGTCGAGGTTGCCCATATGGGGTCTTATGGCCTCGGCAGTCCCCGAGATATTGAAAGTTTTATTAGCTCTGAAGCCATTTTTGTAAACTTGACGTTGCCTTATTGAGGGCTTACAAGTTCAAACCTTCTGACCCGGAGGTCATATGGCTTCGCGTGTTTGACGTCAATCCCTGAGTGTTCGGCACATTTTTGGATCTGGAGCCATTTTTGTAAATATATTGACTTGACTTTGCCTCACTGAGGGCTTACAAGTTTGAAGCTTCCGACCCGGGGGTCATACGGTTACGAGTTTTTGACGCCAGTCCCCGAGTGTTTGGGACGTTTTTGACTCTGGAGCCTTTTTTGTAAAAAATATCGAACTCCTTTGAAACGCGAAATGCTTTGATAGAGGGGAAAGTATTCTTTGATTACTTAGTACAAGTATATATATTTTTGTTGTCAAGGGATTAGTTATTCTATACGGACACAATTAGTTTGGCCGCTTGGCCCGGTACATTATTTTCCTATCGAGACCCCATTTAACACATCTTGGCTTCTCCAAGGAGGTGACCTTCAGGGGGGGATGCCCCCCAGTATTCGAGGTTGATTGAAGAGAAGCCTTGAATACTTGTTGAGTCTTCCTTAGGTAGCATATAGATGTTGCCTCGTTAAAACCCTTGCCGGTAAAACCCTTCTTGGGAAAAAAACCCGGTTGAAGGAAAAAGTGCAACGTATGCTTTCGGAACCTAAGGCCTTCAAGCTGTGTGGCGCTTCGGTTGTTCTGATCGGGAATCTGCATAAAGGTTAGTGTGAAATGTAAATAAAAGGGGAGAGGTTATACATTAGTGGCGATGGCGTTTTGAGCCTCGGTAGGTCTTCAATATTTGCTCTAAGGACACAGCACGGTCCTTTGTTTGTTTTATTCAGGTATAGCCGAGAATGTGTCTTGTGATTGCTATTTTACTGTTTGTTTATGTTGTGGTTTCTTCAACGTCGAAGGCGTTGGTGTCGGTGCTACATCTTGTACCGCGAACATCTCCCTTGCTGCATGTTGTTCCCCATACATGGTTTTTATTCCTTCCATCATCGGAAACTTCATCATTTGGTGAAGGGTTGATGGTACTGCTCTCATGCAGTGTATCTATGACCTTCCGAGCAAGGCGTTGTACCTCATGTCTCCTTCGACGATATGGAATTTGGCATTTTGGATAGTGCCGGCCACGTTGACCGGGAGCGTGATTTCCCCTTTCGTTGTTTCGCACGCCATGTTTAACCCGTTGAGGACTCGAGAGGTGGGCACGATTTGGTCAAGTAATCTGAGCTGCTCTACCACCCTCGACCTAATAATATTGGCCGAGCTACCTGGATCCACAAGTACACATTCAATTTGAAATGTATTTACAAGAAAAGAGATTACCAGTGCGTTATTGTGAGGCTGAGACAAGGTCTCGATGTCCTCATCGATGAATGTGAGAGCGTCCTCGGGTATGTAACCTCGAGTTTCCTTTTCTCTGGTGATGGATATTTTTGTTCTTCTAATAGTGAGTTCTTGTGGGATGTCGACCCCTCCCATGATCATGTGGATAACATGTTGCGGCTCATCTGCTTCGTTCTTCTTGGTCGCCTCTCTTTCCCGGAACTAATTTTTGGCTTGATCGCTAAGGAATTCTTGGAGGTGACCTTTGTTGAGTAGTCGGGCTACTTCTTCCCGGAGTTTCGGCAATCCTCGATCCTAAGACCCTGTGTACCATGAAATTCACATGCTAAGTTATGGTTCCTTTGCAAAGGATCTAATTGTACAGGCCTTGGCCACCTGGCGTCTCTGATTTTACTGATGGCAAATATGATGTCTGAATGTCGACTTTGAAGTTGTATTCCGACAAGCGGGGTGCCTCTGTCATCCCTGCATGCCTATCGAATACAGCTCTGCTAACGAGTCCCCAAGGATTCTGGTCTCGATCCATCCTTCAGTCATTGCGGGGTATGTTGCGCCTCAGGGAATTTCTTTTATCTTCAGTGTATAGTTGGTATATTTCTTTGTTTGGCTTTGGATCCCTTGCCGGAAGCCTGCTAGGATATACCGAGCCCGAGGGGGCTCCTAGTTGGTCGTCTTCGACCCTAATCTTCAATTGGTATCGGTTGTGGACATCTGACCAAATCATGGTAGGATATTTGACTAAGTTTTGCTTCAGTTGCTTCGAAGCTACCAAGCTTCACTCGTTCAAACCTTGAGTGAAGGCCTGCACTGCCCAGTTGTCGGAGAATGGTGGTAGTTCCATTCATTCCATTTAAAGCGAGATAGGAACTCTCGCAGTATCTAATTCTCCTTTGCTTGATTTTGAAGACATCAGATTTCCTTGTAGCTACCTTGATGGCACCATCATGTGCCTTTATGAAGGAATCTACCAGCATGGAAAATGAATCTATCGAGTTTGGGGCCAGGTTGTGATACCACATCATCGCCCCTTTCGAAAGCGTCTCTTCGAACATTTTTAGTAGTACGGATTCGATCTCGTCGTCCTTTAGGTCATTGCCCTTCACTGCACAAGTATAAGTAGTGACATGCTCGTTGGGGTCCGAGGTTCCGTTGTACTTCGGAAGGTCGGGCATTCTGAACTTCTTTGGAATGGGTTTTGGGGTCGCTTCCTGTGGGAACGGTTTTTTACGAACTTCTTCGAACCTACACCCTTCAAGATCGGGGGTGCTCCCGGAATTTGATCGACCCTAGAGTTGAACGCCTCTACCTTCTTGTCATTGGCTTCTATCTTCTTCTCGCCTGAGTCGGTCCTCTTCGTGAGGTCCTGGAGCATCTTTATGATGGTGGGGTCGGCTGCCGACCCGTTGTTGCTTGATCTTTCTGGTGCCTGCTCGGTTTGGGAAGCCGTTTCAAGTGCTACCGTGCTGGGAGTTTTCTAGTGGTTTTGTAGCTGAGCAATTGCCAGTTGCTGTGCCTGTAACATTTCAAAAATAGCGTGAAGGATAACCGCTCGTTATTCCCTAGTTGGGGTTTTCTAAGCTTCTTGTTGGTCTCTTTGGCATATGCTCTTTTTGGTGTGGGAGTTTATATCGGCGTGTTGGGCATTGCGTGAGACCACATCCGCGGGGATTGGCTCTGGCGCACCCTCAGGTTTTAGAGGTGGTGCGCCAATACCTGCAACAACTACATCATTCTCTCCATGGTCCTCAAGACCGATGTTTTCATATGCATTCACTGAGTTAGACATTTTGACCTGAAATCAAAGATTCTTGGACAAGAAAAAACGTGAAAGATAACTCATGTTATGTGTTTGAACCAGCAAGAAAATAATCACTATTATATTTAGCCCCACGGTGGGCGCCAAACTATTTACCTTGAAAATGGTAATTAGAATTAGATTTGATTTTGTGGTTCTAAAAATATGTGGTCTATTTTTATGCAGGTTGTTGGGCAATAGATGCTAAGTGAAAGATTATAGAATAAGATAATAACTTGTAGATGGTGTAATAATCAAACCAAATGGCTAGAAATCAGGGCCTCGAGCTTACGTATACGGGGCCTCGAGGTCGAGTCGGATGCCCGGCTAAGGGCAATCTATGGAGGATTAACAGTTATGACAAATTTGATGGCGGCTCTTTATGACCAATAATAAGCAATAAATGAATAACAATTAATGAAATATAACAAATATGAACAAAACAATAAATGTAAGCAATAAGATCAAATAGAGAGTGTTTGAGTTCGAGAGCAGAGAATGTTCTTGTATTGAATGTAGTGTATAATAATATATTATGTCTTACAAAATGACAAGGATCCCCTTTATACATGAGGGGAAATTGATAACTAGGGATTTTAACGCATTTTATACTCCTTCTTGCTTATGCTTTGATTAGAAATTCATACAAAATAGTCCCAAAAGGCTCACAAGTTGTGCTTGATTGCAGGTTTGATCAATAAAGTGACAAAATATCAAAGATCAGCTCAAAAAGGAGTGAAACTTGCACAAGTTCCAAGACAAGACAAAGCTCAGGCAAAATAGGCTAGTGCGGCCGCACATCATTCTATGTGGTCCGCACTAGGGGATTCAGAGAGGTTGACATTTAGGCACAAAGGCAATGCGGCCGCACTACGTTTAGTGCAGTCCGCACTGAAGTTAATGCGGCCGCACTCGACTTAGTGCGGTCTGCAGACCCAAGAATCAGAGAGATGCCAGTTTTGAAGCTTCAAGCCAATGCGGTCCGTAGTCCATTCTGTGCGGACCACACTAGAAGCCTCCGCGGTCGTAGTCCGTTCTATGCGGTCCGCATTGCTCGAGTTCAGAGAGTTGGATTTTGAAGTCAAGAGCCCTAGTGCGGCCGCACTCCATTTTGTGTAGTCCGCACTAACCTCGCAGGGGCATTTTTGTCCAGAATTTTCAGCTTAGTATAAATAGTTTCTTTCCCATTTTTAGGGTATCAGATAGTTTTGTAACGTAGCTGCACTCGTGGGTTCGACTTTCTTAGCCATTTTGGGCAATTTTATCTACTTTTTATCATTAAATCTTGTTATTTACCTTAGTGATCAATTAATATGAGTTGTTCTTCATCTATTTCTTGCTTTTCTTCTTTAATTATGAGTAGCTAGACCCATAAGCTAGGGTTGTGGCTCAACCCTACTGTGGGTAATTGATGGCTCCTATATTTTAGGGCTAAATTGACTATGGGTATTTGATATTTGGGCATATTTTATGGTTAATTTTTGAATTAGTGGTTGCAAACACTAGTTTGTGTGTAGTTGACTTGGGTTCTTCTTGAGAAAGAGAGCTTAAGTCTCCGAAATTGGTCCAACAAGGAATTGGGGCGTACTCAAGATATTGATAACCCCAATTAAAGGGTTAAACCTCGAGAGAGTAATACCCGACTTGAACCCTAGTTGCTTGTACAAATTTGCATACCCAATTGGTCTTGAGAAAGTCAATTTGGGCAAAATCACTCGAACCACCGAGAGGTGTAGAGTGGGTAAAATAGTGCAAAGGTTATATCATACTCTCCAATTATGTCAATAGTGTCTTAGATTCAATTACCCGTCAATTAACCACCTAGGTGAAAGTTATTACCCTAGCGCCTTTTAAACCATTTGAACAACCCTTTTTAGTTTAACTCTTAGCTTAATCTAGTTGCATTTACCATTTGTAGTTGATAATAGTAGAAATAAAACGAAAACCCCAAAAATGATTAGAAGTGTAATTTGGAACATATATGCAATCCTAAACTAGATAGATACTCGATTCCAAATTCTAGCTCTCTATGGAAATCGATTCCGACCCAAAATCGGGTAAAAACTACTCTGACCCTCTCTCGCTACTCAATAGTAGTGCAGAGTAGGCCACAATCACCTTTTTGGCGTCGTTGCGGGGGAGCTAACAGTTTTGGCTATCTATTTAGTTAGTTTTGTGTATTGTTCTTCTTTCCTTCTTTGTTACTAACTTGTTTGTGTCACAACTCAGGTACCAAATGGCAGCAAACAATGTCAATGACCCTCTTGGAAAAGTGATTGCAGCGGAGGAGGTAGATGATGTCGGAGATGATGAGGTGCCTCTTGTACCTCAAGGACAATGTAGAGGCCGCAATGCCAATTCTAATCCCAATGAAAATGTTCCAGACACTCCTCCGCCACCTCCAAGAGTGGCTCCCAAAATACTTCCGAACCAGGGCTATGCGAGTGCTATTGTCCCACTCCGAATCCGGGTGGGCAATTTTCAGATAACCAATGTGATGTTGACCTTACTCGAGCAATGTGGGTATTTCACGGGTGCTGCAAATCAAAATTCCTACAAACATCTCAAGGGGTTCGTGGATACATGTTGGGGGAGCAAGTAGACGAATGTGTCCGAGGATGCTCTTAGGTTGAGACTCTTCCCATTCTCACTTCAGGGGAAGGCATTAGATTGGCTCGAGATACTTCCCAACCATTCCATCACAACTTGGGATGAGTTGGTGGATAAATTCATTGCTAAATTTTTCTCGTCGGGGCATATGGCGGCATTGCGTGATGAGATATTGGCCTTCAAGCAAGAGCCCATGGAACCTTTGCATGAGATTTGGGAGCGTTATAGAACAATGGTAAAAGAATACCCCAACAATGATATGACCGAGGCTACAACAAACCTTCTACCGGGGCATCAATACAACTAATCAATGCATAGTGAACCAACTTGCTGGGGGCAACTTTATGAAGTTGTCATATGATGAGGCATGTGATATACTTGACGAGATGGCTGACACTTCTTCTGCATGGCAAAGTAGAACCAATGTGCCTCAAGGTGACCCCATGGTTATTCATTTGCATAATGAACCACATGATCACAGGCAAGCTATAGCTGAGCTTACAACTACTATGAACCAATTGGCAAAGGCACAGTTGCAACAAGTTCAAAATCCTCGCCAAGTGAATGCCATGGAGGCTGTTAATATGCTTGTCAACAAAAGAAGGCAACAAAACCAAGGGAATTCTGAGCAATTTGATGATAACTGTGATGGATTTCAAAATGATGGTTATGATGACCAAAGTGAAGAGGTTCAATATGTAAACAACTATCAAGGCCAACCGGGGCAACTCTTCGAACCAACAACAATTGAGACCTTAAGGCAATTGGGGTAACCAACAACAAAACAGTGGTAATTTGGGGAATAGCAACCAAAACAATAACTGGGGCAATCAAAACAACCATCAAGGCAACCAAGGGAATTGGAATGATAATAACAATAATTGGGGTGGCAATAACAGTAAAGGTGGATGGAACAATGGAACCCAAGGAAATCGGGGGTAAGGCTTTCAAAAGCCCCCAATGTACCAACAACCGGACAATCCACCCTCATTTCCATCTCAAGGTCCTAGTTCTTTTGGTAATGATATGAGTAGAATTGAAATGATGTTCAAACAGATGATGAAGAAGAATGCGGACTCTGATGCATAGTTAGCTTCCCATAATACCTCTATCAGAAACTTGGAAGTACAATTGGACCAAATCTCTTAGTCTTTAAATACTCACCCTAAGGGTGCTTTACCAAGTGATACGGTAATGAACCCGGAAGGTGGAAACAATCATGTTATGGCAGTTACAACGAGAAGTGGGAGAGGCCGTGATGTGAATGCCTCCAACCAAAAGCAAATCTTGGATGATGATGTTGAATTGCAAGAAAATGAAGTCCCTTTGGTAGTTGAAGATGTGGTTGATGAAAATGTGAACAAAGAAGTGGGAATTGATATTCAAGATGTCGATGTGGAAACACAAAATGATGTGAACCCATCTAGGGAACACATAATTGACATGCCGGAGCCGGTTGTACCTAAAGCCAAGGCACATTTGCCAAGGCCACCTCCACCTTATCCTCAAAGTCTCGCGAAGCAAAAGAATGATAATCAATTTAAAAAGTTCATTGACATGATGAAGAGCTTATCTATTAATGTGCCTTTGGTGGAGGCACTTGAACAAATGTCGGGCTATGCAAAATTCATGAAAGACTTGGTCACAAAGAAGCATTCTATGGATTGTGAAACTATAAAGATGACTCACCAAGTTAGTGCTATAGTGCACTCAATGGCCCCAAAGCTTGAAGATCTCGGTGCTTTCACCATTCCTTGCACCATTAGGAGTGCGGATTTTGCCAAGGCTCTATGTGATTTGGGAGCTAGTATCAATTTGATACCCTACTTAGTTTTCAAAACTTTGGGTATTGGGCAACCTAGGCCGACTTCCATGAGGTTACAAATGGCGGATAGATCGATGAAGAGACCCTTGGGTATTATTGATGATGTGCTTGTCCAGGTGGACAAATTTATCTTGCTAGCTGATTTTGTGATCTTGGACTGCGAGATGGACTACGAAGCACTGGGAAGATCTTTCCTAGCAACGGGGAAGGCATTGGTAGATATGGAAGAAGGGGAACTCACCTTCTGGTTGGGTGATGAAAAGGTGGTCTTTTATGTGTGCAAATCTATGAAGCAGCCCAACAGTACCGAGGTGTGCTCTTTTGTTGACCTTGTCACGACAGTGATAATTGATGACACCAGTGCAATGATCAATGTGGAGGACCCATTTGAGGCCGTATTGTTAAATCTTGATGTCAATAAAGATGCAAGCCGAGTGGAGTGCGTGAATGATTTACATGGAATGAGCTCTTATTCTTATGAGCCTAGGAAATTGTCTTTGGATCTCGAGAATAGAAAGACTAAACCTTAAATTGAGAAGCCTCCGGTGTTGGAGTTGAAGCCACTTCCTCCACACCTCAGGTATGAGTTCTTAGGCTCAAATTCTACTTTGCCAGTTATTCTTTCTTCTTGCCTTACTAACATGCAGGTTGATGCCATATTGGCGATTCTTCAAAAGCGGAAAAAGGCAATTGGATGGACTCTAGCTAATATTCGGGTAATAAGCCCCGCATTCTGTATGCACAAAATTATCTTGGAGGATAATGCAAAGCCTTCCTTGTAGCATCAAAGAAGATTGAACGAAGCAATGCAAGAAGTTGTGAAAAAAGAGGTGATCAAGTGGTTGGATGTCGGGGTTGTGTACCCCATCTCTGATAGCTCTTGGACTTCGCCGGTGCAATGTGTACCAAAGAAGGGTGGCATGACCGTGGTTACAAATTCACAAAATGAGTTGATTCCTACAAGAACAGTCACTGGTTGGAGGGTATGCATGGACTACCGCAAGTTGAATAAAGTGACCCGCAAGGATCACTTCCCTTTGCCTTTCCTTGACCAGATGTTAGACCGACTTACTGGGCGTGCCTTCTATTGCTTCTTAGATGGGTATTCTTGATACAACCAAATCTTGATTGCTCAGGAAGATCAGGAGAAGACCATATTCACTTGTCCATATGGCACTTTTGCCTTCTCTAGGATGCTTTTTGGGTTGTGTAATGCACCGGCTACATTTCAACGGTGTATGATGGTCGTTTTCATCGATATGGTGGAAGACATTTTGGAGGTGTTTATGGATGATTTTAGTGCTGTTGGGGACTCATTTGATGAATACGTGAAGAATCTTGATAGGGTGTTGGCTCGTTGTGAAGAAACCAATCTTGTTCTCAATTGAGAGAACTGCCACTTTACGGTGGAAGAAGGAATTTTTCTTGGGCATAAAATTTCGAAGCATGGTATTGAGGTAGATAAAGCAAAGATTGATGTAATTTCAAGGCTCCCTCCCCCTACATCCGTCAAGGGAGTTCGAAGTTTTCTTGGGCATGCGGGGTTCTACCGGAGATTTATCAAAGACTTTTCGAAGGTAGTGAACCCATTGTGCAAGTTGTTGGAAAAAGATGCTAAGTTCATATTTGATGAGAAATGTATGCAAGCTTTTGAACTTCTTAAGCATAAGTTGACTACCACTCCTATCATTACCACGCCTAATTGGAGTTTGCCCTTTGAGCTCATGTGTGATGCGAGCGATGTTGCGGTTAGGGCAGTTTTGGGTCAAAAAGTGAACAAAATATTTCATCCGGTGTACTATGCGAGCAAGACAATGAATGATGCTCAAGTAAACTACACGGTGACCAAGAAAGAACTTTTGGCTATTGTGTTTGCTATGAAAAAATTCCGGCCGTATCTTATAGGTGCCAAGGTTATTATTCATACCGACCATGTTGCACTCCGGTACTTGATGACGAAGAAGGACCCCAAAGCTAGACCGATGCGATGGGTCTTGTTACTTCAAGAGTTTGATTTGGAGATTGTGGACCGGAAAGGTAGTGAGAACCAAGTGGCACACCACTTGTCCTGCTTGGATGAGGAGGGGAGGCCTCGTGATGGCCTAAAGATCAATGATTCATTTCCTGACTAACAACTCCTTTCGGTGTCGATGAATGATATGCCATGATTTGCCGATGTTGCTAATTTCCTTGTGACCGGTATAATCATGTGTGATCTCTCTTCTAACAAAAGGAAGAAGCTCAAGCGGGATAGTTTGGACTTCTATTGGGATGAGCCGTACTTGTTCAAGATTTGCATGGATGGTGTGATCCGAAGGTGTGTCCCGGAGGAGGAGCAATTGAGTATCTTGGAGGCTTGTCATTCCTCTCCCTATGGTGGCCATCATGGCGGGGCGAGGATGGCTTCTAAAGTTCTTAGTTGTGGGTTTTATTGGACAACTTTTTTCAAAGATGCGGGTGATTTGGTGAAGAGATGTGATGAATGCCAAAGAGCGGGTGAAATTTCGAAGAAAGATGAGATGCCTCTCAATACCATCCTTGAGGTTGATATTTTTGATGTATGGGGCATTGATTTCATGGGCCCATTTGTTAGCTCTTGTGGGAACACTTACATTCTTGTGGTGGTGGACTATATTTCAAAGTGGGTTGAAGCCATGGCTTTGCCCAACAATGAGGCCCAGAGTGTTGTTGCATTTCTCAAAAAGAGCATTTTTACAAGGTTTGGTACTCCTCGTGCAATCATCAGTGATGGGGGGTCTCATTTTTGCAATTGAGCTTTCGACACCTTGCTTTCAAAGTATGGTATCAATCACAAAGTTTTTACTCCCTATCATCCTCAAGCAAGTGGTCAAGTTGAAGTCTCCAATAGGGAAATCAAAAGCATATTGTCAAAGACGGTCAATGCAAATAGGACCGATTGGTCAAAGAAGTTGGATAATGCTCTATGGGCTTATAGGACTGCTTACAAAACTCTGATTGGTATGTCTCCGTATTGGTTGATGTTTGGGAAAGCTTGCCATCTACCGGTTGAGTTAGAGCATAAGGCCATGTGGGCTTTAAGGAAGCTTAATCTTGAGTAGGATGTTGCAGCCAATCTTCGTGTGGAGCAGCTTAATGAACTTGATGAATTTAGATTCTATGCCTACTCCAGTTCGTCCTTGTATAAGGACAAGATGAAGTACCTTCATGATAAATATGCTTGTGGAAAGGATTTCGAAGTAGGTGATTTGGTTCTCTTGTTCAACTCTCGGTTACGTCTATTTTTGGGAAAGCTCAAATCATAATGGAGTGGACCTTTTAAAGTGTTGTGTGTGACCCCGTATGGTGATCTTGATTTAAAGAACAAAAAAGGTGAAGTTTTTAGAGTTAATGGGCACCGGGTCAAGCATTATCTTGGAAAAATTGATGACAGCCACATGGTGGCACTTCTCCATTTCAAATGATATGATGGTAACTTGCGTAGTGCCGCAATGTTAAATCAGGCGCTTCTTGGGAGGCAACCCATGTGTTTTTCTTCTTGTTTTTCTTTGATTTCATTGTAGGATAGGATTTATTTTTGGGCTAACAAGTTGTGAGATGTTACAGGATTGTGTTGGTGCAGTGCAAGACATAGTGGAAAAAAGTGTCAGGTCTCTGAAGTTGTTAGCGCGGTCGCACTATATTTAGTGCGGACCGCACTAGTGAAGGGTGAAATGATGACCTCTCTGAAGTTTTCCACTGCGGCCGCACTACATTTTGTGCAGTCCGTAGTGGACCACTGCGGCCTCTGTCCATTTTGTGCGAACCGCAGTGGGTTACTTGGTCAAACTTGGTAAAAGCTGTGTAGTGCGGACCACGGTCGATTTTGTGCGGTCCGCACTGGTTGGTGAAACTGGGCCCCAGGTCCTTTTCTATAAATAGGGCCTGAGGCCCTCCTTTTACCCTTTTCGAACCCTGACTTTTAAAACTTATACAAGCACGGTTCATCACCGTCTTTGTTCGTAATTAACTGCTTGGACTTAATACTCTTCATTAACTCTCACATCTGGTACCATTGCTTGTCTTTTAATTGTTCAATTTTGTTAATTTCTTTTGAATTTAGTTTTTCTTGTTTCCCTCTCTATGTTTCCCATAGTTTTTCTTCAATTGATTAGGTTAGGGTTGTAAATTTCTTGATTAGAGTAGGCTCTTGTAGTTAAAAACAATGGGAAATTACTTAGGGGCATTGTTTAGGTATTAATTATTCTTAAAATCAAAAATCCGTTAAACCCTAACTTAGTGCCACAACTGGGCACTCAGTGCGGACTGCAGTCATTTCTGTGCGGTCTGCAGTGCCCCGGTGCAGCCCGTAGTACCATTTTATACGGACCGCATTGATGAAACTTCTGAAAGCTGAACTTTGGATAGTGCGGTTGCACTACATTTTGTGCAGTCCACACTGCCTAGATACAGAGGGTGGGTAGTCTGAATCCCACCCATGTGTGGACCGTATGGCCATTTTGTGCGGTCCGTATTGGCCCCTGTACGGTTGCACACCACTTTGTGTCATCCACACTGGGTACCTTCTGCAATATGTCTGCAACTCTTTTCTTATGTCTACAATTCTGTTTCTTTCCTGCTGCTACTAATACTAACAAAGTCATTTGAATTGTGTTTGCGGACAATGGTACAATAATGAGGTAAATGATCTAAACAACCTGGCAGAGGTAAATCTTCCCGGGGAGGGAAGAAGAAAATGATAAGACTTACTCCCTAAGCTAGGCAAAACATCAAGAACATGAGGAAAGCAATAAAAGCTGCTAACAGAGCCATTGACATGTCGGGGAGTGAGTACGAGCCTTCCCGGGAGATCTTTTTGGACTCTGTACCAGAATACATCCCTGACTGGCCAGAGAGGCATAGATTGAGAGATACACCTCCAGCATCCCCCACTACCCAAGCATCAGTGAACATCTCTTCTGGGTCGTCTGAGGACTCAGGTGATGGTAGTGGGGAATACTCCACCTCTCCTACAGCTTCATTATCTAGAGAGGGTACAGTAGGTGATGAGGAGGAAGTAGGGGGAGACGAAGAAGTAGGAGAAGGAGGTGAACCACAAGTGGGGGGTATTGCTCGAACTAGGAAGCCGGAGGTGTGGCAGGACCAGTTTGTTAGTGAGGTAGCGTACCACAAGTTCCGGGAATGGTGGCCGGTGAGGAAGTTAATCCCGGAGAGGAGTTTTATTGATAGAGACTTGCTACCTCACAACCCCAACGTGAGGAGGAAGTTTAGGACAAGAGTGGGCTGGGAACATTTTCTAGATGAGTATGTGGATACCAACGAACACTTGGTCAAGAAATTTTACAGCAACGTAGCCCACATCAAAAAGAGCTCCAAAGTGACCAAGATTCGAAATCTAAAGGTGTTGTTCAACGGAAAAACAATAAATGACTATCTTGGGTTTAATGAGGAAGATGAGACCCTGTACATGGCAAAGATTGAAATGGGTGAGGAGGTTCGTCCCTGGCTAGAACAGTACCTAGCAATTCTAGGTACCACCCCCGACTGGTTGACTGTTGGAGTCAAGATCTTGAGAAGGAGTTTGAACTTTGAGGCACGGGGGTGGGAGACCTTTTGTATGTAGCAGGTTGGACCCCTCAACACATGACAACTCCCTCCCTCTCCACCAGGCTGTGTTAGTGGCTTCGATCATAGCGGGGTACCCAATCAATGTGGGGAATGTGATGTCGCGGATTATTACTTTTGTAGTTGCCGAGCATGACAGAAACTACCCGTTCCCTAGTTTCCTTACTATGTACTTCCGAGACCTGAAAGTGGAGAAGAGGTCCTTCGATATCAAAGTCAAAGCGAAGGCCCATTTCTCCTGGTACATCATGCAGAGGGATGACAACCCCAAGAGCAAGAACTTCAAGAGTACAGTTACTGCTCCAACTGGCTAGTCTGAAGAGCCAGTTGTGGTAGTGACTCCAGCTGAGCCTGCATCTACTTCCACTGCTTCCCCTCCTAGTCCATCCACCTCAGCAGACCTAGAGATTCCATCTTCTCGGCCCATCCTATTACTGCCCACCGACTAAGCCAGGCACTTCTGAGTATCAACAACTAGATGTAGACTGCCTCATTCAAGTTGCCCATCCTGACTACCACGGTAGAGGCTCAGTCGGCACCTCCAGTCCCATAGGTTTCCTAGTCGATAGAGGATTCTTTGAAAGAGATTTTAGACAACCAGAAGAAAAACCTCGACACTCAGAAGGTATTGACTGAGGCAGTTGATTCACATAGCAAGGCTCTCAAGGAGCTTGCTCGGGAGCACAAGAAGCTGAGGAAGACACGTGCATCCAAGGAGTCCGTGAAGGTGTTGAGAGCTGATGTTGACAGACTGAAGGCGGATCAGCTGCCTTTAGACTTACTACTACCAGGACCCAGTACCCGTGGCTCATTCCTAGCCAGAGCAGTCACAGAGGCCTCCCAAGAGGAAGAGGATGATTCCTAGAGCGGATGATACAGTCATCCAGTTGGCCGACCCACCGGAGGCTTCCTCCTGTCAGCCTCAGGATGCACTTCAGGAGCCAGGAGGTGTGACACCAGCAGCAGTAGAGTAGCAGGCCACCGGGAACCAGTCTGAGGTTCTCGAGCACAGTGAGGACCCTGGGACCACTCAGGAGCCTATGCAGACAGACATGCCATATGGAGTCCCTATATCCTTTTTCCTATCTCTTTTTGATGCTTTATTTGGTTTAGTTGGCATTGGGGACAATGCCAGCTTTCATTTGAGGGGGTAGGCCCTACTTTTTATTCATTCGGATGATTGTATATATATTTAATACTTTTTTATGCTTTCTTGATTTTTCACCTTTGGGTTGTATATAATTTTAATATTTCGTACATTTATCGCACTTTTATTTTACTTTGTGTCTGTATATAAAGTTATGTTACATTGTACATATTCATCCCATCTATTGTATATTAAAATCCCCTCTTGTATATATTTATTCTACTTTCCGCAAATTTTTTGTTCTTAGTTTCTTATTTATGGTTCGCAGCTTCTTGTTTCTCAAGTTTGCAATAAGCCTTTGGTTTTCTTAATGCCACGGTTCTTTCCAAAGGTGGAGTGTTGTGTGAACCGGGTAGATTTTCCCAATGATGGATGGCGTGACAACCTTCTTAAGGGTTTGAGTCCGTTTTTCTTTTCGTTTTTAGTAGTTAGTAGTTAAGGGTGCCTCAAGCAAAGCTTCACTTGGGCCTAGCACATTTGCCTTTAATTTTATGGTCAAAAACAAATTGTTGTGTTTAGGATGGTGAAAGAAGTGACCTTGAGACTCTTGTGTTGACCGATAATCATCAAGTGGTTTTTTGGGACTATTGTATGATCAAATCTTATCTAAGGTCATTGTGGGTCCCCGACTCTGCGTCTTTAGCAATCCCATAGCTTGTGTGGTGAGTAATCACATTGCAAGTCCAAGTCCCAAGCCATTGGTCTAGAACTTACCCTGAATATTTGTTGAGGTGAAATCCTAAGTGAATTCTGACTTGAGACATGATTATAGGCTCTCCTTGGTCTAAATAATAGTTTAACACACCCATAACCTACCAATGATAAGATCCCTAGTCAACCCTTTTGAGCCTTAGACCTTTTTCCTTCAAGAACCACAATACAAGCCTATACCCGTTCTAAAAGATACCCCCTTTTGACACCCGATCTTTCCTTTAGCACATGGCAAAAGTATAAGTTTGGGGGGAGAGATGAGGAGTGCAACAAAGTGGTAAAAGGCACAAAAATGAAGAAAAGAAAAGGCAATGAAAAAGAAAGAAAAGCAAAATGGCAAATAGAATGTTTAATATGAAAAAGAACAAAAAGGGATTCAAGAAATCAAAGAAAGAAAGGTGTGGAAAGTTGAAAAAGGAGAAAAAGTTTGAAATGCATAAGAAAGAGTGATAGTGTGTCTCTCTAACCCCTTATAAAGAAGTGAAATGACTCAAAGAGTCAAGTGAATGGATGTCAAATGAATCAAAAGAAGTGCTTAAGGGAAGATGGAACCTACTTAGACCAAAACATTTCCTACCCTAAACCAAAAGCCTTCATAATGTTCCCACAAAAGCCTTATATGATTTTGAGTTGAATGAAGCTTACATTAGTGGATATTCACATAAGGGGCAAGCATATGGTACGTAGAGCCGGACTTGTGAGTTTTTCTTGAGAGAGATGAGTGAACTTCCATTAACCTTGTTTTGAGTGCCACTATTCTAAAGGTGAGGTTTGCTTAGGGAGAGTTGAGGATGTGTAAGTTTGTGTTCCACAATGACCGAAGTAATAGAAAAGAATTCTTTGATGTGTTGAGTCAATTCTTGATGCTTTTGTGTCGCACTTAATCCATGGTGTTTCAAGGAGTAAAAGTTATTAATGATTCATTTGTATTGAGGGCAATTGTTAGTCCCAACTGATGCTAGATGAGGTTACTTTAGGTCAGCTGAAAATTTATTGGATTTTTCCTTAAGGGGTGGGTCTTATTTTGTTTGCTTGAGGACAAGCAAGAGCGTATATTTGGGGGAGTTGATAACTAGGGATTTTAATGCATTTTATACTCCTTCTTGCTTATGCTTTGATTAGAAATTCATACAAAATAGTCCCAAAAGGCTCACAAGTTGTGCTTGATTGCAGGTTTGATCAACAAAGTGACAAAATGTCAAAGATCAGATCAAAAAGGAGTGAAACTTGCACAAGTCCCAAGACAAGACAAAGCCTAGGCAAAACAGGCCAGTGCGGCCGCACACTATTCTGTGCATTCCGCACTAGGGGATTCAGAGAGGTTGACATTCAGGCACAAAGGCAATGCGGTCGCACTATATTTTGTGCGGTCCGCACTGAAGTTAATGCGGCCGCACTTGACTTAGTGCGGTCCGCAGACCCAAGAATCAGAAAGATGCCAGTTTTGAAGTTTCAAGCCAATGCGGTCCGCAGTCCATTCTGTGCGGACCACACTAGAAGCCTTCGCGGCCGCAGTCTATTCTGTGCGGTCCGCATTGCTTGAGTTCAGAGAGTTGGATTTTGAAGTCAAGAGCCCTAGTGCGACCGCACTCCATTTTGTGCGGTCCGCACTAACCCCGCAGGGGAATTTTTGTCCAGAATTTTCAGCCTAGTATAAATAGCTTATTTTCCTATTTTTAGGGTATCAGATAGTTTTGTAACGTAGCTGCACTCGTGGGTTCGACTTTCCTAGCCATTTTGGGCAATTTTATCTACTTTTCATCATTGAATCTTGTTATTTACCTTAGTTATCAATTAATATGAGTTGTTCTTCATCTATTTCTTGCTTTTCTTCTTTAATTATGAGTAGCTAGACCCATAAGCTAGGGTTGTGGCTCAACCCTAGTGTGGGTAATTGATGGGTCTTGTATTTTAGGGCTAAATTGACTATGGGTGTTTGATATTTGGGCCTATTTCATGGTTAATTTCTGAATTAGTGGTTGCAAACACTAGTTTGTGTGTAGTTGACTTGGGTTCTTCTTGAGAAAGAGAGCCTAAGTCTCCAAATTTGGTCCAACAAGGAATTGGGGCGTACTCAAGAGATTGATAGCCCCAATTAAAGGGTTAAACCTCGAGAGAGTAATACCCGACTTGAACCCTAGTTGCTTGTGCAAATTTGCATACCCAATTGGTCTTGAGAAAGTCAATTTGGGCAAAATCACTCGAACCACTGAGAGGTGGAGAGTGGGTAAAATAATGCAACTGTTATATCATACTCCCCAATTATGTCAATCGTGTCTTAGATTCAATTACCCGTCAATTAACCACCTAGGTGAAAGTCATTACCCTATTGCCTTTTAAACCATTTGAACAACCCTTTTTAGTTTAACTCTTAGCTTAATCTAGTTGCATTTACCATTTGTAGTTGATAATAGTAGAAGTAAAACAAAAACCCCAAAAATGATTAGAAGTGTAATCTGGAACACAAATGCAATCCTAAACTAGATAGATTCTCGATTCCAAATTCTAGCTCTCTATGGAAATCGATCCCGACCCAAAATCAGGTAAAAGTTGCTCTGATCCTCTCTCGCTACTCAATGATCCCCTTTATATATGAGGGGGAATCCCAACAAAATACAAATATATTTATTACAAAGATATGGGGCTGGTACAGCCATTTAATGTCATGATATGGGTTTGAACTAGCCTAATAGACTTTGTCATCTCTAGTCTCGTTCCTTGGGAACTTCACATCGATCCACCATAGCCGCTGGTTTGCACTGCATTGAGGTCGATCATTGAGAACCCTCGGGGTCAAAACCCCGATCTGAGCTTCGAGCCTTCTGGGGGCGATCTTCACTAGCGCCTTAATGACCATAAAATTGGACCACTAATTTTTACCGTATACACTATGCTTGCACTATAGTTTAAGTTACGGCCATGTTAGACTACTTGAAATATATGGCATAGGGAAGTCTGAGTACCTATAGCCTTGTCATGACACATTGGTGCATGTTGAACCGATATTGTGGTTCGATTATACATAGCCTTCGATTTTAAGTGTGTGGTCATCTTGCCTCTCATGATGTCCTTAGGCAAAAGTTCTGGATTCATTCTCATCTTTGTGTTTATCATGTGTAGGTTGCTATGGCTCATAAAGGTGCCACCAAAGGAAAAGGGGTGGGGAAGTCCTTCACTACTGCTCCTCCTCCAAAGAAACGCAAGCAAGGCGAGAGTTCTTCCCAGCAAGCTAAGGGAAAGCAAGTTGCTAGTGAGTCAACGAGGCCACCAAGGCCTCGGGTGGAACTAGTTCGAGATGACACCATCAAATGGCATGATACTTTTGTTCCATATAGGAGATATGCTCTGAAATAGGGATTAATATAAAGGCCTTAGCACGGAACTTCCCAGATGTACTTGCCAGATTCGTAGAAAAGAAGATGGATAAGCTCTTTGAATATCCAGGCCCTGCAAATCTAAGCATGGTACAAGAGTTACATGTCAACTGGAACGAAAGAAAGGACAAGTCATGGGTCAGAGGAAAGAAAATTCCAATGGATAGGGAAGCCTTATGTCGCTTCTTGGGAGTTGATAGCCCTCATCCACGGAGGCT